>NC_136069.1:1494152885-1495387052 GCF_964261635.1 Lissotriton helveticus | reverse complement strand
GCCCTACGATATCACTTGATTCCATTGATCTCAGACAGAGATCTGGATGTGTTTTTTGGTTCTAGTGAATCAGGGTCTCCAACTGCGTCCCTAGTACAAGTTCAATAAACCGGAATAGCCGGATTTAGATGTGGGGATAATATTGCCCACTGACTGTTGCAAAATTAGTGATTATACTTTTTAGCTCCTAATATTTGCACTGGCAGAAGGAGGGAGCTTTCTTTATTAAGGTTCTAGCCTCTGCCTGATCTGGTGGTGAGCAGACGTGGAGCACCTGCCAGCTCTCTCGGTTTGTGGGTTATCTACTAAATTTCTAAACAAGAGTTGTGGATCTGTGTCTGAGAAAAAACAACGTACACTAAGTTTACATATATCAATGCAATAAAAATGGCTGCTTGCAACATGAGCACCATTCTGCTTAGAAGTCATGAGACTTCTTTAAAATCTTCTTAGGCAGAATACAAGAACAGGTAAAAAGTATATGCGGCACAATGGTGAAAGGAATGTCGCCCCTCACTACTACTCTCCTGCCCAAAGTCTCAAATACAGTTGAGGGATGCATCCATCAGGTAGAGATCAACAGGATACTTCCAACAAGTTCCTAGAGTCATATCTACCAATACTGTCCTGCAGCTGCTTTCTTCCTGTGTGGTGGGGCTTTTAGAAGGCGCCTGGTGCATGCTGACTAGCATAAGATTTGTACTGGAAGCATACCCTACAGTACAAGTTCCTAGGTCTAGGCAAAGACAGAAGGATTCCACACACCAAATGTGTGCTGTTAACTTCAGCATATATGGATTGCATGTTATTTTGCATATTATTTTGTGCAAATGAAAGCAATTCTCTTTCTTGGTTCCTGCTTCAAGGCGACGTTAGTTTTTTATACGAAGCACGGTCTGGTTGTCATAGTAGACCGATCTTTGCGTTAAAACCTTTGGGTGTTTGCACTGTAATGCCTCCTTGAAACAAATCAGCGCAAATAATTGTTTGTGCTTTTCAGGGTAAAATGACTTTTTGCAATGGAAAGTAAATATCAATGCGTTGCTTTGTGTCACTTTGTAGGACTTTGCGGCGGCACAAAGTGTCCGTAAATCTGACCCCGGTCTGTGGGACCAGAGCTCCCAGGGCACCTGCAGTTTGATTGTTGATGCTCGTTTCATGGGCCATACAAACTGTGCTTCCTCCTGAACAACAATAGAGATTATTTTAGGTGTTGCATGCGTCTGCCTCTGTCAAATTCTGCATCTGAGAAGGGTGAACAGCTTCATAAAAGCTGTTCAAAGCGAACATTGTGGCTGCCTGAAATAAGAAAATTGCTATTAATTTCTTTACCTGAATGGTGCTACTTTTCAGGAGGCACCTAGAACTTACACAGGAAATATCTACCAATTTAGTGGAGCCCCCCTACCACCTGGTCCCAGGAAAATCCACTAAGGTTATGATGGCAATTGAGGCATGCCAGATTTTAGGGTCTACACCTGTATCCTTATCTGGTTGTCTGGCTTTTACAGAATTAACGTAGTGATATACAATTATTGACTAACTTGGGCATTTCCACAGTAAAGAAGTGTTTCTATTGGGGAGCGTTTTTACCATGTTCCTGCTTTTATAGGCAATAATGACCACATGCCATATAGTCAACTTTTGCTGCTTTTTCTCATTTCTGTCAGCTCTTCAGTGCGCTATCCAAGCCCTTGGCACTTTCATTGAAGCTATCTTTTTTCCCCTTCTGTTGTCTCAACAAAAGGCCTAATGACGTGAATAACCTTCATAACAGGTGAATCTGTCTGAGCGAGAGAACCCCTTAGGTCTACATTCATTCCCTAAACTCCCCTAACACTGTGCTCTGAGGAAAGAGGCACACCAACTTGTGCCAAGTACAGGCTGGGCCCGATTCACAGAACTAACTTAAGACAAAATCCTAAACTTACTACCATTTTGGTATTCACCAAAGTCACTTACTCATTTTGGTATTCACAGAAGGCACTTACTCATCAATGAGTAAGTGCCTTCTGGGAACACCAAAATGGGTAAGTGCCTTCTGTGAATACAAAAATGGTAGTAAGTTTAGGAATTTGTCTTAAGTTAGTTCTGTGAATCAGACCCTATATTGCTGACTCCAAAAGCATCATTGCTTTCCTTCAAAGGTATAATAATCTAGATCAGGGTGGATTACACAATAGCAACTGGAATAGGCTTCCAGCCACTGAGTGGGGCAGGTGGTGAAGATGATAAAAACTCAGTGAATTTGCTGGGTGACAGTCTTCTTTATAGAAGGTATGCCACGGTATGATAAGTATAAAAGATAGTTTTTGCACAAATTGGGAAGGAAAGTTTAAAAGCCTAAGAAGGAGGTTTGGGGAATTCACTTCGGGCCAGAAAAGCAGGGCTCTTCAGTGCCTAATTTGAGCCGGTGGTTTTCGGTGCTCGGCACCAGCACTTAATTGTCAGCATTGGGGCTTGATATAGTTTGCTGCAAGGTGGCACTGTCTGGTTAATTTAGAGAAGACTACGACAGTTAATTATTGATTGAATATACATTAAAAATTACTATTTCCTGCTGCCCAAGCCATTCTTAAAGCTTTGGGGGCCTGAAATAGTCTGAATTGTCCCACTTGTGGGAGTGTGATAGTTAGCAGTTGTGTTGTTACTATAATTGGCAGTATGACATTGCAATGTGTGGTGCAAACTGCAGTGGCCTACTGAGGAGCGCCCTGGCACATATTTTTTTTTTTTTTTACAAATTAAGCACTGGGGATTTTGGTAATTTGTTCCATTCCAGTCATTTGCCACTAACGAAGTAGGAAGATAAAGGCATGAACATGGGGGGAATTCAGCTGCATTTTCAGCTCTACTACACCCAACAAGTCAGATTTGGACCTGACCATATTTACAGATATCAGAGTATTCTTGGTGAGAAGCATGCAACATGCTCTGCATCCTGCAAACACATTCTTCACTTAATGTTATTGGTTGGAATTGTCAATTGGAGCACAGTAAATTCTCATACCTTGACTGCGATTTTGAAGGACAATTCTCGGATAGTGCTCAGCGGTGGGTACAGGCGACCTTCTGCAAGGTGCTCATCTGTGACTTCTTCAGCGATGGCCTTGGAAAAAGAAAACAATATTTTAGATGCCGTCAAGATATTGCCATGGAAAGAGATAGTGGAAGGTTACGCTTCTTCACGCCTCAATTCTGTCATAATGATGCTAATTAAAGTATGTCATAATCTGTGTGAAGGAAGTGCCATATCCCCAGCCCTACTGTAGCTTCAGCTGGCATTTTGTACACGTCATCCGTTTCTACATTCACATGTCCCCATCAAGACCATATCACAAACACAAGAGCTATTGCCTTGAAAACAGAAAGCAACCAACATCCTGAGGCGCATTCAACTTGCACTCCACCCTTCGGGTCCTATTCACATGTGTATATTCACTCATGTATTTTTTCTACTACACTGAGATGTAGGTCTAGAATTGCATGTCTATACCCCATTAAATCAGGGCATGGATCCTCCTAAAAAAGGAATTATAAGTGTAAAGTTACTACTAGTTTAAACATATAGCTAATATCTGCCACTGCAGCAGAGATCTTGCTATGGGAAAACATGGGGAAAATTTGTTATTTATTTATTTTTTATGTGTTTATAAATTATTGAGGCGTTGCTTTTAAACAATTAAAAAAATACTTACCTCAGTTATGTTTTTATTTAATATGTAGTAAATCTCATTAAAATGTATGTGTTGAATTTCAATTGTTTTCATTTTTTAATACATTTATTAGTTCATTTAACTATAATATAATTATACGTAATTGAATACATATAATTTAAAGGTCAAAACAATTTAACATTAGTTACTCTGGGGTGTGGTTTTATTTTCCTGCCTCAATAGTTTTCTATAGGAATGTGGTTTAGTACCTGTGACTGGCCATGCTTGGTGGCTGACTTGCTTCAATGCTGGCCTGGAGTACATTTAAGTCTGTTTTGACACCTTTAGGGCTGTAGTGTAGTTAGTGACTGACTGGCAATAGTCTTACTGTTTTATGGGTGAAACACACTTGCAAACTTACTGAGTGTCACACAATATCGACTCTTTTCACAAGATCTCCCGGGGAAGGCACAATGTCACACGGTGTGTATACAATGACTCAGTAATTTGTTTCTGGTGGAGGCTGGTTGGGTAGTGTTAGGCTTCAAACCTCCACCCCTACCCTTGGCCCTCCACCGCCTCAATGTTTTGGGAGGTGTAATGAACCTAAAGCCAATCCACCAGTCAAGAAGCCCGCCACCTCCTCACACAGTAAAACACATTTCAAAGTTGGCCTGCCTGGTGTGTCTTTGTATGAGCACATCCCTCCCTTAACCAACCCCATATTGGCAATTTTAGGGCAAAACTCCTTCTGTGCACAGGGATCGAAATTACGAGTTGGAAGATAGTTACCACACCCTCACCGTTTTCCTCTGATACATTCCCGCAAGACAGACCAGCCTAAATTTATCGGAAGAAAAGGCTTGCAAAAAAAGGCAAAACATTCAGCATTCGGTGTGTTAAATGCCGATGCCATCTGTTACCATGCCACTTTATTAGAGATATCTGCACAAAAAGATAGGAGAGGCAAGTGGCGGTAGTTTCTATCTGTAGGTTTGTGAAACACATTTTGCAGAAGAAGTACCCAAAAAACGCAGTTTTTCGATAGGTACATAGATGTATTTACTAATAAAAATTTGTTTACTGAAAGAGGACATATCTTAAAAAGATGCATTCTAAAAACTTACGTATGATGTTTTCCAAAAGTTTTCATTTCATTGCAAAATTTGTAAAGTACCTCTCTTTGTTTTCTTTATGCAAGTGAATCCATTTGAAGTGTGCAGTAGCATTATAGTTTGCTCTAATCCGTGGGTACTGAATTATTTCCCCATGGCCCGAAAAGCATGGTCTGTGCTGTGAGAAACTGCTGCAATGATGCCAGCAAGGAATGTGTCGGGCAGAGGGCGGTGTAAGTTTGGCACACGGGGAGCGAAGCATGTACATGGTGTGAACTACAAGTCAAGGAGTTATTTTAAGGGTTCCATTCCATACTGCGGTCTAGATTTAGCCACTAGTCTCTAGAAAAGTAATAGATTTCACACAAAGTTGTTATGCTGTGTCTTAGTCGCTATCTCTCTACCCGACACTGGAGTAAGCCTTCTCTGCTTGCTATCGCTACGTTTGGTGAGTCAAGTGTGCAGTTGGAATTACATAGATTCTTTGGCCTCACAATCGCCTTTTGCCTTTATTGTCTTATCTGTAAACATTTTGAGTACTTACAAACAGGCTCAGTTAAGGTGGTGAGTGCTATAAACTAAAATCCTTGACACCCCCCCCCCCCCAACAAATGGTACCATTCACTGAGGAAAAACTAAAAAAACACCTAACTTCCACTGCCAAAATGTGCTGGTTGTGAATAGTCCACCATTCTCACCATTAGAACTACTGATACCCCAGTTGTTATGTAACAGGCAAAATAGGAACTATAGAACCAGAAGGCTTGTTTTTTACAAATCCCACATTGCGTGCTCTTGACCAATCACTTTTTGAACAAATGTTCTCCTCTTTTTTTTATTTTTATAAAAAGCATTAGGAATATCTTAAACGCTTGTGGGGTAGAATGGGACAAGAAAACAGGACTGTAGATGAACAATTATTTTACATTACACGTGAAGGACAGAACACCCACTCTCATAGTCCACTAAATAAAATATTGTGTAGAGAGAAAGTTATTGACTGTGAAACAAGGAGCCCTGCTCGGTGGTGTAGGTAGGTCTACTTCACCACAGTGTTTGATCGTGGTCAAATCATGTCCTTCCTATGTCTTTGCCCCCTTACTTGCCATTATGTGATAGAGGTGATAGGGGTGGACAAGCCACCTAAGGCTTGAGAGAAGCTTTACACAGATACCTGGCTGTGGCTCAACATAGCATTCTCTTAGATTCTCATGGTCAAAATGACTCAGGCCTTGATGTGGCTTCTGTCTGTCACCTATGCTCTCTCTCCATGTGACAAGAATTAACCCTTTCTATGCTGATGACGGAACCGCTCCGTCATCAGCTGCGGTGGCGCTGTGCTGATGACGGAGCGGTTCAGTCATGGCTCGTCCGACTCGCCTGCGCGGCGCTGATTTCGCACCTGCGCGGCGTGTTCTATTGAGCGGGCGGGGCCATGACGGAACCGCTCCGTCATTAGCACAGTGCAACCGCAGCTGGTGACGGAGCGGTTCCGTCATCAGCATGTGGCCGCCCCGCCCCCTTAGCGCTGCGGCGAAATAGCCGCCGCAGCGATGCGGTTAAAGACAAAACATTAACAATTGATGTAAAATCTGAGCAATTGATACCCACTCTGTTTGCTGAATTTGGTATCAACCCTGGCTTCTCCGCTTTGCTAAACTGTGTTATCCTAGGCAATTGTTTTATTTCATCTTGCCTCCTTTCCCTCCATTATCATATAAGAGCATCTTGAAATACAGTGAGTTCAGGGTGTGAATTGTACAATACCCTTTCTTGTCTTTCATTTAATGGACTACAGTGTTGCTTCCTGTATAACAACAACCAAGGCCACATAGAGGGTGCACACGACAACTGACTTGCCTCTTAGATCACCAATGACGTTGCCAGAGATGTGAGGAGGGCATGAATGTTTGTAAGTACATGCTTGAAAACTATCACTTCTAATATATAAAGCACTCAAAACAGCGACACAATCTGCTGTACTGAGATGAAATACCTCCATGTTTTAGAGAAATAAACTAGTCAAAAAGTGTATTATATTTTTTACGTTTTTGCACAATGTCTTTAAACATGAAGGTGTTCCTGAAAACATGAGGTGCAAGGCAGCTTCTCTGCTTCTTTTCCTTTACTTCAATTCATAAATGCTTGCCTGTTTTAATATCTTTCTGGGCTTTAGTTCTCAGCCTGCTATTCAGCAGGGGGCACATATAAATGTTAGGAGGGCCGCAAGCGGTCCCTGGGCTGTACAATAAATAGCACTGCTTTAATAACTAGTGATAAAAAGCCATTGCTGATCAGAAATATGTTGGCTAAAGTACCTCCAAACATGCTTGAAAATAGAAGTGACTGAGAAGTTCTATAACCCCATACAAGGAATATGGTAGAAAATGTTCATTGACAATATGTGCATGGTGAGTAGCCTCCTGCAACCACTAATGCTGTATGATGGAAGTGATGTTTTGTTTGCAGGCAAGTCAGGAGGCACAGGAGTCACATGGATTGTTCGTAACTGACCCTGTGTGCCATTTAAACCATAAAAAACAACCAATTATGCATGCATTGCCCATTTGCAAATAGAGGAGCTTGCCAACAGAATACGTTGTATAAAGTAGAATTATCTCAGTCGAAGGGTGAGTTTTCATTTCAACTTCTACAACTGATCACATATAATTTTTTGCCCTTTAGAAGATTTGGTAAATTGCCCGACCGAAAAACTGTAATTTTGTTAGTAGTGCTAGTCATTGTGAATGAGGTCTACTTCTATTAACCGAATCTGTACTATCAGGGTCAGACATCCATCTCGGTTCTGGCGATGACACCACGTTCTGCTGGTGTGTGTTGTCAATATAAGCATACTCTTGTGCTTTATTATATACATTTTTTATGTGCAGCTAGCATACCTACCCTTTCCGCCAGAACTAAAAACATTAATTGACTATTATAAATTAACCCCTTCGACGCTGATGACTAGCTCAGCTCGTCTTCAGCGACGCCTGTCGTACGCTGATGACAAGCTGAGCTCGTCATGTAACACGTGTTTTTAAAAAACGCAGCGCGCAGCGGGAAAACCGCTAGGGCGCATGCGGTTAACAAGCAACAACACCACAACACTCTGCTTTAAAACAACAGTGTAGTAGATCTCAGAAGAGGTGCTGGGGCACTCACATGTAAACTTTGATGGTTTGCTGTCAAAAGCGAAAGTTAGGGTAGAAATATGGGTGTTCCCAGGGAAGCGGCCATTGTATGGGTTGCCAACCAGGCTCAGGGCCCCCCCCCAACCCTTCATAGGGTCCTATAACACCCAAGGCCAATGAATATCTACGAGATATGGGAGACTCTTGGGGTCCCTCTTCACATTCTGCGGGGGGTATCATTTTACGTTAAGCTGCGGTTGCAAACACCCAACAATATGGCTTTGGAATGCAGCCCTTTTCCGAAATGCACATATCAATTTACACCACATACCTTTCAGGCTTAATTCCCACCTTCTGTGGCGCAAGTGCTGCCACAGGTCCCGGAGGAGGCCCAGGCTACACTCTCCCAAGCTGTTATCGATGGGAGAGATGCAGCAAAGTTCACAATCAGATGCAGACTTGACACAAACAACTCACTGGGCAGAGCGGTTTGATCTACAGAGGTCCTGAGGCGTCACGCCTGGTTGAGGACAACTGTCTTTTCGGGAGATGTCCAGGCTTCCCTTATGGACATGCCCTTCTATGACATCCGTCTCTTCGGAGACAAAGAAGATTCTGCGTTTCAGTGCTTCCACTCTCGGGCTAAGGACCAGTCCTTGGGCATTTCTGTGGCCCCACTTCACCCCCAAATCTGCTTTTAGCTTCGTTTGGGAATACAGAAGGGGCTTGCAGCCGCGCCAATTCCCTCCTTGCCACCGTGCCACACATGACTCCCAGCCCCTGCATGGATGACGTTGCGGTACCCACAGACCTCGTGGGTCAGGTGGCCAGTGATCTGGTCAGTTCTCCTCCTCCTGGCAGCTGCAGCTTCCAAACCCTCCTAATCTGCCCCCTTACCACCAGGGGCACCTGGTTAGCTGCAGGATTCTCTATCTCCCGCCCCCCTGGCAATCCATAACATCAGACAGGTGGGATTTGTAGATTGCCCAAAGGGGCTCCGCACTCCCCTTCGAGACTTCTTCTCCCCAGTGCCTTGATCTTACAACCGGCTGACGAAGGATCATCTGTCCCTTCTCCGTGATGAGGTTATGACTCTGTTGCCTAAAGGTGCCATAGAGAGGGTTCCAGTGCCAAAAGTAGGCTGTTGTTGCTATTCCTGCTACTTTCTGGTTCCCAAAAGGACAAAGGCCTTCGTCCTATTCTAGATCTGTGAGCCCTCAATCTCTTCCTCCAGAAGGAGAAATCCAAATTTCTTACGTAGGTTCAGGTCTTGTCTGCCCTGGACCCAGGAGACTGGATGGTAGCGTTGGACGTGCAGGATGCCTATTTTCATATTCCTGTCTGCCCACCAGCACTATCTGCGGTATGCCACAATTACAAGTTGCGTTCACCCAGCTGCCCTTTGGCCTTGACAGAGCTCCTCAAGTGTTCACCAAGGTGATGGCGGTGGTTGCAGCTCATCTGCGGAGACCAGGGGTGCAAGTCTTCTTCTATTTTGATGACTGGCTGCCGAAGGCGGGCTCCCCCCAGGCTGTTGTTTCCCACCTCCAGACTACAGGAACCTCTTGCACTCACTGGGGTTCACAATCAACATGCCGAAATCACACCTGACTTTCTCAGATACCCCTTTTCATCAGAGCTGTTCTGGACACAGTACATTTTCAGGCTTATTCTCTTGAGTGGCGAGTCCAGGATAATCAGGCTATGATACCGACGTTTCAGCCTCCATCCTAGGGGAGACGGACTGAGGCTGCAGGGCCTCATGGCCTCTTGCTGGTGACACATGCCGGCATTTGTGGGCTCTGCAGTGGGACCTGAAGTTCCAGTGGGTGCCACACTGGGGGAATCTCTCAGACGTGTTCCAGGTTTCAGAGGGAACTGCAAGAGATCTGCAGTAGTGGCTCACGAATTTTGATTGGGTCATGGGTCTTTTCCCAACCAGATCTGACAGTAGTGACATATGTGTCACTCCTGCGAAGGGGCGACCATCTGGGAGAGGTGGAGATTAGAGGACACTGGTCTCCAGCGGAATACGGATTACACATCAACATGCTGGAGCTCCGTGCGATCCGACTTGCATTGAAAGCCTTTCTACTCTTCATCAAGAGAAGGCTAGTGAAGGTGTTCACGGTCAACACTACCGCCACGTGCTACCTCAACAAACTGGGTGATGTAAAGTTGTGGACCCTGTGTCAAGAGGCCCTGTGCCTCTGAACATGGCTGAAACAGCATGGCATATTCCTGGTGGTTCAACACCTGGCAGCCTCTCTGAACACTAAGGCAGACAAACTCAGCTGTCGATGCCTAGCGGATCACAAATGGCATTTCCACCTGGAGCTGGCGCACGGTCTCAACAGTGGAGAGAGCCTTGGATAGATCTGTTCGCTTTCGCACAGAACGTGCAACGTCAGCAGTTTTGCGCGCTGGAGTTTCCAAGGTGGCTCTTGCTAGCAGACACTTTTCATCTCAAGTGGAGCTCAGGCCCCCAGTGCGCCTTTCCTCCCATACCACTCTTGCCTAGAGTTCTCAAGAAGATCAGGAACTACCGGGCTCAAGTCATTCTTATGTCTCTGAACAGGGCACAGAAAGTCTGGTATCCCGAGCTACTCAGCATGGCCATCAATCCTCCAATCAGGCTGCTCGTTCGGGAAGAACTTCTGTCGCAGCAGCAGGAGAGGGTTATTCACCCAAACCTCTCCACTTTGCCTTCTTGCATGGAGATTGAGTTTACAGACTTTGAGAGGAAGGAGAAAAGCTGCCAAGTCATCTAGATAGCTAGATGTCCCTCCACCAAGACGGTATATGCCTTCCGTTAAAAAAAACATTGAAGCATGGTGTGCAGAAAAAGTGTTGATCTCCTTTCTGTCCCTCTTGCTGAAGTCTTATTCTTCATTCTTTGCTTTGCCCAGTAGGGCTATGCTCTGGGCGCTCTTAAGTGATATCTGTCTGCCCTTTCTATCTTCTTGCTGCTGCCTGACCAACCCTCTTTGTTTAAGTCTCCTATTGCACGTAGGTTCCTCAAAGGTCTTACCCATCTCTTCCCTCCTTCACCATTTATTATTTTGAGCCCCTATATATATATGTCCCCTCAGGCTTCTGACACTGAAAACAGCCTTCCTTGTGGCAATGACATATACCCGTAGAGTGAGTGAACGACAGACCTTATCATCTACGCCACCTTACCTCTCAATATATCGAACAGACTGGTTCTTTGCACAAGGGACTCTTGTCTACCAAAAATGGTTACACCCTTTCATGGAGGCTAATCAATCACCCTGCTGACTTTTTACGCACCCCTCTAAAGAAGAGAAGTGACTCAACTGCTTGAATCCAAAAAGAGCGTTGTCGTTTTACCTTAACCGCACATAAGAGTTCTGGGTGAACGACCAACTCGTCGTGGGGTATGTGGGTGCACAGAAAGGTCGTGGGTGTAGAAGCAAACGATCTCTTGTTGAGTCCTACTCTGTAACAAAGTCTGCTATGCACTGGTCAAGAAGAAACTTCAGGGGTGTTGAATTTAATAAAATATTTACTTGTTCATGGGACAGGTTGCTTTATAAATCTACTAGTCCTGTAAAAAAAATCCACTTGTTCCTTTGGTGCCATATAGTGTGACAACAAATTAGGGCAGCAAATCTCATTATATGAGACCTCTGATAATAGCCTGTTTGATTATGCCAGGGCTCGTTCTATAGTAGGGTTTTAATACTAGCAATTCACTGGTTTTGCAACCTTTCCACACATCTAGATAATGGGGCTGGTGGTAGCGGTAAGCAATAGTTTCAGTGTTGAAATGGCCTTTTAAGTCAGTGCAAACCTACTAACATGCATGTTTTAGAGGTTTTCTCTAGCTCTTCCCTAATCTTTTTGCATACTGACAAAAGTTGGAAATTTACTCCTGACAAGGGGAGAAGTGAAAATTCTTCCAGGGTTGGGAAAAAAGGAGTTGGAGGAAAAGTGATCTTGTAAACGCTCAGCAGATTGTGACATGAACAAATCTACACATATATATTTGCTTGTGCTAAAATGCCGTTTACAGATATTTTCTAGAAGTACAATTTCCTTGCCTACTTTTGAAAATTCTTGATATCTGTGAAAGCTGTAAATCTTCACTAATGCAATGACACATATCATGGGTGTACTTCTGTGACGTTCTTTGAGAACTGGGCCCCTAACTAGATATGGCGTTAGCCAAGACCTTTTGTTTTTATTAAAATTATATCTGTCTATTGGCTGGCTTCACTGCTTATTTGCACTCCTTGCCAGGGACTATTGTGGCATTGCGTGCTTTTTGAGATCAACAAGTATTTTTGCCAATATTAGTTATAATGTTGAGGGCCTGGCAGGCCTACGTGTCCAGAGGACACAATAAACATGAAAACTTGTTGTGCTTTACCCCAAACATTATGTCCTGGGTGTTGGGGTATAGGAATTCCACACCCCTGAGCAAACTCCTGAAGGTTTGCAAGCTCATTCCACCAGAGCTAAAGCTGCGACCACTGCGTTAGCTCGCAGAGTTCTGATCCTGGATATCTGCGAGGCAGCAACGTGGGCTTCCTTGCACACGTTCACCAAACATTACTGTTGGGATAGGCAGGTCCATAGGGACTTCCTTGTGTGAAATTAGTTGGCAGACTCTCCTCCAGGGATGGTTTAGCTTGGGTATCTCTTCAAAGGTAAGGAATCTACAGCTAGAAGTCTCTATCAGACGAACAAGTTACTTAAGAAACAGGGATGTCCCCTTTCAGGACCCAAGGTTTTGCTAACCAGTGGTGAGTGTTTATGGCCCTGCACTTCTGGTGTGTAAAGTAGTAAAAAGAAACAGACATCAGTGCACCCAGGTGGTGTCTATATAGGTGCTGTGACATTTCCAGCGCGGATGACGCCAACAATGCCACGTTGAGCCAATAGACCACAATTACCAGCGCACAGAGGCACTGCTCACAAAAAATCTTCCGGAATCAGTTCGACACCTGGGGCCAGTCAAAGGTAAAGAATCTGTGGCCAGATGTAGTCACTACCAGATAAGGAGTTACCGAAGGTAAGTAACTTGTTCTTAAAGCATTGTCTATGGCTCACCTAACCATGCTGCACTCCTGCCTAAATACTCTGCAAAACTAAATGTACGAGGCTTACTGCTACTCAACCATAATAAAACTGCATCCACCCTCTTCTCTCACACACATGTAAACCTGACCTGACTATGGATCAGCTGAAACTCAATTAATTCTCTCCCTCGCTTCCACCCTCAGTAAAATCCCTGTGTTTTACCTTTGACCTCACTCCACTAATCATAACACACAAACAGTGTGGTTAAATCAAGAAATGCCTCCCCATCTCCCCCACCAAAGAAAGTCAAACATGTCTACAGATCACCTAAAATTGCCTGACCAGGCCCTCCTCATCCCCACACTTGGTTTTGGGAGTCCATTCTTAGCAGGTGTTCTTCAGTCAGCTCTGGGACTGCTCCAGACAGGTTTCCCTTCAGCAGCCGACTGACTACTTCCTCAATACTCTGTTCCTTGCACTAGCTGCCTTTAAACTGAAGGATCGCAAGAAACCCTGTTGCCTTGCTTACAAAGCCTGCGCTATATTTTATTTTGAAAAGTTCAAGTTGTATGTAAAGTGCCCAAATACCTCCGGCTGCCAGTGCTAATTATATTGAAAAAGTAAATAAAAAAATAAGAGTAAACTCGCAGGCAGTAATATGGTCTTTTAGGCTCTGGCTATAGTGCTACAACAGGTGCAAACTGTTATAGCGCACATTTTAGCATTAGCTCCGATTTACAGGTGAACACATGCTGTGCTTGTTTGGAGTTTGTGTTTGCATTTACCTTATGATGGAAAATGCAATTGGAGAAAATAATGCACACTACACAGACGGACTTCTTGGCGTAAAAAACTCAACGGAACCCAGCACAAATGAAATATATTACACGTTGACTTGCACCTACGTTTCGTGAATAGTTATGATAAAAGTTGGGCCCCAAGGAAATATGCTGAACTGGTCCCGGTGTAATTTTCAGATACTGGGACACATTCAGCAGCACTTGCACATTGTCTGCTTTTGTTCCAGAGCACCAACCTGCAGGCAGTGAGGAGGGCTTTGTTATTTGAACTTCCAGTTGGGCACACAACATAGGGTGCAGTTAAGGGGCCACCAGGGCTCCTTTTGTTTGAGTATCCTGGCTGGGCGCTATATGGAGCCTCACTCTTAGATACAAATACAATGGAGTGGTTACAATGGCACACAGCTTATTGTTAATTCACTGGTACTTAAGAGAGGCATGACTCTGACTTAGTTTAGTCCTTGTATATAAGAGGTATGCATGCACAGTAAGAATGTCAGATGTATTTGTGTGTCCCAGTATTTACACAAAGCATTTAAAAAACACTATTTTATTTCTTTTACAGTGCTACTCAATCCCAATGCAGGATGTCAGAACGCTTTACATCACACATACACATTATACACTGATAAATAATATAAGTGTGTAAACCAATCTATAGGATGTGTTACATAAGACAGTGGGGGATACATGGTGTAGGTGCCAAATGTCTTTCGTAGCTCATTGTACTGTATTAAAAGGATTACAATTTATGGACTGCAAGTAACAAAAGGATCTGTTTGTTAAAAACAGAAACCCGCTTACCTAGCAACATAAAATAAAAATCTGTCATCTGCATGTTACGTGATGTGCTTTGCTTTAGACCCTTTAACCTTCTATGCTACTTTGATTCAAAATGGGGACTAGATAAACACAGACCTCACCAGTACAAGAGTTAACTTTCTGAGTAATCTTACCATTATAATTACTCCCTGAAATTTACTGGGCAAACAAAGATCTCTGAAGCAGGTGCCATAACCCCATGCGATATTTTAAAATGCAGACTTTGTTACAAATGAAGCAGAAAAGACTTACTTCCAAGTTTCTCCTTGCTGCCAATTTCTATGTGGCACAGTTTTAAAAAAAAATAAACGTATAAGTAGAGGCTCAGATTTTTTGTTGGGGTTGCTTCACTTTTTGATACAACCCAACACGAAATCCTAATTTTGTTAAATCTCGTAATGTGCTCAAATGTACTTATGGTGGACCTGCTAAACACGTGTGTGGTCTTAAAATCTGATGTCACTTCCTGTGAGGCCGCGGGCTGTGATGTTACTTCTTGTAATGCCACGTGCGATGTCTCGCACTGCGATACCACGAGCTTTGATATCATGCACCATGATGTTACTTGCATACAGCTTAAATTTATTAGTTCCCCTACTTCTTTTGTTAGGACCCGTGTAGCAGTCAGTATTAAAACCTTCACTATCACATACAAACAAACAATACAAACCTCGGCAGTGGTGAGAAAGATATCTTCAGAGATGTGTCGTACTCCACAGCCGATGATTCCAAGCGCCACTCCGGGAAACACGTAGGCATTATTTCCCTGACCGGGGATGAATGTCTGTCCATTGGGGAGGGTGACCTTATCAAAAGGACTCCCACTGGCAAATATACCTCGACCCTAGCAAAACCAGAGGAAGAAGTCTTAGTGCAAACAAGAAGTAACAAAAAGAAACATGCATTGGCAAAGCAATCTTGGCATGCCAGTGTGATAGTTATTCGCTAGCACAAACTTTAAACAAGAGTGTAGGCAAAATAAATAGCTGGTATTTAAAGTTAATATAGTCAAATAAAATATTAAAGCATGCTTTGAGCCAGCTATGCAACTAAAGTGAAAGGAACTATTTTTAGGTAGATGGGATTTAATGTGCACAGGCTTTGTGCAGTCACTCACTGTCAATGGGTAAAGTGGGCTGACCGCCTTCCTCATGCTTTGTGCTGTGGTGGGCGGAGGCAAACTGCAAGTGACCATTTAACAGACCAATGGATGAAGCCCACTGACCAAATGTCCCTTTTGTTTTGCATAATATGTATGATTTGTAGGGAAAACAATAGTGTTCTGCGCAACTGATGGCATCACTAAGGCCAGACCTAATAAAAGTACTTTTGTCCAACATATCAGACCTCTGATGGCATCTTTCCCAAAGTGACAGTGGTACACGCTTGCATAGTTTCAGCCCCAGGAAGAATTAATCACAATGTTATCGCAGCTTAACTCAGAGTCAACACTCCCCACATAAGGCAGCAGCCTTTGGGCACCACCAAATAATAAAGTAAAGCTTGAAAAAGGATGCCTGCATCTTTACTGGACAAGGAGTGCTTCAGAAGCAAAATGGTAATTTGTGTGAAGTCCTAAACATCCTTTTACAGTTGTGGATACTAAATTACCCACCTAAAATTGAGTCATGGTCTGCTATTAGTTCTTGCAGCACTTTCACACCTCACAAATGTACATTAATTGAGTAACATTTAGTGTATCTGGATTTGTGACCTTACCAGAGGCCCAGATTGAACATACCTTAGAGATTTAGATGAGAAAGCCACGTGCAAAAAGTACAAACAAAATAAAGTTGGAGGGAATGGTTAAAATCCCCAGTCAAACTCCACAACAACAAACAAATGTATAACTTGCATTATTCAGAAAGAAGCAACATGTAAAATATATGAATTGCTCTACAAGCCTTGTTAATAGAAGAGCAGGACCATGCTTCAATCACTTGGTGTATGTTGGTGGATTACCTCTGTGATGCGGTAGCACTGCTCTGCGGTGCATTCAGCTTTACTCGTGGGATTGCTGAGAGCAAATATGAGTGGACGATCATTGAAAGAAGCCATGTCTCTCAGGATCTGTTCTGTAAAAGCTCCTCCAATGGCTGCTACACCTAAAAATATATAAACAAACATTGGTAATGCCACTACGCCTGGCTTTTAAATGAAAGTGTCTTTTCTGGTCAGTGATGGGTTTAGAAATTCAAATAGTCATCATAAATGCACACTGTGACTAATCTCAGCAGTCAATCATCCATTCATCAACCCGCTGATGACTCGTTCTTGCGTTTGTCCACATAAACAAACCACCGTAGACTGACACACAAATTGAACATATGTAAGACAAATTAAAATAATAAAAGTAGAAAAAGAAAACATGCTGCCACCTAAACATGGCAGGCATATGCTTGAAATAGAAAATAAAATTGGAGCAGGTAGCCATCTTGCAATGCTATTGTACATGGTGTTTTTTTTGTTTTGAAGCTTCAGCATGGCTGTGACATTTAGAACCAATATGTTGGCTATTTTGGAATAATAAAAATGTACTATACTATGATGGTGGCCTGTTCTAGAGGCTGTGGCCTTGCCGGATGCAGTACACTGCAGATTAAATGAAAGGCATGCAAGCAGCCTGTTAGCACTGTCTGGGAAGCTGTAATAATGTTAGAAATAATGAATTTAAAAAAATAAGAAGGAAAGAAATGGAAATGAGAAATAAACATGGAAATCTGAAGTACTGGCTTGCCAGTTCTGGCTCTTAAGTGAAGGATTTTCAGGTGAATGTGTCTGTAATCAGAGAAATACTCTGATAGAGGCTTCCAGCTGCAGATACCTCACCATTTGAATATTCCTCAAGGTGTCAGACTGGATCCAGAAACTTTTCAGCAGTACCTCTGCTTAGCATTAGGCGGTGCTATGCAGCTCTCTACTGACACCGTCTTACTTCGTGAATGATGTGCATAGCCTATATAGGCGCCACTACCACGCACTGATGTCAGTTACTTTCCATGCCAACAGAAGCACACCAGGAGCCACCTCTTGTCTCTTTGAGACACTTAACTCTTGTAAAATTTTGAGTGTGCAAAGGAAATTTCACTTACCAAAACAAGAGGTTTTTGGCCCCGTTAGGACTGTCTTAACCAAATGCCTATGACAGATCCTCATAAGATGTGTTTGTGGTGCCAGGGGTCGAGTCATGACTCCAAAGCCTGCAATGATTATGTGACGATGAGGCCAAAGGCCATAGGAGACCGAGGAGAAACTTTACATCGCCAAGCACTGAAAGCCTTAGTGAGGAAACAAGCCGAAGTTTAGTCCTGATACCATTCCAGATCAAGATGTTGAATGAGTCATTCAAATGTTTGGTCTTTGTCTCGTTCAAAGTAGTAGGGTAAGTCGAAGGAAAAGCACAAGAAATCTAAATGGGACTCGGCCCCTTCCTGCCACTCACATTCTCCTGAGAAGGTGTGGGGGTAGCCCCATACATCTTGACCTCGCTCCCAAAGTAGGTCGTCAGAGCCTACCCCACAACTTGTTTAGATACAACCCAAGTTTGTGGGGCAAGGCACCACACCGAAACACGTGGAAGAGGTCTGTGAGGCCAGGCTCAGTATTTTAAATCCTTGCTGACTCCCTATGGCACTCTTTCAGGTCTCACAAGACAAGACGCTCTCCAGCCTCAATACCGTAAGCGGAATCACTCTCATTGCTAGTTGGTCCTTTTGCGACCATCACGGACCACCTTATACTCCAGTTCCGACTCCATTGCCGGTACCAGGGCTTATGCCAGTTCCCGGAACTTCGATGTTGACTCCATGTACGCCAGCAAATGAGACGCCTACTGTACTCTGACTCAGAGTCAGTGCCGGAATAACCTCAGCCTGCCACCTCCACAAGGAGCACACATAGCCTGCATTCCCTCTTTGGCACTGATTTGGATAACAATTATGAAGGAGGTGATGGGATTGGTCAGCTATACCAGAAAGAGAATTGGTACGATGACCTACAAGAAGCTAGTGGCCTCAATACCTCCCCTGAGTTGGGATTCCTCTCACCCACTGGGCCTGCCACAGAAGAGAGTGCCTTCTTATGCTATGATAATGTGTCGAGGGGTTGAAATCCTTGACCTCCAGCTCCCTACCTTGGAGGTAAAGACCAATGTCCTAATGGAAGTCCTCAAGCTGGGGCAAACATCCACTGAGCCCCTTTTGCCTTTCAATGAGGTACTTACAGATATCTTGTTAGGGGTATTGGCTAAATCTTTCTCTGGACCCCCCCCACAGTCGACCGCCATATTGCACGATGCCACTGCCTTGCCCCAGACAACCCTGCATTTCTATCTCGGCACCTCTCCTCTGAAAGCTTGGTTGTGCAGACATCTACAAGCAGGACAAACCAAAACACATTCCCAACTACAAAATGGGTGGAGACATTTGGAAAGAGAGTATTCTCACCCACCAGCTAGGCTCTTAGAGCAGTGAATGCCAGCCGCCTCCTGAGGCACTATTCTCACCCCCTTTTGGGTTCAATGACTCAAGTCCTCCCAGATGCTCCTGAAGATCTCGGACCTGTCCTCGCCCAGGATGGTCATGATGCGGCCAAGTAAAAAATGTGTTGTGGCTTGAACACCACCGATTCCAGCAGGTGGGCCATGGCACTAGTGTAGGCATTCTTTGCCACGATTGGCTGCGGTAACCCGTTTTTTTTGTAGATATTTACCCTTTTTGTTGAATGGACTCGCCTGTATGTGGACAAGGCAGATTCTGCTCTGGAGCGGTTCAGGGAATTCAGAGCCACAGTACACACCCTTGGTTTATCGGCCCCGCTCGCCAACCACATCAACCCTATTGCTCCTTTTGCAGCATTAGCAAATGAAACCCATACTATCAGCCAATCCCACCTCAACAAGGTGCCCAGCAGTTTTGTGGTCGAGGCAGTTGTGCTCACAGCCCTAGTGGTAAAGGTCGACAGGACACCCAGTCCACTGCACCCCCCCCCTACAGCCGCCCCACCTGCCAAACCCCTTTAGCATGCCCTTAGTGGAGAACAGCCACCTGATGGGAGGCAGGATCGTAGATTCTTGCTGGATTGGTAGGCCATAATATCAAACAGGTGGGTCCTGCAAATTGTTGAAGCCACTGCACCTTCCAGCCCTTATCACTCCCCGATGACTGGCAGAGGACCATCTGTCCATTTTGCGACAGGAAGCGCAAGCCCGTTTGGCCAAAGTGGCTATTGAGAGAGTGCCTATTTCAGAAGTAGGTAGTAGGTATTACTACAGCTATTGTCTGGTGTCAAAGAAGAACAGAGGCCTTCATCATATTTTAGCACTCTCAGCGCCTGCCTCCGGAAGGAAAATCTCAACTGTCTGCCCTTGGCCCAGGAGACTGTATGGTGGTGTTAGACCTGCAGGACATCTATTTACATATACCCATTGGCGCTACCTGCCCATTGGCGCTACCTGCGATTCATGGTGAGATAGGTGCATTTCTAGTTTACTATGTTCTACTTTGGTCTCACCAGTGCCCCTCAGGTGTTCAAGAAAATGATAGTGGTGGCAGCAGCACACCATCAAAGGAGAGGTGTCCTAGTTGTCCCCTACCTCGACCACTGGCAGTTGAAGGCGGGTTCGCCTCAGGCTGTCATCATTGATAGAGCGCATGGTCATCAACTCCATTGTTAGATTTTTTTTTGCCTCCAGATGATGACTAATTTCTTGTCATCTTTGGGCTGCATTATCAACGTGTCGAAGTCACACTTGACCCCTTCTATAGGCACTCCTCGTCCACTTGAGTCCAAATGAGTCTCCGGGCGAGGGATGCCTTGGGAAGTCCACACAGATGTGCTAACATTGCGCATTCTCTGCAGTGACTTATCGATCAAGCCAAAGTTCTCTGCTAGGCACCAATGGCTGAGCTCGTCCACTCTTTCATTCAACAACCCTGCCCGGAGGTTGACAAGTACGCAAGTTCTTTGGCGGTCCAGACAGTTTCAGAGGCAAACGGCCTCCTACTACGTGGTCCGTGATCCCACCCAACCCGGTTTGTTGCAGTACTACATGGCGGTTGTCCGTGAGCACTCGTACCAGCCCCTGCTTCTGCCAGGATGATCCTAGACTCATCCTGCTTGACCTCTCTGCACCCTTTGACACAGTCTCCCATTCTACCCTCCTCAGAAGACTTCGTGAAGTGGGTATCCAGGGATTTTCTCCTTCCTTACAGGAAGAAGCCAAAGAGTCAGCCTGCCACCATACAAGTTAGAAGCTAAAAACCTCATATGCGGAGTTCCCCAAGGGTTTTCTCTCTGCCCAACCCTATGCAATATCAACATGACCCCACTGGCAGACCTCAACAGATCACATGGAATCAACATTCTTTCAAATGCAGATGGCCCTCAATTGATACTTTTCCTGTCGTACAAGACCGCTACAACCAAAAACAACTTTGCAAGATGCATGTCCGCTGTGACAACCTGGATGAGATCCAACTGCCTAAAGCTCAACACGGTCAAGACCAAACTGATGATCATTCATAAGAAGACCTCAGCATGGGACTCCACTTGGTAGCCAGCAGACCTCGGCCCCACACCAGTCCACAACCCCTCATGCCAGGAGCCTAGGAATCATCCTCAATGACCAACTCAACATGTCAGCCCAGATAAACGCAATGACCTCCAACTGCTGCCACATCATGAGGATGCTATGAAAAATCTTCCATTGGCTTCTGGAAAACAATAACTCAGGCCTGGATTGCCAGCAGACTTGATTACAGCAACACACCCTATGCAGGGAGCACCAAACAACTCCTGAACAGGCCCCAAACCGTCCAGAAAATGGTCCTCATCCTATCTCACTGCACCCACATCTCCCCTCACCTAAAAGCACTGCACTGGCTCCCACACACAAGTGCACTCAATTCAAGCTACTCACACACACATAGTAAGCATTATGCCTACCTCATAGCCGCATACATTTCCACCACCCCAACAAACACCACCGATCGGCAGAACTCATTAGCACAGGTACCCTGCATACAGAAAAACAGAACTGCTATGCGTGCATTCTCTCACATTGCCCATTAATCCTAGCCCGAACTGCCACAGCACATCAGAGCCTCCTATTCGCTTTCAGAGTTCCGCAAGATGCAGAAGACCTGGTTAATCGAGTAATCAACCCCCTGGGAGGACACAACCTACCTATTTGCAAACACCTGGATACCCTACTGGGTGAAGAATGCACTATACAAATTGGCATAACATAACACTGTTTATTTCTAGAACAGACTGTCCAGTACATCACAAGGCAGGTTCTGTAACACGTATAAGAATTTAGGTAGGGTAATCAAAAGATGGCTCTGACACAGCGTAAGAGTAAAAGAAGGACGAAGTTAAAGATAGGCAAACAATGACAAAGAAAGAATTCGGGAATGAAAAATAACATATAATATAATAGTGAGTTAGAGAGAGAGAATTGTGTAGGTGCGGAAGGAAGACACAAGGGGAAATTAAGACAAGGCAGCCCAGTTGCCCAGCAAACCTGGCATTCTGCAGCAGGTTCCTAAAAAAAAAAAAAACTTAGGGCCTACGCACTTATTTTTTCTACAAAATTAGCACTCTTGGGAAGCGTTTGGGTATTAGCACATCTGATTGATGGCGTTCATTCAATCACTCACCTCTACAAGTGAATTTATGTACAGAGGGATTTGGTGGTTTTGTTACCTGCTGTGCCAAAGCAACCCTATATTGAAGCATTCACTTATTAATTCCTTGTAGGAAGATTGCAGATATCCAGCCTTGCGTTAATTATTTTAAAATGTATAAATGAACTATAATGGAAAAGCAACGGTGCACTGCACTGTACTGTACCTATAATTGCAGTGGGCTTCACTGTTTGCACCACCTCCTCGAGCGTTTTCACCGGCGGGTGGTCCTGGGCGAACATCTCCTTCTCATGGTTCAGGTTACCGCGAGCCTTCAAAGACATCAAATGATGCATTGGAATCAGTCAACAGGAAGGTCACCGCCAAGAGGCTGCCACTCACTCTGCTTGATTCTGTACACTTGTAATTACATATTAAAATACCAGTGTTTGCTTTCTGAGCAGTCAATAATACCTCCCTGCAGCCCCCTAGGTGCCAGGGAGATGAACGGGCAGCCACCCAACAGAGTACAAGGACATATTCAAACTAGCATCAAATATTTAAGCATGAAGTGAACTTATTTTTGGTGTTAATTTGGAAAAAATCATATGCAAACATTTTAGAATTTCTGTTGTGCAAAGGTACAAATCAAGAGTATAACAAGCAAATTACTACTATGTGCCTTAAGAAAACAGAGTGCATTACGTCACTTAGGTTTATGGTGGACCAACAGTTTGCTTTACCAAATAAAGAATATTTTTAGTTAAAAGCAAACTAGACAAGAGTGAGCAGCTCTTCTTTAGGGTGTTGATGCCTTTAGTTGAGCACCCAGCGCTTCCCGTAGGCCTGCAACGAAAGCACAGCGCATATCACCCGTAACACGCATGCACTGTGGTATTATACAGCAATTCCACTTTTATGAAATTATGGTCTTCCTATTTTTTTGTCAAAATAGGATATCTAAAGTTAACAGTATAACAAATCTCAGAGTATTGGTGCCTTTTGAACCATCTTTGATATTCAATGCTTATGCAGATTTTCAGACCTTTTTAAGCTTATTTTTGGGAAGACCTCGATGTTAATTTGTGGGCACAAATTTGCACTATAAGGATTCTGCTGCATATTTTGGAGACAATGTTGTACCCATTATGGTAACAATTTGTATGTAATATGTCTATTCGGAAATGTCACAAAATTCCCTTGATGCAGGAGGAGGTACATAAAGGCTGCGCCCAGTCTGCCAAAGAGGTCAGCTGCACCACTGCTGCTGGTCCGGGAAATAAATGAGCCAGCAAAAGTGAAGGGGGGCTTTGACTCAACCCAACACAGCCTGAAAACATTCATAAACAGTAACCTGGCTACTGATGCTTCACTACTTCACACCCATAAGCGGTAGATTGTTTATTTTATTTATTTTATATGCACATTTGTACCGCGCTGGGAATCGACTCCCTGAGGAGTATCTCCCCGCCTTTGGCATCATCTCAGAGCATTATCCTATCCTGTGTTTTTAGAAAAGTCCAACGGAAACTAATAGTTAAATAGAAACGTTTTTAGTTTTTTTCTAAAGGGGAGGAGTTCCCTGCATGATCTAAGTTCATAAGGAAGTTCATTCCAGAACTTCGGACCAGCTACTGATAGTGCCCTTCCCCCTTGCCTTGTCTTCCAAAACCTGGGGACGGCCAACAATTCACGGTCTCCAGATCTCAGAGATCTTGAGGGAATGTAGGAATGAAATTTTTGTGACAAGTACTGGGGACCATTACCCGAGATACACTTGTGAATAATGCACCCAGTTTTAAACAACACTCTCTGTTTCACCGTGAGCCAGTGGAGTTTGTTTAGCAGAGGTTTAGAGGGAGTGCGGGCTGGGGCATTAAGAACAAGGCGAGCGGCCGTGTTCTGCACCACTTGCAGTCTGGCAGTAATCCCCTCATTCGCGGCTAACAGCAAACCATTGCAATAGTCCAGTCTACTCAAAACGAGCGACTGAACTAAGGTTTTCCTGGTGGTATCTGAAAGCAATGGAAATACTCGTCGGAGAAGCCCAATTACATGGAAACAGGAACTCACCACTTGGTTGGCATGATGTTTAAGATTGAGTTCCTGGTCCAGTTTCACTCCCAGATCTTTCACAACCACCTTGGGTTCAGGGACTGGGCCTAGGTCTTGAGGCCACCAGTCAGGGGTCCACAAACGTTTGGCTTCCCCAAAGAGCATCACCTCCGTCTTAGAGACATTACACTGGAGGAAGTTTGCTGCCATCCAGTGTGCCTCCTCTTTCATCCCTAGGGCAAAGGAGCTACGTACTTGCGGAGTCATAGTTTTAAAGGGGAAGAGGAGTTGGGTATCGTCTGCATACGATACAGGGACAAACCCATGGGATCTCATGATGTTAGCTAGGGGTGCCACGTAGATGTTAAATAATGTTGGGCTCAAGCAGGAGCCCTGTGGCACCCCCTTAGAGATCTCCATCTCCTCAGACCGGTAAGGGCCCAGTATGACTCTTTGGGTACGTCCTGTAAAAAAACTCCTTAACCAGGCCAGCGCCTTGCCTCCCACACCGATGTCAACTAGTCTGGTGGTCATGATCTCGTGTGACACAGTGTCAAACGCCGCTGACAGATCTAAAAGCACCAGGATAACGGAGTACCCCTTATCCTGTAGCAAATGAAGATCGTCAGCGACGGACAGTAAGGCAGTCTCAGTGCTGTGCCTTGGCCTAAAGCCTGACTGAGAAGGATCTAATCCCCCCGCACTTTCGATATATTTAGATAGATGTTGGTTTATAAACTTCTCCGTAAGCTTCCCCAAGAAAGGAAGGAGAGAGATGGGCCTTAGGTTAGTCAAGTCAGTCCATGGAATGGAGTTGTTTTTCCGTAAAGGCCGCACCAGAGCATGCTTCCAGTCAGGGGGAACTTCCCCTGTACTCAAGGATAGGTTGACGACCTGCTGAATTCCCACACCCAGATCGTCGCTTAAAAGCGACATGACCCGTGCTGGAATAACATCTGAAGGGCACCCACTTTTTATTTGAGTGGTTAGGATGGTTATCTCCTTCAGAGATATTGGGGGGAATTCTATAAGACTGTTATCCTTGTTTCCTGCAGTACTAAGGTGTGGCAGGCTCTCACCAGTTTCAGTGTTATAAGATGTGGATTTTGAGGTCAAGATCTTAGTGTAAATACCTTCGATTTTTCTAACAAAGAACTGTGAAATGCTATTGCAGAGTTCCTGGGACTCGATCCCCTCGGTTTCACACGCTATGGGCTTAGTAAATGTTTGTAAAATTTGATAGAGAATTTTAGCATTTTTCCCCGCTGCTGTTAATTGGGCCGCTATATGATGTTTCCGGGCAGACCGGATGGCTTTATGATAGTTTTTTAGGGAAATCCTATGGCTTTCTCTATCCTCAGCCCTGCGTGTGACTCTCCATCGTTTTTCTAACTTCCTTGCCATTAGCTTTAGTTGTCGGAGATCGTCCGTAAACCAAACCTCTTGTTTAGGGGCAGGCCGTGGTTTATATATCCTAAGAGGGACAACATTATTTATGGTTGTAGTTATAGCATCATTAAACCTGGCCAAGGCAGTGGTGACGTTATCGCCGCATTCATCCCACTTTGGTTCTATATATTTACCCCTAAAATTCTCTGGTGTAAGTTTGTTCCAGGGTCTTCTGGCATCCGCCATAGTCCTCTGCATGTTATTTGCCCTCTGAATGGAACGAGTGTGGAATTCTATGATGGAATGATCAGTCCAATCCACTTGAATAGGAGGCTCACATTTAATCATTGTAGAGGTATGAAACACAAGATCCAATGTATGGCCAGCTATATGAGTGGGTCCCTGATTCATTTGGGTAAAACCAAGAGTGGCCAGATCCGCCAGTAGTGTCTGTGCCTCCACACAGGTGTCTATTTCACTATGAACATTAAAATCCCCTACCAGAATAAAGTCTGAATTTGCCTGTATATAGGGAGCTAAAGCTTCAACAAGGTTGAGGGAAAAGTTCCCGAGAGAGCCAGGGGGTCGATAGACCAAAGCTCCCTGCAAGATTCATGGCCTGTGGAGAGGCCCTTGGTTTTAGTGGAGAGAGAACAGACCAGACCAGGTGAGCTCTGAGTCACAACTCTGTGCTTGCTAAGTAAAATATGTGCGAAGGTGTAATAATGGCGAAACCAAATCTAGGACACCATTTTTCATTACAGGTGATGAGATCTTCTTTGTCCTTATATTTGATTTGTGTTTATTTCACTATTTTGGGGCTTTTACAGTGGTGTTTCCCCATGTAATAATACCAACATAGACATCTAGTGTGTATAATGTACAAACACTCTCACGCCCAATCAGTTTTTTTGTAGGAGAGTGATAAATCAGGTACCCCTCCCCCATCGCTATACTATATTAAGATCAAGACATGGAGTCATACCCAGTTGATGCCAACCCAGCATGTGTAGGTTATTCTTCACATTGTCATGGAAATGAAAGAATGACTAATGTGGACACAAGCCATGAATACCCTTTCCCCTATACATAACACTACCTCTTACTACAATTATTGCTCTTATTCTTGCATTTACCTTATCTGACATACTGAAATTCTTAGTAAACCTCATTCTATGTAACTGCACCTCAACTTTGCTTACATACAAGGTGGTGAAGGATAGAGCTCAGTCTAGTCTGCCAGTTTCTTGTAGGGCTCAAACTCTAAAATGACAGGAGGACTTGAAAGTGAACTTTCTCAATCTGCGCCTTCCAGGCTGTAGCTCAACCTCCCCCACTGCTTAATTTGAGCCTGTGGTTTCCGGGGTTCGGCACCAGAGTTTAATTGTCAACACCGGCACTTGTGACAGTCTGCATGGTTTATCTAAATTAGATATTAACACAACAACCACTGTTTATTATTTCAATGAACAATAAAAATGACTAATATCTGCTGCCCAAGCCATTATTGTATCTTTGGGGTCTGGAATAGACTGAAATGTTATACTTGTAGGGTGTGTTGATTAGTAGGTGTGCTGATTCCGTCACTGGTGGCAAGTGTAGGGGCAAAGAGTAGTGCAAGCTGCACTGGTTTCTTAACAAGGGCCCAGGCATTTAAAACATTTCTTTTTTTACAAATTAAGCACTGCTGGCCCTCTCTCCTTCAGCTGAGTGATGAGCACAAGACACATTATTTTAAAGCAGACCCTGTACCCATCCCACTTAAAGCTCGCCACCCCCCTCTTCTGGAAGCCCAGCTTTCCTTTATGCTAAATGTCCCAGTCAGGCACCCCCTTCCCTCACTGTTGCTGATGATCTGACTCCTCTCCTACCTACCAGTATTCATAAGATGTTGCATCACCTGGTCTATGTGCAAGGTCATTCTATTGCAAGGTCCACTTTTTATAAACAATATAGAAATAAACACTATGTTTATGCTCATTTAAATATAGGATCTATTAAGATATTTCGAGGCTGTCCTGTTACCAGAATGCATTAAGGTGGTGTAAATTGCATCCATACAGCTACACCCTTGGAATAACTAACAATGTTAAACTAACACTACACTATACAAATTAAGATGATTGGCAGATGTGAAAGTTGTACCAAAGTCAGTGACAAATTTGAAATGAGTGTGTTTAGGATTATTAGAGCAGCATACACATCTGTTAGTTGTTTTAATAAATTAACTACAGGGCCAAGATTAAAACAACTGTTGATTTTGGAAGTTAGGTCTAGTCAACAAGCAATATTATATTTTACCTGCTGTTTTACAATACTTCACACATGCTCCTTTTGAGGACAAAAATGACAAGTGTTAAAAATAGGCTTTCTTTACAAGGTGTAATTCACATAATCAACAGTTGAATGAGGAAGCATAGACAACAATTTTAAATAGTCAAATGTGCAATCAGTAACGTATTAGCACAACAGTTTTACAAGCCAATGTGTGTGGTAATGTGTGTCTCGTTTAGACATAGTTACCTCAAACTAGATAACTGTGTCTAAACGACAAATCAGTTCTGTCACTTATACTTTACTTAAAACTACTAAAATTCACCAAATATGATTAACAGTGCACTCAACACATGCTATAACTTTCCCCGCCTTCCTTATTGTCCTCTTGATTGCTCTCCTCCTGTGCCTTTGGTAAATTGGTGTTTTCAGCATGGTGGGCGGTGCAAATTATGGCACGCGTTATGGGCCTCGTTAACAATGGATAAACATACACTGCGGGCTGTGAAAGCGTGGTTGAGGGTTTCAAGAATATCTTTTTGAGACTCTGGAATAAGAGACACAAGTGGTTCATCCCTCCCCCCATGATCTTTGGTCCATATGAACAAGAAGCTAAATGAACCTCTACTTCTACTTCTCCCCCTCCCCCTCCTCCCCCCCCCCACAACCCCCCAACCGCCCCTCTCAACTTGATTTGAAATAAATAAGCTAAAGACTGGACCGTTTTCGTGCTAATCAGACCATGGGGTCAGAAGTTATAGGCAAATCAAAAAAAGCCTTTTAACGGCATCGCTGCGGCGGCTATTCCGCCACAGCGCTAAGGGGGCGGGGCGGCCGCATGCTGATGACGGAACCGCTCCGTCATCAGCCGCGGTTGGGCTATGCTCATGACAGAGCGGTTCCGTCATGGCCCCGCCCGCTCAATAGAACGCGCTGCGCAGGTGAGAAATCAGCGCCGCGCAGGCGCGGCGGCCGGGCCATGACGGAACCGCTCCGTCATCAGCACAGCCCAACCGCAGCTGATGACGGAGCGGTTCCGTCATCAGCATGGAAAGGGTTAATAGAAAGTGCATTAAACCATTATTACACATCGCCAACAGCTGCAGCAGAACAGAAAGAGGATACATAACAAGTAAATGTGTACTGTTGTTAACTATTGCCCTTCAGAGGCACCAATAAGATCATTAACAACGAGGCCGAAGGTCGAGTGATTTATAAACGTCACCAGAGCCACGAGATGGAAAGACAGCCATATATTACATGTTACCAGTTATGTATTTTTTTTTATATTACATGTCCATTTGGGACAATTACCTCAGCAAATAGTTGCTTTCCGCAGAGTGCAGCTAACAATAGGAACTGATTGGAATTAGAAAGCTTCAAACTCCAAAAGAAGCATCTAATACTGCCAGAGAATGTGCAGGAGAGTTTGCATTTTTAGGCATATAGTTTGGTCCTTTATGCCGTATAATCCTAGTAGCCCTGACCATGGAATACTTTACAGAGTGTTTTTTTTAGATTTGTCATTATCATGATGAAATTAATATTTCACAGTTCCCTGTGAAATGTGGGTGTTTATCTGGCATTTAGTTCCCATAAAAAATTCTCACAACTGCAGCAAAAATGGCTGAGTGGATTTACGCCAATCCTGTGTGACTATAGAATTTTACTCAGAAAGCATGCCTTTGGGGTTTTGTGTTAATCTGTTTAGTGCATTTTGAGTTATTAGCATTTGAAGATGGTGCCAGGTGGGCTTGGAAGTTGAAAATGTGATTTTCAATTTGTCTCTGCCAAGAAACCACGAAAGGATATGCCGGGCACCCAATGGATACTTCAAGCAATGACCATGGTACATCGTACCAGAAGCAAACCAAACTGACAGCAAAAAAAACCCTTGGTTTTGATAATAATATGGTTGCTTTGCTCCGATCCACAATAACATGTGGGGTAGGGCACATTGGAGGAAGGGAGAGCCAGGCTATCCAGCACACTTTAAAGGGAACTCTTTGGTTCACAGAGAGGTCACTGGAAAGGGGCCTGGGTACATCTCAGGAAAGAGATGGGGCTAATAAGACAATCATAAAGAGTAAGGTAGAGGCCCTTGTTTAACTTTTTGATGCACACATCAGTGTAGCCGACACCAAGGTGTGAACCTCTAGTCACTCCCAAGGCCTGTGTTGTGCGGCTATCAGATTTGGAGTCACTCTTGCTGTGACAAACTACATTCTGGAAGAAGGGCAGAATAGAGGTGAGGGTACTTCAAAGAGAAGTAGACCCCGAACAAAAACGTCAAAGCTGCCAGACTGGCTATGCAAGGAGGGCAAGCTATGCCAGGCTTCTTCCTGTTACGCTAGGCCTGGAAGTCTCCCAGCTGGAAGAGGGAACATCAGCCAGACACATGCAAGACCACCTGCCCCTGGAGTCAGGAGCTCCTGTGTCTGCTTGTTTGCCAAGACCGGTAAGCGTTGTGTGGAAGAGGTGAGCTGGAGGGAGGGAGGTCCAAGGGGGATCTTGGTGAGTGGATCCATGTAGTGAGGTATGAGGAGATGGCTGCTGCACTGAGCAGGCCATTGCCCGTGTGCAGGATTAAGTCAGCAACCCATGTATGCCAGAAGGATACTGCTGAACTGTGAACTTTGCAGCACTTTCTGGGTCGTGGCCCATGTGTTGGTGTGCTGATTGGGCCGTCCCCTTTCGCCACTGAGTCAGCAACTCCTTATGCCAGAGGGGCTGATGTAAAAAAGGAAATGGTTGCTGTGCCAATCGGGCTTCTGCATGAGTGAAGAGCAGGTGTAATGATCCCGTATGTCAGAGGGGGCCACTGGAGGAAGACAAGGAGTGCAACCTGGTGGATGCCATTGTTATGAGGAGAGGCCGCCGTGGTGACCCGAGCAGGCTTGAGCTCCGTCTGAGGATAGGAACCAGGAAAAGTGGTCAATCCCCCCTCTTTTGAGGGGAAGACTACAGGAAACTTACTGTTGCATCGGAGGAGCGTCAGTGACACCCAAACTGAGCCCCTCCAGAGCCACATGTGTGATTCTCACCCAAGGCAGCTGCTGCAGCCATCGTGTCTGCCAGAGAGACGCTCTCAGACTCCAGTCACAATTCCTGCTGGGTCGGCTAAGACTTAATCACTGGCCGGAAGGCCCCGGGGGAACTTGACTGCTAGATAGTGCTATGGCACTGGAGCACATTAGACTTTTCTAATTGAGTCAAACTGGGACTCCGAGACTCTGACTTCTAGGGGGGCCTAACCTAAATTTTGCTTATAGTGAATGTGGAATAACCACTACTGCTATTGTGAGGGAACTGCCATTAGACACTGGATCCCTCACCTCAGGGGCTGTGTATATTGTTTGTAAATAAATACAAATGTTGTCATAAAAGAGTATTTGACTGGACAATCCTTTATTGCTGTATTGAGCATGGGCTGAGTTGTGATCCTCCCTTTATCTACCGCCCCCTGAGAAGCCTTGGACTGCTCAAACACCGCTATCAATGAAACTTATGTGCTGAAGGAGTACTTGGCCCAGTTGCTCAGAATCCATAGTAGGTCAGGCCCGGGACATCAGGTGCAAAAGGCCCCAACCCCTACGTTGGGCCCAGTAGCTCCTGCATGCCCCGTGGCCCTCTTAATGGAGTTGTGAGAGTCCCTCTAGCCCCTGTGGTTAGAAAACTGTCATTGCAGAAAGCAACTACCATTACAGTACGGATGTTCATCATGGAGATCGTGATGACCTTCAATATAGCATCAATTTCTGTAGTCCACAGTAGGGGGAAAATTATAAATTACCATTTAAGATTAGAAATTAGTCAAGACAAACACTCTACCTTATCAAGCAAACTTCAGTATTGACCCCAAAACTTCCACATTAGTCAGAAGTTTTATAATGCTGGAAACTGGGTAAATAAAGTCAACACCATTCATCGTCTCCAAGAAGGATGTGAACGCTTTACTGAATTGGTCATCGTTATTCATTGTAGAAATCGACTCACTGCTCAGTGTTCAGCCTAACCGTCGGTCTACCTCTCTCACAGGGCAGTGTGTAGCCATCAGGAGAGATTTTACCCCCATTCAGAAACCTCAAAAGCCACACATATTCCTAGACCTCCCCTGAAGGTACCTTTACTCCGCACCTCAGTTCCAAATACACATAGTCTGGGCACTCACCCTCTCCGGGTCGTGCAGGCCCAGAAAGGATGCTATTCCATCCTTCGGACCGTGGACTTTGTGACACTTAGAATGATGCAGAAGGGTGTCAAACCACCAGAATTTTTTTACTTGAGTTTTCTAGTGGGACCTGTGACTCCTTTGACTAAGATGTGGCTTAGTTTGCAGAGCTGAGCTACAAAAATAAAGTACAAGCAGAAAACATATTTTAGCGCAGTAAATACAGTAAGCTTAAAAGCTGCACTTACCTTAACAATTAAGCCCTTTGAATCGACCATCCAAATTTTGCGGACTGCCTCTTTCCTCGGAATGCCTTCTTTTTCCATTGCCATGACGATAAGGTTAGCAATACCCATAGCAGCCTATAAGAAAATAGATCAAGCAACATTATACATAACAATATAGTAGGATGAGAATAGATGGAGCACTTCTTCGTCTGGAAATAGGAGGTTTTTCAAGCCCTTCCTCCTTCTGATCAATTGTTCCACTTATAATGGAGGATCTCTGAACCTGTTTGAAGAAACTGGAGCTTCAGCTATGCCTCACAGGGTCTCAAGCAAAGTGGCAAAGGTTTACTGCATTTAGTATTTTTTTTAATATATTTTTTTTGTAATAAGAAGTAGTCTTGTGGATTTTAACTGAAAGTGCATCTAAAAGGATAAATGGTTGATAACTTTTTATGGAGGTGTGGGTCAAAGTCAAACAAGATTAACTGAATACTTTCCATTGGTAACTAGCTGAGAAAATTGGAGAGAGAATATATTCACAGTAACACAGTAACACATATAATATTTATGTTCTTGCCAATTTATTACACATCAATGCTAACGTAAAAAGTTTTTTTTAGTTAGCCTGTCATATATTTGTTATTTATTTCTTCTCTGGTCCCTTCCTATGGACACAACTAAAGCAGTGGCATCTTTGTCCCCTATTTGACATGATAGATCAAACCATTTCTCAAGGGGCCAAATGTATCTGTTCTTCCTAATTCGGTTTACTTGTGTCCACTCTGTGTCCACGCTTTGAGGGGAGAGGTGGAAACAACAAAACATATCTAAACATTTAGCTAGCAAGCGTCCCCTTTGATAAGACCGGTCTCCAATAGTAAGAATAACTTACAGTTAGTGGGCATCTTGCCATAAGACAGAGTATACTCTTGATAGTTTGCCCTAGAAGGACAAAATAGACCCATATGCAATAAATGATTTCCTCATAGCTCTAAAGTCCTTTCTCGTGTCCAAGGAGTAGGTACACGATGATCAAAAAAGCGAAAGATTGGGACAGAAATAGTATGAACCCGTTGGCTGCGTTGAACGTTCAGTTCCAGTGCTGAACGTTCGAAAAACGGGTGGGGCAGCGTCGGACAAACGGATGTGCGCAGCACTACCAAGTTAGTGCTCGCGACGACCGTTGGCCGACGGCAGCAGCCAACGGGTTAAACAGTGCAGGTACTGACAGACGATGTGTTTTATTAGTTTATAGAAGATGAAACCTATACATAAAAGCATACTCATAACCGTTATTTAAAAGAACAGATTCGATACAGAGTGCAACCAGGATCCTTTTTACAAGCTCTGCATACCTTTATGCTTGGTAAACAGCAATTGAAGTATGAAGAAATCATTGAGCAATCCTCCTTGGTTGCCAAGTTAGATACCTTCTTGGGCACCTCATGCAAAAGGGTCCTGGTGCCCAACCCAAGATGGTTCATCAAAGGGAGAACAAGAACCCTTCTAGGTGAACTCAGGACACAGGTGGGGCATGCCAGCTGTCTGGGGGGTAAAGGAAGTGGATTGCTCGAGCTCAGAGCTTCTGTCTGCACTCAGCTGTGCAGATCATCTGTCCATGCTAAACTGGGCATGATGTTCAAAGGGGAGCCTTGGTATTGTGTGTGAATAAAGAGTGGTGCGCTGGTCCAGGTAAAAAATGAAGCGGGCCAAAGCCTCTGTGTCCAGGAGAGCATATGTGAGCAGCAGGTACATATAATGTTTAAAATAAAAGTGTGACACAACTTTGGTGAAAGAGCTACAAACAGCTTGAGAACAGAGAACACAGCAACGTTCCCGAGCCATACTAATATTATAAAGAGAGAGCCCAAACCTTTGAGGCGGGTAATCTCAGTAACCACAGCACCAATCACAACACCCAATACAGCGTTGGAAAGGGCAGTTGCAGCAGAAGGACATAGGCTATGCAGACGGCCACCATATACATTTAAAAGGTAAAAGAACCGTGCCAGCAAAGTAGTCCCTTGTGGGCGTGTCTGTGTTGTGCTGTGGGCGTGTGCTGGGGGCATGACAAACGCTGGGGGCGTGTGGCATGTTCCGCCCTTCATGCCATGTGAGTCGTAATTGCGCCGCATCAAGGGGCACGCCAGGGCCGTGGCAAACGCTGTGGGCATGTGTCCGCGCTGTGGGTGTGTGTCCGCCCTTCATGCCATGTGAAGCACCACATCAACGGGCACGCTGGGGCGTGACAAACGGTGGGGGCGTGTGCTACATTCCGCACTTCATGCCATCTGGGTCGTACATTAATCAGATCGTCTGCTGTGGCCATGTGCTGGGGGCGTCACAAAGGCGTTCACCTCGAAGCGTGGTAAGTAACCATTCGCAAGACTCCCTTGGGGGACTGCCCGTTGTCTCACACATACTGGGGGTGCCGAATGCAGTGTGTGCCTTGGCCTGGGTGTGTCTGAAAGGGCCGAACGCAGTGTGTGGCTTGGCCTGGGTGCGTCTAAAAAGCACTCGGGCCGAAGAGCATCGGTGTGGGTCATAAAAAAAATAAGAACAGCGGGAAACAATCATTCAAGACTCACACAATTCTAATTGTTAGACGGTCGCTGCTGGCCCTCAAGCGGGGGCACACGCGACTGAGCGTGTCTGCGGGGACAATTACTGCAGCCTCTCATGCGCGCTGTTACTGAACTATCACATTAAACCAAATTAAACGCGCCTGCTAACATCAGCAAGGGCTGTAGCTGGGCTCAGGCGGCGGATCACTACACTAATTACATGCGCCTGCTAACATCAACCAGGGCTGCAGCTGGGCCTCAAGCGGGGGAACACGCGAATGACCGTATCTGAATACACACATTACACACATTCTATTTCATACCCGGACAACGTCGGGACGGGCTGCTATTAGTTATATATGGGACATTTTGTTGCATGGGCGAAAAGGAACATCATTTTATTATGCCAACTACTAGCTGGTTTATCAACAGGAGTAGATTTAAGTGTAATACGCTCAAAGAATGTATAGATCGCTGTTAAAAAATTTGAATCTTTTAGGTAAGGAAATAAATAAACATTGATGAACATATATGAATATGTAAAGACAACCTCTACTTACAGGAGAAGGTAGGTAACAACTGCCTCATTATGATTGAATAAAACATCAATGCCCTTAGCAATAATGCCCACTTATGGTTTTCTGAATCTTCTTATAATTTTGAGACTTAGGAGAAGAAAACGTTTTAAAAGATAATACAGCCACCTTAAATTTGAAAATGTACATCTTAAGTAAGCAGGGCCTGAAGAAAGAGACAAATATTAGATTGCAAGATTCCTCTTGGCCCAGGCCAATATAGGTTTTACCTACAGAGCATTTTTTTAGCTAAGCGGTCATAACCCAACCTACCGGTTAATTACATCCAGACAAAGGCCAACAAGAATGGGCTCAAACCCCAGGTGCCCTCGTGCAGGGACCCCATTCCAGTACCTTGTGGCTACTACTGAAAACCAAAATGATGGGGAATCAACGCTGATGTACTCGATGGTGAACATTTGGTTTCCCCTCTGCCTGAATTTAAAGATGCTTCACTGAAGTCACAACAACACTAATGCTAAGATTACAGATAATACATAGTTTCTATCCAACAAATTTGCAAGATGCAGGTATTGGGACTATTCACTCAATGGGAACCATATTAGTGAGCTCAAAAAGTTTAAAAGATAAAGTAGTCAATTGTGGACCAAACCTGCAGATTGCACACTCACTGGAGAGCCCCTACATCTACTAAACTATTTTACTCATATATATAGTCAGGACTGCTTTGCTCAGTATCAGCTATATTGAATTCCTCCAAGATGACTATTTAGGCCAAGGAGTTGGCAGGAACTCCAGTATCTTTGTGTTACCTTCCAAAAAAACATAAATCTGTGTCATCAGCAAACCCAGTCTTGGAGAAGGCTTTTCATTATTCAAGGCAGATATGAAAACATTTTTGACAAGGCATTTTCTATAAATCCCTCCCTGACACAGTGCTGCATAAAAAAACATTTAAATATAGGCCAATTACCTCAAATGGCTATGAGTCAGTGCCTGCACATGTACAGGTTTATTTAGGATATAAACCATCTCTGACTTCGATCAACTGAGTGGAGGTGATGGATTGGAAAAGTCAGGCTGCTACCTCTTCTGACACTGCACAGAGGAAAGGTGACTGTAGCTAACAAACAATGTCAAAGCCAATAGGTCTTTGCATCGCATGCGAGTCAGCCGAGTGCTTACGATATAAACGTCAAATCTGTTGTACCAAAGGGCATCTGAAAAACAGGTGCTGTAGCAAAATAAAGTAACCCTTCTTTTTCTGTAGCATCTCTTTTACAGATGCTTTTGTCAGCACCTGCTCCCCAGTGCTGAATGGGCCCCGCCCCAACAGATTTCAGATGCAAAATAGTCTCTGATGCAATCCAAAGGAGGTGGAAGGACACTCCTAAACAATCAATAGAAAAATGGTGAGACTAAAATACTCCCATGGGCTGATCCCAGAAAGCATTGACAATGTTTTAAGCTAATGGGTGACAGTTTCAAAGCAGAATGAGCTACTTACTGTAGGAACGAGGCCGATCCAAGCCCTTTAAGGTGAATATAAATTACAAAATGTTCGCTATGCATGGTGCAAGTGCGATAAATGTCAAACCGAAAAAAATCCACATTTGGAACCAAGAACCCCAGGACTGCACATTAACAGTTGCACAAAGCCCTAGGCAGCAGAATATTATTTTACATGAATGTCCTTGAGGTCTAGAATTTAAGAAGCGCAGCTGCGAATTTATTATTAGAGTTGTGTGCAATTATTTTTATGCAAGCACAATCGCTTGAAAACACCGATTCTTGGGCTATGCACATCACGTGTAACTTGTGGTTTTTTTTTTGCCTATGCTAACTGCATAATTTTCTCTCTGAAGGAGAATTGGTTTAAATAGAAAAAATCTTGAAGTAACCGTGAAAGTAGATGATGTGCGATGACGTATGTGCTGTGCCAGCATCTTTCACAGCGTGAATTTAAGAATTTGATCGACTATATATTGGGCTTGATATTTCGAAGGGCGTTTTGTGTGAGAAGAGATACTTTGCCTGTAATTTTTACTGCCCACGGGTAACCCAGAATTTCTGCAATAAGTGTGTTTCTTTTGAGACTATTTATGCAATTTCGTCCAAATCTATTCATTATTTAACTCTTGTTTAATGCAAGGATCATGGTAATGAAGTCAATAAAGGAGTGAAAGACACATCATTATATAGTTTAATTCAAGAAAAATAAAGAAAAGCATTCTTACGAGGATACTTATTGACACTTTAGACCTTTACCATCTCTGAGGGGCATAATACCTGCTGGGATGTCAATCCATCCCAAAAAAGAAAAGATTTTATTGAGATCTGCACACATGTTTTTTACAGAAGAGCTGCAAAACCTCATTATCAAAACAATTACACTAAAAATAAAACCGAGGCGCATTAACTATAAATGTCAATGCGAGCATTTTATAAACAAATCAAGCATGTACAAACAGGAGAGCAGCTGGCGGCACACTCAGACTGATTAGGGTTTGTCCAATTGCATTTATTGACTGTTTTGGGAGAGGGGTGCTAGGATTTTATTAGAATTTCAGATCAGGAGGGGAGCGGGTTCCTTTGCATTGAGATAGGGGTATGTGGGCTAGTATAAATGTATATGAGATTGGCAAGCAAAAGCGGATGCATGTCTTATTTGTATGCTGTTTGTATTTTCAGTATCGTACATTATTAAGTTCATGTTGACAGATTGCAAAATGTAAACTTTAAATGAGGCGGTGCACTTTTTTTATTTAACACAAAAACCGTATAGCCTTTTCACATAGGTTTAATTTCTTTTAGATTTGTAAATTATTAATTTGATAGACTTTATGGATTTACTCAGTACCTCTGCTTGAGGTACAAGCTGCTAATAATAAAAAAAAATGATAATAATGCTAATATTAATATAAAATAATGATAATCGAAATAGGGTGCATTTGAGAGAAGCAGGATTAGCATTTTACATATCCAAGGGTGCAGACAGCATAAGTGTAAGGGGTTGTTCACGACACCTTTCAAAACAATGGTATATACCTGCCTTGAGGCGCACACACCAAACAAGGGGAAGGTAAAGATCATGCATACGGTCCATATGATACTTGTCTTCCCATTGTTTAGGACCAGCGACTAGACAGTCAGATCACAAGTGATGTATTATTTGATTATATATGGGTTAAAGTACTCACTGCCATACATTATAAGGAAATTGCAAGTCACAGAGGAGTTTCAAAATCATATAGCGGAACGAGGCTGAAGGCAGAATTCATTTAGAAGGTCGTGCAACTCTGAGGTAACTTTCAATATCCTCATTATGTATAGTCACATCATCACCTTTCCCACAAACCATTTAAAAACTTGGTGCTCTTTCATATGAAAGAAACAAAATGTTTGGAAACATGAAAAATTAAAAAATCTCCAGAGCAAAAGTAAACATATCAAAAATGATAGATAGTTCTTGCAAAAAAATATTAGAAGCAGTTTAATACAAGTAAGCTCATTTAAACATGCAGAAAAATTCTAACTTATATAACTGCTTAAGGAGTGCAAAAAAAACTTGTTGACATAAATATCTTTCTGCTTGACAACTATAAAAGCAGAGCAGAAGAAAGAAAAGAAACGTTTTGTTCCTTTAAACAGCTACTTTAATTATGCCCCATAACCTGACCTGCTTTTCCCCTTGGGTCTGGCGGCAGGCATTGTAACCTCAGAACTCGACTATAATAATTTTATTACAGTTGAGTTCTGGCGTCATTTCTTTATAATCAGCGACTGAATGCGTCACAAGTGGCCAATTATAAAGAAATTAAAGACCGGTTTTTAAGACGGGGATTGCAGAATCCCGTGCATTATAGGGTATATTCTGTCAGGCCCCTTCAAACTAAATGATAACACAAATACAGCAGGCCAATAATTTGAAACAATAATAGCGGAGTATGGGGTTGATCAGGCTTTTTTTTAGTCTACCAACTTTGATTACGAAAACGTTTATAATGATATGATACAGCTTCTTTAAAAATGCCCTAAAAATGTCTACCTTTTCACAAACAATTAAAGTAAAACGTCTAACAAATACAAAAAAATAATACTGTACCTCCCCAGCGCCTTGGAAAACAAATTTGTGGTCCGAGAGTTTATTCTTTGTTATTCTGAGTGCAGCAAAGATGCCAGCAACAGCGACAGAGGCAGTTCCTACAGCGAAAAAACACAAAGGATTGAGGGGGGAACACCATATGTAAAGACAAATGCTATTCATGGACAATAAGATGCATTTAGATTCCAATCAATTCGGCCCTTTGTCTTAAAAAGTCAAAAGAACCGACTGCTTTTTGAGTACTGGGTTTCTGTTCACTACAATATACATGTTTTCAACACTAATTAATAGGAACAAATGTAGGGCTTGGTTGAACTGGAGCCACGCCTGAAGTTCACCTACCTCGGTCATTAACCCCTTCTCTGCGGGGGTAATTCCCCCGCTGTGCTGGGTGTTGGGGGCGCGCACAGCGCCCCGGTGCGGATGACGAGCTCAGCTCGTCATCAGCCACAGTGCTTGAGCTCGTTCCTTAGAACGCTCAGCACAGCAGGGGAATCAGCCCCACGTGTGAGCGTTCTAACGGCCGTGACAAGCTCAGCTCATCATCAGCACACGAGCACCGTGGCTGATGACGAGCTGAGCTAGTCATCAGCATGGAAGGGGTTAAACCCGTAACTCTTTGATGGTCGAACCTCAGATGGTTCTCGTACGGTACTCCCATGGCCGGACTGCCCATCCGCAAGGAGGCTGCTGGGCGGGGCGTCAGAAGGTCCTCCCTCTTAGGTTGGACCAAGGTAAGACATTTTTCTTACCTTGGACTGGTGGGGAGACTTTGAAAATCCGGCCAGGAAAATAAGAGGGCCACTGACAGGTGTTTCCCAGAAACAAACCTTTGGTTTTATGGTTTGTTGCTCAGAAATTAAAAGAATGCTGGCTGGGTGGATTGACATGGTGCGGCTACCATTATGGGTCTACCATTACATTTATAACCTGCTGCTCTGCAAAAGCACTTTACTCAGGAGGGTCCTCAGCAGCAGCAGCTTGAAATATGGTTATGTGGGAGGGGCAGAGGCGGACATTTTACACCTCGGTGACATGGCAGACCATCTTTGTGTTCAAAAAAACTCCTGCAGTTTATACACTTCACAATGATACTGAGCAAGACTTAAATGTCTTAAGGTTTTTGTTATTCCCTAAGCACCATGATGCGTGTATAACAGGGCAATTTTTGGTTCATGATTCTTATGCAATAAAACAAGGGATCTCATTTTTGCAGTCGGGAAAATTATATATTATTTTTTTTTAAGAAAGAAGTCTGTGCATTACTTTATAAGCATAATCCCTAGTATATAACATCTTTTAGTACCACACTTGTGTGATGTCTATAAATCATGGCATCCGAAAACTAATATATATCCTCCCTTAATTAAAAGTAAAGTTTGTTTTAATAATTACCATTGAAATATGATATACAATATCAAAGTACAGGCATTTATCCATAATAACATATACAGAGAAAAGAAAAACACAGCTGACAAATGAAGGCATGATGTTATCTTGGTAACAGTAAATGCCAATTTGTAATAAGGATGTAGACAAATAAGGTTATGACAAAGTTCTGGCCCTGGTGGACATGCCTAAAGATGTAGAAGATAGAAAGTGGACTTTTTTTCTTTAGAATTGTCTCAAGGAGCCAGTAGGAAAATATGTCTTACAAGTTGATTTGGTGTCGGGTCCAGGGTGTGGAGGTACGGCAACGCCAAGACACTGAGCTATAAAGCCAGACTGGGGCAGCCATTAGACCCGTAGCCAACAACTGACATCCTAGGTGAACCATGCAATTAGCCTCTCAAAATTTATTTTTCAATGTCATTTATTTTTACTTTGATTGTTTTCCTCAAATTTGGGGTCAAGCTGGTTATGGGGCTTCAGGCAACCACCGAGTTCATCTATTAGGTAGGGCCTCACTGGACAGAAATGTTAGCAGACAGGCCACCAGGAAACCAGGATAGCTACCGAGTGCTTTCTCAGATGTGTCAATTTTCCCTAGATCCTATATGAAACATATCATTTGAAAAATTCATGAACAAACTGGTACCTCTTAATGTGCACTGTATGCTGCTATTATTGGCAAAGGGTAACGTCCTACAGAATGGAAAATCTCTCTATTGTGAGACACCAGAAGCGGCATGGGAATGAGCAGCAGATAGGAATGATCCGGCCGACGGGAATTACTTGAGCGATGGTTAGGTCACAACACCTTCAGGGAAAGGGTTCATTGTGGAGGACTTGGTGATTAATCCAGAATGAATAAGGAAGACATGAAGGGTCAAATTGAGATTGAGAAATAATGGATGAGGCCAGTTGCATATGGGAGTATAATGTAGAATGCATACATCAGGCATGAGGACACTGCAAAGTACACCAGAGTATAGCGAAGAGGAGGACATGGCCTCCGAAAGCTAGGTGCACATGGCCGTGTATAACTATTTGGGAAGTGACTTCTTACTCTTGGGTAACAGACACATGACCGACCAAGTAGGAAACCCTAGGATCAGAACCTTCCTCAAATTTCTGATCCCCTACAATTTTGTAAACATCGAAAGACCTGCTCGGCTCCAAATTAATTTTTCTTGTTAAAGGACCACATTATGTTGCATAAGGACTTTACAAAACCAACATAAAGCAATATGGAGCCTTAAAGCTATAGGACCAAAATCATATGAATTCCTTTTCACAAATCTTCAAAGTCAAACGTTGATATGTTATGTGGACAGTGGGGGCGAGTGTGAAGCGGAACAGTTGGGGGAGTGTGTTCCAAGAAGTGCCTAACATATTGGAGACAGCTACTTCTCAGGTGGAAGTATAGGATAGGAGTGGGGTGTTCAGTGGAAAGCTGCATGGTGAAAGAGGGTGAGAGGTGTATTGGCATTTCAACACCAGTCCCTTTGTGTAGCTGTTTTCACTGCAAGCCTCTAGTGTACTGGGGGAGTTTATGCAGAACTAGAAACTGTGATATATGCAACAGAGGAAGAAAACTATGAACAGAAATACCACCATCTGACAACTTCCTAAGGAATACTGAAGAACCACACACGAACCAGGGTGTGCAGAAGCCACAACAGTATTTAGACCACCACGATTCTTGTGTCTGCCACATGGACCTAGACAGCCACACACAATGAACACATCAAGGAAAGGAGGGAGAAGCACAACAATAAGAACACACAGCAGAGCTCAAAATTGACCCAAAAAATGGGTGATCGGGTCTTGACCCTAGCGACCATCCTTGAGTCAAGTTTCAAAGACCTTTTAAAACTCACCCGCTCGCTCTCATGGAAGAAGAGGCACCATAAACTGCCGGGGGACTAAAAGGAAGCTCAGCTAGGGGTGGGCAAAGAATTCCGCTACGCCGACAGAATTAGCTCAATTTTGCCCTCTCCGCAAGGAGTTCCGATAAACTCTGAACTCCGCCCAGGCCTAGACTGGTCTCCAGCGTCTATGACAGCCCAAAAACGTGTACCGAGAGTTAAGGCAGCTCTCCCCATCCAAACCACTAACAGTCAGAGTGCATGCCTCCAGTCACTCCAGCAGTCCCTCTGAGGATCTGGCCGGTGATGAGTATCATGGACAGAAATAGTTCGGCTCACTCAACCTTCCTCGAAGAGTTAGCATGCAGAAGCGAGCAGTTTTCCAATGGAACATACAGTAACAACTAAAAGCACCCCTTCTGACTGTTTATAAGCAGAAATCAAATCAGGACCATTTTTATGTACGTGATCAGCAAAGAATGTTTGCTTGCTGATTTGATATTTCAAAACCATGGGCTCTGTCAGAAGCTCCTTTTAAGAGTCAGGCAGAGACATATGTAAGCACGCACACATGACGCAGGATACTTGAATAAAGGTGAACAGCACTCTGCTGGGGATTCCAACAAACAGGCAACTATTTTAATTTAGAATAAATACGGCTGGGGAACAGTGATGCTAGAGATTGTGCTTTTACGGAAAAAGGACTGTTTGTGATCCTGATCGAAATTCCATAACTCAATTTTCTGACAAATTCTTTAAACACAAAATGAGGAACTTAAAATTCTCAAAATAGATATTTCATGATTCCTTTTAATCAAGGTGAGTATTCCAAAGAAAGTAACACTTCGTTGTTCATGAGACAAACTAGACAGTATGGAACTCCTATTCGATAATTGTATTTTATAAATTTTTCTGTGTTCTATTACCAAATGTGTTATTTTTGAGATGTACTCTTTTACGGCTAGCCACAGCCGAATAAAGATTTTCTGACTGAAACTAGACAGCAACATAGATTGTGTCCATAGCTTTAAGAAAACCGCCTGGTGAAGTCCCTAGCCGACTCTGATAAAACCAGAACCTTAGACATACAGTTTAAAAAGTATTCACTCTGCATTTGAGTATGAAGTGAAAAACAATGGAGAATGGAGAACTCCCAGTTTATGCAAATATTCAATAGAATTTCTTACATAAAAGAATGGTAGGTACTGGAACCACCTTGCGCTTATAACGCTTCGACGCATGATGAGACATTTGACCTTGTACATTACCAGAGTAATGACACTAAATAGCACGGTCTCAAATGACACCAGAGTCAATACAGATAAAACCATGTATAAATCAAAACAAAGACATGCATTTTAGTAGGTTACAAGTGGATGAGGTTCTGTAATGATAAACTCACACAATCAGAGATCCTCAAGACACCATAGTATGTAGATATGATTGTATGACTCTAAACACCCAATTCAGCCAGGTGTTAAGTAAAGCATAGGATGCGAAGTACATTAACATGATTCCTTCTAAGAGCCCTCGAAGTGGCATCTAGTGGCTTCAGCTACGGCCGCCCATAGGGCACCAGTGCTCAGAAAAGATACACAGAGGTGTCATTCTTCAGTACCGCAGGAAGCTTAGTTACTGGAGGAATGAATGAAGGTGGAGGACCCAATGCTGATGAGAGATTGCCATTCCGAGGCGATAGGACAAAGTGGTCAGGATGACCCTGCACCCTTGAATATGCAGGAATAACTGGATTGATTTGGGGCATGACAGATCTACGAAAAGGTAAAAAGAAACAGTTTCTATTTGTCTATCAAGTACTCGGCAAAATGAAACGCAGGGCCTCCCCATGCAGGAGGCAAGCATGCCATTTGTTGAGCCTTTGTATGCTTCTAAAAAGGACACCCAGACCTGGTTACAGATCTCAGGGTTTCATAAGGGTGGAGCCTGTGAGAACTGACTCTTAGTAAGTGTGATCTGATCTTGGGATCCAATGGTAAAATATTTACTGATAAATCAATTCTCAAGGGTAAAAGTGTGTATGTGGTGCATATATTATAGTGCCGCTGTGAGGCATTGGACATAGGCAGTACCATTAGACAACTTTGCCTACATATGGCTGAAAATATTTGTTCAATCAAGGGAAAAGGTGGCAAATATCCAGAGCTCAAAGAGAAAAAACAGTTTCCCATATCAGCAAGCGAAAGGAGGTAAGTCAAGTAGTAAGATGCATGGTAAATGCTCCTCTAGTGGGTCAAACACAAGAAGAGGACGGAAAGGCACTGATCAAGGAGCACGGAACTGAGATGGAAAATAAAGTCATCCAGGCATGAGCAAGGGGCGGACAGAAAGCGCCCTGTATATTGTATTCTAGACAATAGGTCTTCAGCAGCAGGGAGCTATATATATGGGACCGTATCCATGCACCTGCGTCAGTTTTGCTTGCAAAAAAGGAATAGAAGGTTTATTAAAGTTTCGTAATAGTTAAAAAAACATCCCCAATATTACACGTATTGGTTTTGGTGTCTAGCTATGCCCTTCAAGAAAGCAAAAACGAAAATTATAGCACTCAACTTGTCATAATTACAAAGAAGGAGACTTGTTATTTATACTCCTGAGTTTTTCACTCGACTCAAGTACAGCTTGTCTAGACAGATTTGTCTTTCACCAGCCCATATTCTTAATCTAATCTATTCTAATCTGCTCAGGTTTACCACTGCCCGGAACAAATATATGAAGGCTATCCTCTCTGCCAAAGCTGCCCATTTCTCCTCACGCATTCTTAATTCAAACAACAGATCGAAAGACATATTCTCCATATTGACTAATTTAGACAGTGTATGCCCTAGGACCATCCCCACCCAAATCCTCTGTGACTCACTCAAAAACTACTTCATTGAGAAAATCTCGTCTATTAAAGCCAGTCTTCCGAAACTCCCCAATACAGTCGCTCTCGCTACGCTCAACAATAACTGCACTATCAACAGTTTCCCCCCTATCACCTCTGAGACATTTCAAGAGCTCCTCGCTAAAGTCAAATCTGGTGCCCCCTGGGATTGTTGTCCCCCTCACATATTAAAATATTTTTTTCTGCTCTCCCAGACCCTGCTTGTACTTTCCTGAATTACTCCTTATCATCTGGCCAAGTCCCCTCAGCATTCACGGAAGCGACAGTTGTACCGCTTCTGAAAAAACCTGGGGCTGACCCCACATGTATGTCAAACTACCGCCCCATATCCCTATTCCTTATCTAGCAAAGGTGATGGAGGCACACGTAGCCAGATGCTTATGTAATTTTCTGGAGGAATCCAACTATCTAGAGCCCCATCAGACAGGTTTCCGGCTTGCGCACTCGACGGAATCTGTCGTACTTACTGTACTGGACACACTCCGCAACTCCGCAGATAATAACTCCCCCCAGGCCCTGGTGCTCCTGGACGTTTCGGCCGCGTTCGACACGGTGGATCATACTATCTTGATCGACCGTGTCGGCCAGGCCGGCATCCGGGGCACAGCGGCCAGCTGGCTAAGATCCTTTCTGGAGAACAGATCCCAGGCCGTTCGCCTGGGCAACCTGGTAGCCCCTAAACAGAGAATTACTTGCGGTGCCCCACAGGGCTCCTCCCTGTCCCCACACTTGTTTAACATCTACATCTTTCCCCTAATTCAGTCCCTTAGAGACAGGAACGTGACGGTCTTCAACTATGAAGACGATTTACAACTGCTCTTCACGATACAGAACACCGAGAGCTCAATTACCAGCTTTCAGTCTACCATGAGGTTCATCCAATCTTGGATGGACCAAAACCATCTCAAACTAAACCCTGGTAAGACTGTCTGGATACTTACAGGGGACAGTCCTAAGCACTGGGGCCCACATTACTGGCCCCCACATTACTGGCCCTCAGAGATGGGCTCACCACCTTCTCCCTCTCCATCGGCAAAGACACTTGGAGTCGCACTAAATAGCGACCTCTCATTGAAATCTCAGGAGGGTCTTGTGGTTTCCAAGTGTTTTTTCCAACTTAGGAAAATAAGAAAGATACATCGCCTCCTTACACCAGAGGCCCTTACCCAGGTGGTGATAGCCACTGTTCTTTCTCACCTGGATTACGCCAATTCTCTGTACCACGGCATGCCTCTCTACCTGCTGAAGCGACTGCAGATGGTCCAGAACTACGCAGCTAGATTGATTCTGGGCCAACCCAGATGGCAACCTGCCACCCCACTACTTAGGAAACTACACTGGCATCCCATGCTCCAACGCTGCACCTTCGAAGCTGGCTGCATGATCTTCAAATCTTTGCATTGCAAAAGTCCCAAATTTATAAACAACTTGATAGTCAGGCACATCCCTACCCGAAACTTACGTTCAGCCCACCTTTCACTTCTCCATACTCCTTCCTTTAGACGGAAGCGCACAGGAGGCTGCAGATTTGCTACTCTCACTCCTCGTCTTTGGAACTCCTTCCCCCTCGAAATCCGAGCCTGCCTTGACCTCATGAAGTTCAGAAGAGCACTTAAAACCTGGCTCTACATGCAAGCTTACAATTAAAGTTCCTGTTGTGCTACGCACTCTGCCTTTTTCTACAGCGCCATGAAACCAATCGGTGTAAGTGCGCTTTAAGAATCATTTTTAACATTAACATTCACTACGTCTTTACCTCAGTAAGAGTAAAGGGGCCAAGTAACTGGTGAACATGACATAATGTGTTTATTTGTCATTTTTGCGATCTTAGAAGGATGAAAGGCTGAGTGAACCGGTGACCATACAGTCAAACACAGACTCCTGCAGTAGCCACTGGACCACCAGTCCAGGCTAAGCGGTGCTCACTGCATATACTGTGCGACATAAGAGAAGGGCTGATAAACTACCAGAAGGAGAGCGATCTTGTACCTTTTCATAGTGCTTTAAATGGGTAAAAATAAGTGCAGGTACTCATTAAAATAGAGGTGTGGCAAGTGGGCGGGGCTAAGGGCAAAATATAATCATACATAATTACTTCTATACCAGTTGCAGCACATATTAAAACACATGAGGAGTGTGTTTCTGTTAAAAAAAAAAAGAAACACAGATTAACTCCTTACACAAGATAAAAGTCATGATGGCACTTTCACCCGAATGGTCACTCGCACTTGATTCACAGTGCAGGGTCTGTCTAGAGACCCTGTCCTGTTAACACAGCGTGACACACGCCCTCTCAACCCCCTGCAGTTTGGCTCCATTCAAATGGGCGCTGCTGGAATCTTCGTCAGCAAATCTGCAAAAGGCTGCTTCAGCCGTGTTAATTACCAGCTCCTCGGAAGCAGAGTGGCCTCTGCCCTGGAGGAGAGACCTAGCCTGAGCCTGAGCCTGCCGTGCGGTCGATCAGAGTACCGGTACTCTCCCTAGCTCCAGTGAAGTGCCGGTATTGATGGCAAAAAAATTCGGAAGTGCCGGTACTCAGTACCGGCGAGTACCAGCCCATTTAAAGCACTGCCTTTTCAGCAGGGTAGTGACCGTGTGGTCACTGTTCTAGTGTTCAGAGTTGTACGATTGTACCAGCCACTCCCCGAGGGCTGGCTTACACCCCACCCCACACATCACAGGTGTCAGTGGATGTGTGACCCTGCCAATAAAAGGGGCCGGGCGCACATGCCCCGGGCCAGTTCCAGGTACCCTAATACTGCGCCTGCGTGTTCCTTACTACTGTACTTTCAGCAGTAGACAGGCTCGTGGACATGATGGTATTTTGGCTCATGAAAAGGCTAAAGTTTATCATACAGATGCAAGAATGTAACCAGGGCATTAAAAACTACTTTTAATTTACCAAAGCAGTGGATGGAGCACATTGAGAGGCTCTCTGCACCCTCAAAGAGCGCTTCAAACACTCTCAGTTAATGCACAAATAAACATCTCGTGGGTCCCACGAGCATCTCACGTCCTGCTCCGGTGCCTCGCTCGATGATAAAATGCGGCTCACTTCTACCTGGGGTGCTACGATTAGTACCTAATTTGTATATTTGGAAAAATATGGTGAACAACTTCCAAGGAGTCACTAGGTGGCAGTAGCTACACGCTAATCAAACCATGCATGGAGAAGCAGCCCTAAGAACAGGATCCAATTGAGATGTTTACAAAGAACCATGTATATTGTAATACAGTAAGCGATTTCTCTACAAGTGGAGCCACTTTTTTCGTATTTGAATGAAACCTCCTCTATTTACAAGAGAAAGTCTTTTTTAAAGGTAAAAGTTTTTGATATTTTCTCTTTGCTCTCTGTCATTACCAATTACATTCCTTGTAACACACTTACTTGGGTAATATTACGTGTTAAAGTGTTGTGGGCATTCAGTTATCGAAAATAGGGAGTTAACCGAGGAACAGTGGTACTAAATGTAATGAAGATTACCAGTAAGTAATCCAGACAATTAATGTCTGTAGAGCCACAATGCATTGCCCTGCACCATCTGGTTGGGCCCAGTTTTGTACCAGGCACAAGAGCAATGAATAGTTCGCCATGGACAGCGCAGTGTGGGACGGTATTACAGAGTGATGCCAATGAGTGCATACCTCTGCCCAGACTCAGTGACGTGCACGGCAGCCAGTACTTAATTTGTTGAAAGAAATAAGTGCCAGGGCTCTGTCAGGAGGCCACTGCAGCTTCCACCTCACATTGCCCCTGCCATGCTGCCCATCTATAAACCAACACACGCCTTCAAAGTGTGACAATTCAGGCTATTTCAGACCCCCGAAGCTATAGGAATTGCTTGGGCAGAAGGTAACAATTATTCCTTCAATATACATAAAAAATGACTATCTATTGTCGTGGTCACCTCTAAATTAGCCAGACAGCGACACCTTGTGGCAGACTGTCGCAAGCAAAGATGTTGACAATTAAAGTACCACCGGCTCAAATTAAGCACTGACGGCAGCTAGGCAGTAGAGTACCGCCTAAATGTGTTCTTTTACTCCAGGACACAGCCACCAATCATGTTGCGATACGTGGTTGAAACAGGGCACGAGTCTGAGGTACAAGTGGGTACACGGCATCCACACACTCTTTTCACAGGGTGGACGCTGTCCCCCTACTAAGAAGTTGGGACCCACAGAAATATGTTCAACTTGTCCCAGTGTAATTTTAAAACACCGGGACAAGTTCATAAGCTTGCGCAGGGAAACATCCTTTACAACGCAACTTTTACCACGCAGTGCTATTACAACGCAGGTTTTACAACGAAAACCATAACGCATTGCGCTGGGGGCGCTCTAGGATAGGGAATAGATTTAATTTACTATCCAACACCTTCCCTAGAGTCCAAGGGGACTGGAGTTGGAATAGTAAATTAAACTATTCACTATCCAGCACCCCAAAGCGCTATGCGTTGTAAAAACCGCGTTGTAACAGCATGCGTTGTAAAAGCATGCGTTGTAACGTCATACATCCGCTTGCGCACATTGTCTGCTTTGGATTCCCAGCAGCAATGTGCAGGCAGCGAGGGGGCTTTGTTTCCCCCCTCCAGTTGGGCCGAAGTTAAGGGGCCATCAGACCTCCTTTTGATCGAGTATGGGACTGGATGCGTCCTGGAACCTTGAAAATGCACGGGCGAGTAAACAAAAGCACACAGCTTGTTATCTCTTCACAGGTAGTTAAGCGATGCATGCTTTTTACTTTGTTGTATATAAGTGCATGCACTATAAGAATGTCAGATGGGTTGGTCTGTCTCAGTATTTACACAAATCACAATTTAAATAGCACTATTTAATTTCTTTTATAGTGCTACTCATCCCAATGCAGAGTGTTCGAGACTTTGCATAACATACACATTACCGATTCTAAATAAATCATGTAAGTGTGTAAATTAATGTACAAGATGTGTTACAAGAGACAGTCAGGGTTACAAGGTGTAGGAGTCAAACCCCCTTCATAGCTCACTGTGGTCTACTAGAAGGATTATAATGTATTGACTGCAGGTAACAAAATGATCTCTGTGTTCATAGCACTAATCCACTTACCTAGCTACACAAAATAAAAATCTGTGATCTGCATGTTACATGATATGCTTTGCAGGAGACAATATTTAACAAAAATATATATTTTATTGCATTTTCGGTTGGCATATGTTATACCATATACATATCAGAGCATCACTTCCAGTGAGGTCACTTCCTGTGATGCCACGTGGAATGTCACGCGTCGTGACATCATGAGCTTTGATAGAATGTGTCATGATGTCACTTGCATACTGCCTGACTTGGTCAGTCTCCCCACTTCTTTTTTTAGGACTTGTGCCCTGGGTTGAAATGTGAACGCAGGATGTTAAGGAGAGAAGAGGGACGAAGTATCCGGTGGGTCTTTCTAGACCCTTCCAAAGACCTACCTAGAGCACGATGTTGCTAGGGAGAGTCCTGGATGGGTGTCCAATGGGGGCAGATCAGTGCTTAATTTGAGCCGGTGCTTTCCGGTACTCGGCACCAGCACTTAAATGTCAGCACCAGCTCTTATGACAGTCTGCCTAACGAGGGATGAGCACAACACCAATTGTTTATTACTTGAATGCACATTAACAATGACTAATAACTGCCACCCAAGTCATTCCTATATCTTAGGGGTCCTATAATAGTATGAATTATCATACTTGTTATTGTGATGGTTAGTAGTTGACTTGTTATTGTCAACTACTAATATTGAGAGCACTGGCAGGGGCAATGAATGGTGCAACCGCAGTGGCGTCATGATGAGGACCCTGGCACTCATTTTACAAATACAAATTAATAACCCGGAAGTTATACGTCCTGAGGAGAAACAGACATTCATGTCCTAAAAGGTTCGAAACACGTCGACACCAGATAGGTGTCCACTAGATGGGCATACCACGTAATGCTCACTCTTGACTAGGTGTACTTTGATTAGAAAATTAAGCGAGCTAGGTTGGTTTACCCTTTGGACTCAGCCTCTGAATTACAGAACAAAAATGCTAAATGTGTAATCAAAAAGAATCAGAGGCATTGTTTATCTTGAAAGTCACAACTTGTATAGAACATGAGCTGCATATATCATTTATAAATTATATTGAGATTTCTAATGTCATTTGATCACATCTATGTGTTTTGTTGTATTAAGTGTTGTTGTGTCTACAGTGTATGTGCATACACACATTTCAATTGTATTGGCAAAAAAATTTGTGCAAAAAAAGTATGGTTTAAAAAAAATATATATAAAGCAAAAATATATCTGAGAAAGAAAAATAAAATTCAATTTTTTTTCCAAGCAAAGTGTTATGGTCATTTGGTGGTTGGTATAATTGGGATGATTGAAAGAGCATCAGTATTGGCAGTTGTTTGGTAGGTACTGATGAGGAACCTGGCACTTATTATTTTACAAATTAAGCACTGGGGCAGAGGCGGGCGGGACCAGCCATTCTCGCCTCTCTCGACTGCAGATTAGAGGGCTGCTTTCAGAAATGATTGAGCTGAGCTGACACAAACCCATTTATGCCCCATGGCCTCATTCCAGTTGCAGCCTCCTTTGGTGCAGGATGGGTTTAATAAACATCGGATCCAGGTCTGGTTTTGATTTCCAGTCCGGCCATAGGTGCAGGGATTTGGGTACTGGGTCCTCAAGGGGAATACCAGTGCCAAAGAGGGGGCACAACTGTTCTGGCACATGCAGACGCCCTGCGGGGGGTTTTAAATGGAGGGCATGTAACCATCTGCCTGGGTCATGTGACACCCCTGGCTAGTCATGGCAAAGCAACGTTAGGACCAATTCACCTACCTCGCGGACTGCACTCAGAACAGTACAGACACAATCAAGCAAACACCAACGCGCAACTATCTCTTCACCTTAGCAAGGCTGCCAGAGAATGAATGGCTTCATCGACGGACAGGAAGTGGGGAGTGCACCAATAGGAGGGCAGCAAAAGAACAGAAGAGGAAGGACCAGGGCTGGTGCAGTGAGCTAGATTCCATATCCAGAGCCAAAATGCCACACAATAGAGCTGGATCTGCTTTTAAAATACAAAATCCAATGAAAATACATCCCGGAACCACAGAATGGGGAGAGGATGTGGTCCTTCGGCTAGACTGCCGACTTTGGGGCTGAAAACCAAGGTTTGAGCCTCGGGTCGCGTCCACATCCTGTGATTCTGGGCAAATCACTTAATCTCCCCATGCCTGAATGTGTAAAGTAACCGATCCTGTTGTAAAGCGCTCCAATACCTTCGGGTCGAGTTTGCACTATATAAATCTGCAAAAAAATATATATATTCAGGCGCATTTGCCCAACTTACGCCACAATGAACTTCTGCTTCTTCATTCAGTTATAAGCACATTCAAAAGATGCCCATCTCCAAACCTGCGGTCAAGAGAGCGGCCATGATGTCAGTGCCTAGGCCACAGAGAACAGGAAGGAGAGTAGTGGCCGAGCTCGTGCCACGAGCTACTAAAATGTAAACGCTATACAGCGCCAGAAGCAATGTTGTAAGTATGAATGAATGAAGCTCTCTTTATGAAGGTCCTCATTACATACCAAGAATGTCTGTATGGGTGGACAATATTGACAAATGTCCGGGTGGTAATCCCTGGACTGAGATGCAGTACAGACGGTCATCCCTCTCCTGCTGGGTGAGCAGGACGAAGGACCTGCCACCTGGTATTCTTACCTTGTTGGACATTTCCACCTGTTGGTCCACTGGGCAGCTGGGCTGAACTTTCTTCAACAGGCAAACAGACCCCTCCACTGGTCGTCACCCCGAGAGGACACCTCAGTGGTTTCACCCCAGAAGAAGGGTGGGTTCTTGCTAGTATCCCTACATGCAAATGAGTTTCCTGCAAACATGTTAGCAACAGGGTCATCTAATCTTACAAAATCAGCTCTTACTCCACAGCTTCACCCTGCTTCAAAGAAGGGCTCGACCATGCTGCCAGGAATACCCAACCCAACAAATGCACCGGTGGTGATGAGCCGGCTTTCCGTCAGCAGGAATCTCCTGCTGCTGGGAGCCTACATCTGCAGCTGGACCACTTCCCATAGTAAGCAGTAACCACCGCTTGAATTCAGTGATACTCAAAGTACGGCCCGGAGGCCGCGTGTGGCCCTCCTGACCTGTACATGCAGCCCCTGAGCAGCAGCACCGGGCTGCTGTTCACTCGACTCAGCACTATCATTAAAAGATGTTATATTATAGGAAAGCCTTTATTTAAAGGTTAATTGAAGTTAAAGAAAGGAACTAACTAGGTGTCTTGCACGACTTAACCTAGAAACACCTTCCTTTCCATTGTCATCTTGCACCAAAAGTGCCTCCCCACCCCCATGGATCGCCACCCTGCCAGCATCGATGCTGCCCTCGGTCACATCACAGACCAAGCTTGGTGGTCCTTGGCAAAATGTTTGTGAGTACCTTTGGTTGATGCCTTCCCTATTGACAGACGGGAGACTCAGCTGGTTCAGGTAACGAGGGCCTCTATTTTCACGCCCTTGCTCACAATCTTTCAAGTTAATGCCTGAAGTGTGCAGAATGGAGGCACATGGGACCTTGATGGGTTTCTGGTTAAATATGGGAACAATTTCAAAACATTTTCAACAGAACTCTGGCCACATTTATGAGTTGGTCTCATCAAATCTTCAGATTAAAGTTTTTTTCCCCCCATTGATGGGTAGACCACTGTTTGTAGTTAGTACTCTTTGGAAAGCAACAGCATTCTTGCTGCATACTGTGGGTGACCAAACCTTCTATTCCCCCATCCCCACTCTCCGCCAGCCTTTGAATGACTCTCCCAGGGATAGGTCGTCCATCGGCTTTCCCCTGATGGGTATCTAAAAAAAGAAGGCATATTCTAGGTATAGTTTGTCAGCTTTCATTTTGATTCATGGACGAAGAGACAGTGAAACATTTTCATCAATGATTATTTTATTCACTCATGAACCTGCTGGGAGAGGCCGGTCACCAACACATCCTCCTGTCTCCATGCTGGCCAGCTCCCAGCTTTCACATTTCCTTCCTCCCCAATTTTAACCAAACTATAAACACCAAAGAGCGCCAAGCTGCCAAGATACGGAAAATCCGCCAGGGGACAGGATTTCTTGATGACGTTGAGATGGCAAGCTTGAAGGCGAGCACAATGAGTCACTGTATTCTTTTACGTGCAGCTGGGATTCCCCTAGGACAAGGTGTGCCATTACTCACGTCCCCACAATCTCATAAAACACACCGTGTGACTAACTGGAGACAGGAAACCCCTTTTCAACGGAGAATGCCTTTAGACCTGATTTCAATTTACAGCCACGTCGGGCCAGGCGAGTTTAAGACCCGCGCCGAGCCTTACACTGTCACGTAAGCAGCCTCCTGCTCATTGTTACCGTTCCTGTTCATTAGCACTTGCCATCAAAGTGCCTTTGAAGTTTGTAGTTGTTATTTATTGAGTGACGTTACTTTATTGGATGTATGAGTGGATGGAATAGTGCAGTTGGCAAAAGCAGTGGAATTACTGACCCTGAAGAAACAATCTGGCGGGATGACCAGAGTGGTACTGAAAGGTTTCCAGCTGGTTGAGAAAAGATTGTGTGTTCGAAAGGAGCTTTTCAGATCTGAAGAAAGATGGCTCTAGTGAGGAGCCCACAAGGATGAAAATTCTCTCCACCTTGTTCTAGAAAGTCAGATTTTGGGAATGTTAACAGAGAAAGCGAGACCATTTGTGGAATGGTGTAGAATGTAGGAACCAGGTTGGGAGGGAGAGAAGTCTTACACTTTCAGCAGCCGTGAGAACCATGCTCAAGGACTTGGAGACGATGCATGTGTAGATAGGCAGCCCAGTGGAGGGACGCAAGATGGATTTTAGGGGATAATCAAAGTGGAAAGTTTGGAAACTTATGAAATGCAGCGTTTTCATTTACCTCGAGTCTAGGAATCACATATTTTAGAAAGACTTACAGTTACAATTTCACGGTAAAGGCACCAAAAGATCACTGTCTGAACAACTACCTATTTTCCATCTAAATAGAAGAGAAATTGTCTTCAGGATTCCTGAAATCATATCAACAGGTTACAGTACCTCGCTTTAACCAGAGTTCAATTTGAATATGTTCATGGTCCTCCCTGAGGCTATTAATGTGAGGAAGGAGCACAATATGGCAGAAGACGCAGAACTAGTTCCAGAGAATTTGATAATCCGTTGTGAATCATTGACATAAATGAAAAAGGAAATGGTCACTGGTCCTATAAAGAGGCATGGAGGGCAATTTCAACATTGAGCCTTAGAACGATGAATGGGGGACTTCAAAGTTCAGAGGTTAAGAAAGCCAACTGGAAAGGGAGGAGGAAGACAACTTGATGCTGATCAGTCAAAGAGAGTAAATCCAAACTAAGGAATGGGACCTGATGTCCATGCTAATGTACTTTGGGGAGGCATCATATGCACATTTGATTGCAACACTTCAACAAGAGAGGACTAATTGATGACAAAATGAACCAAAAAGTGCCAGTTTTTTTATACTTTTACAGGACTACAATATTCTAGTAAATATTTGAAACAGTAAATTATAAATACATATAATGTTATGAGGCCCTGTTTCTGTTCGTAGGGGGTCCACAGGATTAAAAATCGTCCATAAGGCAGTGTATGGCAATGGCCAACATATCTGGCGGAGAAGCTTAGCCTTTACATTCCCATTAGAGACCTGCGATCCAGCTCTAAATCCCTTCTAAAAGTCCCTCGTATTAACAAGGCTAGGACCGGGGGGGGAAGGCCTTTTCTTACCTTGCCCCACGGAACTGGAATTCGCTCCTGCTTACACTGAGGCAGTGTACGGACCATTTCCACTTTAGAAAGTCCTTGAAAACATTTCTGTTCTAGACGCTTTACACAGTATCAGCACTTTCTTATACGTCCGCAAGCGCAGAGATACCCCTGCGGGGGTGATTCAAGCGCTATATAAATAAATAAAAGAGGTGCTCCACTGGATTGCAGAGGAGGCCCACCTGATTAAAGAGGTGCTGCCAATCCTGCCGTATGAAATAGAATCCCGAATGACCCTTAATATATTTGTATTGAATGTTCGTGATGCATCGAGACTGTGGCAGTAAGCTCTTCTTGACCTGACAAACCCACAACGATGAGAGGTGTAGTCTTGAATGAAGTCACTATCTATTCAGGTTTCTGTTTACCTAATGTATAATTTTGTACATACTTTATTATTAAATTTATTATTTTGACGGGGAGGGTACCAGATGCAATCACTCAAGAATGAAAAGCAACTATCCAACTTATTTCACAGGACTTTGAAGTGTGTCATTACTTGCTTCTCCTCGAGGGTATATGAGACCTTCTAAAGCAAATAATACCTTGAGATCTTGATGCACAACCCCTTGAGCTTCTTCTAGGGACCAGACAACACAACATTCCATTGGGTGGGTAAAAGCTTCTTAGGGCATAACTTTTGAATTCCACTTGGATGGAAGTATCCTACATCCTTCAAACTTTCCATCAGCAGATGGGGATGCTCAGACTATTTACCCAGCAAGAGGATCCTGTTCAGATTTTCTAACACTGGAGGCTATCTGAGGACCCATTTTGTAATTTTCAGATGACCCATACCTCCAATCTGTAAATGCGCCAGACCACTTTTGAAGTGATGAGTGACATTATCTTGGCGCCACCTGAATACAATCCGTGCCACTTCCATTAGTTTGAGCCTCTTCAGAGTCTCTCCCTCAACATTTTCTGTAGCTTTAAACATGCCGACTTGGAACTTATCAAATGAAATGAAAGCCCATGAACAGTGAGACTTTTTCTTCACCTTTCCTTTTATGCTTGTCTGGTTTGTAATTTTAAAAAAGCAGACATCATTCCGAAGACACCACAATGTTGATAACTTTCCAATGCACTGATGTTTATGCTAGCATGCCACATAAATAATGATAAATATATCACAAAAGTGCACAAAACAGAACATCCAAATGAAAGTTCAGAACAGCTCTACTGTAAATCCCTGGTTAAATTCTGTGTAAAAGAGAACAAATGTTTTGGTATGGAAATCTTTGTCAACAAGTGCACCCTTCACAAGCGGCCTAACGCACATGTTGTGCCACAGTCTGAATTTGCAATTGCAAACCTATTTAAAAATCTCGGGGTTTATTTTCAAAACCAATTTACTAAGCAGGTGAAACTTACTTTGGCAAACAGTTGCATCTTTGACCGCAATTGGCAGATTCTGGCTCTGAGTTTCTGAATTTGAGGATTTTTATGGTTTCAAATCGAATAGGGGTGCATTTGGTGTTTGTTGGACTTTTGCCTGGGAAGGAGCCAAGACCTACACTTCCTAGAACAGTTTGCTGCTGCAGACCCCGAAAATATGGAGGAGGAGAAGATAGTCACGCCACAGTGTGTTCTGCTCTCACTCAGCACAGGACTCTTGGGGTTTGCTGGACATTTTCATTGCAAGGAGCCATGAACTACTCCTCCCAAGACACCTCTGCTGCTGTGTGCCCTGAGGAGGAGAAGAAAGGGGACTACATAGTGCACTTTGGCCTCTGACAGCATGTGGCACTTTCGGAATTTGAGGATTTTGGCTTTTGAGGGAGCTAAGAACTACACCTCCCAGGATACCCTGCTGTTGTGGACCATGAAGGTGGGAAGGAGGAGGAGCTAGGTACTACATAGTCTGCTCAGCTCTATCTGGTGAAGACCGGGCCCATCTGCACCCTTCAGTGCCTGATAGTGGCAGGACTGGCCCAACCACCTTTTGTCTTTCCTTTCTCACTAGGCACTCTCTTGCTCAATGAGGAAGTTTAAGGCTCCACGTAACTCTAGGTGGGTTAATAACAGCCCCTCTCACCACTATTTACTGTTTTGAGTGTGCCGTTGGTGTATTCTCCCCAAACATTGAATTACAAGTGAGGTGAATATCAGTGGATGGACTCCTACATTTTTCCCTCTCTCACTTTACATCCTCAATTACAACACTTAGACTTGCAGAGCCCTCTATTTCTTCAAACATGTTCCTTTCCGGCATGGTCCCGGACTCTGTGCCATCTCCTGAATGTGATGCATTCAATGCTTTCCATCTTGTGAGCCCTGCTGTCAAACACAAGAAAAATAATCTGACTCATGTTTCAAAGCTGCTGTGTGCCTTTGCAAGACCTGAGATGAGTCACTGTTAGCTCCTATAGCTAAAGGTCTCTTAGCATGTAGGGAACATCACTTCTGTGACTGGTTCACATTTTAAGATTGTTTAGGATAGGCCTAGCAGTTAACATGCTTTAGATACATTGTTTAGTAATCCTGCCACCACTTTGGTTTCTTAATTATGTCCTACTACACTTGTCACACCTAATTCCTCTCATGCTAGTAGTGCTTTCCTAGGTTGTCATGTGCCTAACACTGATGCTTCTTTGGCTTCAGCTTACGCACCAGCTATTGGCAATTGTTTCACCTCCCTTGATATCCAGCCCATTCAATCTTCTAGATATGGCAGACACCGGACTACCTCCAACTTTATAACTTCCAACAGCTATGTCACAGGCTCGTCCAATGTATCTACTTCTCCACACTCAGCTCTGAATCTCCCTCCCGAAGCTTCTCCTTTTGTCATAATTCTGACCAATATTCCTGTTTTCCCCCAACTCTACTGAAGGCCGCATCTCAACTTAAGAATAATATGATGCACTGATTGTCCACTAAAATCACTTTACACTTTGCTGCCCGATAGGGTTGTGCTTGAGAGGTGAAATTTCCTGGGTCAGCTTATCATCTAAAAGTTATCATGGGATTGTGTGGTTGCTAATTTTAGATAGCCTGCCGACGTATCAGAGAGTCTCCCTAAATTAAGCTTTCATCAAACCCTAATGATTCAATTAAGGTTGTTACCCTGGGCTTTTTCTTTTATGAACCCTACTCTACAGCTAATGTGCCTGGATAAATAAAAAGCACTGCTCAAATCCATAAAAACCTATTATAATACTGTATACTTGCAGACATTGAAATGCAGATTGAGGTTCTGCTCCATAGTCTCAAGGATTCCTTTTCCGGACTTGCTGATTTATGCGGAGCATTATTGTATGGCCTTGGAATTCAACGTGATCTTGTTAATCTATACTAGTTGTTTTTTGATCATGTGAGTATTCCAATTTTTACAGGTAGAGACTGTTCTTCTAGTATAGATAAAAAAAAATTAATATAGGGATCGGTCTAACTTAGTAGCTGAATATTCTGTACAGGTGAGCTGTTCTAGTGACCACAATCCTCTTTTCATTTCCATTTGTTTGCCTGGCTATGAGGTTCATTATCCTGCCTCTGCGATCCGTCGTGAAACCATTAAGAACGGTTAAGAATCAACAGGTATCCCGTTGATCCTATTAGCTTTTTAACAATTTTGTTGGGTTTTACTTTTGATCTTTTTGATGTTCATCTTTCATCTTATTGAAGTCATGATTCTGTTATAAGTTATTTTAGGTACTTTTGTGTCATTATTTCAAAGTTGCTAACTACATCCGTTCTACTCAGCAGCACACCTGAATATCATTTAACTATTGTACCGCAGCGAACTTGTGTCTTCAGGCTGCTCTTTCTAGATGTCCTAGATGTAAAGTTGAGATTGCTTCCTGCAGAGCAGCTTACAAATTGGTTCTAAAATGAAGACGGGGAATTATTAGATCAGATGATTGAATACAGCTGGAACAGGCTAGCAAATTTAAAGATGTTTCTTTATTTTCTGGTACGGAATCTAGAACTTTTTTTCTAGCTTCCCACATCTCATCAGCACAGTGGGTTATGCACTTTAAGATTATTTATGACCATGTTGGCTGCTCCAATACCCCACTTTCTCATTTGACCTAAACATTAATACTTGCTTTATCTTTGATTATGCGGATGTGGTAGCTGCAATTTCAGAAGGTCTGTCTGGTAAAGCCCCTGGACCAGATGACATTTCCATGGACCTGTTTCAATCTAACATTAAGCTCTCTGTACCACTTTTTACAAACATCTTGAACTACGCTAGTCATTTAAGATTACAGGGTTTCTGGACCAATTCAATGACATCTCTGTATTCAAAAAGTGTAAACGAAATATCCCCATCATGTTAATTGATTCTGTTGCTTGTTGCTGGGAGGGTAATGTTGAAAACAAATTTAGCTTGGTCTTCAGACAACATTCTTGCCGCTGTCCAATATAGTTTCATGGGGTCTGGAGACTGTGGAGCACAGCCTCAGCCTGCATTTAACCCCTTCACAGCTGGGCAAATTCCCCTCCTGGGCTGGGGGGGGGTGGGCGCACAGCGACCCCCGTGCTCATGACGAGCTCAGCTCGTCATGAGCAACGGTGGTCGAGTGCTCATGATGAGCTGAGCTCGTCATGACCACACCCGTTTCTTTAGAACGCTCGCACAGCAGGGGAATTAGCCCAGCATGCGAGCGTTCTAACGGTCATGACGAGCTCAGCTTGTCATGAGCACACGAGCACCGTGACTCATGCCGAGCTCAGCTGGTCATGAGACTCGAAAGTGTTAATCATCAGTAAGTATACTGTATAATAATGGGACTTTATCGATTTAGCCGTTATGGATTTGAGAAGTTATTGTTGTGTTAATAGTTCTGTGGCAGAATGTATTCTTTCTCGGTTTTGGCGCAATTTTATTAAATTTCTCCATTGTTTGCAAACAGACTTTCAGCGAGTGTCTGATAAGAAAATTGTGGCGAATGCTCCAAATCCTTTAGATTAATTAGCGGGGTTTGGCAAGGTTGTGCCCCAATATCGCTCATTTTGTACAATTATAATCTCAATCTTTGTTTAATTTCAAAGGGGCAAGATATGCCTCACATTGATCATAAGGTTATCCCGGTGCTTCTTTATTCAAACAACACAATTTAACTTTCAGAAACTGCTAAGGATCTGAAAAAACTTGCAGATTTTTTTTTCACCTTAATGGATAAACAACTTGTAGATACTGATCGTTCTAAAACTCATATGATGGTTTGTTGATCAAAAACAACTAAGACAAGGACACTAAATGTTAAAACCTCTCTTATCTGAGGGTTATGTTCAATTCAGCTAGGTTTCCTTGTTGTAACCTCATATGTATGAAATTTGACCAATATGTCGAGGCTGTTTTTAATTTTTGTTTCTGAACTGGGACAGAAACCTCTATCAGATGTTAGTGATCTACAAAATGAAGTGTGCATTTTGAGCTATGGCACTGCTAGTTTGGGTTTCTCTTTCAGTGCCAATCACAACAACAAGAAACTTGCTGCTGTTGCAGGTTATTGGATGTGCCTAACACGTCTCACTTTGTATGCCGTGTGTCGAGAAGTTTATTTTTCCGACTCCTTTACAATTATGGCTATCAATTTGGTCTAACCCTAAAGCCTCTTTCAATAGGACCATTATTATTGATGGTCGTAGCTTCCCATATACACTCAGAATCCCCTGGCTGAAATTGATTAATCTTCTTTTATCAACCTCAGCAGATTGTGCTGTTTACGGACCCGGATTACATTGTTGAGTTACATAAAAACAGGGTAAGGCAGCCCTTTCTTAAAAATTGCAACAGTACTCACAAGGCTTCCGAAATTCATAAACCTTCAGTTATTGCATATGTTGTGTTGCAGAACTCATTTGCCTTGGAGTTATACTGATCAGCTGTTATGCCACCCAACCCCTAGAAGACAAAAGAACATTTTCCTTTGCCTTTTCAGGTTGTGCTCTATTGGCTGCATACTTTCTTTCCCTAATGGGCAATACACCTCTGATTCCATATGTTGTTGTCAATGTGACCAAGTCTCATCCCAATCATTTTTGCATTTTATCTTTTTTTGTAAATGTTATAAATCTTTTTCCTTAACTTGTTTAATCCCTTTGCTTAAAGCACATGGGTTTACTAGGTGTAGGCTCAGTAGGCCTGCTTTGATGCATTTGCAGATTGCTGTTCAAATTAAATGTCTGTTATGTAACAGGGTCTGGTTTTTAAATGTGTGGTCAGCTACAGTAACTTGTTTATGTTTTAATGTATTTTATTTGATGCATTTAAATTGAATATTATTAAAATTGTTATATTGGTTGGACTGGACCCTTTCTACAGGGCCTTCATTTGCTAGATTTTTTTTGTTGGCTTTTAGAACTCTGTGCACATTACTTCTGATAATCGGTGTTAAAATGTATGAGCTCTCCATTGAAAACGTAAATTTTACCTACATCTGATTGGTACATTTCATTTACTTATAAGTCCCTAGTATATGGTACTGCATGTACCCAAGGCCTGCAAATTAAATGCTACTAGTAAGCTGCATGGCTCCGTGTGCTAACCACTAAAGTAGCAATGTAAAACATGTCTCAAGCCTGCCACTGCAGCCTGTGGTACAATTTTAAACTGTAATATCGACATGGCAAAACAAACCTTTTCCAGGCCTAAACCTTCCATCTTATTCTTTATAAGTCGCCCCTAAGATAGGCCCTAAAGGCACCTAGGTCAGGGGGATTAGTATTAAAAAAAGTAAGACATGTGTTTGTTTTACATGTCCTGGTAGTGAAAAACATCAAAAGCTGTTTTTCACTATAGCAAGGCTATCTCCCCATAGACTAACATTTTGATACCTTATTACAGTTAATAAGGGATAACTTCGGTTTTGGGAACTGATCGTGAAATGCTTCTTCCACTCATATGAATTGTAATTTTACATTCTCTTTAATGGGAATGGCAGATTTTTTTTTTTTCACAACAAAATTTTATTGATTGAGCTGAGCAGAGTGAAAGGAGTGGTTCCCCACAATCAGGAGAGCACCACCAAGTATCATAGTACAGTTTACATCATTATAGCCATAACCAATCAAGAGTAGGAGTAAATCAAGAAATGGACCAATCTAAGCCGCATTGCTATCGCGGTCCCCCGCGGGGATTCTAGGGCCTCCCTCCAGTCATCTTCATCGAGGGGACCAATATCCGCCTCCCAAGCCGCCCTCAGGGGAAGCAAGGTAGAGGAGCAATGAGTAACCATCGTTTGATAGATGCAGGAGACTTTCTTATCTCCAAGGTCTCCCATGAACACCTTCGCCTCAACAGGGCTAAATTCAGGGAGCGATTCCAGATCAGCAACACTGGGTGTGAGTGCATGACGAAATTGTAGGTAACGAAAGAATTGGGGTTGGGGCATTTGGAACTCAGCACTGAGTTCCTGGAACGATTTAAGAGTGACCCCGGACATTACATGGCCCAGCGTCGAAATTCCAATCGCCTCCCAGCCGTCGAACCCCGGCAGCGTGGACAGTCCGGGGAGTCGTCCGTTATGCCACAGCGGCGTTTCCGCAGTCAGCCTACCCCACCAACCCATGCGACGCAACGCCTGCCTCCATACGGCAAAGACAACTCTCGTGACGCATGGCAATGTACGTCGCAACCGGGCTGAATAAAGAATCGTGTGTAGCGTACTATGTCCCATCAGTGAGCGCTCCAGGGCGTATGCCGGGTCGCCCCTGTCACCATACCACCACTCATTGAGTATTAGCAGCTGGGAGGCTTGGTAATAGGACAGCAGATCAGGGGTGGCCAGGCCACCACAATACGTGGAAAGGAAGCACGTCCGTAGCGCCACCCTAACCGCACCCCCAGCCCACAGGAAGCGACCTAAAGCAGAGTTGACCTGCCGAAACCACTAGGGAGGGACGGGATGAGGATAGTTCTGCAGCTGGTATGAAAGACGCGGAAGAGCCACCATTTTGAATATCGCGGATCTACCGAAAATAGTCAGGCATCCGGGACCACGTTTTAATATCTGCCTGAACCTTCTCCCACACAGGTACTATGTTGCGTTCCCATGTGGTGTGTATGGATTCCGAGAGGAACACCCCCAAATATTTCAAACCTCCGGTTGCCAACTGTAAGCCCATCACCCAGGGGTCTATTTCTACCGCACCCCCCAGTACCCAAAGGGTGGATTTGCCTAAATTCAGATAAAGGCCCGAGACCGCCCCAAAGATGCGCATAATTTCTAAGACTCGGGGCCCCGAGCGACACAAGTCAGTAAGGAAGAAGAGTACGTCGTCCGCATATAAAGCAATTCTATCGACTAGGGTTTCAGTCCAAACAAAGCCCCGGATCTGTGCGTCAATGCGCACCCAAGAGGCCAGAGGCTCCATGGCCAAGGCGAATAGGTATGGGGACAATGGGCACCCCTGACGGGTCCCCCGTCCAATGGAAAACGTCTCCGATATGGCCCCGGCAACCCGCACGGACGCCGTAATATCCGTGTACAGCAGTGAGATATATGACAAACACTAGGCCCAGGTTGAGACGGGACAGAAGCGCAAAGAGGTACGTCCAGCTAACTGAATCAAAAGCTTTATGTATATCAGCCAGTAACAAAGCCGCCCGTTCCCCCGTGGCCCCCATGGCATCCACCACCGCCTGCGCTCGCTGGATGTTGTGCCGTGTCGCCCGATGAGGCATAAAGCCGGCCTGATCGGGGTGGACCAGGTCCGTCATATATGGAAGTAAACGGTTTGCTAGAGCCTTGGCCAGTATTTTAGCCTCTATGTTGAGCAATGAGATAGGGCGATATGAGTCATGTCTGTCAGGGGGTCTACCCGGCTTTTGGAAAACCACAATTTCAGCGTGGCGCCAGTCAGGAGGCAACCTACCCCGCTCTCGTGCCATCTCCAGTGCGCTTCGATAATGGGATCCCAGGAGGAGTTGGAACTTCTTAAAAAATTCACAGGGGTAGCCACTCGGTCCAGGTGCCTTCCCTACATTAAGTTGGCCCAGTGCCTCCCCTAGTTCATCAGCCGTAAGGGGAGCATCGAGTGTCTCCCTGGCCTCATCGGAGACAGCCCTAGGCGGCAAGTCGTCTATGAATTTAGCTACGTCGTCCACGGGGAGGCAGTCTCGCGGGGCATATTGTGCCCTGAAATAATCGGCAAAACTCGCCGCCAGCTCAGCCGGGTCTGTAATCACCACTCCGTCCTCAGCAGTGAGGTCTGGCAGCGTAATCGGTTGAAGACTGCGCTGACATAACCTATGGAGCATGGTACTGGACTTATCTCCCCACTGGTATATTCTGCTCCGCGTGGCCAACCACGCCTGCTTAGCCTCATCCATCAAGAGAGATGCATAAGACTGTTGTGCCTGGAGAAGCAATCGTATCACTACCTCGTCTCCCCCTCCCCTACTCTGCTGCTCCAAGTCCTCCACTAGTTTGGCAGCCGTAGTGGTCGACTCCTACTGCCTGCGACGAGCCGCAGCACACCACGCGATGTCTACCCCTCTTATAGTGGGCTTCATAGCCTCCCAAGCCACTGCCGCGTCCATATCGTCTATCAGGTTTTCCCGCCAGTAATGGGCGATCGCCTCTCGCAGGTGTTGGAGATAACTGGGCTGCTGAAGATGCCACGAGGACATCCTCCACCGGAAGGGTTGTCGCTTCCTAAGGAGTTCTATCTTGACTAACACTGGGGAATGATCTGACAGCCCCCTCGATAATATCGTAGCTTCTCGCACCCTACTCAGGCAGACACCAGGCACAAACACATAGTCCAGTCTCGAGAATGAGCCATGCACCGCAGAGACATACGTGTAGTCGCGCGCTGCGGGGTGCATATGTCGCCACACATCCACCCATCCCAATCCCTCAACCATAGCTCGCAATCGGGTATGGGAAACTGGGAGAGAGCCAGCGAGCACCCCCTGTCGCCTCTGTCGATCAATACATACATCCATCACCTCATTCCAGTCGCCCCCAACCACAGCCAAGGACTCCGGGATATCATCCCACACCGTGAACAGCTTCTCGGACAGGGCCCACTGCAGAGGGGGAGGGGCATAGACACTTCCAAAAACCACCGGCTCAGCACCCACCATACCTTTGACAAATATATAGCGACCTTGTGGGTCCGCCCACTGCTTCTCATGGACGTAGGCCACCCTGCGATGCACCAGAATGGCAACACCTCTGGACCCCCTGATGAAACCAGCATGAAAGACCTGATGATAGCCAAACCTCTGCAAGCTAAGTACTTTAGAGCCCATCATGTGGGTTTCCTGGAGTAAGAGCACATCAGCAGATTCCCTCTTCCCCAAACGCAAAACAGCTCCCCTTTTAATTTTATCAAGCATCCCCCTGACATTCCAGGTGAGTATCCGTAGGGACTCTCCAGGGAGCCCATGAGGCATGTCAGCCATAGTCAAGTGAGGTCCAAGAAGTAGGTCCCCCGCACCACCCCCACACACCTCGCACTTTCTTCAGGACATTTGTAAACAGCACGTGCATTTCCCCCCACCCGTCCCAAAACCCCCTAGCATCAACGATAACAACCCCTGTCTGACCCCCACTCCCAGTTATCCACATCTCTACAGTTCCCACCCCTGTCCCTTGCCCCCAACACCCCCCACCCCTATACCTCATAGAACACTGAAGTACCTGTCGCGGCATGGGCAGCCCCGGGCCCAAAACAGAGGGCCCAAGACCAACCATACCAATGGATCCCAACCCCCTTTAGGAACAGTAAAGCCCGCCCCACCCCTAGTCAACACCACAACGTGTGGTAATTGGAGGCCCCCATCAGGTCGCCCCTGAACCTCCATCCGCAACACCACTCACAGCTAATCCATCCTCAAGAACAAGCACTGTGGGCAGCACCCGTACTTCTTAAAGACGAAGCCCGGCCGTGGGCCCCCCGGCAGTCCGAGTCCACTGCGTCAGCCGAGAAGTGCGTCCCTTCCCAGGGTCTCAAGAGTTATCTTCGGAGTGGTCAGACGCAATAGCTCCACTATCTTGAGTCGCGCTGGCGGAGGCGGATCTCTTCCTCGACCGGGACCTCCGATGTCGTCCACTCCGGACCGGCTGACCTCTCTGCTCCTGCGATGAACCTCCAGAGACACCAGGATTCAGCCCCGGCTGGGCATGTGGCCTGATCGGCACAGATTCGTCAGTCCACTTGAAGACGTCCTCAGGGGAATCGAAAAAGTGAGTCCGGGACTGATATACAACCCGTAGGCGGGCCGGGTACAATAGAGAGTATTGAATCTTCAGACCCCGTAACTTGGCCTTGGCATCCAAAAAGGAACGGCGCTGCTGCTGTACCAATCTGGTATAGTCGGGAAAGATCATGATCTTCCGATTTTCGTACATAATGGAGTCTCTGGCTCTCGCTTCTCGTAGGATAACGTCCCTGTCATGATAGTTCAAGAGTCTGGCGATTACCGCCCTGGGACGCTCACCCTCCGGCGGTCGCTGCGTTAAGGCTCGATGTGCTCGTTCAATTATAAAGCAATTGGAAAGGGCCCCTGAGGGGAGCCAGCTCTCCAGCCATTGGGTTAGAAACAGTTCCATATTATCCTTCTCACACCTCTCCGGAAAGCCAACAAAGCGAAGGTTGTTTCTACGTGCGCGACCTTCGGCATCCTCCACCCGGGTCGCAAGGTTCTTTTGGATGTGCTCCATCGCAGCCATCTTGCGTTTCAGGGTCCCAACATCGTCTTCCACCACCCAGATCCTCGATTCCGTCTCCGTAATCCGTGCCACGGCGTTTCACAGGTCCTGGCGCAACAGAGTCACATCCGAGCCCACTGCCCCAATCTTGGCGTCCAGCATGTCCCTGGACTGGGTGATCGCCGCCATGAGCGCCGCATTATCTGGCCCCGCTCCACCGCTGCCTCCAGCTGCTCCAGACCCTCCACTGGGCCCTGTAAATTTGTCAATGGGCCCCTGCTTGGGCGGGCCGCCACCCCCCCTGGTCATGGCTGCCTGTATTTGTAGGGCCACAGTATGGGAAGAAACCGCACAAGCAAAAGAGCACAGGGGGTCCTCCGCCGTCGAGTGAGAATGTCTGTGGCACCGCGGTCACCGGAGAGGAACCAGTCCCCAGCCAAGCCCGGGCAGCGTCACTGATCAAATGTAGGCCGGTCGTCTGTCCGCCCCCTTCTCTCCAGCCGCTCCGAGGACCGCTCCGGACCCGGCGGCCCTCGTGGGTCTCCGGGCGTCTCTCACAGCCCCACTGCCGGCCACGCCAACAACGGACCCGGGGAGGGTCCAGACAGGTCACAGGCAGCCCCAAGCAGATCCAGCGCCCCAGCCTGCAGTACGGCCCAAAGATCACTTCAGAAGGCAGCTCCGCAGCGCCACTCACAGTCGGTCGCAGTCACCACAGGCACGTAGGCACCCAGGCACCTCCCGCAATCAGAGTCAGCCTTGGCTTCGGCCGGTCCCGGGAGCCCGAAAATCGAGGCCCCGGCTTACCAGCGTCGATGTAGGCCTCCGTGTCCTCCAAAAGGGCCGAGGTGCTCCAATCACCTCCCCCGTGTGCAGCGAGGCAGTCCGGCGCCCAGCACAGCGCCTCGGAGCCTCCGCAGCCCAGGGTCTGCCCGGCAGCCGTGCGGTCCTCCAGTCCTGCTATGCTCCCCACTGCCGCTCCAAAATCGAGGCCCCGGTCTCGGTGACAGAGACCAGGCCGTATGTCTCCGCCGGCAGCGCATCCTCGCCGGGCCGTTCAGGGAAGCCACTCGTGGAACCGGAGGGTTCTCAGCACCGCACAGATACTCGCCCCGCGAAGGTATGGCGAGATGGGCTCAGGGGCCAGGATATGCAGTCGGATATCGGTCGGGCCGGCGGGAGCTCTACAAGGCTGCGACCGCCATCTTCGCCCGTCCCGCTGTCTCTCCGGGAATGTCAGATTTTAGTTACTATTTTGACAAAGACACTTTTGGTAAGTTGGCATTTTTCGGTCTAAACTAAATGTGCTTTTCTGCCAGTGTCTTAGGACTGTGAATAGTTCTCCTGTGGTGTGTTGTGTATTCACCAGACATGGAGACAAAAGGGCTTTGGGTGTGGGGCAGGGTGTTCCTCTACTGAGCAAGATTGCCTGGGATGTTTTAATCAGCCTTCTTGAACCTCAAATAGTAGCCTGAGAGCAATGCCCGTCCACTTTGACTTCTGATGCTGCCTGCCCGGCCACTGATAAATGCTGCTCACACCTAGACCTGTCTGCCTTTTGTTACTCTGGAGAGTTTGAAGCCAAACCCAGGAAACGGGGAAGGTTAGGCAATAGGGGAATCCCCCACCCACAGGCTGGCCCTAGGTATAAGGATAGCATCTTCAGAATCTCTCATCAGAACACCCCATAGCCTGTGGAAGATTCAGAAGGACTACCCTGCTGTCTGACAAAGGAATACTCGATCTGCTTGCTTTGAAAACACAATCTCCTCAGAGGTGACTCCAAGTGTCAGTTGTCTAGTCTCCTATTTGAGCTAAAGAAAGACAATAAGCTTCCAGGGGCCTCCTTGCACCTGTCTAGCTGACCAGCATTACATAGCATAGACATGCTTAAGCACGGCTGCTGATTTCTGCTTTAGTGAATCCTCCTGATCCCCAAAAGGTGTACTCCAGGTCCTGCATTCTTGGCTGGAAATAGAGGGTGGAACATTTGTCTCAAAACAGAACTCCAGGTGAAAATCCAGAGGTTGTATGCTCCTCGTGACTGTGAGTGTATTCTTCGCACTAAGAAATGACCGTTTTTGGTGGCCACCAATGCAAAGTCCAGAGAGGGCCTGCTCTTCGAGTCTACTATGACTGTCTGCATCAGCAACGACTGTGGTGTCTCCTGTCAACTCAAAGCTCCAGCATTGACCAGCTTCTTGCGCGGACAACGGAATCCTCGCTGTCCTCACCAACACGAAGCCCCAGCTGAGGCTCCCGATGTGGACGTGGACTTTAAGAAGGTAAACTCTTCACCGGGACAAACCGGTGACTGTACCAGACCAGGTTCACTAGCGGTCGACCTGAACTTGTGGCTTTGAATTGGTCCAGCATCACCAGATACCCGCATGAGGTGCTTTGTGCTTTTTGGTGCCATTTTCACCAAGAACTCTAAAAAATCATAACTTCGGTTCTACTGATTGGATTCATGTTATTTGGTTTCATTTTACTTATTGAATTCTATTGTATTTTCTAAATTTATTTGGAATTTTTCTTGTGATGTGTTTTCACTTTATTACTGTTTAGGTGCTGCATACATACTTTACACATTGCCTCAAAGTTACGGACTGCTTTAGTGCCATGCTACCAAAGGGTTACACATAGGATTGTTTAGTGACTTTTCTGTTCACTCGGACAAGGATTGTGTTGTTAGTTAAGGGGGCTTTCACCCCCTCAACTAACAGCCTGAATTTCTTACAACATTGTAATATTTATTGACATGACTAATTTGGTTTGATGGCATTTTTTAAATAGCTGAATAAATCTTTATTTGATGGAGATGGAATGCACTACGATAGAAAATGTGCCAAGTTGGTGTGTTTTGCACAGTCTTCGGTATGGACTGGTATGGAAAAATGGGTGTTGCCATGGAGGTTGGAATGGACAGTTTGGCTATCACCCATTAATTTGTAACTTTAAAGCTATTTACTAATATTTGCAATACTCTGTCCCACTTCTAAACGCCTGCCTATTCCAAATAGACATAAGTGAACCAATGAATGTGAGCAAGCGCCCTAAAGAGCTTCATTGTTCAGGGGTGTAGAGGAAGGATTTACTGTACAGGAAACCGGCGTAAAAAATGAGAAAATAACAAAATTGTGCATTTGCACCTTCTCACTTGCCCTCTAATTGGGGATTTTTCACACAGCTGACAGCACACAATCAGAGCATAAGGTTCATAGGCCAACTCCATGGGAACTACAAAAGTAACATTTCCCTGGTGTGGGACTTGCACTTATAAGAATCGCAGGAAATTGTGGAAATCATTCCCATAGACATCTTCTAACATGGAGTCACTCACTTTTTATGACTTGGCCACTATGTGCTAACCAATGCTGAATAATGGTTTAGTCTGAAATTAATCTCATACCGGTTTGAAGCGAACCACAAACACCAAGTGAGTATGTTGAGACTCAAAATAACCACTGCATGAGGATAGTCCTATGTAGCCTGATGCAAACAGGAGCCCTTGGAGATGTAACACCATAGGCTTGCACTGGTTTCTGAGTAAATGTCCAATTTTTAAGGAATTTTCAACGAATGTCCTAGTAAATGGGACTTACTCACACTTACATTTTTCTACAAAGAGGTAAACCTGCTGTAACAAATTCTAAATATACTGTTTGGATGTGATAAAATAGCACACAGATGACAATTGCGTGGCCCTGTATTGCTTTTCCTTGGAGACATAGGAGTATTCTGTCGTGGTATTGCCCTTGGAGGGTTGTGCCTGTGGTTGTCCGTGCTCAACATAGTGAGAGTGGGGTTGTGTTGAATGCATGGTTTTCCCTGCCAATATCTTTGGAAGTAAGAAGCCAGTTAGAAACACAGCTGCTATTATTTGTAAACACGGTTGTTTCCTAGTTATGAAGTTGTGCTGGTGAATAGGGCTCTGAACACTAATCTTTGTTTGAGGTGAGAGTTTTTTATTCCAGGTGTTGGTAGTCACTGCCACTCGGCAGCAGTGTGTGAGTCCATACATTGCGGATTTTTATGTTCTCTTCCCCAAAAGATACATTTGATTGGACAGTACGATTTCCTTTCACATTCAGTCCCATAGCAGCTAGTAAAAATGATGTTTCTTTGCATATTTCCTCCATATTGTATTTTCCAGTTCCGGTCAAAATGGCCGACTCTGAGACTTGCTGCAGCTGAAACAACACTCAGCGCTTTTAGCAAACACCATCACATGTATTAATTACGCAGCCAGCAATGTTTCTCTCGCCCCCACCTCCTCTGCATCCATTCCTCTATCTATTGCTGACTTCTCGCATGCCTCCCTCCATCTCTTCAATTGCAAGTAGTTGTATTTAGGAGCTTCTGATCCAAGTCAACTGTGCCACAAAAAACAATTTATAGGTTTTGTAATGCACCAAACTGCCAAGTGGCACCCTACCATGCCCCCCTACCCCCCAAATCAAGCTGCTAAAGTGGGAGGTTCATGATGCCTCGAACTAGGCCCATTAGACCGGTTTGATCATTCTATAGGGTGACCAGATGTCCCTGTTTTCCCAAAATGGTCCCCGTTTTTGGAGAAGTGTCCCCGTGTCCCGACACTTTTCACCAAGTGACTCAAATGTCCCTGTTTTCAAACAGTGTCCGGGTTAAACACAGAAATGTCCCTGTTTTTCATTGTTCCGGTTGAGCATGCGCGTGCATGCTCTCTTTTTTGGCAAATATATGCTATAGTCCTTAAAAGTGTAAATGTAATAAAAAGTACTAATGCTACTGCGTAAAGGAGAGGGGTGCCAATTAAAGACCTCGGATTTGTTGTCTGTTATGCTTCATCTCGGTCTGAGGAGGGAGCTGTCGTAGTCCCTTTTCTATGTCTATGACAGCTGTCAAATAGTCCTACTTATATGTTGATGGTTACTGAAAACCGTAGTCCTACTTCTAGGTCTATGACCTGTCCCCGTTTTTTGTTTTGAGAATCTGGTCACGATAATCATTCAGGATCTGTGGTAGAAAGACTTAGTTGATGGTGTCAAACTTAGCCAACAAGTTCTGGAGAGGGTCTAAGAGGATTGTCCATTACTTGCAGAATAGCCAATCATGTGCTACTGGCAGATTTGGACCCAAATTCGGGAGGACTGGGCAGGTTTTTTTCCTTTAGGTAATGCTGTCAGCTTATTCTCCACACATCTTTCCAAAATCTTTGAATTCATTCTAAGCATTGCAAGTTTATTGAGACAATTATAAACGTGGGGATGAAAGATTTAAAAGTCAGTCTTGGGCATTTGACTTACCATCCAAGGGGTACTAATGCACTAATTACGTTTGGCTGCACGCTGAAACTGAACCTGGGTATTTCTGCTATATGTGCTACAAAAAGTGTTAGAACGTGTACAAATACTCCCTAATTTCCCACAATGGACCATATTCACAAAGGTACTTTAGAATACATAAAGTTGTACCCTCTTAGGTACTCTTCTATGCCTTTGTGATTTGGCACCAAAACATCTAAACTAGAATATAATGGGAAAATTCAGGGAAGACTCATGAGCAATTCGTACAAATAGAAAGGAATGTGCCCTCTGAGCACATTTACTAATAGGGAGTTAGTCGTTTTTGAACCGATACACAAAGGCATGTAAGAGTATGTAAAAGAGTACTCCAGTAGTACTGCTAGCCGTACTCCTACATGCTTCTGTGACTCGGCCTCAATGTGACTAGAAAGGAAAGACCCTTCTCTTTCAGTTAACCATATTTCAAAATGAAGGAAAAAATGAAATCCAAAGAATAAATATATGATTCATTAATTTTCCAACCCTACACATGCAAAAACAACGCAATACAATGACTATAAACACATGCAGGGGAAAACATGCACGTGAACAACGTTTCAGAAAACTATCCCTTCCATAGTGAACATTTTGAAAAGGAAGCATGGTGAACCTGCCTGGAAGTGGGAGATTACAGCCCTGCATGTTAGAATACAGGACAGTTTTTGTTATCTTGAAGTGGTGTTTCAGGCCGCAATGCCTATCTATCCCACTTAATGTCACTAGCTAAAGACAGACTGCAAGGAGAAGACTTCATAAATAAACACAAACTCATTGCCAAACCGAACCTTGTTTCAGTTATTGCCCATACACCACCGTCTGTTTACCTTGAATATCATCATTGAATGTGCAGTATTTGTTGCGATACTTGTTTAGGAGTCTGAACGCGTTGGAATTGGCAAAGTCCTCAAACTGGATAAGGCAGTTCATCCCGTACCTGTGAATAAAAATAAAACTAAACTATTAGAAACCCTTGTCTCAAACATTGGCACTTAATTTTATCGATATGGAAAAATGATTAGAATATAACAAATGCGAAAATGGAATCAAAAGTTAGTGTTGGAGAATTACAGCGTTTAGTACAGATTACGTGTCACCATTTCTCGTTATTTTGGGAACCATAGCTTTGTTAATTCCATCACAAACCCCTAGATGTCGCTGTTGAAACAGCCTATCTACCTATCCGCTAAAACATTGATTTAAATGAATGAATATACGCACATATCACAACTTCTCAATCACTTATTTAATGAAATAATTTAGAATTTCAAAACGTTGTTGTGTTGAGAAATATTAAGATGGCAATGGTCAAAATAAACTAAAAAACTAACCTGGATGTTCCAAACTATATCTACGGATCCTTCTGCCGGGTAATCGTTTCCACCAGTATTATGTCTGTGGTCCAAAGTGCTTCTCTTGCGCCGAGGGGTCTCCTAATGTCCCCATGTAACATGATGAATACACATGTAGTGAGTGTCCCACGTTTATAATACGATCGACCGTCCTTCCAAATGAAAACAATATTAAAAATCGTCAATGCAGACGCTCTGAAAACTAGTTGTATTTATTAAATGGGCCGTCTAGCGTAGAAAAACCCATAACTGATCCCTTGGCCCAGTCATGCGTGGCTAGCAGTCATCAACAATAGGCAATGCTCCTAAGCTCTTAGCCGTCTGTTTGGGTGTTGAGACCTGGTATGACGTCATTTACCATCCACCACTTCAAGCAGAGTGTGACAGAGTGAACTTTCCATCTCTTGGAAAACCCAAATGTTGACACGTACTAGCCCGGTGGGACAGCTGGGACATCCACGGCAAGAAAAATAGGGTCTGTCTTAAAATGGGTAAAAAAAAACTTTAGTTGAAGTCGCATTTAAGCGCTTCACTGGCCCATATGGTGCATGAAGCCAGTTGATCAATATATGTGGATTGTCCTTTGGAGATTGTTAGACCACTAACATTTTCTACTCAGTCACTCCAAGCTTGCCGGGGCTCACCAGTACTGGTGAATTCTTCTTAATGTTTGGCAACGCACAGCCTTCTTCGTGACTTGTAGGAGGCTCAGACACGTCCCCATGGCATCTTTAGGCATTATTTTAGTACTGGAAGCTGTTGCTTACCAATTTTGAGGTCCGTGACAGGCTAGAAGGCGTGTGAATTCTATTAAACCAGCCCAATGGCGTAAGGAAGAGTCATTTAGTGCAGAAATAAACGGTTCGAAATCTGCGGGGGTACAATTTTACCCCCTTTTAATCCGGGACAAAGGCCCCACCCCTCCATCAATCACTCAGGCGGCCTAATGTTCTTGCCACAGGTCCCGTTACATAATTTCACATTCATTTTAGTCAACTACGGCAGCTATTCGCGATGCAGGTTTTCTATTTTAATCGTTCCTTCTGCACAACAAGAGCACAATATCGTTCCAAGTTAAGCCTGTGTCTTTTGTCTGACAGTGAAGGTTGTGGATTGCGCCATCAGGCGTTCAGTATATGCTGGTGAATTTGCGAGGCTGACAAATGAAGCGATCGCACGCATGTTCTGCTGAAGCTCCAATGTTAGACACTCCTTCCTTGTCTTGGTGGTAGTAAATAACCTCTGGGACGTGGAGTAATTATTCTCAGATATGTTTAAAGCCAGGGTCCGGTAATGTGACAAATTCTCCTCGCATAACAGCGCACACAGGTTTTAAATGTGTTGCTTCCAGAAGATATTATAAGGCAGTCGCAATTTATATGCTTGTTATGCAAATTTCACATCTGCATCTCCCACTGCGTTACAAGGGCCCCTCCCACACCGTACATGATGCGCACGGCCAGGGAGCAGAGACAAGAGTGGCTAGGAAAAATCAAAGTATAGAGCACTCTATGACATCACAAGAGTAGCCTCTCACAGCGCAGCAGCATCTGCAGGTGATCCCCACCTGTCCTTCCCCCTCATCTTGCCAGTGCAGATCATTATTACTCGGTAGTGATAGAGCACTGCACTTGTGGCCTTCCTGGCTTTAGATTTTTTTTAAGAAAGCATTAGTTTCCTGTGTTAAATGCAGAGATGGGTCTAGTGACTAGCGGACTATTGCATCTACTGTAGGGGACTGTCCGACCCCATGGTCACAGGCTCAAATCCCAGCAGGCCCACTCAGCCTTTCACCATTCTTTTGGTTGATAAAATGAGTACCATTAAGTTAGACATCAAAATATGTATGTTATTCAGCGCCAAGAAACCTTTTTGGGTGAAGGTGTGCACAAATACACAAGGGATGTCTGGCACAGCCAATGTCAATCAAAATACTGCAGGCATGTCACTAGCTCCCCTGCATTGCCACGTTTCCTCCTTCTGTGGTAAGGACAGGGAACACATACAGATAATAGCATCTGCCAGACACAGTGATGGGATAGCAAGCATGGTCTGAAGTGCTAATGTTGAAATGTCCGTTTCCATAGATTTTGGATTAAATTGCATCTCCCCCAACTTCCTTTATGAATTACGGGGACAGCATCTTCAAGATTTTAGGATACTGCAGTTTAAACTGCTTCAGACACACAATTGATGGATGGAATGCAGAACAAATCAAAACATTCAACCCCAGTCAAGAGATCTGGGTAATATCCATCATTCTTTTGCTCACCATGCCACCCCACGTTAGACCTGGCCATATGCAAATCAGTCTTGCCCCTCTGCCTCATGGGAACAGTCCAGCCCGAACTGCCAAGCCAGGTCCTCTCTGGACCGGAAACAAGCATCCTAGGACCGATTTTGGGGTTTCACTCCTCTTCAGCCAGGATAGCTTGATTCCAGTGGCACAGTGAGCCCAGGACCCACGTCTTGGCATACCTGGCCCACTTAGGGCAAGAAAGCAAAAGACACACAATTGATGGACGGATTGAACAACAAATCAAAACATTCACCCCCAGTCAAAAGATCGGAGTTAAATTCATTATTCTTTTGCTCACCATGCCACCCTAGTTTGGACCTGGCCATATGCAAATCAGTCTTGAGCCTGTGCCCCATGGGAACAGTCCAGCCCATACTGCCAAGCCAGGTCCTCTCTGGATCGGAAACAAGCGTCCTAGGACCAATTTCGGGGTTTCACTCCTCTTCAGCCAGGATCGGTTGATTCCAGTGGCACAGTGAGCCCAGGACCCACATCTGGGCATTCCTGGTGCACTTAGGGAGAGAAAGCAAAAGATACACAATTGATGGACGGAATGGAGAACAAATCAAAACATTCACCCCCAGTCAAGAGATCTGGGTTATATCCATCATTCTGTTGCTCACCATGACACTCCAGTTTAGACCTGGCCATATGCAAATCAGTCTTGACCCCGTGCCTCATGGGAACAGTCCAGCCTGAACTGCCAAGCCAGGTCCTCCCTGGAACAGAAACAAGAATCCTAGGTCCCTTTCTCACTTTGCCACTTAATTCAAGCTAGCCTGGCTGATGAAGGGTGTTACCCAGAAACCGGTCCCAGGATGCTCCTTTCCGTTTCAGGGAAGACCTGGCTTGGCAGTTCAGGTGTACTGTTCCCATGAGGCACAGGGTCAAGGCTGATTTGCATATAGCCAGTGGCAAAGTGAGCTAAAGAATGATGATGGATTCAACCCAGCTCTGTGACTGGGGGTGAGTGCCTGAAAAGTTTCAGCACTCTGTCCATCATCTCCTGGTGTTTGCTTTGTTCGCCCTAAGTCGGCACGGTATGCCCAGACGTGGGTCCCTTGCTCACTTTGGCACTGTAAGTAAGTAAGTATTTATTTGTTGATTAATTAAAATCATTACAAACAGGGAAAGATAAAAACAACCGAATAAAACAAACATATACTATACACAGAGTTATTAGCATCTTAAAGTGATCCTCCAATAATACGTTGATAGATGACCATTCCATCAAAACGTTCATAAATTACGCAATAATTAAAAATCCATAAAACCAACTAAAATGCCTTATGATTGCCTCAAAAACTATTATAGCAGCATTTACATAAAGTGACTTGTGTTGGCAGATGCAATTACAAATACAAATTTTAGCTGTATTTCATGTACAAGCGATAGTAAAGTGCAACAGTAATATATTATGCAATAATTAAAATGCATAAAACTTACTAAAATGCCTTATAATTGCACCAGGAACTATTATAGCAGCATTTACATAAAGTGACTTCTGTTAGCAGTTGCAGTTACAAATACAAATTTTAGCTGTGTTCAATTGGCAAGCGATACAAAAGTGCAATGTGCGCAACTATATTAAAATATACTCCCAGTCCCTTAAGCTAGCTTAACACTTTGCATCCAATTAACATTAAATTATGTTTCTTACGTATTTTATATCGCAATTCAGTTATTTACCCGTTCTACTCCTTTCAGTGTCTTCTCTGCAATAATGATAAACTTAACAAAAAGATAAGTAAGTTTAATATTCGCCCCACTCAAACAGGTAATAATTGCTTGTCTACATGTTCTAATTCCTAATTCATTAAAGATCGGTTTTAGGATGGACTTCCGAGCATCTGCCAAAGCTGGACATAAGGTTACTATATGAATTATTGTTTCATCACTTTGCCTACAAAGCCTGCAAATGCTCGATGACCATTGATTCTCCCATTTTGGTATGCCATCCTTAGTCGGATATCTTCCCAACCTTAAGTGCATGAATTTATTCTTAAACCTTGGTTTTAAATGATATGCTAAATAGGGTTGAGGCGTCAGCTTACCAAAGGAATTAGCAATTGTCCAGAAATGATTTATTTTCCTTAATTCTTCCTTGTCAGCTATAATCGTTAGTAGTGCGGCCATTTGATTAATTTCTTTTTTTAAATCTACCTTACTCCTCATTTCATCTTCTAAATTAGAGCAATCAAAATTACACAAGCATTCAGTTAGGTACAGCTGCCAGTTTTTTGAATATTCCCCTTCTGAAATTTCAAGCCAACATAGCTTTGCTAAAGATCCTTTCTCCGAGCGGGCTAATGATATTAAGGACTTCATAAATGCGGATTGACGCGCCACAATTGGTTTTTCAATCCAAATTCCAATCTTATGTTTGCTCGACTGATATATTTAGGGATTTTAAAAACAGCTTTAGAAGTTCTAATTTCTATATCGTCAAGCACTTTCGCGTCTTTGCCCCGAAAGATGAGTGAGCAATAGTCCAAAGATGGAATTAACTTTGCTCTCATCACCTTCATCAGATGATCATAATTAGGGCATAATAATTTGTCTCTTAATTTCCTGAAAGCAAATGCCAGAGAGCAGCCCCTGGCTTCAAGGTTATTAAAATGTTGTCTAAATATCAGTCCATCGTCAAACGTGATCCCAAGATATTTATACGATTTTACATTTTCAATTACTAGGCCATTGACATTCCACTCCTTAATCCGGTTTCCCTTTTCTCATAGTCATTATTTTTGTCTTTTTTTGTATTAATTGTTAGTCCATTTTGAGTGACATAGCCATTAAAAGAGTCAATTAACCTTTTTAACCCTATTTCGGTTTGGCTCAATAAAATGGTATCTGTATATTGCAGGTATTTAATATCTTGACCGTGAATAAAAGGCGAATGTGAATTACTATTTTTAAAATGAGCTGGCAAGTCGGCCATAAAAAGATTAAAAAGGCAAGGAGCCAACACACAGCCTTGTTTCAATCCCACATTCGTATCCAATCGACGGGTCATATACTTTCCATCGCCAATTTTGATCTGCACCCAGGTATGGGTGTATAAAAGTATAATCATCTTTAATAGAGATTCCGGAATACCCCAATTCCTTAACTTACCCCAGAGAGTATTTCGCGGCACAGAATCAAAAGCGGCTTTTAGATCAATAAAACACACATATAATCTTTGCATCCTGGTTTTGGCTCTCTCACCTAATAACGTTAATAAAATCAAATTGGTATGGGTATATTCTCCCTTTCTAAACCCAGTTTGAAAATTAGGGATACGATCTTCCTTTGTGGCCCAAGCCTCCAGCTCTTCCAACAGGCAACTAGCAAACATTTTTGCCTCTACATCAGTAAGCGTAATTAAACGATAATTAGCCGGATTATCCTGTGGGCCACTCTTATATATAGGTTGAATAACACTCCCATGCCAAGATAGCGGAATAAGACCTGTTTTAAGAACTTCATTAAACAGAAGCATTATCAACTCTGGCCAGTTACTTATATCAGCTTTAAATATTGCATTCGGGATACCATTTGGACCTGGTGCTCCGTTGGATCTAATCTTATTTATCGCTTTTTTTACTTTATCGAGTGACCTGGGCCCCAAATCCACTCTACATTGAGGAGGGGGAATTCAACCCTCACTCCCTCTATCTATTACTTTATGCATATCAATTGGACTTTTATTGAAACATTTATCATTATCTAGACATTGGGTATCTATTTTTTTATTGAAGAAGCTCACCCAACTCACTTCATCAACATTAGCACTATTGCTTCTATTATTACCGTTCTCGATGTCATTAATAATGCTCCAGAATAACCGTAAATCTTTGGATTTACAAGCATGATGGACTTTTGCCCATGTTGTTTAATAAAATGCTTGCTTAGCCCTCCAAATTTCCCTTTTGTATCTCTGTTTAACTCTCTGATTTTAAGCGATGCAGTTTGAAGCGATAGCCTATTTTTATTCCGGTGCAGAGATCTTATTTATTTATTAAGCTTTCTTTTTTGATATAGTAGTTGGGAAGAATACCATCCTGGTTTCTTAGGATTTAGCAATATGCCATTGGAGAGCTAATTTCTAACAGATTTAGCTATCAGTTTGTCACACAAATGTGCCCATAGGTCAACCATAGATTTACCTTTATCATAAGCAGCATGGACATCCTTGATTAAACAGTCAAGCACTCTCAAAATTTTATCCTCAGTTTTTATCATTCCATGTTAACCTTTTAAGATTAAAGGATGTTGGAGCTTTTACCAGAATCTTAGTTTCTGGTAAATGGTCTAAATCAATATCAAAATTGATCACTTGTGGATTGTGATCACTTTCAATCCTTGGGGCAATCTCATAGCTTTTTACTAACTTATATAATTTCTCAGACATTATAGTATAGTCTATTACAGAGGAGCTATCGGCTTTGGTAAAAGTCGGGGTATTATCAAGGTCATGCATAATCTTTAAGTTGTATTTTTTAAATTCACAGTCTGTCCATTGAGCTAACCATTTTAAGTCAAATGTCTGCTTTTTAAGTGCAACAAAGTGCATATTAAAATCACCTGAAATAATAAATACTGAATCCAAGTGCTCATAATATAAAGTTTTTACCATCCCCCATAGCTGAGTAATTTGGGTGGATCTAACCTTCTTTTTGCAACTTAAACACACATTTATTAGAATAATCGAGTGACTTGCTATTAGTTTAACACACTGTAGCCATTTTACATGAAGGTCAATTTCAAAGTGAGAGGCTTTTAATTTTGATAATATATACATAGAAAGACCACCACGTGGGCGACCTGAGTTGGCTTCTCGTGTTGAGACATTACAGTATTCAACATAACCTATAAAAGGTTCTTTTGACGTGGTCCAAGTTTCCTGAAACATTAATATACTAAAAGCCTTCAAAAAAATCAATTACATATTAGTCTTCGATTAATGATTTTAAGCCATTGGTGTTCCAGGAACAGAGAGTCAAAGGATTTGATAGACATCAATCCTTCGTTTCAAAATTATGTTTTGTTAAAATTCCTGGAAGCCAACTCCAATCATCTACTAACTCTGGGACTTTCTTCAACTCCTCGCAAGTTCGCAGACCGGATTGGCTGCTCCTTATCTTCATGCCATATGCTAAGTTCAATTCCTTAGATGCGCCTGATGCATTTTTTTAAACTCTAACCTGTTCTACTATGGCTCTTCTTTTGTCATCAGTTTTCTTAGTAGCCATAGCTAATTTTTTTATCATCCCCTTTTGGTTCATTTGGAATTAGCAACATCGGGTAGCAAGATGCTTGAGCTTGCCAAACTTTAATGCCCCATTTCTCAAATACGCTACAGTTCGCCATTATTTTATCAACAATTTCCATATTTAACCAAGTTGTAACTGTTATTTCCCTGTCGCAATTTTCACTTTCTTTCTTAAACTCCACAGCTTCCAGATCCTTCGTTACCACATCTTTAAGATCTATAATAGCATGTAATAATTTCAGGATGTTACCGCGGTTTAAAATGTCATGTGGGCCTCTAGAAGTGTATTGGGGACTGAAGGCTACTTTCCTCATATCGGTCGACAAATTTAAATGCTCAATATTATCTTTCACAATTATAACTGGCCGGCATGAATTATCCTTAACGGGCACAAGAACCCTTTCCGTCAGCAGATTGACCTCTTTAACTTCCTTTATTGATCGCTCTTGTGTCCCACAGAGGACCACTTGATCGGCTTTTTTTACACCTTGCTGATGAATGTAATTCACTAAATTCTGATTAACAATATTATTTTGTGCACCTTGGTCGACCACTACTACATTACTTGGTTTCCGGCTTAATTCAGACCCCAATTCATTGCTCATACTACCCACTTGACCATTAGAGTCCACTAATTTCTCAATGTGACTAGATTGCGCACTATTGACTTCCACACTTATCGATTGGTCAGATGCTTTTTCTTTTATTATTGGAACTTCGCCTATGAGGCCAGAACTAAATTTGGGATCTAAGTCCCCTAGTTTTTCAATGCCACACTCCGTTATTTGATTTACCTTTACCTTAAATCCCAAAAATCGGGAAATATGATTTCATTTCAGATTCCTTTACTTTCAAAAATTTAGGATCATCACTCGCTTTCTTACTAATAGATTTTAATTCATGTGCTTTCTTATTGTGAGCTTTCTTAACCTTTTCCTAGCCATTTTCGAAAGGTTTGTTGGTTTTAATGGGCCGCTTGAATCTTGGCGTTGTTTTGAGCATGACTATTTCATACTACTTGAATCATCGATTGACCTTGAAAAATCACTAGTCACACCTTCAATTACCAAGCTATCATTAATTATGTCACATTCGATTTTCGGATGAGGGATCTCAGTTACTTGTGTGTTGCTATCATCCTTTACATGTGGCAATTTATCAGCGTTAATTAATCTGCTTAAATTATTTGATGGTTCAACGATTTCATTACTAGCTTGCACATTTCTATCCGACAGCAGTTTAACTTCTTGCAACATGGAACTTACTATTGAGGGCAAATCAGAGCATTAAATAGAACTGCCAGGTCCCACTGGGCTTTCTGCCAAATTGCCCCTTGCAGGTTAAATGGAGAGTTAAAAAGGGCTTAGGAGGGGTGATGGAAATGGCAAAGCAAACCTGTACAGTTTTATTTTGAGTAACTTAAATGGCCTGGGAGGCTTGTGAGCAGAACAGCACAGTAGACGACAGCACATGGGAAACTCCTCTATGGAATAATGGAAGAACTCCGGCATGTATACTATCCCCGGCCACTGCACCCCGGGACATGAGCGGGTCTTGCAATAATATGGCAACCAGTTCATCTGCTCTATGACCAAGCAGGCTGTGCCATGTGACAACACAAAGTTATTTATGGCCTTTAGGAAAGGTAGTGCTTAAGGGAAATTTGCCTACACCACACCAGCGGAGTGTAACTTGTTACTATCAGGCTGGGGCACCGGAGAGGGGATAATCAATCGCCAATCACAATAGGAAGCTGGCACAGTGTCAATCAGAAGGGAGAATTCTGCATACCTCTCAGCACTTATACTTTCAAGAGGGCTCTTCCGAGTTGTAAATGGCAGTTGGTAAAGAACATAAGCCACACCATAATCAATTAATCAGGTCTGATAACGCTGTAATAATTGGGGCAACAGGGTGGCATGGGATTGGGGGCAAGCCACTGGAGTATATAAATTATGATTCTAAAAGTAAACATCATGGTTATACACAGCTTTCGCCAGTGCAGTTTGGCACAAGCACATGTGATGTAGAAAGGCTGGGGGATATATATCTCATTGGGCCGGCTGGCACCTATTTTAAGGGTCCCCGATATGAATAGTGCTGTCTTTAAGGTGCATAAACTCCCTGAAGGAGGAGCAGGGCCCATATCGCTGTTGGGAGCATTGATTGGTTGGAGGATGCCATGTGCCCCCATTATTTGGTATGGGTTTATACTAAGGAGGGAGGCCCAGGGAAACAGGTGACCTAGAATTATAGGAAAGTGGCCAGGAAATTCGTAACCAGCCCTAGGGGTAAAATCTGGCAGGTCCATCGAACGTGTCTGGGGTAATTTGCAGGAGGAGATTGGTAGAACAGTTTGGGTCCATCAAGCTCCAAACATCAAGGGGCCCAGGGGGATTTGGACAAGGATGCAGGCTGCCCCCCACTCACCAAGATCCACAAGTCACTGTGCCTGTCCTTACAAGTTCAATGAGTAAACTTCCCCACCTCTTCGGTATATCTATTGTTATCAGCAGTGGGTGTATATCGCCGACTACCTACTTTTGTTGTCTCCAATCACTCTTTATGTAGATACTCATAATTAAAAACAAACGTGTGTGTGTAACCTTGTTCCCTGTGCTGGTCAGATGACCCTCTCTACCCTTCTCTAGTGAAAAAAGGGGAGGGGGGGTTTGCAACGCCTCACAGGAGTAACCACCAGGAGGATTTGTCAAACTGGTACTCGCTTGACTCCCCACTATCTCATCATCAGCAGTTGCCAACCCTGAAAATAAAGGGGATAAAAAGTTGTGCGCAAAAAGACTCATATCCTAGAGGACAGGTCTCATTGCTAGAGGGTCACTCACTTAACTACACAGAGTTTTCTTTTTGCGCACAACTTTTTATCCCCTTTAGGTGGTGTAGGATCGGTTGTCTAAGAAAGAGGGGCACAGTTCTTTAGGCTTTGGGGACACAGGTTGAGAGGGTAACGGCTGACAAAGTATTAAAGCAATTTGCATTTCCACAATTTAGGAGAGGGCAGGAATGATTTGAGCATCCAGTTACCCAATGCTTTCTCCAGCACAAAGCATTGCAAACTCTGATTTCGCAAAACACTGTGTATGTAGGATTTGCAAATTATTTTGTGAATCCTACATATTCCTTAATTGCGAATTGCAAATTGTGATTCGCAATTAAGGAATAAGCCCATAGGAATGAATGGGAAGACATTCTCAATTTGTGATTCTCAATTAGAGAATCGCAAATTGAGAATGCAATTTCAAGGGTGCCAGGGTGTCAAAAAGATACCCGGTTGCACCCCTGAAATGTGCATTTGTGCACATGTGGCACACATCCACGCCCTAAGGGCATGAATGTGCGCCACATGGCACTTTGAAAAACGCAAAAAAGTGAATTTTTCAGAGAAATCGCAAATTACCCCCAACTTGAAGTTGGTGGTAATTTGCGATTCCTTAAGGCCAAATTGCACTTTTTCCTGTGTTTCTTACATTGCATTTAAGGAATAGCAATTTGCGATACCTTAAATGCAATTGCAAAATAGGGAATCTCAAATTTTGCGATTCCTTATTATGCAAGGCAGTTTTTCTTTCATACATACCACTGAGCCCACTTGCGATCGCAAACGCCGAAATTCTGTGAATTTTGGCGTTTGCAATCGCAATTTGGAATGATACATATGGCCCATTGTGTGCGCAGAGTCTAGCGAATCCCCAGAGGTATAGCAGAGGCTAAAGTAGAATACACCGTATTCTGTTTGTGGTAGTGTGGTTGTGCAGACAGGCTTATCAGAGGGTAGGGAAGCAATTGTGTACACACTCAGGCAAGAATAATGTCACAAACTCAAAGAATGCATCCAGACCAATTGTTTGCTCTACCAAATGAGAACATAAAATGAAGCACAGCGCTTAAGGTGCATCTATGGGAACTTCCAGTAACACCCCTGTTTCAGGTCCATACTTGCCTTGGATTGAGCGGTAGAGGCACACTGGGTATTCAGCAAAGGGCAGAATACAGCCCCAATACCGGGGGACATCTATCAATTTGCCGGTTGGGGGGGAGGGGGCTGGCCTCAAGCCCCAGCATGAGCGATGCAGTGGTATGATCTTGCAAAACACCCCACCCCACAGCCATTTAAGTAATTATCAGCCCAAGGGATCTGATTTCTTGCCGGTGCAGTACTCCCATAGATAAGTGTATTGCGTTCGCTACAAACGATAACAACAAATATACTCATGACCTTGTAGGCGGACACCAAAATGCTTTCCAGTGAATCTTGAATTTGGGGTCTGAGCAGTGAGGGGTAATTACAGGGCACACTCCATCCCTAATCAGAAGGCACACATTGGCACAGAGGGCACAACAGGGACATCTTACGGAACAGTGGTTAAAGATAAGACCAGTAGTTCCTAACCCCCGGAAGACCATCGAACATTCCTACAAAAGGGTACATAGCCATGTGCAAGCCCACCAAGAAGGAGGGCTTGGTTCAACCCAAAATCAAATAAAACAAAAAGGGCTCAACATTTAGGTGCGGTCCCATTAGTGCAAACACCACATGGTACCCAGATAGGGATGGGGCACACCTGCCAGAGGTAGATAGGGAATTGGTCTGGCTAGAAGGACTGGCGACTGAAGGTCACAGGAGGTTATGGAACCTGAAATGGTCGGGGGGCCCCGGATATGACGGTGGCCACATCCAGGCCATTGACTGAGTTACAGGGTGATCCAGAAGCAGATTGGTACATAGGGGTACCCTCTTCAGGAGCACAACAGGGGAGCCGTACGTCAAACCCCAGCCCCAGAAGTCTTTACGGAAGGACCCTGGATAAAAACGTTGATGCCCAGTTAGTCCTTGGGGCGGTTGTAAGCCTGAGCAATCAGGGGCTTGCCTGCAATGCTCCTCCCCTAAAAAGGCACAAGTAAGGTCTTGAACTGGGGGTCCAAGGTAATGGGGAACCATGGTAATTAATGGGGCAAATTTCCCCAGGTATATGGTAGCGCCTATTGGTTTGGCCAAGGTGCAGTTTGGCTCATCAGGCAGGCAGGGCAGCTTAGGTCAGTCACTGCTGCCTGCCCTTGGATCGTCCGCAAGTTAACCCACCACAATGGCATACTTCTTGTATAAAATAAACCTGCAGCAAACTGTTTTCCAACAACCTGTTTTCGTGTGATTATTTATTGCAGTGCCTGCTATGTTCATCGTGCGTGAGGGTTGCCTATATCGGCACTATGACCTGTTAAACCCACTGCTCTTTCCTAGATATTTACTGTTTTCTTCGGCGCTCTAATGTTCACCTTCCAAAATAAAAGGGTGTGAACAAAGAGGAGGCTGGAGATTTTGATGCATTCATTGCGCTAAGTTCTCACTCTAAAGAGCTGCTCGAAAATATTCAATACATTTAATTACAACCTCCGTTTTGAGGGGCACATTAAGAGGCTCACTGGAGGCTGCTTTGGGACCCTGAAGTCTCTCAGAAAGTTTTTTCCGCTTCTGCCGGCCTCTGCCCGCGAGTCAGTCGCGAGAGCTTTAATTCTCTCGCGCCTGGACTACGCTAACGCTCTGTTTAGTGGCTCTCCTGCTTACTTGATAGGGCGGCTCCAGGTTATTCAGAACGCTACCGCTAGATTATTGGGGAACATCTCCAAGCGGATCAGCGTTAGGAGTTACCTGGAGAGCTTGCACTGGCTACCGGTGCAGCATCGAATTACTTTCAAAATCTTGACTTTGGCCCACAAAGCCATCAATGGGCGCGGTCCCGCCTATCTGATGAAACGATTCTTGCGGTACTCTCCCAATCGAGATCTGCGTTCAGCATCTCAACACCTCATGCAGGTACCGCGTTTTCGGCGCATCCGGCTGGGAGGACACTCTGTGACAGTGAGAGCTGCGCGAGCATGGAATGCGCTCCCAGTCTCTTTGCGCAGTACTGTGGACTTCACGGCTTTTAAGAAAGCATTAAACCCATTTGTTCAGATTAGCTGTTTAAATTGTTATGTTACTTCGGGGCTCTGCTGCTACACTTCCCTTTTTCCTTTCTTTCGCGCCAGGATACTCCGGCAGTAATTGTGCGCGCTATAAAACAGCTTAACATAACATAACACATAACATAACATTAGTAAACAATTTCTAGTGCAGAGGAAATGGAGTGGCATCCATGGCAAGGAATATTAATGATTTTCGCCTTTCAGGCAAATGGCGCCCTATTAATCATGGGCCCGTTGCACAGGGCAAAAGAATGCCTTTTAATACAAGTAGAACTAATCGGCCATTTCCTCCAGAGAGCAGCTCTTGTTTCGTAGCCTGGGACAGACAATGAGTTCCTGACCTGTGATCCACCATCATTCCACTATCCCACCACGCGCAGGGAGTGGTCTGAAAAGATCTTTGTATAACCCAGCATCCGAGCCATTCATAAAAACATGTATACAACAGCTAATGTGTGCTGCAGAATGGATGGCAGAGCTAGTGGTTAATAGTAATATCGGAGTTTAAGAATTCAGTATTAATATTCACTTTCCCAAAAACTTGTTTTATTACGTATTTAAAATATGTGTAATACCCTTAAACTTGTCAAGCAAATTCCCAGTTGCACTGCACAAACAAAAATTGCCTAGGATTTAAAAAAGCTGTAAAATACACAAGAAACAAAAATAAAATATTTCATATTAGGGCCATCTATTTTTTCCGTACAATACATTCATCCATTTGTGACCTGTGCAGTCTGAATAGCAATTAACTGGGATGACAGCTGTACATCAAATTAGCATAATTAAGCCAGGCACTCAAGGCTGTCCCAACCATGTTTCTGGTCACTAATAGTGGTCAGAGTAGCTGCTGACTCCTCACTATCAAAAAGAAATATTTTTTTTTAACTATTTGTTGCTGTTAGTGATACCATATGAAAATGTACAGATTATGCCCAATGGGAAAGTTAAATATATATTGAATAAGACAAAAGATAATGATGGCTGGTGACCCATCCCCCTGGAGAACTATTATAGGAGATGGAGGTATCGAATTTTTGGTACCGGTCCTGGTATATAGATAAAAGGAAAAGCAATCGTACCACAGGGTCCACACAATCCCTATTAAGGCTTCTGATGAAACAGCGGACCACTTTCAAGGTCAACCGTTTGACCTTGAAGTGTCCACAGGGTGCAGGATCATGCTATTTAAAGTCTATGGCGGTCTGGTAAGCTCCATCAAAGCTAATCTGAAGCGCAGACAAATGCTCTCTGCCTGCTCCCTTTTATGAACTATTTCAAAAGGGAACAAAGTCGGAATTCTATTTGAGCTTCAGAAAAATCTGAACGCTCGTATTTAATGTCTGAGCTTAGACAGAAACTACTGCCCTTAGGTGCGCATCACCTATGAAAAGCAAGATTAATTTTGCCACGCCAAGGAACCCTTATGCTCAGTGAAATCAGCCAGCGAAGAGCTTTAATTAGTAAAAATATACCACAGTGTTTTAGAGCTAGGTTAATTGATCTCTGTGCCTCCCTTTTTCTGACATATTCTATATAATCTTTACCCACCTTCCCTACGTAATCGTTGTCCACAAACACCACACCTCTTGGCCTTCAAGGTATCAAATTCCTTGCTTGTACTCCAACCATCCCACACTTGCAGCAACCCATCTGACCTTCTTTGATGCGTCCAGTTGACCATATCCAATCTAATGTAAAAATTTAGTTATTTTTTAAAGAAAGTGTGTCATTTTGTTTCCTAAAATAACATAGGCTGTAGAGTAGCCTACCACTATGTAAAAACTATGTATATTCCGTATGGATAGAAGGTTACGCATACGAGTACAAGAAATCTGGGCACCCACTGTATTGAGATGGAAAATTCCTCTGCATGGTAAAGACGTGTATCCCCGCAGTGAGTGCCCAACTGTACTGTTGTCTGGATCCCTAATACTGATTTTTTTATCATAGGTGAACACAGCTCATGCATGTGAGCTATGACATAGGATAGTCTCACAGATTGTAGACTTGTGGGACTGGGAGGGATGCCCAAATTGCTACCCTCATAGTGGTAGAAGGCTACTACCTTCACCAGAGATTAAGTAACACAAGCGCGGTGGTGGCAGCATGCCGTGTAGTGATCCGTGGTAGTGAACAGGACCTTTCTAGCCTGTGTCCCTGGATTGAGGCCTACAGACTCACTCACCTTTTTAAAAGCTCCGCTGCTGTGTACTTAACTCACCCGTGGCCTACATAAGGTAGATGTGGAGTTCTATGCAGCAGAGGAGTAGTGACTCAGCATCGGGTGTATCTATGCCTGGGAATGTAGAGTACAGGGATAAAGCAGTACCGTATAGTCATGTGAGATCAGTGCATGTGCTGAGTGTATGTATGCGTGGAATGAGTACATGACATGAGAGATGTAATGCTGTGCAGTGCATACGCAGTGAGAGAATGTGCTAGGTGTATGTGTTCCTGCTTGAAGTGCAATATAAGAAGAGTGAAGTGTTGTGCAGTGCACACACAATGAGTGTGTGTGCCGTAAGAGTGTGCATTTGTAAATAGCACACCCTGGTTAAAGATAGAAAAGTTTAAGTGCTGAACAGTGTATGCAGACGTAATGTGTGCGCTGAATGTATGTGTAAATGTAAAGGTACCATGCATCGAGAAACACTACCGTACAGTAAGTGTGCTGTGAATGCACACTGAGTAAATGGGCCTTACAATGGTACATTACATGGAGGAGTCTGGGTTCCATGGGAACCCAGACCTGGCCTGACCAAACAAAAGGAAGAGACTCCTTTACACTACAAAAGCCTGCTCTTTGATTCAGTGATAGATCACAAGGGAGGGGCCTTGGCACATTGCAGGAAGAGAGATGGGGCTGATAAGGGATTTATAAAGAGTAAAGCTGGGGTCTGGGACTGACCTTTTGATGCACATATTCTGACTGACATTCAGGTATGAACTCCGGTCACACCCATGAATTGTGGGACAATATGCTTTGGAGACTTGCCTGCCGTTACAGGCATCTTTCATGAGGGAAGACAAAAGAGAGACATGACCACTTCAAAAAAAGCAGAACATCAACTTAAAACTTCAGAGACTCAAACCCTAAATCACATTTGGGTTCTAGAAAAAGACTATAAGAAAGGGATGCTGAGCCCCCCAAAATGTGTCACTTGCCAGGTGTGTGAGATGGGGAAGCTCTGAAAGACCTCTGCTAGGGGCACATGCCTGCTAGTCTCCCTGCTGGGTGGAGAGACATCACTCAGCAAAACTGAGGTCACCTGCCTTGGAGCCTGGGCATGGAGCACTTGTGCCTGCCTGCTTGACAAGACCACTGTCACCTGTGAGACAGCGTTGGTCAGGGCAAGGTCCAGTGGGAAGCCCTACCGCAAGGACTCCTTCTGCAAGGCTTGAGGATTCGGCTGTGCACCGAGGGGGCTGTAGTCCATGTGAAGGACTGTTTTTGGTGACTCCAATATGTCAGAAGAGGGACCCTGTAGATGGAGCTCAGAATTGACAACTGTGGTGGAGGCACCAACATGTCATTGCCTCGTTGCGGTGACCTTGTATGCCAGAAGGGGCCCCTGTTGAAGTAACTGTGTGACCAACAGGGCAGGACTCGTTAACGTCTTACCGGCAAAACTATATGCCAGGAAGGGCCACCGTGCTGTGGGCGATTGCACCTGAAGAGTCTACGTTGCATCCGGAATGTACCACAGCATCCCAGTATGCCGGAAGGGGCTCTGGGACCAAATCATCAAAGACTTTGGGCTGTCGCCTGCGACTGGCGCGAACCAGAGACCAGTGGGTCTAGCTACACCATGAGATCTGCCCTAGACCCGGAGGATGCCAGGCAGGATGACATGCCATCGTGGGACTACAGTTGAGAGCCAAAGGATTGAATCCCCCACTGGAGTGAATTTGACTTACCATGTCTCTGCAAGCTAAAAGCTGTTTCAATCGATGGGGAGGGCCAGACGCACCACTCTGAAAAGTAAACCTGCGACCAACTGATACTGCCATGTGTACTGCGAGCAGCCCGCCTACGAGCTGGATCTGATCTTGCAAGTGCCTGTTCTCAGGGCAAACTCTAATGCTGAACGCTTCTGTGCTGCTGTAGCGTGTAAGACTCGAACTTGGCCTGATGGTGCTGTGGCAACATAGACACTTTGATTAAAAACCTGAAGAGTGAAAGGAAACTCTTGAGTACGGCCTAGTAGTATGGATTCCCTGGACGCAACGACCACCAGTGAATGGGGAATAACCCAAGCATATTACTTAATGGAGGGTAGTACAGGCATTTGCCTGAAAACTACTAGAGCCCCGACCTCAAGGGAGATTGTGTTATTGCTTCTGAATGTCGTATTTCTTTTCATGTGTACAGTTAGAAAAAAAATACAACGTTTCCTTATAAAAGCAAGTATTTGGTTGGACAATGACTTATTGACATGCGATACTATCTGAAAAAAGACCCAAGGCCTCTTGTCTAGTGTCACCTCAATGCTTGGTCAGCAGTCATAGAAATAGAAAATAGACACTGCATGTTCTTTTCTGCAAGTCGAACCACAGGGTCTCGGCATTCTGCATGTTTTTAAACAACAGATCAAGAACCTAGCAGACCTTAGCAATAAATGGGAAAAGGATCTGGGGTAGAACTAACAGACGGGGTTTGGTTGACAGCACTGTGCCAGTCTCCAAGGTGTCTTGAAATGTAAGACTTCAGTTATTGCAGTTTAACTTTGTGCATCACGCGTGTCTCACCTCTGCCAGATTGCACACAGAGTTCTCAAATGAACACACATGTGCCTCAGATGTGGTGTGGTCATGCAGATTAATACCAGATGACCTTGTTTGCACCATGAATAAGACCGCCAGGGGTTGCATGTGTGATGAAGGAATGAAACTGGTCAACAAGCAGCACATCTGGAGCTCAAAAACTGTTTTCTGGGGCTGATGCCTGGTATAAGGCCAAAAAAGTCCACAGTAAATCGATTTATTTGGTGATGGCCGCTGTGAAAAGAGCTATCGCCATATAGTGGAAATTCCATAATCGCCCAGTGATAGAGACAGACACCTGCACAAGAGCCTGTATACACTCTGTTGATTAGTGCACTATACAAATCAACATAACACAAACACGGCGAGAGCAGAAGACGACACTAACAGATGTGTCAGATACAAGGCTGGGAGACCCGATGTAGTGGGTCCATCTTACTGACTCTTACACTTAAATTACATGATAAACCACTATAAACTCAGTTAAGGCAAATTACTTCATGTGCAATGTATTATGTGGCCTCAAATACTCAGCATTAACTCCTACCTTCAACCAAAATAAGGGACAAATGGAATCTCTGGCGTGAAAGTTAGGCCATCAATAGTGTCAATGCTATCTATGTAGAAGGATCTCATGAAGGAGGCAAAACAGTTTTTGTACAAGGCAATATTTGGAGCAGGAATGTGCATTGGTCTTCACTAATTAAAGGACAATGCTATATGAGTTTCAAAGTACCTGATAACTATTAAGGATATAAAAGAACAGCTACATATTTAGGTATTAATGTTGTTGAAACAGGTATACAAGTTTGATACTCTAAATTATACAGAATTGCAAATGATGTGACAAGCTGTCTGTTTATTGCATTTTGTATGAATCTTTCTCAATTTGTTTGAAAGAGTCTGATATGTTGACACCAAATCTTGCCAAATTGCTATTGTGGGCTGAAGAATTATGGCGTAACACACCGGTTGTACAAAATACTTTTCTTTTAAATATTCATATATATGCACATTAAAAAAAAACCTTCAGCACAGTGCAAAGATATCCAATTAAGTTGCCTGAAATTTATTCAATTTTGAAAGAAGCAAGGTACGCAAAACACAAAGTCCAGATAAAAATTATCAAAAAATTAAACATATGGAGCCGGATTGTAGGAGAGTGCTCAGTAGAACCTGCAAAGGAACCAGACGGATTCGTATGACGTGCGACAACTGGTGAGTGTCAGGACACTGTGCTGGCACACCCAGACAGATGCTGAAACTCAACTGAACAAAATTAATTAAATTAAAAAACAAATAGTGAATGGTACAGAACAGCACATGGAATGGATTTCTCTAATAATGTCTGGAAATCATTGGGTTCTTGCAATAGGGGATTCGGCAGTGGTGGCTCCTCCGCAATGGCAGAGGAGTGTCGCCTCACTGCCTGGCTCAGAGCCTGAAAAAATAAATTAAAACGATGTTCTTGCATTGTTAGCCAGCGGTGTTGGGAGGGGCGGGGCTGCGGTATGGAGGGGGGGGGGGAGAAGAGGAGTGCTAGTGCACTCCACTCCCTAAGTGCGCATATGTGTTTTGTACGGCCGGCTCAGGCCGACCAAAACACACTTGCACACTAAGGGGCCCATTAGAATGGCGGGCGGATAGCCCCCGCCAGGCTGGCGGTAGCCACCGCCAGCCTGGCAGGGGTAATCCGCCCGCCACCCGCACCTGAATTTCCCTCCGCCATATTAGGATGGCGGGGGGACCGCGGCGGACGGAAAGACCGTCCGCCGCTTTTCCACCCCGGTCGCCTTGCGACCGGGGCGGAAAAGGTTTAATATGGTGGGGGTGTCTAATAGACACCACCAGCCATATTATGATGGCCTTGTTTAGATGCCTTTTCGCTGCGGCGATGCCGCCACGGAAAGGCATGCGGTCTTCACTCTGGGGGCCCCCTGTGGGCCCCCAGAGTGAAGGAGAGGTGGGAGTGCACACGGGGGGTACCTGTGGCACCCCCCTTCATTTGCATGAACAAAGCGGCAGGCAGTGCGCGGTGCCTGCCGCTTTGTCTATGCAAATGCATTTTTAGCATTGTGGCGGGCGGTGCAGAGAGCACCGCCCTGTTCTGCAACACGGGGATTGGACAGGGAATTTGTCCGAGGGACTGCTGGAAACAGCTGGCAGGAAGAGGAGAGAGAGAGCGCGTCGAGACGCTAGAGCGGCCGGCGGCAAAAGGTAAGTTTTATTTTTATTATATTGTATTCCCTGCGCAATGCCTCCGCACGCAACCCCACCCGCCCTACCACCATTCGTCTATGGCAGCCGCCGCTGGGATTCTGTAGAAACTGATTATAGATGCATCCCCAATTATAGAGGAAACCCCAAGTTTTGCCTGGGTTTGCGCCATAGCAGACCTGAAGCCTATATCCCCAAGGAACGTGCACCATAAAGGTCCAGGCACTCGAACCTCAACCCTGCCTCCATTCAGACCCTGGGGAGCACTGGGGGATCCCAGTTCAAAAGCCGCATGGTCCACCAGCACACTTTGCTGACTGCCTGTCACAATAAGTACGAAGCATAGAGAGTATTTTATCTCTGTCCACTTATGAATCAGGTTTTTAGTGGTGGGAGGTTGGCTAAATAGGTGCATGACTTCAAACTGCTCTCAGTGGTCCGGTTTCAGCACAGAATGCTTGTGCCATCTTCAGAGAGTTGCCCCAGAACTTTTTTTGCATGACGTGGGTAGTCACATCTGAGAAAGGCTCCTTTCTATGAAATCTAGTGCTTCCCAATAAGGTATTGTTTCTAAAGGCACTTATCCTGCACCTTCAAGAGCATCTGTCGTGTACATAGGCAAGCACTCAACAGAATATGTCAACCAAATAACAGTCCGTTTGTATAGATATGAAATGAAGTCAAACTGATTCGTTCTGTGACCTAAAGTAAAATTTGGAAGGTGGCAGGCTCAGTCTCTTAAATGAGCACTTTCCTTACTTAACTAGCAGCAGCACTGCTACAGAGGGTGCAGGGACGACCATTCCAACCCTTCTTCATTAGGTCTAGCTTGACATTGCTACTCTGTTTAAGACCTATTGTTATTAATTCTTTAACATGTACAACAAGTCGGCTTCTTCTCTACCCCACAGAAGCATTAACCTCTCACATCATGTTACTGGTTGTTTAATGTATCGTTCCACCTCCTATGTAGTGACTGCATTGGAATGAATGAGGAACTATTTCACATCTCACAAACAGACTGAATATTCACACTTCTCGTTTCATAGCTGAACTGTAGAAAGACAGCAATCGTGTTTTTTCATTGTAATAGACTTAGAAAAATATTTTAGTCAGGACTCAAAATACAAGCAAGAGCTGTTGGCTTTGACAAAGCGTGTTTTCCATTAGCATTCTGGTATTTGAAGCCCTGCTTATATAGTGGTAATAGAATATTTAAGAGGATGCAAAGGGACTAAATGTCTATTTAAAACATGCAACTAACAAGTGAAAAGATGAGAGCTCAGCCATAATGTAACTCAATAAATGGTCCTTTTTTGACACAACCTCTGAGTCTACTGCAAATATCCTTGTCACTCATGCTGCTATTACTCAAAATCATGAACCATTTTTCAGATGCAAATAGGAAAACATCAAGTGTATCATTATAAAAGGAGTGCAGACATTTTCACCTATATGTAAGTGACAGGCATATTGTGTAATATGTCGTTTTATAGTGCTTTGAATGTGGGACTGTTTGTGAATCACCAGAAACCTCTTTTGGAGCATCCACCAAAATCCCACATGAAGTGATCTTTAAAATACTAATACTTTTTGGGGAATTTCACTACTGAACATGCCCATGTTTTTACAAATGCAACATAGCTATGCAATTTCAACGAGCATCCTTGGTGGCAACCATCCAAACGTCACTGCATAGTAAAGTGGTAATTAAATCTCAGTACATTCAACCACTCCCACACAATTGCCTCCCTAAAATCTTTGGAAGAAGGAAACCCCGCCATGTGATTATGCGTTTATTACATAAGAAGGGTCCTTAGTCCCAGCATTGAAGCGTAATGTTGGACCTATTGTGCCATAGACCTTGGACTGTCAACATGTCATCGCCTCACCTTGACGCTTGCGTTATTCGCTTTATATTCATATGTTTTCTGACCCATGCACTGCGGGGTATAGGATGATCAGTTTGTTGTAAACCATTGAAACCTGATAAAAATGTTTTTTTTTTTTTAAATAATGAAACCCCCCACCAACCTGTTAATTAGAGTGTTTTAAATTGAGCAATATTAGTGGCTTAACAAGTTTACAAGCGCACTGGAACCAGTTTGCACTTCGCTTCTCTTTGTACATCAGGTACCCTGCACACACAGTGTAGGAGAATCAGGACTTTAGGAACAATTTGCCCAAAACACATAAGTGCTAAATTGGGGCTAAAGGCTGACATAAATGGGGGGCAAATCCGAGAGGGCGTGTTGCATTTTTATAATTGTTTTATATTATGTGTTTTTATAACGTTTTATCAGATTTAAAGTGCATACTTTTATGGTTGTAACAAACCAAATAAAGTTTTAATGACTGACTGACAGAGGGTGAGGGGCTGGCATCCTTGTCCATTAATCAGTGGCACTGAGCTAATGCAATAGCTTAAGCTGTGACAAAGGACGTTTCACTGTGGGCGACACAAAAATAAGACAGGAAAACATAATTTAGGACTCGGAGATCCTCTTTTGAGAATTCTTGGCAGTGGTAAATCTGAATATTTTTTTTCCCTGCAATCAGACTTGCGTGGGGGAACGCCCAATCTTGGGACAAGAATGCTTGAAAACGAATTTCTAAAAATTAAACTCATCTAAAGACTTAAACTAATCGCTTTTTCTCATTTTCAGGCTGCCCCTTGGGTCACATCATATATATCAAATTCTAAAGCGCTCTCAGAGCCTTGCAGGCAATGTTCATCTACTGCTATCTTTTCCCATCCCATAGCACGGAGGCGTGTGTTTATTTAAACTACAGATAGGCCTGTTTTTCCACTTCTTGAGATGAAGAAAAAGGCTTTTTTCGGAATGAGTTTAAACTGCAAGTTTTTTTTTTGTCTGACATGCCATGAAATGAATCCATAAAAGAAACAGATGTTTCGGTGAGATTCCTTTTTATTGGCAGTGCACAAATTCCCTTAGCAGCAAAGTGACACAGCATATACCGCTAATGACTAACAAATGTTTATTAAAGTTTTCTAAAGTCACCCCATGAGTTACGGGCAAAAGCATGAATTCTTGAGCATAGCAATTTACATGGATTAATAATAAATCTTACAATGTCGGTTCTGCAATGAATAGTTCCCTCCTGCAAAGTGCCTATCAACCATAACAAAGTTATGAGTATCATAAACAAAGTGCAAAAAAAACAACACACACCCTAATCCCTAGCCAGCCTCCCCTTCTGGCCCTCCAAAAGGGTCGATTCACAGACCATTTTACGCACCTTCGTTCAACTTTTGTATACAACATAAGTACTTTACGAACGTCATATACTAGTTCCGATACGAATAATGAGACTGATAGAATGTTATACTCGCAGCTTTCGCGTAGGGTACAGCCATTATGCCAGAGTGGTGGAATGAATGCATGTGCAAGTTCCGAATTAAAGGCGGTATACTGGGGATTCCAGGATGGGGCAACATGGAAAGGTAGCCTGAGAGAATTAACATACCTCTAACAAGGAGTTTTTACACAATGAAAATAAAACCAAATATTTTCCTTTGAAAACCAGAACTCGGTGTTTTTTCCGAAGCGGCTAATGGGAAGGAACAGGCCTATATTTAATCGATAAACAGGGCATATAAAGAACAAATATAATTTAGTCAGGGAGCAATAAAGTTGCCTAAGCTAATACACCTTTGTACATTTATTATCGCAGAACTTACTAACGGATAGAAATACTTCATAAGTGAATGGTCCACAAGAAACTTTCTCTGGAGTAACCCTGGCAGTGCTTAACTTGTAAATGAATAAGTGCGGGGGGTGGGGGACTCAAAAATGTGTTCAGAAGCCCACTGCAGGCACTATTGAATGTCGGGGTGACGAATAGTAAGGCTGCATAGATTTTATTCAACCTCACGCCCCTGTCATCCACCATGGGACGCTCCCTGCCACTGTGTCTCACTCTGAAAAAAGAACAATTGATGGACGGAATGCTGAACAATATCAAACATTCACTCCCAGTACAGAGATCTGGGCCTAAAGCCATCTTTTTTTGCTCACCATCCCAGTTGGAACTCATCCATATGCAAATCAGTTTTGAACCTGCTCCCCGTGGGAACAGTCCAGCCCAGCCTGCCCGGCCAGGTCCTCCCTGGACCAGAAACAAGAATACTGGGACTGGTTTCGGAGCATCACCCATCCTAAACTAGGTTAGCTTGACTCCAGTGGCACTGCGAGCACGGGTCTGATCAAGCTAGCATGGCTGACTCAAAACCGGTCCCAGGATGCTCGCTTGCGGTCCAGGGAGGACCTGGCCTGGCAGTTCGGGCTGGACTGTTCACATAGGGAGCAGGGTCAAGACTTCGTATGGCTGGTCCAAACTTGGGTGGCGTGGTGAGCAAAAAACAATGGATTAAACCCAGATCTGTGACTGGAGGTGCATATTTGATTTGTTCAGCATTTTTTTTTATTAGAGCTTGCATTAGACCTAGGACAGAATCATTCCTATAGATTAATCTCTTGGAAAACTCACACTGCTTTCCACGTGTAGAAATCCACATATAAAATTTAGTTTTTACAGTGACCTCGTTAGGGTGCCCATTGATTACAGAATATTAGACATCCGCTAAACATTTTCAATTCCCAGAATGGTTAGCTAAGATACACAGGGTGAGAAAATATGAATTCCAGTATGCACCAATGGATGGTTCTAACAATAGTTTAGAAAAGGTAGAGGGGATTTGATCACTACACCACAGGAATTCATTAAAATTAATATTTTGACAATTACATTTCTTCAGTTATTTTGAACGAATTTTGAGTGATGTGACAAAACTTCCATATACAATTGCTATTGGAGAAGGATCTGTAGGGTATCGCAATTTTATATTTGTATAATTACATAGTCTATTAATTTGCTCATCGTTGGTGATGTTTATCTGATCAATAAATCCATAAAAACGTTTTTTAAATACTGCACTAGTACAGTTTTAGACATCCTACTATATCATCACATTATACTTTTACTTTTTTAAATCTTACTTAGTTGTAACTGCTTGCATGAACTCATCAACGAGTTCATCGTATTGTGGTCCTCGAACACGTCTGTGCTTTAATCCAATATAAAGGGGATCATTGAGAAGAGCCTGGAAAAGAAAGATATCTGTTCACTGGATGTACCAAAAATTAGAAGAATACAATAGTTTTAAATTCACAAATGTGTAACCCGTTATATTCTGGTAGAAAATCGGACAGCTTAACAAATCCAGTGTATCAGGGGACAATGCGTCAGTGCGGGAATGGGGATTTCCAGAATTGGCTATTGGCACATTATCTGCACATTAATTTCTTTGAAAAGAGCCTGACGATCTCCAGAGTACAGAACCATGCCACCAAACTAATCTATGGCCTGTGACTTCAGTCACACCAGTCCAGCAGGGGTAGCTCCTCCGTAATTGCGGAGGAGAGTAGCCACACTGGTCAGTCAGAGAAATATAAAATTATAGTAAAACAACAGTATAATTTTATTTTCCACTGACTGACCAAGCCATGGAATCTAGGGTGGGGTTGGGCTGGACCATGGCAGGGAGGAGGAGAGTTGTGCACTGTACGTGTGCAGGTCAGTTTGGCCGGCCATCTTAGGATAGCAAAATAACATGCACACTTAGTCATTCTACAGCCAGATGGAGAAATGGCACAGGCTCTTTGTGCCTGAGTGAGCATCATTCCAGCCCACTCAGGCCAATCCCGGCACTGCTCTCATGCTTGGTATAGCATGAGGGCAGCATCTGGATTGGGCGAGGAGCTAGTGCTTTGTGCCCCAGTGACGGCCAGGAGGAGAGGAGCATTGAGGTGGCCAGACAGGTACTTTTATATTATTATTTTCCCTAACACCCCCTCTTCTCCCCCGCTTGACCACTTTGGATTTGGGGTAGCTGCTACTGCACTCCAGCCCTAAGATGTCTACACTAGTTACCCATAACTGAAAGATCACAGTTTAAGGCACTGTGCCCCACCCATAATTCATGCCACATGTAAGGTTATTTCACCAAAGCCTCCACCTCTCCAACTCATCCAAACACCCGATGCCAGCAACCCCAAATCACTAGCATATCCAGCCAACAAGATAAAAAAGATTTGGTGGGTGAATCCCTCCATGTTGGTCGGGTCTATCGATTTGAAATTCTCTTGGTGGCCTACTGAGGATTAAGGGAGAATTTGCAAACTATTTCACAAAACTAAAGATAAATCGCTTTGAAACAACTGGTAATGTTGATGTAGGAACTTGTAAGCCAATTTGATCCTTCCAATATATTGTTAGCACTTCCTATTACGCTTACTATCACTGACATCAGGTAAGCTGGACGCCCAACAACTAGCAGACAGAAGCTCTTAAAATGGTCAAAACAGACTAAGAAGGATTGTCCAAAATGTACACAGCATCTTTTAAAGGACAGGGAGTATTATATTCACAACTGCTACCATATTTGCTCAATTATAAGCTGCAAGTAAATCAATCACTCAACCTGATTCGACTAAAACGTTAAGACTTTTGGCTATTAATGCCTGCTTCCCAGATTTCAAAATATAGCTTTATGCAGCTCTCAACACCACTGTATAAACAAAAGGATTCTATCATTGTGTGATGGTGTTGGACACGGCCTCGTGGCGTGGTCCGACCCCGTCCGCATGGAGGGCCCAGGACGACATCGGCCCTCCATTTACCTACTATCGACCCCCCTGACACGCACATTCGTGAACCATCGGCGCGAGCAGCCTCCCCGGCCACCTACAGCTCTCCCCCTCCCTGGTACCCCGGCAGAACCTGCTCGCCAACGCTGCCAGCCTGGCACCCTGACCAGGCCACCCTTTCCGGCCCGACTCCATCTTGGGACCCTCACGCCCGAACACGTGGCCGCAGCCATCCCGGGCCCGGCCCCAGCAAAGCCCAGACATTGAGGCACCAGGATCCTCCTAGGTGGTAAAGTGGCCACTCGACCAGATCCTGGAGGAGGAGAGTCTCGATGGGCCTTCCACTGCCCCCGGACGCCTGGTATCGATCGCTCTCCCGGCTCCCTGGGCACTGGCTCCGCCCCCCTGCTGGGTGTCTGGACACCTTCATCCCGGCCCCTCTGACCCCCAGGCGCGAGGGTCCGGACATCAAAGCCCTCCAGTCCTATATCTGGGCCAGCCCCGGATCAAGACAGCAGTTGTATCTGGAGTGGAAGCCCTGCTGACCTCGTCGCGGCTGATCCTGATCCGAACTCTTGCACCTAGAACTATCTTCGAGGCCCTGCTGACGCTGTCGCGGCCTGACCAAGCTGAACCACCTTCGAGGCCCTGCTGACGCTGTCGCGGCCTGACCAAGCTGAACCACCTTCGAGGCCCTGCTGACGCTGTCGCGGCCTGACCAAGCTGAACCCCCTTCGAGGCCCTGCTGACGCTGTCGCGGCCTGACCAAGCTGAACCACCTTCGAGGCCCTGCTGACGCTGTCGCGGCCTGACCAAGCTGAACCCCCTTCGAGGCCCTGCTGACGCTGTCGCGGCCTGACCAAGCTGAACCACCTTCGAGGCCCTGCTGACGCTGTCGCGGCCTGACCAAGCTGAACCCCCTTCGAGGCCCTGCTGACGCTGTCGCGGCCTGACCAAGCTGAACCACCTTCGAGGCCCTGCTGACGCCGTCGCGGCCTGTCCAAGCTGAACTATCTCCGAGGCCCTGCTGACGCTGTCGCGGCCTGAACCCTTGAACTATCCACGCACCAGTGGGTGCCAAGACTGTCCCGCTACCCCCTTTCCCCGAGACCACGACATTACGGATCCCTCGATCCTTGCCGCTACCCTGCCAAGAACTTGCTTTGATCACTTATATAAAGATTCGTGTGAATATCCTTCCTGTATGGTGTCTGTCTGTAAGTAGTGTGATTGCTCTGCTGGTACGATTGTAGGAGTGGAGCCTCGCCAAGGAGGCCTCCCCACGGCGCTCGGCCTATTTCCCAGAAAGAGGTGGGACTCGGGCGGACAGTCAGACACCTTCTGTCTCCCCTGGGGTCGCCTTTCCAACATTGGTGGCAAGCGACGGGATCCGAGCCCACGCAAATCGTACAGCGAGTAACACGTCACTACTGACAGAGACCCACAGCCACGATGACTACTAAGGAAGCCGGAACGACTGCAGAATTCCAGAAAGACCTGTTAGAGGAGTATACCCATAAAGAACTTAAACAATTTTGCAAAGACTTGGGTATCGCTACCACCGGACTAAGCACAAAGGACGATTTCAAAGAAGCACTGCAAACCTGGGTGGAGACCAGAGAGACCCCACCCCAAACGAACGATGACATTGTCCGAGAAGTACCCGTGAGTACCGTCATAGCCCCCATAGAGGAAAGAACCGCCAACAGGGACCCGGGCCTCTCCCCCGAAGACGCCCGGGAGCGAGAGAGGAGTCGGCTCCATGAACTAGAGCTCGCCCGACTCCGGCTGGACGGAGAACTCCAATTAGCAGAAAAGAAAATGGCCCTTGAACAACTGCGATTAGAGGGAGATCTGGAAGAGAGGCGGCGGCAAAGAGAATTAGAAGAAAAAAAACTCGCATACGAACACGAGCGTGGCCTCAAAGAACTCGAAATCAAAGCCAAACTCGAAGAGGCTGGCGCCACGGTAGCCCGGAACCCCCCACCTCCTGCCGACCCAAAGGTCCACATCCCGAAGGATATCGTCAAGGAGTACTACAAGAATGACGATATCCAGCAATGGTTCAAGGCGTACGAGGTTGCCATGACCGCGCACCGCATTCCGCGAAAGGACTGGGGTGCCGGCTTATGGGGGAGATTCGTCAGCGAAGGAAGGGACACCCTGCTGGAGCTGGCCGACGACGTAATGTCCTCCTATGACCACATGAAGGACGCCCTGCTTGTCCGGTATGGCCTCACCCCCGAGATGTACCGGCAGAGATTCAGAGATTGCAAGAAAATCCCCGGTACCACGTGGGTCGAGTACGTGAACTTTTATAGCAGGGCCCTGGAAGGATGGATAATGGGCAGCAAAGTGTCCACCTACGAGCAGCTGTTCGACCTCATCGTTTGGGAGCACCTCTCCAACAACTGCTTTGTCGAGCTCAGACAGCATCTACTCGACAGCAAGCTAACCGAGCCCCGGAAACTCGCCGTCGAGGCGGATCGATGGGTGAACACCCGGGTCCCCCGAACACCGATAGGAGAAACCGGTCAGGGCGGCCGGGGGCACCCCCGCCAGCGGGGAGGCGGAGGAGGACAGAACCAGAGCCGAAGCTTCCCGGCGGCCTCGGGCCGGGGTCCCCCTCCAGGGTCCCCCCCCCCCCGAGTAACACTTCGCCGTCCCTGAAGAGGGACCCCCCAGCACGGCCGGGGCCCCACCCGAACATTACTTGCCACAGATGCCAGCGGACCGGTCACTATGCCAGTGACCCCCTCTGCCCCATGAACCAGCGTCCCGGCACCACTGGGCCTCCGATCCGCCAGTTCGCTGCTGCAGCTCTGGGAGAAGAGGGAGAAGAAGACGTAGAGGTCTACGAGGAAGATCAAATCGAGTATGAACCGGCCGCCATGGCCCTAGCCTGCCTGGGCAGTAGAGACCTGGTCCCCCAGGCCCCGCTACCGAGCAACACTCGTAAATACCGTCAGTGGGTCCACATCAATGGACGACGGACCGAAGCCCTCCGAGACACGGGAGCCAGTGTGACGGCCGTCCGCTGCCACTTGGTGACCCCTGAACAGATCATCCCGAACGTATGCTGCCACGTGAGGGCCGCCGACAACTCCGAAACTCTATGCCACATGGCCCGAATTCCCTTCGAATGGGGGGGGAGTGTCGGGCACCCTCAAGGTGACCGTCCGGGACGACGCCCCCGTGGACTGCCTCCTTGGGAACGACCTCGAGAGCTCTCCTTGGGCCCAAGTCGAGCGGAGAGAGCACCTGGGAACGATGGGATTACCAGAGTGGGTCTGTGCGACGACCCGATCTATGGCGGCCCGAGCCCCGGCAGCAACCGAGGCCGCCCCGACCGAAGAGCCGGAGTGGCCCGAGCCACCCCCCTCTGCCCTCCATGAAGAAGGCGACTCCGAGGCCAGACCCTCGGAGCCCGGAAACCACCACGAGCTCAGCGACATCCCTGAACTCGCCCAATGGCGCCAAGAGGGTGGTCCCACCCGAGAACAGTTTCGGCAGGAACAGAAGACCTGCCCTTCCCTCGAGGGGACCCACCAACAAGCCGCTGCCCAAGCTACCGGGGACACCTCAGGGTCCCACTGGGTCTACTGGGACCACGACCTCCTATGTAGTGAACAGAAAATTGCCGAGCTGGGGACCAGCCGAGTGCTAGTGGTTCCCCTGCGATTCAGAGACTTCCTTTTGAACCTGGCGCACGATGTGCCCCTCGCAGGGCACCTGGGGCAGGACAAAACTTACAGCCGCCTGGTGACCCATTTCTACTGGGCCAAAATGCGCACTGATGTACATAACCACTGCCGCACCTGCCCGACATGCCAAGCCAGCGGAAAGAGCGGGGGGAAGGTGAAGGCCCCGCTCCAACCTTTTCCAGTAGTGACCACCCCCTTCGAGCGAGTGGGAATAGACATTGTGGGGCCCCTGGACCCTCAAACCTCACAAGGGCATCGCTTCATACTTGTCCTGGTGGACCACGCCACCCGCTATCCTGAGGCCATCCCCCTCAGAACCATCACCGCTCCCGTGGTGGGGCGAGCCTTGATGGGGATCTTCTCCCGAGTAGGATTCCCCCGGGAGGTCGTGAGCGATCGAGGCACAAACTTTATATCTAAGTATATGCGGTCCCTGTGGCAACAGTGCGGGGTCACATACAAGTTCACCACCCCGTATCATCCCCAAGGGAATGGACTTGTGGAGCGGTTCAACCGGACACTCAAGGGAATGATCCAGGGCCTAGAAGAGCCACTACGACGCAAATGGGATGTCCTGCTGCCCTGCCTCCTGTTTGCCTATCGGGAGGTACCACAGAAATCCCTGGGGTTCAGCCCCTTTGAACTCTTGTACGGACACCCTGTCCGAGGTCCGCTCAGCATAGTCAAAGAAGGCTGGGAAACTACCGTCCAAGGCGCACCACCGGATGTCTACCGGTACCTCCTGACCCTCCGAAACCAGACTCGGAAGTTCCGGGCCCTTGCAGAGGCCAACCTGGAGGCCAGTCAGGAGGATATGAAACGCTGGTACGACCAGCACTCCTCCTCCATCGAGTTCAAGCCGGGCCAGCGAGTCTGGGTCATGTCCCCGGTCGAACCATGTGCCCTCCAGGACAAATGGTCGGGGCCCTTCAAGGTGATCGAGCGCAAGAGCCCCGTCACTTACCTCGTGGATATGGAGTCTCCCCGGAACCCCCTCCGGGTTCTGCACGCCAACCGGCTCAAACCTCATTTTGCCCGCACCGAACTGAGCCTGCTACTCGCTACCGACGATGGGACCGAAGACGACTCCGAGCCCTTGCCCGACCTCCTAAAGTGCACTGAGAAGGACGGCTCAGTCGAAGGGATCTCTCTCTCCCCCGACCTGACCCCCGCACAGCGCCGAGACTGTCAAGAACTGTTGGGACAATTCACAGATCTGTTCTCCCTCACCCCCGGGGTTACCCAATGGTGTGTCCACGATGTCGACACCGGGGACAGTCAGCCAGTACGACACCGGGCCTACCGGGTCCCCGACCGAGTTCGGGCCTGCATCCAGACGGAAGTCACCAAGATGCTGGCCCTGGGGGTAGTCGAACCATCCGACAGTCCCTGGGCCAGCCCAGTGGTCCTGGTCCCCAAGGCAGCCGTGCCTGGCACGCCACCAGAACTCCGGTTTTGCGTCGACTACCATGGGCTGAATGCTGTTACAAGAACCGACGCACATCCCGTCCCCCGGGCCGATGAACTGATCGACCGCCTGGGGGCCGCCAAGTACCTCAGTACCTTCGACCTCACCGCCGGGTATTGGCAGATCGGCCTCACCCCTGGCGCCCAGGAGCGCTCGGCCTTCTCCACGCCCGACGGCCACTTCCAGTTCAAGGTGATGCCCTTCGGCATGAAAAACGCCCCGGCCACCTTCCAGAGACTAGTAAACAAAGTACTGGCGGGGCTAGAAGAGTTCAGTGCCGCCTACCTAGACGACATTGCGGTCTACAGCCTCCACTGGGCTGAGCACCTGAAACACCTCTGGGAAGTCCTGACAGCCCTCCGCCGGGCCGGGCTAACTGTGAAGGCCAGCAAATGCCAGATAGGCCAAGGGTCCATGACCTATCTGGGACACCAAGTGGGGAGCGGCCAAGTGGCTCCCCTCCAACCCAAGATCGACGCCATCCTAGCTTGGGAACCTCCGGTCAACCAGACCGCCGTCCGAGCCTTCCTGGGGCTCACGGGGTACTATCGGCGCTTTATCAAGAACTATGGGAGCATTGTGGGGCCCCTCACGGAACTGACCTCGAAGAACCGGCCACAGAAAGTGCAGTGGACACCCTCGTGTCAGGTGGCCTTCGAGACCTTGAAAGCAGCCATGTGTACCGCCCCTGTGCTCCAGGCCCCCGACTACAGCCGAGAGTTTGTGGTCCAGACCGACGCCTCGGAACACGGCATCGGGGCGGTCCTATCGCAATTGGACTCCACGGGAACTGACCATCCTGTGGCCTTCATCAGCCGGCGGCTGCTGGCCCGAGAACAGCGATGGAGCACCATCGAGAGAGAAGCCTTCGCTGTCGTGTGGGCCCTCAAGAAACTCCGGCCCTACCTCTTCGGCACCCACTTCCAGGTGCAGACTGACCACCGACCCCCAAGGTGGCTGATGCACATGCGTGGCGAAAATCCCAAACTACTGCGATGGTCCATCTCCCTCCAAGGCATGGATTTCACTGTGGAGCATCGCCCTGGCAGTGACCACGCCAACGCGGACGGCCTGTCCCGGTTTTTCCGCCTCGACGAAGAGAGCCCCCAGGAAGATGGGTGACTCTCCCCGCCTTCAGCTGGAGGGGACGTGTGTTGGACACGGCCTCGTGGCGTGGTCCGACCCCGTCCGCATGGAGGGCCCAGGACGACATCGGCCCTCCATTTACCTACTATCGACCCCCCTGACACGCACATTCGTGAACCATCGGCGCGAGCAGCCTCCCCGGCCACCTACAGCTCTCCCCCTCCCTGGTACCCCGGCAGAACCTGCTCGCCAACGCTGCTAGCCTGGCACCCTGACCAGGCCACCCTTTCCGGCCCGACTCCATCTTGGGACCCTCACGCCCCGAACACTAGGCCGCAGCCATCCCGGGCCCGGCCCCAGCGAAGCCCAGACATTGAGGCACCAGGATCCTCCTAGGTGGTAAAGTGGCCACTCGACCAGATCCCGGAGGAGGAGAGTCTCGATGGGCCTTCCACCGCCCCCGGACGCCTGGTATCGATCGCTCTCCCGGCTCCCTGGGCACTGGCTCCGCCCCCCTGCTGGGTGTCTGGACACCTTCATCCCGGCCCCTCTGACCCCCAGGCGCGAGGGTCCGGACATCAAAGCCCTCCAGTCCTATATCTGGGCCAGCCCCGGATCAAGACAGCAGTTGTATCTGGAGTGGAAGCCCTGCTGACCTCGTCGCGGCTGATCCTGATCCGAACTCTTGCACCTAGAACTATCTTCGAGGCCCTGCTGACGCTGTCGCGGCCTGACCAAGCTGAACCACCTTCGAGGCCCTGCTGACGCTGTCGCGGCCTGACCAAGCTGAACCCCCTTCGAGGCCCTGCTGACGCTGTCGCGGCCTGACCAAGCTGAACCACCTTCGAGGCCCTGCTGACGCTGTCGCGGCCTGACCAAGCTGAACCCCCTTCGAGGCCCTGCTGACGCTGTCGCGGCCTGACCAAGCTGAACCACCTTCGAGGCCCTGCTGACGCTGTCGCGGCCTGACCAAGCTGAACCCCCTTCGAGGCCCTGCTGACGCTGTCGCGGCCTGACCAAGCTGAACCACCTTCGAGGCCCTGCTGACGCCGTCGCGGCCTGTCCAAGCTGAACTATCTCCGAGGCCCTGCTGACGCTGTCGCGGCCTGAACCCTTGAACTATCCACGCACCAGTGGGTGCCAAGACTGTCCCGCTACCCCCTTTCCCCGAGACCACGACATTACAGATCCCTCGATCCTTGCCGCTACCCTGCCAAGAACTTGCTTTGATCACTTATATAAAGATTTGTGTGAATATCCTTCCTGTATGGTGTCTATCTGTAAGTAGTGTGATTGCTCTGCTGGTACGATTGTAGGAGTGGAGCCTCGCCAAGGAGGCCTCCCCACGGCGCTCGGCCTATTTCCCAGAGAGAGGTGGGACTCGGGGCGGACAGTCAGACACCTTCTGTCTCCCCTGGGGTCGCCTTTCCAACAGATGGTGACTATTTTTATATATTTTGATTTTCAGTATATAGTGTGATACTAGGCTCTCTCTTAGATCTGAAAAGATGAGGGCACTATGTGCTTTTTAAAATACCCCTCACACACTAAAAAGTCCTTTAGTGTCATGCTTCATCATGGGGGTCTTCCCATCCCTCTACGGGGCGGGGCGTGCTACGACCTACGGACTACGCGGGAGCACTAGTTATTGTGACAGAAGGCTATGTGTAGGTGCTGTGTAAGTGGTGTCAGTGAAGTGTAGGGACCTAAATATGTGGGTGTAAGTAAAAAAAAGTTAAAAATTCCCTGGCTAGTAGAAAAAATATATTTTATTCACTTCTCTGGCTGGGAACATTAAGAAGGGGGTTTTGTGGTAGAGCAATTAGCTTGCTACCTGGTCGACATGTTTCATAAGCAGTCCCCTACTGCTTACTCATCAGGACCTTCTACTGGTCCCTACTAGACAATACTCAGTTCTAAAGACAGTTAGCCTAAAGTCCTACAAACTGGCAGCAAAAATAGACTGCCTGTTTGAGCTTCTGAGCATGAGTAGGCCCAAGGTGAAGCATGAGATTGTAGTAAAAAATATTGACCTATTGCGGTCTTAGTTCGACAATTGTTGCATGCCCCATGAGCTGGCAGGCGAAGGGTTTTCACGCGGTGCAATATACCGCATAAGTGCAATGCCTTGTTCCTACCCTTGTGCCGATCCTCGGAGCGGCACAAGGGTATTTTAAAAAGCACATAGTGCCCTCATCTTTTCAGATCTAAGAGAGAGACTAGTATCACACTATATACTGAAAATCAAAATATATAAAAATAGTCACCATCACACATTGATAGAATCCTTTTGTTTATACAATTCTTTTAGGAGGGTGATTCTATCATTTCCTCTACACTTCCTCTATTGTTTTGGAGCTCTCAACACCACCCCAAGCGTGCCACCTATTTCCCCTAGTCCCTGCTTGAGTGTTTCCATCGTTTGTAGTTACCCGAGATCTTAGCCATGAAACTTCATTTCTGGTCCCATTGCAAAAGAGGAAATCGCATTAAAAAGAGAATGGCATCTGAACCAGACAGCCTCCCTGCTGAATTTTACTACCAATTTCTGGACACCATTTAACTGCAAATCCAACCAGGTTGTCTAGTTTCGCCAGTGCTTAATTGGTTAAAAAAAAAATAAGTGCCAGGGCCCTCATCAGGAGGCCACTGCAGCTTGCACCACACACTGTCCCTCCCTGCACTGCCAATAGCAGTACCAGCACAATTATTAATCATCACGGTCTTACAAGTGTGACAATTCAGACTGTTCCAGGCCCCCAAAGCTACAAAAATGTCTTGGGTGGCAGTAAATAGTCATTTTTAATGTATATTAAATTAATAAACAACTGTTGTTGTGTTCATCTTTTTTAGATAGACAGCGCCACCAAGTGGCAGACTGTTACAAGTCCGGTCTTGACAATTAAATGCTGGTGCCAAGTACTGGAACCCAACGGCTCAAATTAAGCCCGGAGTATAGCACAAGCATGGGAGTTCTGTCTCCCTTACTGGTGTGAGGCCATGATTGTAATTTTCCTTCTAGATGAGTGGAAAGCTACTCTTTGTATACTGTGTGCACCAACATAGTTAATCAAGGTGCATGCACATGTCTAGACGGAATACCTGGAAATCATGATGCAATAACAGTCAGATTCCAATATCAGAACCCAGCGACCCCTACAATCATGTACTCCATTTTTTGCCTTTAGACCTATACACTGCTCCTCTGCGTTTCAGCCAGGTTTGTACTGTACAAATATGACATGCATACATCTACACGGTTAGACAAAATCATCTTTAAGCTAGTGGACAATGAACAGACTAGTCTCATCAGTGGAAGAACCTTTGGACAACATAAGGCATCTCTTCAACATAACTACTTCCTGTGCAAGGGTAGATTAAAATATTCTCTCCCTTAACCCAGAGAAAGTATACGGTAGATCGACTGAGTGCGTTCATTGCTGGATACTTGATATGTGCTGTTTGGATCTTTAAAGACTAACTTCTCCAACACAGGCTGGGTCCGTTGCATTAATTAATTAATTAATTAATGAATATTGATTTGATGGCCAGAGAAGGGGACATAACCCTACACAAGGGATAGATTTTTGAGTTGTCTAAAATATATAACGATACGAAATCTGCACACAGTGAGATTTTGCGGGCTTTCCCCATTGCTTGAGTCCACTGTCGACCATCACGTATTTTCATATAATGCAGCCAAGCTGTGGAACACCTTTCTCTGCATTTTGTAAATCAGTTACTTCCTTTCCGGAGAATGCTAAAAACATGGCTACTCCAGACTATCTCCCCTCAATAGAGGAACAAACTAAATACCTTTCTGATGCTTCTGTGCCGCACTATCGGTGCTGGGATGCCTATAGGTAGCTATGCGCCCTACAAGTGCTTCTTAGATAGAATTTGAGCCACCAGCAGCAGTTCAATAACAAAAGCATGTAGGAGTGATGATATAAGGCAGCATTTTCTCCCGCCACGCTGTTAGTGCAAGGGCACCGACTTTCCAAAGTCCAGGCTAGCATCTTTCAACAGCTCTGACTGACGGGCTCTGCTGCCCCACGGTCGGTGAGGCTGCCGAGCTCCAATCTGATCTAGTCCGTCTTAACCCAGACGTGTTTGTTTAGCAGTAAAACGAATACTGAGGGCTTTTAGCAGCACACGATGACGGAGGGAAATAGATAAGCGGCGGGGAGGAGACTTCATTTAAAGACTGGAAATATGAAGCGCACATGCTTGGTTGACTCGTGACCTAATTTCTTCAATAATAAATATTTTCAAAACTGGTAAATTAAATTAACGTGACAATATCCACAGAACAAGGACACTGGGCCTGGCTTAGGGGCTGCTTCACAAAGCAGTGCTAGTGACACATGTTCAGCGAGACAGAAGGATGGAGGGGGCTTCTTCACCTGCCTCCCGTAAACCCCTGGTCACCGCAGGGCTGTGGTGAGACATCTCGAGTTGTCTCCTCTCCACAGCCACATACAAGCGAGCACCGCAGGAGTGGCTCCGCTCAGACATACAATAACAGCTTTCCGTCACTGATATGAAAGGAAATTCACGCCATCTAGCATACTCTAATTTCCAGCAGAGAGGCACCCAGTACAACATGGTCACCGTATTTTATGACTTTTTAGACTAAAATATAGGTTCCCCATAAACCTAATTTAATGATCTACTTTATAGTAAGTGACTTGATTCACTTACTAGTGCACATCTTTCTAACCTAACTCAGTCCCAAACCACCCGACGACCTGAGCAACTGCCTGTGGCTGAGACTTTTGCAGGCACTGTACTGGTCTCCGTTTGTTATTTGAAACTGGCTTGGTGTAGCTTCTGTTCCCGTTCAGAAGGTAGGCAGTTCGGCCTTGAGTATTTCTATTGGAGCAGGAACAGGACTGATTTGCATCTGGCTGTTCCTTCTCTGCAGTGGCACAGTTGGCACAGTTGGCAAACAAATAATGGAATGCAATGCAGCCCAAGCAATTGCCAGTGCTCAAGACTTATGTGAACATTTCTCCTATCACATTTGTTTTAACGGGACAACCTATGTGCAATGGGTGTTCCAGAAAGTGGGTCCCACGCTTGCTGTGCCGTAAGATCAAATCTGCAGATCACTGACGGAGCCCAACGAGGTTGAAGCCAGTCTGGAGTTGCTTGTGCTTCCATGCAGAAGGAATACGACCTGGCAGTGTGGACTGAACTGTTTCTACTTCAGAAGACTCATGGCGATTTCCATGTGGTTGCTGTTGGCCTACTGTGGCGCAATGGGTAAAAAACACAATAATGCAGTTGCAGTGATTGCCAGCTGATGAGACATTAGCAAGCACTCCATTCTTCATATTTTGTTTTTGTTTTAGTTTTTCCAGGTGTGATGGTTGCTTGTGCCTCTATGCAGTTTGGGCTTGGCTGCTCCTACTGGAGCTGGAACCAAGACGGAGCTGCACATGGCTGCTCTCCGTCTGGAGTAGTGCAAAGAACAAAAAACACCCTTGAGCAATTGTTTGCAGCTAAAACATATGCAAGCAACTCCCTCAATGTTTTGATGCAGCGTTTGGAGCAACCATGGAAGAGATTCTCTGATTCTAGTACTTTGCCAATATAAGAAAATTAGGTGCACAGGAGGCAAATGCTGATCTTTTGAGGATGGGAATCATTTGAGGACTCAGGCACGAGAGACCAGGTTCCTACAGTTTTGAGTATTATTTGTTACATTTATCTAAATCCGACTACATTATATCAATATACATAATGTATTTCTCAGTAGATGCAAAGTCTCTACTATTAACCATCACATCAGTTTTGATTATTTTATTTATTGTCACAGGTAATATCAAAGCTGCATCACCAATGTGCAGACTATGAAAATAATGATTTAAATGAAAGAACAGTGACCTCTATGGGCTCACAGGGACAATACTGACATTAACATGCATATCCACTCTAGCCCCCTACCTTTGCGGCCAGTGAATTCCCTTCCTTTGACACGCAAAGGTCGGATGAAGTTGCTGGCTTCATTGAAAATCCAGGAGCCCCCTGCCGGCCCTTTCTAAAGCGAACCACAACATAGGGGGAGAATTGACCAGTTTGCCAGATCCCAATGGAAAGGTGGAGCTCATCTGGGACACTAGCCCGCTAGTCGTGCTCCAGCTCCCATAAATGAACTCCTATATATTATATTTCTCATGGAATATGGGATTGACATACTTCAGAGTGTTTATCTCCAGCTTCGCCAACAAGTAGCTCATGAGCTACAGTTCGCTCTCCAGATACCTGTGAGAAGTGCTCCTGTGTGCACACCAGTCTACTAAATTAGAAGCTTTTACTTAGCTGAATTAGTATATGTAAACCAAAATTGAAAAGCATGTAACTGAGACAAAAATGTGAGTATATTTACAACTCGTAAGCTGATGTTTGGAGGAAAATGATAGAATTTGCCCAAGAATATTTAAAGCGGATATTGGAGTAATAAAACATGTGGCTTGGGAAGATTTATCACTAATATTACTACCACGGTGGCAGGGGCATGCACGCTATGGCCGTTATGTATTATCCACTTAAGGGCGTTCAAATTTACAAAGTCTTTTTTAACATTACTACTGCCAACCCTCCCTGGTGCACCGAGGTGTTCTCTGCTGGTAATCTTTCATAGGGTGGGCACTAAAGTAATCTTCTCTTATGTGGTCACTATTACAACACTAATAATTTTAGTAGCTTGGGACGATTTCCACTGGTCATAATTAGCTCTTATTACAGAATAGGTTGGAGACCCCTGGCTTATCTCGTTCAAGGTAGTATTCTTTCTATTTGAACAACATACTTAAGGCATCCTTTGTACTAACCTCGTTGTCTGTCCCAACATCGAGAAGGACAGGGAGACATTGGTGAGGGTGAACTCCACCACACGCTGTGTACAGGGCCAGTTTTCCTACAGGAATTCCCATTCCGTAACTTCCCAGATCTCCGAGACCCAGGATCCGCTCTCCATCAGTCACCACAATTGCCTAAAATAACAAAATACGGTGAGATTTGTTATTTTGCAAGTACTGAATTCACCTCTTCAATGTTCTTCAAACATCTCTTTACACGGTCATAGCATACTTAGAGTGGAATCATGTTCCCTAACCTTACAAGAAAGAACATTAATGTGCTTACCTCACATGGTATGTAAGATATATTGACAACTTCTGGGCACCAGCAGGTGTAATTGTTCATAGCAGTGGTACCCAAAGTACGGCCTGCGGGCCACATGCGGCCGGCAGACCTCGCCTTACGGACCACAGACAAATTCTTTGGGAAAGAGCAGAAGAGAAATAAAAGCTGCTAGAGTTCGATTTTTTCCTTTTCATTTTACTATCCAAGGAACTTGGTTTCCTGGTTCTGGCGTTTTTTTCCTACAGAGCCGGTTCAAGGAGTAGGTTCCAAATTTTTTAGGTAAAAAATGGTTTTATATTGGGTGTCCCCACCTAAAAATGCTTCTGTTTCAACAGAAGCCAATGGGAAAAATACATTCCACATTTTTTCACTAAATCTCCCATTTTCCAGTTAAGGAAAGGTGTTTAACTGCCCCAATGATCTCCCATCGCTCATTGTGTCCTTGGCGAGGGCCCAGCATCAATAGGGCCCTCAAGCACATCCCAGACAACACTGTGGCCCCAGAGAAAATATTCATGAGTACCAATGATCTATAGCATAGTGACAAATCATTTTAATGAACTGTAGTGGCAGACAATTTATTTAAAAATGTACTTGTTCTGCATAACTTCAGCATATCACCCCAAGGCTGCCTATATATTAACTATAAGTAGGTCCACATCCATAGCCAGGTGAATGCGACAAGGGAGTCGCAATAACATCAGGAGCATCATGGAGCTCCAGATAAAGTTTGTGCGTCGTGGGGAAAGCTGGACATTGGCAGAGCAGACGATATGGAGGGCCTGATTTTGATCTTGGCAGACGGGTCACAACAGTGACGAATATACCGTCCGCCAAAATATAAATCCCATTATATCCTATCAGATGTATATTTCAGCAGATGGTATATCCGTCCCTAAGTCTTTAAAGTGGTTCAATTATTTCATGAAGTGCATGAAAAAAATACACACAGCAACTACAGTGTTGCGAAAGCAAAGCCAAAGCTGGAAACTGTGGAGGGTCTGTGCTCTTAAAAGTGAGGGAATGGGCAGTACAAATGGTTCTAGAAAACTGCCATCACATACTATATTTCTCTGGGAAATCCACACTCCTGCAGGTACTTGGCAAAGCTGTCACTTACTCTTGCAGAAGTAAATATGGGACTAGAAAACAGTGCAGTTAACTTGGATGGGCGGATGAATGCATATTTGATGCAGGAGAGATTCAGGCTTTATGGCCCCTCTATGGAGAATTCACTTCTACTGCATGATGGAAAACTTGATTCTCGATCAAGTATTTGCTCTATTCCCGTGCCCACTCGATCCATTACCTCATCGATATAATCATAACAACATAGCCGCTGTAATACGTGTGCGCATCTCTCTAAGAAGATACGGCGCATGCAGGGTTCCCAGCAGAGCAGCGTTGAATATTACTGAATAGGGGGCTTCACCTCACATTCTGTTGGACGCTACCTCCTCTCTCTATGTCACTTTAGACTCCATTTCCTACTTTCAGTGGTCTGTAGCAAACACAAGTCAACAAGTCCAGTGCTTTACAAAGTTTAAAAAAAAGGACACAAATGAATACAACAAGCATCTTTAAATGCTTTAGATTGCATATGTGATAAATACTTTTTTTTGGTTATAAATTTTAGTTTGGTGAGCAGTTTTGCAATATAAGTTACTGAAGCTTCGTAAAAGTGTTAGGACTTGTTTATTGAGAAAGGCAATATGTGCAGTAATTACATTTCATGGATTTGCCGCATTTGCCACATAATCCATCATCAAATGCATAATCTGCGAATTAAAAAAAAAAAGGTTTCTAGCCCACACAGTTTAAAAGTTTCTTAAAATGCAGTGACAGATAGTAAAATGCCCTTTTCAAAGGTTGACTGATCACCTTTCTGTTGGTTGCATATTGCTATATTTGGGTGTTGAACCAGTACTAATGAGCTGTGACCTAAACCCAGACAGTGCTAACAAGTGTACCAAGTGCTGGAGGTCAGCGCAAGTTTAGAGACGGACACCTCTCCCATTAGGCACATGCATCCTGGCTACATCTCTGCATGATATGCTTGAAGCACCCTCCGTCAGACAGCTGAAGAAAGCAAGGCTCGGAGTAAGAGTGTAATGGCTCGGATGTGACGTAATGGCCAGAGCTGCCAAATTTGGAGCTGGGAAACCAGGTTTGAGTCAGCATAAACAATAACATTATAATGCATGCTTCAAATGTATGCTTACAGAAAGCAGATAAATCAAGCATGTGGTTTCCTAACAAATGTATGCAGCTTGCCAGCATGCTTTAAACAACTATCTTATTTAAAAGGAGTCAGAGCCCCAAAAGCGTATAAAAGCATAGACCTTAAAACAACAGTTTCCAAAAAGATGAACCAGTAATGGCTGCATGTTTTAGGTTTTGTTGTATTTACGTTTTTTATATAGCGTGAACTCCATCCGAAGGTACAGGAGCGCCTTTACATGATCCCCAGTTACGTTACACAGACACATTTTTGGGTTTCGCCTGCCGAAGGCTGCGCTCTGCGCAGCTTTTCGGCGCAGGCGAAATCCTTTGCTTTCAATAAGGAACTCGGGAACGTCCCCCGGCTCCCATTGGCTAGCTCCATAAATGGAGGCTAGCCATTGGGAGAGGGCTCTGTCCGTCAATCTCGGACCAGATTCGGGGGCGTTCCCGAGATTTTTTCCCTCTCCACCCACTTGTGTTCGTCATCACGGTGGTGGGTGTGTGTTATTTTTTTTTGGGAGTCCGCCTGTTTTCTTCTTTTGATAAGTGTTTCTTGTTGGAGTTGGCTGCAAGATTCGAGTTCCCACGAGGCAATCAGGTAAGGAGCATTTTGTTTTATAAATGTGTTTTCACGTTCAGCCCCCCTCCCAGTGTGCCCGTTCCCGCCCTCCCCTCCCCTTTCACTCTCCGTCTGCCTCGCTTTGTATCCTCTGACGTTCAGCCCCCCTCCCCGTGTGCCCGTTCCCGCCCCCCCCTCCCCTTTCACTCTCCGTCTGCCTCGCTTTGTATCCTCTGAGGTCCATAATATTGTTTGGTTTCACACAAGCCCCGACTTTCTTTTGATGTGCAAATCTCCCCACTTTGAACCCCATTCACCACGTAAACTGCTTCTATCTTGTTGTTTGTTAAGGAGGAAGGGGTGGGGCGTGCAGAGTACAAAAAAAATGTGTTCGTTTGTTTGTCTATGCAGTGCTAGTCTTTCTTCTTTGTCTTTTCGACAGCATGGGGAGGCGGGATCCGAAGCGTGCTCTGCCATTTCGTCCGGGTTTCGCAATGGTGAGGGGTTGATGGCACTCTTTGGTCTTGTAAAGCCGATCAAAGGGAACTTGTGTGATCGCTGGTCTGAATTTTGTGGACATGAAGAACCGCCCTCCGGTAGCACGTTTTTTTTTAGTTTGACCGAGCATCTCAGCCCCTTCCGGTACGGACGGCACACTTTATTTAGCACAGGAAGGGGCTCAATGCTTTCTTCCGTTGGTTCTAGGACGGGTGGGTATTATGTGAATAGTAGGTTTGAAAATGATTATGGTCGAGAAATTCGCGTTTTAATTGAGTTAGGGATGCCGCAATCATTGTGCGCGTCGCCCTCTCCAAGAATAGTTTATGGCCGGTGGAGCCTTCTAATCGTAGGCGCTGGAGACGGTAAATGCTGGCACGCATCTTGTGGTGAGTTAGACAGTAATTAAGTTTGCAGTTAGCTCCTGCGAGATGCCCTTAATAGTGGAGCACAGCTGCCCGCCCCGCGTGTGTGCGTGAGTGTGTGTTTGGAAGGTGCCGTTTCCCACAGCTCTGATCTAATTCAGACGAAACTGATTGCAATGTCCGTCTGTCTGTGTGCCTGCGGTGATCGGCTGTCTGCCTGCCTGCAGTGTCCGTGGTCCGTCTGTGTGTGTGCCTGCAGTGTCCGTCTGTCTGTGTGCGTGCAGTGTCAGCCTGTCTGTCTGTGTGCCTCCAGTGTCCGTCTATCTGTGTGCCTGCAGTCTGTCTGTCTGTCTGTGTGCCTGCAGTGTCTAACGTCCGTCTTTCTGTGTGTGTGCTGCAATGTCAGCCTGTCTGTTCGTTCCCCCAGCAAAAAAAAGTGAGCACCTACTGTCAAGGCAACCACAGTGTCATGGAGCAGCCCCTCTCCTATCTGTTCCTTCCTTCAACAAGTCTCGCACCGGGTGAAACGCCGAAGATGCGCCACTCCGTGCCAGCAGGAATAAGAAACAACCCTTGTGTCTAGGTTTACAATATCAACCGGCCAGGATACGGTGCCTGTCTGTGTGCCTGTAGTGTCCATCTGTCTGTGTGCCTGTAGTGTCCGTCTGTCTGTGTGCCTGTAGTGTCCCGCTGTCTGTGTGCCTGTAGTGTCCCGCTGTCTGTGCGCCTGCAGTGTCCATCTGTCTGATTGCAATGTCCGTCTATCTGTGTGCCTGCGGTGATCGGCTGTCTGCCTGCCTGCAGTGTCCGTGGTCCGTCTGTCTGTGTGTGTGTGTGCCTGCAGTGTCCGTCTGTCTGTGTGCGTGCAGTGTCAGCCTGTCTGTGTGTCTGCAGTGTCCGAGGTCCGTCTGTCTGTCTGTGTGCCTCCAGTGTCCGTCCATCTGTGTGCCTGCAGTCTCTGTCTGTCTGTGTGCCTGCAGTGTCTAAGGTCCGTCTTTCTGTGTGCGTGCTGCAATGTCAGCCTGTCTGTTCGTTCCCCCAGCAAAAAAAAGTGAGCAACCACTGTCAAGGCAACCACAGTGTCATGGAGCAGCCCCTCTCCTATCTGTTCCTTCCTTCAACAAATCTCGCACAGGGTGAAACGCCTAAGATGCGCCACTCCGAGCCAGCAGGAATAAGAGGACTTTGCAAACAGCAAGAAAAACTGGAGCACATTAAAACTTGGCTGCGCAGCCATGTAAGAGGCAGGGCATGTCTGCGCTTGTGCAAAGTAGTATATTATAACCAGCCACGTAAGAGGGCCGATCTGCGCTTGCGCAGAGTCCCCATCTCCAGACCTCACACGCGTCACCCAGCATCACAGGCACTGGTCACGCTCGAACCCACGCCATTTTAAACCTTTGCACCTAGGGTCTCCGTGCAAACCAGAGCACTCCACAGCCTGGGGATGAAGTGCTGTGTAAATGTCACAGTGCAGTACATGGTATAGGCCAATTCTACTACAGTACCTGCTTCAGTGCACACTTGCACTGAGAGCAACTGCTGTGCTGTGACAGGTGTGTGGGCGGATGGCTGTGAGGGCTGTGAGAGCTGTGTGGGCTGTGAGAGCTGTGTGGGCTGTGTGGGCTGTGTGGGCTGCGAGGGCTGCGAGGGCTGTGTGGGCTGTGTGGGCTGTGTGGGCTGTGAGAGCTGTGTGGGCTGTGAGAGCTGTGTGGGCTGTGTGGGCTGTGTGGGCTGTGAGGGCTGTGTGGGCTGTGTGGGCTGTGTGGGCTGTGTGAGCTGTGAGGGCTGTGAGGGCTGTGAGAGCTGTGAGGGCTGTGAGGGCTGTGAGGGCTGTGAGAGCTGTGAGAGCTGTGAGGGCTGTGAGGGCTGTGTGGGCTGTGTGGCCTGTGTCGGCTGTGTGGCCTGTGTGGCCTGTGTGGCCTGTGTGGCCTGTGTGGGCTGTGTGGCCTGTGTGGCCTGTGTGGCCTGTGAGAGCTGTGAGAGCTGTGTGGGCTGTGTGGTCTGTGAGAGCTGTGTGGGCTGTGAGAGCTGTGTGGGCTGTGTGGGCTGAGAGAGCTGTGTGGGCTGTGAGAGCTTTTGGCAATGTAAATAACAATGCCATTTATTTATAAGTAAAAAAAAAAAAAGAAATGTCATGAGCAATGCCAATAACTCTAACTTTTCCAAAGGCGAAACCATTGCATTGTAAATGCTTGTTAATTGTTGGCACGGTGAGATCAAGTAATTTGACCAAAAAGTCAGGATTTTGAGCCTCTGCCGAGACTGGTTTCTGAGTTTTAAAGTCATCAGCTTTGGACGTGCAATGATGCAACCCTTATGTAATCTAGGTGGTAGCGTTTAGTATATGTGTGATCCTGCTGTTCCATTAGTAAAAACATTTGCATTTCCTCTTGTTTAAAATGTAAAATAATGCCCGTAGAATCACCTTTAAAACGGGTATGTATGCATACAGAAAATAAATGAACAGAGTTGTATGAAATGGGTTATACAACCACACAAACTAATAGAATGGTGGGAAAACAAGAGTGCACAAACATAGTTCATAATGTCTAAGGCTAGGTAAAACAAGCATTAGAAATGCAATCGGGCTCGGATTTATTTGAGTTTGAGCTAATGGCATTGTAAATGGTAATGTATTTTTGCTAAGTGTTATGGAGTGTGTTAATGTGGTGTGTAGTGGAATTATGTGTGTTAGATTATAATTGTAGTAATGGTGGCATGCTGTGTTTTTACATGAATATGTTTAAAACTAAAGTGTACCATACTGAGATTGCTACAATACTTAATTGTGGATGTGTAACAATCGATGCATGTACTGATGGCCGTGACTGCCTGTAGAAATTGTGCACTGATGGCTGGTGGTGAGCAGTAGCATTGGTGGTGGTGGTACTGCTGGCCGTAGTACTGTTAGTGGTAGTACTGGTGGTGGTGGTACTGGTGGTGGTGGTACTGGTGGTGGTAGTACTGGTGGTGGTAGTGGTATTGGTAGTGGTAGTACTGGTAGTGGTAGTACTGGTGGTCGTGGTACTGGTAGTACTGGTGGTGGTGGTAGTGGTAGTACTGGTGCCTGTAGTACTGGTAGTACTGGTGGTGGTGGTGGTACTGGTGGTGGTAGTACTGGTGGTGGTGGTGGTACTGGTAGTACTGGTGGTGGTAGTACTGGTGATGGTGGTACTGGTGGTGGTGGTAGTGGTACTGGTAGTACTGGTAGTGGTAGTACTGGTAGTGGTGGTGCTGGTGGTGGTGGTATTGGTAGTGGTAGTACTGGTGGTGGTGTTACTGGTAGTACTGGAGGTGCTGGTACTGGTAATGGTAGTACTGGTGGTGGTAGTACTGGTGGTGGTAGTACTGGTAGTGGTGGTACTGGTAGTGGTGGTACTGGTGGTGGTACTGGTAGTGGTAGTACTGCTGGTGGTGGTAATGGTAGTGGTAGTGGTAGTACTGGTGGTGGTACCGGTAGTGGTAGTGCTAGTGGTGGTGGTACTGCTGGCCGTAGTACTGGTAGTGGTAGTACTGGTGGTGGTGGTACTGGTGGTGGTAGTACTGGTGGTGGTAGTGGTACTGGTAGTGGTAGTACTGGTAGTGGTAGTACCGGTGGTTGTGGCACTGGTAGTACTGGTGGTGGTGGTAGTGGTAGTACTGGAGGCTGTAGTACTGGTAGTACTGGTGGTGGTGGTGGTAGTGGTAGTACTGGTGGTGGTAGTACTGGTGGTGGTGGTAGTACTGGTGGTGGTGGTAGTGGTACTGGTAGTACCGGTTGTGGTAGTACTGGTGGTGGTAGTAGTACTGGTGGTGGTGGTAGTAGTAGTACTGGTGGCTGTAGTAGTGGTAGTACTGGTGGCTGTAGTAGTGGTAGTACTGGTGGGTGTAGTAGTGGTAGTACTGGTGGTGGTAGTACTGGTAGTACTGATGGTGGTAGTACTGGTAGTACTGGTGGTGGTGGTGGTACTGGTAGTGGTAGTACTGGTGGTGGTGGTACTGGTAGTGGTAGTACTGGTGGTGGTGGTACTGGTAGTGGTAGTACTGGTGGTGGTGTTACTGGTAGTACTGGTGGTGGTGGAACTGGTAGTGATAGTAGTGGTAGTACTGGAGGTGGTGGTACTGGTAGTGGTAGTACTGGTGGTGGTAGTACTGGTGGTGGTAGTACTGGTGGTGGTAGTACTGGTGGTGGTAGTACTGGTGGTGGTACTGGTAGTGGTAGTACTGGTGGTGGTGGTACTGGTAGTGGTAGTACTGGTGGTGGTACCGGTAGTGGTAGTGCTACTGGTGGTGGTACTGCTGCCCGTAGTACTGGTAGTGGTAGTACTGGTGGTGGTGGTACTGGTGGTGGTAGTACTGGTGGTGGTAGTGGTACTGGTAGTACTGGTAGTGGTAGTACTGGTGGTCGTGGTACTGGTAGTACTGGTTGTGGTGGTAGTGGTAGTACTGGTGGCTGTAGTACTGGTAGTACTGGTGGTGGTGGTGGTACTGGTAGTGGTAGTACTGGTGGTGGTGGTACTGGTGGTGGTAGTACTGGTGGTGGTAGTGGTACTGGTAGTGGTAGTACTGGTAGTGGTAGTACTGGTGGTCGTGGTACTGGTAGTACTGGTGGTGGTGGTAGTGGCAGTACTGGTGGCTGTAGTACTGGTAGTACTGGTGGTAGTGGTGGTACTGGTAGTGTTAGTACTGTTGGTGGTGGTACTGGTAGTGGTAGTACTGGTGGTGGTAGTACTGGTAGTACTGATGGTGGTAGTACTGGTAGTACTGCTGGTGGTGGTACTGGTGGTGGTAGTACTGGTGGTGGTAGTGGTAGTGGTACTGGTAGTGGTAGTACTGGTAGTGGTAGTACTGGTGGTCGTGGTACTGGTAGTACTGGTGGTGGTGGTGGTAGAGGTAGTACTGGTGGCTGTAGTACTGGTAGTACTGGTGGTGGTGGTGGTACTGGTAGTGGTAGTACTGGTTGTCTGTGAACACGGCGTGCCAAGAAGAAATCAGGCTCTTAAACTCACAGTTCTCTTCCACATATTTACTGTAAAATGGAAAGGTTAGCCAACATTAATCTTTTTAGGGTGCAGCAGGCCTGGGGATGCGGTTCACAAACCTGTAACTAAACCAGTGTGGCTGTGATCGTTAACCACGTACAATCTAATCAATTACGGAAAGTAATCCGTTGCCAGGCTGTGCAGTAATGGGCTGGCTTCAAGTCCATATCAGATCTAACAGCCTCACAGTTATGCCCCTTAATCCCAAAAGAGTATACTCGACATCGAGGCAAGCCAGTAGGTCGCAACTATGTGAGAACTATTGGTTTTGATCCATGTTGCACAGCAACATGACTGAAAATAACTGCACCTCGGTTCGGTCATTGTTGACTGCTTCATAGCTTTAAAAAAAATGTATACTATTCAGCCATGTTGGGTTGTTGTACTACATGGTTAAAAAAACCATACCCGAGTGAGACATGTTTGCTTTGGCAATGTTTGTTTTCGCATGCCGCACTAATCATAGGGTGACCAGGCGTCCCGGATTTGCCAGGACGGTCCCCGTTTTTCACCAGCTGTCCGGGCAGTTTTCGAGAAATGTAGCTCCTGTCCCGGTTTTTGGAGAGGGTCGACTAAAAACGTGGGGGGGGGGGGTTTATGTTTTACAAAGCAGGGATAGTTAGCAGTTGTTCCAAGAAAACAATTTAATTCCCAGGCAAGCTACTGGGTTTAAAAATTGTATCTTATGTATGTTATTACTGCCTGTTTTGTAATTCTCTGCTGAGGAGGCCTGTCATTCTGTGCGCTCGCTTGACGTAAAATTATCGTCCTTCTATTTTTGTGAAAAGTCCCGGTATTTTGTTTTAAAATTCTGGTCGCCCTAACTAATCAGCGTAGTTAGTTGAGGCGTGTGAGTAACCGGGTTCTGACAGGTTCAGGGGCTCGGGGCCATGTCCACCCTCCTGAGTTTTGCTTCTATCTTTGTTTTCTTGAATACACGTTAAGTTACACATGATTAACATTTCAGCTAGTGTCTATTATCACACTGAGCTATCTCATTCTGCCGCTTGGATATTTCTCAAACGCCCCCTCCTGCCCACACCTCTCTGCCTTTTCCATTAACCTGCACCTCCTTTTCAAAGAATGAGCCAGCCACGTGGCAGTGACTGCAAAGAGGCCGGGGATCGCATGGGCACGGCTCAGCTGCGATCCCAACATCCTCTGTTGTAAGTTTGCAGGCATTGTGCGAAGCTGTTGGGGCGCACTTCAGTGTCTGTGTTGCTATGGCACACTTGCTAGGGCGTCACTTGATTCTGTTCGGCAGTGTACTTCGTCCCAGTGACAGACCCGCACAGCCCATGAAAAAAACATACACCCCTACAACAGATATGTTGGATGTGGTTCTCCTTCGGTGTTGAATTCTATCGCTCTTGTGATATTTATCACACTTTAAAGAGCGCTGGATCCACGCCTTAAAGCGCCCACCAGCAGGTCCTCTGTGCGCTATGCGAGATGGCCCACCAGTCTTTGAGTGGATGGATTGTTGCCTTGCACTCCGGGTGGCGTCCAGCCAGGCCCTTCGTAGGCTCCTTTGGGGGTAGATTGCTGTATTTCTTTTTGCATGTCTTTGTAGGGCGGTGTCGGGTGCCTCACGTCTTGTGTTTTCCTGCAGTCGAAGCCTCTGTTATTCAGTCCTTTGCCAGCGGTATCTCGGCACCGGCTAATCAGAAGTGATCTTGTGATGTAAAGTTGTAAGTGGGCCCTCCTTCGAGGGGTGTGTGGGAAGGACCCCTCCCCTGTGCCGGTTGTTAGGTTAATCTGCACTCTTTACACGCAGGGTTAAGGTGCATCTCCGGCGCGCTGGCAATAAGCTCGTGCTCACTCACATGCCTGGTCCGCACAATAGAGTTATCCGAGTGCTGTTAAACTGCTCCCATGTACTTCATAACAACTCGGCATGTACCTCCGATGAAAAACTGAACGCGCGTAGAATCCCCGAACAAACAAGCTTCACAACGCCGGACCACAGATCGCGAAAGCGATCCAATTGTAAAAAAAAAAAAGAACAAGGAAGCTGCGCGCTGAGAGCTGCAGAATTGTGAACGCGCCCGGCCATCTGGATTCACTAACGGAGGCACCCTGACAGCTCCTAATTATAATTTATGTACTTCTTTGCGCGAGCACGAACGAAATATGCCCAAAATGGCGGAACAAAACTACATTTACCCTATCACTTCAAGCCTATTAAAACGAAAACACAAGGAAGACGAATCACTGGCCAGATGACAGAAAACGCTAAGGAATGTGTGGAATTCCTCTCGCCAAGGCCCTAAGGATACTTCTTCTTTTTTTTCTTATAACATTAGGATCTCGAAACTCCTCCCCCCACTTACAGTGGGGAGGAGTCCGAGCCCTAAAAAAGGGTGAAAAAATAGTAAAAAATGATGAGGAGAAAAAAGATTACTGAGCTGTAATGAAAGAAGGTTGAAAAAGTTGTGAAAAATCCAATTTGCAAAGAGTGGAAGAGTCACCCGGTACTAGATTAAAGGTGAGTGCCATACTTTCTGGAAACACACAAGTGCTCAAGAAAAAGACTCAAGTTTTCTTTCCCATCACTCTGTTAGTTTGTTTGGTTGTGTAACCCATTTCATACAACTCTGGTAATTGAATATTCTCATTATTTTGTAAGATCCCCGAAGAGGGGCATTGGGATGATTGATTCATGGGATATGTGATTTACATAGTGTGATGACCTAACACTAAGTGATCAGAAGTATTCTTGCCAATAAATGAAATTATAATACGCATAGTGTCAAGTCTATGTGATTCATTGACTGGAAGAAGTGGAAGAATTACCAGAAAAATTAGAGAATTATGTTAAAATAATTCAATGAGTGCACAGTGGGGACGTTTCTCCCTTCCAGGAAAACGAATCTACTCTTTTGCAAATGGTATCATTGCTTTTTCCAACTCTGTCTTAAGAATTTTTGAAGTCATTTGCTTTTACAAAGAGTAGGGAGGCTCTAACATACCTTCAGATGTTAGGTAGCCCCACCATCTGTTTCAGGGTCTGTTGCTTTCTTAAAATGTCTATATGAAATAGGATATAAATGGAGGGGTAAGGGTAGTAGAGGTAGTTTATGGCTTAGTAAATGCATTTTATGTAGTAGTTCATTCTGCACTGTAGCCATATTTTCTTTCATTGTTATTGGATTCTGTATTGAAGTTTTAAAGTTTCCCGATTTGTTTTTTGTGTAACAGACGATTGTATCAGTGAAACTGCATTATATGAAGCAGGGAGTTGATGATAGAGGGTTAACAGCAGATACAGCATTTTGTTAAACGAATGCACTTTCTTGCAGCAGTCTATTTTGCACTAATGTTGTTATTTTCAAACATATTTGTATTAGTGTCTTAAATTGTGATTTTGCTCTTTTAGGATTGCTATCTAAAAATCGAATAAAGATTCTTTGAATCGAATTGAGTCCTGTAACGATTCTTTAGTCACATGCTTCTCTTGTTTCCCCCCCTCTTCTAAATATTGTATACTCTACTGCAGATCATCTTTTTAGATAGCGTTTTAGTATTTCATAATTTTGTTTGCAAACATCCTATTTAATATTTTGTACTCTTGCATTGATTTTCTAATAACTGAATTGAGTTTATATCATTTTCTCCCCTCCTTTTTTTATAAACGTTTTATCACATCTTTACATGCTTTTGGTATACATGAAGCACATCTGAGCAACATACTTTTCTTGCGTTATTGTTTCATTGCAAATGGCTTGGTAGCTTACTTAAACATGAAACACCAAAATAAGAAATCATTAGACGATTTCCAACGTAGTTTTGCATGAATGCTAGTCAAACACTCAAAAACTCCTGGTTTTCACAGAAACCTCCTGAAATGGCACTTGCTGTGAAAAGGCCAGCTTCAGAACAATTGATTCTTTTAGGCAGAAATCACACATTTTAGCAGAGTTTCAGCATATAGCAGTTATGCAGCTGAAACATCTCTGAAAACATCTACTCCCTGGAATATAGGAAAATATATGACCATTCTCTTGGATCAAATCGCACACAGGAGTAGGAGATGCACCTAAGTGGAAGAAGGGTTGTATGATGAAGGCTTAAATAGGCCTTGCTACTCAAGAGCTTATTTTAAGCGTAACTAATTACACATACAGATAAAATAAAGCTAAGTATGCTTGGTTGTTCGATATTTTTAGGCCGAGCCTATAGCAGCAGCGCTCATGTGCTGCTCGCTCTGCGAGGCATACATTAATGGAGTGTGAAGTGGAAGCTCCGCCCACTCCCCCGCCCATCTTTTTCATTGGCTTGTATCTTTGTCCTTTCCTAATGCTGACCTGCGATTGCTTTATAGGATGTTAGTCCCTCCTTATGACAGCCATGTCGTCATTAGTATCCTTCCATGGCTACTGGCCCCTTTACTTCGTGTGTTGCATGGTATGTGTTATTTAGATTGTGAGCACTATTTTCCTACCATGCCTTCCTGCCCCTCCCCTCCCCTCCCCTCCCCTTCTGCCCGCACTCCCGTTGTTCGTGTCTTCTTGCCCTCCTGTCCTCCACCGGCCCGCACTTCAGTTTGCAATGCAACAGGTCTCGTGTAAATGCAAGTCCTTTTGCATTGCAATGTTTGTTTGTTCTCCGGGGGAGGTGGTGGAGGAGGGGGAAGGGCCCTCCCAGGCCTCGCCTCCTCCTGGATCTGCGCTGAGCAGAAGGGGAAGCCATAAGTTTCCAAGCCCTCCCCCATCACACGCCCTCCTCCCGCACAGAGCACATCACTACCTCCTTGGCCCCCAACTTACCTCAGCCAGCGCCTGCCCAAGGACTGTCCATGGGGGAGCAGGCTCAGAATTAGTGCTGAAAGGGAGCAGCGCCACGCCCAAGATTAGACCTCGGTGCTGCGGAGGGGGAGAAGGCCCAGGGCCCGGGTGGATTCACTCAGAGGTGTTCGGCCCCTTTTGGCTCCTGCCACCAGAGAAGTGAATGAGAGTCTTTATTTGTGCCGGGCAGGGGGGGGGGGGGGGGGGGGGGGAAGGACGCCCCCCTCACTGCCGGGAAGCAGCATGGATCAGCCGGGCCTGCCAGGGCACCTCCCGCACCAGGGGTCCCCGGGCCTGCAAGGCATGAACCCCACCAAGATAACGGGAAGCCTCCCTGGAAGCAAGACATCGGGGACATTTTGCTGCAGATCATGACTATCACAGACCAGAGCCTGGACGAGGTGACAGCCAAGTGAGTGATTTCCCCCGAGTGACTCCCTGGTGTCCTCTTCAACTCCGATCCCCCCTCCCAACCCCAAGCCCTGTACTGCACCTTCCTGCCCTCAGCAGGCTCTCCTACATGTACTCTCTAGTCCTCATTTGGTTCCATCAACTGTACCATCCAACCCTCAACCCCAACTGCACCCCCTAATCCTCACCCCAACTAAAACCCCCAACCATCACCCTGGTCCTCAACTCCATCGTGTAACCCTCTCTCTGGGGCACCCTCCAATCAGGGCCCCTTCCTGAGTCATCCAACTTCGTCCTTCTTCCTCCGATCCCCCACTTGCACCTTACCTCCAGAACCTCCCTGCCGAACATCCCCTAAAGCTCTGATGACACATGTCAAATAAGTGCTTATTCCTCTGGGCAAGGCCCCTACAGTACTACTGTCCTCAACGGTCCAAAGCGTGGAGGAATCGCAGGCCTGCATAGTGCTGGTTCCCCCACACATACTGCATCCCAACATCAACCAGACATGGATAAGCAGCAGGTCTATTGGCATGCTTATCACTCCCATGACTCCTCCCTGCCCCAACCACACCATGGGGCCCTACCGCACCTCCCCTGCTAAGTTCAGAGCCTGGACGAGGCTCAGGCCAAGTCAAGACCGCCCCCACACATCGATCACAGAGTGAAAGAAACTCAGGCATTGGGAATGCTACAGCCCTCCCCGCGGACCCACACAACAATACCCAGAGAATGGACCAAGCTTAACCCAAGTTGTACTGAGCCTACAGTGGGAAGGAACCACCCTCTATCCCAGTGCCCCTTCTGCCGTATTCCAAGACCCCAACATCGAACATAGACTGGTTGAGGCGAGGCCCACTTCAGAAGTACCCGCATCCCACCCACTCCTTAATTCAGACCACAAGGGACAAAAGAGGCGAGTGCCTGCCTGTTCGCCAAATTCCAACTTTTTAGAAAATACCCGGCTTCCCATGGATTGAGTTCCAACCACAGATCCACCCAACCGTGAATCGGGCTATCCCCGTACCACTGCACCACGCTGACACCACCGTAGGGACAACAGGTCATTTCCTGGGGCATCTTGCCCCGTTCAAGTTATAGTTCTTGCTCTCCATCACACTTGAAATTTCGCTGCTCAAGGTTCCATTCTTGTTTCCAACTTGTTCACTTTGTGCCTCACGTTTCTTTGGCCCGCTTACATTGTTTTCTTTTCTTTTCCTCCTAACTCCGTCTTATTGCCCTTTCTCACTTTTCTCTCCCCAACTTAACTACTCTCCTTAACTAATCTCCTCTTCAAATTCTCTGTCCTCCTTTATTGGTTCCTCTCGTGGGAGCCCATGACTCGTTCTTCCTGTTACATCACCTGTCTCTTTCACTTCATTGATCCTCATTATACCACTCCAGATTATTTGATTTCTCATAACTTATCTCTCTGGTCCCCTACTGTTCTCTCCAGCTCTCCTTTACCCATTTGTTATTTTTTTCCAGGTGTTGGCTCTACTCTATTGCAAACTCGCTCTGTTAATGGCTCCCATTGTATTACCCACTCTCTTTCCTAACTTCCACTGTATGGCTCTGTCCCTCGCGTGCTCCCACTGTGTGGCTCTGTCCCTCGCGTGCTCCCACTGTGTGGCTCTGTCCCTCGCGTGCTCCCACTGTGTGGCTCTGTCCCTCGCGTGCTCCCACTGTGTGCTAATGTGATGCATAGCTAGATACATACAAGGTCCCAAAGGCGAGACCGATTGCATTGCAAATGCTTGTTTCTTCAGTTTAATAACACCCTGCTGGCTTTTCTTATTACTGGATGCACAACAGCTATTTGTCACTCAGAAATATTTAAAAAAAATGCTTGTATTGCACCCCTGCTGCCAACATTCCAGCCTCTCTCTCACTTCCCCCATAAACACATTGCCACAGCCAGCATGGAAAGTACCTTTAGCTATGGGAAGGAATTCAGGCTTGAAAACAGCAGGCCACAAAAGACAGAAGTGTTGAAATAGGATTTAAGCCAACGAGCAGGATTACGTTTTGGCAAAACAAGGTAAGCAACTAGATACAACAGGCAGCGTAATGATGCCACCTTTACAGAGGGCAAAATGGCAGACCAGCCCATTGGTCGGGTTCGCACGGTCACCCTGGGGGGAGCTTTCAGTCTAGTAGGCATCAGCACTTCGGGAGAGATGAAACTAACACAGAACATAACCCGAATTTTTTATTGTTAAAGTGTTTTTAGTAGCAACGCATTCACCTTATGCCTCTCCTTACATAATGGCACTATTTCCTTCGGTATTTGTAAATGCAGTTTTGTGGCACCTAACCTAATCCGGTTCAGTCTTTGCAGCAGATTACATGGCAATAAATACCCTAACAGAGCTCAGCTGCACAGACCATGATGGTTTTCTAAGGTCATAGGTGTGTTTTCTCATAAAAGTATGTTTTATAGAGCAAGCCTTGCACAGTTGTGGGTAATCACTTATGTGACCATAGGCGACCAAGGCATCCACCCTAAGGTACTCAGGATGTATGTACCTATAGTTATTTATGAAGCTAGCTAAGGAACAAACAAGCTAATTTTCTGGGTCGTTGGGAGAAAAATCAAATTGATTTACATCAAGTGGGGATTACATAACACATTTACATCTCATTTTTTTTTTTTAAGGGAGATTCAATATTGTAGCTTATTTTAAAATTCCAAACATCCAGATACCTGCGTGCAGAATATCAGAACCTTTGAAGTGTGCTAACAGCTGTGCAGTCAATTACTAGGATTTTCGCATATCCGCATCAAGTGTTCCCAAAATACAATATACATGCAATCAGCAAACATGTTTAGAGATTTCTAATATATGATATGTTAGTACAACAAACACGTTTCGATGTTTGGTTACAATGGAGCAGGTTTTCCTTTGGCCTTACGGTGTGCTTTAAATGTCCATAAGTCCTGTACTTTTGACCTTCTGATAGAGGTACATCAGTGGCGACGACACAAATAAAAAGTGGTGGGCGGATGGAGGAGGTGCGGGGGTTAATAATAAGTAAAAAAATAAATAAAAAACTTACCTGATGCTTCCGGCCGTCTCATGGCTCGGTGCTCCTCTGCTTCCTGCTCCCAGCAGTCCCCGAAACAACATCAGAGACCCCTCAACAAATCCCCATGCTGCTCTCATGCTATATTACCAAGCATGAGAGCAGTGCAAGGATTGGCCTGAGTGGGCTGTATACACTCTCACTCAGGACCAAGGAGTCTGTGCTGTTTCTCCAATACAGCTGGGTTGGAGAAACCCAACTGCGCATGTCTGTTTGGCCGGCCTAAAATGGCTGGCCAGACCAACATGCACGCTTAGCAGTGCACATCACTCCACCTGCCATGGCTCGTCTCTGCCCCTACACACACTGGATCAGCCAGCAGCTGAAAAATAAAACAATAATAAAAGATAGTTTTATTTTTCAGCTGCAGGCTCTAAACCAGTGGGACGAAGCTTCTCACCATAGTTGAGCAGCTGCCATTAAAGTAAATGTGGCAAGTAGAATACAAGAGAGGAGTATGATATGAAGTAGAAGCCTGTAACTGGACATTCAGCTTGAGTGTTCCACATACCACACATATCAATTTTAACTATTTCTTTTGCGGAGGTAAGTAGGTCTCTAGCATCTAAATTGTTCAGCGAGACTGAGCTCTAAACCTAGCTTCTCCACTTAACCAAGGTTTGGGATCTTGGAAGACCAACTCTCAGTTTCTGCATTGCCCAATGCATTGTTCAATGAGTATGTAAGATAGCATTTTCTATCAATAATGAGGTACGCAAAAGACACCAATGTAAAAAAAATAGCATTTGTTTCAAGTTTCAAAATATAAAAAATAAGGCTCATTTGAACATTTAAATATTGAACTTGGTGGGAGTCAAGTTTCGTAGTAGGGTGAGAAAACAAATCAATACACATTTATTTTTTTCCTTGCATGCATGGCTAAAACCACACTGATTGATTAACGGGCTCTTTACTTTGAAAAAACTTTATTCGATTCATGTGAATCATAAAAGTACAAAGTTACAATATTAAAACCATACTTAAATTAATCCAAATTATATTATACGATTGAAACAAATTTCATAAGAATGCAATATACAGTATCCAAAATACATTTAACGTGTTCCAACCCGTAAATATAAGGCAAAAATAAGCTGTACATGAAAACAATTCAGACATCGGGTAAAAGTTTTGACCTGATTAACCAAGCATTCGCCACATATTTAGCCACCCCGCAAACCATATGCAGTGAAATGACATTAGTTAGAATGATACGCATGGCTATTCTATGGTCCCTCACCCCTAAATTCCTACAAACAGGTTTCAGCCACCTTCCTCTTGGTTGTTTGTAAGCTGCACATGCAAAAAGGAAGTGGCCCAGTGTTTCTTTCGGGCAGGAACATCCTGGGCATTTAAGCTCTGTTCCTCTATATCCCTTCCATCCTACTTTGAATGAATTAAGGGGTAAAATACCATATCTGAATTTCAGAAACAGTGTTCTATCGCGAGGGACCTGGATGAAATCCATAAAAGGCTCTAACTTTCTAAGAGGCTTGTGGTCAAGGAAGGTACTAGTTAAATGACCCCAGTTTGGATTCCTAAGTTCTTTTGCAACAACCCAATCCCAGTAGAGTTTTTTAACAATTGATTTTGCGGGTGGCATTTGAGAGATCCAACTCTCCTCCAGACCTATAGATTTCACCAGCCTCTTTAAATTGTTGAGCCATTTAATTTTATTGGCTACATTCAAACTAATCAGCTCATCCAAAACCTGGGCATAGTTAAAAAGTTCAGGGGTCCTTCTGAGACGAACCCAAAATAACAAGGGGCGAATTTGCACCAGATCAGAAATCGATTTTTTACCCAAGTCTAAAAATAAAGGTTTCAAAGGGGACGATAAGGGTAGCGAAACCATATTTCTAATAAATTTATTTTCCGCCACTACTAAAGCTTTTGTATTTTCCGCCCCCCAAAGTTCTGAACCATAAACTGCCGCTGCCAATGCTTTCCCTTCATAAACTGCCAGGGTAGGACCTATGGGTCTACTAATGGATCGTCGCTGGTTCTTAGAGATTACTCCTGATACCCTTTTGAGATTTAAAACCATTTTAGCGATATGGGCAGACCAACTCAAATTATTACAAAGTCTCACTCCGAGGTAATCAAATTCTTCTACCACCTCCAGCAAAGTGCCATTCAACAAGAGGTTTACCCTCCTGTGTTTCTTTTTAGCTGACAGCACCATCAACTTTGTTTTCGAAGTATTTATTGACAACCCCCTATCTTTACAAAAACTGCAAAAACGATCAAGCAGTTTTTGTAAACCCATGGGGGATTTTGACATGAGAAGGGTGTCATCGGCAAAGAGGAGGGTGGGTGTTTTTTCTCCTGCAAGGACGGGGGCATCAGCAGGGTCCTCCCTCAAATGGTCTACCACCCCATTAATAAAGAGGGAGAACAGAGTTGGAGCCATCACACACCCTTGTCTCACTCCCCTGTTTACCGGAATCTTCTCAGTCAGTTGGCCCTGTGTTCCCCAGCGGATCCTAGCATAATTCCCTTCATGGAGTTTAATAATGAATTGTAGAAGGTAACTAGGAAAACCCATATCGGATAGGACCGACCAAAGCTTAGCCCGTGGAATGACGTCAAATGCTGTCTTCAAGTCTATGAAAGCCAGGTATAGACTGCCCTTAGTAATTAACACTGACTTCCAACAGACTGCACAAAATCTAAAGACCTGATCTATAGCACCTATATTGCATCTAAACCCGGCCTGAAAATGGGACAAAATATCTTTATCCACGAGCCAAGACTCAGTACGATTTATGATCACCCTACCAACCACCTTCTGAATAATGTCTATCAGACTTATCGGTCTGTAATTGGCGGGGTCATCCCTTTCGCCCTTTTTATAAATGGTTATCACCTCAGCACCTTTCCAGGACTCAGGAACAGAATGGCCAGCCTGAATCAGATTCATCAGACATGAAATATACTTAGCCCACACATTTGGTTCATACTTTAACATATCCCCTGGAAGACCATCTTGGCCTGGGGCCTTCCCGGGCAGTAATTTAGAGATAGCATCTAATACTTCACTCTGGGAAAATAAGTCTGTGTTGAGGATCAAGTTTCCGCAAAACATACTTTCGGGGATAGTAGCTGATAGTGATATCGAGCTGTCCAAACTATCCTCACAATACAATTTTAAAAAATGGGAATACCATTCCTGTTCAGTAATATGATTTAAAATGGGTCCTGCTCCCTTTCTATCTAGAACATTAATTAGTTTCCAGAATATAACAGTATTTTTCCCACATGCTGCCTCCTTTAGTTGCTGCCAATGCTCTTCCTCCCAATCTCTCTTAGCAGATTTTATACTACTCAAATACTCTTTCCTGGCCAACCGGACGGCCACAGAGTCCTTACTTCGTATTGCTTTTGTAATTGCTTTCCTTTTGGTTCTACAATTAATCGTGTACCAGGGGTTACTTTTGGGATTAGTACCATTAGAACGGGGTTTTGCCGTTGGCTTCTTACAAAAGTCGGCACCCAATTTACTTATTAAATTGTTATAAGAGACCGACAAGCTGGGATCGACTGGATTAACTGACAAGGGGACTAGAGCTGTCAATCTACTGATTTCTTTAGATACCAAATCTTTAATATTTTGGAGCTTCCCCTCATCACATTTGACCACATTCCATTTTAACTTCCGATTATTATTTGCAGGGAAAACTTCTTTAGTTATCATCTCTGTTTCCCGACTAAGATCGCGGCCACTTACCCACTTAAATTGCAGACATAAGGGGTTGTGGTCGCTGTAAGAAGACTCCCTGACCTCCATATCAATTACATCGGGTCAGGAATATTCATCTAAGAGGATGTAGTCAATACGAGAGGGGCACCCCATCCTATTAAAGGTCATCGCTCCTTCGCGATCTGATTTTGTACGGCCATTTAGAGCCCATAAATTATGATCTAACACCAAGGCATTCAACTGAATAACTCTCGGTGACCATCTCTTAATTGGGTTAAGATTTAATAGTGGTATGATCTGTCTACCTTCCACTACAATGGGCCCCAATGCTTCTTCTACATCCAAAGGTTCGAATGTGCAGTTAAAATCACCCCCGACGAGTATTTTAGATCTGGTCGGGAGGTTTGATAACTTCATATCCAACAATTCCAATATTGGGGAAGCGAGCCCTCCCTGGAGGCCTCTAGCATAAATACAGAAGATTTCATAACTATAGCCCCCTGCACAATTCTTTAAAGTAATGTATAGGATGTCATTAGAAATACACTTATTAGTGATAACACTACAATTCAGAGCTATTTTTACCCAGATATGTAACCCACCGGAGGGGCGCCCTCTCCCCACTGAAACTGCTGGAACATAAAAGGTAGAATAACCATTCATGTATTCGGGGGATGGGCACCACGTCTCTTGAAACATACAGATATCAAAGTTGTTAATAAAAACGTTCCAATCAGGGTTTGCAAAATTTTTCTTTAATCCTGCAATATTCCATGATAAAATATTGATAAAGGGGCCCGGTACCTTTGGTTCCATTTGTCCTATAGTAGCTATGTCTAGCATACAGTTACCAATTGCAACCATGGGTTCAATAATATCTGTACCTTTGCCGATGGAACCTGCAGTAGCCACTCTATCTACGGGCGGTGTTACTTGGTCTCCCGGTAAAGCCTGTGTCTCCCGGTAAAGTGCTCTTTACAATATATTTTTGTTGGTACAAATTGACACAATATATTCATATATTTATGAATACTGCATCATAATGCACTACGTTACTAAAAGTGTCTCACACTATCTCAGCTCTCCTTTTGTTTGAGTACCATCCTTGGCCGGGAGCTATCTGAAGCATATCAACTAGATGCCAATGTAATGCCAGGAAAACGAAGGCACACAGCTTGTTATCACCTCACAAGTACTCAAGAGAAACTATGATATGGAGGTAGTTTTTGACATGGGTATAAAAGATACACATGCACTTTAAGAAGGTCAGATGTATCTTTATGATTAATTACACTAATGTTTAAAATTAAATTGTATTTATAGCACGACTCATACCAGTGCAGAATGTCAGTGTGCTTTACATCACACACACATTATTTAGAGATAATAAGTCATACAAGTGTGTAAATCAATGTACAGCTAATGTGACATACACAAATGAAGGCTGAAAGGCTTTATATGTTAAGAGTGCATGATCTGGAGAAACAAATTTACAATGTAAAACGGAACACAGTGACTGGAGCTGTGTGCACAAACAACATTTTATTACTACCCAAAATAACTTTTTTTTAATAACATTAAACTAACCAATGTTTGGAAAAAATATTACTAAAATATTATAAAAATAATAAGTTTCTAAACCCATGATTGCAGTTTTCCAATTCATCGTTCAGTGTGCAATATTAGAAGGATTGCAACTTATGACCTGCTAGTAACAAAAAGAACTCTGGGACAAAACCAATACATTTAAGACCAGACAGCCTTTGGTGTGGACTTCCCCCAATCATTTTGCCTTCTCACTTCCTGCTGTCAATTTGTTGGAATTAGGACTATGTGCATGTGCCACTGCTAACCAGTGCTCAAGTGTTTGTACTCTCTCTAAACACAGTACAGATGGCTTACACACAATTGGCCCATTTTAATTCACTTATAAGTCCCCATCAAAGTGGTACTACGTGTACCCAGGGCCTGTAAATTAAATGCTAATAGTGGGTCTGCAGTACTTATTGTGCCATCCACTTAGGTAACCCTTTAAAACACGTCTGAGGTGTGCCATTGCAACCTGTGTGCAGTTTAAAACGACCAATTTGACCTAGCGAAATAAACCTTTTGTAAGGCCTACACCTCAAGTTTTTAATTCACATAAGTAAAAATCTTAGATAGGCCCTAAACAGTCAATAGGGCAGGGTGCATTGTATTTAAAATGTAGGATTTTTTTTTTTTTTTTTAAAGGATTGACAAATCCGTTTTTCACTATTTTGGGGGCTACCTCTTCTATAGGATAATACAGGGTTACCATATTTCATTTAATAAGGCTTAACCTTTGATTGGGACAGATAGAAATGTCATATTTAGTCTCAAAAGAACTGTAATTTAAAATCCTCTCTAATGGTAAAGTCAGAGTTTAAGTCCCAATTCTGAAAATGCCACTTTTAGAAAGATTGCATTTATTTCTCCTACCCTTTTGGTGCCTGCAGCCTGTTTCATGGGCCATATTTCTGTGAATAGCTGGCAGTTGGCCTTTGTGTATTCCTCCCAGACAGTGAAACAAAGAGCTAATCCCCATCCCCATCCCCATTTACATTTCAAAAGCTGCCTTCAGCACACTCACTGGAACTTGACATCAGCCTATTGTCACCCCATATAATGTAGAAGTCCAGATGTGTGCTAATGACACATAAATCCATCCCTGATTATAAAAAGATCAAGCTAGTGATTGAAAATAGCCCTTTTTGCAGGATTATCGCCAAACGTGTTCCCTTCCTCCTCCTCTGTTTTGACTTCATTTTCGTTTAGTTTTAGCACTCAGGGCACTTTACTACTAGTGACTAGTGCTAAAGTGCATGCACTTTGTGTCTAAAATGTAATGGTATTTGGTTTCTCCATAATCAGCATATTTGATTTACTAGTAAGTCCCCAGTACAGTGCACTGCATGTGTGCGGACTGTAAATCAAATGCTACTAGTGGGCCTGCAGCACTTATTGTACCAGCCACATGAGTAGCCCATCAAACCTGTCTTAGGCCTGCCACTGCGGAGCCTGTGTGTGCAGTTTTAAACTGCCATGTTGACTTGGCAAGTTCATCTAACTGCTAGGTCCAAACCTCCCCTTTTATTACATGCCAGGCACCTCAAAGGTAGGCCCAAGGTAGCCCCATGCACAGGATGAAGTGCATTTAAAAGGTAAGACATGCATTTGTGAGTTTTACATGTCCTTGTAGTGAAAAACTGCTAAATTCGTTTTTCAGTACAGCAAGGCCTATCTCTCCCAGATGTTAACATTGTAGCTGCCTTGTAACATCTTACAAGTGTATCTTCCAATTGGAGGCAGATAGAAAATTGGAGTTTGGGGTCTCTGGTCTCACCTTTTAAAAACACATCTTTTAGTTAAGTTGGATTTTAAATTACAGGTCTGAAAATGTAATTTGTAGAAAGTTGGCATTTTCTTACTTACCCATTCTGTGCCTCTGCCTATCCCAAGAATACACGTCTGAGTTGAATGACAATTGAGCTTTGTGAATTCACTCTAGACCGTCACACACAAAGGAAGCTGATGTGTGCTATCCCCCTACTAGGGTCGCCAAAGGGTGGATCATGCATCACAACGGCAGAGTTATGTAGATGGGAGGCCGCGGACATACATGACACAGGGGGCCTCTTCAGGGATGGCGCCCTAATCCCCTATGCAGACCTTATCACAGACGACGGTCTACCTCTGGGGCAATTCCTAATGCACAGCACCCTCATAGCCTCACTTTCAGCTAGGAGGGGCAATTTAACAGCTGAATCTCCCACACATCACCTATTGCAATATCTACATGTAATGGGCACAGGAGGACACTTGATATGCTAGTTGGCCTTCTAACTCTGTCAACACACGGCAATATCACTGATCCCCCTGAAACGATACTGGGAGGAAGACCTAGGTCGACCCCTATCAGAGAAGGAATGATTCGCTATATTAGAAAGTCCTACGAGTGTTCCTCGCAATCAGCGCTTCCGGCAGATCCAATATTTTATTTTCCATCGCGCGTACCTCTCCCCAGCCCAGATAAATACGTTCCTTCATAGGGAAGAGGCTGTATGCCCCAGGTGTCTCCTGACCAACGCAGACCTCCAACACATGCTCTGGCAATGCCCTGTCCTAGGCGAATACTGGACGGATGTGGCGGCCACCTTGCTTCGATGTACCAAGCGAGTAGTTCCCCTCCTCTGGGAGGTGTATATATGGCATTTCTTCAAGAACACAAAGCTACTGCACGATTCTTAGATTTGGGATTAATCCCTGCAAAGCACCTGATCACCAAAAAATGTAAAAACCCTGCGGAGCCTCAGGTGCTATTGTACTGAAATGTTTAAATTTAAGTTTCAATAAAAAGATTCCTGAGCTAGAGTGGTGGGAGGAGCTGACACTTGCACCTTAATAGGGATGTGCCGGTCCCCAAATAAAGAGCTGCATACCCCCCTGTAGTGCGTCTGAAGCGAGGGCCAGGAAGGGCAGGGTGTTTTGCACTACAAAGACCTTTCTTTGAAGTCCCACTACTTTCACCCGTTGCGTGCTGGCGTCGGTCAACGGCCGTCGCGAGCACTACCTTCTACCTTCGGCCCCGCCCGCGCACGGAAACCTCCAACCTTTGGCCCCGCCCGCGCACGGAAACCTCCGCACTGCGGCGGATTCTACGCCGCGGTAAAGGGGTTAAAGGCTAAAATGGCTTTAAGTACTTGACGTCTGACACCATGTACTCGGAACACTTGTGGAATGAGGACATTCTGCCAGGAAGAAGAACTGTTGTGCTACCAGGAGGCACTGCCACTTTGCTGTGTTGGCCTGCTGCCTGCTGCTTCTTGCCTGGCAGTAAGAGGACTGGACTTTACTCTCTGCGTCCTGCTTTCTAAGGCTCTCTAAGGGCTTGACTGAGCTTGGCTCCTGTTGATAATGTCTCAGGGACATCAATGACTTCACCTGCATCTTGCTACCAGCATCTGGGCTCGTCTGCTGCGAGCCCTGTCCTGCCACGTGGTGCCAAATCTAGTTCTGGCACCTTGGAGTTATATTTGGTGCTGCCACCAAGAAACTGACGTATAGACTCCAAGTGGCTGTTCGGAACCGGACTGTGTGAATTGAAGCATCATCGCTGCCTGCACCGAAGCAGTAGACACCGCTCGCCGAGTGTATGACGCACTGACCTAGACTTTCAATACAGACCGACTTTGCTGCAGCAACTCCGAAGAACCACAGTGGGGTGAGCTACGAGCACCCCCTCACCAATGTCTAGGACGCCCTACTCTGATTTAGACGCCACCAGGCCCAACGTGGTTTTCAACCGATGCGGTGCTCAGTCGAGTGAACAGACATCGACGCCGCGCGCTCTCGACATAGACGCATCATCGACACCACGTCATCTTCTGGAACTGAGCTCTTACAAAACCAACAGATACATCATCTCTTCTGCGCAACGCATCATTCTGGAGCGGCAAAGCTGAAACAACCCTGCACTGCCTTAAGAAACCGATGTCTCACCTGCATCCGCGACGCCTCACGCCCTCTATGCCTTGCATCATCTTTGATTTCAGACACATCCAAGGTACTGTAAGGAGGTCTGTGTGATTCCTGTATTCGGCCCGTGCTCCATCGCAATCAGACTGAACGTTTTGATTTGTCCTAGTCAAGTGCAACCAGATAGCCACAGTTGGAGCGATAGACTTCTAAATACAGATTTTTTTATTTAACCTTTCATATCTTGACTTGTGTATGTTGGATTTTTGTCGTTTTGGTCTTTTACTCAGATAAATATAAGCAAAGTTTCTATGTGTATATATGTGTGTGTGTATATATATATATATTACCTACTGGCGGTCGCCAGTAGGTATATATAGTTAGAATTTTCAAAAATCCCATAGAGAAAAAATCCTATGTCTAATAACTTTGGCGTTTGTGGACGGAATTGGCTGAAATTTTCAGGAAAATGGAACATTTTGTTTCTGAGCAGCCCCTGAAAATTTGGGGGGGGTTCGTCAAGGGGGGGCCGAGAAAAAAGGGGGGTCCCAAAACGTGTTTTTAACATTGAGTTTTCCATAGGGCGGTTGGCCTCACTTTTAGCCCGAACGGCTGAATGGATTTGCACGAAACTTGGCAAAATTGTAGGGACTGGTAGCCCGATGTGCCTTTAGTAGGTCTCAATATATGTGCTCCAGTGGATTTTGAGAAATTAACGTTTAAAAAAAGATATATATCTGTAACAGCGGACCGGGCAGCGCTCCGGTTCGCGGACTTTTCGCGCAACGGAGCTTTGTGAAGCGAAGCTGATTGGTTCTCCGGCATCTGTCAACATTCCAAACAGTCCGTAGCGGCCGCCATCTTGTCTCTCGGTAGGATTGAGAGACAAGAGGAGGCCAAAACAAAGGGGGAAATAACCATAAGGGGGCATAGTAGATCCTCCCTGACCCCCTAGGTTTAATGTGGAGGTTTTAAAAGGGCCCCGCGGGGCAAAAAAAAATAATTTTTTTTTGTTTTTTTTGCGTGGGTAGCGCCCGGTCCGCGAACCTTAAGCGTTACGGGAGTCTGTCAACATTCCAAACAGTCCGTAGCGGACGCCATCTTGTCTCTCGGTAGGATTGAGAGACAAGAGGAGGCCAAAACAAAGGGGGAAATAACCATAAGGGGGCATAGTAGATCCTCCCTGACCCCCTAGGTTTAATGTCGAGGTTTTAAAAGGGCCCCGCGGGGCAAAAAAAAAGAATTTTTTTTTGTTTTTTTTGCGTGGGTAGCGCCCGGTCCGCGAACCTTAAGCGTTACGGGAGTCCACCATTTTGTGTTTCAGTCGAATTAAGATACAAAATGGAGGGCAAATAATGTTCAGAATGGGTAGAAGGGGGCACGGTAGACTTATCTTGACCCCCTAGGTTTTGTGAGGATGGCTGAGGAGGCTTATATGTGCGAAAAAAAACATTTTTTAAAAAAAATTCGCGAGGTTAGCTCCCGGTTCGCGTACCGGGTAGCGCCCCGGGGAGCGTACTTTGTTGAAAATTAGTGAAAAAAGTTAGAGTAAAATAATAATTGTGAGTGATCAGATGTAGGGTAGCTCTGAGAAGAGCTTTTGGGTTTATGGTACATTTAGGTACTTATAAGTAGGTACCAATGCACATTCTTAAATTCAGAATGAAAATTCTGTTGCCCTCATCTGAGAAGTGAACTCCATCTCCTCTGTAGATATCTTGCATGTAGTAACGCATGTTATTGTTGTACAGGGAGCCCATTCCATGGTCTCTCATGTAAGCTGAAACAGATTTGTTTACATGCTTCCTCGACTTCTCAATTTGTGGACAAAATTGGTTTGACCACCTCCATTTCTGTCTTTGGCATATATTTGAATATACCAAGGCAGTCTGAGGAAAAAGTGCCATCAATTGCTCAAAGGTGTCCTTTAAAAGCATTTCCAGACCTACCCCAGTCAAAGTGCCCAAATCATTACCTCCACAGTGCACAATTAACAGGTCAGGTTTGGGCAAATGCATAAAGGTTTTCACCAATGGTATCAATTGGTGAAATTTTAATCCTCTGTGGCCAAACCACTTAATTTCCACATCTTGTAAATTGAGGTTAGGTAATTTTCTGTTCTCAGCATACCTGTGAGCCCAGTGGATATAACTATGTCCAACAATCCAGACAGAAAACATGGTGAGAGAAGGTTCTGCTGCAGTCAGATGAAGTGTGGCAATGAAATGGCAGTTGAAAAAATGAGAGTTTAAAATGAAAAAACTGTGGAGTTTCTGTGTTAATGAAGCAGTAACAGTGATTGGTGGATTTTGATTGCTGAAAACAGAAAGTTAGGGTGCATGGGTGAGTTCTTTGAAAGATGTATTTTGAATGGTCAATAAATAATCATTAAATGAAAGATTGCAGTGGATACGCAGGTGCACTGAGAGTTCAGAGTTCAATTGCAACATTGTTGTGTGAACTTGCAAACACCAGAGGTCTTGCAAGAGGTGGTTGCTATGCAGAAAAGGCATGAAATGGCAGAGGGGGGAAGGGTTTTCATTTGAAAAAAAGTGAGGGAAGAGTTTTGATTGGGTGACATGAGAGATATGTGTGAAGAATTACAGCATTTCTGTGCTTTTGATAGCTGCAGACTCTGGAGTGCATACCTTTTGCTCTGCTGAAGACAAATTGGTGTGTTTCTGAGACTGTTTTCAAACTCAAAGTATTTGCTAAGGTGAGAAAATATTTCTTTAATTTAGATAGAGAATAGTGTGCTTTAAGGAGAAAATTATGAAGAAAGTTGTGTTTTTCAAATGTTGCTTTGTCTCAAGTGTTTTACAAATAGATTTTGTTTCTTTGAGAAAATGTAATTGGAGAAAATGTGAAGTATTAGTACTGACAGGGTGTTTTTCTGCATAGGAGCTGTGGAGTCTTTTCAAATTATGACTTGAGAATCGTTTTTGAGGAAGATGAATGGTTATAATATTTCTGACAAGGACATAATGGTGTATGCTTCTTTATAATGCAATTGAATGTCTCTGATGTTATTTTTCCCATTTTAATGTAAGACCTTTCTCTGTGGCGCAAATTGCTTGTAAATATGCTCCCACCTGTGCATGGTAAATTTAGATTTTGAATGTTTGTGTTACATAGCCATGTTAAAAGTGATACAAACATGCTGCAAAGGCAATCAAAAAACGCTTTTATGTGTCTTAAGGACATTTAAAGTAATTTTCCCATGTGCAGTGTTTTGAAATTATGATTTGAAAATCGTTTTTTGGGGAAAAGGAATTGTTTTTAAAATTAATAACAAGGACATAATGGTGTATGCTTTTTTATAAGGCAATTGACTGTCTCTGATGTTATTTTTCCCATTTTAATGTAAGACCTTTCTCTGTGGCGCAAATTGCTTGTAAATATGCTCCCACCTGTGCATGGCAAATTTAGATTTTGAATGTTTGTGTTAAATAGCCATGTTAAAAGTGACCCAACCATGCTGGAAAGGCAATCAAAAAACACTTTCATGTGTCTTAAGGACATTTTAAGTCATTTCCTCATGTGCAGTGTTTTCAAATTATGATTTGAAAATCGTTTTTGGGGAAAAGGAATGGTTTGTAAATTTATGACAAGGATATAATGGTGTATGCTTCCTTATAAGGCATTTCTGTGTCTCGGATGTCATTTTTCCCATATTATATTAAAAGACCTTTCTCCGTGGGCCACATTCATTGTAAATATGGTCACACTTGTGCATGTTAATTTTGGTTTTTACTGTTTGAGTTACATAACCATGTTAAAAGTGACCCCAAAAAATTGCAAAGGCTTTCAAAAAACACTTTCATGTGTCTTAAGAACATTTTAAGTAATTTCCCTGTGGGCAGTGTTTTCAAATTATGAATTGAAAATCGTTTTTGAGGTAATGGAATGTTGTTAAAATTTATGTGCGCCATATGCCCCCAAATTTCTTTTTCAGGGGTGCAGCAGGGTGTTCTTGAGACACACATGCACCCTTGGAAAAATTCCTAATTTGCGATGAGCTAATTGCTAATCGCAAATTGCACCTTCATTCCTATGAGCCTCCTAGCCCATGGAAATGAATGGGTAATTTGCAATTAGAAATTTGCTCATTGCAAATTAGGAATGGCAAAGAATTGCTATTTATTCCTTAAAATTTGCTATTTTGGAAATGCAAAATAGTTATACGATACATATGCCGGTTGATGTCTAACAAGATAAGAAGCTTAGGGATACATTTATGATGACTGGCGCAATGAAGTGGACATTACTTACTTCATTGGTAGAGCTTTACATGTATTATGTCCTCTGTATTCTTCATCAAGCGTAACTTTAATCTGCAATCCTGAGTAGGCCTCACCTTAAAGAAACCTCTGGATAGGCCACACCTTATCGTCATCATGAATTAATCATTTAAAATGCTAGGGACAGATTTATGATAGGTGTATGCCTCTTTTGCGCCACTTACAAAACACTGTCCACGGGGAAATGACTTAAAATGTGCTTAAGACACATGAATGTGTTTTTTTAAAGCGTTTGCAATTTTTTTGGGTCACTTTTAACATGGCTATGTGACTCAAACAGTCAAAATCTAAATTCACCATGCACAGGTGGGAGCATATTTACAAGGAATGTGCTCCATGGGGAAAGGTCTTATAATGTAATATGGGAAAAATGACATCAGAGACAGTGAAATGCCTTATAGAGAAGCATACACCATTATGTCCTTGTCATAAATTTGCAAACCATTCCTTTTCCCCAAAAACGATTTTCAAATCATAATTTCAAAACACTGCACATGTGGAAATGACTTAAAATGTCCTTAATTCAAAATTTGCTATTCCTTATTTTGCGATTGCACTGAAGGATTTGCAAATTTTGCGATTTCTTAAATGCAATGTATCAAACAAAAAATATGTAAAAAATGACATTAAGGATTTGGAAACTACCACCAACTTCTAGTTTGTGGTAATTTGCGAATTCTTTTCAAAAAGAATTTTTTTTAAAAAAACAAAAGGTGCCACATGACGCCAATACATGCCCTTAGGGCATGTATGTGCGCCATATGCCCCCAAATATCTTTTTCAGGGGTGCAGCAGGGTGTTCTTGAGACACCCATGCACCCTTGGAAAAATTCCTAATTTGCGATGAGCTAATTGCTAATCGCAAATTGCACCTTCATTCCTATGAGCCTCCTAGCCCATGGAAATGAATGGGTAATTTGCAATTAGCAATTTGCTCATTGCAAATTAGGAATGGTAAAGAATTGCTATTTATTCCTTAAAATTCGCTATTTAGGAAATGCAAAATAGTTTGATGGTACATATGGCGGTTCATCTGTAACAAGATAAGAAGCTTAGGGATAGATTTATGATGACTGGCGCATCACCAGGGATGTGCCAGTCATCTTGCGCCGCTGTTCCGCCACCCATGGTGTGCTGCATTTACAATGCGGCGCAGCATGGGGCAAAAATGGCACAGATGCGTGACGTATCTGTGCTGTAAAGGTGGCGCATTGCTGGAATTGTATCGCAAGTGCGATGCAGCTCAAGCAAGGCTCAGGGGTGCCCCATCTCCACAATGTTGCGTCAAGACCTATGCCTGCTTAAAGCAGGCGCAGGGTTTTGACGCAGCTTTCTCCTATCTGATTGTAAATACGGCACACCATGGGTGGCAGAGCAGCGGTGCACGTTAACTGGTGCATGCCTGGGGATGTGCCATTTAACATAAATCTGCCCCTTTACATTTAAGTATGTGCAGGGGACACAGAGTTGGTGAGGCTTATCCAAGGTTAAGAAGAGATGAGTCCTGTTCACTGAAAAATTAGACATAGGCTTCACCTGCTCAGCATCGCTGGACATGGCTAAATAATAGCTGCAAAATGTTACTCTTGTTAAACTATTTTACTATTATAATCTCTGAGATTTGTCTCTTACTCTGCAACATCTCATTGTTGTTATCTTTCTTTAAAGATAAAGACAACATCAACATGAGCGACAATCTGCAATCAGTTGATTTTGACCTCATCATTGAACTTGTAATTGAAACATCAGTGGATGTTGATCCCTTGGATGATTTAAATCCTGAGGATGAAGAAGAGCGTGATGAGGATGCAGATTTGTCCGAATTATATGACATAGGGTGGGAAGCTGACCTGCTTGAGCCTATGGAACTATAAACATTTATTTTTAAAATTTATAATAAATAAAAAGTAAAAGTGTAAACCGTTTAATTTAAAAATAAAGACACCTTCAAAAACAGGTTATGTGTAGTGTCTTCAATAAAATATTAAAATATGCTCATAAAATTAGATCAGATTCACATATAAAATAGCACAGGTAACATGAATATAAATTCCATTTCTTTTCTGCTATTTCTGTATTGTAAATTTGCCAAGGACTAAAAAATCTTCTATTTAAAATGTCAAGTAGTGTGTTAAGTTTTTGATCACTGTTATTGATTTACTGTTTGGTAATAGTGGTTAATAACATTTTTTAATATATTTTACCACAGATTCAACTGCAGATCATTTCAACATTTCACCATGCCAACGAAAGAAAGAGAGAGAAAGGCTGCAAAACGTCAAAGACAGCAGGCCAATCAAAAGAAGCAGCAGTCCTCTAACAAAAAGATTTGTCAAGTCACGAAGAAAGCACCGGGTAAGAGTACAAAAACCTTCATAAGAAATGTGTAGTAAAAAAAATATTACTACAGAAAATGTTTCAGTCCATAAAAAGAGAAGCAATTCAAATGGAAAGGAAAGGCCAATCAAAAATGTTACTGCTAGAGCAAGAGATAACTCTGTGCCTGATAGTAGAAGGAAACAACAGTTTAGGGACATTCGTAAACGAATGTTCCGCAACAGGATAATTGGCAATTTGTTAAAAAATATTAAGAAAGGTCAACAGAAAGTGGTTTTTTATAAGAGAAAAAAAAAAGTTGAGAAAGTTATTGATCAGGCATTTGAAATTAAACGTAAGTTATTTATTTTGATAATCAATAGAATTAGGAAGCTAAAGAAGGCAATTTATGATTTCAAAAGAAATAGTAGATGGAAGAGAATAGTTAATCGTAGTAATTTTTGTGAAGTTTTTTCTGGAGAATGGATGCATAGTTCAAGCTCTGAGGCATTTTTTAATGAGGAGAGTTATTTCCAGGATAATGATTTGGTGCATGCAGTTGACACCAGTGGTCGTGCTTATGAAGTGAAAGATGGTTGTCCAGTTGAAAAAGAAAAACTTGTGACAACAGAGGCAGAAGAGGTGTTAGGTAATGAGGTTTTAGGAAGACGTGCTAAGGGTCCTGTGTACACCTGGAAGTGTAGTAGTATTTGTAGTGTGCGACAGGATTCCATCAATTTGCTTTGTGATTTTGTACGGTCATTTAATAAGAAAAGTTTGAAGCAGAAAATGATGTTGTTGCAAGAATTAGATCCTTGCAGAGTGAGAGAAGTGACAGGTTTGCATGGTCATTCACTGGCTTGTCTTTCCAGGAGAGTATGCCAGAGTGTTTTTCATCATTTCAGGATGCTAGCAGTGCATCATAATAAAGTGAGGAAATTAGTTAGAATGTTGTATTATGCTAAGAGTCCAGCAATTATGCTTAAACAATTATGCGCTGCTCTTTTGCATGGTTCTGAAATAGATGTGAAGAATATATGTGAAGAAATTGAGTTTTGTTACTTTGGAAGTAAAGAGGAGAATGTTGAAATTGACCAAGAAGAAGCGGGTAATGTGGAAGATAGTGTACAGGTTTCCAGTACAGATAATTTCCAGAGGGAAATTGCGACGTTTCAGGTCAAATCAAGTGAGAGGCCAAATTTCACTTGTGTGTGTTGTCAACGCACTTATTATAAGAATCAGACTAAGTTAGTGGATTTATATGCAAAAAGTGAAAGGGAAAATAATAGTGAATGGAAGGATTTCACAACATACTTGATGGTAGAAAATTGTTTTGATTTGGGATTGGATCAACGTGTGTGTACTTATTGTTGTAACAAATTAAATCAAAACCAGATGCCTGCTAGAGCAGTTCATAATAATCTGGAATTGATTGAGATTCCTTCTGAATTGAAGGATTTAAATACTTATGAATCTATTTTGATTCAAAGTATCCATCCCTTTCAGGCTATTGTAAGAATGGAGCCAAAGACAGGGAAATTGCCTCCATCAGATTTACAGAGAGGATTAAAGGGAAGAGTTGTTTATTTGCCTCTAGATTTGAAGAAAAACATTAACACAATTGGAGTAGAAAAAGTGGACGAGGAACCTCTGGTTATCTTAGTTAATGGGGTTCCGACAAAGAATAAGAAAATATGGCAAGATTTTGTAGATGTTAGGAAAGTTAAAAAGGCAACATTGTATTTGAAAAAAAATAATACATTCTATAAGAATGTATATGTTGCAGAAGAGGAAGTAAGTGAGGAAGAGGATAGCGATTTGTGTGCTGGTCAAATTGAGAAAGTAGAACCCTCTACTAGTGAAGAAATATATGAACATTATAGTGTTCATCCTTTGCATTCCAAGGAAGTCATGGGGAATGCTATTGAGTTGTTTCAAATGAAACAAGCCAAAGGGAGTCCCATTAGTGTTTGGGAGGAAAGTTTGGAAGCTCGGTGTTTCCCACAGCTTTTTCCAACAGGTCAGGGAGGAAGATATGATGAGCGACCTCATCAAATTCCTGCTTCTGAATACCGGACTTTGCGATTGTATGCAGGAGATGCTAGGTTTCGACAATGCATTCCTTATTTGTTTCATCTCCTGTTTGAAAGCGATCTGTCTGGACTGTCATATGCAGTGAACCACATCTTGAAAAGTGGTATACACATGCAAAACATCTCGGCAAGTGACTTTATGGATAAAGTCAATGTCCAAGACAGTATTTTGGATTCTCACCTGATTAATCTCATGGCGTGTCAGCGTGGTACTAATGAGTACTGGTACCGTCGTCATGGTGATTTAAAATGTATGCTGAGGAACTTAGGAACTCCCACATGGTTCCTCACTCTGAGCTGTGCCGAGTATGGCTGGGAAGACTTACTTGAATTTCTACGAGAGGCAAATGCTAACGTAGATAACATCGAATTCAAGACACCCGTAGAACTGTGCTCTTTGGATCCAGTCAATGTATGTAGGTACTTCAATCATAGATTTGAAGCTATGATGTCTTTCATCATGAATAAGAAGAATCCACCTCTTGGAGAGGTGTTGGATTTCTTCTGGAGAAAGGAGTACCAAGCAAGAGGTGCTCCTCATATACATATGTTGTTGTGGATCAAGGATGCACCTAAATTTGGAACGGATCCAGAAGACTCAGTGATGAGTTTCATCCAACAGTATTCTACGTGTGCTGTTCCAAACGCAAAGGAGAAGAAAAGCCTAAGAGAAAAAGTTCTGCGTTTCCAAAGCCATCGATGTGGAAAGTACTGCCGTCGTAAATTCCGAAACAAGGACAAGTTCTACACCAAATGTCGTTTCGGCTTTCCACGACCGGTGATTTCTAAAGGAAGAGTAAACAGTTTGATGTCTTCGCTGCGACATAATGTGATGAAGAAATCACCTAAAAACACATACAATTTGAAGAGGAACGAAGAGTCCAAGTACATCAACGACTACAACCCGGTGATTTTGTCCATGTGGAATGCTAACATGGATATACAGTTTGTGGCTGATAACTGTATGGCTGTGGCTCGGTATGTGACATCTTACATCACCAAAAAAGAGAAGACAGAATTGAAGGATATGTGGGAGGACATTTCCCATGAAAAGAGCCTCAGCAAGAAGTTGTACAGTTTCAGTCTGAAGATGTTGTCGCATCGAGAAATCGGAGCTTACGAATGTTCTGACCGGTTGTCTTCAGCAAGTCTCTATGCCAAGTCCAGGAGTATCGTTTGGGCGAGTGTTGGTCTTGCTGCAACGCGTAATCGAGTTCTGAAACCTGTGCGGGAAATTGAGTATTTGGCGGAAAAGGAGCCAAACAGTACCGACATTTTGAACAGCAACATGTTGGATACATATTATCCAAATCGAAGCAGTCACCTCGAGAATGTTTGTCTGTATGAGGTTTTGCAAAATTACATATTCAAGAGGAACATCAAAGAAGATACTGAGAAAGGAGTGTATGCTGTAATAGGAAGTGAGGGATGTCTGGTCAAGCAAAGAAAATGCCACTTGATAAACCATCGAAAATTGAGTGGCGAATCTCCTGAAAAAAAGGAGTTTTTCTATTTAGCACTTTTGCAACTTTTTAAGCCATGGCGTGCAGAAGAGGAACTGCTTGGAGATTTCCTTTGTTACGAAGACTCATTCAATGCTGCCAAGGAGACCATAGAATGTCCTGCTTTTCCCAAATATGTAGAAATGTTGAATGTGGAAATTGAGCAGGAAGCAACGATTGCAGCCGAAAATGCCAGAGACAGTTCTCAGGACAGTCAGAGTTCTGCTTCATTGAATCAGGATCCACTAGGAGGACCTCTTATCGAAAATGAAGCTGCCACTGCTATGAATGAAGTGGAAAGAGCCATGGCACATGCTCAGGAGGATGCGGTTAACTTAGAAGAGTTGGAAAGACAACTCAACGTTGAGCAGAGGAAAATATATGACTAACTTACCATGCAAATTGATCATGGATTAAGTCATGACAAGAAAGAGTGCTCATGTACGTCGTTGAAGCCTGTCCGACTGTATGTGAGTGGAGAAGCAGGAACTGGAAAAAGTTTCCTTATTAAAGCAATTTCATGTTATTTGCAGGAAAGGACAGAGTCATCGCTGTCTTGTGTTGTCACCGCTCCAACTGGACTGGCAGCACATAACATTAAAGGGATTACTTTACATCGTTTACTGATGCTGCCAGTGGAGCATGACAACAAATTAGAATATCACAAGCTATCTGGAGATGCTTGTTTTGAAGTTTCAAGAGTCTTGAGGAAAATGAAACTTCTTATCATTGACGAAGTAAGCATGGTTTCCAATGTCATGCTTGCCTTTGTGCATTTGAGAATGCAAGAAGTTCTCAAAACAGAGTATGATGTGTTATTTGGTGGCAAACACATCATTGTTTTCGGAGATCTTCTGCAGCTGACACCAGTGAAAGGGCAACCTGTGTTCAAAATGCTCACGCATGAAGATACCAGGAAGTGCTTAGGGAGCATTGGCAACGTCAATATATGGTTAAACTTCAATTATGCTGAACTGCATGAAAATATGCATCAGGCAAAGGATGAAGTTTACAAGACTATTCTACAAGATGTTAGAATTGGAAAAGTGACCGAGCATGGGAAAGAAGCTTTACATGCACGATTACTGACAAATTTATATCCAGACGAAGATGTTGTGCCTGAGAATATTTTTCAGAAAGTTACTGAGAAAAAATCTGGAATATGTTTGATGCCAACTCTTGCAGAATGTGCCAAATTCAACAACAAAATGTTGCATTTAGAAAAGCAAGAGATTGTGAAACTGGAAGCTATTGACAGAGTAGAGCATATGGGATCAACAATTATTTTGTCTGAGAATCTGAAAACAAAATTGGATTCATTAGAGAAGAGTATATCTAAAACTGCGGGTTTTGAAAAGACTCTGAATGTGTGCTTGAACTGCCGTATAATTTTAAGAAGGAATTTACATGTTGAAAGAGGTCTGGTAAATGGATCAATGGGTAATGTTGTTGATTTTGTGAAATACAGAAATAGAGATGGAATTGAATTTTTAAAAATTAAATTTGATGGCATTGAGGAAGTACAGCTAATTGCTCGTTGTTCTGCTAGATTTTTGCTTGTAAAAGACTTATATGTTCGTCGTAAGCAGTTTCCTGTTTGCTTGGCATATGCGGTGACAATCCATAAATCGCAAGGTTTAAGTGTAGACTGTGCATTGGTGAATATTGGCAGTTCTGTGTTCAAGGAGGGTATGGCATATGTGGCATTGTCACGAGTTAGAACTTTATCGGGATTGTACTTGATTGAGTGTGATGTCACAAACATTTGTGCGGATCTAGATTGTGTTAAGGAATACAATAGGTTAAGAAGAGAGTATGCGCCACATTTGCCTCAGTATCCTTTGTTTGAGAAACGTGTGGTAGGCCGGAAACGAAGAAATGTGACCAATACTGGGGAGGTTGTAGCAAAAAGACGAAAAGTCGATGAACCTGAAATTATAAGCAGAAACAAAAAGGATTCTGTTGAAGATGTTGTTGGTTTTCAATTTGAAAACAGTTCTGGTGTCAACTGCTATGCTAATGTAGTGGTTAATGTTTTGTTTTCTCTAGAAAATGTAAAAGAAGAGATTGTGGTCAATTCTGATCAAAGATTTTGCAGTTTGTTAAATTCTGTGTTAGAGAAATGTAGCACTGATAGAACAAACATAGAAAGTGTGTCTGAAATTCGAAATCTGTTAGACAGATGTTCAGGCCAAACACAATTCTCTCAAAATAGTCAGCAAGATTGTCAGGAGTTTTTAATGTATATGCTTGATGTATTGCATGATGAAGGTGTAGATGTAGATCACCTGTTTGGGCTTTCTTATCAATGGCAGCTTGACTGCGAGAACTGTAGGGTATCAAGTACTACTAGTGTAGACTCAGAAAGATTTATATATTTAACTTTGCCAGACAGTAAATCAGTCTCTTTTAATAAGCTAGTAAAAGCAGCTGATCACAACATGGAGTGTAGCCAATGTAAATCTGAAATGATGTCCACATTATTTATACGAACATATGGCCAGTATGTCATTTTAATGTTCCAACGATGTAGGCCTGATGGAACAAAATTGACAACTTTAATTAAAAAATGTGTGGCTTCACAGTTGTCAATATCAGGAAGGACTTTTGTAACTGTAGCAATTATATATCATGATGGTCCTTCAATAACATCAGGACATTATACAGCTTATTTAAAGTGTAGAAATGGCTGGTCATTCTGCAATGATTCTGTTTTATTTTTCAAAAAAAAATTGCCGTATGACCTTAAAAACTCTTACCTGGTGTTTTTAAAACCAAAATTTTAGGGAAAGAATCTCGGGATGTGCTCTGAGGAATTTCAAGAAGTTCTAATGGCTCGTACACGATTTGGCCTTGAGGATAAGTGTAGTACAGAGACATAACTTCTTACCATAACACTGGACGTCATGGAGAAATACGTGCACTTTGAATGAGTTCAGAAAAACTGTTTCTTTTTATAAGCTAATTGAAGCAGCCAATCAAAACATGGAGTAGAGGGAATGTAAGTCTGCAATGCTGTCTACTGTTTTACATTGCTTTGTCATTAAAAGTGATGTAGAGAATTAAATAATTGTACTAGTCATAAAGGTATTGTAAGTCTGCTTCATAGTAAGCAGTATCAGTGTGATAGGAAATGTAGAACATGATTGAGCAAGAAGGGGAAGATATTACTAGTCCAGGATTGTGAAAATGATCTTCAACATTTTAATTGTGAAAGTTGCGGAAATACAACATGACGGGATTGGCTTAAAAGAATTCTAAGAGTTATAAATGGCTCAGACACGATTTGGCCTTGTGGAAACGTGTGGTAGAGAGCGAGAAGTCATTTATTGTATGTAACATGTTTTTGAAAACGATGGAGGTTTTCTTTCAGAAAGTGGCGGGTTGAAAGTAATAACAGCACAACAGAGTGTAAGCTGTTCATAGGACATCCTTGGCTGTCATGGAAAGTAAGTTAACTTTAAGGAGTTCTGAATTCTGATTTGTTATGTTGTATGGGTTTTTTAAACACAATCATTTTGATTGTGTTTTTTTTCCCCGCTGTTATATGATGAATACCTTCAAGTCACTGTTTTAGTGAAATTTGATACATTCTGAGAACAGCAAAAATAAACCATTTAACATGTATAATTAATTCTGTTCTGTTTGCATTTATGATGTACATGTAGAACTGTGTAGGAGGCATGGAGAAGGTGAGGCTTCTGTAAGTGTCAAAGTTGTTGCATACAGTGCTCATATTCTACGTAGTCTTTTATATTTCATTACTTTCACTGTTTCTGACTGATCTAAAAAATTTTTTTTTAAAAAGAACAGTAAGTATAAGGAAAGGAAACAGACAGTTATGTTAAAAGAAACACAGCTATAGGGAATAAACTAGGGATACTGTTACCCGCAATCCTCTGCTGATGATGTCACTGAGCATGTCATGAATGATGTAATATGTGACATCATCAGCAGTGGATTACGGGTAATAGTATCTCTAGTTTACTCCCCTATAGCTGTCTTTCTTTTAACATAACTGTCTGTTTCCTTCCCTTATACTTACTGTTCTTTTTAAAAAAAAAATAATTTTGGTTCGCTTCCGGTTCGCGTACCGGGGAGCGAACTGGGAAGCGAACTAAGAGAAATAGAGGTTGGCACAGTTCCAAATATTGTACCAATTTTTTAATAACGGGGAGGTAGTTCTGAAAAGAACTTTTTTTTTAATTGTTTTTGTTGTTTTATATTTTTTTTATTATTTTTCTGAACATTTTTTTACTTTTTTTGAATTTTTCTGAACAGTTTTATATTTTTTTTGGTTTTTTTCGGAGGGGGCAACGAAAACGATTCATTGTAAAGGGCTCAACAGGAGCAACAAAACAAAAAAAAAGAATTTATTGTTTGGGGCGTTTCGGACAAACATGAGCATGATTGTCAATAGCTCTGTTGATCAGAGTGATGCTACTTTCTCCGTAGCAAATGAATCCACTGCAATGTACGCAGACTTGTTTTACTTCACGAAATCTCGTTTGTATATTTGGCACCATCTCCCTGCCCTCTGGTCCCGTTACTTCCGGTACAACAGATCTTCTGGCCATAATAGGGAGATTATCTAGGTCGTCCTGTTCCTCTTCTTCCTCTTCTTGCTGAATTATAACTTTAGCAGGTGGTCCACTCTTCCTTGGATGTGGTGGAGGTGGTGGGGAAGCACCAGCTGAAGCTACGAAAGAAGCCATTGCTCACTGGTAACAAAGGGTCTTTCTCTCACAATGATGAAAGTCAGAGTGAGGAAAGAAGGAGGGATTTTCATCATTTGGGAAAAACAATAGTTCTCAACCAATGAAAAGTGTTCATTTTAGATTATATGACCTAGTCTTACATCATTAGGAAACCAAAAGTGAAATGAACCAATGAAAAGTGTTATTACCAAGCCACATGACCTGCTGTGTTTACGTTACGCGCTTTGCAGGGCCTCCCGGTTTGCTTCCAGAAACCTGTGCTTTGCGACTCGGTAAGCGTACCAGTTCGCTAACGTAGCACGTCATATGACGTATCACGCGACAACGCGAAACGTCATGCGGACGGGAGGCGTCACGATGTTGTTTTCTAACGCGGCAGTTGCGGTAAAGAAACGTTTACCGGTTCGCGGTCTATTTCGCGGCATCAAGGTCAGCTAACGGGAAGCTTCCCGACTCGCGAAGCGGGAACGAAGAAAAAAAAATATTTAAAAAAAAAGTTATTAATAAACATATAAAATATATTTTTGGATTTAAAGAAGAATACATTTTACAGCTACAGATATTAGCTGTTAAAAAACCAATGAAATTCACTGAAAAAACCATAGGTTATAGACCATATATAGTTAGGAATTAGCATTTACAAAACCTTGAAAATTCACTGAAAAAACCATAGGTTATAGACCATATATAGTTAGGAATTAGCATTTAGAAAACCTTATTTTACTCACACAAAACCATTGAAATTCCATATATAGTTAGTTGCACTAACTATATATCGCGCACAAGCAATCCACTGCTGATGATGTCACATATTACATCATTCATGACATGGTCAGTGCTGATGACATCTCAAATGACATCACTGATGACATCACTGAAAACAACATCCAGTAATTTTATGTTTCTGTAAAGTTTAAATATGTCTTACATATTGAAGAATGAGTGGATGTATAAGTGTCTGGATGAAGGATTTAGTAGGTGCATGACTGACTGTATGAGTGAGTGATTAAATATGTCTCACTGAGTTCATAGGTTAGTGACTAAACTGTCTTAATTTGTGCATCATTATGTCTGTTGTTCTGTAAACTGCTGCATGTGTTGATCAGTAGCTATATGAGTAACTATATGGGTTATTGATTGATTGCCCAAGTATTTGTATGGGAGACAGTGTGTGTGTGGCTGGCTGGGAGGTGTGTGACTCTGTGCAGATCAATGTGTACTTGTATCAATGATTGTATAAGAGAGTAAGTATGTGTTAGTATATGTTTGAAAATGTAAGGTGCTCTATGTTTAACTGTATAGATTAGAAAATGGAAGTGTGATTGATTCTTTACAGGACTGACTAGGTGTGTGAGTAACTCCATGGATGAGTGGCAGAGTGTGAGTGTCTGTATAGGTGTATGAGTGCATATGATAGTGTTGTAAAGATGAGTGATTGTATGGGTGAATGAGTGAATGTGTGTGTAGACGTAGGAATCAGTGAGTGTGTATGTAGTAACTAGTATTGGTGTGTCAAAGGTTTCAAAAATTATACTCTGTATTTAACACTGGGTGTAACAGAGGTTATATTAAAGTGTGAGGAGATGCATTGTATTGTCACATGAATGATATCATCAGTGATGTGATCATTGATGTCAAATGAGATGTCATCAGTGATGTCATCAGTGATGTCATTTGAGATGTCATCAGTGATGTCACTGACCATGTCATGAATGATGTAATATGTGACATCATCAGCAGTGGATTGCTTGTGCGCGATATATAGTTAGTGCAACTAACTATATATGGAATTTCAATGGTTTTGTGTGAGTAAAATAAGGTTTTCTAAATGCTAATTCCTAACTATATATGGTCTATAACCTATGGTTTTTTCAGTGAATTTTCAAGGTTTTGTAAATGCTAATTCCTAACTATATATGGTCTATAACCTATGGTTTTTTCAGTGAATTATCTCCTGAAAATTGCTGTGCACAAACAAATCTCTGCAGCTGGGGCCGTAACCCTGTAAGACATATTAAAATGCAACCTCTAAGTGACCAATTAGTAAGCCAGACTAGATTTACTTTGACATTTGTCCTTGTTGACAATTTCTTAGCAGCAGAGATTTAAAAACAAAATTTATAAGTTGACTGTCAGCCCCCCCTTTTCACGAATACGCTCTGTGTGACTCCACTTATTTTGCTGCCACACCTTGCCCCCCAATTTATGGGTAACCGGATTAAATTTGTTTCCATTTCCAACATGCAAGATTTTCCAAAATAAAAGTACAATAGGTGTAGCCTGGCATCAACTTGCAGGAGCCCGTAACACGATGTTTTTGATTTTGGTACATTTGTGAGACCGATCTCGCCGAATAAGCGCGCTGCTTATTGCTTCAAATGGACATTTGTTTTACATTTTGATAAACTGAACCCTGGCTTCTGATAGAGACCAAGATTAAAATAATAGCTTGCGCGCTTATTCAGCATGCATACCTTGGCCAACATCCAGGAAAGTTGACTTGAGTGCAAGAGGCCATCTAGAGACAGCACAGCAACAGGGCTAACATGTAAGACCAGGAAACATGCTGCTCCTCAAACAAACTCAACAGGCAGTCAGAGGTTTGATATCCTGGAACATGTTCCCACCCTTCCTCAGAAACATTTATAATTCATATACCTCCCAAAACATCGGGAAAAAAGTCATTAGGCCACTGAGCAGCTGTGCGGCAGAGCAAGAGTGCAAGCAGCAGCTGCTGGCCATGGATACTGTTGCTAGGATGCAGGCAAAGTGGCTTTCTGTACTGTATAAACCTCACCTGCATGAAGTTATGCTACAGACAGGGCCAGTGCAGTTTAATACAAGGGCCACTGAAAATTCTGCATTTAGATCATTTGTGTACTTGATGCATAACCTGTAGGTCTCAGCAAAGCAATTGTTTGTTCTTGGCAGAAATCTCCTGACTTTTACAAAAATTACCTGGCCACCTTTCATTTTTCAGTCTTAGTAGCTTCCTGTAAACAACTGACAGATGTCCCATCAGCCAACCTTTTGGCTCCACTGCCCCAGAAGAAGGGTGAATTGCTAGGATTCTGATGGCAGAGTTACAGCTGGCTCTGCTATCATAAACACTCTGACTCTGGTCATTGCAAGCACCTCCCTGTGTAATGTGGCCAGCCGAAGCCATGTCAGCCATTTTCTTTTATTTATTTATTTATTTTGAAAGTTTTATATAGCGCGGACAAGATCCTTGCAGATATCAGAGCGCTTTACAAAGAGGAGTACATGGGGGAGCATGGTTAACAGATAAATCAATAGGTCAATTAATACAAATAGGTGGCAACTAAGCCCAACATGACATGAGTACAAAATGGTACAAATAGGTGGCTACAAAGCCAAACATGTGAGTAATAAGACAGTTCATACAAATAATCAAAAGGGTCAAACATGTAGTATAGATCGGTGCAGAGTACTAACCGTGGTCAGGATAATAGTTCAGGTGTATTTAGCCATGAGGATAGCTTTTACTTCATTTTTAAAGAGTGTGGTGGAGGAGATAAGCCTGGTTTCGGGCGGGAGAGAGTTCCAGATCCTAGGCGCCATTCCCGAGAAGGAGCGCTTATATGTTTTTTCCTTCCGGAATCTTCGAGGTTTCAACAGAAGATTGTTTGTGCCTCTGGTGTTTCTAGCTCCTCCAGAGATAGTCAGTTTCTGAGCGAGGTATCCGGGTGAGTTTAGATGTACCGCCTTGTGTGTCATGCAGGCGATTTTCAGATGTATTCTGGCTTCAAATGGCAGCCAGTTCAGGGATTTCAGGTCAGGGGTAATATGGGAGTGTTTTTTTGACCCAGTGATGAGTCTCGCTGCAGCGTTTAGAGAAGCTCTTAGGGGTGCGGTTGTAGTTAGGGGGAGTCCACAGAGGGCGATGCTGCCGTATTCAATTCGAGGGATGACTAGTGCTTGTACTGCCGTTTGGAAGTCTTTGGCTGGGAGGTAGGGTTTAAGTTTCCTCAGAGTGCTGATCTGGAAGTTTGCTCCCTTTGTTGCCTTGCTGATATGTTGCTGCATGTTCAAATTGGTGTCGAGTGTTATGCCTAGGGATTTTGCTGAGTCCACGATGGTGGGTTGGACATTGAGTGCGGTTAGGTCTTTAACCCAAATTTGAGTGGTGGAGACCTTCGCTGGAGGTGAGATCAGAAGGAACTCTGTTTTCAGGGCATTGAGTTTGAGATGATTATCTGCCAGCCAGGATTGGGTGCATCTGATCGTTGAGTTCAGGAGCAAGATGTCTTTGGGGGACTGTAATTTGAGATAAAGTTGGGTATCATCTGCGTACATGTGAAAGTGTACATTGGATGCTTGTAGCAAGGTGGTGAGCGGTTCCATGACTAGGTTGAACAGAGTTGGGGATAGAGAGGATCCTTGGGGGACACCTAGCGTTACGGGTATTGGCGAAGACATCAGGTTGTTACTCTTGAATTTCTGCGACCTGTTGTGAAGAAAGGAGGTGAACCACTTGAGAACAGTTCCAGATAAGCCCATTCTTGTGTTTAGGAGCTCAAGTAGATTCTCATGTTTAACGGTATCAAATGCTGAGGAGAGATCAAGAAGGATGAGGAGGCAGGTGTCGTTTTGGTCTAGCATTTGAAGTGCGTCGTCAATTATGTGAGTCAGACGTTTCTGTACTGTGCCCTGCTCGGAAGCCTGACTGGTGCGGGTTGAGGAGATCAAATTGCTCAATGTGTTTAGACAATTGTAGTTGTGCGCATTTTTCCAGCAGTTTGGCGAGAGTGGGAATATTGGTAATGGGACGGTAATTGTTGAGATCAGAGGGGTCGGCTGTAGGTTTCTTTAGGAGGGGTGTGACCTGACCAACTTTTAGGGAGTCAGGTATGCTTCCTTGTTGGAGAGAGCTGTTGATAATTTTAGTCCAGAGAGGGATAAGAAAGGGGGTAAAGTCTTTTACTGCTGCAGCAGGAAGGGGGTCCGTGAGGTGATTGGATGGTTTCAGGGTGCTGAGCAGTTTGCCAATTTCTTCTTCTGAGTATGTGCCAAAGGTTGACCATGTGGCATTGTTTTTTGGTTCAGTGGCTGCTAGGCACTGGGGTTTGGAGTAGAGGCTTGCGTCAATGAGGAGATCGCTCTTTATGTTGTCAGTTTTTTGGGTAAAGAAGGCAGCGAAGTCTTCACAGGATAGTGCCTCACGCGCAGTGATGAGTGGTTGGGGTTGATCCTTGGATTGTGATCTGATTAGCTCAAACAGTTTTCTCGGACGGTTTTTTGCTTGGTCGAGCTGGAGGCTGAAGAAGTCTGATTTTGAGCGTTTTATTTTCCTGAAGTAGGCGTTTCTCTTTTTCTTCAGATTTTTTAGGTGCATTGCCGAGGGAGCTGATCTCCAGGTACGCTCTGCCAATCGCATGTCTCGTCTATCTTCATTGAGTCTCCCGTCGTACCATGGATTAGAGATTTTAGTAGAGGCTCTTTTTAGCTGCATAGGAGCAGCCTCTTTAATTATAGAGGTCATAGCATTGAGATAGTGGTCAGTCAGTGTTTGAACTTCCGTATCGCCTGTCGGTGGCAGTAAGAGATTGCACCTGTTAGGGGGTAGAGAGCCTGGGTTGAGTTTTTTCAGGTCTCTTTTCCAGACTTTGGGTTTGGATACTTGTGCCGGGTTAATTTTAACCGTTTCATTGATAAAGAATGTGACAGTATGATGATCTGACCAGTCACAGGGTTGGATAGAGTCGAGTTGGATAGATTCCTCTTTGGAGATGATCAGGTCGAGGATAGAACCTTTCTCGTGGGTCGGGCTGTTGCATATTTGGGTTAGGTTGAGGGCATCGAGGAAGTTTTTAAGACTATTTACCACCGCGTCCTTGCAATCATTCCAGTGGAGGTTGAAGTCACCAAGGTAAATTTGGGTGAGCTGCCGTCCGGAATTGGTTGTGATCATATCCATAATTTGTTGGGAAAAAGTGAAGTTGTCCCTGGGTGGGTGGTAGATGCTGTGAAGAGAGCATATCGGTTTGCCCTCACTGATAATGTCAAGGCAGATGTATTCCCAGGTTGTTGGGGATGGTAGGGCGGTAGAATTGACTTTCTGCACAGAGAGATTATTCCTGTAGATGCATGCGATTCCACCACCTAATTTGCCTACTCTGTCTAGCCTGATAATGTGGTAGTTGGGAGGAACCAGAATGTCCATTATAGGTGTCGAAGATTCAGTTAGCCAAATTTCGGTCAAGATGAGTATGTCAAGGTCCGTTGATAAGATGAGATCAGCAATAGCGGCAGAGTGTTTCGAGGCCGATCTACAGTTGAGGAGAGTGCATTTGAGACGAGGTGTGTTGAGAGTGGTGGACGGTTCTAGAGAGAGAGGGACTTTTCTAAGGTTATTGGGGATGGAGAATCTGCTGTTTAGTGTGGGGGGTCTAAGGGGATTTGAGTGTATCGCGGGAATGTTGAGGTGTGGGGTCATTGTGTTATTTTGGGGGGCTGGGTCATAGGAGCGGAGAAGGGTGAGTGTGTCGCGGTCAGAAGTAGAGTTGAGGGTGCGACGAGGGCGATTGTTGCGATTGCTAGCTGGGAGTGAGGTCAGGTTGGGGGAGAGTTGAGTGAGAGAGTTAGTCGGAGGGGTGGGGGACCCGTTGGGCGAGGAGGTGTAGTTGTGTGAGGGGTTGTAGGGACGACAAGGGGGACGAGGGGACCCATTGGGCGGGGAGGTGTAGTTGTGTGAGGGGTTGTAGGGACGACGAGGGGGACGAGGGCAATTGCTGCGCCTATGGACAGCAATTGACGCCCTGTTTGGGGCGTGTTGAGTGAGGGAGTCAGCTGGAGGGGTAGGGGACAAGTTGAGAGGGGAGGTGGGTGCAGGGTGTATGAGGTGGGTGGCGAGTAGTTCCTTGATGTGGTGTATGTCTTCTTTGATCTGAGTAAGGGTGGCCATGATGATGTCCATCGTGGGGTAGGTGGTGGAGGTGGGGGCGGCAGTCAGAGGTGAATGGCTGACTAGGGAATTCGTGTGCAGGTGGATGCGTGGGCTGGTGTTCGAGGAGGTATGCGTTGTGTTGGTGTACGGGGAGGTGCTAGGGGGGAGAGATGTTTTGGGCGGGAGGGGTGTGGATGAGGTAGGGAGGAGGTTGGCGGTATGAGTGAGGGCATTGGTGGTAGGCGGGGGGGTCGGGGTGTAGGCTGGGAGACTGGTAATCGTGGTGGGGGAGCAGGAAGGGTAATGGGGGCTGAGAGTAGGAGGGGGAATGGGATAGGGGATGGTCCTGTTGTGGGGAGGGGGAGTTGAATTAAGAGAGGAGGTGTGTTCTGCGTGGTTAGTTAGTGGGTAATGGGGGCTGAGAATGGGGGGGATGAAGGGGGGATTTGTCGCAGTGCGTGTTGTTCTGGTGCTGGACTATGTTAGGTGTGTTGTGTGTGAGAGCTGTGCTGTTAGGGGTGAGCGGAGTGATGATGCCCGCTGTAGGTGTGAGAGGAGTGTTGATGGTGTGTGTGGAGGTCTGGGTGTTGTTAAAAGGGGTGGGGGTGTGAGTGGTGTAAGAGGGGGAGCGATCTGTGTCTGTGTTTGAGGCGTGTGCATGGTGCTGAACTGGGCTAGAGGGGTTGTGGGTGGGAGATGGGTGATCAGGGGTGGTAGGTGTGTCCCTGATTGAGGAGTATGTGGCTGTGAGGTCATGGTTGGTGGGACTGGAGGGGATATGAGTGTTGGACCGCGAGTCTTTCCTGTCCATGTGTCTTTCCTGTCCATGTGCAATCCCATGCACGTAAAAAAGAAAACAAAATGTACCCTATGCACTGAGAGAAAACTCCTAGCATGCCAGGATAGTGCGTTTTTTGTTGTTTTCCAAACACAACCCCATGCTTAGGAGGGGGGATGGAGGTGGGGGCGTTGGCAAAAGAAAAAATACCACATTGACCACCATTGCATGGTGGACTGTTAGCTTTTGTTCATATTTGCAGAAATTCTTCCTGCAATGAAGTAGAAGGTGTTGGAAAAAAGAACATTTGACTCTGTCAGACTTTTGGTTTGGTTGACAGGCCGATGCTCCACCTTCTTGGCAGTCCGTCAATCACAAAAAGAGGCTCTAAGCGATACTGTACAATACTACTACTTACTGCCTATTAGATCTTCCAATGTTGGTCAACCTCATGGATTGGGCCATAATCGAAGTAACTCACAAGAACCCGCTAAGATAGGAAAATACATGATCTATATGGAAAATCAGTTTTTGCAAGTATGTCTTTTGGCATTGGCCTATGCTTTTGATTTGCGATAGCTACTGGAATAGAGCACTTGGGAATGCCTAATTTAGGTCATCCCAAGGAGTGCTTGATGGAGTTTCCCTTTATCCAGATGCCTGTGACTGGGACATGCCGATAGTGGGAACAAGGCCCTCTGAGAGTTCGTTCTTTCATCTTGATTTAGACTGCAGCTGATCTGCAATCCCCCCTGGGGGTACTCCGGAATGGTATGCTCCGGCAGGCAGTCTGAAAGAACAATTGAGGCAGAGCAGCAGCGATGAGTCAAGCTTGACCTGAGTCATAGGAACACTCTGTCTTCTGGAGGACTAAGCACTTTTTCATGGTCTGCCAGTTTCCTATTTGTCCCACTGCAATTAACTCTATTTCCTGGGAATTAAGAACAATGTAGCAAAACCCAAGTTTTAGCAAGATTCATATAGATTAACACAATGACTCATAAGCATGTAGGTCTGCAATAACATTTCCATGTAAATTATAGGCTAGACAAAAAATCCTTCAGAGGAACGTTTTTACAAGGGGTGTGAAAAATGGTAAATTCCAGTGGCAATGTTTTATGAAAGTGACTGAGTTCACTTCCTCACTAAAGGCTGTTTAAGAGTTTTGCTTGAATCCTAACTCGGGCACAAACTAGTGTTTGCACCTGCATACACAATGAGTGGGTATTACCGCCCCTGCATGTCCCTCGCTACACACTTTTTGTCAGGTAAAACCTGTTGAAATTTGTGTAGGAGAAACACGGCAACATTCAGAATTTTAATCCTGAAATAGATGAAACCATGCACCAGCATTGCGTTATCCCCATTTCCAGGTGCAGAATTCCGAATGATGTGGTAGTCACACACCCATGGTTTGCTACTAGGCAGCAGTATGTATCATTGTATATTTTAAATGTAATAAAACCACTGCTAATTATGATATTGAAGACATTGCTGCCCCTTAAGTGGTTTCTTCTTGGGTGACTGAGTGCTCCTGGGTAAAGCAGGAAACAGTGAATTATGATCCTCAGAGGAAGGTGAGCAGATGGGACAAGTTCCATCCTATGCTGACAAGACATCCCTCTGGGTAAGCAAAAAGAAATGTATGAAGGTGATCTTTGTGCCCTTGAAATCCTCGTCGCCAAGGTGGTGATCTACCATATCCAATCAGATAGTAGCGCAAAAAAGGCTGATGCCTCAGAAGACAAACCATTCTAGTTTAAGAGGAAATCTGCTGTTATTAGTTACCATGTTACTCTACATGCAACCCATCAAAACAATTCAACTCCGACTGCTAGGAAGACCTTGTAGGGACTTTACAGGCACTACATCTTAATCAATCAATCAGCATTTTCCTGTTTCAAATGGGACCTTAAACACCTACTGCTCAACAAATTCTTTAACACGCACCCTAAGTGAGCAATGTCCCAAAGCTCACACCCACTCTGCCGTGACCAGTTGCAGCAGTTAAATTAGAGTTTCAGCTGTCTACTATGCTTTGTACGTTTTTAGCTAAAGCGGTTCCTATGTCTGCACACTGTAACTACCGCTGCAGCCGAACGATTTTCTTTGTTTGTATTTTTGCATGTACTTTGATATAATGATCTCGCAATATATGTAAAGCACTCTGATACCTTCTGGTCTAGCTAATGCTATAAAAAAACCTCATAAATAAATAATACAAAATGATACATTTGTAAAGCGCAGCACTGTCACGCCGAGGGGTATCTGGGCACTTCTCTTAACAGCAGAGGCAGTAGTGAAACCACCTAAGCTTGCTCTGCTTCTGCATCATACAACGAGTAACAGCTAATCATAGCACTTATTGGACCTTATTCTGCAATGAAGACATGCTCCAACGGCAGCATTCATCATGGCCATGGGTAGTTGCCAATGCTCCCTTTATGCATATGAACCCCACACTGGCAATGTGGGGAAGTGAAGAACACAGAGACTAACCACAGAGATTTACAATCATTAACCCTGTAGGCCTCAGATACGACTTCACCTTCCTACTTCCTTGCCAGGCACACCACTGGAGATCGTACGGGATGCTGGTACGGTCACCATCATCCACGTCCTGAGGACTGGAACTCCCTATTCCTCACCTACTCCCTCTGCATAAGTAAAACATGTACTTTCTTTCACACCTACAAACAGCCTTAGGCAATTAGTTCATGTTAAAAAGTAACACTGTAGGGGCACATTGCGCAATTGGGGAGTCCCTAAATTCAGTTACGCACAAGTGTCATCTACCTTGGCCTTCCTCTGGCCGACGGATTGAGTTGTCTTTCAGCTGCGTATCAAAGTGCAGGATGTGAGGTTCAATCCTCCCATCCCATGCAACTCCTCTATTCCATATGGGTAGGTGTGTCCTGCACTGGCAATGCATGTAAAAGATGTTTATAGTCTGGTTGAGGTACATATGCAACAAAAGGACATATGGTATCAAACACGGATGTATGACGTTACAACGCAGGCTATTACAACGCCTGCCTTTACAACGCGGTTTTTACATCGCATACCATTACAACGCATAGTGCTTTTAGGCGCTGGATAGTGATTTATTTAATTTACTATTCCAACTCCAGTCCCCGTGGATAGTAGGGAAGGTGTTGGATAGTAAATTAAATATATTCCCTATCCTAGAGTGCCCCCCAGCGCAATGCGTTGTAAGGGTTTGCGTTGTAGTGACCGCGTTGTAATGGTAGTGCGTTGTAAAAGTTTCGTTGTAAGTGATGTTTACCCTTAAACACTCATGCACCTTTAGTGAGGGGTGCCAGATTCAAGGAGGGTTCTTTATAGATCTTTTACATCTTTCGGGCAAATATCCACGAATATTATAGTTGCCAATTACAGTTTTCTTGTACCATATATCAATGCCCAATGACTTTACTGTTACCTAAAACGATTAATATGAATAACCCGAATTGAAATCTGGTTATTCTCTACTATTACACAACTGTGGGGAACAAAAGTTGCTTCTAACTGTTGCTACATCCTAAGAGAAATTGCTTACTTTCCCCGGGATCCTACCTCCGCCAAGTTTCCGAAATCCAGAACTAAGTGGTGGAATGGCATGGTCGCACCACTTTTTTGGGATCTTTTGGGTATCTATAGAACTGAGGAAGAAGCAAGAAAGTAGGTGGAACACTGTCAGTGTGGAAACTGGCATGTTCCCTTACAGCCGCAGATCTGCAAACCTGTTTTAACAGGAAAAGCATGTAGGGCAGACCATCATCTCTCACAGAGACATGTCTACGGGTGCTGGTTCTCTGCTCATGTAAGAGTGATGAGCATGACGGAGTACTGGGTGGGAAGCACAGAAGGTGGTTAGAGTATCCCACAGAATGCTGGGAATTTTTGGTCTTCATATTGTGAGCTGGAGAGGGGAAGGATTTAACTCCTTCGCTGCGGCAGCTATTCCGCCGCAGCGCTAAGGGGGGGGAGCCGCGCAGCGCGCCCATGCTGGTGACGGAACCGCTCCGTCACCAGCCGCGGTCGCACTGTGCTCATGACGGAGCGGTTCCGTCATGGCCCCGCCCGCTCAATAGAACGCGCCGCGCAGGCGCGAAATCAGCACCGCGCAGGCGCGTCGGGCGGGCCATGACGGAACCGCTCAGTCATCAGCACAGCGCGACCGCGGCTGATGACGGAGCGGTTCCGTCATCAGCACGGAAGTAGGTAATAGAGGGTGGTGTGGATGTTTGCCAAAACTGATTTGCATATGGCCATGTCTGAACTAGGGTGGCGGAGTGAGCTAAAGAATGATGGATTAAACCCAGATCAGTTGACTGGGGGTGAGTGTTTGATTTGCTCAAGCGCTCCATCCATCATCCCCTTTGGTATCGCTTTGTTCGCCCTAAGTTAGCAGGGTGTGCCCTTGCTCACTTTGGCAGTGGATTCAAGCTAGCCTGGCTGATGATGGCTGCTTAGCCAGAAACCGGTCCCAGGATGCTTGTTTCCGGTCCAGGGAAGACACGGCTTGGCAGTTCGGGCTGGACTCTTCCCATGAGGCACAGGGTCAGACTGATTTGCATATGGCCATGTCTGAACTGGGGTGGTGGAGTGAGCTAAAGAATGATGATGGATTAAACCCAAATCAGTTGACTGGGGGTGACTGCTTGCAATGTTCAACACTCCGTCCATCATTCCCTTTGTTTTTTTTTGTTTTGGTTTTTTATGGGTGCCAAAGCATCAGGTATGTCTTTACAATGTCATAAAAGCAGATGGAGGCGGGAATGAGTGGCAAGAGGCCACGTATTTTATTATATTTGGAAGGGGAAGTAATGCCATGTTCTGTATGCTCCTCTATTACTCCTGTATGCCTGCATAGCTACTGGAAGATGATTTATTGAGGGTTGGGGCATACATAACAATTTGGTTATTAGCATAAGTAAATAGCAAGGACTTTATTCACCTTCGCATTCGGAGTGACATCACTGAAAACTCCACATTAATCATGGTTTGTCACAACAGGAGCATCAGTCTCAAACAGCTCTGATTGGATGAGGTGTATCTTTTCACTGCTCATTAGAGGGAAGTCAATTTCTGTCTCTTTCATGCAAGCAGGCATGGCATTGGCAAAGGTATTAGCTCATAATTTTACAGCAGAGACCTATCTGTTTCGCCAATACTTGCCTACTTAAGAAATAATAGGTTACCTCTCCAGCTTTAAAAACCTTTACTACGGAACCAATTGAGAGGGTATCTGATTAAGCTCCTTAACAGGACTTTGCCATTGCAATTGTGTCAAGAATGGGCTTTTTGTTGACTTGAATTACCCATCAGCTCCACCTTAAAGATCTTAAAAACAGCAAATAGAATTCTGTAAGCCTTAAAGATTTGAAACCCTAGCAGAACTGACTCCATCTGAATTCTGCAATTTCCATCTGGTGTTCTAGCACGTTGAAAGCAAAACTGTTTATTTACCATTTTTCACAAACCAATTGTTCAGTTTTAATCTTTAAAAAAAAAAATAATAATAATTGTGATTTCATTCAAAGTGCCATGGGTGCAACCACTCCCTGGCACATTGTTTTCCTTCCTAACAAGAGTTCTTGCCCTTCTCTTCTGTTTTTTCACACATAAATATTTAAAACCTAAATTTCAATTTTATTTATAAAAAGTTGGTTTGAAAAGTCTGGTTTCCTTGAAAGAGAATGGAAGAGCATGCAATTAAATAGAATTTGTATAGAAGTGCAAATGTAGCTAATGTACCTTTATGTCATCTTCTGGCCATGAATTCAGCATGGTGGCGATGTGACCCTTGTCATGGATTGTGATAAACAGCCCTCTAGAAAACAAAAAGGAGAAATCACATCAGTTCTGAAAACTAGTACATCTCGGAGTAATAAAAGGTAATTATTTAAAAATTAAGTAAATAATAAACCCAGTAGGTAGACATGCACACTTTTGGAAAGGCCACGGAATTAGATGTTTTAATTTATATTGGGGTGGGTGTTACAGAATCAGAAAAAAATGTAATTTCACAAATATCTAGAACGAAACTGATTTTGTGATGGACATTACTCCTTATGACTATGTTCTGCTGTGATAGACCCTACTACTCGTGGATGGCAGAGTGGAAGAAATGTTTGCAACCAACATAAGTGTTGATCTGCCTTTTAATTGAGCAATGCTAATAGTATAGTCTGGTATGCCCAGACGTGGGTCCTGTGTACACTGTGGCACTGGAACCAAGCTGTACTCGGTTGATGAGCCCAAAACCAGGGCAAAACCGGTCCTGGGCTGCCTGTATTCCTGTTCAGGGAGAACCTGGCTCAGTAGTTTGGGCTGGACTGCATCTATTGGAGCAGAGTCAAGATTGATTTACATATAGTTGGGTCCAAACTGAGGTGGCATGGTGTGCGAAAATAATGATGGATAAGGATGTGGCCCAAGTGATTACCAGTGGCTGAGATTAATTCAAGCATTCCATCCATCACTATTTTGTATATCAATTCCTCATGGCATCCTTATCGTTCATTTCAACATGGTTTCACCAATTCACCATGGATTTATGCTCTTCCAGAGCACATTCTTGCACTTCTTCACTATTTAAGACGCTGCTTACATACTATTGTGTGGATCCATGCTTAAGGTTTTTTCATCCCCTTTTTTATCGCTTTGTTCGCCCTAAGTGTGGCAGGGTATGCTCAGACGTGAGTCCCTTGCTCACTTGGCCACTGGATTCAAGATAGCCTGGCTGATGAGGATTATGAATCCGAAACTGGTCCCAGGATGCTTGTTTCCGGTCCATGGAAGACATGGCTTGGCAGTTCGGGCTGGACTGTTCCCATGAGGCGCAGGGTCAGACTGATTTGCATATAGCCATGTCTGAAATAGGGTGGCTGAGTGGGCTAAAGAATGGTGATGGATTAAACCTAGATCAGTTGACTGGGGGTGAGTGTTTGATTTGCTCAAACGCTCCGTCCATCATCCCCCCCCCCTTTTGTATCGCTTTTTTTTTCAGCATGATAGTCGCCACTATGTTTAAGATTTTATCCACTTTGATTTTTACCCCTTTTGTGTCTTATTTCTCCAGGAGTCTATTCTTGCCTATTGTTGGCTGAATTGATTGGATTTCACCTTGCATTTACCTAATTGCTGCCTCTGCTGGAATTCTCATCTGCTAGGAAATATCTGCAAACCACTTCTTCTACAAATTCTTAATTAAAGCTTCTCTAGATCATTGCATTCGCTTTCACTTTGCTTGTATCATTTAAGGGGCCATTCTCTAACCATGTGCTAAACACACACAGGCTGCAAAAGTGTCTACTCAAAAGATCGCTCTTACAAAGCCCAAGACTACCAGAAGAAAGGAGTGACTTTTGCGTTCAGCACTCACGATCCAAGGGAGGATGAGGCCCTAATTTATATCTCTATTTTGAAAAACAAAAACTGGGACAACCTACAAAACAACAACAAAAGTACCCATTTTCATTGAATGGTCGAGGAACAGAATGACTTCTTTAATAGAGCATATCAACATAGAAAGCACAGCCAATAATGCACAAAAGAGAATTACATGCAACACAGTATCACCTGAATTAACTAAATTGCTTTATTTATGGGCTTATAAATATTGTACACTGGAACACATGAAAACTTGACTCCCTCTGTGGTCTGTTGTCCCTCCATGAAAAACAGGACATATTCAAATTTACTGAAATTGGCCGAACAGATGTGAATAACCAGGAATGATCTGGCAAATCCAGGGCAAACCCCACCACCGTCTCGCACCATAGTCTTCTTTATAAAAGACCGCATGGGCTTTCTCTCCATCAATTCTCATTTCTACTCCAGCCAGACGGGTGGAGGACAATTTGCCTGACTGTTGGCTTTAGGGAGAGAGCCCTTGGTGAACATGTCTGCTATGTAGGTTCGGAAGAAATGGCAGTTGGGTTTCTTGGCGTGCACACACACACATACTGTCAGTATCACAGTATGTCAAACTTTAGTATATCAGTACAGTTGGTTCCGAACATGAAAATGGGTGTTCAAAGATGACGAAAAGCCACCAAATCTTCTCCAATGGGGAATACGTCCATGTACATGAAAAGAAATCTCGAGCACTCCAACACAGTCAATCTTTTCCTTTGTACTCAATCTTCTTGCATTCTTTATTCTGCTGAAGAGCTAGAGATAGCCTTCAGAGTCCATATACCCAAGGGTGTTTGAACACTGTATATAAGTTTGAGAACCCCTGTTAACCTCAGCCCTGATGAAGTCTATTGGAGTAATATCCATGGGCCGAAACACTTGTTGATAGTGTTTGGTGAAAACTACAATGATTCATTGATTGCTGACATTAATAAAGAACACAAAATGATTGAATGCAAAGGAATTGATTAAATATTGACTGGTGTCGGAGTGCTCAAGATTTTTTTTCTTCATGTCTTCTATGTAGGCACCCAGTAATGCCCCTTCCAAAAAGTCTTTTAAGCTTAGTATTCATCCTGGTTGCCACCCTCTACAGCTATAGAAAGTGCAATTTTGATTCCTACAGCATGTACAGTGGAGAGTAGAAAGTGAGTACCTCTTATTAGTTTATTCTATTTGGGTTGGCAGAATCGTATTCTTTTGAGTGACTAGGACATACATGTACATTGGGTGTGGGACCCATAGTAAAATAAATTTTGCGAAGGAGAAAACACTGTTGATTTTAAAGAACTACAACGCAAGTCAGCAGGATTCATATAAGAACAGTTTTTAGAAATGTGAAATGCTTAGCCTCCCACAGGACTACAATAGAATTTTAGAAACTCCACATCATGTTGTAAATTGGGATGGGTCTTTTTCGTAAACACATTTTATAACTCACTCTTTGGTTGTAAAGTGTTCTTAACAAAAGCTCTAGGCAGAAGCATTAGCCAATTGAGGTTACTCACTATGCTGTGAACTTTGGCCAAACAAGACTGTTGAACATTATATGCAATTTCAGCAAAAGACATCTGGACATTACTTAAGTATGTAAAGATATCCTCCTAAGTTATGTAATTGCTACTTTGTTCGTTTTAAAGGCTCAGTTGTTTTTTGGGAAGCAAGATCTTGCTTTCTCCAAAGTGGGATATGGTTATAGACTGAACCGCCCAGGTCTAAAAAGGGACCAGCCTGTGCCGCTTTAAGAATTTTGGGGGGGGTTCTTAACAAAACATATTTTGGGGCAGATATTCAGTACAGATTTAAATCTATTACACATTTTCAGCTAATTCAAGTAATTGCCAAACAACATCAAATTATATGTTAAACTTTTACAAACCGAGGCAAGGAGAAATGTATGAAAGCTTAAGCTGCCAGACACCCACCATCTAAAGACTACCAAAAGAAAGTATTAACAAGCATTGATAAAGTCATTTGTTTTTGCATATGACTCCAGCATTTCTTCTCTTTTACAACCATATTTTTTGTGGCATTCAGTGTCTAACCAGCATGTTTCTTTGTGGAAAAGACAAGGATGACTTGGCATATGTTCAGTGGACACCTGAATAATAGGCGAACAAAGAGCAATACCGGCAAAGTGGTCCTTGTGTACAGGCAAGAGGCAAAGGAAAGGGCACCAAATCACTTAATCTAGATTTCTGTCCCTTCTGGAAAGGGCCCTTGACTCAAGGGGTTTGTTCCAACGAGGACACTGCCCTATTCTAAGGAGAGGCAGAAAAAGGCAGAGGGAAAATGCTAGAGACCACAACAACAGTTGCATTGGATATCAGACTCCAACAAGAACAAATGAACAATTTGTGGTCAACTTGAGTGCATAATAGTTATCAGAAATACCATTGAAAGTCCTCAACAAAGGATTTGGTTTTAAACAGATTAAGTACAACCTCCACAGTAATAAGGAACAATTCAGTATTTTTATGATGATCAGGAAAATGTTATTCTTGGACAGTCAAAAACTGGATACAAACATCGAGGAACGCACAGGACTGAGAAACCAGCTTAATTTTCTAATTGTCTACATGTGATTCTTTGACGTAACCACATACAAGAATACTGTTATAAAGGACATTGCCAATTCAGAGAATAACGTCAAAATGTTTAGACTAATCTTACTAGGAATGAAAGGGAAGTCCAACAATAATAGAAATTGTAATACAACTTGCAAATAAGAAAGATCCACCGAAGCATAGTGTGTGAATTTTGTTGCTCCTTCTATCACATTAATCAAGTTATGAGAAACACTTGAAGAACCCAACATAAGACTACGGAAGACCATCAACCAACTGGTCTCTCAAGCAGAATCAATTGGTTGGATCATTAAGAAAGAACTGTAGTTTCTGACAGGCAAGCATCCGGTCATATCCTAATTCTACACACTGCCCCCCCCAAAAAACCAAAGGCAGCAGACCTCCAAAAGAATGCTCCACTGGGTCCAGGATTTGTTCTTTTCTGGAGCCACGCCCACAATTCATTGATTACTTCCTATGACCTGAACTATTTAGGATGGTGTCCTTCCTAAACGACACAAAAGACATATCTAACCCTATACAACAAACCATCTTCAACCACTTCTCTTAAATTCTCCCGATTCCTCATGTGGAATGACTCCACACCAGTATATAACATGAAGCCATTCTCACGGGGGGTGGAAGACATTTTTCGAACACAGGAAAGGACACACACGATTCCTATCAGCTTCAACATGAATCTAATACAAATAGTGCTTACATTTTGAAAACGCAATCTATAATCAGATAATCAGATAAGCAAGACCACCAAGGCTTGTTCTGTAGCTCCAAGTCTGGCCAATTAGTATGTATATTGGTTTGAAGGCCACTGGAATTACACCTCTGAAAGCCCTTTTAGAAACAGCATCAAGATATGATGGTGGTACATCGAGGATATTTTTGTGATATGGCAAGAATACAGAACAGAAGCCCAAATATTTAAAGAATGGTTAAATAGATGTGACCTCTGTTGAAATTTAGCAACCATATTGACTGACACTCCTTACCATTTTTTGACGTATGCATCAAAGCAGAAAATGGCGACTTGAGAACTGAGGTGTTCCAAAACAGATGAGAATATACTATTGTACTACATCAGTCGACATCCAGAAGCCCTACACAATGATCTTCTATTCGGGTAGTGTTTAAGGATAAGAAGAAACTATACAAACCCTAACTAATTCTGATGAAAAAGCAGATAGTGACAGGTAAGCTGTTCACATGGGAGGAGCCAAAATAAATTGTGAACCTGATAAAAAAGGGACGAAAAACAACAATAGAGATTATCTCATGGAAACATATCACAAAGCCCCAATGGACTGCTTTACTTGTGTCAGCAGGTTTTAACCAGTTTCAAACCAAATGAAAAATGTCATAGACACGGAGAGCCCCTCAACACATAGCAGAAGCTATAGAAAATGCTCAGTTTGCCTCAAATGGCAGTAAAAGCTTAAGAGATACCCTGGCACAAGCCACACATAAAGACAATCCTCTTAACAAATAAGAGGGATGATGGGATTCATCACACCACTGCCCTTAGTCCCCTCCACCAACCCTCTAATCGCTGAGGCACAACACCAGCTATGTCCTGACTGTAATATTTGTTGGATGACAAAGAGCACCAAAGAACTCGATATTGGATTTAGGTCTAAAATCCTCATTGGAATGACATACAAACTGCAATAGTGATTACTTCATCTACTAGATCACCTTTCTGTTCAATCAAAATGATAAATAGAAAAATAAAGGTTTGGATGAAACAGTAGTAACATCCAATGTAAGCGCAGTACCAGAAAAATGGCAGCAAATTACATCAAACTGGGCCACATTGAAGATGATGCACAGTGGACTGTGACTGAGAACATGCACCAGTGCACAGTAGCGGACAGGATTCTGTTTCAAAAAGAAAAGCAGAGAACATACAATGAAATCCTGTGGCATCAAATATATAATAACCAGCTCTTGGCCATATTATGGTGAGATCATGAGAGATCCCAATGGACAGACTGTCTGATGCCCACTATCTTGCAGGACATGAAGCACACTCTAAACATAAAATATTGACCAAACACATAAAAGGTGCTTGCAATATAAACAATTAAGCAAGCCATGAGATAAAGTATACAATTAACAACAGTAAAATTTCCAAATCACATATACAACAAGCAATTTAATGAAGAATATACCTTGTTCAATATGGCGTCCAACGGGGGCCAAATTTTACGCATGTGAGCCTCTCCACGTATTAATTAGAGGTAGCACAAATAATATACATAGAAATGTGGGTGTAAACATGGATTAACACTGGCAAAAGTTCCAAGAGGTTTTTCAGTTAATGTTAGACATATACTTAACATTGTACCTAGGAATATTTGCTGAGCAAAGATGCAGTCCAGTGCACCCGAGGATTGACACGTGCAATGAGTATCTGCCAAACAACAACCCACACATCATATACATATATTTTACTCATTTAAATACAACGATAGACACATATTGTGATTATGAAGTTAGAAAACGGACGCCATGCAGTATTGTTACAATAGGAATATTAGCGTTCAAGTGATTATTTTGTGCTGCAGGAAGTAATGGTGGACAAAAGTCCTACCATGTAAATAAAAAATGGCCACCATGAATGTAACATAGGCCTAGTGGAAGGCGTTTTGCCAAAATGAGTCAGCTGTGATATTTATACTTATGCACCCTTACATGTTTTGTGTCTTTACAAGATTTGGAATAAATACATTTGAGTTTTTTTGCACAATTAATTGGTATGTTTCACCCCTTTGTTACCTGGGCCGCCGTAACCACTGGACAAGGAAGCTGCAGCGTGGAGCGCGATATATATATATATAAATATATATTATATATATATATATATATATATATATATTCACTGAAAAAACCATAGGTTATAGACCATATATAGTTAGGAATTAGCATTTACAAAACCTTGAAAATTCACTGAAAAAACCATAGGTTATAGACCATATATAGTTAGGAATTAGCATTTAAAAAACCTTATTTTACTCGCACAAAACCATTGAAATTCCATATATAGTTAGTTGCACTAACTATATATCGCGCACCCGCAATCCACTGCTGATCATGTCACATATTACATCATTCATGACATGGTCAGTGACATCACTGATGACATCACTGATGACATCTCAAATGACATCACTGATGACATCACTGATGACAACATCCAGTGACTGTATGTTTCTGTAAAGTTAAAATATGTCTTACATATTGAAGAATGAGTGGATGTATAAGTGTCTGGATGAAGGATTTAGTAGGTGCGTGACTGACTGTATGAGTGAGTGATTAAATGGGTCTCACTGAATGCATGGGTTAGTGACTAAACTGTCTTAATTTGTGCATCATTATGTCTGTTGTGATGTAAACTGCTGCATGTGTTGATCATTAGCTATACGAGAGGCTATATGTGTTATTAATTGGTTGCCCAAGTATTTCTATGGGAGATTGAGTTTGTGTGGGGGTGGCTGGAAGGTGTGTGACTCTGTGCATAGATGTGTGAGCAGTTTATTCACTAGGTGTATGAGTTCAAGAGTGCATGTGGAAACAGCTACATGGGCAGTTGACTGTGTGCATGAGTGTATTGATGAGTGAATGGATATCTCAATGCTACATGTCATAGTAAGTACATATGTAAAACACAGTACATGTGAGAGTTGGCATATATAAATAACTGTGCATGAGAGCCACTGAATGAGTGAGTGGTTGTATCGATCATTGTGAACTTGTATCAGGGATTGTATAAGAGAGTAAATATGTGTTAGTATATGTTTCAATAAGTAAGGTGTGTATAACTGTATAGTTGAAGAAATGGAGGTGAGATTGTTTCTTTGCATGACTGACTGGGTGTGTGAGTAACTCCATGGATGAGTGGCAGTGTGTGAGTGTCTGTATACACTGAGTGTATCTAAGGTTATATTAGAGTCTGAAGAGGTTTATCGTATTAGCACAAGAATGATGTCAAATGAGACGTCATCAGTGATGTCATCAGTGATGTCATCAGTGATGTCATCAGTGATGTCACTGACCATGTCATGAATGATGTAATATGTGACATGATCAGCAGTGGATTGCGGGTGCGCGATATATAGTTAGTGCAACTAACTATATATGGAATTTCAATGGTTTTGTGTGAGTAAAATAAGGTTTTTTAAATGCTAATTCCTAACTATATATGGTCTATAACCTATGGTTTTTTCAGTGAATTTTCAAGGTTTTGTAAATGCTAATTCCTAACTATATATGGTCTATAACCTATGGTTTTTTCAGTGAATTTCAATGGTTTTTTAATAGCAAATATCATAAGCTGTCGAATGTCAAGTACGTGGTAAGTAAAAACATTTTCGTGTTTATGCACACTGATCTGCTTTGAATGCTGCCCCCACCCCTCATTTCTATTAGGAGTACTCTCTCTTTGCAGATAGTGAAGGGTAGTTAACGCAGGCCTTTGCCCCCGTTGTAATCCGTCGTGCCTGCTTCTCTCTCCATTTGATTGATTGTTCTCTTTGGTTCATTCTCTATTTACAAACAAGCACAGAGTCGCAATACTCTGTTTAGTCTTTGCAGATAGCGAAAAATCGTGTAAAAAAACAAAAGGAATCGAGCAAAATCAGTAGGCCACTAATGGGATCTCTTTTTGACCTCCCTAAAATAGAAACATTAGGAACAACCTGTTGATAATACCAATGTGTATGTACATAAGCGGCGTTCATTTGTGTTCACAGTACCCCTTGTTGATTGTTTGAATCGAGCATTGAATTGTTCGAAGTTGGTTCTCTTAAGAATCTTCTCTGCCTACAAACGAGGAAGAATAGGAATATTCTCTCTCCCTTTGCAGATAGTGAAGGGTAGGTAACGCAAACCTTTAACACGTCGTGCCTATTTCGTTCCTCATTGATTGATTGTTTCCCCAAACATTGACTGTTTGGGAATTGGTTCTTTTTGGAGGTATTCCCTGTTTGCAAATATACGTAGGAAAATCTTTGCAAATAGTGAAAGGGTACGTAATGCGGACCTTTCTCCCCCGTTGTAATCTGTCATGCCTATCTACTCCCCACTGATTGATGCACCTGTTTCACCCGGACCATTTACTAGAGATACGTCATCTGGCCCGACCAGAGAGCACCCCTAATGAAAAGGACATATGCAATAATAACGAAGTGATCACTGTATCCTGTTAACAGAAACTTTAGCATGAAACAACCTGGAAAGAAAAGAATAGGAAAACGAAAATCAGTAGGCCACTGATGAACATGAACTTTTATTAAACAACGAACAAAGAAACGATAACAACGTAATGATAAAACCTATTAATGTCCTAGAAACAAGAAAATGTTAGAAATATGCCAGTGGTGAGAGACCGGAAAAACAGTAAGAGAAACCAAATCACCCCTCGCTGTCCCACCGCCTGCCACGCCAAAAAAATCGATAGACTAGGGAAAATGCAAGTCAGTAGAACATCCGCCCCCACTCTGGAAACTTCCAAGGTGGGGCAGGGTTGCGGCTACGCCCAGCCGGGAGCAGCCCATATAAGGCGGGTCCTGCTGCCACGCCTCGGCCAGGAGATCCTAACGTAGGGTGTAGCCGGAGGAGAGGCCGAGGCCAGCGGGACCCGGCCAGGGGATTGCCTTTACAACGCTGAAGAGTTGCAGGGGGGGGGAATGTCTCCTCGACCCTCCCCTCTCTCTCCCAGTCCGGCCGCGGTGGCCCTTGAGAGTTTCAGGTAGTCCCGCCACATGCTCTTCCGGTCCGGCCACCAACGGTCGGGGGGCCGAGGCCGACGGGATCCGGCTGCAGCCGATAAACCAAGGAACCCGTTCATGAGGCCAGAGCCAGGGGCGTCCGGCCGACATCCACCGGAAGCCCGGCCCAAAGACGGACGGGACATTTTTTCTTTTCTCCTTCGCAATAGCAGCGGCAACACGCCAGGCATCACTTCTTTCTTCAAAAATGGCTTTGACAACACTGGGGGGGATGTCTTGCACATGCCTCCGACCCCCCCCCCCCGTCCTCATCGCCACCGGCCATAACAAATGTCAAGCGGGGCGCCGTGGGGTGCACTGGGAGGGAGAGACGGTGCGAACAGGCCTCTCCCGCCTCCTCAGGTGAAGGCTTCCCAGCTGCACCCTCAGCGCTCCAGGCGCCCCGAAAAGGGTTCGTCCACTGTGGCGATGCTGCAACGTCTCGCCCGGCAGGGTGGAGCCCGTCCGCTCATGTGACCCCGCGATCGCCGGTAGCTGCCGAACTCTCAAAATGGCGATCGACCTGGCAAGAGCGGGCCCAGCATGAAGAAATGGCCCGGTCACTGGTTGACTCCACCACCGTAGTCCTCCACGACCTTGAAGATTCTAGAGGAGCCGCGGGAGTCTCCGACCCCCGATGGGGAATGACTGCCATGATCGCCCGTGGAGTGACGAAACTGTATCCGCGGGACGTCGGCGCTCCCATGCTGGCGCCAGCCTCACTTTGAATTACTAGAATCCTGCAGACCTCAGTTCCGGTGAAAGCACAGTGTGACCCGGTAGGAAAAATTGTTGCACCCCCTCCCCTTTTTGAGTGATAGTTCAAACCACCGATCCTTTCCTTTGCCCTTTTAACGGAACTTTGGACTGCCTCCCCCTCTTTTACATTTTCTAGAGAAAACAAAACATTAACCACTACATTACCATAGCAGTTGACACCAGAACTGTTTTCAAATTGAAAACCAACAACATCTTCAACAGAATCCTTTTTGTTTCTGCTGTGACCCTGCTACAGCACAGGCATTGTCCCCAGCAGTAATTCTGCAATGCCGGTAAGAATAGCTGTGGTGCCTACTGGACTCACTCACCCCCGCGGCGCCCCACGCCGTTATTTGCTGGGCGGCAACTTACTAGACATCACTTTCGTGCCATCTAGATTTCAGCGCGTTCTGCTGCCTTGGAACTATTCGCACAACAGACTGCTATTGACGACCCACCCCCAGGCAACATCTTCTGAATTTTCATAATTTGAAAGAACTAGTAACATGTCCTCATCAGGAATTCAAAAGAAATAGCCACGGTCTCTTCGTTGTTTAAATGTTTTTACTGTTTTTGTTTTGTTGTATATATTTATATGTTATTAAAGTTTTATATTCCTACTACTTTGTTGGAGTGCTATATATTTTTAATGTGACACATAATTGTAAAAACTTTGATGTACAAAGAGTCATTCCTAGAATCTTCCGCTTCAGGCTCGGTCCCCTCCCCAATCACAATACAGGATGGTTTTCAGATAGTAGGAACACGTGTGGTGTGACGGATCTCATCGGGTGTGGGCCTTGATCTACTATAACTCCTTTAAAGAGCGGTGATTCTTTAGAGCTGGAGCCATAAACTACATCTGCAGGGCTAGCTGATAGCCTGGACAATCGGACACAGAGGAAGAGGAGTGTCAGAGGGTGCGGTAGTGAATAGGGCGAAAGGGAGGTGTCGGGCGGGCACAGAGTGTGATTCTCAGGGAAGAGCAGCGCAGATGGGGGGAGGTTTATTGCCCATGCATAAGACAGAGAGCGGGGGTGACCAGTGCCTGGGGAAGATGCTTGCGAGGGTGGGGAGCCATGCTACGAATCGACAGCGTGCAGAGAGTGGGTCTGGTCAAGGCATCTAAAATGGCTGCCGTGCACGACAAAAGTGTGGCATTTCAAAAAAGGCAAGATGGCGCAAACAATGTTTTTCAACACTTCCTCATTTCCTTCGAATCGAACGTTAACAGACGTTGGTGCATATTACCAAAGTTAAGCGATATTTATCGCTAACGATGCTTACCAACGAATTTTTTACCGCTAAGCATCGTCAGAATTTATCGAAGATAAACCTTGCTATTATCAAGGTTTATCGCAAATGCGATAAAAAACGGCCGCAATGCATGAATATCGCTAAAAAGTCAGCGATATTCATGCATTACCGAGCTAATGCTCTTAGCCATGTTATCCACCTCCCATTGGATAACATGGCTAAGAACTGCTCAGGGCAGGTGTTACTTTTTGGAGATATTCGCGCTTAGCGCGAATATCTCCAAAAGTTGGTAATAGGAGATATATATCTTGCATGTTGTAATGCAAATTATTGTGGTATATGGAACTCATACCATAATCTCTCAGGAAAGCAGAAACTGATCCTTTTGGGACCGCCTGAGAAGGCCTAGGGGGTGAGGGGTACTCTACTTTGCCCCCTTTTCACGTTCCGAACTATTTTATTTTACTCTCTTCTGTAATTACACAAAATAGCAGCGATAAGATGCATCAGAGACACACAGTGAGAGAAAGGAGGCCGGAGATGAAGAAGAGATGTCAAATACACATTGGAGATAATATAGTGGGAGAAGGGAAGTAAATATGAGTAAACTTACCATGTAACATAAAAATGTTGCACTCTATACTATAAGTCTCATTTTATACTACAATCACTTCGCTACAACCTCATAAATTAAAAATAAAAATGAATAATGTCTCAAACAATTTTTGATTTCTAAATATAAATTTATTCTTCAGAATTTTCTAAATTTGAAAGAACTAGTAACATGTCCTCATCAGCAATTTCCTCTTCAATCATCTCATCTGGAATCTCCTCATTAAAAGTCTGCAATGATGATTCTTGTAACTCTATGGTCTCCAAACATTCGATAAATTCGCCATCAACAGATTGATCAAAAAAATCATTCAAGTCATCTCCTCCTTGTGACAATATTTCATTATTGGTGCTGTCAATTTCAATCAATGTAGTGGAATCATTCAAGTCATCTCCTCCTTGTGACAATATTTCATTATTGGTGCTGTCAATTTCAATCAATCTAATGAAATCATACAAGTCATCTCCTCCTTGTGACAATATTTCATTATTGGTGCTCTCAATTTCAATCAATGTAGTGGACAATGCAAAAGAAATTGCCACGGTCTCTTCATTGTGAGCCATTTTATTTTGAAATTGCTTGCTGTAAATTGCTGAAAAAAATAATCACTTTCATTTATCGTTTTTAGTAATACATAATATAAAACTAACTTTATCAAGTATTTAGTATAACAGAAGGACTGCAAATAAATAACAGAAAACATTTTTCAAATTATCTTCAAGTGTACAACATAGTTCCCCTTACAAATTAACAACTCACCTTTTTAAAAGTAGGGGAAGTGTTAGTACTGTGTAAATCAAACACCAGAAATTGACCACCAAAAATTCCTCACAAATGTACCTCAGACAGTAGTATCACAAAATGGCTGTGGTTTCCTCTCATTTGAGATATATACATAACCAATTAACTTTCATCACACACAAATACAAAACCAAAGTAACATTTTAATTGGTTCTAAATTTCAACACTTTCAAATGTGTTTTCCCCATGCAATTTTCCATAGGACATTTACATACGTCTACAGCCTGAATGGCTGAACGGAATTACACCAAACTTGGCAAAATGGTACATCAAACCTAAGAGGTCAGGAAGGATCTACTATGCCCCCTTATGGTCATTTGCCCCTTCGCTTTGGCATCCTCTTGTCTCTCGATCCTACCGAGAGACAAGATGGCGGCCGCTACGGACTGTTTGTAATGTTGACAGACGCCGGAGAACCAATCAGCTTCGCAAAGCTACGTAACGCGAAAAGTACGCGAAGCGGAGCGCTGTTACAGATATATATCTTTTTTTGAACGTTAATTTCTCAAAATCCACTGGAGCACATATATTGAGACCTAGCAAAGGCACATCGGGCTACCAGTCCCTAATATTTTGCCAAGTTTCGTGCAAATCCATTCAGCCGTTCGATTATTGACATTTAGATACGTCTACAGCCTGAATGGCTGAACGGAATTACACCAAACTTGGCAAAATGGTACATCAAACCTAAGAGGTCAGGGAGGATCTACTATGCCCCCTTATGGTCATTTGCCCCTTCGCTTTGGCCTCCTCTTGTCTCTCGATCCTACAGAGAGACAAGATGACGGCCGCTACGGACTGTTTGGAATGTTTACAGACGCCGGAGAACCAATCAGCTTCGCTTCACAAAGCTCCGTTGCGCGAAAAGTACGCGAACTGGAGCGCTGCCCGGTCCGCTGTTACAGATATATATCTTTTTTTAAACGTTAATTTCTCAAAATCCACTGGAGCACATATATTGAGACCTACAAAAGGCACATCGGGCTACCAGTCCCTACAATTTTGCCAAGTTTCGTGCAAATCCATTCAGCCGTTCGGGCTAAAAGTGAGGCCAACCGCCCTATGGAAAACTCAATGTTAAAAACACGTTTTGGGACCCCCCTTTTTTCTCGACCCCCCTGGACGAACCCCCCCCAATTTTCAGGGGCTGCTCAGAAACAAAATGTGCCATTTTCCTGAAAATTTCAGCCAATTCCGTCCACAAACGCCAAAGTTATTAGACATAGAATTTTCAAAAATCCCATAGAGAAAAAATCCTAACTATATATACCTACTGGCGACCGCCAGTAGGTAATATATATATATATATATATATATATCTTCTCTCTGCATATCGCCTGTTAAAATCCCGCACAAGAGTATACAGCCCAGAGAAATACCCAAAACTGCCAGTTTCTTTGCAATCATATTCTCTATGTACGGGAAAGGACTATCAATTCATGAAATTTAAACTGTAGCTCAGGTTTTAAAAGAGGTTGCCAAATCCACTGTCATAGGGTTAGAGTTAATTTTAAATCAATTAACCCAATGGAACGTCCTTTTTGAAAACGGAATGGCTCTTGATTTTGTACTGGCTGTCAAGGGTGAAGTTTGCGCCATTGGAGGATCAAAAGGCTGGTCATTCATACCAAATATTTTACTGAGTATACACTAAGACATGATCACGCTGTAACAGTGTCAAGAAGTTATGCAAATTGAAGATGGCTTTAGTATATAGTCATAGTTAAAGGGCATTTTTGGGGATGAAGCTCATAGAAATAGTTTTAGCAGTTTGTCATGCTTATCCTCCTCTATATAGTTATCAGGCTTTGCATATGCTCAAAATAACCACTTTACTAGAAATAGTCTTCTCTTTCTTACCCCGACGTTACAAGAAATAGACTATAATGTAGACGAAAAATCTGATCATGGCTCATTTGAATATTTTAGTGATGTGTCTCACGACTTATGACAATTGATCTGCTTCAAGAAGTTGCACAACAAACATGGGCCACTCAATAGAATTATTCAATTCTGCACCCACTGCATAGTTATAGATTTGGCACCTAAACCATCATCCTTTGTATAACGAGCAGTTTTTTGAAAACATGTTTTCTTTCTAGCTTAAATAGATCAAGCGTTATCAAAACTTCTGCCACACAGGTGTTGCTGCGCAGTGCTAAGCCTTTTTACCATGCAGCAACATGTCACCTTTCTTTTGCTGATTGCTGCTTTGAGATGTTACACTAATACTAATCAGTTGAAACCTCGGCCCAGACAGAGCTAAAATTGCAAAAAAGACAAAACCATGAAGTAATACTGCCACAAAGCGTGCTGCATTTCGTCGCAAAATTTCCTTGTCTTGATTGCTGCATAATTCACATAACTCTGCTGCATAATTTGTAGCTCCCCTACCGCATAATTCTGGTGGCCGTGATAATAAATATTACAAAAGAGAAGGATTGCTGAATTTAAGAAAAACACTACCTTAGGGTAACAGTGAGAATATATTGGACTATTTATAACAAAAGAGAAGGATTGCTGAATTTAAGAAAAACACTACCTTAGGGTAACAGTGAGAATATATTGGACTATTTATAACAAAAGAGAAGGATTGCTGAATTTAAGAAAAACACTACCTTAGGGTAACAGTGAGATTATATTGGAATTTTGCACATAATGCAGCACAAACAAATGACCATGTGAGTCACATTTCATTTATATAGTACATGTCATTCAAGAATGTCACTTCAGGTCACACATATTGGACGTCACTTCCGCTAAAGTTCTCATAAATATCGGAGGGTTAGATAGACTATCATCCATTTTCGATTACAAGCCGCATATTGCTGCCTTTAGCTTTCTCCCTCTTCCTGTTCTCCAAATCAATTTCCTCCCTGTCCTATAGTGGAAGTTGGTTCAGCTCCTGCATGGGGGTCTATCATCAGATTTCTTAGAGAATGCATTTAGCCTATTCTCCTAAGTTTCCAGTCAGAAGCGGTTTGCTAACACGAGTGCTAGGTTTACAAAGCCTCACTTGTACTTCCTCTTCCCTCCATGTGGAAATGCCTCCATCATGGTGCATTGACCAAAACACGTGTCTGACGGGGCAGTCACGTGGCAGTGGTCTGCAATGGGTGAATGACTTCTGGGGCAGTTGTCCAAACCGGTCCTGAATATCCTGCTTGCTCTTAGAGGTGCAAGGCAGACCTTGCGTAAGAAATTAAATTGTACCTGTATTAATCTACTGTTCCAAGAAAAATAAGCTACATATGCCACCATTCTGTCAGAGTCGTCACTCAATTCCTACACATAGTTTCCTCCCAACCCACCCTCAGTCCCATGAGAAGTTTAAGTAACGTCTCTTGGACCTGGGTGTAGATGCATGGTACTAGCCTACGTTGCGATCCCCATAACAGCTGCAGGCTTCTGTCTGCTGGTGGTGGTGGTGGTTCAATGTCACCACTGTGCCCTGCGTATACAAAGGACCCAAATGACAACATGCTCCAAGTAGTTTCTAATTTTCATCCTGCACCTCTTTAAAAGAGCCAAGTGGGCAGTTTGAGTGCATCACCCACCTTCTCAAACGAAAGCTCCGCTCATATTTCGGCACCAAATTCCAGTTGGGTTTTACAGCACGCTTAGTTGAAGGGCGGTTTGAACAATGAAATGAAATGAAATCGTACTTGTATAGCGCACTTATACCCTGAGGCGTCTTGGCGCTGTACGCATACTGCTGTGGAACCCTTCCTGGCTTTTCCCTGTGAAATACCCACTCCTGGGCACCCCCAAGGTGAAGCCAGGCATCCCATCGCTGTTGGGGCCGTTGTGGAGATTAAGCAAGCTATTGCCCAGAGTTGCAGAGTGGGACCCATGATTAGAATAGACACCGAGGCGAGAATTATCAGGTCCGAGGAAATTGAGCCCAAGACCCCCCAAGGCGGGAATTAAACCCTGGTCCCTAGCCAGACCTCTGCATCAGGGTCTGCCGCTCTAACCATTGAGCCACACTTCTCCACATTACAATTACATCTTTAGAATTTTTCTGAAGTTTCAGGTGACAGAAAGGGGGACCAAAATATTTGCAAAATGGCTCCTGAAAGCAAACTTTGACAGCCAGCTGTCGAGCAAACACCAGAGATGGAGCGCTAGGACATAGGAAGTAATTCCTTGCAATCCCTAACCTGTGGCAAAAACCCAGTTCTGGTGAGGACGATGAGAGAATCAAGATCACCGTCAGGAAGATTATTTGGGGGCTGCATGTGGTGCAGGTACAATCACAAAAAATCTCCAACATCATGGACAGAAACTGGTAACTTGGAAGCTGGAAGCTATGTGAGTGGATGGGGCTTGGTGGAGGAAGAGCCATGTAGTGCCAGGAGTCAATACTTAAATGACACAGACCTGTGCTGTAAATTGGCCCCATTGATTGATCTCCTGCCAAGAACCCAACATAGAAGTAGGAAAAGGAAACTGGAGAAGCAATTGGTTTTTGTTGGCATGGGAGATTAGTCTATCAATATAGATTGGTCTTGTCCCAATCAATAAACAGAGACATTAATGTACAAGGCCACATGTAAATTCAAAAGGAAGAGGAGGATTGATGGAAACATGGAGAAGAACAAAACTAGAGTTGTTCTGTGGAGTGTTTTCCATTTTAAAGACAGAGCATGCAGTTGACTGTATGAAGACCAAGAGGACAACCAAACAGGCAGTCCAGCGTTAGTGGACACAACACTTCAACAAAAATAAGAAATATACTAAGGTGGAGATCAGTGGCTCTGCTCAAAGAGTCAGGTTTGTTCTCAGGTCGGTGGGGATGATTCTCAGTATCACAGCAGCACAGCATCTATGTGGGCTATTAACAGGCATTCCAGGCATGCTTTCCAAGAAATGGGCTGTGTGCTCTAAGTGGAAAAGATCTGAGTGGCTTAGTTATGAGCATAACAGGAACAGAGGGGGGTAAACAACTTCATGGGAAAACAAGAATGGTTAAACATTAGTTGCCCTCTGAAAAATAAAGTCACACGGACGGCATGCAATGACTGCCAAAAAATCAAGACTTGGGAACTCCGCAAATAAGTTTATTTCACAGACCGGGACATACTCTGTGAAATAAAAGTAAGAAACCCCTATACACGCATGCTAGAGAATAATAAGAGAATACTTCTTGTGCAGGGAACACATACCATTTTTACTAGATATTGCTCATTGCTAAAACATGCATTAGCACAAACAGTGCAGATATTCAAGGTTTGAGTTGTTTTAACCTTTTGACGAGCGAATAGTCATTCTCTATTGAGTTTAAAAGATGGATTACTATCTCTTTGGGAAACAGAACATTAGCTGAAGACAAGTTTAGAGCAAGTGGAAAGGAAATCCAGAGTTTGGGAACCAGTAAGAAAAGGGCCATAATCTGAAACGGTTGTCCTGATCTCTACTGGTGCAAGATGCAGAGCGCACAGACGGTCCTTGAATGTTCCTTCATAGTTTATAATATATGTTACAGTTAATAAATATTAACAGTGGAGCACATCCATGAAAGCCATTAATGCAGTGGGGGTCGGCTCGGGGCAGGCGCATGGGCTTCTGTATGAATCAGTCACTGTCGATATCTCGATGGTTAAGCATGTGCGATTTTAGGGCTGTACAATCAGTCTCTTAAACAAGATACTTAACTGAAGTCCTCATGGAGCTCAGTGGGAAGAAGTCCTTGCAAGGAGCAGGGAGGGTCAGCATTGATCACTCACCTCACTTGCAGCATCCCAGATCTTTGAATGGTAAGATACTTTCGATATTTTTAAATCCATAGGATCACCATATCTATCATGGAAGGGTGGATTTGTGTGTCTACAAAAAATTTGATCAAGATAACTGGATGAATGGTTCTTAAGTGCATGATTATCTAGAAAAGATATATTGGTTCTAAATGGGGGAGGCTACGCTTGCTGAACCACCAACTTGCGACTGTATACAGCTTTGTATTGTCCGTTTGTAAACCCCACATCTAGCGGTGGTACTTAAAATTGAAGCCTCCTGATCTGTGAATGCCCAAGAGAGGTCATTTTCAAACACTTAGGGTACTTTATTGGTGCTTTTCGTACATTCGCTGATTCCTTCAGGGCAGATACGTTCATGTGTATACTCGCAGCCACAGCCTGTGCAGGTAAGAGTGCGGGGCGGTGTGGTCCGGTTTGTGGGGGGAGAGGGATTATTTGACAGACTATCACAAGGGAAAATTAAATAAATATTACATTTTCCCTCAAGGTCATCTGTTGAAATCCCCCCCAAACCTGGCCCTGCCACCCTACCCTTCTTACATGACGGGCCACGGCTGGTATACTGAAACCACTTGCTTTAGTATATCTGAACCATGCTTTATTTCTTGAAACTGTAAGCAGATTTCCATTATACTTTTTTTGCAATAAAACTAGTAGGGTGTCTGGGGCTCAACATAATATTCGTCCGGGAGATGATCTGTCTCGTGGATTTAAACAACCGAAATGTCCACCCATAGCAGTGGAAGTTGGTCTAAATGAATCCTTGTGGGTTGCTGATAGTAGTTCATTATGTGATTATTGACAATATTCTCCAATCAGCTACATTTAGTTTTAGTTTGCATTTGTTTAATGTCTCACAATTACAATTCTATTTCCTATTGGATAAGTGTATGAAATGATTAATGCAGTAAAAAGGTGTATTAATCTGCCACAGCTTTACGTATTGTTTTTTATTAGGTTTTCCATTACTCTCATGTAAAATTTGTGAACCTAGGAAAATCACCATAAAATGCTCAGTAGTGTTTGAAAAATAAGTCCCTTGGGCCTTCAGAGATCTGGCATACTGTAAATCAAGTAGATGGAGCATGGGGGGTGGGGCAGGAGGGATTATACATGGGATTGGGGCCAGAGTGAGAGAGTCAGATCAGTAGTAAATGAGAGTACTTAACAGAAAATAGAATCTGCCACCTTAGTACAGATTTAGCATATTAACTAAAATGAAAAGAGAATATTAGAGCCCAAATAGTTTGCATTTATCTAGAAAATCGTATGTACCTTTTGGGCCAAATATTTTCTTTTCATTGAAAAGGATAAGCTGTTGCTTGAAAATGAAAACCTGTGTTTCAGACCACGTAATAAAATTATGGTAGAAACCCTTAAGGTCTCCATTGTTTCAGCTTTACATATGTAAATCATACAATAGTATTCAACTTAAATTGAACTTTTAAAATCACAACCAGAATTATGCTGTATTAAAATTATCTCAGAGAATAATAGGACATTCTGAAGTTTACAATAGTTCATTTCTAACTTGGCTAACAAGTTACATGGCAATTCAGAACTAGTATCAGGTACCCGATTACACTATCTGAAAGGCACTAACCAAACTATTAAACCAGCATTAAATAAGCATAAAAGGTTAAGAGGGGAATACATCTCTTCCTCATACAAGTATAGACCTCTACACACTTTACCACTGCTAACCAGAGATAAAGTGCTTGTGCTCTCTTCTTAAAACATGTTAGAATGGCTTCTACCCAATTAGCAGATTTAATTTACGTGTAAGTCCTTAGTAAAGTGGCACTACCTATGCCCCGGGCCTGTAAATTAAGTACGACTAGTGGGCCTGCAGTATGGATTGTGTCACCCACTTATGTAGCACTTTAAACATGTCTCAGGCCTGCCTTTGCAGCCTCTGTGTGTGCAGTTTTAAACTGTAATTTTATCCTGGCAAAGTAAACCTTTACCATCTAAACAAGAGGAACCGGGAGCTTTTGGTTCAGTCCAGCACATGTACTTCCTTCTGTAGGAAAGTAGTAATTGAATGTAAGGGTGTGCAGTTCCTGGGACAGGGGAAGGTAGTCCGGTCAGAGGGACAGCTTCCAATTGGAGTAAGTGCCCTCACACCCGGAGAGTATTAGTAGGGGACAGAATGCGTTTTTCTTCAAAGTCCGACATGCGTAGACAGGCCAGACTGGGGGCGAAGGTGCTACCCATTGAAGTCCCCTGCATCTGGTGGAAGAGATGATCATTTCACTAAACAGCTTTTGCTATCCAAACAAGTGATATATTGTCAAACACGAGTGTGGGTGCAACAACAAGGGCACTTAAGGTATAAATGGTAAATGAAGCATGTCGTAGCAAAAAATACCAGAGCCCCTCGGGCATTCATGCACTGGCACTGTCTTGTTAGCATTTTAACAAAAAGTACCCACGATCACATATTGATTGTCGCATATTGTGGTGGTACTAGTCATGCATTTCAAGCATTCAGCATCTGATTTACATGAGGGTGTATGTGGAAATATGATGAGAAATGTATGAAATTCGATAATACAGAACAATGTTTTACCAATTTTCAAAAACATACCATGTGTTTGTCCTATGTTTTGTTCTGCCCCCCCCCCCTTCCTTTTCTTTCAGGTCAGTCCAATAAACAAGGTAGAATTTAGCCTTGTGAAGCACAGCACTACTGGTTACTTGAACTATCTGCACTATTTGAAGAACCACTCATGCAGTAGTGCAAGATATAATATTTTCTCGGTCCTGATGAATTGCCAATAGACCCCTTAGGGGCTGTATGAGGCAAGAAACATGTTGACCACACAACTTTACAACACAAATGCTCTATCAGACCATTGCCTTCCCTACAAGCTACACTGATTTCAATTAGGTTGGTGAGCCCCACCAATAAAGTTTAGTAAAACCCAGCATCACTAAACCTATTTTAACCACTCCTTTCACTTAACTACACTACTTATCGTAGCCCATACACCCTCATTCACTCAACGGATTTATTATAAAAAAAGATCTCCGGCAAAGAGCCCCTTCGCGGGTGCACGTCGGGCATTGCAGTGCCAGCCCAACAAGGAGCATGCCAATATGATGCATGACATCTCTCTGGGTGTGTGAGGGCACTTACTCCAATTGGGGGCTGTTCCACTGACCTGACTACCTTCCCCTGTCCCAGAACTACTCACCCTTGCATTCAAACAGTAAACCTTTAGCCAGGTCCAAACCTTCCTTTTTAATACATATACATCACCCGTAGGGTAGGCCCTGGACAGCCCAGATGGCAGGGTGCAATGTATTTACAAAGTAGGACATGTACTTCTAAGTTTTACATGTCCTGGTAGGGAAGAACTCTTAAATTCGTTTTTCACTACTGCAAGGCCTACCTCTCACATTGGTACCTACCTTACTGCGTTTTAGAAGTGTAATTTCCTAAAGGAAAGCGGTAATCTGTTAAAGTTTGGTGTCTCTCGAATCATAATTTAAAATCCTAACTTATGGTGAAGTCTGATTTTAAAATTACAATTCTGAAAATGTCACTTTGAGAAATGTGGCATTTTCTAGCCTTAGCTATTTGGTGACGTCAGCCTGTTTGTGGGTTCAATGGCTTGGTGTGAGTGACAGTTGGACTTTTTGTATTCGTCCTAGACAGCCATACACAATTGGGAGCTTAGATTTGACTGGATAGGCCACCAATGGGAGTGAGGAGCAGGACCCAGCCCCACTTACATTTGAAATGCAAGTAAGAGTGTGCAGGACACGTGAGTTCAATGTCAGGAATGGCCTAATTCAGGCAAGAACATGACTCTCAGCTTGCCTGATGCCGTTTGCAAGGGCAGTTGCAAAGCGGTTTGTCACCATAAAGCAAGGTATATTTTTATGTCCACAGCCCATCCCCCCTGTTAGTGTCTGTAAGGAATTAACTGTTTCATGTGGGCTCTGGCTTTTGCTTTTTTGGATTAGGTTCTGCTGCTATTAAGAGTCTGGGAGAACGGATATCCAGCCTTCAGCTACCTGTGCTCTGACACCCAAACATGATGCAGCATTGGCTGGTCCCAATTGCATATTTAAATTTACATAAGACCCTAGTAAGAAAACAAAATGCACCAATGGCAGAAAAGTTAACTGTCACATGCGCACTGCAGTGTACATTTACAATTCCCCCATTTGTGACTGTAAATGTATCCCTTTCAGGACTGCCACTGCAACTCTGAACTGCCTTTTAAATTGCCCATTAACTATTCTTCTGTCCCCCACACTGCTATGATTGGGGTCTTCTGCATACTATGCACTGAGAAAACGTCCCTACAGCTTGGAGCATTGGCTGGATGTTCTATTTGCCTGTCACTCAACCTGGCTGCACTGCCAATGAGGCAACCATTCCCAAATTCACACTCGCCTCCAAACGTGTCTTTTATTTTGGGTCTACTTTGGTTCACCTATCTAATTCACCTATTCATCTCCCTAAAATCTTCCCATTTATTGTTTCTAACTTTTAACCTCAGCAAAAGCAGCTTTCTCTGTTACTAAATAGATTTCTTATTGTTTTCTGTCCTGACTAGTGTTCTTCATCAAATCTTATTGTTGTGGTTAATTACCATTTAAGTTGCCCTGCTTTGTCTCTGAATTTATATATAGATCAGTCTCCCCTTTTCCACACCCATCTGTTGATTGGACCCCCTCCTCCTACTTTTCAACCATCCTCTTATGTTTTCTGGTCATCTTTTCCACTGTGCAATTTTCCACTTCATTTCCTAAAATTACTTGACCTATGAAACTGGATTTCTCAACTCAACTTCACACCTTGTGAAGTCTTGAAGTTATTCAATTTTGGTTAAACCCTTCTTTAATACAATATATAACTTGGCCCTTAATGTCTGTGCTCATCATGGCATTTCATGCTCTCTTGTTAACTTTCTTTATAGGTTTGGAGGTAAAAACAGAGAGAACATTCAATAATGTAATATACAACAGATATCCGTTAGAAACAGTTGTATCCTTTTTTTCCCAACCATCCACCTAGAAAGATTGCCATATCATGTGGTGTGGCAACTGGGACAGACAGTGCAAAATGAAGACCAAGTCTCTAGAATGTTTGTCTGCATGTCACTCCAGAATGTATGTAACTTGGGTCACAGCCATAAAGCATTTAAAATAGTACACTTATCTACAACAGATGTTACATTTCCAACATATGTCACGTGGGAGAAACCTTGTGGCGTAAAATATAAAAGAGGACCTATGCCAGTCGGGTAACATCTTAAAGTATGAGAATTTTAGTCTGTGCATTCAACTACTCTTGCCAATAGCCTGGCATATGTTTTTCGCCCAAGAGATATTCCAAATTAGGCCTGGGTGGAATTTAAAGTAAGCCCGCGCAATTTGTGTAATTTCGGGAAAGTCACATTACTCCTGTGTGAATAATTCCTGAAATTGCTCCACTTTGTGCGATTACACGTCAGTCTCAGTACAAATTTACTAAAACATGCCATGCAATAAAAATGTACAGCAAACGCACAGGAACAACAGAATATAAACTGCTGTTTGCAGTGCTTTTTTTGTACTATGTTTTAGTGTGAAATGCGCCCAAGCGGTAAAATTGACTTGATGGCGCGTTTCGTACTAAAATACATCGCAAAATAAAAAAAAAATCCTTTCACGCAATTATGCATACATTTGCTGATATTTCACGCAATTCTACAAACTTCACACACCACTTTCCCAGCGCACCATGGCACTTTTACTTGTAGGGTTGGAGGAAGTGTGGTTGATTATTAGGATATAAATACCAGTAATAACTCCCCCATAGTACGTATGTATGTATGTATATATATATATATTTTTTTAAGTATGTCCCACTTGGTGACGATTGTTGTGTTAATAGACAAACGTCCTGTATTCCTGTATGTGATGTAGACATGGCGCTACTTGCCTATTTTGCCAGTAGCACGAGCCATATAGTCTAAATTCTTCATTGAGTTTTATTCTCTTCCAGAGTGAAGGGGTGTTACAGTCTACTTATGCCTGTACTCTCCCATACTCCTTAATCTAACGTGTCTTTTACAATGCATATTTCAGGCGAGCATTAGAGTATATTCTTGGATGAATATCTAATCATATACGTTAATGGTTGCAGTTGTTAAGCAAAGAGGTCTCTATTAGGCCCAGGTGCATTTTGGGCATCGTTTTAAACTTGTATCTGGGATCCAGTACTTTGTGTGTATCAATCAACCCACTTTCCCAGTGTACCCACACTGGAGGAGGCCCTTGTTGAGAGAAGTAATACTAACGGGTAGAATTAATGAGGCAGGCCACCTGCTTCAGTATGGGTTTGTATTTTGGGCGCTTTTAATCGTGGCTGGTCCCCCCCCCCCCATCTTCCCCACCACCAAAATAAAGGACAAGTCATTATCAATACTTTTGAAAGAGTCTGAGTATTAATATTGTTATCATGGCAATTAAACAGTTGAAGCACAATGCGACTGTCATTTTTAGGATGTCCGCCTTGCCTCAAATGGATATGTTGAAGTGTTCCCACCAGGCCCTATCACTCCTGTGCATGGCATAAGAGGGTGGTTCTAGGTTGTTGGGGGTCATTTGTTCTAGCCCGGGGTCTCCAACCTTTTCTGTAGTGAGAGATACTTCTGATCAGTGAAAAGCCTCATGAGCCACTAAAGGCAAAGCAGCTACTGCATTGTTCCCAGAGACCCCAAACACGCAGCTTCAATAACTTGCACAGTGCACACCCACTGTTAAGTGTACAACATTCACCCCAGGTTTACATGTTCCTGTTGCAAACAACGCTGTGTAATGTATGGCGGCCTAGCCTGATAGGACGCTTCAATTGGTTGAGGTCCTGCCAGGTGATCTGCAGGAATAGAGTTGAATTCCAGCAGGGCCTGCTGTGCCTGTCATCCTAACAAGGTCCATAACACGCTTTCTGTCCTGTAAACATTACAACTGTCATTCACACACTTGGATGCAGTCTGTTTGTTTAGTTGACCAAATGCATTTGCTACTGTTTACGACTGCACATGCCCCATACAGGCAATTTTAAAAAAGGGGTCACGCCGACATTTTGTCAGAGTGAAGTAAAACCATCAACGGCTCCTGGTTCTCTGGTTTTGAGAAGTTTGTCAGTTGTGGGTGAAACTAGGTGTTTAAGGCAGCTCTCAATGGCAGGATATATGAAGCTTGCCAGTCAGCGGTCAGCAACAAATCCCTTGAAGGGCCAGAGAGAAAGCTTAGGGCAGCCCTGCCTAGAAAGAGCTCTAAGCCAACACCCACCACCCAAGCTGTGCACTCAATACCATAGTGTTGTAACTCTGCCACCCTAATGGTGCACATTATAACACAGTGCCAGATTGTGGTGCACTTTATGCCACTGTGATGTAACTGCGACATCCGATTTGCAGAGCTCTTTAAAAAGCAGTCCTCCTCCCGGACCAGTACCATTGTACCACAGAGTTGCCACTTTCCCACCTGGACTGCAGCCCACATTGTACTGTAGTCCATTTTTCCAGTCTCCTAAAAAGATCCTTTTCTCAATTTTTAGTGACGAATAGCTAGAATCCCTGGTTTGGTTTTAAGAAATGTCTGGGGGTCGTTAAAGAGACCATCTCTTAAATTAAATAACAAACAAAATGTAGCTATGTCAGACACATCAGACATCAGCACTTTGTAACTGGAGGAGGGAGATACATATAGTTTGATTACCAGTGAAGTCCCTTGTATGCAAGATTCGCCTTGAGCACTTGCGTTGCCTTTCGCATCTTTATCGTAGTACTATAAAATAATGAGCTAAAAAACCGGAGGCAGGAACTTCATTTTACGTTTCTTTGGCCTGTAAAGAAATATAAAATGAAATTCCAAGAGGTATTTTATTTATTTAAAAAAAAAAAAAAAAGAAGAAAATCTATGGGAAATGCCCCTTTCATTTAATGTAACGTTTCACTTAAAAAAAAAAAGTACCTCTTCATTTTACATTTATTACATATTTCGACAATAAAACTGTGTTTCACATGGATATATATTGTTTTTAATAAACTAGTACCTCTTGCATGTTGACTACAAACTGGCGACAGGAACCTTCCGCTGCTGGTCCTAGGTCTAACACTGGTTGTGCTCTGCAGCCCAAGGTGGCGAGCTCTGCACCATCTGTGCTGTGGTATGTAGGTACAACAAGCCAAATTAATTTCCTTGACTTACAAGGGTCTGGCGGCAAGGCTGCTGCCCCAGAGGAACCATACTGGGGGCAGCAGAAGGTGGGCCAATCGGTTTCCATTCTAATACTGCGCATGCCGACCTTTGGCATCGACGTCACTCCCGACGCCCCACCCCATACGAGTTTAATTCAGCCAGTTGCGTGCAGCTTGTTTGAGTGAGGGCGGGCAAGCACTGCCGGAGCCCTAAAATGAGCCCTAAAATAAACAACACTAAAATGACAGGCCAAATTTACTTTTCATGCAGGGAATCGAAGTGCACTAAAAAGGGTGTTCGGGCCTTGATCTACTCACAGGGTGTCGGCAAGCTACCGGTAGCTCACGATCGTCTAGTTGGAAACCCTGTTCTTGGCCGTGACTGAGTAAAATAGCCAGATAGTTTAGGGTTTTGGATATCCATCTCATGGGGAAATCAGTTAGGCATGCTTTGATAGTTATTTGCAAAATTAGCAGTTCTCCACATTTGGACCAGTTCATTTTGTATCCTGCAAAATATGAGACTGTCTTTATCAGTGACATCTAAGCCTGCAGTGAAAGAGTAAGATTAGTTGGGGTTAGAATGCATACAGAAAGGATTTCAGTGGTGCTCATGGTGTGGTAATGCCTTTAAACTCATTTGAAGCACAGATAGCCGCAGACAGGGGTTCCAGCACTAGTGCATGATGTGTAGCAGTAGTGAGAACAATCAGAAATCAAATAGTCAACCATTGCAACCTGTGGAAATACTGATGGAACCATAGGTTAAGGTTGCAGTTGATATCATGGGCCCAACTGATGTGCCAAATGAACGCAAAGTAGTTTTAGAATGATAATAGTGAATTATTTTTCTAAATGATTCTAGGCCGAGTTCAGGAATGGGGTGCCTATTCTTAAGGTAATCAGATCCATGGAAAAAGTATTCATTAGTGAGGATTATCCAGAGGAGCTAGTGTCGGATAATGGTCCACAAATTTGTACTATGGACATGATGAAGTCTGAATGTATTGGTTAGTAGAGTGAGTAAATAAGATTGTAAGGATTTAGATGGCGGTGGCAAATTGAAAACCGTATGTGGAGTTATCTGATCTGATGTTGAGGACTTATTAAAGAACCAAGCATGATGTAACAGCTTATTACCCTTTTGAATTGCTGAGAAGGAGAAAACTGAACTAAATTGACAATAAGTGAATTTACTTATGCCGAAGACATAAATGGAAAAGAGAGGAGAGTGAGATCAAACGAAAAACCCGAAGAGCATAGAAAAAAGGTTTGATAAAAGTGGAGTGTGAAGAGATTGAATGATGTGGAAAATCAGAATAATCAGTGAACATTATGCATCTTCAAAAAATTTGCAAAGGGATGACGAAATATTGTGACCCTATGAGAGTTATGAGGGCTGGATAGGAATTATGCAGTGGTGGATATCAGAATTAAAGTAGAGTTGTGAAAAGGAAAAGAGTGAAATAACTAGCTGTGTATTGGAAGGAAGGAAGGAAACTACAATAAGAAACAGTAGTGAATGGAAATGGCCTAGGAATAAAAAAGGTGAATGCAAAGTAGCTCCCCCTCATCCCAGGAGAGGCGGATTCTTCCATCTGGGCGAGTAAAATCACTTCCCCTTTGAGTTTACTTTAGTGCAGGTGGTTAAAAGAAGAAGGTTCTTAAGAGTTCTCTGAAGATGAGCAGGGTGTGACTTTGACTAATGAAGGAAGGGAGCCCTGTCATGCAGCCAGCTTTGCGAATGGTGAGATTTACAACTCTCTGGTTCTCCACGGCCTGCACTAGTGGTTGCCAGAGTGCAAGGGTTTTCTAGCATCTGGCACTCCTTACTCTGTATCAGGGTGGGCCTGCGTGTTGTGAATGCTGGCTTGAAGGCTGGTAATGACTGGCAGCTGGTGGACAACAAAGCTGTGCAAGATTATGTTGCCTCATTGCTTCTACGTGGACAAAGTGGTGGAGAGTCACGATGGCTCGTCCATTGACTTACTCAACTTTTATGAATTGGTCATCAAATTAATGAGCATGTGGTAGTCGGCCTCCTCACTCCTCTCACTTTGGAGGCATTCATGGAAGAGGAAACACATATAACAAACAAAATGTATTCAACACACTTCCCACGCACATAAGGCTCTACACAACCAAGGACCTGTGTACATTAACCATCGCCTGAACTTCCACCAACCGTCGAGAAGACTATGCTCTACCTCCCTTTCACTTGTCCATACTATACTGCCCTTATCTACCGAAGCAGAAGTGGAGGATGCTCCTTCTCCTACATCGCAGCAAAGACCTGGAACAGCTGCCCATGCACCTCCGGATCATCACCTCACTTCTGGAATTTCGAATGGCCCTCAAGACCTGGTTGTTCGAATAAGCTTCCTGGACCTGCAAGCGCCTGTAAAACCGGCTGATTAGCCGCACGCCTTATAAATCCTTATTGATTGATGATTGAACATATTTAAAAATATATATTCCAGCTAATGATGGGCATGCAATCCCAAATAAGTCCTAAAAAAAATATTGTCCAATAGGCAATCGGTCGCAACTAGGGGTAGTGGTGCTATAAATACAATCCTATCCTTGAAGAGTCCGAGACAGTGGGTGGTTCAAAAGCAGTGCAAGAAGTCTAACATGAAAAAATATTTCAGATTCATAAAAACAAAGGTGATGCTGAATTTTAATTTTTATGTCATTGAATGGCGGGAAGAAAGGCGGCTTTTGTGAATCTTGAAACAGAACTATCCCTTTGCTCCAAAGGCAATATAATTTCTAGAGCTGGGTCATCATAAAAAGGAAGGCAAAGAGAAGATGAAAGAGATGAGAAGTGATTTTGCGGAATTTCAGAACAAAAACGTTGTGTTAGAAGTGTTCAGCAAAAAAAAAAAAAAAACAGTAAAACACCAGCTTTGCTTCAAAAAAACAATACACAGAACGCAGCATGAGAGTTCTTCGCTTGGAGCCTAGACATACTTTTATGGCCTGGCCACACAGAAAGAAGGGAGGGTCCTGCAAACAAAGGCACATTCAGAGATGTCTCACCGGGGCCTTCTGAAGGCCAGGCCGTACTGCTGACAGGCCAGGCCGACGGTGGGCGTGTAGACTATGGGCATGAAGCGCTCTATGTCAGATGTCAGCACCCTGTAGAACAGCTTCTCGTTTCTGTCTTGGAGGGTCATCAGTATGATGTATCTGAAAAACAAAAGAAAATGACATTTAAGGTGTGCTGGAAACTCTCAAGTATGATCCAGATGATTAAGGGTTTAAGTGAAATTAAACATGTGTAAGTTATCGTTGCATTTTTTACAGGAACAAGTCATAACAACACCATAGGGCTCAATTGTGTAACACTGGGTTGATGTTTAATCAACAAACCATTAACACTAGTCCCAGTAGTGTCATAACAACAACGCCAATCAAACAATAAGATTAAGAACACAAATATATTGTAATTCAAAATCAATACATGTTCCAGCTTTCCACTGAAATTCATTAAAGCACAGACGTTTTTCAAAAATAACACACAAAGTAGGCTACACGTGGCAAATGTTACTTCCCAAAAGAGGAATATTCTTACCAATGAGAAGCAGTGAAAATGTAAGCAAAACGCTGACACACAGGCACAGTTGACATCCAACAATGGGAGACTGCAAAGTTTGAAGAGGCCACAGGTGCAGAGCTTCTGGTCACCAGAGGATGTAGGTACCTTGACCTGACTCCCCTTCCTGGGCACATGCTTGAGACTCTATTGAGTGCCCCTTTTACTGCTTTATCTTATTAAAAGAGTCAAAACGTGTTTATGTCCATGCCTGTATTGTGAAATACTTTGATGCTGCATGAGCGGACCTGTGCTATGAATAAAGAGTAGAGGGCTTTTTCTCCTCAATCCTGGGAGTCACAGGGACAACCATACATTTGCTGAGGTGGGGTTGATGGTGTTCACCACTAACCAGGACATGTGGCATGCACTCAGAGAAAAATGGCCTCCCAAGCCTTCTTCGCTCTCTGGGTTGCTGTGGACGAGTAATCGCAGCTTAGATTAAAGAATGTGGGGTAGGGTTGAGTCAGGGAAAAACAAAACACAATCATCACAAGAAAGATGGGAATGTCCAAGTAGATTGCAAGCGTTTTGTTCAGCAAGAATCAATACTTTCATATCACCTCAATACATTTCATAGTGTCGCATAGTAAAAGACTTCGAAGCACCATGTTCACGTCCTCAGAACTCTTGGGATAGCTGGGAGTTTCCAGGCAGAGAAGTCATTCAGCAGCAGTGCAAGCAAGCAGAGCTTCGTAAGGCCCTTCAGGCTTGTTCCCAACCAAGAGGAAATCAGCAGCGCTGAGCTCCACTTTCTAGCAGCACCAAAGCAGGTTTCGCACAGCTCTATTAATTGTTGCCAAAGACCTTCCTCAACCTAGGAGTGGAGGTCCAGCGTATATGTCCAGTTCTGGGCAGGAGACTACTTGAAATCAGAGTGCAGTCTTAAAATCAAATCTACCCAGTTTGGGCAAGAGGGATTTCTGGCAGACAAACCCTTACCTTCTTACAGTGGTGGCGGGTCAACTCTAAAAGTGGTGAGGCACAAATCCATGCTCTAAATTGAGAGTGCCTCAATGGCCAGCCCAAGCACCTCCAGTAACATCTCTGCAGCTGCAAGGACCCTCAGCGTATTCGTATCCGATGTCCGTTGCAGTGTCTGCACAGTCAAGCCCCTGCTTATCCTTGCACACGTGGGGCCAGATTTATCCTTTCGTGCAGCAAGCCACTTTACTGTGGTGCAGTGTCCAGAAAGAGAAAGGGCACTAATGGCAAATCTGAGAATGCTCCAAATTCCATGGATGGATGCGAGGGAACACAAACACACACATACACTTCACTCATGAAACGCCTCAGAGCCGCAGAGTAACGCAAGGTAGCGATTTGCACTGTGTTACGTTACTCTAGATTTATCAAGCCAAGCACAAGGTGGCCTTGCATGGCTTGGTATATCTCACTTAGATTTTGCATTACCTTTGCAAGGGCGATGTAAAACCTTCTGGCCCTAAATGTTTGTGGTTACCATAGTGTGCCCTTCGACAGGTATTGTGGTTCTTATCTGAGCTTTCGGTTATTGCATCTATACAACAATTGACATGCACCCAAAACCAACCAGGATTTCCGGTTTTGGTATTATTGGCTTTGTCAATGGTTGTTAGTTGGTTAATATAAATGAGTATGTGGCCTGGTTCCGAAGGTCACCAGGGCTCTAACACGCACTACAATGAATTCAAATTCTCCAATAGTACATTCAAATCAAATTTTATCAAAAATATCAAAGATGAAACATCACAATTTCATATTATCATCGTTCAAAATTATCATCGTTCAAAATTATTTATATAGTAAACAATTGTTGTTCCATTGCATCATCATGTAACAAATCATATTACATTGTCAATATAATAAAAACCCAATGCATTTCGGGGCTGAGGCCCCTTCGTCAGGGGTCTATTTGAAGGAAAGAAAAAGGAAGAAAAGGAAACTCATTTACTTTTGATGCTTATGAGGATTACTAAATTTCTACAGCTTGTTAATTTAACGGTTCTTACCACGAAAGTAGGGTGACACAACAAATCCTATGTTGGTTTATATTGTTGTGTGGCAATGGTACATCTAAAGTTTTTGTTTTTTTTAATATCGTGTTATTCTTACAACTATTCGATAATACACGGCATTTATTTGATTGATCGAGTTAGAGTCAGTTTACCTGAGTCTTTCTTGCGTATTAAATATCTGCAAAAAAATATTTTATTTGTAGTTACTTAAGGGTAGACTAAACTAGATCTTTTTTAACCAAGCGACACGTTTTTTTGCAGAAAACGTTTTCATTTGCTCACCTGTGCGGGTTCTGATGGGCGCATAAATGAAAAATCCTGTATGGATTAAAAAATATACGAGTTCTAATGAGCATGGTTTCATGCATTCCGGAAAATCTAGTTTTCCGAGTTCTCAGGGGTTATAAATGCAATTTTTACCTGCGAGCCTCGTGAGCAGTATATTGGTCTCGCTACTTCATTATATGCTTGCCGCTGTAAATGAAAGGATATAAGCATTCAGAAGCCTGCTCTTGATTATTAAAGACGATACAATGCACGTTAGTGCTTGCTCGTATTTTCGGGCTTACCGTTTACGCGAACCGTCTCACTAGATACGGCGTCCTGAGTAGAGTATGCCGACCGGATCTTTCCCTAGTGATATTAGTCCTTTCATTGTTGTTTGTTTACTGTCGCACGATGTGCAACAGTAAACAAAGGACTTATTCAGATTGTGCTGTTCAGTCGCCATTGTTAAATGGTGAAAATTAGTTATTTACGAATAATATGAACCTATTACGCGATAGGTAATATTTGTTTAGAGTAGTCCCACTCAAGAAGTGATAAAATATATGTATGCTTTTTGCATACATACATCGTGATTAAAGAAACAGAAAATAGAGTGAATAGATGAAGTTTAGAAAAACAAAACATAACAAAACTAATACCAAAAACCATTGCTCAACGTACATCATCCTGCCTATTTACAATCTTATTCATTGAAATAAACCCATTTTAAACTCATGTATGTCTATATGTATTTATGCGTGATAAAAAGATGTGAGTTGATGCATTAATGTGTCATATATATACAAATCACTGTGAGTTCGAGTCCCTAGGGGATCATCTTATTCAAAATTTACAAGTAACAAATCATTTCCATTCTATCATTTAACCCGTTTGGGGTCAGTGTTTGCAATTTACGTATCCAAAAGGCTTCCCTCTGGAGAAGGATTTTCGCATTATCCTGTCCTAATCGCTGTGGGATAAGTTCGATGATTTGAAATCTCAATTGAGCTATTGTGTGGCCTGCTTCCATCCAATGTTTAGCCAACGGAGAGCTATAGTTCTTATTACGAATCCGACTTTTGTGCTCAGAAAGTCGCAATTTTTATTTCCTGTCAGTTTTCCTGACGTACAATAGTCCACAGGGACATTTAATTGAATAAACTACATGCTCTGAGTTACAATTGGTGATGTGCCTGAGTTTAATTTTTTCACCTGTGTGCGGGTGTAATAGAATATTACCCGGTATAACATTATTGCAATTCTTGCAGTTGAAGGATCGGGTTGTGCCTTTGTAGATCTCTTGTTGTGGAATAATCCCCTCATCTTTTATTGGTTTGTTAAGTAGTTCCTTAAGATTCTGCGCTCTTTTATAGGCGAATAAAGGTTTGTCAATGAACAATGATCCAAAGTCTTTCTTGACTTGCAAGATCTCCCATCTTTTTTGAATTATTCTTTTTATATCTCTCGATGCTGTCGAGTATTTCGATACAAAAACCATCCTCTTGTTAACGGTTTTAGATTTTTTCTTTAAAAGTTCTCTCCTGGGTATTGTTTTGATCTTTTCAATTTGTGCTTCTACCAGTTTTTTGGGGTATCCCCTGTCCAAATATCTTTGTTTCTGTTCTGCCAAACTTTTCTCACATTTTGCATTGTCAGAAGATATCCTCTTTATCCTCATAAACTGTGATATGGGAAGGTTATTGATTAGATTAGCCGGATGGAAACTTCCATACAACAATGCTGTATTTTTATCAGTTGCCTTCTTGTATAGTGTTGTTTGAATTGAATCATTTACTATTTCAACCATAACATCCAGGAACGGTAGAGATGTTTTGCTGATGTTGTGAGTAAACTGGATTCTTGGGTTTGCTAGATTCAAACTATTGATGTTTTGCAAAAGTTCTGAAGCAGACCGTTTCAAATTATAAAAATGTCATCTATGTACCGTTTGTAGTACACGATTCCTTCTTGCCAGGTACGATCTTCAAGTATGTAATCCAATTCGAACTTCGCCATAAAAATGTTGGCATATATACATGTACCAGGAAATCCCATTGCTGTTCCGGTGAGTTGGGTGTAATATTCATCTAACCATGAAAAATAGCTATTTTCCAAACAGAATTCCAATAATTGCATAACTAGGTATTTTAGTTCTTCTGGTTTATCAGTTCTCAATAGAGCCCATTCCATGGCTTCCAGTCCTTGTTTGTGAGGGATCGACGTGTACAAGGATGTCACGTCTATAGTGCAAAGTGTCCATTCCATGCACCCTTCAGTTGTGATAGTTGAAAGACTTCTAAGAAAATCCGATGTGTCTTCCAGATATGTTGGCCAGTCTTGGATAAATGGTTGCATCTGAGCATCTATATAAATTCCTAAATTCTCAAAGATTGATGAACATCCAGACACTATAGGTCTGATCGGAGGATTATTTAAACTTTTGTGTACTTTTGGTAGAAAATATATCCTTGGTCTTCTAGGATAAAGTTGTCTTAGGTAACGTTTGGTCGTGTTATTGATCCAACCCAAGTCTTCTGCTTTTTCTAGAATTTTATCCAAAGCTTGGGAGATTTCCATCGTTGGATCTTTGTCAAGTTTGGCATAGGTATTCACATCCTGGACCTGCTCATTGCCCCTTTGTATGTAAAAATCTGAATCCATTATAACTAATCTTCCGCCTTTGTCCGCCTTTTGGATCACTATAGTATTGTTTTTTGCCAGTGCCTGTAGAGCACTATGCTCTGCTCTTGTCAAATTGTTCAACTTTCTCCTGTACTGTATTTTACTCATATCGGCTTTGACCAAAGTTTCAAATGTATCAAAGCTCTTGTGAGATACTGGTGCTAAAAAGTTACTTTTGGGTTTAAATTGCATCTCTGCGCTGTCTGCTGTGTTAATAGGATTCAGAATTGTGAAGAAATGTTTTAGTCGCAAGATCCTCATAAATGTAAAGAATGCTACTTCTCTCTCCAGTTCATTAGTATGATACGTACTTACAAAAGAAGTCCCTTTATTTAACAGTCTCTCTTCAAATTCAGACAAGGGGTATTTCAAGATGTTAATTACAAGGTTTTGGTTTGGCTCCGTAATCCCGTTTTCTTTGCTAATTCCTTTTCCTTTTCCTCTTCGCGTCTTTTGTCGCTCGATTGTGCGGATGATTGGTCCGGTGGTTTGCTTTGTGGTTGACCCTTCTCTAAAAAAGCATTAGATGAAGATGCAAATGCTGTATCCCTTATATTGGATGTTTGCGGACCTGGTTTATGACGCTGCTGATGGGCAATGGGTTGCCTGGAGGTACTTGCATCACCATCTGAGACCACACTTTCATCAGATGAAGCTGGTTGTTGATTTTTGTTGGTATATCTTCTTGTTGCATAGATTTCCGCCCAAGTGTAAGCTTCATTCAGCTTGTAGTCAATAGTGTCACGCTTGAATTTACGCAATTTTGTTTCCTGGAGCTCCTTTCCATACTTGTCCAGTCTTACTTCTATTTCTTCCAAGAATTTAGTCCATGGTTCATCTTCCATTTTTGCAGACAATTCTTTCTTTACGTTAAATATTTCCTCTTCTAGATCTTTAATTGTCTTCGCAAGCTCTTCAATTAGCAATAAAATCAAATCTAGTGAGCATTTATTAAGTATCTCAAACCACTTTTCCATGAATTTAGGGTTGTTATTTAGTCTATACAGCATAGGTCGAATAGCCAATCTGAGACCTCTTGGGATTCGTTTTACACAGTGATATTGTATCAGTGTAGATGCATGTAGGCGCTGATTTAGTTCACGCCTTGTTAAATATTGCAGTTGTTTAAGCTGTTGTGCAACAGATCCTCCTTGGGCGTCAAAAGTCTTTGTTTCCTTAATGAGTTTGTAAATTTGGGTTGCTTCATCTGTTATATACACTTTGGTGTTAGCTCTATTATCCGTAATTGCAGCAATTGAATCAAAAGACATTTTGGCCTTGGTGCTAGTGCCCGTTGTTTGCAGTAGGGATGTAACAATGAATGTTTACGGGTCCTGCACTCTATTTAACTAATGTTTTTAGTGTTTATACGATATGTGTGCTGTGTTGGATTAGTGCCTGCTCTATTTTCGGTTTCTTTAATCATGATGTATGTATGCAAAAAGCATACATATATTTTATCACTTCTTGAGTGGGACTACTCTAAACAAATATTACCTATCGCGTAATAGGTTCATATTATTAGTAAATAACTAATTTTCACCATTTAACAATGGCGACTGAACAGCACAATCTGAATAAGTCCTTCGTTTACTGTTGCACATCGTGCGACAGTAAACAAACAACAAAGAAAGGACTAATATCACTAGGGAAAGATCCGGTCGGCATACTCTACTCAGGACGCCGTATCTAGTGAGACGGTTCGCGTAAACGGTAAGCCCGAAAATACGAGCAAGCACTAACGTGCATTGTATCGTCTTTAATAATCAAGAGCAGGCTTCTGAATGCTTATATATGTGAACAAAAATGCCCAGGCATACACATAGCTTACTAGCGTATTCAGATACACGTGGTAGTATCTACAAGAACATTAGACAACTGCTTTCACTGATAGACTTGATTTTAATTTCTTACGGTTTTTCATAAAATATCATACGATAAAAATATTTCTACAATGTTCAGGGTGAATAAAACCTTCATTGTGAATATACATGATTTAACATATTAAAATTTCATTAAACAATATAAGAATGGATCTGAATACGCTAGTAACCTATGTGTATGCCTGGGCATTTTTGTTCACATATATTCTTTACCCTGACCCAGGATCGCTATTTGCACCAGGGGGTCCTTGTTTTTTCATACACACATATTCTGAATGCTTATATCCTTTCATTTACAGCGGAAAGCATATAATGAAGTAGCGAGACCAATATACTGCTCACGAGGCTCGCAGGTAAAAATTGCATTTATAACCCCTGAGAACTCGGAAAACTAGATTTTCCTGAATGCATGAAACAATGCTCATTAGAACTCGTATATTTTTTAATCCATACAGGATTTTTCATTTATGCGCCCATCAGAACACGCACAGGTGAGCAAATGAAAACGTTTTCTGCAAAAAAACGTGTCGCGTGGTTAAAAAAGATCTAGTTTAGTCTTCCCTTAAGTAACTACAAATAAAATATTTTTTTGCAGATATTTAATACGCAAGAAAGACTCAGGTAAACTGACTAACTCGATCAATCAAATAAATGCCGTGTATTATCGAATAGTTGTAAGAATAACACGATATTCAAAAAAAAAAATTCTTTAGATGTACCATTGCCACACAATAATATAAACCAACATAAGATTTGTTGTGTCACCCTACTTTCGTGGTAAGAACCGTTAAATTAACAAGCTGTAGAAATTTAGTAATCCTCATAAGCATCAAAAGTAACTGAGTTTCCTTTTCTTCCTTTTTCTTTCCTTCAAATAGACCCCTGACGAAGGGGCCTCAGCCCCGAAATGCATTGGGTTTTTATTATATTGACAATGTAATATGATTTGTTACATGATGATGCAATGGAACAACAATTGTTTACTATATAAATAATTTTGAACGATGATAAAATGAAATTGTGATATTTCATCTTTGATATTTTTGATAAAATTTGATTTGAATGTACTATTGGAGAATTTGAATTCATTGTAGTGTGTGTTAGAGCCCTGGTGACCTTCGGAACCAGGCCACATACTCTATTATATAGTAGTGAGCAGGCACTAATCCAACACAGCACACATATCGTATAAACACTAAAAACATTAGTTAAATAGAGTGCAGGACCCGTACACATTCATGGTTAATATAAATGAGCAACAATGATTTTCTTGTTAATAATATTGAAAATGGCTTAATACTGAGATTGTGAATTCAACTTTACTAAGGCCTGTGCAAGGGGCAGTGGTCTCAAGAGTAAATGTAGTCATTTACTCCATCTGCATATTTTACAACTTATTTTTCTCCCTGTTCACCACTCTTTTCACTCTCTCCTGAATGCACTGCCTCACTTCACCACCCTCAAGCCCACAACATGCCTACTCACCTGGAAGCAATGTAATGTCTTTTACTTTCGCCTTGTCAAATGTGTACTCCCTTCACACGCATTTGCAGAGAATCACTATTTCAAGTGGAAAACAGGACTATTGTTTTGTGCACCCTGAAGAGAGGCCAAAAATGGGAGGTGCACGTATTCTGAACTCATTTATGCCCCACTGACAGGCCCAGTGTGGACCTCTCACCGTCCTTCAGCCTCAATCCATATCTACCGTTAGTTAGTGGTCCATTATAAACGCCAGGAGGCCACAATATGATGCACAAGGCTAATGTACTACTCGGAAAAATACAGGAACAAGACATCCTGGAAATAGTTAACACTCTTAGATAATGCAGGGTGAAATAAAAGATACAAAATATAGAAAGCAACTAAATCACTGACCTGATAACCTTTACATTTCCAAATTGAATTTTTAGGAAACGATCAGCGTTGTTTGCCAGTAAACTTAAAAAACGGTGTCATATAGGGACCCCGACAATATCAGTGAAATTTCATTGACTCATATCCGGCACTTATGACCTTTCAAAAGCAGTGTCAGCTCTTAATATCCAACCTGTCATCCACCCACCCGCATCAGCGTGGCATGAGGCTTGTCCATGTGTGGTGCAGGTTTACAATGCCGACAGCACCGGTCCAGGTGGGCAGGTTGGGATCCTTCTTCCAGGAGGCCGGAAACAGGAAGAGCACAGAGCCACCGCGTGCATCAGGCGCGCAACACCCATTGGCCTCAAAGGGCTTCACCCCCCCCCCCGTCGTGTGTGGCAGCCCAGGATGAGACACTTCCCGGGCCCGCTTACAGCCGCACCCGAGCACTTCACAGGTCCTTAAAAGACCTTGTGCATGTTAATGGGGCTTTGTTGTTGTTTCACCCCTTCTAAGAGCCCCTGCAGCTCGACTCTGCCGATTGCCTAAAGATTCAGCCCCCCCCCCCCGACATTTTTTCTTAGCTCCCCCACCCCCCCACACCCCCCGAAATTTGACTCTAGTTGCGCCTCTGGTGTGCATACCATGTGAGATAGGGCCAGATTGGCATGGAAACTGAAGAGTGACATGACACATAGTGGTGGACTGGGCTTTGCATTAAAACGCCCCGGGACTGCATTATATCAGCGCAAAGTCGCTGACTTGATTTCAGCTCCACTTACATTGTACCAGAAGGCTGTGAAGAGGTAAGCCCTGCGTCATGGCGTCTTTGTCTGGAGAGAGGTTCGATTGAAGCTCTTGTTATTGTAAATAGTCACTGTTCAGAATGAAGTGGGTCCATATTTATGTTACAGCAGTGCTTTATAGGTATGGCCGTTTTTGAGGACCGACAGCGTAAGAGTAGGTTTAATGCTACTGGTTGATTGAGAGGGGTGGAGTCACGACGTTCAAATTTAAAGAGAGGAAAGTAGGAGTAACGTTTTTGAAACGCCGCTTTCAGCAGAGAAGACCGTGCTGGGAAACAGATTACATTGTATGAAAGGACTCGGGTGTTCGGGGAGGTTTTAGGTATGTTTTGCTTAAGCAATGTGGATTAAGAGGGCAGAGGCACAAGGTAAATTGAGGGTTTACATGCTAGGGTGGATACCGGTTGACGAGATAACGGAATGAGGCTAGGTTATGTATTACTACAGAGGCTGGTGCAGACGATTTTGTTGTTGGAGCAGAATAAGGTTAGAGGGAGAATGCTGAACTGGGTTAACAAAAAATATGATATGACATATGTATAAACAGTTTAGTACTATGTTCTTTTTACTCGCAGTGAACCCCTGAAGAAGGGCCAATTTCGGCCCGAAATGCATTGGGTACAAGAAGCTCTGTGATTGAGGAAGTAAGTTGTATTTATTGTGTGCTCAGAGAAAGGCCAGGATGGACATATCTGTAGCATAGGAAGCTGTTTAAATGAGACTGCATCGTACATGTGATCGTTAACGAGAAATAAAATCCACTCATGAAATGGATTTGGAGTATTCTGGAATGATTATTTTGGCTAATTTGGACTGTTTGGCAAACATATATGGTGAACGATTCAACAGGCTGTGCACCAGACTGGAGTGGAAACTTCGCTCCTCGTTTTGATGTTGTCAATCCTGGAGCGCCATACGCAACCCTTTATTTCTGATACCGCACAGAGGCTGACTGACCCTCGGAGCGAGGAAGAGGCCAAGCACTGACAATTATTTTAAAACAATTCTGTTTATTATGCATGGTGACAGACTGTAAATGTTTACTTTGAGCTATAATTAGGTAGGGGGTGGAGCCCCAATGCCCTAAGATGAAATCGCCCCTGCCTTCTTACCAGAATGTAAAAAGATGGTTACTGACTGGAAGCAGTTGGCCATGCACAATCTTGAGCGACATACTAACGAGTTCCTCTGCCAGTTCATGGAGACAATAATAAAAATTCCAGATTTGAAAAGCACAAACTTATCACCCCTAAGGGTGATCAAACTGTGACCCCTGCGCTCCAGAGTAAGCTGCTTTGGCCGCTGCGCCACACCTCTCCCACGAAGACAGAATATGACAAGAATGGAACTTTGTTTCTCTGTCAACAGTAGCCGCTCGCTAGCTCTTACTCTTATTCATACGAACAAATGGTCGTGATCAGCCCAGAGTAACTGACAACAGGCGCGCTGAAGAGGCTCACAAACAATCATTCATGCATGCATGCTCCAAAGTTTGTAACAGTTATTACAGTAACAAACGTTCGAATTATAAGAAATCACATACTATGACTATAGGTTCCAGAAAGGCGGCCAAGGCCAAATTGTACTGCAAGGGGGCGTAATTAACTAAAGTGCCAACGTTTCCCTGCCTTGGGGTAGATGAGCAAGGATCTTGGTGCCTACAACTCTTAAAAGAATATCTTAGCCCGAGCGGCAGGGGCCACCCTGAATTTTGCTAAAAGCCACTACCCGCACTATTAAAGGTCTACAATGCTAAATGTATCCCAATGGCTACATAAGGGAGTGACATTTGGGGTTACAAGGATGTGAAGGGGATCCAGGTGGCCGAGAAAAATTTTGTGCGAAAACTTCTTGCGGTCCCCACTGCAACCCCTGTTTTTAACTTACATGAAGAATTGGGAGTGGGTTACATCTCAGACCAGATCGCGGTCATCCCACTGCTGCGCTGGCTCAGAATTTGGACAAGCCCGACCCCAAATCTAAATCAACTTATAATTACTGACTGCACCTCATTGGAGAGGGCGTTGCTTATCCCCTGGCTGAAATATATAAAGGAACAGACCAGATGGCTCGGCCGCCCTGACCTGTTCCTGAGTCCAGGTGCTTTGATCAAGACTGCCATTAGAGAATTCAAAAAGCAGTTTCTGGACAAGCGGCAGAGGTTTAGGGAGGAGGCGGAATTAGCCAAACCACCCATAAGAAGATTTTCCATATTGAGCTCGGGCCCACAGATGCAGCCATATTTATCTTATGTTAACAAAGCACACCATTGCTTTGTTCTGACCAGATTTCATTTGAATCTGGTCCCTTGGCTTCTGGCATTTCCTCTACGCTATTCCAAACCTGGCTCACTTAAACCCTGCCCCTGTGATAATCAGATCATGATAAATTACATTTTATGTTTTTTTTGCACCCACTACGATTCCCAGTGCTGAAATCATATTTTACCACAGCTTAGAGACTGTCAGTTTGTCCAAGCAGGGCCAGCTTTGATTTATCTTCAAATGCTATCTTCCCCCATGGTTTGCCTGGGGGTTGTAAGCTTTTTAATAGTGGCTATTAGACATAGGAAGAAATTGCAGCTGCTGGCACCAGTCTGTTCTCTCACTTATTGTGCACTTTATAAGATAGTCTTTATAGACTTTGGTTTTATATTTAGCATTTTTGCACTTTATATTCTTGCACTATCGGTAGACTTATATATCATTGATGACATAGTAAAGCCGGATGCCCTTTTATTGGTTGGAACAGGTGAGGTTCCGTGAATTCTGAACCCGTTCCATAAAGGTCATGGTTTCGTTATGAATTTGATATTAGCGAACCGTAACTAGTTAGTGCGGCAAGTATGAGTGTTTTCGTTATGTTAGACTGATGGATTCACTCTGTATTTAGGGATTTCGTTCTGAACCCTTGGGTTCCATTTTGTATATCACAGCCATTTTGTGGTTGCCCTCACATAGGCCGATGACTACGGCCGAACGAGTCTTTAGCACACGTACACTTTAGCTGACTTCTGAATGACCTGAGCAAACTGACCCTGTTGCCTGAAGCCGACCTTGTTAAACCAGTTCCTGCCCTTTAGCTGATCAAGAATAAGGATCAGAGCACAGGACATCGTAAAACTTTTATTGCACTCAAATATGCCTTATCCTACTCACACCTGTTTCTGCGCCTTTCTTTATGGTCTGTTTACGATGGGGATGTGCCTTTTTTTTATTATGGGTTCGTTCGACCTGTCTTAAGAAGAATGTTGAGTTTGACCAATGATTGATCATGGGCCGGGTAACTGAAAAGTGGGTTTTACCGTCATGCGATACTTTTGGTGTGGATACATGCGATTGGACAGTTTGTAAATGTAAGGTATTTGTCTGGAATGTGATTTTTGGCATAAAAAGGGATGACTTGCTTTGTAAAATTGAGCAGTCTCCTGAGAACTCATACCGTGATGACTTCTAGGACTTCTGTTACTGGCTGCAGCCAATAAATTCGATCTTTGACGCCACCACGAAGAGTCCCGTGTCTCTGTATTCTAAGACAGGTGGACCCGAAGACTTTGGGCGTGCCCCTGGCGCCGCTGGGTCTTAAATAACCTGGTTCTTCAGTTGGCGCCCAACGTGGGGCGACTTCAGCGGTACCGGTCCAAGCCTGAAGATCGTGAGAAGCTTCGTGAGGAAATTCTGGAGGACGGCCACCACTTCATCGACCCCGGCCTGTCGAATGTGGACTGAAGGTCTTTTCTGCGAGGCTTCCCGCTTTCCTGACTGCTACGAAGGACTACTGCCCTGACTTTCGACCTGTCTTGGACCCATTTGTGATGCTTTGTACGGCGAGACGATAGACGGGTCTTCTGGTGGCGTGACTGATACCTCAGTTAAGTATAAGTGGGTCGCTCCCAGTCCTTAGTTTTTGGTCCTTTGGTTCTTAGTTTGTTTGGTCCTTAGTTTTGATTTGAAAATTGCAATTTCCAAAGCCGAGGGTCTTGTATATTTACGAGTGTATCGGTAGAGATAATCCCTTGAAGTTTGAAGCTCGATTATTGAGCGAAGATGCCTAATCGTAGCAAATTTGGTACTTGGTTTGGTTGTAACAGGGATTCCCGATTGGAGGCTTCATGTCTGATACCTCCGGTTGGAACTCCGACTTATGAGCTCTATTCTAAACACGGCGTGGGCCCCATTATGTTTAATGAAGTATGGGTCCGTTACACTAGGAAAGACGGTGTTTTAAAATGGCCACATCATGGTAGCTATGACACAGAGATTCTAGACAATTTGGAAGTTAAACTATTTAAGAAGAAAGCCCGGCCGGCAATGTTTGACTCCTTTCGCCTGTGGCGTAAAGAGGCCAAACAGAGAGAAATTAAACAAGCTAAACGAGATAGGAAAGATAAGAATATGTCAGTACTACAAGCTGCTAGGCAGTATAGGGATGATGGAGAGGAGCGAGCGAGTGAAGTTTCAGATAGGCAGCGTTGTATGGCCATAGATAAATGCTATCCGGCCTTGCCGTCTCCTCCTCCAAAAGCGACTGAAGATCTTGAAAAAGATCCCTTGATGTCTCATTTACTGAGATTACCACCTCCTTATGTGCAGGGTGCTACTGCACCTCTATTACCTCCGGTTGTTCCACCCTTTGTGGTTCAACCTCCTGCTGTTGCTCAGCCACCTGGTACTCCACAGATGGCTTTACCTCCTCCTGCGCAACCCGCTCTAGGGTCGCAAGCTTCGCTACCAGCTCTGCCTCAAACTCCTTTCCCTTCCGCTTCTGCATCTGGGACTCCTACTATTCTTGTTCCTACACCTTCTTTGCCTCAAAATACTTATTCTCCTGTTCTTATGTCTGCTTCTTCGAAAACAAATGACAGAGACTGTTTCTAGTTTATTGTCTCCATTGTTTGAGTCATTGAATATGACCCCTGTTTCGGAACGTAAGCAGAGTCCTAGTCAGCTTCCTGGTTCCGAGGAACGGGCTGTGTTGGATTTGTTAGCTCGTAAATGGATTATGAATGCCTCAAGGTATAGTTTGTCAGCAGTCATGGATGTTTTCTTTCAGTGGGAACCGCCCAAGCAAAGGTACGTTTTTAATGTAATGTGTATGTTTCTGCGTCAGGAATGGCAAGATAATGATTTGGGTTTGATCCCGCAGGAACTACTTGATGTTCAGTCGGATTTTGCTAAAGGGATGATAGTGGAATCTGATATTACAGATGCCGTCGAGACGATACTGGCTTTTAGATCTAGCCTTCCACCTCAGACATTGTACGAACCTGATTCCTCTGTTAGAAGAAAAGCGAGACAGTATCCCATGAGAGCAGTTCCTCCTGTATGGAAGGAAGCAGTTCAGGCTGATGTAAATCAGGGTATCGTTGCCGCACCGGCTCATTTTCAGCGAGTATGGGTACATGTCCCTTGGAAGAGAGCAGAGGTCTTGGCTCTTAAGCAGACCTTACCTGATCATCGTAAGAATCCTGCTGGTTATTACAAAGAGTTGTCCCAGACAGTAGATGCATGCATTATGAATTTAGCCGACATCGATATGTTGATGGGTAATGTAGTTCCGCAACCTTTGTGGGCGAAGATTCGTCATGAGAATCATGCGGCAGAATTAGGAGATACTTGGGCGAATATTATTGCTGCAGATGGTAGACAACAGGGAGGTGCTAAACCTGAACCTTTGGTTACGGAATTGCCAGGTAGAATTATTAATTTAATGAAGACGATGATGCCTGCTTTACGAGTGAATTGGGATAAGTTAGCAGCATGTAAGCAGAAGAAAGATGAAAGTGTATCTGATTTCTTCACTAGGTTTGAAGAGACATTTATAGATAAAAGTGGCCAAGATATGAGTACTTTCTAATAAGTTGAAAGATTCTGAAAGTTCTTGGGCTATTTCATCGTCGGCCCAGATATTGGCAACTGCACAGTACTATGAGAATAGGGATAAGGACGAGAAAGAAAAAGCAGAGAAAAAGACAAAAGACTTAAAGACAAAGGTTCTTTTACAGCAGGCGTATCCGCCTTGCTCGAATCAGCAAGAATCACAGCAACGCCCACAGTTTCAGCAACCTCCGCCATTTCAGAGACCGCAACAGAACGTTGGGTATTTTCCTCCAAGACCCCTCTTGGGTTTGAATCAGTGTGCGTATTGTAAGGAGGAAGGTCATTATAAAAATGAGTGCCCCGTGTTGTAACAACGTGCGAGTGGTATGCCGGCCCCGAGAGGTCGTGGTGGTTTTCAACAAGTGTCAAGGGGTAGAGGACGTGGTGCGTTTCCTCAGAACGAACGTTCCTTTCCCCCACAAAATTCTATGAATTGCTTTGATCAACAGAAAATGGCATCTGGTCGGTCGACTCAGTACTATCCTGATGACTATTATGTTGAGAGTGAGAACGCTGACTATAATGATTGCTAGGACAGCCATGGACAAAGAGAGGGAGTAGTGTTGGTTCCAGTAGATCAGAGTGGGCCTTATGTTGCAGTAGCCACATCGGGTGTGGTAGAGCCTTTTCTTTTGGATACTGGTGCAGCGAAGAGTTCTATCATGCACTCTAAACTCCCTGGCGCACCTTTGTCTGGCTTAACGAATGTTTCTGTAGGATTCTCTGGCGCCCCAGTACGTAATCCAGTTTCTAGTCCCTTGTCTCTTTCTATAGGGTCTTGTGAATTGGAAGCACCTCTCGTTTTAACAGCAGGTTGTGGTGAGAATTTGTTAGACTTGGATTTGTTGAAAAGGTTGAATGCAACATTACGTTGTTCTCCTGCGGGAGTACAGCTTACATTGGGTAAGAAAGTGATCTCTCCGATGTATTTGTCTAAGGATCGGCTTCCACCGGAATTGCGTTCTCTCCCTGATACTCTTTGGGCTACTTGTCCTAATGATGTGGGTCTTTTGGAGATTCCACCCTATGTTGTAACGCTTAAAGCGAATGTCAAATTGCCACGTATCCCCCAGTATAGGATTTCGAGCGATGGTGAAAGAGCGCTTTTTGCAATCATTTATGATTTGGTTGAGAAAGATGTGATTGAAGAAACGAGAGGTAATATGTGTAACAGTCCGGTTTTGCCTGTACTGAAGCGTACTGACTCTTCTCAGCCACCTGTTTATAGGTTTGTGATCGATCTTAGAGAGGTTAACAAGATTGTCGTGCCACAGTTTCCAGTTGTTCCGGATATTACTGCTTTGTTGACTTTGATTCCTGCTTCAGCTGCCTGGTTTTCGGTTATAGATCTGAAGAATGCTTTCTTCAGCATTCCAATTGCTGAGGAAAGTAGAGATATTTTTGGCTTCTCTTTAGGAGGCTGAAGCTTCCGGTTTAAGAGAGCTCCCCAGGGCTATTGCGAAAGTCCTTCTATTTATAGTCAGGCTTTGAAGACTCGGCTTGATACTCGTGTTGCCTGCTGGTGCTGCTCTTATTCAGTATGTGGATGATCTGTTAGTGGCCGCTGATGATGAGAAAACTTGTAAAGAAGCTACTCTTTCTTTGTTGCGACATTTGTCGGACTTGCATCATAAAGTGTCACCTTCTAAGTTGCAGTATTGTCGCCAAGAAGTGACCTACTTAGGTCATCTCTTGTCGAAGGAGGGAAGAAGGTTGACCCCAGAACGAATTGAAGCGATTGCGCAAATGACTGTGCCAAATACACAGAGAGAAGTGCGTGCTTTCTTGGGTATCACGTCGTATTGTAGACAGTGGATTCCGAATTTTTCTTTGCTGGCAAAACCTCTATTGGCATTGACCTGTAAGGATACTCCATATCCTCTTCCTTGGTCTGACGATTGTCAGAAAAGTTTTTCTGAGTTGCGTGATGCATTGTGTTCTGCTCCTGTGTTGGGTACTCCCGACTACAGTGAGCCTTTTACACTCTATGTCCACGAGAGAGAGGGATGTGCGTTGTCAGTGTTGACACAATCTTTTGGGGACACGCAGCGTCCATGCGCATATTTCTCGTCAACTTTAGATCCAGTAGCTAGAGCGTTGCCGAGTTGCTTGAGGGCTACAGCGGCAGCGGCTGTTTCTATCAGTCTGCTGGACTGGTGATGGATAATACGTTGATTGTGATGGTTCCACATGCAGTGGATACCTTGTTAAATCGTACCAAGACTCAGCACCTTACTAGTGTGAGGTTGTCGGGTTATGAATTGACGCTTTTGGCTAGTCATGTGCACATCAAGCGGTGCAATGTACTGAATCCAGCGACATTACTGCCGATCTCTGTGGATATAGATGGTCAGGAATAGCATGATTGTTTTTTGAGGACGGAAGAGGAAACAAAAGGGAGAGTCTACTTGAAAGACACTCCTCTTTTGGATCCTGATGGTACACTATGGGTTGATGGGTCATGCTACAAGCTCCCGAATGGTGAAACGACTGCAGCATATGCCGTGACGACATTAAGTACAGTTGTTGAAACTGCACGAGTGAGCTATAATTCAGCACAAGCAGCGGAATTGATTGCAATAACAAGAGCGTGTGTTTTGTCTGAAGGAAAGAGAGTGAATGTGTATACCATACCGATAGTCAGTATGCGTTTGGTGTTGCCCATAGTTTTGGACGCTTGTGGAGAGAAAGAGGATTTCTGACGTCGCATGGGACGAAGATTCAGCATGGACAGTTGGTGAATAAGCTTCTCAAATCACTTACTTTGCCGAAGCAAGTTGCAATTTTGAAATGCAGTGCTCACCGGAAGGTTACGGATGATGTTGGTCGTGGTAATGCGTTTGCGGATGAAGTTGCGAAAGAAACAGCGAAGAATGTGATGAGTCGAATGTATGTTGCAGGCCCTGCGAAATGGATTGGTGCAGTGGGAATGTGTGAAGATACGATTGAAAGTGTGAAATCAATCCAAGCTGAAGCTACTGAAAGTGAAAAGAGCGTGTGGAGAGAGACTACGGGTAGATTGGATTCGACTGGTTGTTTGGTTGAGTTATCAGAACACCAAAGATGGATGTTGCCGGATGCATATGTGCTTGCGGTGGTTACGATGGCACATGGTTTGTCTCACATTAGTGTGAAAGGAATTTGTAAGTTGTTGGCTCCAGTATGGCAGAATGCTGGAATTCCCAAATGTGCTGAGAATGTGGTCAAGAATTGTATGGTGTGTTTAATGTATAATCCTGGCAAGGGAACCCCAACTCCAGCTGGTCACTTTGCGCCTCCGACGTATCCGTTCGAGGTTCTGCATTTGGATTTTATCCACATGGAAAGGTGTAACAACCTGAAATACATCCTTGTAGTTGTTTGTGCCTTTTCTAGATGGGTAGAGGCATACCCCCTAAAAGACAATACGGCCTTGTCCACAGCTAGAGTCTTGCTCAAAGAATATTTCCCTAGGTTCAGATTGCCAAGGATGGTGTGGAGTGATCACGGAAGTGAGTTTGTGGGGAAGATCATGAAGAGAGTGTGCGAGGGTTTGGGAATCCGACAGAAGTTCCATGCTGCAAATCACCCCCAATCAGCTGGACTAGTGGAATGTTACAATGGCACTTTGAAGCTAAAGTTAGCCAAAATTCAGGCGAGTTCTGGTCTTCAATGGCCAGATGCTTTGCCGTTGGTACTTTTGTCAACTAGAACTACAGTACATTCCAGGATTGGCCTTAGTCCTTATGAAATCGTTTTTGGTGCCGGCGAATGTGTGGGGAGTGCCGAGGCCAGTGAAGTTTAGTGACATCGAATATCCTGTGTTGGTGGACTATTTGTATGATTTGACGGCTAAATTGCGTGTCTTGCATCAACAGGTTCATGATAACTTGCCACCAGCATCTGTGGATCCAGGTCACACCATCAATCCCGGTGACTGGGTCCTAGTGAGGAATTTTCAGCGGACCAAAAACGAGCAGCCCCGCTGGACCGGCCCCCCACCAAGTGCTCCTGTCCACAAGAACTTCGGTGAAGGTCTTCGGGAAGAAAAATTGGATCCACGGCATACATTGTAAGAGGGTGCCTTTACCTCTGCCGTATGACCAGTGGGTCCGTGATGGTGTTGGTGATTCAGAGACAGAACGAGTGCCGAAGTTCATGCCGTTTAGCGATGCACATCTAGTAGGGACAAATTCCGGATGAGAGGACGACGACATTCTGCAAGCAGCTGTACCTCCACAATTGAGATTGGACACCACTGAGCCTGAACTTTTATTTACAGATCACACAGTGCCCTGTAAAGGCCGTTATAATTTACGACCGAGAAACAATTGACAATTAAAGTTAAATTTTTTTTTTCCTCCTTTTGCTTTTGGAGAACTGCACTCTCTCATCCAAGAAACTGTTTTGGCCTATTTTTCTTTTTCGAGCTGCCATCCGAGCTCAGCTGTAGGGTCACGGTGCAAAGACTAGAGAGTGCAAGCCGAAGACGCAAGGTCAACGGTTCTGGTTGGTCTAAGGGAGTTCCCTGGGCTGACAGGAGCATTCCTTAGCAGAAGAAAACCAACCGCCGTGAACGGCATCGGTTAGAGGATGGAGTTTTTTGAGATTGAGAGAGCAGTTGAGAAAATGAATATTAAGAAGAAACTGTGTAAAATTATGCATAGCAAATGTTTTCTGATCACATGTCTTTTGATGTTTTTTAGCATGACGTTAGCTTTGGTGGGTTGGTTTGTATTTTCTCTTCAACTGATTTCTGCACCCATTTTCCAACCTACGACTTTACCTGCTACTACTTCTGTGCATTCTTTTCATGTCCTACCTGAACACGAGCAGATTAGAAGGTCAGAATTTGTACATAACACATTCATACAGCTACTACACCAGCATCAGTTGGTAGTGAACATTACTAAATGCTGGGTGTGTGGTCTTATGCCACATACTACAGGTAGAGTTGTTCCTTATCTGATTTTACCGTTTAGTCAGAATGGGTCGATATGGGCTTTTCAGACTATGTTCATTTACGCCCTGGAAGTTTATCCTCTACATTCCATGAGAGATAACTTAAGTAATCAAGCTTTGGTGAAGGCAGTTATGAATATGAGCAGAGATATCGACACGTATAGGACTATTCTTAAGGAAGAGTTAGCGGCTTATGTTGGATGGAACACGACTGGTTACAGTGTTAGTCTGAGTGAAAGGCAGAAACGAAAGAGGTCACCTCCGATTTGGGTCGTACCCCACCGAGGTCAATTTTGTCTGCAAGGTAATGGCAAAAATCCGAAAGCTCAGCTGGGGAAGAGTGTTTGTACTCAGACGTACGTTTTTACGTCTCAATCTTCCCCGACGTTTTTGGCAGCTAAGGGCACATATTTTGTTTGTTACAACAGAGCATATACATGGTTGCCCCCTGATTTTTCGAAAACGTGTTATGTTGGATACTTGTTGCCTCCTACGTATACTGTTGCTTCAGATTACCACAAGACGAGAGTTGTTAGAGGTGTCTTCGATCAGGAAGATACTGCTGGACAAGAAGTGGGAGACTTCTTTAAGGGTTTCTTACTGTTTTGGGGTCCTATGGCTAACAGTAGAGGCTTACGACAATTGACGAGAGTGGTTGAATCCACCATAAACGAAACTGCGGGTGCCCTTAGTAATCTCACAGCTGAGCTTCAAGCGGATCACCTTATGACGTTACAAAATCGTATGGTTTTAGACGTCATACTCGCAGATCGAGGTGGAGTATGTAAAGTGATCCAATCAAGTTGCTGCGTTTTTATCCCAGATAATGCTCCGACAGTTTACGAGGCCATTTCCAGGTTACATAAGATCTCCGAGTCTATACATGTGGACAAAGGAGATTGGTCGTTAACTGAATGGTTTTGGGGACTATTATCCGTTTGGGGATGGAAGATTCTGACGATCATTGGTGTGGCTTTAGCAATTCTTTTCTCGTGTTGTCTTTGTATACAGTGCGGTCCCGCCATATGTGGCCTTTGTGCTGCTATGTGTGTCAGGGGATCGCTTGCCTCGAGAGATACACAGAGGAACAAAATAATGCTTCAACAGCATCTTAATGATCTAATGAATATAGACCTGGACTTAGATTGACGTGAGTTTAGGTTATTGCCTATGTAAGGGCAAAAGGAGGGTCTGAGGTTCCGTGAATTCTGAACCCGTTCCATAAAGGTCATGGTTTTGTTATGAATTTGATATTAGCGAACCGTAACTAGTTAGTGCGGCAAGTATGAGTGTTTTCGCCATGTTAGACTGATGGATTCACTCTGTATTTAGGGATTTCGTTCTGAACCCTTGGGTTCCATTTTGTATATGGCAGCCATTTTGTGGTTGCCCTCACATAGGCCGATGACTACGGCCGAACGAGTCTTTATCATACGTACACTTTAGCTGACTTCTGAATGACCTGAGCAAACTGACCCTGTTGCCTGAAGCCAACCTTGTTAAACCAGTTCCTGCCCTTTAGCTGATCAAGATTAAGGATCAGAGCACAGGACATCGTAAAACTTTTATTGCACTCAAATATGCCTTATCCTACTCACACCTGTTTCTGCGCCTTTCTTTATGGTCTGTTTACGATGGGGATGTGCCTTTTTTTTATTATGGGTTCGTTCGACCTGTCTTAAGAAGAATGTTGAGTTTGACCAATGATTGATCATGGGCCGGGTAACTGAAAAGTGGGTTTTACCGTCATGCGATACTTTTGGTGTGGATACATGCGATTGGACAGTTTGTAAATGTAAGGTATTTGTCTGGAATGTGATTTTTGGCATAAAAAGGGATGACTTGCTTTGTAAAATTGAGCAGTCTCCTGAGAACTCATACCGTGATGACTTCTAGGACTTCTGTTACTGGCTGCAGCCAATAAATTCGATCTTTGACGCCACCACGAAGAGTCCCGTGTCTCTGTATTCTAAGACAGGTGGACCCGAAGACTTTGGGCGTGCCCCTGGCGCCGCTGGGCCTTAAATAACCCGGTTCTTCACAGGCACTTTTTAAAAACATTTATTGTGACCTAAATGTCTTTCAATGAATTGTGTTTTTTAAAAGGTTTACTTTTATGTCTCTTGGCTGCCGAATTAAGTATCTTTTGATTGATTGATTGTAACAAACGTTCATGAAAATTCATATGAATTAAAAAAAAAAAAATGAAGGGACTGTTCTCCCCAGGGCACTGGATATAAGGGGAGGCCTGTAAACATCACACGATGGCAGCAACTGCACCAACAAATACTGCCTTGCCACCACCAGCCGGGGCCCCTACCAACTTACATCACAGTTACGCCTGACACTCAAAGGATAATAGCACAACTCTGCTATTTGTAAGCCTTTAGTTTGTTAAGCCCTGCCACGCTGCAGAGACCTGTGGGTGGAATGGGAGTTCCCAACAATGATGACTATCACGTCACAGAGGCAAGTAGTGATACCATTTCCTCAGGAAGTACACTCTAGCCAGTGACTTGCACACACCACATTGAAGATTGGGAAGAGGTCTATAGTGGCATCAATATAGTCCATGCCACTGGCATCCTCATCTGCATGCCAAATTCACCTTCAAGGACTACATCAATTGGAAGCAATCTAAAGTTTAGGCTTGAAGTAAGTACATGACATCCTTGACTGTGGCACTAGAAACAGAGGCCAGCAGCAGAGCTCTTGATAAGCTGCACACTGATACTGAAGCAAAGTCCATCTTGTTTTAGAAGGTGTATGGTAGAAACTTTTGAAACAAAGATTGTGCCTAATTTCCTCTTACAACTCTATTCATGCATTCCACTCCTAATAAATGTACCTAGGGACAATTACGAAGTTTTCTTCTAAGGATACAAAGCCAACGAGTTTGAAAGGAGCCTAGAGTTAGAAATAAATGGCAGCTCTGTGGAAGGTTAAATGCATGTGGCCTCTGTGATGGGGAGTTTCATGTTTGGCAATTGGACTTTGTGTTGTTGAAACAGACAATTTGACTGCATTTCACGTTTGAACTAATCAGGATGTCCTTTTGAATCTGGCACTAGAAACCTAGCCTAGCCAGGATAATAAAAGACTTGAAGGGGAGCTGTATGCACAAGGCTTGCAGGTAGCTCCGTCAAAAGTATGACTAAATGAAAGGTATAGCAAACCTAGCCCGGTGAGATCAAACGCAAAAGACAAGATCAAAGTAGGTGTTGCTGATGTAGTCTAAAAGAATGAACCGTTACTAAAACACCCAAAAAACACCTGATCAAAAGGGACGCCTGATTCGAAGAGACAGCTGATCAGAAGAGACAGGACGACATTTGACCTCCTGACATGCTAATGCATGGAGTATGCTAGGCCTAGGGCAGAAGTATTTGGGGTAAAACCATAACCTGGAAAGAAAGCACCAAGAGGTAAAGAGAGGATGCCTACCTTGTTATAATTCGTGAGCACTTAACACTAGGACTGCTTTTAAACTCCTCTGAAGGACTGCGCTTTTACCCGCACATTTTGACAAGATGGTGCATGTGATACTATGCTGCCTCAACTCATAGTGGTAATACATTGTGTAGCATTTACTCTTCAGTTGACATTCGTATTGCATAAGACAACACTTTACTCAGTATGCAGCTATCAAATCACCTGCATCAGCAAACCTGGCGGATTTACAATATCATGTAAGAGTACATAAACAAGTACTTCAGTGATAGTCTTTTATGTCCTCTTATATGAGTTTACCAACCAGTCACCAAACTTCTACAATGGGAATCTTCTGGTCCTCTCGATATACGGTTGGTGGAAAAAAAAGGGGCTGTGCTCTGTTTGAACTTTTACCAATAGGGAGTTAGACGTTTCAGAGCCGATTCACGTAGGCGTAAAAGAGTACGTAAAAGAGAACTCCTGTAGTACTACTTCCCAGACCCTTAAATGGCTTTGTGCCCTATTTTCACAGAACTCAAATACTCACACATAAATGGAGCATTCTTACTCAGATGAGTTTGAGACCCTATTGCTGTTGCTCATGCGGATGACAATAGATGGGGCAGAGCGCATATTGCGGCTTTACTCACTTGTCCAGGTCGCTTGATTTGGTCTCGTAGCTTTTCATCACACGGAGTACTTGGACATCCTGACTCAAGAAGCAGGGAGGGAGAAGGCCATGAATACCAAGCTGCAGCCTTTCTTCCAGCGTGAAGGCCATACCCTGTTGAATGGAGGCAGAGGTCACAGTCACACAGAGAACAAATACAAACAAGTTCCAAGTAGTAGACTCTAAGTCTTACAGAAAGCCAATATCAGAGCAAACCAATGCGAGTGGCAAAATGTATGTTTACAGGTTTTAACATTTAGCAAGTTGGGTTACATTTCCATTATTGGACTCCATTTATTTCCCAATACAAGCATGGTAGTAACAGCTAGGGATAGATGATCATGTAATCAAGACTTGCGGACTACCTTATCACTAAGGCGAGTAATCCTTAAGGTGTTAATTTTCATGCATACATTAAGAGGGATGTATATAATTCCACAATACCTAACATTTGATTGATTAGCAGGGACGTTTCCCCATATATAGTCTATTTAAGCATCATTAGTAAAAACCTCCTCCATCAAGGACCAGGTTGGCAATGAAGATACCACTGACCTCATTCTTACCCAGCCAGATTTACCATGAGGTGAAACAGGACTTTGGAAAATCCCTCCCCACACCTTGACATTTTTTCCCACTGGCAATTTTACCAAAGGATTATGGGGTTTCCATGTTAGGAATGAAGGATAACATGTGGAACTAAAGTCACTACACTTGAATTCAGCACATTTTCCCTAGATGTGACTTGTTTTGTTGGTTTGTCCATGCACATCCACTTGGTATTTTCATCATGAAAATGTCTCAAAATTAATTGATAACATGTTCACAGGGTAAACTCAATGTTTTTACAATTGCTGTGCTACTCAATATCCAGACTGGATGCCTTCCTAGTCTTCCACCTGCAACGCTAACGAGACCCTATTTAGGGGTTTGCCTATTTCAAAACACTCCCAAACTTGATGCAGCAGTAGATACAATGATATGCACAGAACAAAAAATGTTGTCCATTGTAGAAATGAGAAGCAGGCCTCCGGGTATCAAAATCAAGTATTTTAGTTGCTCAACTCAAAATCCTTCTGATTATTATTGCCATGAGGGCAAAGAGGTGTACTTGAATAGCCTCGGGCAAGTGGAACATTGGGCTGGGGAGTCATGGACTCGGGCATGACAGACAGTCTCAAATCCTTACTGTGGATAACTAAATTCCAGCCAAAAGGTAATTTTCAGACCCATCTTAGCATCATTAGGCACCAAGAAGAAATACAATTTGCATGGCATGTATCAACTTGCTGCCTTCAAGGGTAGTCGAGAAAAAAGGAAACAGCACTAGAGTACAAACTGGCAAGGGGCATGTAAGTACTTGGGTTTCTGGTTTAAGGGGGTGAAAGTCTTCTAAAGCAGGAACCACAATCTTGGTCAGGGTGAAGGCACGAGCAAGCTCCAAATCAACCTGTGCTTAACTCTACAGTAGCTTGCCACTGAGCAGTCAGGCTCAACTTAGAGGAAATGTGTAAAGCATTTTTACAGCACTTCAAACAGTAATAAAGTGAAAATATAATACAAGAAATTCCCGCACTAATGAAGAAAGAGTACATTTTATTAAATAAATTAAACCCAAAATGGCAAAAATCCAATCAGACTCTGAGATATGCAATTGTAAAGATTTCCGTAAAAATAGCACCAAAAAGCAGCTGTCGATATCTGGTCATGCATTAGGGCCAACCGCGATGGAGCATGGGCTGGCTGCATGGACCCAGTTAGGCCCAATGAACAAGAGTATGTTAATTCATGGCTGCGAAAAGTTGCAGAGTCCTGCGTCAAAGATGTGTCGTGCAGCCAAGGCGATGCAAGGTCCGGGTCAGAGATGTGTGACGCAGCTTCGGTTCCAAGGAGCTGAGAAATTGTGATGCAAGGTCCTGCGTCACTCACCCGCTGGTTCCGAAGAAGTTGCAGGACTTGAAATGTGGAGTCTTGCATTGCCATAGAGGCTGTCATCGATGAGAGACTTACGATGCGAGGACCTACATCTAGGATGTGTTTTACAACAGTGATTCAGAGTGGGCTGCAAGGGTGATGTGAAGGGTTGTATGACGGAACAACGTATTCTGTTGCAAAGTATACCTTAACAATGCAGGTGTTACAACGCAAATGCCTTTACCATGCATAACCTTTACCGAGCTTTTCGAAAGTTTGTTGTTGCAAAGTATGTATGTTAAAGGTCTATGCGTGAAAACGTTTTCCCTGACCCCTGCCCACAGTCCTCAAGCCATTCTCGGGTGCCCCCTCACCCGACCTTTTTAAAAATACCCAACCCCTTCCCTAATCCCTAAAACTAGTCCCCTGTGGCACCCCCTCATGGCCACCAGCCTTTAAAAAAAATACCTGTTCCCTGCCCTAAACTCTGAATTCGCCTCACGGCGCTAACTCCTCCTGGCCCCCAGTTCCTTAAAAAAAAACACCCCCAGTCTAAAGCCTAAAATCCATACCCACCTGCCCCAGGCCCAATTCCCCTTACCTTAACAGGACGATGACGAGGCAACTCTTGTGAGGCGCGGCACAGGTCGCTGATAGCCTTGACCACGCAGGTGCCTTTATCACAGTTACCAGCTTATGCCCTTATCACCAGTACAATATATACGCTGTAAAAAACAATGCATGGGGAAGGCTATGCGTAGTAACAGTGCAAGTGTTGTAACGCATGTGTGGAAGAGGCTCTGCATGGAAACAGTCGCATTAAAATGGCTGTTTCCCAATGTGAAGTCCTTGCCCCAAGAAAGTCCACACAACAGACGCGATGCGTCTGGTTGTGCTGCGCAGCAGAGGAGAGGAGTCGGTTCTGCTGAGTGCACATATGGACTGTTAGAGCACCTTCAGGCCCACTTTCAATGATTCAGGACTGGAGTGGCACCACTTTGCATGGTATGACTCACAGGTGGCAGAGGGTTGGGTCGAGGTGATGGGTTCAAGGTTGTTGTAAGCCTTCTATGTCCATGAGGCTTCAGATCAGGAGGCCAGCCAACAAACCCAGGCAGTAATCAAAAACAGGATTTTAGATGTGAGGGAAATTCTGGGCGCACTACTGGGTTGACGCACAATTGAAAGCTATAATGCAAAAAGTGCATGCAGAAGAGAGGCAAAGCCCTGTAACCCCTCACGATGTGTTTTTGAGGACACACCAAGTAAAGAAACAAAAAACTGCAGCACACTTATAGGAGAATTAAAGTTACAATGATGTCCCAATGGACATAAAGTTCAAAAGTTCAAGGGCGAAGAAGTTGTCCACAAAATAATTGTTTCTTCTTTTATTGTTCCAACACAAGCCAGCCGACACGTGTTTCGTCGCAAGAAACCACACTGTTTCCGCGACTCCTCAGGGCTGTAGGAGCGAGGGTATTAAACCAAAGGTCGCGGTGCCGGTGATAATTCCGACCCGGCTCCGCTCAAGACCGGGTTTTGATGAAAATCTGACACGGATTCTACATGAATGGAGCAATGTTCATCCAGAGTTGATATGGGGAACCTTGGTTGAAGAACGGGATAATGACACTGCTTCGTGAGATAGGAATGTAAGTGTAGGTCTCTTGTTCCGTGCCTTTAAAGTATAAGGCAAGTATAGCCTTAAAGGTCAGTAGGTCCCCGGAGTGCGGGGATGATACGGCGATGACTCTTTCGAGTCGGCATTTCTGTTCCGGGTGCGACTCGGAAGAGTCATCGCCGTATCATCCCCGCACTCCGGGGACCTACTGACCTTTAAGGCTATACTTGCCTTATACTTTAAAGGCACGGAACAAGAGACCTACACTTACATTCCTATCTCACGAAGCAGTGTCATTATCCAGTTCTTCAACCAAGGTTCCCCATATCAACTCTGGATGAACATCGCTCCATTCATGTAGAATCCGTGTCAGATTTTCATCAAAACCCGGTCTTGAGCGGAGCCGGGTCGGAATTATCACCGGCACCGCGACCTTTGGTTTAATACCCTCGCTCCTACAGCCCTGAGGAGTCGCGGAAACAGTGTGGTTTCTTGCAACGAAACACGTGTCGGCTGGCTTGTGTTGGAACAATAAAAGAAGAAACGATTATTTTGTGGACAACTTCTTCGCCCTTGAACTTTTGAACTTTATGTCCATTGGGACATCATTGTAACTTTAATTCTCCTATAAGTGTGCTGCAGTTTTTTGTTTCTTAACAAACCCAGGCAGTCCAGCAGAGCGGCAGTCCAGCAGAGTGGCAGGCGTTTCCGCAGAACAGCAGGTGTTTCCGCAGCACAGCAGTAGTTTCCGCAGCACAGCAGTAGTTTCCGCAGCACAGCAGTAGTTTCCGCAGCACAGCAGTAGTTTCCGCAGCACAGCAGTAGTTTCCGCAGCACAGCAGTAGTTTCCGCAGCACAGCAGTAGTTTCCGCAGCACAGCAGTAGTTTCCGCAGCACAACAGTAGTTTCTGCAGCACAGCAATAGTTTCTGCAGCACAGCAGTCCTTCTTCATGGCAGAGACCACAGGTCCAGAAGTGGGCTGAAGAGGTGGGTCCAAAAGACCAACATTTATACCTGGTGCCCACTTTGAAGTGGAGAAAGCTTCTTGAGGTTTCCACACCACCGAGGTGTCAGGCATCCTTGTCCTGGCCCCAGCTTGTCTGGGGTTACAAAAGAACAGTGAAAAACCTTTTGTGAGAGTGCTCAGGCAGAGCCTTTGTGATGTGGAATTGTGGTAGGTGACAACATCCCCCCTTGTTAACTCCAAGTGACTCATCCTGTTAAAACACCTATCTTCCCTTTGTCTCACTGTCTGGAAGCAATACACAAAGGCCAACTGCCAGCTACATGTCGTCATGTGACCCAAGTTCAGGCTGCAGGCACTAAACGATTAGGACAAAAAAATGCCAACTTCCTAAAAGTGGAATTTTTAGAATTGTGACTACAAATCTGACTTCGCAATTAAGAGTGTTTTTAATTACATTTCTTTAGATGCCAAACTCAACCGGTCTACTTGCTCCCAATTGGAAGTTATAGCGTATTAAATGTAATAAGATAACTCCAATGATATCTTATGGGAGGGGTGGGCCTTGCAGTAGTGAAAAACAAATGTAGGAATGTTTCCACTGCTAGGACATGTAAAGCTTAAAAGTACATGTCCTACTTTTTAAATACACTGAACCCTGTCCTTTTGGCTGTTCAGGGCCTTCCTTATGGGTAATTTATATGTATTAAAAAGGAAGGTTTGGGCCTGGCGAAAAGGTTTATATTGCCAAGTAGATAAGGCAGTTTAAAACTGCACATATAGGCTGCAATGACGTCTTAAGTCATGTTTAAAGGGCTACTTAAGTGGGTGGCACAATCAGTAATGGGGGCCCACTAGAGGTATTTAATTTGCAGGTCCTGGCAAATGTTGTGCTCCTTTACAAGGGACTTACAAGTAAACAATATAGGCAAAATGGGTTTCGGGGTTTCACCCCTCTTCAGCCAGGATAGCTTGATTCCAGTGGCACCGTGAGCCCAGGACCCACGTCTGGGCATACCTGGCACACTTGAGGCGAGAAAGCAAAACACACACACTGACAGTCAAGCTATCCTGGCTGATGAGGGCTGAAAGCCCAAAACCGGTTCAAGGATGCTCGTTTCCAGTCCAGGGAGGACCTGGCCTGGCAGTTCGGGCTGGACTGTTCCCATTGGGCGCAGGGTCAAGACTGGTTTGCATATGGCTGGGCCCAAACTCGAATGGCATGGTGAGCAAAAAAAAAAAAAGATGGATTTAGGCCCAGATCTCTGTACTGGGGTGAATGTAGGACATTGTTCTGCATTCTGTCCATCAATTGTTCTTTTAGCACAAAGATCCTAAGCAGCCAGAAGTGACCATCTTTTTATTCTTGTATATTTTTTATTCTTGCATTTGAATTTGCATTTGAACTGAAGGTGCCACCAGCAAACAGGTCTTGCTAGCCAACTCTGTTGAGACCTCTGCTTCATCTTTCAGAGTCATTTATGCCAGTAATTGGGCTAATTCTGAAATGATCAAACACAGATTTGTCACAAAAAACGGTCCAGGAATTATTCCAATGTCCACATCGCATTTCCCTTTAATTAGTGTAAAAGCTTTCCGCTGGTTTTTCTTTGTATTCGGATTTATATTGTGATTCACGGAAAAAACAGAGTGGTCTCTTTGAATTTTGAGAGAGAACAAAATACTGCATAATTTAATCCCCATCATGACTTTAGTGTTTTAGTTGTTTTAGTATTGCTGTACAGTCTTAAAATGAATTTGACATTATACTGAAGAACTCCGCAGTGCCTTTAAAATCTTACAAAGTAGGATTGCAATCTTCTCGGGTCTGACCCCAGAAAGCCAAGATTTGGACTGATCCGTATTGATTAGAGAGAACATTGGCTTGATAGAAACTGCTGGTATGTTCTGATGTAGATAAATCACCCTTTACTTGTTTTCTTCTTCAGGCAAGAACCCACTGCACTCCCGGCCTGCGGAAGGCACTCTTTTGGTCTGGCTTGAAACAGCAGGCGTCGCCAGACCTCATGTGACCAACCTAAAAAAGAGCTTACAGAAGTACTTCAAAGAGGGACTTCGAATCTGCCCAAGTTGGCAGCCAGGAAAACATGATTTGATTGGTCAGAAATTGTTTTCTTTTCCTGTATGACTTCTTGTTTTGTTCTCCTATTTAGGAGTTTACCCCTCACCTGCTATGGCAGAATTGTTAAAATGAGGTGGCAGCAGGCAACGGGAAACTCTCAATGCTGCAATTCCATTGGCTGGAGGGGGATGTATGATGGTACAACGCGGTACATAACACCGCAGTACCATCACAACGCAGCTTTTACAACGCAAGTCGATACCACAACTTGCGCTGTAGGGTGCTGGACTTAGGAATAGTATGATTTACTATTCCAACTCCAGCCTACGTACAGTAGGGAAGGTGTTGGAATAGTAAATCACACTATTGCTTAGTCTAGAGCGCCCTCCAGCGCAAGTCGTGGTAACGACTTGCGTTCTAAAATCCGCGTTGTAATGGTACTGCGGTGTTATGACCGCGTCGTAATGGTTGTTTACTGCTGGAGGGGATTAGCTCCTCAACCAACATGGCTGCCTCTTTGAAACTAGATTACTAAGCTGCCAAAGCCTTTGTTTTGTAGATTATTCTGATCTGGGTTTCAAAACACCAGTACCTGCTGCCCTCTGGCTCCAGCTCTGCTTTATTATATAGGATTCACAGATAGCAACTGACCCGAAGAGGGGCACGGATCAGCCAGCACCTGCCTGAAGATGGGTTCCATGATTGGTAGAGCGACCCGGGAGAGAGTATAGTCCGAATCTTCAGTCCTTACATACAAATCTCTGGGTGACTCTGGAGCACAAGCTCCCTGCATGCTACTGTCCATGTGCCTGGAGGTGATGTGCCGGGCCATATGGACACATGTATGTAACCGTTACCTGCTGCTGTTGTGCTCCACCTGTCTTCGCACCCACCGTGCCACCTTAAGCACTCAATACCTCCTAATATAAACCTTCTTGTACCTTCCTCTGAATCCCTACCTCCTCTTCTGTGACTCTTGGTGCATCTTTTGTCATCTTTTCAGTTTGCCCCATCTCTTTCCATGCTTTAGTTTTGTCTATTTATACGTAACTCAAGTTAGAGTGATGGTCTTCTAAGGGGAGAAACATAAAAAAAAAAAAGACAAATAGCAAAACAGTTGCTGCATCACAGAGTTTTCCATGATTCTCAATAATTTCTCATTTAATGAGTCCTCCCTGTCCTCGTTCATACTTTCTTACACCCCGCCACTCTCAGGGTGGTCTTTTTTGTGCCTCTTGATTGTAGCACTTGTTTTCTTCCCCTGCTCTGCTCCTCTTTCTCTTGTTCTTATGATATTTCGATCTTTGTATTTCTCCCCTCTTCCTCTGCCTCTTCTCTGTTCCTCCTGCAGCTAGCACTAGGCCTGGTCGCTTGGGCTCGACTATTGCCATTGTGCAAATACCAGTAATACACATAGTACAGTAACAGACAGGATAGGTTTAAATGCTTGCTTTACATCACAATTCATTTTGAATGAGTCATCACCTCACCAAGTTAAGCAAGGCCAAGAGTTTTAGTGCAGAGGTTAAGACCGGGTTCTCTCAACGAAGAGTGACAAAATGAGTGAAAGTGTGTGAGGGCAGGGTAAGCAGTGTGCGACTGGAGGGTGTGTCAGTGTGCAGGGTGGGCAGTATATGAGCGATGACTTTGTAGCATGAGCTGTTCTGTGTGCAGGGTGAGATGTGTGGATGAATGGTGAGCAGTAGGGGTGAGTTTTGTTTCAGTGATATGTGAGTGCATAGTAAAGGGTAAGTGTGGGATGAGAAGTGAGTTAGTGCAGTGTCCGGTGTAAGACTACCAGGTAAAGTGAGAATGTATGATGGTTGAGAAGTGTATTAGTGAAGGGTGTGCCCATATGAATACAGAGTGAGAGGCGTGCATCTGAGTCCAAAGTGCAGCACATTAAAGCCAGACCCCTGGGCATTACCAATGCTTGTTTTATTTTTGCTGGACCACCTATCCACCTACAGTGCGTCTTTGATGTCTGACCAAGAGTCTTTCTTCACTTACCTTCTGCATTGAGGCAGCTCGTGTGCAACCGCCCAATTTTTAGTCTCGTCTAGGCAGCACTTGGGCTGTATTTCCGAGAAAGAATGTATTCAGGAAAAAGGAATGAAGTTTCACATACTCTCCATCCATCTTTTTAATTTGCTCCTGTCCCTGTCCTTTATAAATGTTGGCTTTTCATTGGTCAATAGGCTTAGTAGTCCCTCCTTAGTACCAACTTTTTTCTTTTTGTATCCTCCAATGTGGACACCCCCTTTCACGTGTGTTTTAACTCTGTAGGCTTTAATTACATCCTCCAAGCACTATTTTCTTAAATAGCTTTGTCCATTCCCTCTGTTGCAAGCTGGATACACTAAACTTCAAAAATTATTTATATATTTTTTTTATTTATCCAATGCGGCGCGCCTCGTCAATAATAATGCCGGCGCACTTTTATTTTGCCATTTGCTGGCCGAACGGGCCCGCATGCCTTTCTTTCGCTGTTTATTTACGTGTTTTAACCAATGGCGGCACCCGTGCTTTAGCTTTCAACATCGTAAGCTAAAACAAGGGTACTGGGATTGCTTTAAAGGAAAACAAGTAGAAAAGAAAATGTGAAATATTTTCCTATTTGCTTACTTTTGAAGCCATTGCAGTACTTGCGCTTTAGCCTAAGATGTTCAAAGCTAAAGCATGGGTACAGCAATTGTAACAAAGTAAATAAGTAGAAAAAATAAGTGTGCAGCTGCCATTTTTTCTATTTGCCAGTGGTGGCTGGCACTGATCGAAGGCAGGGGTGGGCGGTGTAAAAAAAAAAAACGAAAAAAAAAAAACGGATTGCTGCGGCTCTCCTCTGTCCTCTCTCCCAGCCAGAATAGGAAGCAGGAGACACCAGGCTCCCCATAGCCAATCACAATGCTGCAATGCAGTGTTGTGACTGGTCTGAGCACTATGGTTCGGTGCTCAGACAGGCAATGGGAGCCTGGGCATGACCTCCACCCAGGCTGTAATGCAGAGTGGGTGGAAAACATGCAAAGTGCTCATGGCTTGGCAGTTCGGGCTGGACAGTTCCTAGGAGTAACAGGATCAAGACTGATTTGCATATGGCTGGGTCTGAACTGAGGTGGCAAAGTGAGGTAAAGAACAATGATGGATTAAACCCAGATCTGTGACTGGGGGTGGGTGTCTGAGATGTTTCCATGCTCCGTCCATCATCTCCTTGTGTTTGCTTTGTCTGTCATTGTTTCACATCATATTACTTCTTCTCGGAAGTTTGACAAATAGCACTCCCATATTTGTTTGCCATCTTTTCCACTTTACTATTGATACAGTGCATTTTTCTGCTAACTATGCCTCTTCTGAGGATGAGGATGAAAGCATGTGACAGCACCCACTGGTGTTCCATCTACTCTCCCTTAGACTTGGGTCCAGCCAGGATTTTTCAACTACCAATATTATAACAGACAAACAGTTTCATTGGTTCTCCTACAACTACCAAGAGAACTGTGGGTCTATCATGGACACGTACACAGGTTTTTGGTCATCCCTCTCGATCCACTAGTGTGTTCGAGCGACATTCACATTTTGCTTTTATCCACCACAACACCCAGCATGGTGCAACGTGGAAGCCCAAATCATCCACTGGTTCTTCTGCACTGAGAGTAACCACAACACCCAGCATGGGGCAACGTGGAAGCCCAAATCATCCACTGGTTCTTCTGCACTGAGAGTAACCGCAACACCCAGCATGGTGCAACGTGGCAGCCCAAATCATCCACTGGTTCTTCTGCACTGAGAATAATGGCATTCAGCCTGATCTGGGAAAGCTGCCTGAAAAGGAGTGCACTTCAGTTCCAGGTCTGGTGTGCCTGGGCTGCTGGTTCTCGCCTTTATTTTTATATTTTTGCCATTTTGCTTTTTTGTATATTACATACATTTGCAAAAAAAAATAATAATAAAGAAATAAAGTAAATAGCGTGCTTGCCAATGCCACATTTATTAGGTTTGCCCTTGGCGTTTTAGAGTGTCAGAAGTCAGAGACCGCCAACTATTTAGCAAAAAGAAGAATGCCATATGAAGGAGCTTGTTTGTGACTCTTCATCACTTTGTGGCTCACAGAGTCGGACCATGAGAGACGCACGTCCAACCCATCTGCAGGAATGATTTATTCTTCCAGGGGGAGACCCTTTGCACCCACACTGTGCCACGAGGCTGCATGCTACAGTGGACCTCTTATAGGATGCAAGGTCTTTCCCACAGCTCATAAAATACCATGATTTGGCACGTGCAGCTGGGAATCTTAGTGAAAAGGTTAATTCATGCAAGAACACAATCGCAGCAGCAGTGCACACTAACCTTTGGCTTCCAAACACTAAATCTTAAAATCATAGGACAGAAGCTTCCATGGTCTGAGCTCAAGTCCTCATTCCTTAAACTTTCTCTTGAGTGACAACACTGTCTGTTTGCCTCCCATACAGATGAGATTCTGGTCTCAGACCCTCTTGTAGGTCAGAAGAGTCCATCTGTGTATGTGGTCCCATATTCCTAAAGTGAAATATGCAAATTAGAAGACTGTATGCGGTAGAAAGGATGCCGGGCAAAACCTACAATTATCTTCTTCTAAAAGGAGCAACTTTGAAATCGTAAAGTTTCAATGACTACATTTTAAAAAAAAGTTTATTAGAAAGTGGAAAAAAAAAAAGAAAATCGAACTTCAAATAGAGTACTATTTTTCCTTAATTATTATTTTCTAAAGGCTCAGCTTTTTTCCCAAGCCTGTTTCAAGGTCATTAATTACTTTGCCTATACAACTCTGTTCGTCATATTTTATACTTCTATTGCCCTTTGCGATGTGGTTTGTTGAATGACCTCCCTTAATAGGTCTAATATGCACTTGGTTACTCTTTTTCTGTAGGGAGTGCACTTAAAAGTAACAGAACAACAATTTCAATAGATTGGATTATTATGAGAAATTAATAAATATCCTTTGTGAGTCTTTTTCCATTTTTAGAATGACTTTCAATGAAAATTCTCTACTTCTTTGCACTAGAGACTGGAAACTCTGAAGCACTTTTCCATGATAATTGCAGTAGTTAAATCAGGTCCATCAGACACAAGCCATCAAGTACACGTAAAGATGGTGAAACGAGGAGGAACCATAACTCCCCGGGTAATATTGCATTTTTGCACGGACCCCTTTCCCCAACAGTCCCATGCGAACGTATGCGCTCACTCTGACCTAGCCATGTGCACTGCTCAGTAAAATTGCCTGCAGTGGCGTAACAGAAAAGGATGGTGCAACACCCCTCCCCCTTGCAGAATGTGATGAGGGGCCAGAGTCTCTCCCGTGGCGTAGCTAGACCTTATGCTGCACGTGGTGGCCCCTGCGTTTGCCACCCCATTGTGGGCGTTAGTGCAGGGGGGAGGGGGTTTGAGGGTGCTTCTGGTGTTCGCCTCCCCGCGACGGCCACAAGTAGGAGCGGAGGGTTCTTCCCCCCCCAAATTTCCGCTCCCTCCCTTGTTACGTCACTGAGTCTCCCATATTTCACAGATATTCATTGGCCTTAGCCTGAATGGAGGCCCCCTGGAAGGTGGGTGGGTTGAAGGAGTACACCCCAGGGGCTTCCGTTATGCCCCTGTTGCTCTTGGGTAAGTTAGTTCACTACAGCACCTTGTATTTTTACTGTTGGGTGATTTTATTGCAGGTTGGAACGGGTAGCTCTGTGCAGGCAAAGTGCTCAAATTCTTCCCACTTCCCCCCATTTGTGCAAGTGGTAATCCGAAATCAGCTGCAAAAATCATTTGCACCTCCTCTTTGAACTTACCTAGGCATTTACAATTTGGGCCTTTCACTAATGGAACTGACACCTCCACACATAAGCAAAAACAACAAATTGATGGACAAAATGCAAAACAATGTCATACATTAACCCCAGTACAGAGATGTGGGCCTAAATCCATTTGTTTGCTCACCATGCCATTCCAGTTTGAATCCAGCCAAATGCAAATCAGTCTTGACCCTGTGCCTCATGTGAACAGTCCAGCCCGAACTGCCAAGCCAGGTCCTCCCTGGACTGGAAACAAGCATCCTAGGACCGATTTCAGGGTTTCACCCCTCTTCAGTTTAAGAAGGGTCTGACGGCCGTGGCGGACTGGTTGTCTGCTAATTACTTGCAGTTAAACACGAGTAAGACAGAAGTTCTGCTAGTCGGCAATAATGTCAATCTCTGGGGTGAACACTGGTGGCCGAATACATTAGGCAAGATCCCGGACCTGAGGTAAAAAAATCTAGGGGTGTGGATAGATTCCTCCCTTAGCTTTTTTACCCACACTAAAAAATGGCAGGGACATGTTTCGGTCTTTCACGGGGTCTTAGACCCATCTTGAAATTCTTCGATCCACCAACCCTCCAGTTGATAGTTCAATAGACTATCCTCTCCCGTCTGGATTATGCCAGCTCCTTGCTTCTGGGGGCTAATCATGCGGAGATCAGGAGGATGCAGCGTATACAAAACGCGGAGGCTAGAGCTCTGGTAGGACTTCCACGTTTCCATCCTACTGCCGACACCATTCGCAAACTTCACTGGCTCCCTGTGGCAGAGCGGATACAATTTAAAACTCTTTCTCTCTTTTTAAGATCCTGAAGCTCGCCACCCCACAGATGCTCTGTACTTTGACCCCTTATGTTCCTCTGCGAGCACTGCGCTCCTTAGGACAGCACCTGGTAGCGGTTCCGCGGGTGAAGCGCTCCCGGGCGGGCGGTCGCTCGCTCCGTTATCTCGCAGCTCAGCTGTGGAACTCTTTGCCGATCCAAATACGTGGCTTAGAGGATTTGCTGACTTTTAGAAAAGCCATCAAAACCTACCTCTTCCCTTTAAAGTAAGTTTCAGGCAACTGTTATGTTAAGTTTTGTTGAGCTTCCTGCCATGGCAGTCAGCTCTTCTTGCTACTGATAGCGCCAGGACGCCCCTTGACTGGGGCAGCTGAGCGCTATATAAAACCCTATAACATAACATTCCAGTGACATGGAGAGCACGGGACCCACATCAGGACCTTCCCAATCCCAATTGGGGTGACAAATGCAAAACAACAATTGATGGACAGAATGCAAAACAATGTCATACATTCACCCCAGTACAGAGATATGGGCCTAAGTCCATGTTTTTTTTTTTGCTCACTATGCCATTCCAGTTTGAACCCAGCCATATGCAAATCAGTCTTGACCCTGTGCCTCATGGGAACAGTCGAGCCCGAACTGCCAAGCCAGGTCCTACCTGGACTGGAAACAAGATTCCTAGGACCGGTTTCGGTGTTTCACCTCTCTTCAGCCAAGATAGCTTGATTCCAGTGGCATGGAGAGCATGGGACCCACGTCTGGGCATACCCATCCCACTCGCGTGACATACCTCCACACATACGTCTGCAAGTATTTATTCTGCAAATGGAAATCGGATTATTTGTTGTACGCATGCCACTTTTTCCACCTGCAGGTGAAACCTACGTACAGAAAAGTTGTGTGAATCGGTACGCTATATGCACATTTTCAATCGTTATAATTTATACATAAAAACAGCTTCCTAGCAACATTTTCCAGTATAAATATAATGTGCTGCCATGCAGCAGTTCTGACATGGAGTTGGCTATGAGCCACTAACGAGTGTGTTTTGGCTCCAAGTCCGGCTGGTGCTGAGCCCAGCATACCAGGTGCCATTGGCTTGTTCCAAATTCTTGAACAAAAACAAGCCTTCCTATTTTAGTTCAGGTTTTCTACATCCTTGTGAGCACTACTTGATTCGTAAAAACAAATAAATGAATAAAAGTGCAGGGGTCAAAAAGATTTCTTTAGTGCCCACTGCTGACAGTGCCAACCCTGGGGTTGCGAAATACCAACGCTGCCTGGTCTTGACTTCAACTCGTGGTTTCTTTCTTCCACCTCCCAACACTTCCTATACCTTTACCTCATCTTGGGGCTCTTTTTCACCCCTCCAGCCCCTTTCTTCTTTTGTGATGGTTTCTCCTTCTTTGTTGCTCTGGGTCAAAGTTTGATGATGAAAAAACCATAGCCCACAAAATAAAGTTTGTAGATTTACAGAGTGCAGCATATCACCCATGAGGGTATCCAGGCACTGTCCATGGGCACGGGGATATTAAGTGATTTGCCCAGAATCACAGGGTGTTGTGCCGACGCAGAAACTCGAACCCAGATCCCCTGCTGCTGAGTCAAGAGCTCTGGCCGCTGCACCACATCCTCACTGACACCGGCCACCTGCAATCCCTGGCACAGATTAGGCACTGCTGGCAAGAAAGTTGAGCCTAACCACCTTCTGCAAACGGGTTGACCAACAGACAAATTGTGTGTGCACCCACAAACGAGTGAGACAAACCACTGCCATGTGCCCCTCGGCAACTCCTTATCAATCAAATAACATGGATAGCAACACACAGTAAATGTATAATTAACAACAAGCACTGGCGTTGCCAATAGGTCTCGCAGTAGGAAAGTTGTAGCTATTACAATTGCAAATAACAATGCCTTTTATTTTTGTTTTCATTTTAAAAACATAAAGGGCTTTGTCATTTACAAAACCAATAGCTCCAACGTTCCTACTGCGAGACCTATTGGCAACGCCAGTGCTTGTTCTATCTTTCACTTCTTCATTCCTTCTCCATTTTATATTTTTCTCGTTCTTGCTCTGTGTCAAAATTTGATGATGGAAAATAAATCCTGGTCCCCAAAAATGAGCGTTAGTTCTCACCTCCTGCAACTTCCAGCACAAATTAAGCACTCAGGCCATCTAAAGACTAGTACATCATGGGCCCGTCCTCCGTTTGATTGCTAAATGAGACAAACTTACATTTTTAGGTCACCTGAGCTAGTAAGCAAACCATGTATAACAGAAACAACTATTTGCGTGAGAATTGAAAGTCTCGGAAGGTATCTTCTGTTTTCATATGAAATATGGACACAAGCAAGCAGGGTCGGATTGGGACAAAAGATAGGCCCGGGCACTAAATAAAAGTCAACCCTTGGAGAATCAGACAGCTAAAAAAGTGGCCCATATTTCCAAAGCAGGCCCGATTTAAACCTGTAAAGACAATCTGATTAGCTGTTTTGCAAGGTATGGAAGACTGCAATAATTTGTGTTTGCTGTGGATAATACTTATGATATCACAGAAATCAACAGTAAAAAAATTGGCCCATCTGGCCATAAAAGAGGCCCACAAACTGCTACAAATCCGGCCCACACACTGATCAGCCAGACCAGCCCATTGGGCACTGCCTGTTGCCCTCCAGTCGGGCCCTGCAAGTAAGTGAAATAAAGAGTGCAATGAAGTGCGAAGTGCACGAGCCATATTCATAAAGGTCACTTGCGTGCACGCAGACTTAGGAGCCCGTACGGATGTGCCCGGCTCACTCAGGGCTTGAACTTTAGAGGGTAGGCCAGCACATCGACGTGCACGCACCGCATGACCCGATGCGCATACAATTGCCATAAAAACATGGACTATTCTTGTCGTCGGCGAGCCGCGCACTTGCGAGAAAACCAAACCAATGTAAGGTGCCTTCTTCAAAATAACTTTTAATCTTTACACTTCACAAACACGCGTGAAAAGTGCTTGCATGACCGTAGAATTATCCAATAGTGCATGAGATCCAAATTTCTTAACAAGTGCATATTTATGTTTCATTACATTTCTACAGAACATGTTCATCCTTAGTTAGTGTATGTATGTACTCAAACTGTGTAATGACTCATACCTAATTATTGAACGTGGAGATAAGGTTGTGCTCCCTATAATATTTTGCGGAAAAAACAACACTGAGAGCTGCAGTTACTTTATTGTTTACAGTTCAAGTTAGTTACACAAGTTGAAAGACACCTAGAACCCCAAAACGTGGGATTTTTCAAGTGTGTTTGTTGAGCCAACGTTGCTTTGCGCTGAAACAATGGCTGTTTTCTTTACCAGAAGCAGTTGACCTTATCGACACTCACGTGAGACAATATGCGTGTAAAACAATTGTTGGTCGAGTCAATTTGCCCCCTGGCTGTAAACGTCCTTTATGCAGCAACAGGGGGGCCTCGGCCACTTCCTTCACACGTCAGCCGAGGTGGAGTTAGCCTCTGAAGTGTCTGGTTCTTCAGGGATTATCTCTTAATTTAACCCCCTTTTCAAAATAAAGCAGGTTGTTGGCTTGTAGTTATTGTGCTGTGGGAACTGGAAGTGGGTTGATCTACCAGTTACAGCAGAGAAAGCTGTGTTACAATGTGTGCATTTTGGGCGAGAAGAGAGACCCCGAAAACCTCTTGAGGAGGAGTCATCGTCTACGCAATATGGCAGGTTAACATCTGCCACCATTTTTACACCGTGTTTTACAGGATGAAGTGTTTTTTACGGCCTTAGAACAAAAGAAATGTGCAATAGTGCTTACTCTAAGAAAAATATAAATTGGTTTGCTTTTACAAAGTAAGCCCAGCCGAGTTGCAGATGTGTCCTTTGGTGTGGGGGCCGGTTTCATGCGTACCAGGGGCAGCAAGAACGGAAGTTAATCGTGTAAGTATGCCCCCTGATAGAGAACAAGCTGCGAACAAAGCATCCGAAAGCAGCCTAAAGGGGAGAAAGGAGGGGTGAGTGTAAGCCGAGGTCACACGGCGGGCAGGGGAGGGGGCGGAGCGGGGAGAGCGAGAGCGGCATGTGGGTGTGAAGAAGCCGGGCCTTTGAAGTGAAGCTAAGCTTCACTTCAAAGGTGTCGGAGGAATGCGGGCGGCTGTGCACGCGCTTTTAAGCTCAATGCACATGCGCATTGAGCTTAAAAGTCACGGGCACTGCAAGGAATCGCCACGATTCCTTGCTTGTTAGTTAAAGCGTGGTTAGGCCGCAATAGGCTCGCAAGCTCGATGCGCATGTGCATCGACAGGCGAGACCTAAAAATGAATGAAAATAGTAAATTTTTTCTTTTCTAAAATAGATACAGGTGGTATATCATTATCAGAGACAGCTTGCTGGTGTTTCTTAACAGTGCACTATCTAGATTTTCTGTCTGAACGGACGTCATTTACCAGCATTAACATTTCAGAAGACATAATGCAATAATTATTTGGCAGCTGCAAAATGTGAATGGCAGTTAGTTAAAAAAAAAAAAAAAAAAGGAAAACCAGTAGTGGTAAAACTTTTTTTTTGGAACACTGTGGTTTTGTCAGCACATGTCCTCAATATAAAAATATAACACTCCTCCCCAGCATGAGAGAACTGGTTCCTGATCCCCATGGCAGGCAGTGGTCACTGGGCCCACTTTTGAAGATGGAGATATTTGCCACCGTTACCTTGGTGGTCCAATTTGGGATCCAATAGTACCGTGAACCAAAGTACTCACCTTTAGCACTTAACGCTCATTGTTAAGGATGCAAAACAATCTAAAGCCTACCCAAGGAGGTAATAAGGGTAAATCACGCAAAACACAGTAAAATACCAAAAAAACACGTAATAACTGAAAGACCAATTAGTGCTTTGCTTCTTAAAAAAGCAAGTACTTTAGGAAACAAAACAAAAACGTATTTCCATAAATTAAGCAAAATGCGATGCAGGGCGCGCTAAGAAATTAGTTTTATTAATTTAATTATTTACTTACCTGCAATCATCCAGATTCCGGTGTTTATCACCCCCCATCCTGCCCCTCCCCCGCCCCGCCTGCCTGCCCCTCCAGAACTCCCTCCACGGGCCACAGCTGCTCTACCCCACCCAACAGTTTTCCCTTCTATCGTAGTGGACGCGCCTAGGTTTCGTGGTTTGGGCAGCTCGGCTTAGAAAATCTCACACATCAATCAAATTAGGAATAAAACCGACCGTATCAACCGTTAATTGGTCAGCGAGAGCTGTGTATATCAACACTGTAATTAGTTGATCCAACTGCTACTGGAGCACCACCAGTTGGCACATGATGGTGCCCCCTCCTTTACGCTGTCTTTCCCAGGCAGGTGGAGGGAGGACTGGACGTCTGGGAATACACACACCCATCAGCCTCTGTTTTCGTTGCTTCTTCTCAATGTTTTGGCATGCATGCCAGCACCAAGGGTTTATCACCTTGTACATGGTTTCTTGTTAGACCATAGGAGAAAAGTAATTCATGTTGCCACCCCACTTTTATACTTCACCACCCCCGTGTATGCAAGCTTGCATGGTGTGGATATACTGTTCAGGACACCAGACTCTTCCTCGCACACAAGCAGACAAGCAAAGTCTCACTCAAAAGCAGTGTCTAAGGAGAGGATGTGGCCTAATGGCCAGAGTTGCCGACTTTTGAGCTGGGGAACCAGGTTGGAGCCTCAGTGTCGGCTCAGCATCCTGTGATTCTTGGTAAATCACTTAATTTCCCCCTGCCTACCAAAAATGAATGTGTCCTTGTGTAATATAATTGGTGCTCATGTAAAGCGCTCAAATACCTTCGGGTCGAGTTGGCGCTGTATACATCTGCCCAAAAAAATCAATACATTTTTTTAAAAAAAATCACAAACATGGGAACGAAGTCTTCTGTCTGGTCCGCCTCAACACTTTTCACGTGTATTTATGTGCTCTCAGCCAAGGGACTTGTAACGTCTCTGCTAAAATGTCAGCTTGTTGTCCAAAATGTTCAAGTCCCACCCATGTGCCTAAGGAACCTCATTATGTCTGCCAGTGATTTGCCATGAGTGATTTCCGCCAATAAAATGGATGCAGAAAGGCACGATCAATTGAAACTATGTGGTGCATGAGAGCTTGCTTTCCTTAAATTCATGATTGAAGCTTGTTTCAGGTGTGCTCCGTGGTACTCCACGCCAGAGCCAGACTGGCAATAGCGGGCACAGGGCTTTTCCCCGGTGGGCCACCAGGGTTGGGGCTGTTTTTAGCCCCAGGGGGCCTGTTTTTGTTACTGGGGGCCGGCAATATCGGCAACTTGTAACAAAATCATCCGAAACCGGCCATAGCAAACAGCTCGGCTGCACCCCGCCTACTCCCCCAGGACGAGCAGTTTGCCAGGGCCGGTTTCGGTTCCCAGTCCGGCTCTGCTCCACGCAGGCCTTTGCAGTATGCAGTGCACTCTGTGTGTTTACTTGGTGGGTGGCGTTAACTCTCCTCGTCTTTTTGTTCAATGAGGCTTTGGAGGAAAATAAATGTCCAACTTTTTTTGACTGTTACAATTTGCACTTCCAGCTGCTTCTATATTTCTCTTGAATTGTTTTATACGTTCCATGATTTTAGGGTTTACCCTGCTGACATTTGTCTCTATTTATGCAAGTTGTTCTGATTTTGTGATGCTCAACGGAGGACGTGCTCCAGTGACACATGAAGGCTGCATCAGACTCTGTCCAGTTCCCATCAAAAGACAATCCGCCGGCCTACTATAAACCCAGCAACGGATTGTGGGGCGACGCTCCTCCGCCTTAGTGGAACAGCCGTCCTCACTAGAAACTGAAACAGCTACCTCTTAAAAATCAAGGTTATATGACCTTACTGGCTGTTTTAACTCCTTCGGTGCTCATGGCGGATCCTGGCCGCCATGAGTCAGAGTAGACGTGTGTCATGACGGCTGGGAGCCGTCAGAACGTTGCCGCTCCGCCCACGAGCGGTTAATTCCCCGCCTGTGCGGGAGAATTAATCAGTGGGTGCCCAACCCCCGCCCCCTCCCGCGGCGAAGGGGGTAAATCCCTCCCGACAAACATCTTGCAGAACAATTTCTATGATAACCACCATGAAAATATACACCAGTGGGAGTGAAGGGGAGGCTCGCAACTCTCTTCTCTCAATCGATCACCATCCCGACATCGTTCACCCCACCTCTTGAAAGTTGACAGCAAAGCGAGTACAACCGATGCTTCCAATTGCTTTATTTTGCATTTAGAGTACAAAGTGTAGAGGTTTTAATCTCTTACAAACATGGAAACTGAAGTCATTGCAAAACCAGCCGTCCTCTAGCTGATGAGACAGAACTTTTATTAAGACATGACTCAAGGTCTTCATGTCAAGGTGTCCCAGGAAACACACCCCTATACAAAGAAAAGAGAACCTTCTCTTCATGGCAAGGCCTGGTCAAAATGGACTACTGTCGCTCGCTCTTCTTGAACTGGTCTGTTTTACAAACTTTACGTCAAGTTTTCGGCCAACGGGGATGGATAATGACTTTTTGCTAACAGGGACATCATGCTGACCATTTCAACGCTTCCATTAACCTTTAATTTCACGAAGGTTTCTCATCTCTTGTTTTCAGTTTAATTCCATGCTAATCTTGTTGCCCTCATCCCTGTTGCTTGGCATCAAGATGCACAGCATGTACTAGCTGATGACATGTTACATGATGGATCATTTCCACACTGTCCTCCAGCCATGTACTAAAAAGAGTTGAGATACAGGTGTATTGCTGTTTTCTCCTGAATGATGGTCAGACATGCATCAGTGGTGTCCAGTGTAAGGCCAGAAGGGCCAGATCCATGTCAGATTTTCGGGTTATCCATGTAAAATACATTTACGTCAATGTATATAAATAAAACAGTTACAATGTCTGTCATTATCCTGAAAATCTAGCAAGGAAACCAGCCGTCTGCTTCGATTTTGGGCATCTCTGCTCTAAAAGTTATACTCTGGGCAAACATCTTTAAGGTTGCATTTTATTTACTGATGGTGCAATGGAATGAGTGTACATCTTCCATGCTACCTGTAAGAATTATCCACATTTGGAACAGTTCTTTACCACAGCACATGCATTATACAAAGCCAATCACCAAAGTGTAGGCAGTGCCACTGGAATTATGAGGCAGGGGACCACCAAATTCTGTGTCAGGATCTACTAAATTATGTGGCAAGAAAAGCCAAATTATGCAGCATAATGCAGCACTTTTTTTTTACAGTATTACTTCAATATTTTGTCATTTTTACACACGGTAATACTGTCTGAGCAACGATTTCACTGAAAGATGACCACTAAAGCTTTAACAAAGGGGCTTCCACTGCACACAAACATCTTCATGTTTTTAGTAACTTTTGATCGGTTTGAGCGAAAAACATTTTTTGGGGTGAAAATCCGCAGATTATGCAGCAGATGATGGATCATGTGGCAAATGAAGTAAATCCATAATTATGGGAAAAAAGTGGCAGCCGCACAATTGAATACTTCTAGTTGCCCTGACTGTAAGGTCTATCTCAAAGCCATAATCAATAAAAAGTTTGATAATAGAAATAGGTGTTTGAGGCCCCTACTGTAAATGTAAATGTAAATGTACAGGAATTTATATAGCGCAAATCACCAAGCGGTTTCTAAGCGCTTGCTTAGGGAACCCATCCTGGTATTCCCCTGTGAGATAACCCCGGCAGGGTATCCACAAGGTGAAAGCCAGGCATCCCACCGCGAGGGGCCGATGTGGAGATTAAGCAAGCTATTGCCCAGAGTCGCAGAGTGTGAACCCGTGAATAGAGTAGGCACCGGAGCGAGAATTGTCGAGTCCATGGACATTTTAGGACTCAAGACCCCGCCGAGCTGGGAATTGAACCCTGGTCCCGGGCTGATCTCTGCTTCCAGGTCTGCCTCCTCTAACCAGTGAGCCACACTTCTCCACTGTAATACCAAAGTGACCTGGGGGCACAAAAAGTGGGTGGATACGACCATTGTGTCCCTTGGGCATCTTTGATAATATGGACCCTAATCCACAGAACTACTCTTATCCTGACATCAAAAATATCAAAATCACTTGAAAAGCACATTTAACTCACAAATGAAAATATATAAACAACCACAGCTTGTGAATAAATAAAACACACTGGAAAAAGGTTGATGAATATGGCCGTTTTCTCCACAACACAGAGTAGGAACTTCTACACAGACTCAGGCTTATCCTATCACAACTCAAAAAGAGATCAGAGGAAATGCAGCATGACACACATCCAGCCATGATTCACCATGTCATTCTACAAAAATTGCAACATGCACCATCACTCAACAATATGCTAGGACAGGAGTTTGAATTAATTATTCGCTTTTTTAATTACTATTATATCACTTTAGCGGATACAAGAGGTTGAAATTTTTCTTTTTGTGACTCGACAACATCCGGCAAGATGCACCCAAATATACCAAGCTTATTCTTTCAGTCCACATATTTTTCCTATCTTTGTGGTTCTTCTACGATGCTACTCAAACTCAGTGGAGATATTTGGAAGTGACGAGCCTGTTGACATAGCCAGCGATTCAAACTAAATATGGCTGCTAGTTACCCTAATCAGGCATGGTCTACACAGGTGGAACCATCATTTCTGGTGTGCCATTTTGGACTGCGTGGGATGCAACCACAAAATTAGTGCTGTTTATTTTACTACCCAGCCGTGCTGGGAGGCCCCATCTTTCTTGTTTGCGTTAAGAACCATTGTGACATTATGACACTGAAGGCCCACATGCTGCTTGGGTTTCTCCCCCGGTTGTGTTTTGAGTTCTTCAGAATAGCTTATGCCATGTGAAGTCTACTGGCACTAAAGTGGATTTATGTTGTTTCATCACAGATGCCAGCAGAGCTGGGAGCTTCTCATCTTTCTCCTTTTCAGTGCTCGTTTCCACTGATTCCTTTTCCCCCTGTTGAATCACATTGCTCTAGTCCTTACCCCTTTTCCTCACTCTCTCCACAGTTGACCTTGCACCCAACACTCCACCTCCCCCTACAGGCCTCTCTGGCCGACCTCTCTCCCCAATAGTCTCATCCCTCTGTGTGCCTAAATAGAAGATACAAAAGACACACAGTTGATGGACGGAATGCAGAACAAATCAAGACATTCACCCCCAGCCAAGGGATCTGGGTTAAATCCATCATTCATTTGCTCACCATGCCACCCCAGTTTAGACCTGACCATATGCAAATCAGTCTTGACCCTGCGCCCAATGGGAACAGTCCAGACCGAACTGCCAAGCCAGGTTCTCCCTGAAACGCAAATGAGCATCCTAGGACCGGTTTCGGGGTTTCACCCCTCATCAGCCAGGATAGCTTGAATACAATGGCAAATGAGCATCCTGAGACCAGTTTTCTGTCAGCCATGCAGCTTGAATCCAGACCTGTGCTCTCCTTGCCACTGGAACCAAGCTATCCTGGCTGATGAGGGGTGAAACCCAGAAACCGGTCCTAGGATGCTTGTTTCCAGGACAGGGAGGCAGTTCAGGCTGGACTGTTCCCATTCGGCACAGGGACAGGACTGATTTGCATATGGCTGGGATGCAGCTGGAATGGCATGGGGAGCAAAAAAAAACAAAAATCTCCCCCCAAAAAATCGATGGATTTAGGCCCAGATCTCTGTACTGGGGTGAATGTATGACATTGTTCTGCATTGAGCCCATCAATTGTTCTTTTTAAACAGAAGTTACTGCAGAAGACTGAATGAACCGTAGAATAGATAAGTTTTTAAGGGGCTTTCCGAAGGACACACACAAGCTGATCAACTAGATTCACAATGGTAGATTATTCCACATGTAAGGTTCTACATCTAGCACTGGGCTCCTTCCAACAAGGTATTACCAGGATGACTGAGGACGCTGAATCTGCGCAGCTAGAGGGAATTTGTTGATACTATAAAAAAACTTGTACATCAAACTTGAAGATTTAAAAACAACCATCTCCTCTACAAGGAGCCAGGGCAGCTTATTTCCGACCTAAGAAATGTGATCACTTATCTTCAATCCACAAACTACTCTTACAGCAATATTTTAAATTCTCTCCAAAGCTGTAAGAGTTGGGAAATTTATTTTTCTACTAAATCCAAGAAGTCTCACCTCCATGTTTTAAACCACCAAAGTTTAATTAGAAATTATTTACCAAAGTTTGATTAGCAACTATTTACGTATCACCACATACATATGGCGTTACTCTCTGTCAGGTAGCCAATCATCATTGCACAGAGTGTTAACCTTTTTGCAGCTGCTTTTACAAATCATTCACTCTAAATTGGGCACTCCTGCCAAAGGGCGGATGCCCAAAGACAGAACCCATGGAAAGAGCAGACCAGCACCTTCAACACTTCAGAGGGAAACCAAGAAAGAAAACCGCGCTTCTTTGATGTTACAGTTCATTTGAACACGCGCTCACGTACCACAACCTAACTTGAGACATTTTTTATATTTCCCTACTAGGTTTCCAGACAATTTTCCCAGGGGAGCAGTTGTTTTTGAGGAGGAAGGTATATGTCATCTTTTTGGCCAGACTTAAAATATTTCAAACACCGTTTAGTTTCCTCTTATTATTTAATGCAAACAATACTGTCACCGCCTTGAAGGTTGCGAATTTGATGAACGGATAACAGACCATCACAGGTGCCTAGAGGCTGAGAAAGATACTATTTTGGCGGACTGCAACAGACATATCCTTCCTGTAACAGGACACTAAGAGTACATCCGGTTCAGTTCGTAAACAGACAGGAAGCTTTGGTAACAGACGTAAAAGGACTGGCTAAAAATGAAACACCTTGTTCTTGTTTGAGCAATCCTTAGGTTTAAGTGAGGAGGTTATGAGAAAAGACCTAAAGTTGCATTATTAGCATTTACCCCTTAGTTATGTACCATAATTTGAGGCCTAAATTCCCAAATCTTTATTCATCATTTCAGAAAACTCAACTACTTGGCAGAATGTGGCACAATAGTAAGATTGGCAAAGGGGCTACTGAGAGTGTTGGGAAACCCATAAAGGCGTAACTTGGTAGGTGTTGACAATATTTCCCATCCTATTGGCACACATGTAACTCTAGTCTTGGAAAAGGGCAGTTTGGGGTTTGAAAGTTCCCAAAACACCACCATATTTTCAAAAAGAACTTGCCGAGGCTTTCCACATGTAAAAAAGATGGTCAATGTTGAGGGCAAAAAGTAACATTTGCAAATGCACATTTTGCGCGGGCCAACTCCTGGAGATGATGTGCTGCTCGTATTGAGTCTCGAAACTGCACAAGCAGCACAGGATGGGGGTGGGGGGGGGGGGGGGGTGTGGGGGGGGGGGGGGGTGTGGGGGGGGGGGGAGGGTGTCAGGGTCTGGAGGGAGTGGTCCGGGGAGAGGAAGACTGGGTCCAGGGGAACCAGTGCAGAGTCTGGTAGAAGTATCCTAGAGTATGGAGGTGACCAGTCTACCTTGGACACAGGGTCAAGTGGCGGTGGTCAGAGGTGTCCAGGGTCTAGTCAAAGGGTGATCGTGGGAGGGGGGGGGGGGAATAGCAAAAGGCAGCCTGAAAGAGGCAGAAAAAAGGCAGCACACCAGGGACGTTACGTATTGCACCGGGCACGATAAAGACAGCACAACAAGTACTGTATCTTGCGGCATCATGGGGGATGGGGACGAGTCGGTGCAGGGGGCCCAGTGAAGTGACGCATCTGTGACACTCTTGGCAATGAAAGTTGCCTCAGATGCAGGTACAGAACGGAGACTAAAACCGCACATGGCGAGTCTAAGGAGGGAGGACAAGTGGGGTTAATGCAGAAAGCTGGTGAGTGGATGACAAATGGTGAGGGACAGGGAACAGAAGGCAGAATGGACCCGAAGCAAAGGGACAAAGTACAATTTAGTATCAGTAGCTGAAATGGGCCAGTGTCTGGGATATGCCTGGCTGCCTGCATCTCTATTAGCATCACTTTCCTCTAGTCTACAGAAGATCCCACATGTCCTGAGTAGGCAATGGTTTGGCTATAGTTAAAAGATAGGAAGCAGACATTTGCATCAAGTGGATCAATAATACTACACATCCTTAACTGGACACTTCATTAGCCATGTAGAACAATGACAGAATTTCTTTTCTTGGGCAATGTAAATGGATTGCAAGGAATGAGTGGTGAAACCAGCGGTTTATGCCTAGTGGCTACAGCAGGCATGTGAGCCATAACATCAGTCTGGCATCGTGGCCAATAAAGGCCGAAACAGCTTGGCTTGAAATCAAAACAGGGGCGATTTCAAACCCCATCCTTCCGAGGTCTCGAATTGAGTGCTTTTGATTTGGACAATGCTAACACCTCTTCTGAGTGGTAGGACTTTGGTGAAAGATAAAAAAACCTTTACTATTATACTACATCTGGACCCGGCTGTTAACAGGACAATGCAAAACAAGGCAGCAGATTGCTTCTCGAAGCACCAAATACGGCTTCACTGCCAAGGAGCGGGCAGGACAATCTCACTTTGCCCAGGGTGCGGAAACTCCTTGAATTGGCTCTAATTTTGGCTGTCCTATCCAAATCCTGATTCAGTTCCCAAAAGAATAGATTGCATTCCTAGCATATGCAGACTAACATTTGTTGTGACTGTTGCTAAGTCTAGATTTCATCGCATCAAGCTGGCATCAACATCAAACAAGCGCTTATGGGTTTTACTTGAGGAAGCGGATATTGGCTGGCATCCACACCAGAAAGAGGTGAGAAATTACTCTTAGTGAAAGACACCCATAATAGCAATGGCATCGCTAATGCACACACATTGTCGAACCTATAGTTGTCCTTTCACAGCCAATCACAAGAAACCATTCTGGAGCACTTTCCATTAAGTCAAATCAATGTGACACACCTGAAGAACCCTACCATAATCTGACAAATCTACATACAGTTATAGGTGAACCAAATAAGGATACTACCAACGTTTTCTGCTTTTCAGAACCTTCTTCTAAATGGTTGGTTGACTTTAGAGATCAAGTTGTGCCCAAATAAGGGAACAACCGAGTATAATGCGTATTCACCTTTTTAGGCTTTGCCTACAGTCAGCTTTAGCAGTCTAGTGAGAGCTACTATCATCAGAACAAACACCACCCACATACACATACATACATATACAGGAATATACAGTAAGGCAAAAAGGTGCTTTTGGAGAGCCTGTTTCTGTGATTACCTACTGTGCTTCAGCAGGCTTTAGGCATTGTCTAAGAGGGCTGACCACCAGCTTTGGTATCAGCTCGCAGAATTTTGTGGATGGAAACATCATAAAAGTACTTCCACTCATACATGTTTTTACCCTGTAGGACCTCAACCCCCTGTTCTCCATTTACTGCACCCCCTCCCTCCAAGCTCTTCCCAATCTCGTCCATTGCATCCTGCCTCTCCACATTCCACACTTCATGCCACAAAGCCTGAATTGATTCAGTCTGCTATTTATCGATTGGCACTGTTACTACTGGTTGTAAGGCCTGTGTGCAGAGTATGCTTGCTTCATGTGCAGGATGTCCCAGATGAAGGCAGAAGAAGACCTGAAACTTCCTCTGGTCAGTGAGGCGCTCATTGGTGGCAGCCACACTGAGAACATGGTAGAGGGAGCGCACCCAGGAATAGGAGACCGGCGCGAGTGCAATGCAGGGAGCCAGCATCAGCTGTTGGGAGCCTTGCACGAAGAGCACATCTGACGGTCCAGAGGTGTTGGGATTGGAAGCACCGACAAGAGCAGTGGGTACTGGGAGAGCAGAGCGAGCACCCACCTGGGTAGCCCAGAGTGCTGAGGTATCAGAACCGAACCCGCTCCATACTTTCTGCAAGGCACATATGCATGTTCTTTCAGAGGCGGCTCCTCTGCTATGGCCGAGGAGTGTTGCCCCCCCCCCCCCCTCCAAAGTGGAAAAATAAAACAATAATAAAACAGGTTTATTATCATTTTATTTTTCAACACCTAAGTGCTAGTCTTGGTGGCAGGGCCATCACAGGGCCAGTCACGCGGGGGAGTGGTGGGCATAGCTATCAGTGCACGTCGGTTTGGCCGGCCGTCTTAGGACAGCAAAACCGACATGCGCATTGAGCTGTCTCCAATCCGATCTGCATTGGAGACAGCAAGCACAGGCTTCCAGTCTCTCTGGGAGCGCAAATCCAGGGTGCTCAGGCCAATCCGGACGCTGCTCTCATGCATGAGAGCAGCGTCTGAATTCACAGTAGATGAGTCTGGGAGCCTGTTCTGTAGTCAGGAGCCGAAGAGCAGCAATGCAACAGGCACGTTGGGTTTCTCTGTCTCTTTTTTAGCATATATTCGTTATCATCATTCACCCCCTCGCACCCTCCCTGTCCCCACCCCACCTCCCCCCCCGCCACTCTGTCCTCACCCAAGCCACTACTGATAATCACCAGGCATTGTCTTAGAAGCACTAACATTGGGCTCTGTAAAATACCAGGGCAGGGCTCCCAACAGGTAATAACAGGGCCCGATTCACAGAACTAACTTAAAACAAAATCCTAAACTTACTACCATTTCAGTATTCACATAAGGCACTTACTCATTTTAGTATTCACAGAATTTAGGAGTCCTAACTTTAGGATTCCTAAAGGCCTTCTGTGAATACCGAAAGTCTTCAGGAGCAGTAAAGTTAGGACTCCTAAACTGAGAAAAATCCTAACTTTAAGACTTTCGGTATTCACAGAAGGCATTTAGGAGTCCTAACGTCTGTGAATACCGAAATGAATAAGTGCCTTCTGTGAATACCGAAATGAATAAGTGCCTTCTGTGAATACCGAAATTAATAAGTGCCTTCTGTGAATACTGAAATGAATAAGTGCCTTCTGTGAATACCGAAATGGTAGTATGTTTAGGATTTTGTCTTGAGTTAGTTCTGTGAATCGGGTCCTGTTATTTTACAGATTCTACTCTATGAGAGCTCTCGCATGCCTTTCAGCTAAGCAGCAAGCCAAATCAATGCACACCAAGTGTCATTTAGTTTTTTTTAACTTGTCTTTATTCATTACATTGCAGAGAGATCATATTACGCATTTGTCATATACAGGGTATAGTACATCATTGATAGGCTATTGCTAGCAAGTTATATCTTGGCAATCCATTTATCAAACCCCACCCTGTTTTTCGAGACAGATCATTACGTGCAACAGTATTTTCCATAGTATTAACTGATGGAATGTACCAGAATAATAAAATGAAGTAATAACTTAACAATAGAAAAACCCCTTGGCAGCGACTGGCGGCGGAAACCTACTCATGAACAGGATGAATGGATCAACTAGGGCGTAGCCTAAAACAGAATATTTGCGACTGGGCAGTTCGGGTGGCACCCATCTGTGTTCCCTGTTTAGTGTCATACTTTTCTCTCAAGTGTGAGGCCTCTCGCAAGTGTAAATTACTTACCTTCAGTGTAAATAAAAAAAAAAGCCATGCATAGCCTTCAAAACAGCACCTGTATGTTCTCCACTTCTAAACACTTACCAAGATGGCCAATAACAGAACGGAGATCAAGTAACTTTTCCAGCCTCAGACATTGGGGTCTAGTGGAGAACCTGGGATCAGCCGGCAATTTAGCGACTGCAGGCCATAAGACACCCATCCCGCAGAGCTGCTTACAGACCCACTGAGTCTTGCATCAAAAAACAGAAGACTGTGTTTAACTTTAGGAATTAAAAAATATGCAGCAGTTTTCAATTTGCTATACCCTGGCTTCATACCCCACCAAGCACACCCACCAGCAGCCCCCAATGTGTATGTTCCTTGTCCACCAGCTTGTAGTGCTCAAGGATCCACATATGAGCCCTAAAGAGAGGACCCTACCAAGGCCGGCTTTAGTGCTGGGGGCGCCCGGTGCGACTGTCTTTATTGGCACCCCCATGACCTCCTCCTCAACTTCCCTCACTACCAACTGGCAAAAATGCTCCTAGTCTCTCCATAACCTTTCTCTCACATACATTTCATTCGCTTTAAAGCACTGTTAAAGGCTCGCTTTACTAATCAGCTCAGCTAGTAACATACAATGCAGATCTATGTTTGTTCTCTCACTCACTTTCTCTCACATTAATCACAAGTTATCTTGACATTTTTATTGGTGCCTGAAATTTGGAAGCACAAGGAACTCTGCAGCAGGTGCTTTTAAATCTTAAGTTATTGCTAAACACGGCACGCCTCCACCTGAGGTCAGAGACCCCTCCACCCCCAGATCGCACAGCACTAAAGTAGACCCTGGATCTTACATATAGAAATAAAGCCTTTTTTTTTAGGAAAATGAAATGCAAAAACATAACTTAATTTTTGTAGCAACAGAGCACGTGTATATAAAATAGTGTGCAGCCATATATCTTCTTAGCCCAATCTTGGAAAGCGGATAATAAAAATAACAAATTAATCATTTGCAAGTTCATATAGGAAAGGTTTGATTGGATAGTGTTCATGCAAACGTTCATTTAAGTCCACCTATGAAAAAAATGTCCTTTATGATCCTTTCATTAGGGCTATTTGATGTTCCATCTCAATTTACTAATTCCTTCCACCACTCGGAATACATAGGTGGTTTTTCATCTTTCACCATAATAATCCAGCTTTTACGAAAGCATGCAAAGTTAATTCATCAGCATCGACACCCTGTAAAATGGTGCTCGACTCACATTCTAACTCAGTTAATCAGATATTACTTCATCTTGAAGATATAAATCCAAAGTTCTTTCACCTTTGGATAGGTGACAAACAAATACAAAAACCAACCTGGGCTAGGTGAGGATTTATTACAGTGGTACATAGTGGCCATTACAACTTGATCTTGGTTCTGGCGGTCAGACACCTAATGCCATCCCCATTCCACGTTTCTCAAATCTTTGAGGCTCCCACATCACACATTCAGCACATATGTATGTTTTCGCTAGTGGAGGCCATCATCACTACCCAGGTACCTTTTCCCCTACCATTCTGTAATGAATGTTATTTCTCTTCTTCTGCACCACTGTCTGAAACTACCACAGGCATGAGCTATAGGTAGTACTATAATATTGGGCATTTCTGATGTCATGCGGAATGATTCTAGAGAATTTATGTAAAATGGCTCCTTTATAGGTTATTGATAATCAGGTATTACATATAAATACAGTACACTTCTCATTCTTTTCTCCATCAAATAACTTACAAGAGAATGATCATGTATGTGTAACTTGCAAACGTTTGACTCCAAGTATATTTTTTCCCCTTTCCATCTGTTTACAGTTATGGAAGAACAACCCTCATTTCCTGTGTGAAGGATGCATTCTGATAAACTGCTAATGAGGTCCTGGTCTACAGTGCCAGTTTCCGTTCCAGCACCGTCTGCTCCTCTTAAAAACTGGAAACATTCAGCAAAGTACAATTGCTCTTGGACCACAAATTGGAAGCCTGCCGGCTGCAAGCCACAGAAATGCGCCTGTCCCATACAGTGGGAACAATGCTTTGTCAAGAAATCTGCCTTAAGCAAAGATATCAATATAGCATGTTTTGGGCTCTGGGAGCCTAAACCCTGTGCTTTAAAAGTGCACGGTAAAGTATCCAGGGTTGGAATGGGACGGAGAATAGGCCCGGGCACCTAAATATACATGGCCCTCGTTAGTGAATCAGACAGATAAAAAAGTGGTCCATGTTTGCAAAGTGGGGCAGTTTTGAACCTGCAAAGATACACTACATAAGTGTTTTGCAACATGTGGAAGACTCATGGACTTAAGATTGCAGCAGCCAATGTGTGTTTTAATATCAGGAAAATAAACAGTAAAAACCGAGCCAGCAAACCATAAAACAGACCAACAACCAGGCAAACAAATCAGCCCATTCATGGGCCAGTCAAACCAGCCCATCAGGCACTGTGTGATTGCCCTATAGACCAGTCCAACCCCAAAAGCAGCTGGGCTGATTTCTTTGCAAGGATAAACAATGTAATGTAATCACAGCAGATGTGCTGAACAATTTTGCCTTCTTGCTCACACGCATGACCCAAGCTGATGCTAAGTGAGCCATTCAGAGAAATATGCCATATTCACTTATTAGAGCCAGGCTTTTCACAAACTTGCATCAGTGCTTTTCAGCAGTGCAAAGAAGGAAAAATAAAATAACACAATGTTATTTTTTTTCCGTGCTGAAGCAGGGTTTAGGGAGGAGCTTGGCTGTCATCACACCCAGCAGGGGGAGTAGGAAATATGTGCACTTAAGTGTGCATGAGGGTTTCACCAGGCATCTTGGGCTGGCCAAACAGTCATGCGCACTTAGCATGTTTTGCATCGGCTGTAATGCACAGCCTGGAGAACATGCAAAGGTTTCCACTGCCTGTCTAAGCGCTGAACCACAGCGCCCAGACCAAAAATGACGCTACTATCATAGTGACAGCAGCATCGTGATTGGCTTAGGGGAGCCTAGGGGCTTTCCGATTCCAACCCGGAAGACAAGAGCCAAAGACGGAGGAGAATCGGCGGCTTTACAAAGGTAAGTGAGATTTATTTTTTAACCCTCGCCACCCTCGTTCTGTACCAGCCGCCACTGGTGAACATCCTTTCACTTTAATATATGTGGAAAATAACCACATCTTATCTCCCTCCCTGTAATAAATTACAGAAATTCAAAAAAGAAATTGAAACTCTAGCAGCCAAAAGTGTAACAGTATACCTTCAGATTAATGTGTGACAAGAATGTTTGTGCATATTTGCTGTGTGGAATTTTGATGAGGTGGTGAAGGGTTGGAAGAAGAGTGGAGGGGATGCAGGCAGGACACAGAGGGATAAATGAGGGAGTCCATCATCTGGAGGATCTTGAAGACACTGGTCTTCAATTCCTTCCTCAAGAACTCCCTCTACAGATTCTAGAGCATTACACCTCAAAGATGGGCCAGTTTTGGATCATGGACCATATTGTTAATGTTGGACATAACAAGCAATTATGTGCCTTGCTTAATGTAAATTAAACGGGAAAAAAGGTAAATGCATTAACAAGAAAAGAAGAAAAATGTATTGAGATAAATAAACATATCCATGCCCAGGCAGTAAATGCAGTTAATAATTAATACCAACAAGTTTGATCGTTTCACAGTTGTGCTTTTATCACTGAAGTGGATTCACTTTCCATCTTGATGCTTTAAATGCAAACTTTGCATGGGCCTTTATTCTCTGAGGAATCTGAAAGGGTCATGTAGGGACACATTCAATATGTGACAAATGTTTGTTGAGTACTATGAGAGGGGGATTCCAGAAACTCCACACGGTGTACAAAGAATGAATAACAAACTAAGCTCTGGGGACAGGTTTCAAAACATAGTTGGCGCAGGCAGAATAAAGGTACAGTGTTTGCTGAGAGAAATCTGTGCATGTATGCGAAGTACCACATTGATATATTTAGCACAAAATAATTTACTCAGCGGGGAAACGTTTGGCTGACGGGAGTATTAAATCAATGGTGTTCTTTGTTTTAGTGCAAGATAAAATAATGTAATTGAAGTAACATATATTCTGCATGGTATCCGCTAAATCCACGTATTGGCTTGCTTAATGTCGCCATGTTCCCTAAAACATTGGTATCTGTTGTGTATTAATACCATAGAGGATTTAAAATAGTAAATACAACATATTACAATAGAATATCACATGTAAACTGCCTTCATGCACTTAATAAGCCACAAATGTACCTTTTCTGCTCAAATTCTGCAGAGCTGATCTGTTACGGTTGTAGACACAGGGCATCTCAGGCTGATCTCTCCCACATGGGTTTTGGATGACCTGTGGTGGACTCACTTTGGAAGAACGTCTTACAACAGGTTTATGCTACATGATATTGCTACTTATTGGATTTATTTGTTATCATCTCGTGCTTGATTCATAGCAGCTTGCTTCCTTGTAAACTCAAGGAGTTGCTGAGGAGGAGCTGCAGGGAGCTCATATTCTAACATTTGTGAAATGATGTGGGTTTTATTCAAATGCTGTTGGCTGGTCAGTGATAGGCATCCTATGATGTAGGTTAACAACTCAAAGAGTGTGAGTTGCAGAGAAAGACTTAATCCCCAGCGTCCAAGATACATTACCAAGAAGAAAAGCATCACTGTGTGGAGGTGATGAGGAAAAACAGGCACATTTTAGAACAATAGTATTTGAAAGTCATTACATTTTAGTGTGCTATTGAACTAGCTATCATATCATTATTTACATTCTTTTGCCTGGTTGGAACCTGCATTCGCTTGCATGGACTGGGTGGGGAGTAGGGTTATTGGGAACCCTGGCATTGGGCATGCAGAATATCATTCCACCTCCGTTCTTCATGCGTAACCCTGGTGAGCTGCCCATGCCATGGGCCAAATGGATAAAAGTATCTGAAAATTATGTGAGGGTCAGTGGTCCCACAATGGGTGCTGACAGAAAGGCTCTTTTGCTTCATAGATTTGGTGCTGAGGGACAGAAAGACTTGGAGGGTCTTTCTAAGCTAGACAGAGACTCTGCAAGAGGTTTACATGAGCATCGGGTGTATGTTAAAAAGCTGGATTTACATTTTCTGCAAGAGAATCAACAATACTTGCAATATATCACTTTGGAAAACGAAAACAAATATACAAAGAATCTGTGGAGGAATATGTGATGGCCTTCAGGAAACTGGCAGCAGAAGGTGAGTTTGGGCACCAAACTGATAAGCAATTCAGGACACGTTTTTGCTCAGTTTTAATTCAGAAAAGAGGAGTGAAGAGTTATAGATCAAGGATGAACCACCACTCTATGGGGTGATTTTATTTGCAAAGAGAATAGAACACATTGTAAAGTGTGTAAAAGGATTTCAAAGGGGAGGATGGCAAGTAACAAAAGAATCAATGCTTCAGATGTGGCTTATCTAGTCATATGACGAGCAGAAAAGACTGTCCAGCCATAAAAGCCACTTGCAACAGACCTTAAAAGAGGGATCACTATGCAAAAGGCTGCAGCGCTTCATGTGCATCCCTGTGTCTGCAGGCAAGCACATGAAATTAAAGAAGTGTCTGAGGATGTAACCTCTGTTTGAAGGAAACAATGAAACGTGGAAATCCTGAAGATTGGGTTTTGCTAAACAATAAGAGTTACAATAATGTTTGCCACATGTTCCTAGCTATGGATAATTTCAGAGAGAGTGTTCAAGAGTTTATGAACAGAGTAAAACTAAAACTGATGGATGGGAATCTTAAAGGGTATTGGGGTCAACCTATTAAGATGTTGGACTTCTTCAATCTACCAATGAGATGGGAGATAAAATTACTATTGGTAAAATATAGGTAGCTAAGAATGACGATGAGATATTTGTTTGGCCACATCAAAAAGATTTAGAAATTTGGCTTGATCCTAATGCCTGTCCTTTGGATCAAGTCAATAAGGCTGAGAATGCATGTTAAAAGCAGGAATAGGTTTCCCTGCTTTAAACATGCATTCTCAGGGGGAACATCACTTACAACGAATTTTTTACAACGCACTACCATTACATCGCAACCATTACAACGCAAACCATTACAACGCAATGCGCTGGGGGGCGCTCTAGGATAGGGAATGTATTTAATATACTATCCAACACCTTCCCTGCTATCCACGGGGACTGGAGTTGGAATAGTAAATTAAATAATTCACTATCCAGCGCCTAAAAGCATTATGCGTTGTAATGGTATGCGATGTAAAAACCGCGTTGTAAAGGCATGCGATGTAAAAGCATGCGTTGTAGTGACACCAATCCATTCTCAGCCTTCCCTCTGTGCTTAATAATGTGTTTGGGCGTTGAAGAGGATATGTACACTGAACTAGATTATATCAGTGTGCCAAACCTATTTCTGCCCAGATCAGATCTTAATTAGAAAAGTTGAGTAAAGCGGTCTTTATTAAGCAAGTAGATGCAACAGTTATGTGTTGGATCTTAATTAAGAAAAAGGTGTATACATTTCTCCTACCTAATATCACAGAGATGCTCGTGTTGTTGGGTGGGGCCAAATATGTAACCACTTTTGAGTAGGACTACACTTATCTACAGATAAGACTGCATAGAAAACCTCAGTAACTCACAGCATTCTTCATGCCCAGGGCTGCTTATAAGTTTAAGCAAATGGCTTTTGACTGGTCACAGCGGCTTCAGTTTTTCTAGGTCTTGTCTCTGTGGTGAACATTCTGGAGGGTTGATCTACCAGGATGATATGTTAGTATTTAGTAGTACATGGCTTGAACATAAACAAAGAGTCAAGTATGTGTTGAGAATTATTTTTGAAGAATAAAGTTTCACGGTGAGAGCAGGTAAGCGTTGTTTTGCTCATGGTCAAGAAACATTACCATAGTTAAGTCACAAAATCAGTTGTGAGTGGGTGCATCTAAGAAAGGATTTGGAGTAGGCAATTAAGAAATCTGAGCAACCATAGAACAAGGAGGAGATTCTTTCCTGAAATCGTGGATTATTATTAGCACCTTGTAAAAGATCTATCGGCCAAAACAGTTATATTGGGAAGTTTGCTTATAAAGACTACTGATTGGAGTGAAGAATGTGTTCACGAATTTAATATGATTAGGAACGACTTGGACCGAGTACTGTGCTTGAGAGCACTCTCGCTGGGACACAATTGTGTATGTTACAGATGCCAGCTGTAAAGGGATAGAAGCGGTGTTGTTTCAGTTGGCAAATTCTTGAAGAAAGAAGAGTTGTATATGAGTCCAGTGCATTGAAAAGTATGGAGACTAACTATTATCGAGAAGGAAGCACTAGCTGTAAAATGGCCAATTAACAAGTTTAAACTATTGTTATCGGGAACAGGTTTTAAAGTCAAAACTGATCATCATCCGTGGAATGAAATCTTTCAAATAAAGGTTAGAGCAGAGTAAAAATAAGAAAGTGGGTTATAAGTTTTCAAGCATTTTCGTTTTATATCGAGTACCGACCAGATGGATATAATTGTGAAGCGGATTGTTTGTCCGGAAGGAAGAAAATGTTTGGGTAGGAGTATGTGCTGTGAGGGATAGGGCCATTGAAGAGGATGAATGGAAGTCTGCCATCCAAAGGAACTCAATTGTTACTGAAGTAATGGGAAAGATGAGTTAGGAATGTAGGATGTCTGGTTGGAAGGTCCATTGAAACCAATTGGATTGATGCTAAGCCTTTGATAGCATACTATTACCAGATAATAGATTGACTGGGTCCTTCTATGTTGTGGAGTAAAGTTGCTGAGCTGGCTCTTATAGGGCTTCTTGGAGTGCTGAAAACTAAAGAAAGAATGTGTGCTGACTTTTCCTGGCCTGCCTGCTTGAGACTTGGAAGTGGAAAGGTCGATTAGAGAGTGTCAAGAATGTTGTGCAAGTGACAAGGTAATTAGGACAAGGGTGCCTAACGTGTGTGTGTGTGGGTGTGTCATGCTGCTGAGCACCTGTGGCAAGATGTGGTGGTGGACATAGTAGGTCCACTGAAAGGGGAAACCTCCCCACCTTTCCTTTTGCTTTTAGTTGATTTGTATTCTCTGAGGCAATTGTTCAGAGAGCAGGTGACATTTCCTCAGCAAGTGTAATAAAATGTTTGAAAGTTACTTTTACTAGGGAAGGTTTTTTTTACAACTGTTATTACTGACAAAGAGACACAGCTGGGGCCAAGAAAAATGGATGGGTTTCTGGATGAGTGTGGGATTATGGCCAAGACGTGTGTGCTCTATTACCCGAGACAAACAGGGTGCGTTTTGAAAAAAAGGTTGGGGAGACATGGGTGATATCAGATGGCCGCAAAAAGCTCAGTTTGCTGTGAAATGTGAATAAGACAAGGGGAAGTGTGTGAAGGATGTGAGTGTGGGTGAACTTGTGAGGAATAAAGCACAAACAGGTACCGCAGAGTGGTCTAAATTCACTGTGCTGCTTAAGGGTACAAAGTTGTTTCGCAGTGCGATCAAAACTTTAGATAGAAGGATTCGCAACCTCAAAGGGACTGTGGTCTGGGAAAGAGATGTTACTGAGTAGGCTGTGGTAGGTGGAATGGTCGCAAAGGCAGAACTTTAAAATCTACTCGTGTACTGCCTCTCCCTATCAGCCATCCCTGTGAGCAAGGGCCGGAGACAGCCAGAAACATGTAAGGGAACTGATGCCGAAATTCAGCAGTGTCAACAAGCGTTCTTGTAGCTCTGCCTGGCGAAAATAAAGTATTGGAGACACGCTGTGTGTGGGTCTCCAATTGTGGGTGCCTTTCATATGGAATATATATATATATATATATATACACATACACACACATATACATATATATATATATATATATATATATATATATACACACACATACACACACATATACACACACACATATATATATATATTACAACAACTTATATATATATATATATATATATATATATATATATATATATATATATATATATATATATATATACATATACACACACACACACACATACGCACACATACATACAAACATTTTATTTCCAATTTTTGTCCCAAAAGAAGCTGCACTCCCGAGAAGCCTGCATCCAATCTTGTGGCAAGAACCGGCAATTACATCAGCTGTACTTTTCTGCAGGCGCGGTGCGTCCATTGGGGCGTAGGGGCGAAGCCCCACTAAGCCCCATGGACCCACCACGTCGTCACTAGAAGCCAAACACAATTATTTAAAAAAATCGCGCTATCTGCCGGCCGGGAAACCGGGAGACACCCGACCTTCCCGGAGTGCGCAAGGTGGGGGGGGGGGGGGGGGGGGGGGGGGAGGAAAGGATCGGGCTGCTGCAGCTGCGCAAGTGTATTTTTGGGCACAAACATGCCCGCGCATGCGCAGATCGTTTTCTTGTGAATTCCCCCTTAGAGAGAGGACCAGGGGGCGGGCTGCAGCCCCCGGGGTTACACAGGGCGACTGGGCGAGGAGTCATGGTGCCCCCCCAGCCAATCCTGGCGCAGGATTGGCTGGTCACTACATAGCCCGGTTACATAACCCCTGACGGATAGCACGGCCGACTTTGGTGCTGGGAAACCAGGTTCGAGCCTCTTATCGAACCATAAAAATGTATACATGACTTACTTTGGTGTTAAATAAATAGATATTTTAAAAAACAAATAAAAATGATGTTCCGACTAAGGTGTGAAATTGGTGTTGAATAAATACATGTTTTTAAAAACAATTAATATTAATCATGTATCATTGGTGCTGGAGTACAAGGTTCGAGACTGGTATTAAACACTGACAAGCTGTGTGCTAAGTTATATGGTCATAAAAATACATGAATAATGGATGCAGGATGGGTGGATGCATGAATGGATGCAGGATGAATGATGGGTGAATGGATGGGTGGATGCATGAATGATGGATGCAGGATGGGTGGATGGGTAGATGAATGAATGATGGATGCAGGACGGATGCAGGGTGGATGGATGGGTGCATGAATGAATGATGGATGCAGGATGGGTGGATGGATGGATGATGGATGCAGGATGGATGCAGGGTGGATGGATGGGTGCATGAATGAATGATGGATGGATGGGTGGATGCAGGAATGGATGCAGGATGGGTGGGTGGATGGATGGGTGGATGGATGCATGAATGAATGATGGATGCTGGATGGATGGGTGGATGAATGAATGATGGATGCAGGATGGATGGGTGGATGGATGGATGGGTGCATGAATGAATGACGGATGCAGGATGGATGGGTGGATGGATGGGTGCATGAATGAATGATGGATGCAGGATGGATGGGTGGATGGGTGGACACATGAATGGATGCAGGATGAATGATGGGTGGATGAATGGATGGGTGGATGAATGGATGGGTGGATGCATGAATGAAGGATGGATGCAGGATGGGTGGCTGAATGAATGATGGATGCAGGATGGATGCAGGGTGGATGGATGGGTGCATGAATGATGGATGCAGGATGGATGGGTGGATGCATGAATGGATGCAGGAATGGATGATTGATGGGTGGATGGATGGGTGGGTGGGTGGATGGGTGGATGGGTGGGTGGGTGGATGGGTGGGTGGATGGGTGGATGCATGAATGAATGGATGGATGGGTGGATGGGTGGATGAATGAATGATGGATGCAGGGTGGATGGATGGGTGCATGAATGATGGATGCAGGATGGATGGGTGGACACATGAATGGATGCAGGAATGGATGCATGATGGATGGGTGGATGGATGGATGGGTGGATGCATGAATGAATGATGGATGGATGCAGGATGGATGGGTGGATGGATAGATGGGTGGATGCATGAATGAAAGATGGATGCAGGATGGATGGATGGGTTGATGCATGAATGAATGATGGATGCTGGATGGATGGGTGGATGCATGAATGAATGATGGATGCAGGATGAATGCAGAATTGGTGGATGGATGGGTGGGTGGGTGGATGGGTGGATGCATGAATGATGTATGGATGGATGCAAGGTGGTTCGGGCTCGTTCGCTGCGCTCGCTCGCTACGCTCGCTGCAATATGCAAATTAGTTTACGCCTCACCACTTTCAAATGTCACCAGCCGCCCCTGCTTTTCTGTCCAACGTGTTTCGGTTAGCCAATATCCTTGATCGCGGGCTGACTTTATGGCCTCTGAATCACTGCAGACCACTCATTTGTTTTCGCCATGCCTTTTATTGCCCTCTAGTCTAGACAGACCTGCTGCATCATTTTATTGCCTGGCCACATTGTCCGATGATCCTAATTGGAAGGAAGTTTTGTCAGATATTACCAATCAAGGTAGGTTTAAACTTTGAATCTAATGATTTGCAATAGTGTGCATGATGTAAAGGAAGCATATCTAATGAAGTCTTTAAATAATTTGTTTCATGAGTTACAGAGCTCTTAAGACTTATTTACCAATGCTGGACGTGCCATACAAGACACAGACAAAATCCCTTATTAGTTGGTGCTGGGGTGAGTGTAGTCTATTGAGCACTGAAAGTAGTCCCAAAAAACTCCCCAATCCCTGGGGAGAGTGGTTGGCCTAACGGTTAAGGCTAAGACCTCGGACCAGGGGATCTGGGTTCGAGTCTCGGTAACGACGCCAAAAACCTCCTGTGATTCTGGGCAAATCACTTAATCTCCCCGTGCCTAAAATGAAAGTGTGTCCTCATGTAACGTAACTGGTGCTATGTAAAGCGCTCTGATACCGGATTCGGTTCGGGTCTAGTTCGCGCTATATAAAACTCTGCAAAAAAAAAAAAAAGCAGAACACAATTTTCTTATGATGAGTTACATGATTTGCAGATGCAGAGAAATAATGCTCCTGGGTACTGTGGCAGATCATAAAATACAGTACAGACCCAGAAACACTTGAAAATGATCTAGCTTTTAAGTCATTACATTGGGAAAATTGACTTTTTGGCCCCTGTTTTTTTTTTAAAGAAAGATTCTTTTTTAGGGCCACCTTCAAGCGTGCTGAAGGAGCTGGCTGAAAAAGGCATGTTAGGCTTTTTTAGGCACAAAATGGAAAATATTTTAATAATACCTATTGCAAGGCTTCTGTCCTAAGGTCCCTGGGCCAGATGTACAACCCTTGTAAATTGCGCCTCGCAATTTGCGCTCGATTGCGAGTCGCAAATTGCGAGGCGCAATTTACAATGTACTACATTGTCAGAGACACTGATTGCTATTCCCAATGGGGTCGCAAAATGCAAGGCTCGTGAATATTAATGAGCCACTTGCAATTTGCCACCCAATTGGGAATGGCTGTCCCTCCAAGGGATGGTGGCATGCTGGGCTCAGCAGACCTCAATGTCTGAGACTGCTTGTCAATAAAGCAGTTTTTTTTTTGTTTTTAATGCAGCCCGTTTTCCTTAACGGAAAATGGGATGCATTTAAAAAAAAAAATGAAACTTTTTCGTTTCATTTTTTAAGGGCAGGCAATGGACCACTACCTGCCCTTAAAAAATATTTCAGAGCCAGGGGAAGGGGTCCTTCCCATTTGTGACTACACCACCACCCTTTTGAAGAGGGTGATACTTTGAGAGTGTTTTGTGACTGCAATTGTGGACGCAAAACATGTCGCAAAACACTATTTTGCAAGTTGCAAATTATTTGCGACTCGCAAAATATTGTTTGTACATGGCCCTATCAGAATTAGCAATGCGCAACTGGGTCGCAAACCTGTTTGCGCATGCAAATTCTCGTCGTACATCTGGCCCCCTTTGCTTTGCTGTGTACAATCTACCAGCTTGAATTGACCAGCTGTCAGATTTTCAATTTGCTGATCTCCTGCGCATATCTTGGTGTGTTTGAAGTTGGAAGGGTTTTGTTTGTAGATTGGATGTCATACCTAAAAGGTGGATTACCTATCACATTATCTAATTGCATCCTTGATTTTCTTTGACCCTCTTTTTTTGTGTGGCGAGTTCTTTCGAATGGAAGTTTTTAGAAAGGCTTTCTTTACTGCAAAACATAACATTAGAAAGTTAATTTGCTGTTCACGGTGGCGATAAAACTTAATTTAAGTAATGTATTGGTTGGTGGACTGTGATCAGTCTTGCTCCTAGAGCTACAGATTTAGTGAAGTAGCACTCAAAAAATATGGAAGTGTAGCTGTATATTAAAATCATCAGCGTTGAAGGTATTTTTGGAGAAAGTCAAGGATAGTTTTGTAAAAAAAAAAAAATGTTAAAAGGATAAAAAAGAAAAGAAAAGTAAAAAAAGGAACTGGACCCGTGTAGGAAATAGACCATCGGAAATTCCATAGTAGAAACATTTTCTTGTAGGCCAAATGACATTGTATGCATTGTGCCATTTTATACAGGCAGACCACAGCCATTCCCACGAATTGAAGCCATTGTTCTAGAACTGGGTATAGAAGAAACGCCATGGTGCTGATATATTCCACAATGCACACCATGTAAAATTGTGCAGAATCTTAAAATTCTATGTTCAGCCTTTTCCTTGCATCAGAACTGCAAAAACGATACTTTTTCATAAAGTGATCTTCAATTGCAATGTATATAAATACATCTAACCGATTTTTATATTACAGACCTAGCCGCTAGTGGCAAAGGAAGGCTAGACAACTCAAGACGGCACATCACAAGTGAGCAGTCTTACATATCACAGCTTGTGTGAAGTAAAATACATATCACACAGAGATATGACACAAGTGTGTCAGAGATACAATATGACGAGTGAGAGGGTCTAGTAAACAGGATATGCACAGTTACTCAGAAACATCCATGGTGTAGGTCTAGACACAGAAAATGACCACTTTCGCTTTGGTAGCAAAACAAGTGTTACACTGGAGTCAGACTTGCATAAGCCCTTCTTCGCCCGGTTAGGCAGGTTTGGTATGAAAAGGAAGGGTTTAAAACGCTTTGCAGGTGTTAGTGATAGAGATAATCTTAGATATGTTGGGAGCTTGTTCCCGGGTCTCACTGAGTGAAAAGAGATGCGGTCCAAGAGGCGATATAGTCAATTTGTTGGTAAGATTGGTTTCTTAGCACTGATCGCCTTATAGAGGATACAGAAGGTTTAAATGAGATGGGAGTGGGAAACAATACAGAGCCCTCTGTACAAGATATGGTCAACTTATTTTGGTCTACATTCATTTGAGTGACTGTGCAGAACAATGGCTTTAGTGGCCCAAGTGAGGCGTTTGGCAAGATTACAAGTAAGAAGCACATGTTGGTCAACACCAAGGAGGCTTGACTGCATGATAGATACAGACCTATTCAACCTTGTAAGCAATAAAATACACATATTTACAGAGAATACAAATAAGTAGATGATAAAATTTGAATAAAAACCCGCGTAGGAATAAACAGAATAAAAGAAGGGCCCTCTAGTGAAATACAAAATAATGTAATTTATATCTGGAAAGCCAGAAAATACAGGCGCAGTTCTTTTACTAAAGTTCCAACTTTATTTTGGCTTTGATTTTTCAGAAGGGTATAGACCACTTTTTAAATTCAGCTACTTAACGGAGGTCTTACCAATTAGAAAATAAAAACACTCTTTGTACAGTCAGCTATAAGTATTAAGAGAATAAGCGTATATATTCCTGTAGGTTACCAACATCTTCATGTGCATTGCTATTTTGGGTTAGCAGAGGACTCTGCGCACATCCTTTATTAAAAGCAAACGCCATGTAGAATATTCAGCCTCTACTTTGTAACACAGGCTCCTTCTTTAGGTCTCGCCTACAGACAGCTTTTTGTGCAAGTACAGTGGGCTTTGGGTCAGCCAACTGATTACCATTGGTTGCCTTTCTTGACAATCTCATTTGAATCATTACTTAGTCAAAGGTTTTCCTCCCTGTTTAAGTGTGGGTCTCTACCCTAAAACATGGTTTCTTTATCAGGTCATTTGATTGGATAATTTATATGTGCCAAGGCTAACATTAGGGAACCACTTTGTTTCCCTCCTCAAGAAACCAACAGCCAACCCTACGGACCTGAAAAACTACTGACCCACCTCTCTCCTCCCCTTTGCGGCCAAATTCACCGAGAGTCTCGTTAACACCCAGCTGACCGGCTTCATAGAAAAGAACTCCATCCTGGACACCTCCCAGTCTGGATTCTGCAGCAACCACGGCACTGAGACCGCCCTCCTCGCCGCCACCGACGACATCCGCATGCTACTGGATCAGGGACACACCACGGCCCCCATCCTTCTAGACCTCTACGCAACCTTCGACACCGTCTCACATCGCTCCCTCACGGCCAGACTTCACAACGCGGTATTTCAAGGAGTCGCCCTCGACTGGATCCAATTCTTCCTAGCCTGCCGAACCCAGAGGATCCGACTTCCTCCCTTCCTCTCCAAACCCACGGAAATCAGCTGCAGAGTACCCCAGGGATCATCACTCAGCCCCACGCTCTTCAACATCTACATGGCCCCCCTCTCCGCAATCGTTCGACCGCATAGGCTCAGCATTGTATCCTACGCAGACGACACTCAGCTCATCCTCTCGCTCACAAAGAATCCTGAAAACTCCAGACTACTTCCAGGAAGGAATGAAGAATGTGGCAGCCTGGATGAAGGACAGCTGCCTGAAGCTAAACTCAGAGAAAACCGAGGTCCTCGTCCTCGGACCCCGCACCTCTGCCTGGGACAACACCTGGTGGCCCTCCACTCTCGGAAGCCCACCCATCCCTACAGACCACGTTCGAACCCTGGCAACATCCTGGACGACTCCTTCTCCATGAACCACCAGATAAACGCCCTCACCTCCAACAGCTTCCACTGCCTTTGCATCCTCCGTAAGACCTTCAAATGGATCCACCCCCGACTGCAGAAGGACCGTCACCCATGCACTCATAACCAGCAGACTGGACCCTCTAAGCCGGAATCAGCAAAACCCGTCTACACAAGCTCCAAACCATCCAGGACGCCGCAGCCAGACTCGTCCGCGGGACACCGCGCCATGAGCACATGACCCAACAACTACGAGGCCTCCACTGGCTCCCCGTCAAAAAGATGATCACCTTCAAACTCCTCACCCACGCCTACAAATCCCTCAACAACGTCGGATCCAAATACCTCAACGAGAGATTATACTTCCACGTACCCAAGAGGAACCTCCGCTCCGCCGACCTCGCCCTGGCAGATGTCCCTCGCATCCACAGAAACAAGACGGGTGGAAGAGCTTCCTCCTACATCGCAGCGAAAACCTGGAACAAGCTCCCTGTGAACATCAGACAATCACCGACCCTGCACACGTTTAGGAGAGACCTCAAAACCTGGCTCTTCAGCTTACCCAGAGCAGCCGCCCCCCCCACCCACACAGCGCCTTGAGACCCTCACGGGCGAGTAGCGCGCTATATAAACCCCTGATTGAATTGATTGATTGATTGATTCCTGCTCTCCATGGAAGTCCCTGTGTTTTCTTGGTCTCTCCGCCCCCCTTCCCCTTGCATCCCCACCCCAAGCTCTCTGCGTTGCTTTCACTCCCCAGCTTGTCTACTGCTTTCCCCGGCCAGCTTTTTTTTCTCTCACTCACCTTCAGTTCCTCTGCTGCTCCCTTCTGCTTGGCGGCCTGGACTCCTCCCTTCACCCTACACTCCTCCATTGCTCAACCCAGTACTGGCAGCATAGACTTCTCCCTGCCCCATTGTTTTACTTTATCAAATGACTTCAAAGCCAGACCATTCTTTTTTTCTCTATTGTGTGCTTTCGTGCACTTTGAAAAAAAAAAATTTAAAATGCTCCAAAGATTAGCATTGCCATGTTAGAATGGTTAAGATGACTGCGGCTACATTATAATGATTAGGGCTCCCAGTTTTATGGTATTTTTTTTTTATTACCGTCTGTATTTATCCATATTTATTTTTTGCCCATCTTATTGGTATTTACCCATATTTATTTTGTGTTTGGAAACAAATGGAGTTGTAAAGTGCTACATTTATCTAACCACTAAGCATGCACTCATACTTAATGCATTTTACGATTTAGCAAATTAAGCAGTCAAATGTAGCAATGCCTACACCTACGGGTAAAATATACACACACACACATATATACACACATATATACAAACACATATATACACACACACGTGTGTGTATATATATATATATATATATATATATATATGTGTATACATATATACACACACACATATATATATATATATATATATGTATATATATATATACACACATACACATATACAAATATACAAAAACCTACATACACACACACACACATATGCACAAACATATATATATATATATGTATATATATATATATATATACACACACACAAACATATATATATACACACACACACATACACACATACATACACACATTTTTTTGGTTTGTTTGTTTGTTTCAACAGAAGACTTGTTTTTTTTAACTCCCTGTTCTGTCTGTTTGCTCAGCCTCTCTTCGGCCCTCACCAGCTTACTTTTACCTGCTGTTCAAGGAATCAAATCTACAGAGAGTAAACAGGGCTCTCTCAGACTGGTGATAGCACGGGCAGTGCCAGGGCAGGGTACTAAAGGGCCAGCCAAGAGTTGCAGCTGCAATCCCTTGCCAGCCTTCACTGGCGCCCGTGCTGCCATAGAGCATCTGCAGCCATGCCATCTATGGCAAGAAAAGGGCAAGCAAGCTTCACAACAGACATTCCCAAAGCTGTAAATAAATGATAAAGGGGGCAGAGCCCGACATATCAAGACGCTAGTGGGAGTTTTACATCAGACAGCAGCAATGTACAGAATGTACCAGAAAAGCATTCCTGCTGCCCACAGCCCTCAGATGCCAATATGTAAAGCAGAATATTTTCATAGTTTATTCTGCCCTCCATGTAAAAAGTACTCGAAACGAGTGAACTTTCCCTTCGCTGCTTCTTTTTTCTTCTATGTTTTGATCACGATTGCATTATTTACTGCAGCCCATAAAATAAGATGCCCTGGGAATGGCTATTTATCGGATATAATAAATATTGGAAATTACGAGTTTCCTTGTTAATATGGGGCCAACACACAGATGTGTTGGTCTTCACACTAAAATCTGCATATCCCAATATGCACCAGGCAATTTTTGCCTTGTAAATTCGTCCGGGTTGACCTACCGAAATTTGCAATGGGGGCATGACTGTCTAATTTTCACGATAAATGTATAATTCTGACATCCGTGCAGGAGTGCCTGAATTTAACCATCACATAGAATTTATATAAATAATGCTTTTAGGTTTCATTATTACAGTAATGATTTAAAAGACACCTGACAATGTATTTATTTTTGGTTTTTATCGTCCTACTCGTCCCAGTGTAGCAGTGTCAGAGCAGGTTATATCACATACAGAGACACACTAAATCATATAAGATTGTAAATCAATGTACATTAAATGTTACTTAAGACTTTGTGTTATAAGGTGAAGGAATCACATATCCTTCATACTTGAAGACATTATATGTTAAGAGCGAACAGCCGGGAGAAACACAGGATATAAAAGTGATGCAGTTATCGTGGTTGTTTGTATTAAAAAGACTTTATTAACCCCTTGCATGCTGGTGGCGAACCCAGCCGTCACGCTCCGCGGTGCTCGTGTGCGGATGATGGCTGGGGTTCGTCACGGCCCCGCCTTGTTCGTTTGTTTACCGCACAGCAGCGGAAACGGGCCAGCATCGAAGGGGTTAAGTCCCTGAAGAGCCCTTATTTGCAATCTTAGAATAAAAACAGACTGAGGAGAAAAAAAAACAAATACAAGCTAGACTTAGTTAGCATGCAGCTCATTGAAGCCGGTAAATAGATCACTGTGCTATGTTAGGACTGCAACTTATGAACTGGAAGTAACAAAATTATCTTGGTGTCACAAGCAGTAGCCAAGCTTACCTATCTACTTAAAATACAAATCTGCGATATGCACGTTACACGATGTGCTTTGCAGCAGGCACATTAACCCACTACGCTACTTTAGGAGTCAAACTTGTGCTTGGGCAAAACATAGCACTCACCCAGGACTGCACTATGCAGCAGAGTTCTCACCGCTATTATAATCCCCTCAAAATTACTAGGCACACAAATATCTCTGCAGCAGTAAATGCCTTCTAATTCCTGCACTCGAATGTGTTAATACTCAGTAAACTTGCTTTTTAGCTTGTTTTTCTTTCTTTATCTGGATGGGAAACATATTTTCCCCATACAGGTGGGGGGAATTATTTCCCGCTCCTGAGGAGAGCAAATATCATTCCATAGGGGCTGTGAAAAGTTTATCAATACCCACTAGATTGCAGGTTTATGAGAGTTCACCAATCTTCGGTGGCATCTTATACCTGAAATGCCCATAGTGCAGACTGAATAATGTAACATTCCATCACCTGGGTGCAATTTTAATGTAAGTACATCAACTAACCAAGGTAAAATCATGTTTTGTAAATTTCAAACCTCAGTATTCAAATGTCAGGATCTGCAAATGAACAGCTAGCTGAATTTGGGTGTGAAAATGCCTTTGCGAACCAGGTACAATGCTCCGCTCATAGTGCATGTCCAAAGTCACCATGGTAGCCTCAACACTGGTTTTACGGCCACAGCATCATTCATTTTGGAGGTGGGCGGTGAAATTGATTATGGGAGAGTGACAACTTCATCTGGTACCGAATTGCTTGCTTCTCTGGCTGTCCACAGTGCCCTCGCCTTCCTGCTTCATTTTAGTTTTTAAAGTTTATTCAAGAGCCCAGCAGTCACACTGCCTGGCAGCTCAAAAATACCCCAAGACTGCTTTGCATGTGTATGGGTGCAGATGCACGAACGGGCACCTTGAATTTTTTTCATGGTGGAAGAATCATGCAGAGGTGGCTGCCTGGGCTCGCATACATGGGCAGAGGCATGTTGAGCCTTTTTCGGGTATCCGAGCGCTTTACATAGCACCAGTTGCATTACAAGAGGACACAGTTATTTTTGTTATGCACGGGGAGATTAAGTGCTTTGCCCAGAATCACAGGTTGTTCAGCGTCATTGCTGAGACTCGCACCCAGTTCTCCAGATTCGAGGTCGACCGCCCTAGCAGTTAGGCCAACTCCTCTCACCTTCTTGTTCTTCACACATAAAAAATTCCTAGATGGCTACATGCATGCACAGACTTATGCATGGACAGACATGTGCATGCACTAATGGACACTTGAAGGATTTAGGCTATGAAGTATGCAAAAACAGCATTGGCGAGGGCAGTAGCTCTGCACCCGCAATCGAAAGGTGAGACCTATTCGCTTTGCCAACGCCTGTTAGACACGAGGTGTGCCCCCTAAAAGGAAGTTTACTGAAAAAAAGAACGGTTATCCTCATCCAAATATTGGTAGAGCACCAATCGTTGTTTGCATGAAGTAAATTGCCAACTTTGTGGTCGAGGCGTGCGATCTTCAGGCTACCCAACATGGCTCAAGTGCAGATTGTTGCATCTAAGCTCTACATACAACGCTACATTTGTGGCTAGAAAAGGGCATTGCTCATTTATTCCAAATAACTTCAAAAAGTCACATGCTGTACTCTGACATGCAGCAATCTCCTACTAGGTGCAACCAATCCCTGTGCAGCAACTACCAATTGCCGCCCGGTTTGGGATTCTTCCAGGGCACCTAGACCTCTTCTGTCAATTATTGTGACAGCTGGCTGTTCCTTGTACTGCAGCGCCCGAGAAATCCCTCATACCTCTGAGTTCTGCAAACCAGATGTCTGGGAAACCCTCTCACATCTTGATAAAGTCAAATATGTTGGCAGTTAAAATTAGGAGGATTTGAGCAATGCATCAGCTGCCAAGAGCATGACTGGAAAAAAGGAAGCACCAGAGAAATATGTGGGAACCCAGCTGCGCCAACAATTAAAATACACAAAACCAGCAACCTCCACTCCGATATCATTTAATGAATAGGTGCTGTGCTGCACTAAGCTATTGCTGTGTGAACTTTGAGAAGTCCCTGATTGTTGACTTGGCAACACAAGAATATTTTAATAATAGAAAAGGTGCCGGGTGGGAGACCTCCGATTTCAATGATCTCATCTAGTCTTCAATTTAGAACAGAAAATGTACAAAAGGAGGGGTGAATGTTCGCAGTAATTGAGGTGATCGCTGGAAAAAACATCAATAACCAGAAAATTTACAGTAAAGGAGTTTTAAGTCGTGGGGTACTGAGAAGTAGGGAAAATAACATAAAAAGAAAAGTTCCCGCTTAACCTTTGCGTCTCGGCTCAAGGAGCCTTCTACAAAAGAGATCTACAAGGAATTTCTTTCTTGAATTAACCAAGACTGTTTAATAGGCTGCAGCATATCTTTGTACTGTGCGACTAACCCCAGTACACGACAGCCACGTCAGGGCCCTCCTTTCAAGCCAAATCATAAGTTACGAGTGGGTCAGTAAAGCAAGTTACTAGCCTCATTGATATTAGGAGGTCCACGATCGCGCCCCAAATCCTGTGCGTGTCACCCCGACAGTTTGGTTGCTCATGGCAACTAAAATGTCCAGGCGAATCTCTCAAAAATATGAGGTAAACTGGGAGAATCTGGGGTGGTATTCCTAATTCTTCCAACAAAGTTGTCATCTTTGAGGGAACACTCCTTGTGCATGGCAAACTAGACGAAAATCCCCCTCCGTCCTGCCCAAAGTTACCGATGCTTCTGTACGAGTACGTCTAATGGAGGGGGAGGAATGCTACACTAGATAGTGGGCCACTTGTAATGGTCCAAAATGTTTTGTTTCCTCCTTTTTGCAAGTCTCTAGTATCCATTCATGACCACAGCCAAGACTTTCTTCGATAATGTCAATGTCAAGTAGTTTATTTGCATAGTTAATTAAAACCGTTGCAGTACAAAAAAAAATGTATTCAATTAAAAATCTGTTATATACATACATAAAACGTATTCCTTCATGTTACTTATATCTTCGATAAGACATTCAAGAGACACAGGTGAAGATGGCTCGGTTTTACTCTGATTGTTTTTTTTTTTGTTTTTTTTACAGAGAGTTTTATATAGCGCAAACTTGACCCGAAAGTATTGGGTATCAGAGCGCTTTACATGAGCACCAGTTGCATTTGCCTTGCACAATCATACAGCATCTCTGGTATGCAGAAGCAGTAGTGACCCTTATGCCAAACTTGGTCGCTTGTGGTGCCTCGCCCACTTTTCATGTTAGAGTTTTTCGTACTGCAAAAACAACAAGTGATGGACTGAATGTGGATCAATGTCACACACTCCCCCAGTCAAAAGATCTGGGCCCAAATCCATCGTTTTTTTGCACTCCACACCACCCTGGGTTAGACAATGGCGATATGCAAATCAGCTCTGACCCTGTTGCCCCATGGGAACAGTCCAGTCCGAACTACAAAAGCCATGTCCTTCCCAGAACGGAATCAAGCATCCGAGGACCGGACCGGTTTCGAGGTAACACCTCTCTTCAGCCCGGCTAGCTTGACTCCAAGTGGTGTGGAGTGCCTGGGACCCACGTCTGGGCATCCCCAGCGCACTTAGGGCGGCAACTGCAAAAACAACAAGTGATGGACTGAATGTGGATCAATGTCACACACTCCCCCAGTCAAAAGATCTGGGCCCAAATCCATCGTTTTTTTGCACTCCACACCACCCTGGGTTAGACAATGGCGATATGCAAATCAGCTCTGACCCTGTTGCCCCATGGGAACAGTCCAGTCCGAACTACAAAAGCCATGTCCTTCCCAGAACGGAATCAAGCATCCGAGGACCGGACCGGTTTCGAGGTAACACCTCTCTTCAGCCCGGCTAGCTTGACTCCAAGTGGTGTGGAGTGCCTGGGACCCACGTCTGGGCATCCCCAGCGCACTTAGGGCGGCAACTGCAAAAACAACAAGTGATGGACTGAATGTGGATCAATGTCACACACTCCCCCAGTCAAAAGATCTGGGCCCAAATCCATCGTTTTTTTGCACTCCACACCACCCTGGGTTAGACAATGGCGATATGCAAATCAGCTCTGACCCTGTTGCCCCATGGGAACAGTCCAGTCCGAACTACAAAAGCCATGTCCTTCCCAGAACGGAATCAAGCATCCGAGGACCGGACCGGTTTCGAGGTAACACCTCTCTTCAGCCCGGCTAGCTTGACTCCAAGTGGTGTGGAGTGCCTGGGACCCACGTCTGGGCATCCCCAGCGCACTTAGGGCGGCAACTGCAAAAACAACAAGTGATGGACTGAATGTGGATCAATGTCACACACTCCCCCAGTCAAAAGATCTGGGCCCAAATCCATCGTTTTTTTGCACTCCACACCACCCTGGGTTAGACAATGGCGATATGCAAATCAGCTCTGACCCTGTTGCCCCATGGGAACAGTCCAGTCCGAACTACAAAAGCCATGTCCTTCCCAGAACGGAATCAAGCATCCGAGGACCGGACCGGTTTCGAGGTAACACCTCTCTTCAGCCCGGCTAGCTTGACTCCAAGTGGTGTGGAGTGCCTGGGACCCACGTCTGGGAGAGTTTTTCGTACAGCGCTTTTTGTGTGGTCCCGTCTAGTAATGCTGCTAGGTTTTGTTCCTGGTAATTTTGGTTTACCAGGTCGGGCACATTACTAGCAACCCTTTTCTTCTACCATTTTTATAGCTGTGGATGTTCAATCAATCAATCAATCAATCAATCAATCATAACATTTGTATAGCGCACTACTCACCCGGCAGGGTCTCAAGGCGCTTGGGGGGAGGGGTCCGCTATTGCTCGAACAGCCAGGTCTTGAGTTGTCTCCTGAAGGCGAGATGGTCCTGGGTCAGCCGCAGATGGATGGGGAGGGAGTTCCATGTCTTGGTCGCCAGGTAGGAGAAGGATCTACCTCCGGCGGTAGCTCTTCGGATGCGTGGTACGGCGGGGAGGGCGAGGCATGTAGAACGTAGCTGGCGGGTGGGCGTGTAGAAGGTCAGGCGGTCGTTGAGGTACTTGGGGCCCAGGTCGTGGAGAGATTTGTGTGCATGGGTGAGGAGCCTGAACGTGATCCTCTTGCTGACGGGGAGCCAGTGCAGGTCCCTCAGGCGGCCGGAGATGTGGCTGCGTCGGGGGATGTCCAGGATGAGTCGGGCAGAGGCGTTCTGGATGCGTTGGGAGTCTTTTCTGTAGCTTGGCTGTGGTTCGGGCGTAGAGGGTGTTTCCGTAGTCCAGTCGGCTGGTGACGAGTGCCTGGGTGACCGTCTTCCTGGTTTCGGTCGGGATCCATCGGAAGATCTTGCGGAGCATGCGTAGGGTGTTGAAGCATGATGAGGAGACGGCGTTGACTTGTCTGGTCATCGAGAGGGAGGAGTCCAGGAAGAAGCCCAGGTTGCGTGCGTGGTCTGTTGGCTTGGGAGTGGTGCCCAGGGCGGGGGGCCACCAGGAGTCGTCCCAGACGGAGGGCGATGGTCCCAGGATGAGGACTTCCGTCTTGTCTGAGTTCAGTTTCAGGTGGCTGTTCTTCATCCACTCGGCGACGTCTTTCATCCCTTCGTGTAGGCTCGTTCTGGCGGTGGCGGGGTCTCTGGTGAGGGAGAGGATCAGTTGGGTGTCGTCGGCGTAGGAGATGATGTTGAGGTAGTGTTGGCGTGCGATGGCTGCAAGTGGTCTCATGTAGACGTTGAAGAGGGTGGGGCTGAGTGATGATCCTTGCGGTACGCCGCAGAGGACTTCGGTGGCCTCGGATCGAAACGGGGGGAGGCGGACTCTCTGTGTTCTTCCAGCGAGGAACGAGATGATCCAATCCAGTGCCTTCTCTTGGATACCGATGTTGCTGAGGCGTTGAACTAGGGTGTGGTGGCAGACAGTGTCGAACGCTGCAGAGAGGTCCAGGAGGATGAGGGCCGCTGTTTCCCCGTTGTCGAGCAGGGTTCTGATGTCGTCGGTTGCTGCGATGAGGGCGGTCTCGGTGCTGAGGTTGGCTCGGAAACCGACTGCGAGGGGTCGAGGGATCTGTTAGTCTCGAGGAAGGCTGTAAGCTGTCTGTTGACGGTCTTCTCGATGACTTTGGCAGGAAAAGGGAGGAGCGAGATGGGGCGGAAGTTCTTGAGGTCGGTGGGGTCCACTGTTGGTTTCTTCAGTAGGGCGTTGAGCTCGGCATGCTTCCAGCTCTCCGGGAAGGTGGCGGTGTTGAAGGAGGTGTTGATGACGTCCCGGAGTTGGGGTGCGATGATGGAGTCGGCCTTGTTGAAGACGTGGTGGGGGCAGGGGTTTGTTGGAGATTCGGAGTGGATGGTGTTCATCGTGCGGGCTGTGTCTTCGGTGGTCACCGGGGTCCAGGTGCGAAGGGTGGCGGTGGGGGGCGTTGGTTCGATGGTTGGGTGCGTGGATGGTGCGCTGAAGCTGTTGTGGATGTCGGCGATCTTGCGGTGGAAGAACGAGGCGAGAGAGTAGCAGAGATCTTGTGAAGGAGTGATGTCGTTATTGCCGGTGCTGGGGTTGGAGAACTCCTTGACGATGCTGAAGAGTTCCTTGCTGTCGTGGGCGTTGTTGTCCAGTCGTTCCTTCAGTGATTTCTTCTTGGTGGTGCGGATAAGCTGGTGGTGCTTGCAGGTGGCATGTTTGAGGGCGGTCATGTTGTCTGTGGTCTGGTGGAGGAGCCAGGCTTTCTCGAGGGTGCGGCAGTTTTTCTTGGAGTCCTTGAGTTCGTCGGTGAACCAGGAGGCTTTCTTGCTTCTGGGTCTGCTGGGAGGGTTCTTCAGTGGCGCGAGGTCGTCGGGCGCAGGCGGTCAGCCACTGTGTGAAGTTGCGGGCTGCTTCGTTGGGGTTCGTTGTGCTGGCGGGTGGGTGAGTTCTGGCTGAGGGAGGTGGAGAGTTGCTCGGCGGTGATCTTGCTCCAGCTCCTGTGAGGAACCTGTTGCGGGTGGTGGTGGGTCATAGTTCTTCTGAAGCTGAAGTGGACGCAGCTGTGGTCGGTCCAGTGGAGTCCGGTGGAGTGGCTGAAGGTGATGTGCTTGCTGGATGAGAAGACGGGGTCAAGCGTGTGGCCGGCATAGTGGGTGGGGGTGTTGACCAGATGCTCGAGTCCGAGGTTGGCGAGGTTGTCCAGCAGGACGGCGGTGTTGCGGTCCTTGTTGTTCTCCAGGTGGAAGTTGAGGTCCCCTAGGAGGATGTAGTCAGCGGAGCGGAGGGCGTGCGGGCTGATGAAGTCTGTGATGTCTTCGCTGAATTGTGTACGTGGTCCCGGGGGTCTGTAGACGAGTGTGCCTCAGAGGGTCGTCTTTGGGTCGGTGTGTATCTGGAAGTGGAGGTGCTCAGCGGCGGCGAAGGTGTCGGAGTCGGTCGTGATGCGGATGGTGTTCTTGTGTACGATGGCGATGCCTCCTCCAGTCTGGTTGACGCGGTCTCGCCGGATGATCTTATATCCGTCTGGGATGGCGATGGCGATGTCTGGTGCGGAGGAGGCGTTCATCCAGGTTTCTGTGAGGAAGGCGACGTCTGGTGAGGTTGTGTCGAGCAGGTTCCAAAGTTCGATGGCGTGTCTGTGGATGGAGCGGGTGTTGAGCAGGATGCACTTGAGGTGGCTGTTGTTGGTGTTCGGCTTGGTGGCTGTGGTGCAGGTCCGGAGGCAGGTGAACTTGCAGGCTTGACAGGTGAAGGGTCCGTGGGTGCGTCTCGGGGTGGCTTGGTGGCAGGCTCTTGTTCGGTCGGGTGCGATGAGGGTGGCGGCGTCGTAGGTCCGTCGTGTGGGCAGGCAACGTCTGGGGCCAGACAGGCTTGCCTTTGGTGCGCCTTCGGCGCGCCATCGGCGCGCCCGCTGCGCGTCAACGCTGCGCGTACGCATGCACTCTGCCATAAATGGAGAGTGGGGGGGGCAGGTGGGGGAGGGGCGAGGGAGGGGCAGCTGGGAGGCGGGAGTGGGGTGGCGAGTGGGGGGGGAGCGGTGAGGTGATGCGGAGGGGGCGTGGGTGGGGCCGCGGGGGAGCAGCGGCAGGGAGCGGGGTGGGGCAGGGAAACAGCTGAGACGAGACACGGAGCGAAAATACAAAAATACAATGGAGACACGGAGCTAAAGTACACAATTACAATGGAGACACGGAGCACAAGTACAAAATAACAATGGGCACAGCAGAAGGGCAACAACAGGCGGAGGGGCAGGGGAACACTCTGGGGAGCACAGGCGGCAGGGGAGCGACGGTAAAATCAACAAAACACGGGCAAAACACGAATGGCAACAGGCAAACCTTAGCAGGCACGAGAGAGCGGGCAGGGACAGGGGGCCACTCCACACAGGGGCAGAGACTCGGCTTGGCAGCGGCGGCGGGATGTTCTACAAAGGGTTGCAATTTAACAGGTCTGAACTTTACACTATGTTTCATGGGTGACACCGATATATAAAGTTCGCCCTCTCCTTACGTATTATATACATATAAGGCTGGTGGTTTCATAAGTAATCTAAATTACTCATACGAAGCTAAGAACAATCTCCTAAAGTCATTCTTTCTTACAATCATGATATATCACTAGCCACCTTCTCGTACTCTGAAACGCAGGGTTCTCTGCTGGTGCTGATGCAAGCACGACGGGATGCACCTACATGGAAGCCATCTCATGTACCCACTACAATATCCATTCATGCTGCTGCTCATTTTGTACTGTCAATGGCCTCGCTCTTCGGTTAATAAGGCTTTTATTTTGGTCAGAGTCTGCTCTATTGAGATTATATATTTATATGTGGAGGCATCCATGGAGGATTGACAAGCCGGATGTGCGCGTGGAGGCCCATTGGTGGGCTTGAATCAGACAGCGGCACATAACTGAGGCACTCACTACAAGACCCACAAACCAACGCGGACTCATTTGAGTTGCCCATTGGAGGGCTCATATTTTTAAGTGGGAGGTGTGGCCTCTATGCCTAAATGACTGTCGCGCCGCTGAAGAGTGCAATGAGCACGAAACGCGTCCGGCGTGAATCGACAGGCATGCTGTAAACTGGATCCGCTCGCCGATCCGGCTTTTACCTCCTGAAGGTTGCTGCAGTGGATGTCAGTGTGCGTCTCCAACAGATGGGAACCTTGGAGCTTTGATATTTACGCGGCCTCCCAGCCGCGGGAGATGCACCACCCGGAAATTTGGGGCCACGGAGCTCCGATTCTCTGAGTTTTAATGTGGAGGCATCCATGGAGGATTGACAAGCCGGATGTGCGCGTGGAGGCCCATTGGTGGGCTTGAATCAGACAGCGGCATATAACTGAGGCACTCACTACAAGACCCACAAACCAACGCGGACTCATTTGAGTTGCCCATTGGAGGGCTCATATTTTTAAGTGGGAGGTGTGGCCTCTATGCCTAAATGACTGTCGCGCCGCTGAAGAGTGCAATGAGCACGAAACGCGTCCGGCGTGAATCGACAGGCATGCTGTAAACTGGATCCGCTCGCTGATCCGGCTTTTACCTCCTGAAGGTTGCTGCAGTGGATGTCAGTGTGCATCTCCAACAGGTGGGAACCTTGGAGCTTTGATATATATATATTATATAATAAAAAAAAATTCACTGTAATGGACTTTATTGTTTGTTTATAAAATGACATGAATCCATTACCTCCCCGACATTGACAAAGACATGTAGTCGAAACGCGTCTGTCGGGTTATCTTTTTGTGGCAATAACTTATGAAAATTCCCTCTGGTGTGCGCCTCGTTTCCTGGTCCGGAAGAAGGAGCATCGTAAAGCAAAAAAAAATAATAATAATTATATATATATATATATATATATATATATATATATATACACATACATATATATATATATATATATTTGTTAATCTATTGTGGCCGTGGTCATGGTTTTTTTTTTTTATTTGAAGATTCAATCTTGATTTGAATAGGTTGGTCATCATTGACATCTCATCTTTCAAACCATAAATGAGAAGGTGATCAAGCCAGAAAAACTGAAGAACTTATATGTACTTCATGTGGCATGAATGCAGCTTTCAATACGGTCCACTGAGAATACTTTGCTCAAAGGAGAAACCTTTTTACCTCCTAGATCGTGACGGTTTTTCCTTCATACACCGATCCAAGCATCATTGGTCAGTGTTCTCTGCCTGGCTGCCAGTGCGTACAGTCAGGGACACCATCTGGCTACTCACAAGACCAGCTCGTCTTGTTGCCTCTTGTCCCATCATTGGTGAAAGAAGCTCCTTGCAGCAACCTTCAGCCCAGGTGGGCTACTTTGGCATGCTTGTGCAGCTTAAGTAGTAGGTGCTCATTAAAGCCAATTAAATCATGGAATTTGAGATCAGGGAAAAAACAGTAAATGTTAGAATCCCCTATATAATATAGAGACAAAAGGATTCAGAGAAGCGGGGTACGCCTGCAGCCACATGCAACCAAGGGAACCCAGTGACCCTGGGGAGGCTGAGAGCTTCAAATTCCAACAGACCATTCCAGTGTTCACAAAGAAGGAATATCTAGTCAGAGCATGCTACATATTAGTTACAGGGAGGAGTTCTGCTTAGACAAGCCCAATATGCTTTTTTGTGCCTGGAGAACGTGCACAGAAATTTATGGACAACGGCAGATAATACAGTACACTCCCACTGCTACACCTTTACAAATAAGATGGGGCATCCATGCACTGCAATGTTTGCAGACATCTGACTAGGCTTTTGGAGTTGGAGGGACACAGCCTTCCTAACCGAACAGCAGCTCAACCGAGGACATCCTTTGTGGATAACACACAATACCTCTTAGGAGTCACTACTAAACTTCCTTGGTGCAGTGCATAAATGACAATTAGTTGGAAATGCACTTATGCTGTAAAATCCTGGGTATGACTTACACTAAAACTTGCACGGCTGCTAGACAAAGTCATAGTACAAATATCTATTTGGACACAGGACCAGTTCACAACTTACATTCCAGGACCTCTTTTGACACAGATATACGATGCAGAGACTCGCCAGGTGGGCCATCTATGGCCTAGAAAAGCATTGAAGGAGAATATGAACATTGGAAAGAAATACCTAAAACAATCACCCAACATTGAAGGTTTGGATGCACCACAAACTGAATTGTCTCTTGGTGCTTGATAAGAGGGGTTAGGTATTAGCCGACAAACTAAGAAAAAAATGCCATGGTAACCTGATCCACCAGAATATGAACCCGTAACCTTCAGGTTACACACAGGTCATTGCACTGGATTGAATAATCCACTCAACTGTGGTACCTCTGGCTTTACCTCGAGGTTCGACTTCTATAGGAAAATGCTAAAGAAAATGTAACTCCCCTGTTACCTCAGCCCTGTTTATTTTACTTTCTTTCACACTTCGAGTGACGAGTGAACCGGATTACAATTAAATTATTATTGGAAAGGTGGACCCTGAATGTTTAAAAAAACAAAAAACAAGTTTGTTGATCTGTTGGCCATTACAAGTGGGTATGAATTTAATTATATTCATTGATAAGCAGGTAGGCATGATACATTGATTGTAATACCTGGGTAAAATTAGATGGTAATCGACAGTCTATGTGTGGGCATAAGGTGCTGTCACCTTCCGATTCAGATGTCTTACTGCATAGATGTGTAGCACTAAGGAAATAAGGGGGTTATTACTAAATTTTGCATGGGCACTCATGTGGTGCTGCACCCACAAGCTTTTATAAAAGTAAATTGGCACAATGTGTCCCTTTGTGCCACCCAAGTGCCCATGGTTACTAATTAACCCTAAAGATGTCATGCAAAAGATTTAAGTGCAGCATCATCTGGGACCCACTTCTACTGACCACAAGCCCAATGCGCCCAGACGTTTCTAAGCAGGCAGGTTTTTGGGTCACAAATGCTTCTATGACAGCTTGAGGGTATTTCAAGTTTAATTATTTTCTCAATAGTTAAAATTACTCCTGTCTGGAGCAATTCTAGAAATGTTTGGCTAAATGGCTTGAATTCTTGAAATTCCATCAAGTTAAGCTTTCAGCGTCTTCAGTAGTTTCAGGATCTAATACACTAACAGAACTGATTTTTTACAGTCGGCTGCTCTCTGTGGTAAATTTGTATCACGTAAACTTTTTACATAAACCATTATATTTAACAATTAGTAAGCCTAAAATAGAGAACTTCCAGATGTGCCTAAAAAATGTTAAATAGGGCAGATATAGGATTACAAGTCTCGCTTATGAGACTGCTTAATAAAGTAAAAATGTCACCAACTGTAGAGGCTGGAAATGTGCAGGGTGTTTGAAGAATGGGTAGTGCAAATGTTGACAAAATACATCGATTATGAATTCATATTTTAACATTCTCAGTTGCAGTCTTTATTCTGGTCACTTTATGGTCCTGCCACACAGTCTCTTGTTAGAGAAAGCAGGGCCCTCTTCACTGAGATGCCTTTTGGTACACTAGAAAGATGCCAACCTAGGGGCAGATTCACAAACCCACTTGTGAGAACAGGGACTAGTCCTACAGAAGTACTCTCAAGTACTCTTTGATGCCTTTGTGGACTGGGCATGAACCATCCTACGCCCTATTAGTAAAAGTGCCAAGAGGGTGCTGCCTTATATCTTTGTAAAAATTTTATCTGAATATTTCGCATTTTATATGTATTGTGGCCACTTCACTAAGCCATGCAAGAATACGTAAAAGAGTATTACGAGAGGTCTACTTTCCGTGCTACAAAAAGCCTTTGTGTCTAGGTTCCATAATGCTTAAGTTTACTTGAGGAATAACTTCTATTCCTAACTGGCTTGAGCAATTTCTTATATTCCCAACTGGCTCAAACAGCATCTGGTAGCTGCAGTGGAACAACCTCCATGGACCACACACAAAACCTCGGCATCATAACGGACTCCTCGCTCACAATGAACCACCAGATCCACTCCCCCACCCCCTCATTTAACTTCCACATGCTCCGCCTGCTTCGAAAGACCTTCAGATTGATCCCCGAATCCAGAAAGACAGTCACCCATGCGCTCATCAGCAGTCTCAACTACGGCAAGGCACTCTACGCCTGCGTCACCCAGAAACTCCTTTGCAAACTACAGAACTTTCAAAACGCTGCAGCCAGACTGATCCTCAACATCCCCCACCGCAGTCACATCACCAAACCCACCTCCGAGAACTCCACTGGCTCCCAATCAACAAAAGAGTCATGTTCAAGCTCCTCACACATGCCTACAAAGCCCTCCACAAGGCAGGCCCAGCATACCTCAACTACCACCTCCCATTCCACATACCCACCAAACACCTCTGCTCCGCCCAACTGGTCCTGGCCAAAATTCCACGGATATGCAAGACCAGGACCAGAGGAAGATCCTTCTCATACCTCGCCACCAAAACCTTGAACACCATGCCTCTCCACCCAAGGCAAGGCCCATTGCTGATCCAATTCAGGAAGGATCTCAAGGCCTGGATTTTCGACTGAACCAGTACAGAGACGGATCAGCAGCACCGCCACACTCCCCGCCCATGTGTGTTACTGTAAGTGTAGTCACAGAGTCCCAGGATGTTGGGTGGCATCTCCATATCTGGCTGAACCCAGACTGTATGTGTGCTAATAAAGACCTCTTTGCTATCAGATAGAGGGATGCAGCAGAAGGAAAAATAGATCAGTGGCCTAAGAGAGGATTTGTGGTACATTGTTTCACACTTCACTATACCATGTTTGTACTCACCTGCCCTAAGCCTTATTTCTACCGGCCAATCATCAGAACTAAACAGTGCCCATTGCATGGCGGTGCCCTTTGGAGAATGCCTACCTGGTAATGCTGCCAGCGATTTCAGTACAGCATACAAGCTGCAGTGTGAGTTACTCCAGGCTTGTTGGATTTTTGTTTGGCATCCTGCACCTCATAATGCTAAACATAATTTCTATTTGAGAAGTGCAAAGATATCACCCCATAAGGGTTTCAAAGCACTGGGGGCTGTCGGTGAGATGAAGTGAGTTATTGCCCACAGTCCCATGATGCTGAGCTGCCGCCGGTGCCAGGGATCGAACCGTGAGCCCCGCGCTCCGAATTCAGTCGCTCTGTCCGCTGCACCACACCTCTCCACCTTAACAAGAAGCTTATCTGCTGCAATGCCCGACACAAACTCCTATTTTTACATCAACATATGAATCCTCCTTCAGGCTGATCCAAACAAAGACACTTTATTTAAGCATTGGCTGAAACAAACTAACCCAAAATGGTCATCGGTGTAGTGGGCTGACCCAAAGCCCCCGTCTATGTAATTTTTGGGGTGTTGTTGACATGTGCCCTGGCATACAGATTAAGACGACTGTAGCCAGATCTAGAAAGGGAACAGAGTGTGTTATAGGAACAAAGAGCATGAGCTAATGGGACTAGTGTGGAAGCTTTCTATTTTGGCAATAAGCACATCTTATAAAGGAAGGCACACACCTTCATTCCCCAAAGGTGTCCACACATATAAAAAAAACACGCAATAAAGTGTCTGGGAGACAGACTTAGTGAATATTGTACTTCCTTGCCTCGTGGATAATCCTTATTGATAAAGTGCTGAGGAACACCTTGTCTGTGGTGGAATTGTTTTCCACTGGACATCTTTGGCCATGCTTCCTACCCAAACTATTCATCGTTTTTATGATCGCCCTAAACAGGTTATTAAAATATATTCAATATATTTTGCATAGCTCGACAGTTAAATGTGGAAGCCTGCTATTAATATATATGCTCACGAAACTCAAATATAGCCTAAATGTAAAGTCTAAATGTGAAAAACGTTCATAACATAAAAGGAACGACTTATAATTGCGCGGCAAATTTGTGATTTAAAAGCCTACACTTGTCAAAAGCTTTTCTACGTTTGTCTCCCAAACGAGAGCTTCTAAACTAAATTTCAAGTTTATTTTTTATGACTAAAAAAACCACCTTCGGAAAATCGATATTGCATTCGCGTTTTATATAGTTTAACAATCCGTACCACAGTAGTGGAAAGCGGGTTTCGTGATAAGCAGAAACGTTTCGTCATTTTAAAGCACTACAACTACAGACACAAGCTGTTCATACCAGCTGCATTTCATACAGACCCTGGATAGCCTGAAGAAATGGAGACACTTTGGCGCTAGAGGGCGCTCTGCACATGTCCGCTTCAATCGAATTGGTCCCACTTATTCACCGACAGATACATAGAATAAACACCCGGGATCTTGTTCAATGGGCAGTATATTTTGCTAACCGAGGGTATGAACTGCACCCTCAACTGTGAAGGTCAGTGAATTGCCTTTTTACAATACTGTGAGCCCAATTCACATGACAATAAAACCTCTGTAATATCAGTATAGAATAAGTGTTATTTTGTGGCTCACGAGCGGTACAGTACATAGCAGCCTGCAGCCACTGAGCAGGAACCGTTCTACGACTGATAGTGCCTCACATTAACATGCTTAAGAGTTTTCAAAAGAAATCCTCCCACAAGTGTGCGTACTGGTGTGTTTATTTTCATTGTACAAATTGCACGTTTATTAAACATTATCTACAACTAAAATATCGGATCAGAAGGACTTAATTGGGAGGTAGGAAGGGTGATTATATGACCATGTATTATACGGAATAAAGTAACCCTATCACAAGCAAAAGGATACTGCGAGCCACCTCAGAGGTCAATTACTTTCTATAGGAGCTCTGATTTCATACTTGTGCCTCCTTTTAGTCAAACTACACAGGGACTTTCAGTGCCTACACAGTAGTCTAGGGGGTACTTTATCGAATATATAAGTACTTATTTGTGCAACTAGGTGCTGTGCTGCGGGAGGCCCCTCGTGTGAGGTCTTTAAAATATGAATTCTCTGAAAACGAACTGCATGAAGCAGCAATCAACTAGCAGGTGTCGTGGTCGGACCTCCCCTGGCGTTTCTATCACCCCCTGGAGGGATTCAGCACATTCTGAAGAGACATACCAAGGTTCGTTCTGTCCCAGGGGTGGGATGCACTCCGGGCCTCACACCAGGAGTGACACCAGCCTAGCAGTGAATCTTGGGGTGAATAAATGGAGCGGAGCGACGACCCAGCGGGGGAAAGTTCACATAAATTACGTGCATGTCACGCTGACATTCTTGTGGCTGTGGGAGGCATTGGTAGGGTCCAGTGATTGTGCCAGGCGTGGTGCTTTGCTCTCGACGCAGCTACGCAAGGACGCATTTCTACAATCCGTGCGTAAACATCGTTCCGCCCTCCCGGAAATCCATTAACCTTGATTGACTGGGGCTCCTTGTTGGAGGCTGAGTGTCTGGGAGGCATTGACGTCAATATGCCCTGCAGGCTACAAGTGTTTTGCCGTGGAATGTTATGTTTTCATTCTGTTGTGAAGTTGCTTTTTCTATGCTGCGGTGTTATGTTCTTTTATTTACTTTAAATAGGGCAACAAATGATGCTCCATTTACTGTCAAAAGTAGAACATGTCTTTAAAGTTCCTGTGACTAGCAACAGTTCATCATTAAGGGGGTGAAACTGCACTGCGTCGGATCTTCAACTATTCAAGACACCACTCAACCAAAAACTGTGGCAGACTCAATGGGCCGCATGACAAAATATTTTTCACTGGTGATATTAAGGTAGTGGTTGCTCTAAACACGTTTTACCATAGCTTTATAAACACCAGATTATAAAGCTGGTAACGAGGCAACAATGTTTGAACACATTTGGTGTGTGGTATTTTGTTGTTCTGACAATGTGTTTTGTGTTTTTTTTGTCCTGCTGTCTTTTGCGCTTCATTATTTTAATGTGACTTTGTTTTGTTTTACTGGAGTTGTTGCGTTATATTCTGTTTTGAATGTTTTGTTGTGAAGTGCCATTTGTTGTAATTGTGGTGCCTTGTTGCTTTGTGTACGTTTTTGTTCTACGTTTAGTTGTTCACTTTATATAGGGCAAGAAACGCTGCTATAATTTAAGCCCAAAGCAGAATATATCCTCCCAGTTCCAGTGACAAGCACCATTTATCACTTTATCAGGCGGTAAAACAACGCAGCTGCAGCTCTTCAACTACTTAAAACAGCATTCCTTGCTCCAAAAATTCTGTGTTTTATTTGCAAACACATAAATAAATCCAACACAACTTCACAATCCAATCAGCCAACGAGTTTCGTCCACTTTTGGACGTCATCAGGGCTGAAAAAAAAGGAAAATTATACATATCATTTTTGATACCCTTATATCCTATATAAATTATTACAATTCCATTACGAAATATAACTGTTTTGTGCATGTCGTAAATTAAACAATTACCAAAAAAAGGAAGCCTGCCTATATACACACTCCATAATTCCCCAGTTTTCAAGATCATAAATCATCATGTTATCGTGTTCTGAACCACATAGTCCATTACAAAAAGACCTTCCAAGTATCTATCCATTCATCCTTCTTTCCACCCGATATCCACAAGTTCACTTTTACATTGTCATCCATTCATTCATCTATTATTATTATTGCAGTCTTATATAGGTCGTAGCTGACCATAGGTTGCCCCTATGATTTAGTCTTTCACTATTCCGTCCATCCAGACATATTCAACCCTATGCAAGCATCTACAGACCTATCCATCAATACATCCAGTTATCCATCCATCCTTTCACTCATCCATCTCGACATCCACCCTTCACTAACCCATCCATCCTTTGTCATTCATCCATCCACCCTTTCACTCATTCATCCATCCTTTCATTCAGCCAGACAATCATCCATCATTTGACTCATCCTCCCAAAATATTTTAGCTCGAGTGGAATCATGCACCTCCATGAGAAGAAAGAATGGAATTCTTGTTTTGGTTATTGCACATCACATGAAATGCAGCATGCACAAAGTGAAAAGCATGATAAGCTACGCCTTTTGAAAATCACTCAAACTAACAATACCAAAACGACCAAGTGGGTCCTGTGGAAGTGTTTGACAAAAGATGGCAATTAAAAAAAACAATGGAGTCCCGGTATAAATGATGGCGATCAGAAAAACACTTTTCCTCAGGAGCGAGGACTGTAGGTGTATGTGTAACAAATCTATTCACAAAATCCAAAATGACAAATATGTGTCTTAAAAATGTGTTGCCTTTTTATGGTGACTAACTAGATTTCCCGGTTTCCACCACTCCTGTTCTCTATCCCATGACTCCGCCTTGATCAGCATGTCGCTTTTGCATCAGGTACATGCTAGCAGCCCACTAACATGGATTATCACTAGTACCGTACCATGTCTTGCAAGTGCTATTTTTATTTACATTCCTGGAAATAGAAAAGGGACTTGTCACATAGTGACCGTCAGCTGTTCCTGGGTTTTTATCTGACAACACACACTATTCAACAGACCCAATACAGGTGTGAGCCTCACCATTTTGTAAAGAAAAAAATGGCTTTATTTTAGGTAATTCCTGCCTAAAAACTGTCAGCGGTTATGCTTGTGGTGGACAATAGTTTAACCTCCTCTTCCTTAGAAGTCACAATTTTAATTATAATGGTACTTGTGAGTGAAATGTTTCGTCTGTAACATTTCTATACGGCATTATTAGTCATCCATTTCTCATCCTTGGAACATAATCGCCGGAGAGCGCAAAGGTGTTGCTAATGCCCAAGTCTTGGAGAGTGGGAAGGAGAGAGAACTCACAAGTATTTAAGATTTTTACATGCTTCTCTAATAGCTAGATCTTTGATTTTACAAAATTGGAAATCATCAGATCCACCAAAACATGCACAATGGGTTATCAAAATGAGAACACGAAAGAAAGACAAAAACCTTACTCCCTCAAAATAGGGGCTATCCGGAAATTTGCACAAATATGGGGAGCAGAATAAAATCAAAGCTGCAGGTACTGCAACAAAGCATAAGAAGAAATAGAGGCTGATAACTGATTGTAGCTACAAGAACCTACAATTTAGTCTGCACGTTTCTATGATACATTTATTGCATTGTATTTATATTTGTATAGATGTCCACCCCTAAATATTTAAGAACTATCTATGCCATGGCATCTGAATTATGAATTGTTATGACACTACCCCTTACTTTAATGGTTTTTGCTCCTTTAATGGTTTTTGCTCCTTTTCCGGAAAAAAAATTCTGTGATTTTATTGAATGGTCTGATTTATAGAATAAAGCTTAAAAAAAAAAAAAGGATTTTTACATATGCTTGAACAAACGGAAAACATTACTTTTTTTTTTACAGCACATGGTCTGCTCTTGACACTGCGGTGCACTTCTGTTATTTCAGGCGGCCATATTACATACTAAAAAATAATATTCAGTGCCAAGTAAGATCAACTATTTGGATAGGCGTAATTCAAATGCAATACTAAACTAAACCAACACATAAATAACCTCGCCGAGGTACACCAACGGAGAGCGGTGGTGTGATTCAAATGAGAAAGCCACAGATACATCCGGATACAAAAAGAGAACTAAAAAACATCCAGTATGGAAACGTGAACTCCACTTCATGAGAGTGTTCAAATTAAAAACGTCCAAAGTGCAAATTACAGTCAGGGCCGGACTGAGAACCAAAACCGGCACTGGCAAAGTGCTCGGCCGGCCCCCTCACGCCCCGGGGGGTTGGGGGTGCGACCACGCTCTTTGCCAGGGCCGGTTTTCGGACGATTTTGTTACAGGGCCGTTTTTGCAGCCACGGGGCCCAAAACCGGCCCCCACCCTTGCGGCGCACCGGGGGATTGCCCGATGCCCGCTATGGCCAGTCCAGGCCTGATTACAGTGCTTTGGCCTGGAATAGGATTAAAGCAGGTTCCTCGGGATGGCTATGTATTCTAAAAAACGCCCTATGCCAATGCATGAGCTCTTGCACCACACTCGCCTATTCAGAGAAGGTCCTCAAAATATCCTTTTTTACCCATAAAACTGGGTTTTGCGGCAATCCGGCTGCATATGCAGGAACTAGCAAGCTCCCGTCCCAAACAGTACCAAGCACCACAACTCTGACTTTAATGGCCTGACTGAGGGCCCATGTTGGGAGCGGTAAACTATCAGACCCAATAACATCGGACAGCGAGGTATTCCAAATTTATTGCGTACGATGGCCAACACCTTTTCTAACTTGTTCTATGTCTGGGTTTTTGTGCTTACAGCACACAAGTCTTGCAGATTTGACCTGCTGAATTTTAAAGAGGCTGCTAACTTTATCACACTTGGTAATCTTGGTAGTTTTAGTAATTACTGGGTGAGATTACTTATAGTGGCAATTACTTTGCAAAGATCTGTTTGTGCAGGGATCACAATTTAACAGACCACTCGAAATAAGGCCACTGGTTGGGTCTGACCCGCTGCCACATATTTTAGATGTCATCCAGCACTCATAATACCAGAACTTACACCTGGCTACCAGGAGCACTAACGTTGGATAATACCAGAATCCTTGTAACAACTGTTTTCATCTTTCCGGGAGAGAAGCGTGCTTTGAGACAAGTGACTATGTTTATGATGCAAGGAACAAAAACTCAAATCTGTTGATCATTGTGGACTAGAATGTCAAACTACCACCAGAGTCAGGCTGGGACTCAAAACAGACCAGAACACCAAAATCAAAGCTCTCCTCATTAGTGAATTAGATCGCTAAAAAAATAAGAGGCCCAAATTTGCAAATTGAGGCAGTTTTGAAATTGTTAAGACACGCTGTATAGATGTTTTGCAAAGTATGGACGACTGCATGGATGGCAATTAATGTTTGTTTTGAGATCAGGGAAATTAACAGTAAAAACAGGCAAGAAGACCATAAAACAGCCAAAAAGCCACCCCCACACTGATCTGTCAGACCAGCCATCAGTCACTGCCTGATTACACTCTAGGCAAGTCCGACCCGGACTGCTGCCACTTATCTTCAAAGTAAACCTTACACCAAGCCATGCTACTATGCGACAATCTTCCTCCCGTCCACATGCATGGTCCCTGCACCGACAGGCCGTACTGACTTTGAGCGGTGCGATGGGGGCCCGCAATCCTTTAGAGAGCTGCCTACAAGGGCCTATTGATTTCAATCTCATAGCTTGAATGTTTAGACAAGGCTAACCAGAGGAAACCTAGTAATTTCGGATCTTCCCATTGGGGCTGTTTTTGCAAGATGTTGACAGATCTCCAAGACAGGGCCTCCCCTTAGCAATATATATACGCTTTCAATAACATTACATAACAGAGCAAAAAAGGAACCAGATGTTTCTGTTAAGTGATCACGTTCAGTTTAATTGTGTGCTGAAGACTCCGAAAAATAAGAACAATTTTAAATGTATCTTGAAAAAGCTAATCTGTTAAAAATATAGGGGGAAAATGCCTTATGCAGGACAGTGGGTACAGCACGACAGCATTGCATACAACCCACTGTTAGCATAATGCAAATACTTTACGTTTTATTTGACTTCACTTATTAGAGAAGCTTAGTAATAAATATTTATACAAAGAAACCATCAAAATATGCCATAAACATCATCACTACTGGATTTGCAGGGGAGAGGGCAAGGGAGGGCAAGGGAGGGCGTGGATTACACAATGTGAACCAGACTGAGGTGAAGTGATGAAAGTAGATGCAAGATCCCTGAGGCACGGAGACTAAGTGTGAAGTGGAGCAACATTACCACAGGGACGGAGAGAAGTAAAACATTTTTTTAACTATGTAAGACTGAACATCTCTGGAGTAGTTTGATATGGCCAGGGTTACGCAAGGTAAAGGAAACAAGGGCAAAGATCACGTCTAGGTTGGATAGATCGATAAAAAAATTTGTGACAATTCCAACAGGTATTGATAAGCTTCACAAAACATTTTGCAGTAATCCAACAAAATGTAGGATATGGGCCCCAGCTCACAATGTCCTATCCACAAAAAAAAATCCTAAAAATATGGTAGACTTTGCACAGTTGCAAGTTTAAATTTAGTGGTAGTATTGTGCCCTTCCCTAAAATGCCTCTGCTTCATGTTATGAATGAACTAGATGTTAATCAAAATCTGGAAGCACTGGTCCATTTGAGACTGGCGATTGCACAGACTGATATTTCCCTAACATGGTCATCTTGCCTCTCTCTGCTCCATGGAGAGGATGGCTAAGGGGCACAAAGATATGCCTTTTTCTAGAGATGCCCATTTACAAGGTAAAGGGCTGCCCACAGAGCCACGGCGAGGTAGTACTCTGGAGAGTGAGCAGCCTTGAAGACTGTTTGACTACAGGCGTTCCTCCCCTCCCGTGAAGAGCTCATGGGGCTATAGCATGACATTATTTATATAATTATTAAGAAACAATACCAATTGGGTGTAGTATTACATGTTGTAATTACCCATGACTCCTGCTTACGTTGTACAGTAGGCCACATTGTGATTTCATTTTCGTAAGAGTGATTAAGGGATCTTACTTGGTCCTGATGAAAAGCCAAGGGGATGGCTTTGAAACACGTTGACTAGTGATGTGGTAGCCCATAGAAGCATATTGCCTCCACTCCCTTTTAACGCTACCAGCTAGGGAAGGTTTTAAATAGTAGTTTCTCCACATAGCCAGGTATCTTTTAAACTGCACCACGTTGTCACTTTCCTGGCCCTTCCACTCTTCACATTAGAATAACACATAGTGATCTCACTCTTAAGTGCTCCCGCGTACCCATAGGTTGTAGCACACCCCATCCCGCAGCAGGGTGTGAACAAACCAATGAAGAAGCATGGCACCAAGGGTCCTTTTGGTGGGTGAGGGTTATTTCAAAAACACATCGTCTCCCTATACATCATTAGGGCACACACCTTTCACAAATTGTGAGGTATTTTTCTCTAGGAAGGATACATTTATTTAACCCCTTGCATGCTGATGACGGCACCCAGCCGTCATGCACTACAGTGCTCGTGTGCTGACGACGGCTGGGGGCTGTCATGACCGCACCCACGATCGGAATGTGCCGCACAGGCGCAGAATCGCAGCAGCATGCAAGGGATTAAGGTATCTGAGGTGGATTATTTTTGGTTATTTGATGATGTTTTGAGGAGGACGAGTCCGCCTTAGTTCATTTCTCCACCTCTTCACTCCCCCTCTTTAGTTTTTTGCCCAAGGAAACAACACGCAGTTATAGAACTGTGACAAGAGTATGTGAATTAAAAATGAAGTGGGAGAAGCAGGTGTGCAGAGTGACTCTTCTGACTGCTGCACAAACTATTGTAAGCTTTTTTTTTATTTACATTTAGCTTACTGAATACTTTTCAGAGTTTGAACTCTCTGATAGCAGATGTTTAGTATACCTGCTAATTTGCTTAATATAATTGTGCATAAGACTTTATAAAAAAGAAAACATAGGGGTGGGAAGAATGGGGGTGGCCATTTGAGGTGTGGAGAACATTTGCAAAGTCATTACTTGAAGGATAGTCACAAATCTCCCCGATGGCATCACAAACAATTAGCAGACTTAACTTTATTGCATAAAATGCTGAAATAAGTATTAAAATTGGATGTAAAAAAAATGACCAACCACACTTAAGAGAGGTTAAAAAATTTTTTTTCCATGTGGAGAAAAAGTGCACATTGGCCAATACTTACTCATGCGGACAATACGAAGGAGTAAGTGAAGCAGAGTAGAAGTACGCTAGAGACCATGCATCGATTCATGGGTGTCCTACTGGGGACTTCTTAGCTCCCTCTAAATGAAGAAACCTACATAGGTCAAAAACCAAAGGCTACAATGCATAGATGTATGCATTTTTGAGGAAGGTTTGTGAATCGGGCCAATAATGACCCCAAGGTACTATACCGCATCTTGAAGTCTTGAAGTCTTTTTCGAATCCTAAGGGGTGTGAGAACTTGATGGTTCCAACCCAATATTGTGCGATGATATTGGCACGTTTTTTGCACAAAAAAAATTGAGACCATTTATGACAACATTGTTCAATCAGGGGAGCATCCTGACACCCTGACGATTCCCGTAAAAATCGGGCAGGTATATACTCATTTGTTGGGAAGTTTTGCCCCGGGGACACAAGCGGAGACTGAGCTATTGATCCACTTGGTTAAATCTAGATCACCCCATATGCCGGCAAAAATTATTGCTTCTCTTGCCAGCCACCTGTCCTCCTCCATTGCTCATCTCCTCAACCTTTCCCTGCGAGAAGGTGTGGTCCCTTTGGAATGGAAGGCAGCACAGGTTATGCCTATCTGCAAGAACACCAAGGCCCCGCTGACTGAGTTTTCCAATCTCCGGCCTATCTCTCTCCTCCCTTTTCTGGGCAAGCTTTTGGAGAAACATATAAACACTCATCTCTCCAACCATGTCAAACGGACGGGCAGGCTTGATTCATCTCAATCAGGATTTCGCCCAAAACACAGCACGGAATCAGCCCTACTAGAGGTAACCGATAACATCAGGATGACCCTAGATAAAGGCCACTCTACGATTCTGGTGCTGTTGGATCCATCTGCTGCGTTTGACACTGTTTCGCATAGGATCTTGCTCAGGAGATTGGAGGAGGTTGGACTTAGAGACTTGGCCCTCAAGTGGTTGACAAGTTTTCTTTCCTCTCGCTCCCAGGTGGTTAACCTTGGCTCATATCGTTCAGCTACAACAGAATTGTCCCTTGGCCAATCTGCTGAGGAATAGTGGGTTTATCACGGTTTCCTATGCGAACGATACCCAACTGCTCTTTCCATACACAAAGTTCACCCCTTCGATGCAGGCCACCTTCTCCCAGGGAATGAGAAATATCTCTCAGTGGATGAGGAGTAACTTTTTACAGTGCAATGTGGGGAAGACTGAAATAATTATTTTCAGGGAAGCTCAATTATTGTGGACCCGCAATTGGTGGCCTTCAGACCTATGCACCCCTCCTGCTCCTAAAACCTGCGTGAAAAACTATGAACAGACCCTCTCCATGAAAGAGTATGCTGCTCAGACAGCCGGCTCATGCTTCCATGTATTGGGTCTATTACGTCGTATTTTTCCCTTGCTCCCTGAATCATCGAGGAAGACGCTAACCCAGGTGCATATATTAAGCCGCCTGGATTATTGTAATAGTCTCCTGCTGTCAGCTAACGAGACCGCCCTGGACCGTCTTCAGGTTGTCCAGAATACGGCAGCCCGTTTGATCTTGAATGCACCACCCAGGACGGCCTCTCTACCGCTGCTCTGTCAGCTCCACTGGCTTCTGATACAGAAACGTGAGCAGTTCAAGGTTTACTGCACCATCCACAAGGCCTTGTCCAACTCTGGCCCTAGTTACCTGGCGGATACATTTATTCCTTACACTCCTCGGCGGTCTCTCCACTCAGAATCTAAACATTTTCTCACAGCGCCTAGAGTCAAACGAGCCAGACAAGGTGGGAAGGCCCCATCCTATTTGGGACCCTGTTACTGGAATAAGCTCCCGGTACAGCTAAGACAATGTATGGATCATCTTCTTTTTAGAAAACAGCTTAAGACCTTTCTGTTTACCTCTGTTCCCTTGTGATGTATTCCTATAGGTTCTGTATTGATCCCCCTATTCCTGACCCTGTTCTGGTTAACAAGTTAACTAGCAGCCATCCCATGATGCAGAAACCGTTATCTGATTAAGCCACACCACGGCACAGGAACGCGTTATCTGATTAGGTCATAACGCTTGCCATCTAATTAGACAAGCAATATTCCTCCAGCCCCTGATAAGGCATACGGAGTTCTCAAAACAAATCAAACCTATGACAACCTGGGAAAAACCCTGCGGCCATTGTTTTGATTTCACCGAGAACTTCAGCAAAAGAATGTGCTAACGACCAGTTCGTATGACATCCTTATTGACGTATCTATGTCCATCCTTACGTCAATCTCGGCACCTTACAGGTATAAATATTACCGATATTGCCTTAAGCAAGCACACGCGGTGGTGACGAGATCGGAGCAGCGAGACTTGCCGAAGCCCAGCAGAGAGCGAAGCCCGCCGGCGCTGCCCCGCCTTCCTGACGCGCTGAGAACGAGACGCTGCCTTTCTCCTGCCGAGAAATCCAGCTCCGGCGCTTCCGAGCAGCCCTTGCAGGCAGCCTGGAATATCGAGACCAAAGATGAGAGATACCATCCCTCAACCATCCTAGATTCAAGGTACAGAACTGAATAACCCCTTGCAGAGAATTCTTGAATCAGTCACTTGGCAAAACAAACTTAACTTAAACTGCTACTTTCTATCCCCGCCCACGTATTAGGCTTAGGTTAGGTACACTGGGGTAGGCGTAGTTAGAAGCACCAGTTGAGTACGATTAGTCAAATGTTTATATGTATGTATCTATTTTATCCATTTTAAACCACCATATGGCTTAGAAACCATATAAATGTTTTTACAGTATTATTTTATACTTCTGCTTTTATTGTATGCACTTTACTTAACCATAAGTATTGCAATAATATCGATTCATTTCTCTTGTACGAGAAAAGAGACTGATCAATAAATAACATCTTTTATTGAACACGCCCGTCTCTTCCTTTTCTCTACAAACTGGTGAAACTAAGAATGCACGTACTGACTGAGTAAAATAAGTTGTCTTTTGTTTTCACACGACTCTAGCGATACACTCTTGATTAGGGGAGAGCAAAGTTGTCATGTTCTATGGTTGTCAGAAAGTAAATCCCTTCTTGTCTATCCAGGGAGGTTCAACTCCTCCTTGCCCATTCGAGAAAGTTTCTAGTGAACTCTGAGCTAGCTGGCAAACCCAAAACTTTAAGTCTAATATCGACAATAGAAGACCTAGTTAACGTCTGGTCTAGGCCTATACTATTGAAGGTATTATTCCAATGCGCAGAGCCTATTGGGATAATAGGAACTACACTACATGGCGCCCAACGTTTGGAAAGGCGATAAAACTAACGCAAGACATTAGAGTAACTCAGTTGTGCTCTTTCACTCAGACCCTTTTTTCCCATTATACTCCAAAGACGTCTGGAGTGGGTGAAAGGTAATATCCGCCAAACCTCGCAGGAGGAAACTCCTATGTATGGTTCTTGGTTTAGTCAACGTTGAAGGATACACTGTTCCAAAATATTGTGCATCTAATCTTTGTTTCCGTAAGAAACCTGATCTGCAAACAAACAGAAAAACCTTCCTGTCGGTAAAATGGTAGACAGTGATGATGAAAGAGAGAGAGTTAGATTAGCAGCTGAACTAATAGAAGCTGATAATACTATGCAAGAAGCGGACCCGGATATAAAACTCATCCCGGTCAACATAAGAAGATCTATAACGTTAAAACTTATAGACAATGGACTGACACCAAGGGGTGGTACAGTCATATTCGTAATTGAGGCACACGAATATCGGCAGACAGAGGTATTCTATTCATGGATAAACTTTCCAGCAGCAAATGCTGTAACGAAGGAGTTCCACTATTATAAAATAGAGGAACCTCCTAATGAGTACACTCCTTTCGAGGAAGTAGAAGTACCACTTAAATTCCAAGAGCACCTGCTCTTGTTTAATGGCTCCCTAAAACATAATAATCACATCACCAGGCTCGGTCCACTAGGTAGACCAGGAGCAACGTGGCCGGTCCTAGCCGGATACACACCACATCCAGACATCGAAAGAATGTCTGCATTAGATGTTTTAGTACAACTAAAACAATTAATTAAAATATATAGACAACTAGTCCAATATGTAATGCGAACTTCAACAATCCAACCAGCAATTAAAAATTCACAGCTGACCCCTCATCAGGGGAACACAAATAAAATTACACCACAGAACATACAGTCCTGCCTAGGTAAAGTACCAGCTAAACGGGAACAAATACCATTCTGGTTAGCACAAAAAATCACCCAAATAGAGGCGGTGTTTCCAGACACCACCCCTGTGGATAAACACAGGATTCTGACTATCTGTCTTCCAATGGGAATCGCACCACACGTGGAGGACTGTGACACTTGGGGTACAGTCTTTGCTTCCATTTACACAAAAACACATGGAGTTCCATCCATGTCAGTAATACCAGATGTGCTAAAACAAATTCAAGACGAATACGGTCCAGAACCCGCTTTAACTCTTGGTATGAAATTACTAAAAGACTTCAAGCAGGTCTCGGCAATATTACTAGCCAACATAAAAGGAGAAGCAGCGAATGTGGCGATCCGCCAGAGGTTAAAAGAGACAGATATAGCAGACCAACCAGCTGAAATTGCCAGAATTAAAGAAAAATCCTATGAAGAACTAGGTAGAGATAGTTTGGGTGGAATACCAGTGAAGCCCCAACTAATTGAAAGTCCTGAAAAAATATTTATTAAAAATAATCTAAACAGTCAAAAGAAGAACTGGGATGGAAACAAACAATCCAATCCAAAAGAAAAAAGATTACAGTCCAGAGGAAGGTCTCCTCGGCGGAGAGAAAGATCTCCGGACCAAGGACCCAAGTCTCCCCAAAGGGAGCCCTCTGTGAAAAGATACAACCTTAGAAATAGGGATAACATAAAGAAACCGGATAGATATCAAGATTTTGATACACGTCCCTCTCAATCTTTTCAGACTTCCTCGCAGAAATCGGAAAGAAGAGGACGATCGGAACCCAGGGAAGGGCACGTCAAGTCCAAAGACAAGGAACCTGCTCATCCAAATAAAAAATTACAGTTTCCCAAGAAGAAGGTAGCCAGCATTAAAGTATTCAACAATGCCGAGAATACTGAGGACACAGCTGAAAAACGGAGAGTGGGCTCAGACAATGCTAGACAGCGCAGCAGAAGTGAGCATAGCATGCAAAGTCCTTATGAATCATCTGGAGACAGTGGACACGAATGAATACATTCAAGTGGAAACTGCAGACACCAGAGTTAGCAAACCTCACAAAATATATGAAATAACTTTACGTATAGAAGGGGATAAGACTAGAAAAATAAGGGGCCTTTTTTGGGATAATCTCTCCAAGGGCTATGACATCCTTCTAGCTGAAAAAGATTGGCCACCAGAGTTTGTCAGGGAGTGCCCACATGGCGAAGAAATAATTATGCCTGCCTTCTCAAACCATATTCCAATTCATAAAAAATATACACTTGCAAGAAAGTGGGCAGTAGCTCAAGCTCCTGCTTTATATAAAAATCATGTGGGATGGGATGAAGAATCTCCTCCACACAAAATCCAGTTAAAATCACAACCTACTGCACAAAGGCAGTATCCAATCAAGCAAGAAGCTAAAAAACAGGTAAAAGAAATTCTAGATCAACTAGAATACCAGGGGGTGATTGAAACTTGCACCTCACAAATGAACAACCCTTTGTTTCCTGTCTCCAAACCAGACAATTCATATCGTCTAGTTTTGGATTACAGACACCTTAACTCATGTTGCAAAACTTTTGCAGTACAAAACTCGCATAGTGCTGCACTAATGAATAACATAGTACGCAAAAAATATAAAACAACATTAGACATCTCTAATGGATTCTTTTGTCAAAATATAGCACCAGAGAGCAGATACTTATCAGCGTTCTCAATAAATGGCGCTCAAAAAGAATTCTGTCGGTTACCCCAGGGGTACAAGAACAGCCCAGGATTATTCTCAGCGAGGGTAACAGAGTTACTACAAACCTATGATGACGAAGCATTATCTTATGTCGACGACATATACCTAACAGATGATGACTTGGATACTCACTTGAAGAGAGTGAACACCATAATACTTGGGTTCGCAGCAGAGGGTTACAAATTCAACTTTAAAAAATCTAGAATTGCCCATCTAACAGTCCTGTTCTCAGGATATGAGTTATCAAGTGAAGGCAAAAGCCTGGCTGACAATTTGCTAGAGAAATGTGCCGTACTCCAAGCACCTAGAACACTAAAAAACCTACAGTCAATTCTAGGTTTCCTAAATTTCGGAAGAACATACATTGCAAATTACGCAGAAAGGATCAAACCCCTTTATGATCTAATAAAACCAGATTTAAAAAAAAACAATTGGACTCAAAAACACACAGATATTCTGAGATCCTTACAAACAGATATGTTAATTAAAACAAAATTAGAAACACGTGATAACACACGAAACCTTGTGATTCGAGTCATCCCAGGAAGATGCGGATTCACATACCTGACCTCTAATGAGGGAGAAAAGGTACCAATTGCATTCAAATCACACTTGTACACAGAAGCTGAAAAGAAATTCAACATTAAAGAAAACATTGTTCATGCAGTTCAAACCGCAATAGCTAGAGAAAAAGATAAAGCTGACGGTAGACACATCACAGTCAGAACAGCAGAATCAGCCTTTGAGGCATTAACAACCCCGTGTAATTTACCAACAACAGCATTGAATCCGGAATGGATACAATGGGTGAATTCCATTACAATGGACAAAGTAAAATACTACTTTGATCCGGAACTAAAGGAACTAAAATATCTAGAATATGAAAGAACATTCCCTCTGCCAATCGACATTCTGCCATTGCGACAGTACGCTTGTGTAATCTATACAGACGGACATGCTCAACCCTCCGTTTGGGGAGAACAAGCATACAACCCCACATGTGAGATTACAAAAGAAGTGTGGCGCGGAGGTATACTAAGACCTCTATTAACAAAAACACACTCAGTAGAAACTAATTCAGAACAACAGACTGAAATAATAGCATTGAAAATGGCGCTAGATAATGCAGATCGCGAATTCCCGACACTCATAGTGTCCGATTCATATTACTGCGTCAAATCATAACAACGATTTACAGAAATGGATTCAAAACGGTTACAAAGATGACACAGGTGCAACAATAAAGCAAAAAATGCTCTGGGAACAAATAGTTCTGTTACAGAAAGAACTACCAAAGACTCACGTGATACACTCACTGAGTCATCAGCGTGATTGCGTTCACGTTGCAGGGAATTCATTGGCTGAGAAAGCCACAGCGGTAGCAACTGAATCGGCTTCCGTAGCTAGGAAAAAGCGTACAGTGAAATACATTGACGGTGAAACAATGCTGGCGGTGAAAACGTCATCAAAAGGCGACTGCTCAGCGTTACTGATCAGTTACCCACTCAAATATACATACATAATCGATGCGAACTCCATTCCTTTTGCTCGAATCCCTGGAGTGGGGGATAGAGTGATTCCAAACATGGACAGGAGAGACTTGTTAATAGCAGACGCACATATGGGCGAGGGTCTCAGACACCTCAAACTAAAAGATTCTCTGGAAGAATTACAATCAGTATACTGGTGGCCAGGCATGAGCCTGCAGCATCACATTTTTGTAAAAAAATGCCCGGGCTGCAACAGAGATCGCAGCGGCGAGAGGAACGGGGTAATACCATGGCGCTTCACTCAATCAGTAAAACCGGTGTAAATAATGCGTCCCATTAACAAACAAAGACTAGTTTCCACTTATAATGTAGACCCCAGCACTCGGCTGACGTCGGGACTGTTATACAAAGATTTGCGAGTCTAAATGGCATATACGCTAGGAGCATGCTACGTTTGACCAATGTTTTCACTTTGGCCCTCAAGCTTGTGGGGAAGCACGGCCAAATGAGCATAGCGAAGCGGGATTCTTCTCACTTCCTTCCTGAGGGATACAGGATGGTGTAAAGAAAAAACCAAGGCATAAAGCTGTCTATAACAGAAAGGATATTAGGTTCGGGAGCTGGGTGGGTCAAACATCTAATAAGTGTCCAACGTAGTCTAAACAACTTGCCAAGAAATTCTCTGAAGGGATTCAGTCCGTACGAATTGTTGTTTGGAACTAGGATGTTAGTCTTAGATCTTGACAGTCAGACTTCAGTGGTGAAAGAAAAAGGCTTTGATATCAAAGACCGTTTGGCTATTTTGCAGGACTTAAACGAAACAAGAAAAGACCTGAGCAACATAAAGTTGAAACAGCAGCCAACAACCACTGAAGAACCACCACCTGTCCCAGCAAGACCTGTCTGGATTCCAAAAGTCGGGGATCTAGTCAGAGAAAAGATCGCGGTAAAGAAGGAATTTGGGCCTTCTTACAGAAAAGCAGTTCCTGTCTTGTCCATCAACGGGACAAGATCAGTTGTACTACCGCCGCTTGCTGGTAAAAAGGAGAACCGAGTTGTATCCATCGACCTGGTAAAACCACAATCATGTGGCCGATAACAAACAGTAGGCCAAGTGGACTCCCGATAAGTAGTAGAACACCAAGGTTTGCTACAAGTACAGAGGTGCTAACTAAAAGGCTAATCACATTCGAAACGCCTACAGAACAACAACAAGGACTATGCAACAATGCAATGGACCTCACACCTCTGAAAACCCAAATAAAAACATTTAGTAGAGACACACCAACCTACAATGAAGTAACAAATGAATATGCTGAAGCTGCAAGAAGCAGTAATCCTGAAGCAATTGGAACAATAGACAGAACGGCATCCGGCTACTTCATAAACTTCAATGATTCCTCTGAAGACCTCAGTGAATCAAAGACACAGCCATCAACAAAAACCCTTAAAGACAAAGCTAAGGAACTTTTGAAACAACTGAAAGAAACCTATCTGATTTCTCCATGGATTGAACTTTGGGTGTCCTTTGGTGTATTTATCCTCATACTTTGGCTCATCATGGTACTATGTTTGGGACGCTTCATTGAGGGAAAATATGCAAAAATGGACACAGCAAGCCAGAAAATCAACTTGATCCTCAAGCCACACACGTCTTCACACGTCGAGAAAAGAGAACTTTCTCCAGTCAACTTCACAGCCAATCCTATACCGGGTGGGGTAGCATGGGACAATACGGACTATGAAATTTATGGTCCGGTTGAAATCCTCAAATATCCACACCAAATCAAGATCTCGTTGAGTGACTTTGTAAAACCAAACTCATTTGCTGATGATTGGGACTTTGAAAGTATTAATGACATGATGTCTGACCTAGTGATGTCTGCTAAATTTACCAAACATGATTATTTGCAGGGTTCGTCTAATTATGATAGTATGTACTGCTACAACCACTATGGTAACCATTTTCTACATAAATCTGCACAACCTAGAAATGTTTTAAATTATAATCAATGGGAACATTGTGCAACCCCTCCAAAAGGAAGCTCAAGAACCGTTTATGACAAATATTCATATTTTTCAGGGTTCAATACAAGTAAAGCTGAAACATTTTATTTTAAATTGTCAAATAAGACAGGAACAAAAACCATGCTTACAAACACAAAATTGATATATTCGGACTCATTTTTTGAACAGATGAATACATTTGGTTTTGATTATTGGGACAAAAATGTGGAAGTAAAAAGTGTTTGGGGTACAAGAGAATGGCAAGTTCAGGGTATAGAATCATTGTTTAGAGCCTGCATGATCCCAGAACAAATTATATTCTTGAATGACACTATTCAACAAACTACCTGTCTTGGATTAGCCAAAATCAAAGACTTAAATAAACCGTCTATTCCAAAGCCAACTATGAACAGCAATAACTCTACAGATGAAGAGATAGACGTAAACTATGTATTAAACCAAAACAGAACAAATCCTGATTGGAAACAATGGTTAATCTGGCCCACAGATACTAATAACTGTCAAGACAGATTCCTGAACAAAACACAGGGGTTCACATTGACCAGGCCAGACCCTAGATATTCCCAAAGACAACACCCAGGGATAATCACCACCTACAGTGTGGGAAAACTCTGCCTTCAATGGCTACAAACTTCCACACTGATAGAAATTAAGCAACACCTAACTTTACTTACTGATGGTGCTGACTTGCGTGATTTCATTATGGGACCGCGCAAACAGCGTCAAAAACGCTTCATAGCAGCCTCTATATATGCAGCTTACAACGAGGCCTGGAAGATAACTCAAATTGAGACAGCAGAAAGTATACGGGAAATTGACCGTATTAATTTGGAAAAATCGCTTTCTGTAGTGGACAATGGGTTAATGACTCTGTCCTCCAGAATTTTTTCATTGGACAGCATTGTGTCTTCAGCAATCGACATAATATCGCAAGACTTACTGTTGTTACAACACGGTCAGTCTCAATTGCGTTCTATTGTACAGCTTGGCTGGACGTTACAAAACCTGCGTTCAGGCTATGTGCTTTGGCGTTTAATCAACACAACGTCACTATTCAATATCTTTAACCTTACTGATAAACAAATCAGTATGGCACAGAAGGGTGCTGATTATACAATCCTGAGCATTGAGAAAATCGAGAGATTACCATTGACAATGTCAGAACGACCTGTCATTGAATGGATAATACATGGGATAATTAATATTCCAATATCGACTTTCAGGTTTCAATACTGCCAAAAATATATACAGGCTGGCATGTACGAAAAATTGGGAAAAGGGTACATTAAGACAACATGGAACTTGCCCTATTCACATGCATGTGTCAGTAATAAAGGACAGAAAGTGTTTCTTAGTGGCAATAATTGTGCGATGTCACTAAGCGGTACACTTCTGTGTAATGGAATTAGTTTGCATGGAGCCTGTGAAGGGAACTCAAATAACCTTTCATGTCACCAGCTAGGCGCACCTGCAACAGAGATAGAACCATTCTTTAAAAGACTCTATAACGGGAGTTACGTTCTAATTGTGGATCGCAGATGTTGTAGTCTACTGCCCGGGGTTCCTTATCTCGTAAGTACGACTGCGAAGGTCATGTGCTGTGGACGCTTATTGTTCCCCAGCTCCTTTCCAGACAGGGAGGTAAGGGCATGGCCTAACTTGAAAATTACTTCTATTCGAGTTGATACTTTAAGCAGAATGAAAACAGTGCTTCTTCAGACGCCGACCAGGCTCACGTCATCAAAAGAAACGTATGATCTCCTAGTCGCAAGGACGACTGCAGAGATTCACTCATTGCTATCATCTAATTCCCCCATACATTTCGCAGAAATCCTGAATGAAATCTTAAATATTTCTGATACCAGTGGAGTCTCAAATGTATTTAAGACAGTATTTTCGATGGCATTAACACCATTCAAAGCCATACTGGGTATTTTTCCAGACTTCGTCCATTCGACTTTTGGCGGACTTCCCCTCATTTTGGGACTAATTGCAGGAATCCTATTCTTAGTCCTTATATTTCGTTATGGCAAACCATGTCACAGACAAAACACCTGCGACAAGGGAAGAAACAATCCGAGCCATTGGATACCGGGACCGGATATCAAAAATCCTGGGACTAACCCGGCTTAGAGACCTGAACATGACTTGGTTTCTTTCATTTCGGCCGATATGGCAAAGATGTGTTTTACCTGTACTAAGCTGCATGCTGTGCGGAGAAGAATGCGTGTTGGACACCTGTCTGACGCTACAATCGGATGCGCCAATGGATGCAGAAACATTGTTGGGTCTGGTAACGGCTCATGCATTGTGCTGCCCTCAACGGCTGCCAATCCTGATGACGGCATTCGTGGAAACTTCACCACTACGATTGAGGGGTAGTGAAGTTCAAGATGAAAGCAGCATCGATCAGGTAGGACCTTCTGTCAGCAATACTAATCAAAACGTCAATGGAGACAATCATGCACACGAATGCATGGTTACATCTTTTTCCGAGTTAGTGGAACTCTCACAGGAAGCTGTTGACAGCTTTTTCAGCAGTCTCAATGATATGATGTTCTCACCAGAGCAGAAATAATGACTCTTGAACAGGCTAGCACACGACGTTCCCGACACCTTGAATTTGGCCTTCAACTTTAATAATAAAGTAAGCAAGATCAACATTTCCTCCAGTCCACGGACAGCAATTTTTTTAGCAGCCCCAAAATATTTTTTTTTAACGATTTTTCGGGACACTTATCTTCTGCTTAAAGTAAGAACTATTCTTAAAGAACTAATTTCTATTTTTAGAAACTTGATAGACATTAGCTGCCCGCTGGTATGTTCGTAAATGTTTTTTGAACTGTGATGAAGTGGTCTCGAACCTTTCTTCTGTATTAAGAGCCATTTCATGTGTAATTCTCATATACAAATTAGTAATAATGTATACATATGCGTGATTACTTTAGCATTATTCTACAGCTTGAGTGCATATAGTACATGTGACTAATTTTTTTCTCCCGTATATTACATAATTTCGAAATGCATTATGTGTATTTTGGGGTGGTAAGGTATACACGATACTCTACAGTGTGTTTTACTATGCCTAGATTCGTAAATATGGCCATAGTTAGCGTGGAGTGGGTGTGATGTATTCCTATAGGTTCTGTATCGATCCCCCTATTCCTGACCCTGTTCTGGTTAACAAGTTAACTAGCAGCCATCCCATGATGCAGAAACCGTTATCTGATTAAGCCACACCACGGCACAGGAACGCGTTATCTGATTAGGTCATAACGCTTGCCATCTAATTAGACAAGCAATATTCCTCCAGCCCCTGATAAGGCATACGGAGTTCTCAAAACAAATCAAACCTATGACAACCTGGGAAAAACCCTGCGGCCATTGTTTTGATTTCACCGAGAACTTCAGCAAAAGAATGTGCTAACGACCAGTTCGTATGACATCCTTATTGACGTATCTATGTCCATCCTTACGTCAATCTCGGCACCTTACAGGTATAAATATTACCGATATTGCCTTAAGCAAGCACACGCGGTGGTGACGAGATCGGAGCAGCGAGACTTGCCGAAGCCCAGCAGAGAGCGAAGCCCGCCGGCGCTGCCCCGCCTTCCTGACGCGCTGAGAACGAGACGCTGCCTTTCTCCTGCCGAGAAATCCAGCTCCGGCGCTTCCGAGCAGCCCTTGCAGGCAGCCTGGAATATCGAGACCAAAGATGAGAGATACCATCCCTCAACCATCCTAGATTCAAGGTACAGAACTGAATAACCCCTTGCAGAGAATTCTTGAATCAGTCACTTGGCAAAACAAACTTAACTTAAACTGCTACTTTCTATCCCCGCCCACGTATTAGGCTTAGGTCAGGTACACTGGGGTAGGCGTAGTTAGAAGCACCAGTTGAGTACGATTAGTCAAATGTTTATATGTATGTATCTATTTTATCCATTTTAAACCACCATATGGCTTAGAAACCATATAAATGTTTTTACAGTATTATTTTATACTTCTGCTTTTATTGTATGCACTTTACTTAACCATAAGTATTGCAATAATATCGATTCATTTCTCTTGTACGAGAAAAGAGACTGATCAATAAATAACATCTTTTATTGAACACGCCCGTCTCTTCCTTTTCTCTACAAACTGGTGAAACTAAGAATGCACGTATTGACTGAGTAAAATAAGTTGTCTTTTGTTTTCACACGACTCTAGCGATACACTCTTGATTAGGGGAGAGCAAAGTTGTCATGTTCTATGGTTGTCAGAAACTAAATCCCTTCTTGTCTATCCAGGGAGGTTCAACTCCTCCTTGCCTATTCGAGAAAGTTTCTAGTGAACTCTGAGCTAGCTGGCAAACCCAAAACTTTAAGTCTAATATCGACAATAGAAGACCTAGTTAACGTCTGGTCTAGGCCTATATTATTGAAGGTATTATTCCAATGCGCAGAGCCTATTGGGATAATAGGAAATACACTACACCCTAGCGGCTAGGTTTTCTCTTCTGGCGTCCCGTGTAGAGCGCAGAGATACCCCTTCGGGGGTCGATTCTGGCACTATATAAATAAAATGAATAAATAAAATAAATTAGAGGTCAAAACAATGACTTGAGTTCTGTGTTGCCTTTCAACAGGTTTTCCAGTAAGCAGTTATTATCGAGGCATAGGAAGCATTATTAGTAGATTACTGAACCCACTATAAGGGGTTACAACTTGGAAGAAAACATTGGAAGGATCCCCAGGTGATGCACGGATTTTGAAGTCTAATGTTGTCTGTACCTTAGCAAGGAAAGAAGAGCGGAACAGTAAAACATTTTGTTTGAATCAAGAGCAGTAATAAATCCAGATCCAGACATAAATGACTACAGTGCAAAGGTCAAATCTGGTATTATGACCATAGCAGAGCTCCATATTCTGGACCTCTTTGACCTTTGGCCCTTCTTCCTCTTGGACCTTTAGTGCTTACACCCTGGGCCTTTGTAATGATGGATAGCTCTGGCATTAATCCCTCGCCCATCACCCTTCATTGCTCCTGAGGGCCTCTGCATCATGAATCTGAACTTGCCCATAGCAGTATTGCAGCTAATCTGCCACCACCTAGGCCACTTATGCAGCTTTTTAATTCAAGTCCTCCTTCTGTATATAGCACTGCAAACAAATATGCTTCATGCTCATAATTCTTTAATTAAAGGTTTTGTGCAAACAGCTAGAAAGTCACTAAAATGCACAAGGGGCAAGAAGGGAACCTGGGGAGAATGCCAAAGATCATGTGTGAAGCAAGGAAGAAGTCTAATACATTGAACCAGGCAAGCAAACAGGCAGTTAATTGAACAGATAGGTTCTGGGTCTTTTTATTCTCAAATGGGCATGTCCATTTCAGAAGGTGACTGGACCTCCTAGAACACAATGTTTTGAGCATCTTGTTAGTTACAGGAGTGTGCTGTTTGATGACCTGCGTTGCGTTCAGTATATCTAGTAAAATGTCTTATGGTATCCGGTAGGTTAGCTCCATAGAGGTTTACACGTGGTTATTTGCCCATAACCAGAGATCTCATCCGTTTGTGCCCAATGCGTTCTCCTTTCTGGTTACACCACCAGCAGGGTGATGGATGAGGCCTGCCAGGCAGAGATACACACAAGTGTCCGCTCAGTTGGCATGTCAGGAACATTGGCTCAATGTGCCAGGACATCATCATAATAGCCAGGTTCTTCCAGGGGAGGGCTGCAGCACTGGTACCCAGTAGTCTCACAGGGTCTTATTTACTGTGCACCCTGGGCTTTGATTGGCAGTCAGAGTTGCTAGCTGGCTGATGCCCCTACTCTCTTCGGCCTCTCACCATGGTACCGCTCCCCCGGATGAATGATGGGAGCTAGAGCTGCTAGCTGGCTGTTGCCCTGGATCTCACTGGCCTCTCACCAGGGTGCCTCTCAATGGGCTGCAATCAGCTGGCACAGGTGCAATCTGGCTGCTGCCCCAGCCACCCCAGCCTCTATGTGACCAAAGCACTGGAAATTCAAGGGGCCACAGGCACACCATTAGTGGCTGGTTAGTCTGCAGGATTGGAGGTGTACTGTTGCTGCCTGCCCCGCGTCACTGGTTCAGTTCCCCATTAAGTGCTATCATCCCACACCAGAAGCCAACGGTGGCCGTCTGTCAGGAGAACACGACCCAGGAGTTACTTTTGCAGCCACCATGGAGACACAATATTTACAGTGAGGATTAGAGGGAGGCAGGGGGATTTTCTCCCACAAACTTTTTACAGTCTATTAAACAGACTACCTATCGCTCTCCTGTCATGATGGAGTACCATGCCCGCCTTCACCTAAAAGCAGATCCCCTGACGTCAGCATTGTCAGATTGTGGTCATTGGATTGTGAAGGATTCTCCCCATGCACAATGATGCCTGATTCATCACAATCATTTTACACAACAGAATGCCCTCACAGTGCTCAGTGCTGTACATTTTTCAACTTAAAAATGGGTTCTTCGATGCAGTCATTGGCCAGTCACTCCCCTGCAGGCTACAACAGGCAGATGGGGAAGGGGTCCCCTGCAGTTGTACGGCCTCTCCAACAGATTGTCTGCAGCGATACTAGATGTACCTTTTCCAGTGGTAACTGGAGGAATAGCCCACATCTGTGCAATACTCCAGTGGGTGGATACAAAATCTGAAAGGCACTGCAAAAAGTCAGTGGGTGAAGAGGGCTGACCCTTTTCTGGGTGCTGATGGCATGAGCTTCAGCTAAAGCCATCTCTAGCCTGACCTAAAAAGAGCCTGGGTTAGACCTCACTTGACAAAGCAACTTCAAATCTGAGGGACTCCTAGTCCACCCCGAGCTTCAAACGGTCCCTCAATGTTGCACAACCTGGCAAGTTGGTCAGGACTTTAACCTCGCAAATGGCTCTCTTGCATAGCAAAGTCTCTAGGCTAATGTCTGGAAGCAACAAAAGCTGGTGCTTACCATACAGCACCTACTTCTTTGTGATGATGTGATCACAGCCCACAGCACCTAGTCTCTCAGTTCAGCTGCTATCAATCAATAGCACTACCTCAGTCCCCAGCACCTTCCTTCACACCCGCTGGCCCACAGGTAGCTATTCTGTATGTTTGTTGGATCAGTGGAAACACTATTTCAACTTTCCCTCCCTCCAAAAACGTTGACCATCACCATCTTCTTCTCACTGCAATATTCTAGCAGAGACTTATGGTGGGAATCTTTATTGCACACCTCCTTTCTTTTGCCAAGACATCAAATTTTACGCTAATACCCAGTGTTGTCCACTACGCAACTCAAACTCTGTTTATTCTTCTAGAGACTTTTCCGTTATGTTTTAACATTTCTCCAGGTGTCCCGTTTGAATCCACCAACAGTCCCACTTTATTCTCTCTTTCCATGCCTCTAACTCTGTAATAAATGCGTTCATCACTTGGTCAATGATGCCAGTCTTTGCTGTGAGCCCCATGCAGGGCTTTCATTGACTCAATGACTGCACTCCCTCTTGTAGTCACAGACCCCTCCCTCTTCCTAGGGTTCTCGGTCGGTCAGTCACCAGGAGGAAGAGCGGGGCTTCAAGAAACCTGGTTTACCTTATTTGGTCTTCCTGCCTGCAGTATCCACACTCTCCTCCAACAAATTTCACCCAGCTACACCAAGGGTTCAGTTATGGCCGAGTTACTATTCTTTCTTATCGGTATCAATGTAAGGGTGCTCCTAGAAGGCCCACATTCAACCGCTGCTTGGGCCTCTCCACAACTTTGCCTGGTCGGAAATGAGAGGTACCGGATTTTACTCCTGTGACTCTTGCTTATCATGGGAAAACCCTTTGTATTCTCCTCCTTATGGAGACTGCAATCTCTTAAGTGCTCCTGGAGATGCTTGCATCGTTCTCCACATCAAAGAAAGCTAGGCCTGCCACCTTCAGGAAGTCTAACAGGCATCATCGCTATCATGGGATGCAGTGCAGCCATTTTGGCTCCTAAATTTTTTTATTTTTTTTTTAGCATGGGCTAGAGTTATAATTTTTAATCAGTCCTATATAAACTTAGTTGGTGAAAGCACTACATAGGACTTATCACACATTCATTATCTTCCTGGAACTTTCCCGGCACAAGGTTTATAATGTTCTTGGCTCTGCTAGGGCTCATTAGGGCTCTCCGAATAATATTTACACTTGTTTGGAAACCCTGTTCCTGAAAAATCACATTCAAGGTTGCCCAGAAAGACCCATCAATTTGCTAATTAGTCAAAGTGGTGGGTAATTGTTACTGATTAGACTAGAATATACTACGGGCTGCAAGTACAGTAGGGTACCGCCCATGATCTGATTTCCATTCCTCTAAAGTAGGACTGAAGGGTAATAAAGGTGAGAATCGTTTTGGACAGGATGCATAGACCTGTGTCTTTTTGGATTTGGGCGAAATACTTGGATTTACACCAAACCGAATGTCAGACGATTTGTACAGACTATGGCACAGTAAAGGGGACAGCATAGCATTTCAGCAAATTACTGGGCTTCGTTGGTGCATACAGAGCATGGAAAAATCATTGACATGATTAGGACTTTTCCTTGAAAAATTACAAGTGGGGTCCACAGAGGACTGCTGCGGCTTTAGAAAAGGGAAAATTCTCAGACTCATTGGAGCGAGCCACAGTAGGAGGTATTCTGCTTTACACAGGGTCCATGGGGGCTCAAATGTAAGATTTGTTAAATGAGTAGAGGGACCTCTTGTGCTTATATTTCCAAAAACAGGTACTTGGGAAGATGCCAGCTGCCAATCAGTGGCCACTGAATCCTTCCAGGAAGGCTGGTGCCTCTGCCTAGTTATAAGAGTTCAGATTAACCTCTCTGAGGTGGCTGTGGTAGGAACCTAAGTTTATTCCCTCCTGACAGGCTTCTCATGAAGCAAAAGTTAGGAATAGGATTGTTACCTTTATACATCACTCATCCTTCATCTTGCAAATGCCATTCCTACCTTAAGGTAAACGTTTGTAAACAATTATAAGTAATGTTAATTAGAGGTGGGCGAGCCACTGAAAGCTCAAGTCAGGCTCAAGCTTGAAGCCTGGGTCTGGGTCTGGCCCAGCTCAAAGTCCTGTTGGAACCACAAGCTGACAACAAGCCTAGCTTTAATGTGGCTACTGCTTACCTTCCTCCCTCTACCCAGGATGTGGTGTTACGGCCAGGGCCATTGATTTTGGAACTGGAAAACTGGGTTAGAGTCCTGGTGTTGGCTCAACCGTCTGTGATCATGGGCAAATCACTTCTCCCAGTGCCTATAAACGATGAATGTGGCCTTGTGTTAAGTAACTGGTGCTCATGTAAAGCACTCCAGTATCTTTGGGTCGAGTTTGCGCTGTATAAAAATTGCAGAAAAATGCACAAAGAGGTAAAAACAAAACCTTAACATAAAGAAAGACAAATAGACACCCATTTACTGCTTGATTTGTACAAAGGGAAACCAGAAAACCTAGATAAATCACAACTTCAGTGCCTAAATTGTGTGATCTTAGGCAAATATTTCATTTCACCAAAACTTTGTTTTCTTCATTATTGCATATTAAAGTACTTTACAAGATGGAAGTTCAGAATAACAGTTATACAAAAACCTACTGTATTTGATTTATTAAACCATTCGAATTTTGAAGGGACTTTATTATATTGGGTGTGATGTTCTGTGATTTGCATAGCACACATTTTCAAGGCTCACTCGTGCTTGGGTTCTAAGATCCACGCCAGACCCTTGGCTCGACTCTGGCTCGGCTCTCCCTGTAAATTTATTGGCTCGCCCATCGCTAACGCTAATGACAGGGAGACTGATCATGTTTGCAAAGCTTTTTATTCTACTTCACTAATGTTCATAAAGGGTTACACCAGTGATGACTACAATTGATGATTGGGGAGAGGATGTAGCCTTACGGCTAGAGCGGTCAACTTCGAAGTTGGGGAACCGGGTTTGAGTCTCGGCAATGACGCTCAACATTCTGTGATTCTGGTAAAATCACTTAATCTCCCAGTGCCAAACAAAAATGAATGTGTCCTTCTGTAACGAAATTGGTACTATGTAAAGAGCTCTCATACCCGGTGTCTCGGGCCTAGTTCACGCTATATAAAACTCTATAAAAAAATAAATGAATAAATAAACCTTTCATTCCTTAAAAAAAAAAAAAAAAAAAAAAAAAAGAAGGTGTGGGGAGGTGTATGGAGGGTCATTGCTCAATTGCTCAGAGCCTTCTGACTTCATTAACATCGGGAGGCTCCACCCAAAATAATTTAGTTCATGCTACCACCAGCCAGGGCCGAGCTAAGGTCAAAAAAGGCATGGTGACCAACTGGGTTTATCCACTCCATGGATCCACTAAAAAGATGACCATGAAAAGCAGCAATCTCCCGTTTGGGAACTCTAGTGATTAGTGGGCCCTTTTTTTTTTTTTTTACTCCGAAGGTACTTGAGGAACAAAGGAAAAACATGTCAGGATAACACAGCTATACAGTGTGTCCTGGATTTTCACCCATAGATAGCATATGCAAATTATATGTTGCATTTTACACATCTTTTTCAAGAGGAATATTAGGCTGTGTAGTCCTAGCTTTTGTGTTGCTTCAAAAATATAACCACATTTTGCTTGTTTTCCTTAAAGCAAAGGTGGTCGCTATTTTTGTGTTCCATCACACATCATGGTTACGGGTTCACCAAACTCCTATCTAGTCCAGAGTTATCCATTCAGAAGGTCTTCGGCAATGCATAATGTAGGATCATTCAATAGACTTTAACAGAGAACTCTCCAGTTTACTGGAAAGTATGGACCATGAATCTGGCATTTCCCAAGGTGGGTTTTCTTCATGTGGATCACTTAAGCAATCAAGTTTCGCACAGAGATGAGGCCGTAGTTGCCCACTATAGAATATTCCATTTGCATAGCAGGATTTATAGTTTTTGAAACTCTTGACATTCTACCTTTAATATGGACTGACCCTACTCAATAGGCCTCATCCACTGGCCCTCTGATAAGATGTTGTGTCTCCTAGTGCTGCATTTGAGGCCCTCAGACTGGAACTAGAGAATAATAAAACTAACAGGCTAACTCTAAGGCATGTGTGTAAGTACAAGCCTCTGTACATGTTGTGTTTGCCTCAGCATATTTTCAATTGTCCTACTGGGTACACTGCCACAATGGAGTGTACGTACATCTGACATTGTTTTTATCTTTTGTGAGACATGTTTGGTAATATTTTATTGTGTTCTGAACAAAGTTCTTCTGTCTGTAGAATATTATTGATTCAAGAAAACACCCTTTCTACAAAGTCACTGGTAGGGAGATGGAAAGTCATTATAGCGGGGCTGATGATACGAGGTTGGGACCAGATATGTTCAGAAGTTGGTGGTCCTGGTAACTTCATGGTGTACACTTGACCTGATTTAGGAATTCTTAGAACCCTTGTATTAGGATTGCCACCTGACTGGTATTTTACCAGGTACCACTGGTAATCGAACAGCCTGAGCTGGTGTTGGTAATTAATACAACTAGCAATAAAGTAGCTGGGAATTTCTATATCTGCCCTGTGTGCATAAAAGTCTGTATCATTTCTGTCCATGGTTGGGCTCAGCGGTGGCAGCATGTTACATAGTAAATCAATTCAGTGAAGGTGGAGAGCAAACTGAATAAAATTACCAAGCACTTAAGTCATCTCAGCTTGTTAGGCACTTCAAAGTGTTCACCGCTGCTTTCAAGAGCCCGCCCTAAGCGCACCCTGAGGGAGCAGGACTGCCTGCCATTGGCTGGTTTAGAATTAATGGCCTGTTTAGAGATAGTGCCTGGGAGGTGCAACATGTGAGTGCCATTGAAGGCTTCGAGGCATCCAGGCTAATCTACAGCAGCATGCACTTTTATGCACACAGGGCAGATATAGAAATTTCGGGCCGGACTAGGACAGAAAATAGGTCAGGGTAAGAAAATAAAAGTGTAGTCCAGTTGTATTGAATCAGATAGGTAGAAAAGTGGCCTACATTTGCAAATCAGGGCTATTTTGAACATAGAGCTGTTTTGAACATAGAGACACGCCCTAGAGGTGTTTTGGAAGGTATGGGAGCAGTGCTTAATTTGCAACAAAAAAAATAAGTGCCCGGGCCCTCATCTGGAGCCCACTGCAACTTGCTCGATCCCTTGCCATTGCAAGCACTGCCAATGATGTACCAACACAACTACAAAGCATTACCCTCCTACAAGTGGGACAATTCAGACTATTCCTGGACCAACCACAAAGATATAAGAATGGTTGGGTGGCAGGTATTAGCCATTTTTAATGTATATTGAATTAATGTACAACGGTTGTTGTACTCATCTGTAAATTAGACAGATAGCGCCACCATGTGGCAGACTGTCATAAGTGCTGGTGTTGACAATTAAGTGCTGGTGCCGAGCACCGGAAACCACCGGCTCAAATTAAGCACTTAATGGAAGACTTCATGCATTTGCGTTTGCTTCAGCCCATTTTTTTTTAAAGCCAAAAAACCGTCCCACACACTAAGCTGTCAACCCAGACTTCTGCCACTGCCAGATTGTCTATTGGCCAAGTCGGACCTTGTAGTGCGCCATAAATCAGTTAGTTTTGGAGCGTGAAAGGCTCGTCTGCAGCCACCATCACAACCCGAAGTGTGTCTGGAGGGGTGCGCGTGCGCCTGCCAGTGAAAGAATGAAAAGGGGGGGCCCTCGGCCCCCCCGCACGCATGGCGGCGCGGCGACCGTCGCCCCCCCTTTCCCCTTTGTGGTCATTCGGCGGTGGGGGCGTGCCCTGGGGGCGCGGCCCACCGCCGATTGGGCGGCGGCCTTCCTGACCCGGATCCAGGGTAGTGGGTCCGGGTCAGGGGGGGCGGGCGATAGGAGGGGCCGCCCGGCCCCTCGGGAATAAGAGGTGGGGAGCGCCCAGGAGACCCCCTTGTCCCTGGACGCTCCCTCGCTGAACGTTGTGCCCCGCGCTCGGGGCTTCTTTGTTTTCTAATTTTCCCGCTTTTATATTTCAGGTTGAGCACTTCGTGGAGATCGACATCGGTCTGGGATCGGCGTTGGACGCATGGTAGCCGTGTTGGAGACTTTCCCCTGTTGTCTTCCTGCAGGGTTACAGGGTTCCCAGGACGTGGATCTCGCGCTGAGGGACGGAGGCTGAAGCCGCTTGGTGATCGTCGGTGCCGGGGGAAGGAGCCTAAAACCGCTTCCTGATCGTCGTTTTTTTCGCTTTGGCGCCCGCGTCGCCATTATTGCAGTGAGCGGCGCACAAGTGAGTGTTAGGCGAGCGGAGCGAGAACAAGCCTGAGGCCCCGTCTGGTACCGGGTGCGGGCGGTTTGGGCAACGCGGTCTATGGGGTTTGACAACAGTTACAAGGCTTTCAGTTAAACAAAGGTCGGCTACATCAGCCTGTGTCGGGGTCTACAATTCGGGGGTATTTAGGAATTTACCGATTGCGACGCTCTACCCCGCCGCGTTTGAACGCGGGTGCACGCTTGATTCTTTATGCTTGTCTCCACCTTAGACTCGGCAAGTTGTGGTTGTGCCGGTCTTTTACACGAACAGTGGAGGACGAGGCGGGACCAACACGTGGATGGGAGACCAGTGGAGGGACTGCGCAGTGGTTTAGGACAAAGCAAAAGCTTTCTATTGATCATAGGATTTGATGCTTGTTTGATGGTAGTTGTGGGTTATAAGGGGTGCATTGATTTTGTAATTTGATGTGTTGGGTCTGGTGCACATTGTTGAGGGGATGTTTCATTACTGAAGGGTATGAACTACTAAATGAATGCTTTCAAGAGACAAACAAGGTGGCATTTTTATTAACTACGGTATGAATTGCTTTCAGAAGACAAACAAGGTGGCATTTTATTAACTACTGAATGAAGTGCTTTCAAGAGACAAAAAGGTGGCAATTTATTAAAAGTTTTCACTGTTGAGGTTTGGTGTTCGTAAACGTTTTCTTGCTTTATGACACGGGATTAATACCTGTTTTCAATTTCAGGCAACCTTACTTACATTATTGGCACCTTTCACTCGCAGACAGGGCACAGGACGTGGCGAGGGCTGTGATCGCAGGTCATCATCGCCGTCGAGTGCACAGGACTGGTCGGTAAGAGTGGTACGGGGGGCTAGCATTCATTGCTCCAGGTGGCCGCCGGGTGGGTCTACATTAGGTTTACTCACCCCCTTACATAAGCGGACAAGCCGCTAGTGTTGCGGTCGCCTGTTGCATGGTGCTGAAAGCCCCCTGGTGACCCTCCACCAAAAAGGTACACATAGTTGACCGGTTGTGATATTAAGAGAGTAGGCTGCGGTTGTTTGGGGCGGTATCATGCCAGGTCCGCGGGGTGGAAAAAGGGGGTCCAACATGGAGGCGATGATGCGGGCCATGATGCGGGAGATAAGTGAAATTAAGCAACAGGTAGGGAAAGTAGATGAGTTGGAAGCACGGTTGAATGAGAGGCATGGGGATGCCCCGGGCCCATCGGGTAGGCCTATCCGCAAGAGGGTGGCACCAGTGCCAAGGGGGGATTTTATCACCCCACCTAGGAAGTCTAAGTCCAAGAGACCCAGGGAGGCTACCCCCACCCCAGGGCCAGTAGAGCCGGTACCTTCCGTGCCGCCGGCGGTAGTTCCACCCCCGCATATACCTATGCCTACACCCCTTGCCCCCGTGGTGCCGGTGCCCGTAGGTCAACCAGTAGACGCTGGGCCTGCTCCCCCACCGGTGCCCACAACCCCGGGCACAGGCGTGCCACACCCGGCACCCGCCCTGCCAGCTGCGCCAGTACCACCGGGCATAACCCCAGTGGTACCTGTTGTCCCGGGGGGTAATTTAGAGTCAATGCCCCCTGAATTGTTATCCCAGATAACGGCCTTGATGCCATGGCTCCAAAAAGGGGGAGCTTTCCCGAATTCTGCAGACCATGCAGCAGAGGCGGCGAAGTTTGTGGAAAAAATCAGATCGGCAGCGGTCGCCGACAGTGTTGCCTTGCCAATATCTTCTCCCCTTGCAGGTCCAAGTGTTCCCCAGCTGGACGGAGTTAAAGGGCAGCCGCCCCCGGTGCCCGCACTTGGTAAGGGAGTGGCATTGCCGCTCTTGGGGGACGGTGTTCTACCTTCCAGGAGCGAGAATTTGGCTCAGCATGTGTCATTAGCTGTGAAAGAGATGATTTGGGCGGCTAAATACGTGTACATTTATTCTTTGTTGTTAGATAATAGGGAAATGGAGCAGGCGAAATCACTAAAAGAGTGGATGCTCCCAAGCGAATGGAGGGCGCAGTGTACTAGATTTAGGGTTGAGGAAACTCTCAACAACTGGATGAAAGCATGGGCTGTATTCACTGCGATTAAAGCTGAGCGTCCTCCAGATTTACAGGCAGCATTGGCATGCTACTCGAGCAGGATTGTGGGGTGGAGTGAACAGTATTCTGGGGAGGCATGGAAGGGGTATGATGTCAATTTCAGGAAGGCATTGGAATTCAATAGAACATTGCCATGGGACACGGTAGATTCCATGGCTTGGCACAAACAGTTCTCTGATACTGCACCTCCCCCTCAGTTCGGTTCGGTCAAGGTGTTCTCTAGACCTCAACAGCCCTTTCGGCCCCCCCAAACGAGTGAGGTACCTGGGAAGTTTAGGGCAAGTGGGCCAGAGAAAAAAGGGGTGTGCTGGGATTTTAATAGGCGCACCTGCACAAGGGCCGCGTGTAAGTTTAGACATGCATGTTCCTCCTGTGGGCACCCCTCTCATCCAGAAACTGCCTGTAGGTCCAAGCAGGGAAACACGGGTCAGAGGGGTAGGGGAAAACCACTATAATATAAACAAGGTAGGCCCCCCCACTCCAGTAGATGTGGTGGCAATGATTCCATGGTTGAATAGATATCCGGACCACACTTCGGCCACCCTACTCCAAGAAGGTTTCTCTAAAGGCTTTAGGATCCCGGCCGCGGGATACACAGGCAGCGCACACTGTAGAAATCAACTGTCAGTCAAGCACAATCCGGCTGTGGTGGCCGCCAAAATTGACAAGGAGCTATCGTTAGGCAGGATAGCGGGCCCTTTTACTTAAGTGCCAATACCCAATTTTGTGTGTTCCCCATTAGGAGTTGTCCCAAAAAAGAAAAAGGGCAATTCAGATTGATCCATAACTTGTCAGCACCTAGGGGGACGTCACTGAATGATGCCATCGACGAGGGTATCTGTAGTGTTAAGTACGCCTCTTTTGACCAGGCTGTTCACTTATTACAGGCCACAGGACCCGGGGCGCTGATGGCGAAATCAGACATAGAATCAGCCTTTCGCCTCCTCCCGGTCCACCCAGCCGACCAGCATCTATTAGGCTTCACCTTTGGGGATATGTTCTACATGGACAAATGCATGCCCATGGGTTGTTCGATATCTTGCGCTTACTTCGAAATGTTTAGCTCTTTTCTTGAATGGGCCATGAGACAAGTGACGGGCCATCAGCGGGTCATGCATTATTTAGATGATTTCCTCTTCCTGGGTACAGCGGGATCTCAGGAGTGTGCACTGGCATTGCAGGAATTTTGCGTGCTCATGCGGGCTTTTGGGGTCCCGCTTGCGCCCGGGAAAACGGTTGGCCCGACCACCTGCTTAGAATTCCTCGGCATTGAGATTGACTCACTGGAAGGATGTTTTAGATTACCTAGGGACAAGGTGGACAAATGCAAGACAGCGCTACAGTTATGCCTCCGGAAGGAGAAGGTCACTTTGCAGCAATTACAGGAGGTGGTAGGGCAATTGAACTTTGCACTGAGGATCATTCCCATGGCCCGCCCATTCTCTCGCTCTATTGCGCAGGCAATGAAGGGGCTGAGGGAGAAGCACCACCGCACTCGGCTGTCGGTTGAAATTCGCCAGGATATGCTCATATGGATGGCATTCCTGGAGGATTTTAACGGCAGGGTAGTCTGGCCCGGCCCGCTGACAACATCAGCTGAGTTGGGCCTGTGGACGGATGCCGCCGGGAGTGTGGGCTTTGGCGCCATCCTTGGGAACAGGTGGGTCGCTCAACAGTGGCCAGAAGTATGGCGAACATGGGGCCTGAACAACAACATTGGCTTCCTGGAACTCTTCCCAATATGGGTGGCACTGATGGTCTGGCCCGAACACCTATGTAATAAATCAGTGGTGTTTTGGTCAGACAACATGACGGTGGTGGAATGTATCAATCAGCAGGGGGCGCGGTGTCCTTTCATACTTCGTTTGATCAAAGAAATTGTTTTGCGGTGCCTCAAATTGAATGTCAATTTTAAGGCCAAACATGTCCCTGGTGTTCTGAACAATGCAGCTGACTCCCTCTCTCGCTCCAAAATGCAGGTGTTCAGGGAGCATCTTCCTACAGCAGACCCCTCGCCAGCGCACTTCCCACCAGTACTTTGGCAGATTGGTGCCCCAGATTACAGGACCTCGTGGTCGCTAGACTAGCCCCCAGGACCAAGACGGCTTACGAAGGGGCGTTTTTGTCTTATTGTTCTTTTTTGGGGCAACAATGGGAAGCGCTTTGGGCAGAGGAGGATGGCTTTGCAGCCTATTTAGAATGGATGCATAGGGAGGGGCGCTCGGTGGCAGCTGCGAACAGACATAGGGCAGCGGTGTCATTCTTCGCTCAAGCTAGGGGCTTCCGGGATCCCACTAATACCTTTATGATACGTAAGGCTTTGAGGGGATGGCGCCGTATCCAGGGACATCAGAAGGATAAGAGAAAGCCCATTGGATTGGCCCGGCTGACAGCCTTACTGGGCACGCTGGACACTGTTTGTAGCTCGGAGTGGGAGGTGCTTCTTTTTAGGGCGGCATTCTCTTTGGCATTCTATGGGGCGCTGAGAATTAGCGAACTTGTGGCAGGTTCTAAGTCAGACCTACTGGGCGGCTTGCAAAGGGCTAGTGTGACGATAAGGGAGGACACCATGTGGGTGATTATCCAGAAGTCAAAGACCGACCAGGAGGCTAGGGGTCACACCATAGTTCTCCAACGGGCCCCCGCCAACCCTTGCTGCCCAGTGAGGCACGTGGAATTATTGCACGGACTGCTGGTGGGCTCAACGGGCAGGGCATTGCTCTGTCACGCCGACGGAAGCCCCTTGACCAGATATCAATTCAGGAAAGTATTGGAGATGGGGGTTAGGAAAGCAGGTCTTGACCCTAAAGAGTTTGGCTCTCATTCCTTTAGGATTGGGGCAGCAACTGAGGCGGTGGCGGGGGGCCTCCCAGTGGAGAGAGTGAAGACAATTGGGAGATGGTCTTCAGAATGCTACAAACGTTATGTTCGGATTGACATGCTATGATTACATGTCACTCACGCTTGGTCTCTTTCCGCTCTCTTACAGTTTCTCAGACCTGTTACGCAGGGGAGGAATTTGTCGTCGGTCACCGGCAACATACATCAGCACGGAGCGGCAGCCAGGAAACTATGAAGAACAGTGTTTGGATTGTGGGTCACTCATATGTAAAGCGAGCAGAATGTGTCTTTATGTCAGGTGACAAGAGGAAAAGGGCGGCACAACTAGGGTTGGACATCACGTTCTTTGGCAGAGGGGGGTTGTGTATGCACGAGTTTAGGGGATTCTTCCAGGGGCTCCTAGCACGCCGGCAATCTCCACCGTCAGTGGTGATAATTCACCTTGGGGAGAATGATTTGGCAACACTGGGTAGGCGCATTTTGATCGAGGAGATTATCTCAACGGCGGGTTGGATGGCCAGGACCTGCCCGGGTTGCACACTAGTATGGTCACAACTCATACCTCGACTGCAGTGGCGGGGGGGACATTCGGTCAGGGCGTTGAATCACTCGGTAAAGAGGATCAACACACGGTTGGATAAGTTGTTTCGAGCCCCCGTGTTACAGTCAATACCTCATGGGTGCATCTGGGGCGAAAAGTATTACCTGAAGGACGGAGTTCACTTAACAGAGGAGGGGAATGTCTTGTGGTCTGACAATATCTGGGCCTGGCTAGAGGGTTTTGCAAGTAGGAGGGTTTCCTTAGGTAGGGGCTAGAGAGGGGAGGCCAGATCGTCGGTTAATGCTGGCCTGTGGCGGTAAGGTCATTATCGGTGAGCACATATTTGAGGTCTGAGGGGGCGGGCATCATCCTATGGAGGTTCCCGCCCAGGGGGAGGGGCCTGCGGGCCACTCCCAAAACTCCAGGGGCAAGGTAATGGATGCTGCAAAGCAAAGGAGTGCGGGTAGGAGTAGTTCACGCTTTCCTTAGGCTGGTAGCCACCCCGCGTGCGTGGACTCATGACGCCACCGGCGCAGAGTAAGGGCTCTCCTTTAGTGGGTAAATGGAGTTCAGGGCGAAGACCGGGCAATTCCCGGGGTAACACTGCGCATGCGCACGTCTCTAGGGGAGGCGCAGCTTGTAGGACCTGACACCGGTAGTGACCCTGCCATATGGCCAGAAATGTACAAAAATCAAGATTAGGATGTTTAGTCTAAGTTAGGAAACAACATGTATTAGAGTTTTGTTAAGGTCAGGCTCTCAAACTTGTTGATACGAATTGTGTAACTATATGTCCTGCTGATTTTTGTATTCATTGTTGATTATGCAATTAAAACCTTTTTTAATTTCATACTTTAATAAATACGGCCGGGCGACTAGCGCCCGCCTTCCAAAAAGTAAAGACGTCTCGTGTCCACGTTCCTGGGTGTTGGGTGCCGGATTGGGGGGGAGGCGGCAGCTAGTCGCTGACCATGTGAAAAGGGGGGGCCCTCGGCCCCCCCGCACGCATGGCGGCGCGGCGACCGTCGCCCCCCCTTTCCCCTTTGTGGTCATTCGGCGGTGGGGGCGTGCCCTGGGGGCGCGGCCCACCGCCGATTGGGCGGCGGCCTTCCTGACCCGGATCCAGGGTAGTGGGTCCGGGTCAGGGGGGGCGGGCGATAGGAGGGGACGCCCGGCCCCTCGGGAATAAGAGGTGGGGAGCGCCCAGGAGACCCCCTTGTCCCTGGACGCTCCCTCGCTGAACGTTGTGCCCCGCGCTCGGGGCTTCTTTGTTTTCCCACCCACCATCCCTGGAACAAAAGTCTTGTAGCAATTCTTATGTCTGGTTGAATGGTACGTTTTGAAGGTACGGTCCACAGGTCTCACAGGGTAGTAGAGATGGATCTGTTGGTATATTTTGTGATGCTTTTGTTTAGGAATTTTTTCCCCTTTTTAGCAAACCATGTGTGAAGTGAATTGTATTTGATGCCATGTGTCTTTAGGCCTTTTTTCCCTTTGTAGCTATACGTTGATACTGTTATTTATTAGCCAGTGTAGCTGTCCTTTAGAATTTTTTCCCATAGGTCGTCGTATTTATTAGGTATGGGGCATGCGGTAAGGTCATTATCGGTGAGCACATATTTGAGGTCTGAGGGGGCGGGCATCATCCTATGGAGGTTCCCGCCCAGGGGGAGGGGCCTGCGGGCCACTCCCAAAACTCCAGGGGCAAGGTAATGGATGCTGCAAAGCAAAGGAGTGCGGGTAGGAGTAGTTCACGCTTTCCTTAGGCTGGTAGCCACCCCGCGCGCGTGGACTCATGACGCCACCGGCGCAGAGTAAGGGCCCTCCTTTAGTGGGTAAATGGAGTTCAGGGCGTAGACCGGGCAATTCCCGGGGTAACACTGCGCATGCGCACGTCTCTAGGGGAGGCGCAGCTTGTAGGACCTGACACCGGTAGTGACCCTGCCATATGGCCAGAAATGTACAAAAATCAAGATTAGGATGTTTAGTCTAAGTTAGGAAACAACATGTATTAGAGTTTTGTTAAGGTCAGGCTCTCAAACTTGTTGATACGAATTGTGTAACTATATGTCCTGCTGATTTTTGTATTCATTGTTGATTATGCAATTAAAAACCTTTTTTAATTTCATACTTTAATAAATACGGCCGGGCGACTAGCGCCCGCCTTCCAAAAAGTAAAGACGTCTCGTGTCCACGTTCCTGGGTGTTGGGTGCCGGATTGGGGGGGAGGCGGCAGCTAGTCGCTGACCATGTCAGGAAGCAGCCTGAGAGACGGTTCTAAAGAAAGGGTGCGAGTGCGAGATGCAGAGGGCGAGAGAGCGAAGGAACACGTGAGCATGAAATGAAAGGTGAAAACAAGTGAAGAGGAAGAAAGAAAAGGTAAAGAAAGAAAAGAAGGAAAAACGGACAGCAGATAGGTTGAGTGCAAGAGCAAAATAAGAGACACATCATACATTGTTGGGAATAATATTGCTTGCTGAACGTTTTAGGACAGCAGCGCAGCACTGTAGATAAATATGTTGCATAGAATGGTAAAGAATTGGGGGTGCTGTATTGTGGCCGGTAGGTCTCCTTCACAAAGGTGGCAGCCCTTCCTTATCATTGGTAAAGTAGCTTGCGTTTCATTTATATGTTCTTTATTGAAAAGGGACTGGTTAAGATCAGAGTTATTCAAATATAGCTGAGGTCGGATAGGCGTGCAAGAAAAATAAAATATCACTCGATGCCAAGAGAGCATGTGAGTGCCTTGTAGAACACAGCTGATCAGCTCCAGATGAGGGAGATTTATTCAGAATTTTGGACATTTGTCAACATATGCAATCACCCTTAAGAGTACACAGGGAAACATTTGAAACACACTGCAAAATGGACCCGCCCTGGCCCCGGGGAGCGCTAAATACTCAATGCTTTTGAAATGCTGACAAAAGTGGGAAGCGCGTGTCTGACACGCATCACTTATCTATGGAAATAGCATGGACATGTTAAATGTTGAAATATAATCATAGGAGAGTGCACTGGAAAGGACCGTGCACCCTTATCACAGGGCTGGAAAACCCTGGGGTGCAGCAACTTCCCCAAATAAGGTAAAGAATTTTTCAGCTTATAAATCACGGACAGAGCTCGCCTTAGCTGACCAGAGGAATGAATGCTTTTCCATGAAGGCTTGAGGCAGCGTTTGAGACTGACTGCCTCAATGACCACCGAATCTTTCATAGGAGGAATGATACGAGGTTGAGGGCGCCGCCCATCACTCAAACGCGGATTAGCACAAAACAAACTGTCAGAAATTGCAAAAAGCAAAAAAGGGGACAAAAACTTACAATGGACATAGAAACAAAGTATATTTCAATACATGGTGACACATTGAACAACATGTTCAATTACATCACAAGAGGTTGTTCAGTTAGTGTTTAGTCTCTTTCTTCCCAGCATCTTCCTTTTATCACTACAGCGACAGACAGCCAAAATGGGAGGGGAGCACTGGACTCTATGAAATAGAGGACAATGTACATTTTATGTTTCTTTACAGAACCACTGTTAGGTCTGGAATGTCACATGCACTGTATACAGTCGTGTTTTCATGCCCCGAGTGCCCGATTGCATGTGAAACTGGTATCCTGACTTTACTTTGGTACTGGCATCACACTAATCAAGGGTGACTGCAAAGGCCTGGTCCTGTCCCTGACAATGCAAGGTCCAGTACCTTCCGTGGGACCTGGAGGGGCATACCACCACTGCCGTTTTAGCGAACATTGGGCTACTCTCCCTGTTCAAAGTACATCACGTAAAGCAGCAGTGAAGGCAGGTATCCTGTTTAATGATGTGCAGAGTATACAGACCTTTTTATCTGCGTCAGTGAGAGTGGACTACTGACCCCTGTAGAGTAAAGTTACACTGTTACATGCACATGAGGCCTGCAACCATGCACTGACATCCTGTGTGTATGCGGAGTGTGTGTGTGTGGTGGAGTGTGTGTGTGTGTGTGGTGGAGTGTGTGTGGTGGAGTGTGTGTGTGTGTGGTGGAGTGTGTGTGTGGTGGAGTGTGTGTGTGTGTGGTGGAGTGTGTGTGTGGTGGAGTGGGTGTGTGTGTGTGTGTGTGGTGGAGTGTGTGTGTGTGGTGGAGTGTGTGTGTGTGTGTGTGTGTGGTGGAGTGTGTGTGTGTGTGTGTGTGTTTGCAACATGAACTTATGATTGTGATGTATTCCTATAGGTTCTGTATCGATCCCCCTATTCCTGACCCTGTTCTGGTTAACAAGTTAACTAGCAGCCATCCCATGATGCAGAAACCGTTATCTGATTAAGCCACACCACGGCACAGGAACGTGTTATCTGATTAGGTCATAACGCTTGCCATCTAATTAGACAAGCGATATTCCTCCAGCCCCTGATAAGGCATACGGAGTTCTCAAAACAAATCAAACCTATGACAACCTGGGAAAAACCCTGCGGCCATTGTTTTGATTTCACCGAGAACTTCAGCAAAAGAATGTGCTAACGACCAGTTCGTATGACATCCTTATTGACGTATCTATGTCCATCCTTACGTCAATCTCGGCACCTTACAGGTATAAATATTACCGGTATTGCCTTAAGCAAACACACGCGGTGGTGACGAGATCGGAGCAGCCAGACTTGCCGAAGCCCAGAGCAGAGCAGACCCCGCTGGCGCAGCCCCGCCTTCCTGACGCGCTGAGAACGAGACGCTGCTTTCTCCTGCCGAGAAATCCAGCTCCGGCGCTTCCGGGTAGCCCTCGCAGGCAGCCTGGAATATCGAGACCAGAGACGAGAGATACCATCCCTCATTCATCCTAAATTCCAGGTACAGAACTGAATAACCCCTCGCAGAGAATTCTTGAGTCAGTCACTTGGCAAAACAAACTTAACTTAAACTGCTACTTTCTATTCCCGCCCACGTATTAGGCTTAGGTCAGGTACACCGGGGTAGGCGTAGTTAGAAACACCAGTTGAGTACGATTAGTCAAATGTATATGTATATATATATTTTATCCATTTTAAACCTGCATATGGCTTAGAAACCATATAAATGTTTTTACAGTATTATTTTATACTTCTGCTTTTATTGTATGCACTTTACTTAACCATAAGTATTGCGATAATATCGATCCATTTCTCTTGTATGAGAAAAGAGACTGATCAATAAATACCATCTTTTATTGAACACGCCCGTCTCTTCCTTTTCTCTACAATCTGGTGAGACCAAGAATGCACGTACTGACTGAGTAAAATAAGTTGTCTTTTGTTTTCACACGACTCTAGAGATACACTCTTGATTAGGGGAGAGCAAAGTTGTCATGTTCTATGGTTGTCAGAAACTAAATCCCTTCTTGTCTATCCAGGGAGGTTCAACTCCTCCTTGCCTATTCGAGAAAGTTTCTAGTGAACTCTGAGCTAGCTGGCAAACCCAAAACTTTAAGTCTAATATCGACAATAGAAGACCTAGTTAACGTCTGGTCTAGGCCTATACTATTGAAGGTATTATTCCAATGCGCAGAGCCTATTGGGATAATAGGAACTACACTACATGATGTGCGAATGTGTGAGCATGTGTTCTGAAACCAGTGGTATCTATCTTGGGTGCCCCTGGTTTACCATGGTACAAGATGGTAGATGAGGAAAGCTTTCCCAGACTGTGGAAGTGCGTTGTCTGCATTCATGTGGCTGGAGGGTGGGCAGCCAGACACTGAAGTGAGAAGGATAGAACCTGGGCTATCTTTAGAAACTCCACGAAGACTTTCCTAACAAGGGGTTACTGATCCGTTCTTCGTGAGCTCTGCTATTTGGTAGATGGTCGGGATGAAAGGTGGGAATACAGTTTCTGTTGTCCAAGGAGAGGAAAGTTCTAGGCAAGGCCTGCCCTTTTTAAAGTCCATAAATTCTACTTCTAAAAGGCAGATGCTAGCCAGCTGCAAAAACTCAAACTTCAGTGAGCCCTTGTTGAGGGCGCTCATGCACTGATGCATCACAAGTGCTACCTGCTGCGAGAAGCATCGCTTTACACAAAGGCTTGAAGTGAACCACACCAAACAGTTCTGATGTTTGAGAGTATGGATCCATCCACACAGTCGGAAAGTGTATAAAAAAGTGGGATCCAAACCACTCCTTGTTTCAATTCCAAGTTTCTGTTTAATAAGCAAGGGAGGGGCCACAGATAAGGCCCCCTCCCTTGCTATGACCAAGGCTGGTGCCTGCCTGACAGTCTTCCAGATGTAAGATGACATCACCTAAGGTCACAACTTACTGCTGAGTGGAGCCTGAAGAAACCTAGACCCCTGCCTGCCTTCCCTCCTGGATTTGCAGGAGGAGAAAATGTCCAGGAAGGAGAGGCCCAGCATGTTCCTTACATAAGGAACACTCAAAGGAAGCGTACAAACTTAAGAGAGCGATCCAAGAGTGACCAGTGGAAAGACCGCGCCTGCCAGTTTCTATGCGCAGTGTTTGAGAATTTGAAAGTAATGCTGTACCAGGGCCAACCACTCGGAGGTGGCCCAACAGCTTGTCCTTGGCCAAGCGGAATGATGCGGTTGCCATAGACATGAAGACTGAAGTACTGTAGGGAAAAGCGCCAAACTGGCCTGGTGGCTGCAACGGCTCCAACACCAGAAGAGGATTAGGCTGTAAGGCCATAACTACCTCCAGCTGAAGTTCTGTTTCGCAGCCAATCCCAGAGGGCGGCTGCTGAACACTGGCGCCGCTACGGAAGGCTGCCTGTCGCACAGAGATGACCCTGCCACTATGGCTGACGCAGAATAACAGGTAGCCGTGGGGTTAGCTGAACCCGAGGACGAGAGAGACAGATGGCTACACCCGCTTGAGACTGTGCAATACAAAACTCATCCTACAACTTTGAACTGAGCGGTCTATTAATTTTATGAGAAGAGTGAGCATTCGACACCCACGTCTAATCACTGCCTATACCCTATTCTAGTAGGGATGGGAATAGTAGGGTCCCGACCTCAGCAGGAGGGAGAACTGTTGCCCGAGAAAGGAGTTAATTGTAGTACTTCATGGATTTTAGTGCAACTTATGACAACCCAATATAGTGGATTAATTGAAATGGGAAGTGTTTTGTTTGGCTGTGAAATAAAAAGTACTTTTTTTCAAAACAATAAGCACTAGGCTGGACATTGTATTACTATGTCTATTTGACTGCTGACTTCTGAGCTCCTGCACCCTACACTAAGTCCCTAAAGAACCCAAGATGGCTTTCCGCCACTACCATGAGATTCAATTGTGCACAGAGTCGTACTTACCCATTTACAGAGCAGAATTGTTTATCATGTACTTCTCAGGATAAAGAACATGTTAGCTATCGTTGTGACAATTATCAGGTGGAATTTTGAAATATATCCCCTATTCCATCCCCTGAAAATGTTGACAATGCATAGAACCTGTGAGGTGTTCTACCAGCATACTGAGTTTTAATATAATGTACAAAAATATTGCAGGTGGAATATAGACTAGATCCATATTATAAAGCTACATATACTTGTAAGAACAGATTTAGGATTCCTAACTCACATTATATACACGTATACCATCACAATATAGTTGTAGTTGATATTATGGATAGAATATTTTTGTAGGACGATATTTGTGTTGCCGATATTCTGATACACAACCTGTGTTGCTTGCCATGACATGAGACAGTGGACTGAGCACATCCCAAAGTAACTTTTTAAATGTTGTAAAGTTCAATTGTATAATTTACATTGTCCAGTAAAACTTGATGGTTGTGAGGTAACTTAGTTTTTTAGGATTACACCACAAAATAGTTTCATGATTTCGAATTACTTAAACACGTTTTTGGCCTTGAGAAAGTGTCTTGTGCCCTTGTGTGGTGGGCAAAAGCTGCCCAGCCAGCATATCCAAATCAGATCAATAAACAAACTTATCCGAGTGGGAGAGTATCACATGCATTTTTAAAAATCCATAGAGAATGATACAACTACGAGAACAGACAATTAGCCGGCTGTGGTCTCACGTTTGCACGTGGGAGCCTGGGGTGCATTAACTCAAATTGAGTCCTGATTTTGTGGTGCTGCTCTTAACATAGAACAGATGGGTAGGATGCTCTCTGGAATGCATCCTATGAAAAGAATGTATTCCGACCAAACCCAGAATTTGGGTTGGACCAAAGGCCCAAAGAATGACGCAAGCGATAGGTTTAATCGTGCACTCTTTTAATGACTAAACAACACAAATACTTGGAAAAATAATAGAAGGAAAAAAATGATACTGAATGTAGAATGGCTTCAAACTTTGCCTCTTGGAGAGTGAGAGTGGCAAAGGTTCTTTTCAGAAAATGCATTGCTGGAATGACCTTCCCCTAGGTCGGTAATTACATATTTTGCTTATATTTATGTTAAACTTACTTGTAGAAATCTGTGGCCAGAATTGCCAGTAGCAGCCCATGCCCTGCCAACGTGGCGGGGCGGGCTGGAGGAGAGAGGTGGGGAGTGGTTCTGGGGACAAAAAAAATAAAATACAAAAAAAAACAAAAAAAAAAACAACCAACTTACCTTGAATGCCGCTGCCCGCTGCATTGCGCTCTTCCTTCTTCAGGGCACAGGCCCCCAAACTGCACTGCGACCAAGTTTGGCCTGAGCTTGGCAACTTGCGGTCCCAGGCGGACTGGGAGCCTGTGCCTGCTCTCTCCAGTCCCAGCAACGCAGCTGGGCTGGAGAGAGCTTCACTGCGTACGACAGCTTGGCTATCCGGAGACGGCCGGACAAACCGTCATGTGCAGTGAAGGGACTGCACTACCATTCCCCCACCAGCAGTGCCATCCCCTTGGACCCACCCCACCAAGACTCGTCAGAGTCCTGGGGGCGGGTCCAGAGGGATTAAAATAAAATGAAAATAAAACAGGTTGAAAATAGGTTTTATTATCGTTTTGTTTGATGGCAGTGGCGGGTGGGGGGCAGCGATCCTCCACCCTAATAGAGGACCCACTGCTGAGAATTACCATGATCCAGGTTAATAATCAGGCGGCAGTTCGGACACCACTTCACAGTCCGGGTTTAGATCCAGGTTAATACCTGTACACTGGAGCACATCTTTAACACTTAAGAGGAAAGTGGGGAAAGTGGGCGTTCCAGAGTAGTTTCCGGTAGCGGCTGCTACGGAATGGGGGTGGTGAGCTGGGGTGGGTGTTAAATCAATTAAAAAAATTACTTGCCTGCATACAGCCGCCGCCTTTCCTCTGTATTCTGATCTTCCTGACTTCCGGCAGCACAGAGGCACACTGGCTCTCAGACTCCCCTAAGCGAACCACGATGCTGCTGTCACCAGCATGACAGTAGCATCGTGACTGGTCTGAGTGGCCTGTTCGGCAACTCAGGCAGTGCTTGGGAGCCTGGGACAGTTCTCCACCCGGCTGTGCAACACAGCCAAGTGGAGAAATTCTAAGTGCGCATGACTGTTTGGCCGGCCCAAGACGGCCAGCCAAACTGTCATGTGCACTTATTATGCACCAATCACTCCTCCTCCCTGTGGTCCCACCCACCCTAAACTGGCCCTTTAGCCGTACTAAAAATAAAATGATAACATTGTGTTGTCATTTTATTTTTCCTTTTTTACACTGCTCAGAGAGCAGTGGGGCGACGCTCCTCTGCATTAGTGGAGGAGCTGCCGCTGGTAGTTTCCAAATAATAGACAGTAAATCCCATACAAGGCCATTGTTTGTATTTACACACGTTTTACAGGTTCTTTGCAGTACCGAAAAGGGCAGGAGTAAAAGATTTTCCAGGATGTGAAAAAATTAAGTACCCCTGACCACCCCCATATTTTATGGAGGTGCTTGGGAAGGGGCTGGTCAGCAGGAAGACATTTTCCTGCGGAAAAAAGAAATCTATGTTCAAAGAGCTTTTGTACTTTTCTGCCACGTGTACTTCACACATGTATGCATACTGGACATGGAATAAGCAGGAAATTATTCGTGTATAGATTTCAAGGAAAGGACCCTCACAGCATTTTGTGAATACAGACAAATAAGAAAATCTGCATGAATGGTGGGCTAGTTGTCAATGCATAAGCATTTTCAGTTTAAGAGGCGCCCCGCATAAAGCACAAAAGACTGTTATGAGGCCGTCTAAAACTTCAGAAGGCCTTCACATAACATGCCCAAAGTTACTAAACAAGCTTTTTTTCTAGAATGGCACGGACTCTTTGAAGATAATCATTTGGTTTGAGTTCCTGCCCAGTTTGACTCATCTTAACCAGAATTTGTGTCAATGCAGGTAGAACGTAAGGAAAAACAAGCTTTGTCAAAGCCAATAAGTCTTACTTGCATTTTGAATCTCAGCTATTTTTGTTTTAAAGAAGCTGCAGTGAAAAAAACAAAAAAAGATGATTGCGCTCTGTATACTATGGGTCTACGAGATAAAGTCTTTAACCACTTGGGTGCTCATGATGGCTCCACGCCGTCATGAGTCACGGTAGGCGTGTGCTCATGACGGCGTGGAGCCATCATGCCGCTGCCCATCCGCCCACGCGGCACTAAATCCCCGCCTGTGCGAGCGAATTAATGAGTGGACGGGGTCATGACAGTACCACGCCGTCATGAGCACATGCCGCCCGTGACTCATGCTGGTGTGGAGCCGTCATGAGCAACGAAGCACCACGCCCAACACCCTAGCCCCCCCCCGCGCCGTAGCAGAATTCGCGGCGCAGGGAAGGGGTTAATGTGCCATGCTGGAATTCACTTATGAGATGTAAAATGGTCCCTCTTGTACTGCAGGACTAGAACTCCTCCATAAAGGATGGAATGATGCACCAAACAACCAACAGCAAGAGGTCACCCCCACTGCTGATAGCAAGTTGGATGCAGGGAACACTGATCAGGTAACATTTAGACTAGTATAATCAATTAGACATTTATGTCATCTAAAATTCATGTTTCAGCATCCAAAGACTTGGTTTGCATTTCCAAATTAATTACTGCATTCAATTTCTTACTGATCGGTTCCTTTTGTCCTACTGGGACATGAGCTCCAGGCACAAATTGTTTATTTCAGTTGTTTTTTTTTTTAAAGTCTTCTCTTCATTATGGCTTCTAGCCTCTAATGCCCCCTTTTTAAGAAAAGCAAGGCAACAGTATTCGTTCATCTTGTCACGCTTCAGCTCCTGTTCTAATTTTCATGAGCATCAAATACCTCTTTGCATCACATGGAAGTGTGCTGCCCATCCGTTGCCTCGTTTGCACAGGTGAGACCTCGACAACTTCCCTACATGGGAATGGCCCGTGCGGCCACCATCTCTTACTTCCTTCTTTGTCCGTTCGGCTGTCCTCCCCCTTCCATTCTGCTCCTTTTTCCAGCCCACTTCATTTCCTGCACAGTCGTCCGCACTGCTATGCTCAATCTGGTTCTCCTCCTGTGCCCATGTGCGATCACATTCCCTGACGGCCATCAATTTTCCTCTTTCTGCCTGCTTACCATTTCTCCCACTACCCATTAACTGCCAGGCTTCATATCCTTCCTCCCAACATCTCCCACATACATGTTCCTTCTCTCTACTTCTTTCCCTACTTCCTGCCTCCAAACTCTCCTCTTCATGGTGTTTTCGCATCTGGTATTCATGTCCCATCTGCCACTCCCTCCCAGCCCGTCTCTCTAGTCTTTCACACTCCTCTTACACTCAATTCTCCATTTCTCTTCACCACTTAGGAGTTCAGTGGCTCCTACAAACTCATTGTTAGGCAGCTAAATAATGGCCCCCACACCAACCGCCCATTGAATGGATAAATAAGATGCATTCCGAGGTGCTAGAACTTCAGGTCAATCAGTTGAGTACGTGCGGAGAGTTCGCGGTACAAGTGGCATAATTAATGCAAATCCATTTAGAATTAGAACATGTTATTTTTTTAGCATGCTTAGCTTTACAATTTCAAAAGTATACAAACAACAAGATGTTACATCTATCAATCCTCCATTGTACAACTTGTCTAATAAAAACGACGATAGCATTTTTTTTTTTTTAAAGTGGGGATTCCACTGGCTCCTGACTATCTTACACCGGGGAATGTTGTCTTGAGATGTTCTACTCCGCTTTGTGGAACGCCCTCCACTCCATGACCATCGCACCCCTGAGCTGCAGAGCATGACCTGGCCAGACCCATCATACCAAGGATTTGGAAATGGTTATTCCAAATTATTTCATGTGTGATACACAATGCTGTCAGTTTACTCTACTATGACTGCCACTTATCCCAAATTATTTTCAGGTGTATTTGTGTGGTTTCGTACGTTGTCTTGGCAACATGTGTTCAACAAATCTTTCTGGGAGTGACTCAAAGAGAGCTTGAAACTTCCTAAGGGGAAACTATTTCCACAGGCTCGCAGGGTCTGCAGTACAGCTGCTTTTATCATGTTATCATGGATTAAAATCTTTCCAAAGTAAGGTCGTCTTCCGCTAAAATAAAGATATATTATTTTATATTGTTTCCTAACTCCTTAAAATGACTATTTCTATACTCTAACATGCCAATTTCACATGACTTTTATGTTGAAATCAATAATTTGAGAGCGGCCTCGAAATTGCGGACATTGAGGCTTTCTGAAACTTAGGTTCAGTGTTCAGTGACCCTTAGTCTAAATCAGAAGTATGTACTTTTCTCTTCCAACTTCTTTGAATTTTTAAGCCTTGGGAGAACTTGCATTGTAATGTAAGGTAAACGCAGGTCATCTTTTCCTTGATCTGAGATTTGCATAAATAAGTAAATCTTGGCTCATACCTATTTGGCGTGAATGTAAGCTCTCGATTTAAAGAAGTCCTCGGAATGGGAGAGCAGGACTCCAAGGTCATTGTCACCCTCCTATTGCATCGTTTGTGATAACAATTGAAACCATGCTTCCCCAACCTATGCTCTTCGGTTGATTATCTATCTTGTCAGTTCTGTGCATCGTGTTTCCCAGGAACAAGCAATTAACACATTTTCTCTTTGTTGCCTCTAACTGGAGACACGCACCATTCACAGCTTTTTTAAATTAAGCTTCAATCAGATCAATGTGCTGGACATAATGGGCGTTGGCAGAAAAGATCCGCTTTAGTGAGGCGTTGCTGCGTGCGTGCACCACCTAGAAACTTTTGAGCGCTTCGGTCGAAATTGAGAAACAAAACAGACTCCATCTTGATTAAATTATGCATATGCGTTGCCACAACACTAAACCTTACATTGGCTTCAATAACTCATAATTTAAGTTATTTTCCAAAGCTCCGCTTCTGATGGCATAGGATGACCTGGGAAGAGAGATACAAGGTTGTCATTCTGGCATCTGCAGCGGTTCCTGAAGGTTGTATCCACAGTGAGAAGAATGCACAGTTTTACCAATGTTAAAAAAAATTACCAGTAAGGAGTTGATACACAACTCTTTGCCTTGCCTGAGAACTGAACTGTTGGGTAAATTTCAATCACTGAACAAGAGCATATCTATTTGTGCTTAGAGGTTTTTGTTAGACATTCTCTTGGAGCCCAGAGGCTTCACATGCCATTGAGCTGAATATTCTTCAGTCTCAAAGCGCAATCCTGCTAATGAATTTTATTTAAGAACAAGGCATTGACAAACCGAGGAAGACATTTTTTTCAAAATATTTAGGAAGGGCACGGCTTGAATGGTAAAGGATAAAGTCCTACTCTGGACCCGGAGTGGCAGAAATACAGTCATACACATGGGGACTAGATCTCATAATCTCCTAAGGTACTTAAAGTGCTGGAAAGACGCAATCTAGGCTACTATGTACTCACTTGGCACTTTCTGTTACTAAGATGCGGCTTGTTCAAGTTTGCTGCAAGTATGCTTGATAGGTTGTTTTTAGAATTTCTTTGCATTGGAATGCACACCTCTGGTTAAGCATATGCTTCTCACGGACTTCTGTTATTTCTTTCTCATCCCTACTTTAACACCTTGCCTGTCGCAGGAATTCCAGCCCGGTGCTGGACATTCCAATTGCGGGCGTGACGGAACCCAGCTGTCATGCGCACAGGCCACCCGTGGCTCATGACAGCTGGGTTCCTGGTTCCCAGTTCATGAGCATCGAAGGGGTTAACCGTTCACGCAATTGAAACCAGTTGTTGCATTTGTTTCTGCATTAAAAGTATATCATGAATAAACTACAACTAAAAAAGTTCTTCCTTAAGATTGTTTCAGCAAGTGAAAAAAACAGAATTATTTGCTAGTCCAGTCAAACACTAAATGTAACACCACCTTTTACAGTGGAACAGTAAAATGAGTTGAACACCCATTGAGAATGTGAAGCATTGATTTTTCATGCTGAAATCATTTCTAAAAGAAAAGGTTGTTACAGGCAATACCTTAACTGGTATTGATTTGCCGAACTGTGGCTCTCTACCTGCTTGGGAGAAGTGACTCCTGCTGTATCTCACCATTAAAACACAAGGCAGAGAAACGTCGTGCGGAAGGTTGTTGCTCCTGTATACAGGGAAAATGGTCCTCTTATCATGCTGGGGACCAAGACAGATCTACAATTGCATTTATATAGTGCTTACTAACCCTGACGAGGCGTTGAAGTGTGTTTCTGCGGGTAGCACGCTACTCCGGAACCTAAACAGGATTAGTTGGGAAATTAGAATAGGGGAATATGAAATTAATGTGGACATGCATCTTTTTTTGTATTGAAAAAGGATAGTGAAAGGATAGAAGAGGGAAGGGTTTGAATTTAATGACAATGGCACAGATTAAGTAAAAACAATGGAATAGAATGATGCTACACATACAAACTCTTTGGGATTAAGACTGAGTCAAGAACTGCGACCTCTTGCTTGCTATAATATTTGTAGAATAAATGCTTCATACTAGCATTAATAATAGATTGAACATGTGTATAGGTCCCAACCTAATTTGGACTCCCTCTCCTTGCTTAAATAATAGGTGATGACATATTAGTGGAAATCAGTGGATCAGTATTAGCAGCCTGCAGCCACGAGAAGTATCCACTTAACAACATCGTCTCCAATGATCCATAATGCCAGTCTGAATGTTCCTTAGCACGAGCATCCTAGTGCCGCTAAACATTAGCATTTCACTAGTCCTTGGCACCATTGCATTACTCAGCTTTGAGCCAGGGTGTTCAAGCCCTGGGATGCAGTTTCAATTCTTACCACAGCCACACAAGAAGGCAATTGTGCCTGTGTGCCATTGTCAATGTGCTGTTTAACACAGGACCCTTTCACTTTTACGCTTGCAGTTAATGCACTAATACAGTGTTAATAGCCCCCCATTTCATTTAGTACTAGCAACACAAGGACTATACAAGTCAAACCCTCTCACCCGCTATATCTTTAGGACCAGGGTGTTTTAGCCTTAGAACAGGTTCTCCGTCAAGTTACAGGAGGCGTCCAGGCATGCCATAGAACGACCATCATAGGCTCCAGAGTCGACTGCCAAATGTCGTCGTGACATCTAGTGCCAAGATTCCAGTCTTCAACAGCAAGCGTTGCAGTATGAACCATTTTCGTTTTTTGGATTCCAAGACCCTCTTGGTACCAGAATCTTCTTTTGTTAGGGAGCACACCTCTTCAATGTGAGATTCTGAGGGGTGACCTCCAATAATGGCACCACGGTCCCCAAAATATTAGCATAATTGGTGCAACGATGTGGCAGATAGAAAGGGACGTATCCATATTAGAAGGCTTCTACTGACATCCGATGTAGATTTACACAAGCTAGAAAGTCCATACTAGAAAAAAGTCACTGCTTAAATTCTTGGTCTAAATTTGGACAACTAAGTCCATTCTCTTCTTGGCGAGCTTTGAACTCCATATTAGAGTTTTTTTATTTGAGAAATAATAAACAGCTACTATCTTCATTGACAAAATAACTCTTGGGACTGGGAGCCATGAATCTTAGCCGGAAGGGTATAAAGTTTTAATTAAACAGAAACCTATGTTACATATTTAAGGAGTGGTGTCATAACATACCGAATGAATGCATCACAAACTATAATAAACTTCACGCACCGGCTATGATTTCAAGCCAACCTATCAGCTTTCACGGAAAACGAGGAGAGGTAAAATGGTTCCCAACAATGTGCCTGTTCCTGTAATTAGGGACGTGTTTTGGATTCTATAAAAGCCTGAGCAGGTATGGGCAACGAGGTAATCATATAAAGAACGCCCACTGCCTCCGCGCCTGCCTTGCCAGGAGAGGTTACAATGGTTAATGTGTTATAACTACCCAGCAGGTATGGTGTGATCATTTAAGCCTGAAAGATTTTACTATTTCTCCATTACCAACCTTACTCAAAAATGTTCTAGCGATTTACAAGCTGGCGCAAAACTCGATTCTGGAGCACAGAAAATCCTTTGTCTTACAGTCCTTGTACTCTTTACGGTGGGAATGTGGGCCAAGCAAGCTGGAATACAGAACAATTGGCAAAGACTGGTTCTACTGAGGAGTCGTTAATTAATCAGATAAAAGCGAGCAAGCCTTGCAGGTACAGCTTTTGCTAGATTTTTTTTTAAGATCAGTTTAGGTTTTGTTTTATTGTTGATTTTGTAAAATTTTTATATACTAGGAACCAATTCATTTTGTATTTCGTATGAATCACCTATGTTCTCTTCAGTGTACTGCAGCATTTTGATATGATGTCACCCTGTAAACCGAGATTAAGAAAGTCGAAATAACAAATACCTAAACCATGCTTCTCTTACATGCTTTACTCAGTCAGAACGACAACACGTTGCAAGAAGATTAGATGTGGTCAGAATGTTTTATTACACTTCACCTACACTACGTTGTAGAGTGGCCTACATCTATGGTTGAAGAATGTCTAAAATCCTTCGAAGGAGGACATGAGTAGGGCAGAAACATGTTGATCACTCTTGCATCGGGTGGAAGTTTCACTCCTATTGATCTTTTAAATCTATCCCTTGGAAGCATAAAGTCTAGGTTTAGCCTACTAAGAGGCAGTTTAAACTCACTTCACACACATTTAGTACCCTACAGTCCTCACCCACACCATTATTTTCACAAGGGTCTGCATTATCTGAAAACACCTCAAGAGCTCCTCTCTATTATAGAGAGTTGTACTCACACCAGGTACCATTTGTCTTGGTGTGAGGAGGGACCCGATGATGAAGCATGCCACCTAAGGCATGGTTTGGGAGTACAGAAACACATGTTTCCTGTAAACCAAACACACCTTGCAGTTCTGGTTAATGAAACAACCCAGACAGCCTGAAGATACGCCTGTGAATCCTCTGCATATTATTAGAAGCAATCCTTCTGCAGAAATTGGCATCAGGATAGGGCCAACCTGGGAGCTCCTACCTGTACCCATTGTGGTCTTTTGGCCAGAAGGAAGAGGCCCTTCTCTAGAACGAAGCCAACAAGAATGATGCAAGATACCGAAATAGACAGAAGTGCCTCCTAGTTGGCCATGCAAGTAGCTACTGTAAGGTGAAGGAGTTCAAGCAAGCAATCATTCCCTGATGTAGCATGCCCAGGGAATCACCCACCACTGGATTATTAGAAGTCTCAGGTCCACACTGAGAGATAAAGTTGAAGCAGACTGGGCAAGGGAAGATGCAATAAAGCTACATTTATGATGACTCGGTTAAACCACGGGCCTGATTCACAAAGGTAACTTATGCTTTTAAATAAGTTTAAACTGAGTTTGTGAATACCAAAAGTAGTAACTTACTACAAAAGTCTAATTCGTATATCTCCACCAAGAGTATTGTAATTGGCTTACTGTTGTGTGCGTGTTTGACGTCCTTCTCTAAACCCCTCCCTGACCTTCTCTAAATCCCTTGTTCATAATCCTATATTTTTTTTGTAGTAAGTCTGCCCCTTTTTTAAACCACTCCCCTTTGTTCCTCCAACATGTTTGTTAAGAAGGCGCTAAGGGTATAGATTTTCTTCACATTGAAAGCAAGTGATCACCATACCGCCTAGTGAGTGGTGCAGAAACGTCTTTAATAGGCATTACCTAAAACATTGTGCACCCAGTTCCACACATATGGGTGCGCTTTCCTTCATGTGCACCAAATCTATTTGGTTTCTTAGCTTAAGGGTTAGCTGGAGGGGCTGGAAACTGAAGAGATGCTATGAACTAAAGTAAATAGTCACCATAAAGGTACATTTATACAACCTCCAGGACCTGCCTCTGTCTGGTTCTCATTGTGGGGATAGATTCCACAGCAGATTCCATAGAAAGGGAAAAGAAGGGGAATGAGAGAAAAATTCTAGTAGCCCAAGTCCAAGCAAATATGTTCTTCAGTTCAGAATCAGCTGACCAAACTGAGCAGCTCTCCAAGCATTTCTAGCAAGCACAGCCAGTCAAAAGATTGTGTTAGAGTCTGCACCAAAAGTACACATGGAGTGTGTTCAACGCAAAGAGTAACAACGGAAGACGCTTTTTGCACCCCTGCAGCAATGGCTTCCTTAAGTTTAGATCAGCCACAATCATTCCCACTATAAAATCACAAATAGCGTCTCTACAGAGTTCAAGTCATTGATTATGTCCAGACAGAAAGAAAGAGCTTGCAGGGCATCAAAGTGTGCAAAGGTAATTACCTGAGGGAGGGTGTGGCTGGAAATCAACTACTGGAATAAAAACGTACCTAGTCAACAAAGTTAGACCAAAAGGGAAATAATTCATAATAGCCCCTTATGTGGGGTGAGGGGTGGTGAAGCAGTGTACATATCCAAGACTCAGAATCCATAGCTCCCTGATTATCATGGAAGACATACTGAAGGCAATGAAAGCAAATTTCAGAGAATAAATCTTTGCGTCACGAGATGCCTTGGGCTTGAAAGGTTTGAACATGAGCTTGTCTAGGAACCGGTTAATTTCCAACAGGTAGAAGCTAGCATGAAAGAGGAGAAAAAAAATGGTCAAAGGCCAGTTAGATGATGTCTAACTACTTAATCGTTAGTAGGTAAACATTCCTGTAGTCTACTGCTGAAGCCATTAAGGGCCACAGATGTATTCATGTACTCTTGACTCTGCCAACATTGGTGAGCAGGTCAATTTGTTTATGCAACACCCCGAAAGAAAAAAACTCAGCTATTTGCTTTTTCAGCATAATGTAGCGGAGGGCTTCCTGGAAGCTGCCAGCATTTCAAAATTCACAGAGAAGTGGGGTTGATGGGTCTTCAGTGGAGTATGTGTCAGGTGCCCAAGCACCAAATCTGCTGAGGCCAAGCTGGCGCTACCAGGACAACTGAGCCTTAAGAGGAATCCATAAATTTTTGTTTTACTCTCAGAGATCCATCGGGATCTCATCTATAAGAGATGCAGAACTGCTCGACACCTTCACCTGCTGGATGCAGATGAAAGATGGAGGGGTATCAGTGAAATCCCCTGTCCCTCCAGCATCTACTGTGGAAGCAAGGAGCTCGGTGAGCTAGATGACCTGTCCTAAAGGGGGACATGCAAGGGTCTGGTCGCTCTCAGTGCTATTTTCTACTTTAGACTTTTTCGTGATTTAGCAAGGCATGTCTACCTTCAACTTTTCCTACAGAGAGTCCCCTCACTCACTGATTTGGCAAACCTTTTCTTCTCAACAGACTTCAGCAGCAAACTCGTACTAGATCTCATCACAGGGTCACTAGCAAATGTTGCCTATCGCCAGTGACAGCGACTTTCACACAGTGGGGTATGCCTAAGAACTCAATGTCTCTCTTCCAGGACACAAATTCTTTAACTTTTTCAAGGAAGTAGGAGATGGTAATAGGGCAGATAGTCCCATGATTAAGAGGTTCCAGGAATGTCAAAACCGGCCCTGCATTTTAGAGGGCTGGAAAGACCATAGACAACCAAAAACATTCAACACCTGAAGCCAAAAAGGAAGTTAAACTGAAGGGGTAATTTAAAATAGATAAGGTATTCACTGAATCTGGCAGTCTTCTGGTCTTGCAAATGGCACAATGTAGTCTTGTGTTATGAAAAATAAGTTTGCCTAGAAGCTCCCAAAATGAACGTGTAACCTTGTATTATGGAGGATGTAAGAACCAGGCATCGTTTCATATTGTCAAGAACTTGGGAAGGCATATTGGTGGAGATCCAGAATGCCATTGGCCACGCCCATCAGGGCGGGGATGTGAAGTACAACGTGTGGATAAATGTTGCCGCGACCTGAACTCTAAGCGATTCCTGTTGCCCCTGACGAAGTGCTACCTCGCACGAAACGCGTTGGGCTTAAACTACGGGACAATTCTGCAAAAGCACTTGATGTTGTTAGTGCGTGCCTTGTTTCCATTAAAAGAAGTGGTGAATATTTACATCTTTGTGGGCTTGCTCTTTCCAGGCGAACTAATGGTTGGAGATGTACGGCGCAGCCTGAGCCGTGAGCAAGGTCCCGCTGCATTTCGGTGCAGCCCCGTTGAGGCGCCAAGCGACGCTTTGACTTTGGGAAGGATGCGCCCTATGGAACAAAACACTGCGAGCATACATGGCAGCATCTGGTGAAAATTGCCACCCACTGGGGATTTAATTTTGAAAACGCGAGCCAGGAGACGGCTACTCACTGAGGTAATACAGAACCACAAGATCCAGAATGCCATTGGCCACGCCCATCAGGGCGGGGATGTGAAGTACAACGTGTGGATAAATGTTGCCGCGACCTGAACTCTAAGCGATTCCTGTTGCCCCTGACGAAGTGCTACCTCGCACGAAACGCATTGGGCTTAAACTACGGGACAATTCTGCAAAAGCACTTGATGTTGTTAGTGCGTGCCTTGTTTCCATTAAAAGAAGTGGTGAATATTTACATCTTTGTGGGCTTGCTCTTTCCAGGCGAACTAATGGTTGGAGATGTACGGCGCAGCTTGAGCCGTGAGCAAGGTCCCGCTGCATTTCGGTGCAGCCCCGTTGAGGCGCCAAGCGACGCTTTGACTTTGGGAAGGATGCGCCCTATGGAACAAACACTGCGAGCATACATGGCAGCATCTGGTGAAAATTGCCACCCACTGGGGATTTAATTTTGAAAACGCGAGCCAGGAGACGGCTACTCACTGAGGTAATACAGAACCACAAGATCCAGAATGCCATTGGCCACGCCCATCAGGGCGGGGATGTGAAGTACAACGTGTGGATAAATGTTGCCGCGACCTGAACTCTAAGCGATTCCTGTTGCCCCTGACGAAGTGCTACCTCGCACGAAACGCGTTGGGCTTAAACTACGGGACAATTCTGCAAAAGCACTTGATGTTGTTAGTGCGTGCCTTGTTTCCATTAAAAGAAGTGGTGAATATTTACATCTTTGTGGGCTTGCTCTTTCCAGGCGAACTAATGGTTGGATATATATATATATATATATATATATATATATATATATATATTTTGAATCTCTCTCTGTATATATACACATATATAATCATATATTGTTATATACAATACATCATTTTAAAACATAATTCCGAAACAAAAGGGTAAAATATCATCCAAATATATATCCAAACATGTCTTCTGTTCCCTAATACCCTATTTGTAGGTTAGGATGCTCTCACTTTTTTGGAAACGGACCACTCCTTTCTGCAAAAGATCTTGATCAACAGAGTGAATCTCATGGGGAGGAATAATTTAAGTTTTCCTTCATCTTATTACACAATATATATCTGTTCCAACGCATTGCTTGTACTTAATAGTGGAAAACTGCTGATGGGCAGAAGCCATGCCGGACATGATTGAGGGCCCAACAGGTGTGAAAAGGAAAACTGCAGGATGGTGTAAGGGGGCAGCTAGACAGCGGCTTTAACTTGTCGGGCCGGAGCGGAAACCAAGACACAGGGCAGCAGCGACAGACACTGGGAAGCAGTGACAGACACGGGGGGGGGGGGGGGGGAGGAGCAACACTGGGGAGCAGCGACAGGCACCGGGGAGCAGCGACAGGCACCGGGGAGCAGCGAGCAGCGAGCAGCGACAGGCACCGGGCAGCGAGCAGCGACAGGCACCGGGGAGCAGGGATATGCAGGAAGGAGTTCCACAAAAGGCGCCATATTCCGAAATAAAACAAGTCTGCAGTAGTAGCGCCGCACAACAAACCCTCACGGCGCTGCATGCAATGAAGGCTTCGCTTTGCATCTCATCCATTTCAATGGCATTCACAGACTGCCAGGGGCTCGCCTGCAAGATTACAAACCTCGCGGCTTCAGTCACATATGGCTCCAATTACAGAAAGCAATCACTCGCTGGCACGGACAGAGAGGTCATCTCAGCAGAAGCGCGGATTAAAAGATTGAGAAGTCAAAGCAATAAAGAGAAAGTGAACCACAAGTTCAAGCACAAAAAACAGACCTATCGAAAACCTCGCAACTATGCCCAGCTCTCTCGGGGCTTTAGTTTCCAAATTATGGACCAGTTCTCAAACGGTAAAGCAGGTGTCTGCAATCAATCACCAGTCAACGAGACCACGTGTCTGAGATGGTTCGGTTAGAGTCTGCCCTGTTTCATCCTCTGGCAGCCTGAACCACCCGCTGACTTTCGAAACAGAACCTCAAAAATAAGAGGCTCTGTCACACCCATTTGTTCTGGCGCTAGACGCCAGCTTTAAAAAAACAAGCATTTACAATGCAATAGGTCTCCCAGCTTTAAAGTTTGAGCTATTGGCATTGTATATTACAATGTGTTACATTAACTTGTTATCAAACTCTGAATTGTTGTATAAAGATGATTTGCAAACTGTCAAATGTTGCTGAATAGTAAGCAACGTTGTGAATAATATTGTTTGCTAGTCATCCTTGGGTACCAGAGTACTTCACTTGAGGCAGCTCACTACTCTGCACTCACTACTCTGCACTCACTACTCTGCACTCACTACTCTGCACTCACTGCTCACTGCTCTGCACTCACTACTCTGCACTCACTACTCACTACTCTGCACTCACTACTCACTACTCTGCACTCACTACTCTGCACTCACTACTCACTACTCTGCACTCACTACTCACTACTCTGCACTCACTGCTCTGCACTCACTACTCACTACTCTGCACTCACTACTCACTACTCACTACTCTGCACTCACTGCTCACGGCGGAGTCGATGCGTCTCGCGGCCCGGGGCTCCTGTGAGCGGTGTGGAGACCCGGGGCCGCGCTAGCAGGAGGTTGGGCGCCGCGTGCTGAGAGAAGAGTCCCCGACATTGCCCAGGTAAGTTTCAAAAGGCTGGGGGGGCTTGGTGCACTTGTTTCTCTCTGTATTAGGTCATCGTTGTCTGCCACATTATTTTGATGTCGGTGTTTTATGATGACATTGATTACAAAGGATCCAGTGTTGTTTTTCACTTGGGATGCAAGTCAACATGGTTCTCAGCAACTCAAATCGTATAGGGACAGTATAGTTTGTCCTAGTATTTTTAGTTCAGATCTAACAGCTAAAAAGTGATATTTTGTTAAGTCATAGAACACACTAAACGTTCTGTTGGTGGAGTAACAAACTTATTTTTATATCTGTTTATTTTTTAATTTGAAGTTTCATCATCTGCAGGCTGTGCCTCATAAGTGAACATCGTCAGAGATTTTATGCACGTCCTTTCGGAAAGTGACACTGTCATTTTGACCTATCACTCAGGCACATCACACTGGGAAAAATTACTTTTGCCTTGTGGAGAAACAAAAGATGAAATTGACCTGTAATTCTATGAAATATTTTCTCATAAAATTAACATGACCTGGCTATGACCAGAGGCATCTAAATGGCAGATATCTTGTCTCCTGAGCTTTGCTTTTACTCTGTTTCAACCTTCTCCATATAGAATATGTTGAACGCCCTGTACTTTAATGTAAACATAGATAACTAAGGTGTATTGTATGTGTAACTTGTAATTTAAGGTTACTGGCTGCTATACAGACTGACTTCTTCTATGCTTGATATACAATGGAAATATGTGCCAGTATGTCATTGTAACTTGCTCATAGAATGAGTGAATGAATGCCCGTGTGTTGAGCATTTTTCTAGCATTTTCCACACGAGGAGTGGAGGGGAAGTCAGGCACGGTCGCCTGTGACGGGGGCGGGGCCACGTCCAGACCGGAAGAGGAGGCAGGCGGAGTCGATGCGTCTCGCGGCCCGGGGCTCCTGTGAGCGGTGTGGAGACCCGGGGCCGCGCTAGCAGGAGGTTGGGCGCCGCGTGCTGAGAGAAGAGTCCCCGACATTGCCCAGGTAAGTTTCAAAAGGCTGGGGGGGCTTGGTGCACTTGTGTGTGTGTGTGTGCGTGTATGCTCGTGTGTGTATGCGACGGCGACGGTGACGGCGGGGGAGGGGGGAGGGGGGGCCTCGGGGATGCGCGCGCCCCAAACTGTCTGTGTGTGTGTATGCGACGGCGGGGGGGCCTCGGCGCACTCGTGTGTGTGTGTATGCATGGGAGAGTGTGTGTCTCTGTATGTATGTATGTATGTATGTGCGTGCGTGCGTGCATGGGTGCTCGTGTGTGTGTCTGTGTCTGTGTGAATGCGCATGCGTGTGGGAGCTTCCCAGGAGACAGCAGCTGGCCACAGCGCTCGTTCGCGTGCGCGTGGCCAGCTCTAATCGCCTCCTCGGAGACAAAATGCGCGCGGCCAGTACTGTCTCCTGGGGAGCACAGTCAGTGACAAAAGATCTCCTGGCGGACACAGCGCTGACGCGCTGTTAAACGCCAGGAGACCTAAAAAATTATTAGTGCTTGTTTGGTCACAACTTTTCAAAAACTGTTATTATTGTGGAAGCTGCCAGACCCTCACCAATCTTTAAAAAAGAAAAAAAACAATGTTTAGAAGCAGAAACTTTTTTGGCTCAAATTTGTTTTGCATAGTACTGCCTGACACTTAAGGGAACTACTTTGTATGAGGATGAGTTCAGTGTTAAAAGGCTTACTGCCTTCACTCACAATGAAGTTATCCAATGGCCGAAGTGGGCTGACTCCTTGCAGTATACTGTAGCGGATAGAGGAAGCATGTGAATGACACAATATAGGCAGACAGGTTTTTGTACCTGGTACCAATGGACACAATAAGTATTACACCAGTCAAACAATGCTACCCAGGAATCTTGTAATGCCGAGGCACCCAGGACGTGGGCTGCCCAGGTGAAGGGAGGGCCTAACTGGATTGGCCAGAGTTCAAGGCTCGATACAAAAAACAATGGTCCTAAACCTTACTTTTGAGATTAAATCAATCAGTTTCCCTATTTGGTATATTCAGCAAATAATTTCCCTAGCATGCTAAAGAACGATTTGTCAGCTCATAGAACTTAATACATTATTCACAATTAAAAACTGAAACAAGTTCACTATGCATTTTATTTTCATGTCAATTGGTGAAACAATCAAAAAGTTTTGACTAAGTTTATATTTTTGCAGGGGGTGTTGCTCCAAGTGGGAACGTGCGTGGAGGAAGGGTGCTCAAGTGTGAAGTGGTGAGAGAGAGAATTCAAGGTGGTGACATAAGAAAAAAACTTCATACAGTTAAACAGTTCGACTGGTTGTAAATCTATTGGGCATGGCCACGTTATTAATAAACAACTTCAATTTTGTACAGTTTTGTTTTGCATAGAAATATATTCATGTAGCACGTGGGGGGTGAATTCGGGGTCTAGGCCAGATAAAGTTCAAGGCTCAGCAACTTAGCGTGAGTAGGTCAAAACCGCCAGGCCTGCTGAAATTGGTAGCCTGCAACTGAAGTGCAGCCCGAGTGACACATCTTGTGAGAGTTGCTCCCTAAGCCCAGGTGCAGCCATTGTGAGAGACAGAGTTTGTGTGGTGCTGTTCACTTTAAGGCTTGTATGCCGCTCCCTTCATTTTCGGTACAACTTCTTGTCCATGAGGTACCAATGTCTGAACGAGGCCATGGTGCCTTCATCTGCACACAAATACTTCTGTGTGGTGCCAATAACTGCATGAAACCCATTTAGCTGCAACTCACATTTGCATCACAACTTTCTTCAAGCGACTTTGAGGACCTACAAGGACCGTGAGCCTGCAAATTCCATCTCCCCTCTTAATTTCTTCACGTAACATTGAGGTAAGAACATTGAGGTAAGAACATCATTTTATAATTCTTCATGTAACATGAGAATCCTACACTACGTGTGTGCCTGCATCTTTGCAGAAACCTTTCTCCAAGCGCTCCAGTCCACGCACCACCACCTGTTGTGGATACCCATAGACTTCAACTGCTCCTGAGACTGCGCCACTTTCCAATTGAGCAGCTGATAGCCCCAAACTGTGCAACTGATTCTGATATAGATGGGTTGAAAAGAGGCAATCTCCTTAACTGGATCCCATTTCTCTGCATGGTCGTGGCCGACATATAATGAAACCAGTTATCGAACTATGCCGTAATATCACTCTTAAAGCCTATTCTTGTGCTTGGCTGTTAGATTGTATGAGCTCCTTTGAAATATAACTCTATATGGTTGTACATAAAGCATAGCCACAGGCAAAATACAGAGGGCCTGATTTAGATCTTGGAGGATCTGATCCCGCCATCACTTTTTCGAAGGTTTCACCATCCGCCAACTTGGTAGTCTGCACGCTCTATTTAGATGTTGGCAGGTCTATGGGCAAACGGCCATCTGAGTGCTGCCGTCTCCACCAGAATTTTTCTCCTGCGTCGAAGTCATCATAGGTAAAAGCGGCTGTTGCAGGAAGCCCAGCCAAGATTAACGCCAAGCCAATCACGATGTGACTTTCTGTCGAGGAAATTGTGGCGGGAATACATCCTACGTTGAGTTGGCAGAGTCGAAGGAAATGAGATTGCAACGTACCTTTTTTTTTGTTCCACTCTTCTGTTTCTGTCTTTAACCCCATTGTCCAGGTCATTCATGTGCTGCTTCTACTTGACCACACTGCTAATCAACTTTATTGTCTCTGGGATCTAAGGTAAGCTTCTTTAACACTTGTCTTACTATGACTAGTGTGTTGACAATTACTTTAGATTTGTGAATTTTTACATTGCTCATACATGCAATTTGTTTCTTATGTGTAATGTACTAGTGTTCATTTGACAGCTTATCAAGGCAAAATGAACACACCTATATTGACACTTGAATTGTGTATTTTTTTGTTGTGGTGGTTGTGGGTGTTTTTTTGTTGTTTTTTTAGTGAGTCTTATATAGCGCAAACTTGAGCCGTATCGGGCATCAGAGCCCTTTACTTACCACCAGTTGCTTTAAACGAGGACATTCATTTTTGATAGGCACCGGGAGATTAAGTGATTTGCCCAGAATCACAGGATGTTCAGCGTCATTGCCGAGACTGGAACCCGGTTCCCCAGATTCGAGGTCGACCGCCCTAGCCGTTAGGCCAACTACTCATTCAATCGTGTGTGTGTGTGTTGTTTGTGTGCTATGCAATATCTTAATAAAATGGGGCATTACACACCACCTACATTACTACACAGCGGAGGGAGGATGGGAGTCCCAACAAGATCCAAATTGGGCCCAGAGTAACCAAGATACTCTACAGGTGATTAGCGTAAAAAAAGAGTTTATTAGTCCTAAGCATATTTACCTAATAGCATGAAAAGTTTAGTTTTTGACTTTAAAAATAAAGTAAAAAACTGCTTACACATTCAAAATATTTTGAGTGATAGGTGCTTTGCCTCAGTTATACGTTCATTCTCTACATCACCCTCAACAGCAAGTCTTATCTTTTTGACATCGCTAAACATTGAACATTAAGACCTCAATCCGTACAGTGAGAGACCGCGAAAATATGAAAGGAAGTTAGTGAGCAGAGTTACAACTCATGTTTAAATCATTCCCTTTTTTTTAAATAATGCATTAAACTGCTTAAAAACTTACTAGGCAACCAGGTACAAGCACAGGACAGGCTTGACGTGCATTCAAAGTATCTGCAACCATACTATATTATTCATAAGTTTAAAAAAAAAAAAGATTAAGGATTGAAAAGGGAGCTGGGGAGGAACGGTAATGGAGTGACCTTGTATTTTAAGGAATAAGTCACCTGCTAGGAGTGTTAAAAAGATATCGCAAGTTACCTCAAAGTTCCATGAATTTATAAAGGAACTCTGTCCGATTTTCTTTTTTTCTCCCTATAAATATCTACTTGGTTATATGCAATATCCTCTTAATGCATGGGCGCCTGCAATCTCTGTATTAAAGCCAGTTTCTAATTTCCTCATTAGAGGGTGTTTGTGAAGCCCCTAGTCACCTGTAATGAAGAAATAACATAGCTGTTGAACTGTAATAACTGACGTCATAATGCCAGCTGCTAGAGCTAGCAGCCAAGGGGAAAGTCATGACATGGAGCATAATTAAAGCTGCACTAAAAAACAGAAACATGGCTTTTCCTTCATCTGCTTTGTTTTTCGAGATGAATGGCGATAAGCAGAAAAGAAAATATATGCAAAAAACTCCTAGGCAGACTTAATGTTTAGACAAAAGCATAAAGGACCCAATTATGGATAGGTAAAAGCGAAAAAATTATCAAAAGATTCATAAATGCAAAAAACAGACATGTTTTTAATATATACAATTAAAAAAACGAACTTACATAAATCAATTTATATAGCATTACACAATAAAATTATTAAATGCAAAAGAATACATATAATAACACCAAAAATTAATAACAACATGTTATTGTCTAAACATTAAGTCTGCCTAGGAGTTTTTTGCATATATTTGGTTTACCCTGCCCTAGGAGTTCTTCTTTAACACTACCCATGGGGTCCTTGTTTTTCACATACTGATAAGCAGAAAAGAGACATTTATAGCAACATACATGCTTATTTTTTCCACGCTTTAGGTAATTATAGGAAAGATAGAATCTCTCTGCGTGTTTATACGCATTCTGTTCTACAGCGTTTTGTTCAATCTGAACTAAACTAAACGAATTCTAAAAAGTATTTGCAACAAATACCCAACTGCTTTTTGTTGTGTTTAATTTTCAGTAGAGATTTAATTGTATTCTTCTGTTTACAAGCATCCCATCTCTTTCATAAGCAAGTGCACCACACCATGGATATAAATGGTTTGTGGGAAGGGTTGTGGTCTAAGCATGTATTATAAGGAATAAAATACCCACTTGCCATACAATTTAAGGATAGTGCAAGTTACCTCGGATTTCCATGATCTTATAAAGGAACTCAGCCTTGTTCCTCCATTTGGCCATTCCTTAGTGACCCCCAGTAGTTGTGTAACATTCAGCGGGGGATACTTTATCCCATATATTACGTATGGATGGGGGCTTTATGCCGTATATAAATAAGGCTCGGTCTAAGATCTTTTAGGAATGAGCCATCAAAATGTTCTGAAATTGCTGCAACGTGATAGGTCTCAAATGTACATGCACAATTTCTTTGTTTCCAGGCATGACCAATGACACCAAATCCAAGAGCGCGAAATGCCGCTGCGACATGGAAATATAATCAGTTTCTTTCTTTTGAAAACGTACATATGATGTTTAAAAACCCTGGATGTGGGTGGAAGCAGCTCAGATTGTTTATGTACACACTAGAAAAAAAGAGCAGCAAGGCAATGATTTCCAAAAAGAGAATTCAAGGGCATCAGTCAGCTTGTTCCCTGGACTTGTGTCAACAGTTTCCATTTTAACAGATTTGTTTTCATTACTCCTTTTCCCCAGCAGGTCTTATGGTCAGCTCCTGGCCCACTGAGCAGCTGCTAGCCTGAAGCTGGCCTGCTATTAGCTTTGAGTTATCTTTACTAAGCAGAATGTAAACTGCCTGATGGCCAAAGAAAATAACTGGAAAGAAAAACAGAACAGCTTCAGAGACACTGCCATTTTCACACGAGCAGTGAGGAGTGAGCAAAGCAACCTCGAGCATTAGTAGTAACAGCAAAGCCCTGTTTTAAAAACACGCTCATTGACAGAAGCAATAGTTATGGCTTTTGTATCATGGAAAGAGGTTCTCAAGCTTCACTAACACGCACAGAAAAGGTTCAGATTGGATAACAGTGCACATGGCCCTCACTCACTGAACAGGGAGAGCCTGGCAGCAGGGGGCAGGATTCACTCACAGAGAGATATGGCACACAGCACATGTGCATGCTTCACACAGAGTAGGGTGCAGCCATGCCAATCATAGTGCAAGCTTCACTCACACAAACATACAGATGATGGAAATCATACACAGGAGAAGAGAGGTGTCCCCTTACTCATATCAGGTACAGCAACATCAGTCTCCGTGCAAGCTTCACTCACACAGACAACATATAGATAAATTACAGGCAGGCATAGCGAGAGAATGCCTCACATACATCAGGTACACTCATGTCAGTCACAGGGCAAGCGCCCCTCCTATAAACAACATATAAATTAATTATAGGCAAGACCAGAACGAGCTTCCCTCACTCATACATTAGGTACATCCATTTCAATCGCAGTGCAAGCTTCACACATACACAATCATAGACCGGAGCAGTGTGAGCTTCACTCACCTATACATGCATTACAGCCTGCATGGAGAACATGCCCACCCCCTACAGCCCATGACTGAGCACCGCGTATCGGCGCTCAGACCAATCACAATGCTGCATTGCAGCTTTGTGATTGGCTTAGGGGCAGGAGCCTGGCTGCCTGCTTCCTGTTATGACCTGGTGACGGACACAGGTGAGCGGGAGGGAAGATGCGGGACCTGGCCGCAATGCCGCTCGTGCCCCCTCCCTCCGCGTGTGCCTGCCTCCACCCCCCCACTCACCCCTCCCGTGAGCCGTTCTGGCTCCCCCTGGTCTCAGCACTCATGAAGGGACTTTCGCACTGCAGTTACTCACTGTGGAGGTCCTGCCACAGGGCGGGGCTACTGCCACGAGACTGGGACCACCACCACAAGAGCGGGGCCCCCGCTACGAGTGCGGAGGCCCTTTGTGAATCTGCCCCTTGGTGTTTATAATGTTGTCTTTGTGCTCGTAAGTGAATTGAATGTTTTTTGTCATTTGGAAACCAGATTAAAATTTCAAGCATTGCACACGTTCATTTTTGGACTCATTTTAAAGCACCTGTGTATTCATTTGTTTGTTTCTGGCAATTGTTGCTATGCCCCAACTTTCTGCAGTGCACAGAAGGCTCTCACACACATAACTCAGTTTTTAAACTGAAGGCCTCACCATCAGCCGGCTGGCGTTCATCTGGATCCCACAGCTATAACAGCAAATTCCAATCTGAAAGTGCTTTCTGCACAAACTGCACTTTGTTTCTCTAGCACAGGCTTGAAAAATCTGTTAACCTCCCTACACCAATAAGGCTCGACCTATGAGCGGTCTATTATCCTTGAGAAAACAAAGGTAGTCATATTTGGCCAACGGATAATCAAGAAAAAGACATGGCACTTTGGAGGCAGCCCCGTGGGCAGAAGTAGAAACTATAATTACCTAGGTGTATGGCTCCAGTGCCCCTGGTCTCATCAACTGCATTTAAACACACACTTGCATCGCAAATCGCAGCACTTCAATTTCTGGAAAACAAATTGCAAATACCAACCTGGTAGCCATTGCTTACAGCGAAAAGGGCAAAGTTCCTACCAACGTGAATATTTGGCCTGGAAATCTTCCTTGGAAAATGTGCAAACTTCCTGAACATTGCACTGACTTAAGTCTTCCGCCTCATTTGCCAACTGCCACAAAGCCCCTCACTGGCACAAATCAGACTGGAATTTGGTCTCCAAAACTGGAACACGGAGGGTTATTTTCTCAAATATGCATCGCTGCTGAGGCAGGCAAACCCAAACACAATAAGAGCATTGTTATGGCAGGAAAGTGCATCAAACACGCCCCCAAATCCAAACTCCTGGCCGGAGAAAATAGCAGCATGAGTTCAACATTTGAAGGTGGGGCAACTTTGACAAAAAAAGCTTACCTCACCAGGCTTTCAAGCTAGCACTGAACAAACAAAGCAAGCAGCTCACCTGTCGGGAGGACAAAGCCAAATACAGAATACGCAGCCATGCCTGGATGACCAACAATACATACAATGCACCAACCGCACAGGCTTACATGGATACCGCCTTAAGAAAGTATATAAAAATAAAAATGCTGCAAGGCAGATTCGGGCTCCTATCATCACTCAACGCCCTTCCAAAATGGCACCAACCTACAGAGAACAACGAGTGCAGGCTTAACCAACATCCTCCGGAAGACTTCCTGCACATACTATGCATCTGCCCAGTTGTACAACCTTGGAGCAAAATCAGTCTTCGAAACATCTTCAATTCAAATGGCATCAGATCGTGCCGCCAAGCAACATGGTCAGCGACTAGCTGCCGCCCCCCCCCCAATCCGGCACCCAAAACCAAGGAACGTGGACACGAGACGTGTTTACTCTTTGGAAGGCGGGCGCTAGTCGCCCGGCCGTATTTATTAAAGTATGAAATTAAAAAAGGGTTTTAATTGCATAATCAACAATGAAATACAAAAATCAGCAGGACATTCAGTTATACAATCATTATCAACAATTTTGAGAGCCTGACCTTAACAAAACTCTAATACAAATTGTTCCTAGCTTAACTAAACATCCTATCTTGATTTTTGTACATTTCTGGCCATATGGCAGGGTCACTACCGGTGTCAGGTCCTACAAGCTGCGCCTTCCCCTTAGAAGTGCGCATGCGCAGTGTTACCCCGGGAATTGCCCGGTCTACGCCCCAAACTCCATTTACCCACTAAAGGAGGGCCCTTACTCTGCGCCGGTGGCGTCATGAGTCCACGCGCGCGGGGTGGCTACCAGCCTAAGGAAAGCGTGAACTACTCCTACCCGCGCTCCTTTGCATATTACCTTGCCCCTGGAGTACTGGGAGTGGCCCGCAGGCTCCTCCCCCTGGGCGGGAACCTCCAAGGATGATGCCCGCCCCCTCAGACCTCAAATATGTGCTCACCGATAATGACCTTACCGCATGCCCCATACCTAATAAATACGACGACCTATGGAAAAAAGTCTAAAGGACAACTACACTGGCTAATAAATAACAGTATCCACGCATAGCTAACGGGGAAAAAAGGCCTAACGACACATGGCATAGATTACAACTCGGTTCACGCATGCTGCCCATAATCACAATAACTACGTATATCTACAAAGGGAAAAAAGGCCTAAAGACACATAACTTCAAATCTAGTTCACTTCACACTTCATTTTTTTCTAGAGGGAAAAAGTCCTGATAACAGATCACAAAATACCACAACAACCTACTCTCTCCCGCGGTCTATCCCTATGAGACTTACCATTAGACCGGACATAACGCTGCTTAAACTTTGTACCAAGGGATGGTGGGTGGGAAACAAAGAAGCCCCGAACGCGGGGCACAACGTTCCGTGAGGGAGCGTCCAGGGACAAGGGAGTCTCCTGGGCGCTCCCTACCTCTTATTCCCGAGGGGCCGGGTGGCCCCTCCTCACGCCCGCCCCCCCCGACCCGGAACCAGTCCATTGATTCCGGGTCAGGAGGGGCGCCGGCCAATCGGCGGTGGGCCGCGCCCCCAGGGCACGCCCCCACCGTCGAAGGACCTGAGGGGAGAGGGGGTGAGGCGGTCGCCGCGCCGCCATGCGTGCGGGGGGGCCGAGGGCCCCCCCTTTTCACATGGTCAGCGACTAGCTGCCGCCCCCCCCCCAATCCGGCACCCAAAACCAAGGAACGTGGACACGAGACGTGTTTACTCTTTGGAAGGCGGGCGCTAGTCGCCCGGCCGTATTTATTAAAGTATGAAATTAAAAAAGGGTTTTAATTGCATAATCAACAATGAAATACAAAAATCAGCAGGACATTCAGTTATACAATCATTATCAACAATTTTGAGAGCCTGACCTTAACAAAACTCTAATACAAATTGTTCCTAGCTTAACTAAACATCCTATCTTGATTTTTGTACATTTCTGGCCATATGGCAGGGTCACTACCGGTGTCAGGTCCTACAAGCTGCGCCTTCCCCTTAGAAGTGCGCATGCGCAGTGTTACCCCGGGAATTGCCCGGTCTACGCCCCAAACTCCATTTACCCACTAAAGGAGGGCCCTTACTCTGCGCCGGTGGCGTCATGAGTCCACGCGCGCGGGGTGGCTACCAGCCTAAGGAAAGCGTGAACTACTCCTACCCGCGCTCCTTTGCATATTACCTTGCCCCTGGAGTACTGGGAGTGGCCCGCAGGCTCCTCCCCCTGGGCGGGAACCTCCAAGGATGATGCCCGCCCCCTCAGACCTCAAATATGTGCTCACCGATAATGACCTTACCGCCACAGGCCAGTATTGTTAACCGACGATCTGGCCTCCCCCTCTAGCCCCTATCTCAGGACACATCCTCCTACCCCAGCCCTCCAGCCAAGCCCAGATATTGTCAGCCCATAGGACATTACCCTCTTCTGTCAGATGAACCCCGTCTTTCAAGTAATACTTTTGACCCCAGATGCACCCATGAGGTATTGACTGTAACACGGGGGTTCGGAACAACCTATCCAGCCGTGTGTTGATCCTCTTTACCGAGTGATTCAACGCCCTGACTGAATCGCCCCCCCGCCACTGAAGTCGAGGTATTAGTTGTGACCATACTAGTGTGCACCCGGGGCAGGTCCTAGCTATCCAACCCGCTGTTGAGATAATCTCCTCAATCAAGGTGCGCCTGCCCAGTGTTGCCAAATCGTTCTCCCCAAGGTGAAGTATCACCACTGACGGTGGAGCCCGCTGGCGTGCTAACAGCCCTTGGAAGGATCCCCTAAACTCGTGAAGACACAACCCTCCTCTGCCAAAGAACGTGATATTCAACCCTAGTTGTGCCGCCCTTTCCTTCTTGTCACCTGACAGGAAAACACATTCCGCTCGCTTAACATATGAATGACCAACAATCCAGACATTGTTCTTTGTTGTTTCCTGGTCGCCGCTCCGTGCCGATGAATATTGGCGGTGCCCGACGACAAATTCCTCCCCTGCGTAACAGGTCTGAGAAACTGTAAGAGAGCGGAAAAGAGACCAAGCGTGAGTGACAGGTAATCATAGCATGTCAATCCGAACATAACGTTTATAGCAGTCTGACGACCACCTCCCAATTGTCTTCACTCTTTCCACTGGGAGGCCCCCCGCCACCGCCTCAGTTGCTGCCCCAATCCTGAAAGAATGAGATCCAAAATCTCTAGGATCAAGACCCGCTTTTGTAACCCCAATTTCGAACACTCTCCTGAATTGATACCTGGTCAAGGGGCTCCCGTCGGCGTGACAGAGCAACGCCCCGCCTACTGAACCGACCAATAATCCCAAGAGTGATTCCACGTGCCTCACCGGGCAGCACGGGTTGGCGGGGGCCCGTTGCAGAACTATGGTGTGACCCCTAGCTTCTTGATCGGTCTTTGATTTCTGGATAATCACCCACATGGTGTCACCCCTTATCGTCACCCCAGCCTTCTGCAAGCCGCCTAGTATGTCAGCCTTAGATCCTGCCACAAGTTCACTAATTCTCAGTGCCCCATAAAATGCCAGGGAGAATGCCGCCCTAAAAAGAAGCACTTCCCACTCTGAGTTACAAACCATCTCCAGCTTGCCCAGTAAGGCTGTTAGCCGGGCCAACCCCATGGGCTTCCTTTTATCCTTCTGGTGTCCTTGAATACGGCGCCATCCCCTTAAAGCCTTGCGTATCATAAAGGTATTGGTGGGATCCCGAAAGCCCCTAGCTTGAGCGAAGAATGACACTGCTGCCCTATGTCTGGTTGCCGCTGCTACCGAGCGCCCCTCTTTGTGCATCCATTCTAAATATGCTGCAAACCCATCCTCCTTTGCCCAAAGCACTTCCCACTTGGGCCCCAAAAAGGAACAATAAGACAGAAACGCCCCTTCGTAAGCCGTCTTGGTCCTGGGGGCTAGGCTAGCGACCACGAGGTCTTGTAATCTGGGGCACCAATCTGCCAAAGTACTGCTGGGAAGTGTGCTGGCGAGGGGTCTGCTGTGGGGAGATGCTCCCTGAAAACCTGCATTTTGAAGCGAGAAAGGGCGTCAGCAGCATTGTTTAAAACACCAGGGACATGTTTGGCTCTAAAATTGGCATTCAGTTTAAGGCAACGCAGAACAATTTCTTTGATCAGACGAAGTATGAAAGGACACCGCGCCCCCTGCTGATTGATACATTCCACCACTGTCATGTTATCTGACCAAAACACCACTGATTGGTTACATAGGTGTTCGGGCCAAACCATCAGTGCCACCCATATTGGAAAAAGTTCCAGGAAGCCAATGTTGCCGAGCAAACCCCATGTGTTCCATTCCTCTGGCCATTGTTGAGCGACCCACCTATTCCCTAGGATGGCACCAAAGCCCACACTACCGGCCGCATCGGTCCATAATCCTAACTCCGCTGATGTAGTGAGCGGGCCGGGCCAGACCACCCTACCGTTAAAATCCTCCAGGAATGCCATCCAAATAAGCATATCCTGGCGAATTTCAGCCGATAGGCGCGTGCGGTGGTGCTTTTCCCTCAGCCCCTGCATCGCGTGCGCGATGGAGCGAGAGAAGGGGCGAGCCATTGGGATGATTCTTAGTGCGAAATTCAGTTGCCCTACCACCTCCTGTAATTGCTGCAAAGTGACCTTCTCCTTCCGGAGGCATAACTGTAGCGACGTTTTGAATTTGCGCACCTTGTCCTTAGGTAGTCTAAAACATTTCTCAAATGAGTCAATCTCAATGCCCAGAAATTCCAAGCAGGTGGTCGGGCCCACTGTCTTCCCAGGCGCAAGCGGGACCCCAAAAGCCCGCATGAGCACGCAAAATTCCTGCAATGCTAGTGCGCACTCCTGAGAACCCGCTGTACCGAGAAAGAGGAAATCATCTAAGTAATGCATGACCCTTTGATGGCCTGTCACCTGTCGCATGGCCCATTCAAGAAATGAACTAAACATCTCAAAGTAGGCGCAAGAAATAGAACAACCCATAGGCATGCATTTGTCCATGTAAAACCTATCCCTAAAGGTGAAACCTAAAAGATGCTGGTCTGCCGGGTGGACTGGGAGGAGGCGGAAGGCGGACTCTATGTCTGATTTCGCCATCAGCGCCCCGGGTCCAGTGGCCTGTAATAAGGTCACAGCCTGATCAAAAGAGGCGTACTTAACACTACAGATACCTTCATCAATGGCATCATTCAGGGAGGCCCCCTTTGGCGCTGATAGGTTATGAATCAATCTGAATTGCCCCGTCTCTTTCTTGGGGACAACTCCCAGTGGGGAACACACAAAATTGTGTACTGGCACTGTAGAAAAAGGGCCAGATATCCTGCCTAAGGAAAGCTCCTTGTCAATTTTGGCGGCCACAACAGCTGGATTGTGTGTGACTGATAATTGATTCCTACAGTGCGCACTGCCTGTGTATCCCCCGGCCGGGATCCTAAAACCTTTTGAAAAACCTTCCTGAAGTAGGGTGGCCGCTTTGTGGTCAGGGTATCTGTTCAAGAATGGAATCATTGCCACCACATCCACTGGAGTGGGGGGGCGTGACGTGTCTGACTTATAGTGGCCTTCCCCTACCCCTCTGTCCCGTGTTACCTTGCTTGGACCTACAGGTAGATTCTGGGTGAGAAGGGTGCCCACAGGAGGCACATGCATGTCTAAACTTACACGCGGCCCTTGTGCAGGTACGCTTATTAAAATCCCAGCACACCCCTTTCTTTTCTGGCCCACCTGCCCTAAATTTCCCAGGCACTTCACTCGTTTGGGGGGGCCGAAAGGGCTGCTGTGGTCTAGTGAACACCCTGCCCGCACCGAACTGAGGGGGAGGTGCAGTGTCAGAGAACTGTTTGTGCCAGGCCATGGAGTCTACCGTGTCCCATGGTAATGCTCTATTGAATTCCAACGCCTTCCTAAAATTCACATCATAACCCTTCCATGCTTCCCCAGAATACTGTTGACTCCACCCCACAATCCTGCTCGAATAGCAGGCCAATGCAGCCTGCAGATCTGGAGGACGCTCAGCCTTAACTGCAGTGAAAACGGCCCATGCTTGCATCCAATTATTGAGATTTTCTTCAACCCTGAATCTAGTACACTGCGCCCTCCATTCACTCGGGAGCATCCACTCTTTCAGTGCTTTTGCTTGCTCCATTTCCCTATTATCCAATAATAAAGAGTAAATGTACACGTATTTATCAGCCCAAATCATTTCTTTGACAGCTAAAGACACATGTTGAGCTAGATTTTCGCTCCTGGAAGGTACTACGCCGTCCCCCAAGAGCGGCAATGCCACTTCCTTACCAAGTGCGGGCACCGGGGGCGGCTGCCCTTGTACTCCGTCCAGCTGGGGAACACTTGAACCTGCAAGGGGAGAAGAAATTGGCAATGCAACACTGTCGGCGATCGGTGCCGATCTGATTTTTTCCATGAACCTTGCCGCCTCTGCCGCATAGTCTGCCGAATTCGGGAAGGCTCCTCCTTTTTGGAGCCATGGCATCATGGCCGTCAAGTGAGCTAAGAATTCGGGTGGCATTGAATCTACGTTACCCCCCGGGACAACAGGTACCACTGGGGTTATGCCCATTGGTCCTGGCACCGCTGGCAGAGCGGGTATCGGGTGTGGCCCGCCTGTACCCGGGATTGTGGGCACCGGTGCGGAAGCAGCCCCAGCGTCTACTGGTTGACCTGTCGGCACCGGCACCACAGGGGCAATGGGTGTGGGCACCTGCGGGGGTGGGACCACCGCGGGCGGTGCGGCGGGTAACACATCCCCTTGGACTGGGGTAGGTACCGCCTCCTTGGGTCTTTTGGACCTAGGTTTCCCTTGTGGGGTGACAAATTCACCTCTTGGCACTGGTGCCACCCTCTTGCGGACTGGTCTCCCGGACGGGCCTGGTGCCTCGCCATCTCTATCCTCCAACCGGGCTTCCCGCTCCTTAATTTGTCCTAGCTGTTGTTTAATGTCGCTCATCTCCCGCATCATAGCCCGCATCATAGCCTCCATGTTGGACCCCCTTTTTCCACCCCTTGGACCTGGCATGACGCTTAACCTCACAAACAAAAAACACCCGCTGCCTACTTAGTTCCCAACAGGTCAACTGTGTGTACCTTTCAGATGGAGGGTCACCAGGGGGCTTTCAGCACCATGCAACGGCGACCGCAACACTAGCGGCTTGTCCGCTTATGTAAGGGGTGAGTAGACCTAATGTAGACCCACCCGGCGGCCACCAGGAGCGATGAATGCTAGCCCCCCGTACCCCTCTTACCGACCAGTCCCGTGTACTCGCCGGCGATATTGTTCTATGATCACGTCCCCCACCAGGCTGCGCGTTTAATCTCCTTACGTCCTCTCTGAAGAATGAATTGGACCAATAATGTCGTTAGCAACCTGGAATAGAGAAATGCATTAACACCGTGTGACAAAGCAGGGGCAAGATCAGGAAAAAACTTGGTTCAGATACACTGGAGGTTTGAACCCCCCTTGTTAATAGCAAAAGACCAAGGCCTTACAGAACAGTTATAAAATCTCAATTCACCATCACTCCTTATTAAACAGAACAGTAATTTTCCTTCAGTCCACAATCTTATACCGTTCCCCCCATCCAGGTGGCTCTTATTGAATAATAGTTACACAGGGCACTTCGCTTTATCTCTTTGAACAGTCATGAAAAGAAAACAGTTGTCCAATACTTATTAACTTTCATAAGACAGTTAACTTTTCTATCTGTACAATATTGCACTTTATTCCATTAGAAATATGCCCCACTAAATTCTGGGCTCCCTCCCAGGTCCTGCCCTGGTCGACCCTGCTTAGCTTCAGAAAGTGCTGCTTTTGTTCCGCCGGAACAGCCTCTACGTTCTGCCCTAAAATGGCGGGAAAACCTCTCTTTGTACCGCGTTATGAAACCTCTCTTTGAAATACGCTGTTAAATCAACAGTGAGTATCGTCCCCACCAACAGTCGCTCACTTCTGCCCCGCTATGCCCGCCGCTTCTTTCAGCGCGGCTCCTCTCCCTTACCGGCTGCCTGCAGGACCCTAAATCCACCGGCCGACCGGTGCGCCGTTCCTGGACCACCCGCCCTTTCCAATACCTTGCGGGACCTCGAACCGGCCCGTACCACGCTCACAACCCGATCCGGCCACCGGCTCCCGTCGAGCCACCGCTCCTCGGAAAGCTCCCCCTCACAAGACGGCCGACTCCACGCGGCGGATATCTGCAATCCAAGGGACTTCGTAACCTGTAAAAGGAAAAGACCCGATCCCGCCACCGGCTCTCAGCTAGTCACTGCTTCCCGAAAAGGCTCCCCCACACACGACGACTGACTCCACGCGGCGTCTGTATAAAAAGAGGACTCCGGAACCTGTAACAAGAAAAGACAAGAAATTAATCAAACAAAGAAGCCCCGAACGCGGGGCACAACGTTCCGTGAGGGAGCGTCCAGGGACAAGGGAGTCTCCTGGGCGCTCCCTACCTCTTATTCCCGAGGGGCCGGGTGGCCCCTCCTCACGCCCGCCCCCCCCGACCCGGAACCAGTCCATTGATTCCGGGTCAGGAGGGGCGCCGGCCAATCGGCGGTGGGCCGCGCCCCCAGGGCACGCCCCCACCGTCGAAGGACCTGAGGGGAGAGGGGGTGAGGCGGTCGCCGCGCCGCCATGCGTGCGGGGGGGCCGAGGGCCCCCCCTTTTCATTCTGGTCTGCTTGAAGGGTCCAACACCACAAACCATGGCATACTTTGCAAAATGTATATTAAAGGTGGATTCTCTCGAACAAGTCTACAATTAAATCTGCAGGAATCGGAACAGAGCCCGCCCACAATCTCCTTTTAGGAATGTCCTCCGGCCTCCATTTATAACTGGACCAAAATTTGCCAAATGCACTTCACTTTATTAACTCATCTCGTCATCAAATATGTCAAAGAAAATGCACTTTAGCTCTTGCAACAAAACAAGGGACGAATCGTTTTAGTATGTATAGCGCCTGGATTCGGGACGGCAAGGTAGCACACACCCCTCTGTTGAATACCATCTTAAGCGGAAGCACGGCATTGCAACATTTTACTTGCTGTTCGATTTGGACGAAGACTTTTTTAGCCTACGATGACGACCTTAAACTCTTTTCACTTCTCTTTTTTTCTACTTTCTCAGTACATTATGAGACTAATCTACTGATCTCGCTTTTTACGTTTTTTGTAGTAGATTGCAATGGTTTATATTAATCGGGCAAATAAAGTATTTCACAGTTGGTTTCTGCAGTGGGCCACCAATCAAAACACCAACACCTGTATTAGTGTGTGAGCAAGCTAAATCGCTCAAGGAGCAGATCAGTGGTCTTATTCGTCTACAAATTAAGCGCTTCAACCTAAGAACTTTAAGGGACACCAAAGTACAGTAGAAATGATTGGGTACACATGAAATCTCTCTCAATAGCCATCCAGATGGAGGCAGAACTAATTCTCCAGGGCTGCAGCTGATCCTCGGACAGCCCCACTGTAATCGCCTACACTACGAAGGATTAAGGTTTACAGAGTGCGTCAAGAACACGAAGCAATTACTTCCTGTTAAACAGAGATGCAATTGTTATAAGCAGTGAAAATACAGTGAATTCGTACAGAGGTAGGACGCGGCCACTGCCTCGGCTCTTGGGTTGAGCAGGTCTGTATATAGGCGCTGCATTGCATCCATGGCATGGGGGCTTTCTTAAGTGAGGACAGGCTCAGACCTAATCCTGAGGGGATAAACAGTATTGACATTTGACCTCACTGGAGCCAGGTAATACTTGGATAACATTCTTCTGCACTAATATCATCAGGAGACGTCTCTCCATGTTGGACCTTTAAAAGGGCCATAAGCCAGCGCCTTCCGGTCTCTGTGTCCGTCTAGTACAGCGGGAACAACATCGAGGACGGGGAATGGTAATCTGGACTTTACAGACTTTGGAAATTTCCTTTTGGAAAAATAATGAAGCAGGGTGTGCATGGGTTGGACAAGGGTTTTCGAGCTCCTCTGTTCTGCACAGAATCACCGGGTCTTGGAGGCTGCATGGGGCCATCACAAGGGGCGGGGAGCGGCCTTTATGCCCCTGGCCCTGCACTTTCCAGGGCCCCACTCTCATGCAACATTTATTTATAGATTTTTAATTGCAAGCAATCCTGCATTGTTGTTAATAAAGTGACTTAGATGACCACTAGATGGCGCAAGACGCAATATTATCCCTTTCCCTGAAGTACACTTTTTAGCCCCTTGCATGCTGGGGTTATTCCCCTGCTGTGCTGGGGGGAGGGAGGGCACGCACAGGGCCCCGGTTCTCATGACAAGCTCAGCTCGTCATGAGGCACAGTGCTCGTGTGCGCCTGACGAGCTGAGCACGTCATGACCACACCCGTTTTCGTGGAACGTTCAGCACAGCAGGGGAATTAGCCCAGTGTGCGAGCATTCCACGGCTCAGGACGAGCTCAGCTCGTTATGAGCACCAGAGCACCATGCCTCATGACAAGCTGAGCTCATCATGAGCATGCAACGGGTTAATAGCTAGAAACAGGTGCGGATTCATCACACCTGGGCAAAGGGGAAGAAGCACCTAGGGATCCGCATTAGGTTTTGCTAGCAGGCCTTGCACCAACGCCTCAGGCTGCAGGAGCTTGCACAGTCCAAAATGGTGTAGAAATGCACCTGGACCGTCACAGTCACCCAATCAAGAAGGGACACAACCAAAGAATCTTTTCTTTACCCTCAACACATTTGCCATATCAAGAACAGTGGGTGTGGAGGCCACAACTGGCTATATTTACTTAACTGTGAAATCTATTGGATAAGATCAATTTTGAGAAATCAGGTTGTTGGCTGATGGGGGTGAAACCCCACTCAAGCAACGCCCACAATCCTTTTTTTTTTTTATTTCCGTAATTTTTTATTAAAGATTATATTTACATGGAGCATACATATACATGGGAAGAAGAAAATAAAAAGAAAAGAAAAAAACGCCCCGGGCGAGGGGGGAGAATGGGAACAATAGTAAGCAAGAAATCAAAGTTAGTACTGGGTAGCTCACATGCAGACACGGAGGGTAGACTGCTGGTGACCAGTCTGACAAGAGGAGAGGAAACAGTGGACGTGGCCAACATCTATGGCCCTAACACTGAGGACAGGCCCTTCTGGGACAGAGTGGGAGAACAACTAAACGCCCACAATCCTTATCAGAGTTTGCCACAAAAAGTCAGTAAATTAACCCGTGCTTAACCTCCTGGTAGCTTGGTACAAAAGCAGTCAGGCTTAACTTAGAGGCAATGATAATAGGATGTATGCAGCGTCAGCCAGTAATAAAATGAAAAAACACCACAAGAAAAATCCCACACCGGTTTAGAAAAATAGGGTCAAATGTAATTGAAACCAAGGCAACAAAAATCTATCAGTAGAACTGGAGATATGCAGTTTATTTAAGGTTAGTAGAGAGCCTAAAAGCATAAAGCACTACTCGCAGTTATCTGGTCATGCGAGACCAGGTGAAAGTCACAAATTCAGGCCGACTGCGATGGAGAGCAGGCTGGATACAGGGACCAGGTTAGTCCAGCTGAATAAGTAAACCTTCTAAAGCCTAGTGCAAAGAGCCCAGTTCATGGTGGGTGAGGTTGCACTGAGCAGCAGGACATTCCAGATGGCCATTGCTGCAGCTTGAAGCACAGGCCAGGTGGTCGATGCTGTGTGATGGAGATCCTGTCAGTGGTCATTGCTGAAGCTTCAAATTGGTGGTTTCCACAGGCTATAGCTGTGACACGAAGAATAGGGTTCAACTGAGCTTCCCGTGGAGGGAAGATCGTGGCACAAATGGGCTTGTTTGTAGTCGTGAAGGGACCAAAACTTCAGATCTCTCATTTTCTTCAAGAGGAGATCAAGAGATGCTTCACCAAGGGTCCAGGACATGGAAGGCACCTCTTAGGGATCAGAACTGCACTCCAGCAGGGTTCATGCAGGTGCATTTTCATGTTGAGTTGCAGTAAACAGTTGCAGCAGGCCAACTGGGCAGTTGCAGGGGGGCCTCTGGAGCCGCTTGTGTCCCTGTAGCTCAGACCAGGAAGTCAGTCAGTTGAGGAAGAGGATGAAAGGAGCAGGTCTAGTCTTCCTCCTCAGCAAGCACGGCAGGCCTCAAGCAGCAAGGCAATCTTCTTCTGTAGTATCCTCAGGTCTAAGAGTATACTGAAGAGTGGGTCTGAGGCCCCCCTTTTATACCTGGTGCCACTTTGAAATAGGAGACACTTCTGTAGTTTTCACCTACAGAGATGTCTGTAATTTCCAGCCTCTCTGCCCTGCTCCCAGTCTGAGGGGGACAAATAGGTTAATGTGAAGTCCGGGGAGTGTAAGCCCGAGCCAGTGCGTTTCAACTGCAATAAGTGACAGTTCCATCTCCTCCCATCCTGCCAGAGATGACCCATCCTAGTAACACCTAGACCTTCTATTGTGATACTGTTTGGGGGGAAAACACAAAGGCCAACTGCCAAATACACCTAGTTGTGAGCCATGGACAGGCTGCAGCACCAAATAATTAGTACAAGAACATGCAAAAAGTGCCATTTTCAGAATTGAGACTTCAAATCGGCCTTCACCACCAGAGAAGGTTTTAAACTACAATTTCGCAGACACCGAAATTGACTTTCCTATTGCTGCCAATTAAAAGGTATCACTTAATAAATGTAATAAGGTAACCCAATGTTACCATATGGGAGAGGTAGGCCTTGCAATAGAGAAAAATGAATTTGTGAGTTTTTCATTACCAGAACATGTAAAACTTAAAAGTACATGTCCAACTTTTTAAAAACAACGTACCTGCCCTATAGGCGGTTTAGGGCCTACACTAGGGGTGACACATATTAACAAGCATTTGCAATACAATAGGTCTCGCATTTGAGAAAGTTGGAGTTATTGGCGTTGTAAATGACATGGTTTCTTACTTATGGTTTTCATGTATTTCTTTTGTTTGTAGTGGAGTGGGATATAAAGAACAGCATGCAAATTGTCCTAGTTTTTTAGATGTTCATGATCAGTTAGATGTGAACCTTGTGCGATTGAATTGAGTTGTGAAATGCAACCCGAGAACGTTACTTTATTGGCATTGAGAAGTGTAGGCAAAGGTAAAACAAATTCAGTTACACAAAAATAAATCATAACAGTAGGCGGACTGGGGAGTCAATCAAGGTAGAATTTGAGATTGTTCTGTGTAAAAAGTAATATGGGGTTGGGATCAAAAAGTAATGGGGGCAAACCAGATCAAAGGGATGCTTATCTTTGCATTTATGTGCCCTTACATTGCCTCGCATTTTACAGACACTGGTACTAATAGTCTTCCGCAGAGCTACTTGGTAAAACTAGTTAAACATGTGTAGTTAAGTTAAGTTCGCTTCTTTTCGCTTAAAGTTTTGTGCACACCAGTTTTAACCCTGGATATACACCAGACCTGATCAAATAAGAAACTTTACCATGCAACGTGAAATCCGAGAATAAAGTACGCCCACCTTCTATGGACACAACAAATTCTACAAAAAGAACAAATATTCAGCCTTTAGTATCATTACTCGGTGACTTGGGCAAAAAAACAGGACAGCAGGTATAGGGAAGAATGACAGCAGTTTCGGGTTTTCAGTAAATTGTGCACTTCCTGTTACAAAAGTAAAGATTGCTGGAGTAGAGAATAATTAAAGAAGGTTGTGATGCAGTGTAAAGGCTGTGTGTCTGTGCTGTTGAACTACAATATTACCTAATGCTGTGAAATGTCACTATTGGACCACCACAATGCGGGCCTCACATTTGAAACCAGAAACGAAACAATGGGTACACCGCTTTGTTGTCAGCTGTCATACATAGAGCGCTTCATAACTAGAAGGAGGGGGGTAGGGAGAGGGAGAGAAAACGGCACAAAAACACATATCAACTTCCACACATATACACAGAGACAGATGTGCACACAGGTCCACCGACAACTGCGCACGAGCAAACCAGACAAACTCACAAACAGATGCTGTCCCATCCATATACACGCACGGGACACCTAAATGAATGTACACAGACACACACAAGTCATACTAAGTCGCACAAACCATGCAGACAATAGATTGAACACGTCCTCGAAGAATGCATATACACACACCGACATAAACATGCACTTAAAATAAGGTATATGGCATATAGAGACCGAAATACACAATCCCACACACTAAAAACCCACACTGATATTCAGTTTTATACAGAGCAACATACTCCAACCGATCCCTGTGCACACCGACAACAACCACAAAAACAGGTGCATACACAGACATAAAAATACATGTAAACTCAGGGACATTGCAGAGACACGTGCACACAGGCAATACATAGGCACATACACAAAGACACAAATACCCTTGTGCACTCAGGCACACACAGTCACCCAAACACCGCACAAATGTGTGTTCTCTACCTAGCGGAGTGCAGTGAATCTCTGCAGAGTACATAGCTTCGAGTGCCCTTCACTACACTGGCAGACACCCTAGGGCTGTGCATGCTGAAACACTAGATGGCGAGCTATAAGGCAGGAGCAACCTGGTCGGGGCATGGGCCTTCCCAGATGACTTCCCTTGCATCAACAGGGTGAACCCACAGCTGGGCGGTTTGGGTCGGCCTTGCTGAGGTTTGGCTTTAGTATAAATGCACAAATACAGAAGACAGACTTACCACCCCATTGGCTAAAGACATGCTGGGCAGTGCAGCTATACCTTTGGTGTCCATACGGTATGCCACGCTGCCAAAAGTGAAATAAATAATGTTACAAAGGTGGAGTTGGGCGAGCCGCACAGAAGAAAACAAAACTGCAGGCACCATTTAAAAGATTTAGCATGGTGTGCACAAAAGCAAGGCACATGGCAGTGTGTGGGCACTATTATTAAAGAGAAAGCGCAGCATGGCACGCTCCCAAAAAATAAATAAACAAGCCTATAGAGGAAGGAGAGGGAGAGACCTAGCGCCATTGGAGAAACATGGGTGACCTAGCATCATAGTAAGTAGGCAAAGGAAAAATCCAGCACTGCCAGATATGGGTGGAAAGGAACTTTTCAACAAAAGAGTTCTGCAAAACAACAGATAAGGAATTGAAGCGTAAGGACACTGCCCTTGACCAGTGCACCTGACCCTTTAACGGAAGTGAGGTATCTGTTGCCAGAACAAGTTAGGTGCAAAAATAACAATTGATGGACAGAATGTTGAACAATATCAAACATTCACCACAGTACACATATCTGGGCCTAAATCAATTGTTTTGTTGCTCTCCATGCCATTCCATTTGATACCTAGCCATATGCAAACCTGCTTGTTGTGATGCTTGTTTCTGGACCACGGAGGACTTGGCAGTTTGGGCTGAACTGCTCCTATGAAGAGCATGGTCAAGACTGATTTGGATATGGCTGGATCCAAACTGGGGTGGCGTAGTGAGCAAAAGAATTATGGATTTAACCCAGATCTCTTGACTGGCGGTGAATGTTGGATTAATTCAGCATTCCGTCCATCATTTCATGCAGCAGCACAAGTTAGGAGGCAGCAAAGAAGAGCAACATTTAAGTGAACCAATGGTAAGCAGCAGGCCGGATTGCACGTGGGTCCCTTGCTCGCTAAGCAACTGGATTCAAGCTAGCCTGGCTGATGAGGGGTGTGACCCCTGAAACCGGTCCCAGGATGCTTGTTACCGGTGCAGGAAGGACCGTGCTTGGCAGTTTGGGCTGGACTGGTCCCATGAGGACTAGGTCAAGACTGATTTGCCTGGGCGTAGTTTGCGTAGTAGTGCTATGCGAAGTGCACTACGCAAGCTACGCGAACTGCGTAGTGCGGTAGGGAAAATGCTGTTCGCACTGATTGCACAGTGCGGACAAGCATCCGGGACTGTGCAATCAGTGCAAATGGCATCTTGCACAGTGCAAGCGTTTGTTTTTTGCAACTCAAGTACATTTGTACTCAAGTGGCAGCTTTCTCAACGCGGACTGGTAGTTATTCATCGCGAGCGGTCGCGAGCATACGCGACCACTCGCAATGAGAAACTTGACCTACCCGCATTGAGAATATCGCCGGGAGGTATATTTTTCACGCTCGCGATCGGCAACTTGATGTTGCTGATCGCGAACAAGGAAAAAGTCTCGCCGGGATGGTTATTTTGCTCACCTGGTCGCCAACTTGGCGTTGAGGACCGCGACCAAGCAAAAAATGCCCGCTATGTGTTTTTGCACAGTGCTACGTGCAATTCGCGTAGTGCGTAGTAGTGCAAAATACGCACGCTCGGCGAGCGTAGCATAGTCCTATGCCCAGGGTTAATTTGCATATGGCTCAGCCCAAACTGGGGTGGCGTAGTGAGCAAAAGAACGGTGGATTTAACCCAGATCTCGACTGGGGGTGAATATTTGATTGATTCAGCATTCCGTCCATCATTGCTTGCTGCAGCACAAGTTAGAAGGCAGCAAAGAAGAGTGACGTACAAGTGAACCAATTGTAAGCAGTAGGCCGGATTGCACTCCTACAGTGATTGCAGCAGGTCATGCAGAAAGCACAAGTGCGCTGCCTAGGCTTAACCTATTTTCTCTGGTCGAAATGGCAGTTTAAAACTGCATGCACTGACGGGTCTAAGGCATTTTTTAAAAGTCTGCTTCACTGTTACTTCAGTAACACAAGAACCCCAGATTGGCTATGTGTTCCAAGCACCACTGCCCCATAAAATCCGTCAGAGGGCAAGTAGGTGAGTATGTCACTTAGGAACTAGAGACCAGATCTTTGTGGCTGGAGATTGGTGAGGATATAGCTAGTTCAGACACTGTATAACTACAATTATAGAAGGGACAGTAGATACAGCAAGGGAGAGGTTGAGGGCACTGGATTGTACAGTCACAGCTCCAGTTGGCAGCAGCGGCAACCAAAGTTAAGCTGATAACCGGAGTGTGTGAAACAGGACAAGCAAGTCTACATTTAAAATGAGTAACCAGCAAACATCCCAGACAATTGTGGAGCATCAAACAAAACATGTAGCATCTTGATTGTGAAACTCAGAGGCGGTGTAATATGGGGAAGAATAATCACAGAGGGGAAAAGAGATACATTTCTGGATATGCTCACCATGATACAAAGGTAGAGAGAGGAATGTGGAGAAAAGCCGTATGGCATGCCCTACATCCTAATTGTATCCTTAGTAGAAAACCTATTATGGAATCCTCAAACAGTTTACATTAAAAAACACAGGTGGGTAAAAGACATCCTTAATTGGTATGCACCTGGAAGGCTGAAGCTTTAAAATTCAGTCAAAATGAAAACAACACTGTGGAAAATTAGTACGGTTTGGTAAACATTATCTGCGCCATCTTGCCTTTTCCCCTGATGCCACACTTTTTGTCGTGCGCACCCGCCATTTTAGGTGCCTCGATCAGAACCACCCACTGCACGCCACTGGCCCCCAGCATAGCCCTTCGCCCTCGGAAAGCCCGCACGCTGACAACCCCCCCCCGCTCTCGCATGCCTTGGGTCATAAACCCCTCTTCAGCGCAGCTCTGCCTCAGAACCCCATCCTGTTCCCAGCGCGACACCTCCCTTCATTCCTTTCATGGTCCCAGGCCCTTTGATACAAACCCCCTTTCCTGTGTGCCCGTTTGTCTTCCTCGTTCCCAGGCCGCCACCTAGCTCTGCGGATACTGTTTATTGCCCCCCGTACAGTAGGAAGCTTCCCCCCAATTAAAGGACCCTCGAATTGATCAAAGCCCCCACCCTATGATATCCGATCAACCCCCCACCTCCCGTGAATCGGCGGGATGTCCAGCTGCGCGATAATCATCACCTGTTGTGACCGGGGTGGGGACTTCAACTGTAAATGTGTGTGGGAACGGGCCTGAAGGGGAGATTCAGAGGATGTCCTTTCATACTTCAAGGCATTACAAGAATATGTTACCTGCAATAAAGATCATGAAAATGTGTATAAGAGGCCAGGCCTCAGAGATGCGGCTAGAGCACCTCGTGACGATACTGGCTGTCTGAACTGATGTGTTCTCCTCCGGAGAGAATAAACTTTGTTTCCTGCCTTCCAGTCTCCAGCGCCTGCCTCTTCATTGATTAATATTTTGTGGGTTAAAGAGGCGATACCGCCGGGCAAATATTGATTGTCCCTGACCTAGTTTTTACAACACGTCCCTTTGAGTCAATTCTTAAAACCTTTTATTGATACACTGCAGGCAAAATCTAGAACAAGGATAAAATGGAAACTTTGCAAAATTGTGAGAGAGCAGGACACCTGCATATTTCCCAGATGTGTCCAAAGGAAGGATGGATGCCTCCAGTAGGTATGGACAAGCTATTTGCAGAAATCGTTGAATCTGGAGAAAGCCTCGCCATCTGCGGAGGTTGTGAAAGCATACAGACCATGATAGAGCACTAAAGGCAGGCACTGCACTGGTTACACAAAACACTTGGAGAACAGGGTGGCAACCTGGAAGCATTGGCGAAGGGCATGTTGCTTATACTATACATGCATTTTCACATTTTCATTAGCACCTTGAGACCCTCACGGTGAGTAGCTTGCTTTACAACCCCGATTGATTGATTGTGCTTCCAAGGAACCCCACACAAGAGCAGTGTCTCCTTGCAGGTGGGAGAAGAGCTGGCATCCACTGGCGTTTAGGTGACTGTGTTACATCTAAGAGGGCTACAAAATGTGTGCACGCGAAACACCTTAATAGCTGTGAAGTCCAAAGGGGCACAGTCAATCAATCTTCAAAAACCTAAAAGAGGGTTACAACTGAGGCACATGAATATGGATCTTTTTGTCTAATGCTATGCTAATGAGAGCCTTATATTCGGAGCCTTGGTTTTGTGGAATCCGTACCATGACGACGGTCCATGGCATAATAACAGACCAATGTGAAGATGGCTGGCGGAAAATCCTTACAAGAAAGAATATATTATTTATATAATGTTAATAAACTCAAAAGACCTTGGCCAACGACAGACCCAAAAATGTATTTATTTTATTTTAGGAGTTTTGTATAGCGCTAGCCAGACCCGAGGGTATCGGAGCGCTTTACAGCAGTTATATTACAGGAATCACAAGACAACAAGTACAGAAATCTCAAATAGACATCGGTGAACAAATCAGTTCGGAAATCCCGGCCTGTAGTGAGACATAGAGGCACGGCAGTCCTGTGAGTAATTTACAGGAACATTCCTCACTAAGAACTCAGGGTAAGCCCAGCAGCAATACGGTCTACGATGAAGGGGCGACCCCTATGAGGAAGAATGCCACCTAAGTGGATGGGGGAGGGGTCAGTGTCATTGTGGGGATCCCGCCCTGAATGCGGAAACTCCCCCAGGACTGCGGAGACTCCGCCCGAGTGTGGACCAGGCCCAGTAGAGTTCGATCCAAATCGGCTCACACACCCAAGACCAGCGTCGGATTGGTAACGGGGGCATTCGGGCAATGCCCGAGGGGCCGGGGGCAGAGTTCCAGCGGAGGGTTGCTTTTGAGCAGCCTGGAGGTTGATTTGGGTGGTGTCTCTGTTGTTCGACTATACCACCAGCGGCCCAGTGGGTGTCTGAGTGGCCTTTCTGGAGGAAGATGGGCACTCATTACCTCCCGTATAGCAGCAACAGGTAGAGGTGTCACCCCTTTTCTTTCGCTGGGCCTCCCATTAATGTAGGCATACTGAGCGGGGCAGGGGTCCTGAGCAGAAGTGGCCTCACTTGTTTTCAAGTGTGTTTCACTAGTGTAAACTGATGCGTGCATTTTTTTGTTACACACACACACACACCCCCCCTAAGCCCCCCCTTTTTTTAAGTAAAATTACGCTGAAAGCAGTAATTTGAGGGAAGGCATTATGCAAATGTGGGCCGATTTTTTTAAGCGTGCCTGGACCGATTTTTAATCCCAATCCAACCCTGCTCGAGACTCGTGGTTTCCAAGTCTCTGAATACAGGTACCTCAGTAGTTCTTTCCACTAAGGTGCAGGGTGGGAGGGTGTGTGGTAAAAGCAGCATTACCACACAACCTGGACCTTCGTGCTATTCGATCGAGGTACCATGAATATTAACAGGAGCATAACATCCCTTCTAGAAACAAACATTCACTAACTTCTGCACTGTAATACTAGCATAAAGTATAAACACAAAGGAAATAACCCAAAACAGGACCCCTTTTCACCATGGCAGCAACACGCAGCCCCTGGCCGGCTCCAGAGGCCGCGGGACGGGGCCGTGAGTCAGCTCTTCCTCCGCCGCTGACGCTGATTACTTCAAGCAGCATCGGCACTTTTTTAAAGGATTGTCTTTTCCTCCGCATAGCACAATATTTACTGCTGTTTTCACCCGGTTGCTATAGCGCACGAACAGTAGTGACAGTTGCACACACTGCTGCAGTTTCCAATCATAGACACCCCCCCCCTCTCACATAATAACTCCCCCCCCCCCCACCCCTCGCCCCATTCATACAGAAATCATAAGGCTGCACTGAAGGCGGATGTTCCTTCAAACGGTGCTCGCGCACAGCGTCCAATTTTCACATACAAGCGAACAGAAGCCCGTGTGGGGGAGGTTTCTACCCCCCCCCCCCCCCAACAGCGAAAGACCTCTATAGCCTGTTGTACTCAAACATACATGTATTCAACATGTATTCATTCAGGTAAAGGTACACAGAAGATCAGGGCCAGTGACGGATTAGGTTTCCATATCAGAAGAACTCTGTATGGTGAGCGGATACTGGTTCAGCCAATCAAAATGCTTCTGCGAACTACTCTTCACTGCCTCTTTAAACTCAATGAGATTGTGAAGCAGGGATATTAATCAGGCATGGGTCGAGGTGAGAGTTATGTTAGGAGCCTTATGGCATTAACGCTACCAGGCATTAATAGGCGCTAATTGCCCCAGATCATCTTTATATAAGGTCTCTCATCTCAGGCCAGAATTGCAGGATAGGAATTTAAGAGTGGTTAGCGACATCTGTTTCTGGGTTTCTGTTAACGCCCTGCGCAGAGTGCAATAATGCACATTCATATAACGGCTATTAGTGTGAAGACGTTAAGTCTTCTCAGCACTTCCAATCCACAGCTTTGTTTGTGAGGTTTTCAGTTTACAAACTCCCAATACCAAACACGGGATCTAAAAAGGACAACCCTCTCTAGAGTAAATGCAAACGTGACGCTGTACCTCAAATTCAAGTGAAAACTAATAGGTATCAAAATAGTTTGTATCAGGGGCCAACTGGAATCAAATCAATGTTACGTCATAATACTACTTCGTTTTAAAGGTCACATCCAAGGACTCCACTCTCTCTTTCTCTTTCTCCCCTCCCTCGCTGCCCAGGCTACTGTTCAACGAACAGCAGACTCATAGAAACAACCACATTTCAAAATTGTTGTGGAAAGGGCACTGTCTGAATTTGGGAGCCTAGGTGGAAATCAGGCCATAAAGTATATGTCAAAAAGCAGGAGAAGGTCACATCTGTTTGAAATATACAGACTGGGATTTACAGGTTAACACGACCAATAAACTCGCAGACTCCAGCATGGATTGAGAAGAGCAGCCACAGATAACCCAGGGTTATCAGTACAAGGCACCACTCACCTCCAGGTCAGACCAGAAGGCCAGATGCTGCCCAAGGAGGGCCCGGTGAGGTGAGCAGTCGTTTTCAGGGGCCATCTTCCATAGGCCTTCTGGGAACTGCACAGAGGGATCCAGGTCTAGAACATCACGGTACCCACCCTTGTGACTCACATCCCTGGAGGAGGCCTTCTTGCTGGCCGCTGCACTAGAGCAGAAACTAGTTCATTCATAAAGCATCCTACCAGGCAACACCGGACCATTCATAAAGAATCCAGCCACGCAACACCAGTCCATTTACAAAGAACCCAGACATTCAACACCGGACTAGTCAAAATGTACCCAGCCATGCAACAACCACTAGATTCAAAATGATTCAGCCATGCAACACCAGTCTATTCAAAACGAATCCAGCCATGCAACACCAGTCCATTCAAGAAGAATCCAGCCACGCAAAACCAGCCCATTCAAGAAGAATCCAGCCACGCAAAACCAGTCCATTCAAAACAAATCCAGCCATGCAACACCAGTCCATTCAAAACAAATTCAGCCACGCAACACCAGACCATTCTAAACAAATCCAGCCATGCAAAACCAGTCCATTCAAGAAGAATCCAGCCACGCAAAACCAGTCCATTCAAAACAAATCCAGCCATGCAACACCAGACCATTCTAAACAAATCCAGCCATGCAACACCAGCCCATTCAAAACAAATTCAGCCACGCAACACCAGACCATTCTAAACAAATCCAGCCATGCAACACCAGTCCATTCAAAAAAGAATCAAGCCAGGCAACACCAGTCCTTTAAAAAAGAATCAAGCCATGCACCAGTCTATTCAGTAGAATCCAGCCTCACCAGATACCAGTTCATTCATAAAAAAATCCAGCCACACAACACCTTTCCATTCAGAAAATATCCAGCCACGCAACACCTTTCCAGTCAAAAAGAATCAAGCCACGCAACACCAGTCCATTCAAAAAGACTCAAGCCACACATCATGACTCCATTCAATAGAATCCAGCCACACAACACAAGTCCATTCATAAGAAATCCAGTCATGCAACACCAGACCATTCAAAAAGAATCCAGCCATGCACCACAAGTCCATTCAGAAGAATCCAGCCACGCAAAACCAATCCATGCAAGAAGAATCCAGCCAAGCAACACCAATCCATTCAAAAAGAATCAAGCCACGCAAAAAGAGTCCATTCAAAAAGAATCAAGCCAGGCAACACCAATCCATTCAAAAAGAATCAAGCCACGCAACACCAATCCATTCAAAAAGAATCAAGCCAGGCAACACCAATCCATTCAAAAAGAATCAAGCCAGGCAACACCAATCCATTCAAAAAGAATCAAGCCACGCAACACCAATCCATTCAAAAAGAATCAAGCCAGGCAACACCAATCCATTCAAAAAGAATCAAGCCAGGCAACACCAATCCATTCAAAAAGAATCAAGCCGCGCAACACCAATCCATTCAAAAAGAATCAAGCCACGCAACACCAATCCATTCAAAAAGAATCAAGCCACGCAACACCAATCCATTCAAAAAGAATCAAGCCTGGCAACACCAGTCGATTCAAGAAGAATCAAGCCATGCACCACCAGTCTATTCAGTAGAATCCAGCCACACCAGATACCAGTTCCTTCATAAAAAAATCCAGCCACACATCACCTTTCCATTCAAAAAATATCCAGCCACTCAACACCTTTCCAGTCAAAAAGAATCAAGCCACACAACACCAGTCCATTCAAAAAGAATCCAGCCATGCACCACCAGTCCATTCAGAAGAATCAAGCCATGCAACACGAGTTCATTCATGAAGAATCCAGCCACACACCACTAGTCCATTCATAAGGGATCCAGCTATACAACGCCAGTCAATACATAAGCAATAAAGCCATGCAATGCCAGTCAGTTTATAAAGAACCCAACTGCACAACACCAGTCTATTTGTCAAGAACCCAACCACACAACACTTGGACACGAACACCAAAGACCCACACTCATACTATCTTCGTCTCCAAAATGATCAATAGATGAGCTGCTGTTACACTCTGTCAAAGCGTGGAATATCCCCAGTTTCCTCATTGGAGGTAGTTAAGTGTCTGCACTTCCAGGGGCACAGACACTGTACTGACCCTCATCTAGGATGAGCTGCTGGTGGTTCCGGGCAAAGAAGGTGCAACAATGCGCATTAAGCGATATCCCTCGATAGCCACTTTCTGTGATCGTTCAGGAACGAGAGTGTCATTCTCTAGTTTTTTAAGTGCTAGAGACCACGGGGACTGTGAACCCCCTTTCCAGGATTTTTTTCATAGCACTATTGGACTCTAACAGTTTGCACTTCTTAAAAAGGTGCGGTCTTCGTGCTCTAGAACCACGAGAGTGGGAGCTAAATCTGCATGGGGCTTCCAGGTAGTGTCAGCCTCTGTCAGCAGTGTCTTCTAAGCGCTTGAGTTCCTCAGGAGTGCGAGTTCCCTATTCTTCTCAGCAGTGGCCTCTCGGCACTAGAAGAATTCAGCAGTAAGAGTTTCTTCTACAGTCTTGTCAGTGCTATAGGACATCTGCAGCGTGACCTTCTTCCAGGCACGCTTTTTTAATGCTTAAAGACATCAGATAGTGCCAAACCGGGTCATCTCGGTGCTATAAAGCTGCAGATTTGCCAGCTGCTTCCACAAGTGTCTTCTCAGTAATGAAGGACCCAACGGTGTGGCTTTTCTCCAGAGGACCCTTCTCACTGCTAGAGGGTCCGGTAGTAACACCTTCCTCTGGAAAGGCCTCCTCAGAGATTTGGGGAGCTATATGGTGTGAACTTACTCAGATTCCGGCCTCTTCATGATAGAGGGCTACATCAGCGTGAACGTATTCCACTAATGCTTTTAGAGCAACATGATCCAACCTCCTTAATGGTAGGAGGTATAGTGGTCAAGTATTCACTATTTTGCACCATTTGTCTTCCCTTTTTCACTATTTTACTTCAAATCCCTGTGCTTTATCATTACAGAAGTTTACAGGGACTAAAGGAGGTGGGTTAAAGAGGCATGAGGTGGAACCAAGACTAGCAGCCTTGGCATTCAGCCTGCCAAAATTTACTAGCAGCGGCTGCAACCTTCTGAGCAGAGCTTTGGGCACCGGCACTCATTCTTTTACAAATTAAGCACAGCTTCCAATAATCTACAATACAGGCCGCTCCAAAGAGGTGTTGCACATTTCAATAAGAGAAGAGGAAATAAGCAGAGTGGACTAGAATAAGGACACAAGATTTGACTGCATTCAAAGGTCAGGAAGGCCGCTAAATGAAAGACTCCTGGGAGGGCAAATATCTTTAGAAATGGAAGGCAAGGTCGCATCACATGAACCAAAATAAGCATTTTTTCACTTTTAGAACAGAAAAATCTGAGGGGCCGTCAGGAAAGATCTGCAACGCTGGGATCAAAGAGTTTTCTGACGGCAATATTGAAGAATTCTTTAGCAGAATCAGAAGCCTTGCGAATCATATCTTGGTAAAAGAAAAACATACCAGAGAGCTTGAAAACATTTCTAGCAGGGACGTACATTGTTTTGGCTAGGGTACTGAAAGTGCAGTGCTAAGTTCATAATTTTCTTTCGCCTCCAAATTTTAAAATATTTACCTCATCATTGAGATGTATAGACAAATACATTATAAATGAAAAAATCATAAAATGGGGGGAAAAAATGTTGAAAACATCTGTTCCTACAGAGGTGCCACCATATCGGCTGCTGAAATGAGCCACTTAATAAAGGAATCCATAGCCACAGAGGCATCCAAGTTAATGAGAAGAGGGGAAGGCCACCCCGAGGCCTAGAGGTCACCTTAGACCAGCGCCACGAGACGGCAACCTCGGGCACCGACCTAGCACCTCTGCTAGGTACAGAAAGTGACCAGTGCCACGAGAGGGTCAGGTCAAGTGGTGTCACCAACCGAGCATCTCTGCTAGGTACAGAAAGTGATCAGTGCCACGAGAGGAGAGACTGAAGAACAGTGGCGGCTCCTCAGCTAAGGCGGAGGAGTGTTGCCCCACTACTTTTAAGCAGCGACACTAAAGGAAAAATAAAACGATAACTCTAAGCTATCATCATTTTATTTCCTTGTTGCAGCAGGCGGGACGGGGTGGGGCAGCTCTGCTGACAGAGCAGGGAAGGGGAGGAGTGGTTTGCACTCCCTTAAGTGCGCATGAATGTTTGTTTGGCCGGCCCGCTGGGGCCAGCCAAACATTTATGCGCACTTTGCATGTTCATCTCTGGCTGAGCGTCGATCCATGGCACTCAGCCCAATAACAACGCGGCTTTGCGGCTTTGCAGCGTTGTGATTGGGTATTGGGAGGCTAGGAGCTGTACACATCCTGCTTCTTGCCCTGGAAGAGGGGAACGGGACTGAGAGGAGGCGGCAGTAGCAGACAGTTAAGTGTGCATTTTAAAAAAATGTCAGTCCTTCCCCCACACAACCTGCCCCCCACCGCCTTCAAATACCAGCCTGAAGTACCATCTTTCCTCGCATCTCTGCTAAGTGCAGAAAGTGACCAGTGTCACGGGAGGGGAAACGGCCACAGACCAAATCTCTGCATGGGTACAGAAAGTGACCAGTGCCACAAGAGGGTAAACTGAGGAACCGGCCTAGCATCTCTGCTAGGTACAGAAACGTGAAACTGGATAAGGGCGGGACCCACCACTGCAAATTCTACTAGGAACACAAGAATGAGTTCAGTGGCAGTGAAAGAGTGATATACATTACGCCCTACTCTAGGAGCAGAACTGTATGCAGCTTGAGCGAGGCCTGCAGTCGTGTAAGCATCTGAAGTACACATGCCACTTCTTGTGTCTGCTTACTTTGAGACTGTTGTATTCTTTATTCTGTTCGGTAGATTTAGCTCTTGTGCTGAGTACCTTCGCTCCCCTCCGCCCCCAGGAGCTTAAAACAGGTTTATAGCAGAAATATGAAAGTCAAGCGACAGCCCATGGGTAAGGAACATAGATGGTAATTATTCAAGCTGCAGGAAGGCGGCGTGCTTTTACTAGTGCCTAGGAGTGAACGCATGCCCGTGCAAGGACACCCAGTACTGTGAATGGCCGGCCGAGGTTTGCACGGTGCTCGCCGCACACACGTGTAAGGCGACACTGGACTCCTCTGCTTATCACTAGCAGAAGCCGATACAGCTGGACACAGCACAAGAAATACTTCTGGGCTATTTATTCCCGTCCAATGGGGTTACACACTCACTCCCCACCCTCTCCCAGCTACTGGAATCCGCATTTCTCTCGGAGTCACTAAACATTCCAGCCTCTGCCTTTTCCATCTCTGAGGTTTTTGACTCACACTGTGGTGGTGAAAACGAGTTTTACGAATAACAAACACATGAAAACATGCGAGACTGGTTTCACGCCTTAGTGCAATGCACGGACACACCCCTGACACTTATAGCGGCGCTACACACATCAACAGCAGCCACGCCTTCATATTACCTACAACAGGCACTGTGTAGATGGCCTAATGTGCTTAATTTGTAAAAACGCAAGCAGTGCTTAATTTGTAGAAAAATAAGTGTGGGACTCTCGTCAGGAGGCAGCTTGCAGCAACCTATTTCTCCGGTTAGCTGCCTAAAACAAAACCAACTACTAACCATGAAAGTGGGGAGAGGATATGGCGTAATGTCAAGAGCTGCCAACTTCAGAGCTGGAAAACCAGGTTGGAGTCTCGGCTCAACAACCTGTGATTCTGTGCAAACCACGTAATCTCTCCATTAATGAATGGGTCCTTAATTGGTATGGCAGCAGCTGTAACAGGAAAGTGTTTTAAAAAAAAGTTTTTGTCACTCCTCCCACCACCTGAGACCGGTAGCAGGTGTCAATAGTCATTAATAGAGCACATCTCATAACCAAATATTTCTTGGTGTTTACATAACAAGTGTTATTGGTACCCAAGCCATGGACATTCATTTTATCAATCTCAAAAGGATGAATGTTGGATTTAATCTTAGAAGGGTGAATTTTGGAGCAGGAACGGTGAGAGCTGACGCGTTACGATGAAGAAATCACTCTATATCCACAACAGACATTCACAGTCACCCATTTTTTCCGGGTCAGATCAAACTTAAGATGTGAAATATGCATGGAAACTATGCAGGTGCAATAAAAAGCTCTCACAAACGTACGATCTTTCAAAGTATCTATATTCTAAAGTAAAACAAAGTTAAGAATTTTTGTTCATCCGCAAAAACAAGGACCACGATAGGAGCATGCTGAAGTCTATTAACAGGCAGGCAGCAGCGTCACACAGCATGGGGAGTGGTGGTAAGCAGGCACTAAAAGTGAGCATGCGGGTTTGGCCAGCTAGCCTTGGCCGGCCAAACCCACAAGCGCACTTGGATATCTCCAGGCTGCGCCCTTGGAGACAACCTAGTGCTCAGGGGCACAGATGCTGGGATTGGATGGGGTTTGGGAGCCTGTGTCCATGGGAATTGTAGTGTTGACAAGACAGGAGCGGCACATGAGGAGAAGATGGCGGCGGACGGCAGGAAAGGCATGTTTCTATTAATATTTTATTTTCTTTGTCGTCACTCCACCTCTGATTGACAGCAGCCGCCCCTGGTAGGGATGGGGGGGGGGGGGGGCACCATACATAACATTTATAATAAGGAATTGCTCCGTTTTGTTGGTACGTGTATAGGCCACACTAACATTCCAGATCAATATATTAAACACACCCTTCGTCTTCACCCTGCAATGATTAAAAAGCAAAAAATACATTTAACTCCTTTCCGTTCCCTCTATCCCACTTTGTTGCTTTTCAGCTGTTACTGATTACCACATCCCCCTTACTTCACATTACATTTCAAATATACATAACATGAAAAAACAAACAAAGACTCCTAGTCTTGTGACTCTCAGACCAGCAAACTCACCTCCTCGGTTTGTTTTTGCAACGAGACTAAAATAACCTCTCCCGCAGAGTGCCAGCCTCCTCATCAGTGATAGAATAACAAGTATATTGGGTTTCAGAAACGTTGACAATAGATGGTCCCAAAGCGCTGAAATAAGGAAAAATATATTCTACCTGTTGTCATTTATCTGCCGATTCCCAGAATTGAACAATAGCCGATACTCAAATGTAAGGCCATTATGTATCGACGCATTTTTACAAAGACACAGATTGGGTAAAATCCTTTGATACAGAAGGCCCTAAATTCTCGAAACCCTACAGGTTAGACAAGAGAGAAGATATCACTTGACTTATTAATTCACACAAATCACTCTCGGTTTTGGCTCCAATTTAGACTCAGACATTCAGTGCTACAGAGGGATATTGAGCATCTGCTGCTCTTGCAAGGAAATTCTCCCCTCTCTCCACCAGCTAAGGTTATACCTTCTCAGTTGGTTTTAACATATAATTCTAATGGGTGCAGAAGGGTCACCAACACTTGATCATGGACACAGAAGTATAGCGTGTGGTTACCACTACAGATTGATATTCCCGATTCTCAGTCTTTACCCTAAGATTTTCGAAAGGAAAATAGTGCCTGCCCGACACCATTGTCAACTCTTCCTATTCTTTACACGCTGTCCTCGTTTGTCCGGGTCATCAACAAATGCACCTTATCGTTTATGCCATTACCTGCTTCATCTAGACTTCCTACTCATGTTGCTCTTTCTAGGCCTCAGCACATTAAGCTAAAACAATCTATAATAACTGCGGTGTCATTGCGGTATTCTCAAGTGGATACTGGCACAAACTAGGATCTCACTCCCTTCCACTGCCGATCTCGATACACTGCTTCCCACAGTGAAAAAAAACCCTCAAGACTCCAGTAGACACCAATGTTCCTATGCTCTTGATTCGACCTAAACCCGCTGCACCTTGGTACAAAAAAGAACTCGCCGCTAGCAAAAGAAGCATCCGTAATTTTATTTTTTTGGGTGAAAATGTCAATTCTCAGAGACCCTCACGATCCTCAAATCGGCATGTAACACTTACAAAAAACAGTGCAGCTACCAAAAGCTTACCTCATAGAAACTATCAAGTTTAACAACTAAAGCAATGCGTTATTGAAAGCGGTCACTCTTTCAACTTCGTTCCACAAATATACGTTCCATCCAGAGTACAAAAATCAAGGGATATCAAGGACTTATTCTATTTAAAAAATTGACATGATCCCTCTTAGCATAGACAAATCCACATCTCCTACACACTACTGAACACACAATCCCTGGCTACCATTCTTAAAGTCTCTAAAACCAACATCTTATGAGGATGCTCTCATTCCATCACATGTCCTTAAATTCAATGCCACATGCGGTCATTTCTCCTACATTAAATATTACCAACACCTCTTTGCTCACAGGTATTTTCCTATCACACCTGGGTTTGGTGAAATCTGTCACCAGCTTAACAACCCAAACTTAACTTAAATGAGATCTGTAATCATTACCCAATCACAGGCTTTCCTTTCTAACAAAAACTTCCCGAGCAACTAGTAGCGAACCAGCGTCAAGCGAACACATCTGACAATATGCACAGATGGAATCCTCTGGATCTCCGTGGAGTTTCAGTTATTTTGCCTTGGTCTTGTGATGTTTAAAAAGAGCTGCTGGGAGAACTCCCAAGCCACCAATATATTGTTAACCAGCAATAAACTCATAACACCCAATTTTATCTTAAGATGTCATTAGCTAAATACATCAATATCCACACATGCTGATTCAACACAGGATGCATTCAATACATCTTGAGCTCAACTCAAGACTGAGAAAGTAATCATAAAAGGTGGCATCACTGAAGCTTTCAATTCAAGATTGGCTCAATAAAATGGATTTAGATAGTTTCTGTCCCTGCCTGGTACCCACCAATAAATCTCTAGGTTTTCTCATTGGTTCCTCTCTTCCAGTCATCGGTCATATCAAGATGACAATGAACAACTGGATTCTCACTTACTCTACTGTGCAACATTAACCCCTTCGACGCTCATGACGAGCTGGGCTCGTCATGAGGTAGCCTCCTCGCACGCTCATGACGAGCCCAGCTCGTCACGTAACATGCGAATCCGCAAAATCCAGCGTACGGGCGGAAATCATGCCGCACGCATGCGGTTAAGCCACTCCTCTATGCCACGAATTACAGTTGCTTACAAACAATGCACACAACATGCTTTTTTGGCATATGAACCAGGATTCTAGGATGTTGCCCTCTGAATCTTCCCTTTTTTCACTCATTAGCACAATTCAAAATAGAACTCGAAACCCACCTCTATAAGTAAAGTAAGTAAGTAAAGGGGGTTTTGTCATGCGCAAACTTAGCCCAGTGGGCGTCAAGGCGCCTAATTCCGAATCCAGCTCATAACAGATAACCCTGCAGCTCAACCTGTGTAGGCTCTGGAGAAGCACCACGTTTTTAAGGCCTTTTTGAAGAGCGATAGAGAAGGTAAAGTCTTCAACTCCATCGGCAGGATGTTCCAGAGCTGTGGCGCAACGACGGAGAAGGCCCTGGCTCCCCATCTGGTGAGCTTAAAACGGGGGACAACAAGTTGAAGTAAACCCGAAGAACGCAAACACCGAGTAGGGTGATAACGGGTAAGCAGGGAGCTGATAGCGCCATTAGATCCATCCTCGAGAGCTCTATAGGTCAGGCACAGAATTTTAAAATATATTCTGTGCTGAATAGGCAGCCAATGAAGATCTCTCCTCGCAGCAGTAGCAGAAGAGGACCTGGGAAGATCCAAGACAAAGCGTGCAGCAGCATTCTGCACGATTTGCAGTCGATGTATGAGGCCCTTGTTGGATTCCATGTAGAGCGAGTTACAATAGTCTAATCTGGACCCAACAAGGGCGACTGCAATCTGCTTGCGTGCTTGAAGAGACAAATAGCTGCGAATTCTATTGAGCGTCCTGATCACACCCCAGCAGGTCGAAACAGTCCGATTCACCTGTAGGGACATCGAGAGTGAAGTATCGAACACCACACCCAGATTTCTGGCAGATTGCGAGGGAGTGGGGCAGGTGCCAAGCGAGGAGGGCCACCATTCACTCGACCAGATATCATGGTCCTTCCCAAAGACTAAGACCTCAGTCTTGTCGCCATTTAGCTTCAGCGAGTTGACAACCATCCAGTCTGCAACATGTTGCATACAGGACCTGAAGCTAGAGGCAGATGTTATGACAGAGGACTGAGTGAGTGAAACCATGATCTGGGTGTCATCGGCGTATGATACCACCTCCATCCCCTGCGATCTTACAAGCCTGGCAAGGGGGGCCACGTAGATGTTGAACAGGGTCGGACTTAATGCCGACCCTTGTGGCACCCCACATTGCAAAGACTTTGCTGGGGAGAGGTGGTTGCCGAGCATCACTCTCTGTTCCCTATCAAGGAGAAAGGAGTTGAGGAGACTCAGGGCCGAGCCAGTGACACCTGCCTCCCTAAGCCGAGATGTTAGAATGGCAGGGGACAGAGTGTCAAATGCGGCCGTGAGGTCCAACAGCACAAGAACGGTGGTTTGTCTTACTACCTTCCTAGGTCGAAACATTTCTCACAAGTATTCCCTTTAAATACCTATGTTTCTCTCATGCATTTTGCTCGCATTTCGAACCTACCTTTGTAAACATACTTCCATAGCTGCCATCTGGGAGTTATGAGAGATATATTGCTGTGCAAAATTCTCCTTTACCCTACCAGGATAGCTCTGCACTTCATTAATACTCCCAATAATATAGTAGTAAATGCAACTGGGAGAGTATTTGACAGCAGACCTTACAGATTTATAGTACGCTTTTTATATTAACAGGTGTAGGATTAGAAATATGAAGTACCATAAAGGGTGTATTTGTACAGCGTACATTCACCGTTCTGGAGTTTTTCGGCACTATTGTCAGATAACGGATGTTTATTAATACCCTACTCAATGGGAGACATTTTGTCAACTTTGGAAGATTCAGGGTCTGCGTGGATCTGATGGGATCCAACCCTGTCACCATGGGGTGAAACACAGATCCCTTGAGCAGATAAATTGGAGATCAGTCTACGGTGGTACTGCAAGGTCAGGAACTTCGCCAGCACTGGTGCTCAAAGATTCTGGGGTTACTACACATGCTTGTAGACCCGCCACACAACTCCTTGCTCTTTTACTTTGGGATCACCTCCCTTTCCGAGCCAGCATCCTTCTCTTTGCTCGCTTCTCCCTGCGAGGCTCGGGTTCGTGCATAAGGTCACATGTGGCAGTCAGCATCAGTGCCTGTATATCTCAAACTCACACTGTGAACCCCTAAGAGTACAAGGAACAACTGCCCAGAGCACCCCAAAAACATATCACAACAAAGTGTACTGATTCTGCAACTTGACTGCCTTTACTCCCACACCTTATTCCCAGAAACATCACGAACCTAGCCACCAAACAAAATACTAGCTTAATAAACACAACTTTCTTATGCAAGACATTCAAATGGTTGCTGGGGCAGGGGGACCCAGAACAAGCGTGAGAAGGTCAAAGAAAAGTTTTGTGGGAACTGCCGATCTTTGCGTACATCCGTTTTGCATGTGCCTGGCAAGTCGGCAGAGATGCCCGCTATGTTCTCATCAGTGTAATTTTACATGTTTTTACTGTTAGCATGTATTGCTTAGAGTAAGAAATACTACGTCTTCACCTCACATGAGAGCATGCCCATTTACACTTCTAAGAGCATATTTCAAAAGCAAATTTGGGCCCTGGTCAGCGATGGAAGCCTTGGACCCCTGGATTATCGAAAGACCTCATATGCCGACGGATTGGGAAGGTGGGCAGTCGTGCATTGGCCGATGGGCCGGTGCCTAAGGGTCACCTGTGGGCCAGTTTTTGTCAACCGGTCCACAGAGCCTTACTGTCTCTTCCCCGTCAGGCCACTGTAATGTGGAGCCAGCATCACGGGGAGGCAGGTTCTGAGGGGGAAGCTTTCAGCAAGGTCTCTAGGCAGGCAGATTCTGGCTGCTGCAGACTTTAGCTTGGCCCCCGTGGGGCCGGGGCAGAAGCTCAGAAGTGGTGTCTCACTTAAAAATGTAAATCCAGTATTTGTAAAGCGCGGACAGCTACCCGAAGGCATCCTGGTGCTGGGGGCCTTCGGGAAGATTAAGCACGTTATTGCCCAGAGTCACATGGTGCTGGGCTGACCTGCCGCTAGTGCCGGGAATCAAACCGTGAGCCCCAGATTCCAGCATCAGTCGCCCTGGCCACAGGCCACACCTTGTGAGATATGAGAGATATATTGTTGTGCAGGGTTCTCCTTTACTCTACCAGGATAGCTCTACACTTCCCTGCTGTGCTCTTAAACAGAAGTGTCTGGCTGGGGGCAGGTGATGTGGCTGTCGGCCCATCATCACCTCATCTTCCTTGGGGCAGCAGCAGCTCCCTGCTTTTCTTCCACCCCTCCCCAGCCAGGCTATCGAACTGAGGCTTTAGTGTGCTGGGGAGGGGGAAGAGTAAGTGAAGCGGCTTCACTGAGAGCCGGTTGTTGGCACTTCTGCCCCAGTGTCTTTCACACCTGGGGGTGGGGGCAGGGGGGCATCTTTGCATTGACTTCACTGTGAGGCGTCTTTCTCAGCAAGGAGAATTGAGAGGGTGTAATGTTAGGGTCAGAGCTGCTGAATTTCAAACTATGGAAATAAGTTAAAGTCCCTGCCTCAGCTCAACATCCTGTGATTCTGGTTAAATGACTTAATTGCCTAAGGCCTAAAATAAAAATGAATTTTAATTTGATCTTCTGTAATGTGACTGGTGCTCATATAATTACTACCCTTGGGCTGAGTTCATGCTAAAACTACAATAAAAAAACATAACCTTCTGTTTGCTCATGTTTGAAGAGTCTGCAAAGGCTGGAATAATAATAAAAGAATATCTGTCACAGATCGTTAAAGCAGCTTTAGACCACATTTTAAACTGTGTTTGTCTTATATCTTCGAGCTTTAGGCGATTTTCATCATTTTCCTACCAGCCAGGCCATTAAAATACTGGTAATGCTGGTTATAAAAATGACCAGGTGGCAAACGTCAGGAGTTGTAGCCTTTGGGCCACTTTATTTCACTTCTCCCGCCCGCCAAAATGAAGTGCTTCTAATTTTCACCAATGTTTCTGAATCCATGAGCTTCAAAATGCGTAATTTATCCATTATTTCTCAAACAACGAGACTTGCTAAATGCTGGTTTATAAACGGATGTGATCCAGGAAGGTGGGCCCCTTTTTTGGGGGTGCCTGGCCGGATAGTGATCCCAATCTGACCCTGGAGCCTGATATTTTGTGGGTGCATGCAGCTCTTCCCCACTGCAAGTCACACACAGGCCCTTTGAAAAGCTCTGTGAATCTGCCTCTTCTGTTCGTAGTTGCTCTCATCTGACTCTCATGGCTGCATGCTTTATAAGCTGTATAAACAATGAGGGAACGTCAAGCCTCAAAGTTCGGATGCTCTTGCTGCGTTGCTGCGTCACCACGTCATACGTGAACGCCGTGCTCGTTTCAAGGAATGGAAGAGGAGAGCAGCCAGAAGAACAGGAAAGCAGCTTAGCAGTTTATTATTAACCGATTGTACTACACTCTGCCAAGATATCCATCTTCGTACCACGGAGGTCCTTCGAGGTAACCTTGATCATACAAATATGGAAAGGTTTCAAGAGGACAACTTGATACAGAGACGTTTAATGCTCTAATCCTGTAAATGCTCCCACCTTTGGAAGCATACATGTATTCGGTGCTATAAGGCCCTGTCCAGTATTTATGGTTTTGATATTTTCCTTTGCTGTGTTTTTTTTTCTGTTTCCCAATAGGCAGGGCCACTGGAATTATGAATCAGTGGAGGATCAAATGATGTGGCAGAGTTGAGTAAATTATGCGTCAAAACTTTGTAAATACATATTAGATGTTCTGTTGAAGAAATACAATAGCTAAACAGCACAGTAATCTAGTTTGGACATCACTTATCAGTAATATGAAATTGCATCACAGGGTACATCACCACCCAATTGAAATAACCCAAGTCTCTTAAGTTCTGATGTCAGGACCAGTAAAGAGTGTTAAATAGAGCTTGGTAACCATAAAAGCAACGGCCATTTAAACTGATGGCTTTTCACATTCCTTCCATGGGAAATTTAGTTTAACGGCTGTCTCGGTCATTAGCTGGTACAGTGCTGGGGCCAAAAATAGATCTGTTTCCCACAAATTTAAACAAGCATTGGCAATGCTTACAGGAGTCGGCTTTAAAATGCAGTGGCGGCTCTTCCTTTAAGGCGGCCTACACCACCTATTGCCTTTGCTGAAGCTACCTTGACAGTAGCGAACCAGCTACTGACCATCACACTCCTACAAGCAATGCTATGCAGACTATTCCAGGCCCCCAGAGGTATAAGATTAGCAAGGGCGGCAGGCAACAGTCATTTTTAACATACATTGAAGTAGTAAACAACTGCTGTTGTGCTCACTGTAAATCAGACAAACAGCCCGCCATGTGGCAGACTGTCATAAGTGACAGTGCTGCCAATTAAGTGCTGGTACTGAGCACCAGAAACCACCAGTTCAAATTAAGCACTGGTATGGCTCATGTGACAAGACACTGTGCTCTTCACTTCTGTGCTCCTCATTTGAGAGGCATGCAGTACCTCTCTCGGTTAAGCAAATACATCTGTGTTCCAGTGTGCTCATACTCGCCTGCCAGCCTTCCTTGTTGCGTTCTCTTGCTTCTCCTTGTCAGCCTGCATGGATGCAGATTCACCGAAATGCCAGGGTAGCGGAGGAGACATCACTCACCCTTACACTCCCAACATTCCAAGGTCAGCCCCACCCCCAGCTCCCCTACGGTCTCCTTCTTCGTGCCATTTGATTAGGAAATGTACAAGGAGTGAAAACAGAAGAAAGTAAACAAAGTACCTCCAGACCGGTTTAACTGTTCTGTCTTCATGCACTGTTCTCTGCAGAACCCCTGATACGAGGGGTCGCAAGAGGAGTTCCAGGGAGAACAATAGGAAAGGTTGGGGTAGGAACTGGTTGGAGCCAGACTAGGAACCCAAAGCGGCCCTGGTAAATGGTGTCAGACCGGCCACTGTCTGACACCATAGCAAGGGCAGCAAGCAAACCTGACCACTAAAAAGGGTTCCCCACAAGAAAATTTGGGGGAAATGGTGCATTCTATAACATAATTGTCATTATATATTCAACTGTATTAGCTTTTAAGGCATAGTAAATAATGCATGTGTAAATTAGAGTATAGAAAGTGTTTAAATATGGCAAAGGGGACTACGAGGTGTAGGATTCACATCATCCATACTGGCTGGCATTATATAAGTGCACTTGGTCTGGAAAAGCACAGACTCGGGATTCAGAACATAACACAGTGGTTAGAGTGGACTTTATTAATAAGAATTTCTTTCTACCCAAACAAACCGTTTTAGCAACATAAGGATGAAAAAAGATTGGGGGGAAAAACGCAAACATTTCTAACGTGTACCATGCAGCTCTTTGATGGCAGTTCATTGCTCGCTGTGCTAGATTACGATTGTAACTTATGAACAGCAAAGTTACAAAAGATCTGTGACAAAAGCTGTAACCTACTGAGCTATACACATAAAACATTGTTCTTTGACATGCATGGTAAACTTTATTTGCAATGGGCATATTAACCCTCTGCATTACTTTAGCAGAGTCAAAACTGCCACTGGACTAAACTCCCATTTCCCTCCAGCAGGTACATTAATCACCAGAGTTATCTTGACACTTTTAATGTTGCCTGAAAACTGCTGAATAGACCAGGAACTTTGCAGTGTTTTTAACTGCTGCACTGCACAAAACCGACCCCCACTAACAAAACCAGCCACCTGACATTCCAGCTTTCCCATGAAATGCCCAGTCGGTCAGTCCGGCCTTGGAACTGGTACTCCAAGGCTATCCATTTAAGATACCCATGTCTGAGAGATCATACTTGCTCTTATCCCCAAGGCTCTGGTGATCACTCCTTGCTCACCGAAGCCCTACCAGATGCCCCAGCCTGGTGTGCACTAACTCAAAGCCTCCAACCTTCTCCATCTTTGATTTTCTCTCAGCCGAGTACAGTTGGACTGGCAAAAAGCGCAATGGACCAGCACTCGATGTAGCCCTTTCTCCAGAAATTGGAGGATTTTCTGTTCCTGCTCAACTGTATGCCAGGTATTATTTACAATATGAAACCACAACTAGCACTACCCATTAACTGCACAATGTTGGGGTGTTCTTCATGTTTTAAACACATCTACAGCGGTGTACTTGGCATCTGAATGGAGCCAGAAATGTTCGAAAAGATCAAATAAAAAAGAGAAACAATGAAATAATGTTAGTCAAGTCAGTCATTTCTCTGAAACAAGACGAGATCTCTGTAATTTGGATATCCGCTCACATCAATCACTCAGAAGCGACTAAGTTCAACAGGATTCATTTCATGGTGTGAGTTTCAAGTCCACAGAGTGGAGAGTCAGACCTGCATTTGTTACAACAATTAGGAAGTTATGCAGCCCTTGGTAGGTTTTGGAGGAGGGACAAACCCCATGTAGCTTTTGAAAAGAGGACTCAGCTTAGACTGAGGGGATTTTCTGCAAATGCTGCATCATGTTTTGCCTGAAGACCCAAGCAGAACTAGAGAACCCATGACTTTATTCTCCATTTCATGAGACATGTTTAGCATTATTTTTGCTTCTTCGTCTGCATTTAACTTCCTTCATTTCCGTGTATGTGAATCTCACAGATTTTTGTAGTTTATGAAAAAAACAATTCCTCCAGAAGGCCGACAAAGATTGTGGGCCAGAGTTATAGACATTCCATTGTCCGAAACCTTGTCTGTATGACGTGACAGAGGAAACACTAAAAAATACACCCAATACTCCCCTCAAACTAAAGCAGCACATTCAACAGGGCACTACCTTTTCCAACTGGGGTCCAAATAACAACCAGAACGTAGTGAAGATTTGGGATGGGGCTTGTGGATGAACAAAGATAATGTGATCAAGTCACATACTCTCAGTGTAAACGTACAAAATACAATTTCACAGTAAGGGGGAGAAGAGAGAGGGAGAGCGCGAGAGATATTATATATATATATTACCTACTGGCGGTCGCCAGTAGGTAGCTATAGTTAGGATTGTTTTCCATAGGAAATCCGCAACATTCTATTGGGAATAACTTTGGCGCAGATTGAGGGATCTGCCTGTAATTTTCCTCAAATTTGCCTCGCTGCGCTCCGCTCCTTTCCTGAAAGTTTGGGGGGATTTGTCAAGCGGGGGCCGAGATGAAAGGGGGGTCCCAAAACGCGTTTTCCCCATGTTAATTTCCATAGGGCGGTTGGACTCACTTTTAGCTCGAACGGCTGATTGGATTTTCACCAAACTTGGCAAAATTGTAGGGACTGGTAGCCCGATGTGCCTTTGCTATGTCTCAAGATATGTGCTCCAGAGGATTTTGAGTAATTTAGGTTCAAAAAAATATATATATATCTGTAAGCGCGCCCCGGTACGCGCACCGGGGAGCGTACCAGCACGCAACGCGAGTTCACGCGCGGAAAGCTGATTGGCTCTCGGGTGTCTGTAAACATTCCAAACAGTCCGGAGCGGCCGCCATCTTGTGTGTCGGTAGGATCGAGACACAAGAGGTGGTAAAAACAAAGGGGGACATGACCAAAAGGCGGCAGGATAGACCCCCCCCCCCGACCCCCTAGGTTTGATGTGGGGGCCATAAAAGGGTCCCGCAGGACACAAAACATTTTTTCGATTTTCGCGGGGGGAGCGTCCGGTACGCGCACCGGGGAGCATACCCTGCAGAAAAAAGATTGACAGAGATTCTTTAAAAATATAGGTTTCTTTTTATAAATTAAAGGTAGATCTAAAAATAACTGTTTTTTTTATTCTTTTTGTTGTTTTATATTTTTTTATTGTTTTTTTGAACATTTTTTACTTTTTTTGGGTTTTCTGAACAGTTTTATATTTTGTTTGTATTTTTTATGGGGAGAAACAAAAAACAGGGAATTGTAAATGGCTCAACTGGAGCAAAAAAAAAAAAAAAAAAGAAATTAGGGTTTTTTCGGGCACTTATGGTTATCCCCAGCACAGATGATAAGTTTTATACTTTGCTCACCATAGCAAAGTAACTTTCCACAATATTTGCACAGGATTTTAAAATCGTTAAATTTTGATTGTATGATAGGCATTGTCTCTGTTGCCTCTGAACCCGATGGAGTTGGTTCTTTCGATGTTGAGGGACTAGATGTTGATGGGGGTAGCTTACTGCAGAGGTCCCTTACCTCTGCAGCAGAATAGTTGATTAGGTGCCAACGGATCATGTGCCGAATCATGGTATGATTCCCGAAGGAATATTTTTTGTTAGGGTTCCCCCTGGACAGCTCAGCATCACAAATCAGACAAATCACCTTCGCAGCGTTGACTTTTTTGAAACCCCTTGGGATTTTGTAGAACTGCCATACGAAGTGCTCTTTTGGTTTGTAGGGCTGATTATCTTCAGGCAGGAAATGCCTTGTCTGTCCCTCCTCTTCATCAACCTCCTCCTCTTCTTCTTCTTCTTGACCACCAATGTAACCTTCTGGTGGTCTTTTTGATGGTGGTGGTGGTGGTGGGGCAGATGCTCCAGCTGCTGCTGCTACTGTAGCCATTTTAAAGTAGAAAAGATTAGAGACAGATCTCCAAACAGGTCTTCCTCAGTCAAAGGACAAAGTCAGAATAAGGAAAAAAGGTGGGGGCTTTCATCATTTGGAAAACAAAACTGTTCTGGACCAATGAAAAGTGTTATTTTCAAGTCACATGACCAGGGCTTTCATCATTTGGAAACCAAAAGTGTTGGGAACCAATGAAAAGTGTTATTTTCAGGTCACATGACCCGACGCGCTTACGCTACGCGCCCCGGGGCGTGCCGGGGGCGCGTTGCGTAAGCGCGTCAGGACGTTTCGCGATCGTATGCGCTTGCGTGCTCTTACGCTGTGCGTCATATGACGCGTCACGCGGCTACGCGATACGTCACGATGTTGTTTTCGTTCGCGGGAATAGCGCTAACGGGACGCTCACCGGTACGCGCCCCGGGGTGCGCCGTTGCACTACGCTTACCGGTGAGCGCATCGGTACGCGCCCCGGGGCAAAAAAATAAAAATAAAAAAAATTACATAATTATACAATATAAAATTTGTTATAAAAAATATTACATTTCATACCTATAGAGATTTGCTATTAAAAAACTTATGAAATTCACTGAAAAAACCATAGGTTTCACACCAGTTATAGTTAGGAATTAGCATTTAAAAAACCTATTAAATTCACTGAAAAAACCATAGGTTTCACACCAGTATATAGTTAGCTGGAAATTTTACTTGCATAAAACCATTGAAATTCCCACGTTATAGTTAGTTGGACTCACTATAACTTGCGCATGCAATGCACTGCTGATGACGTCACATATTACATCACTCATGACATGGTCAGTGACATCACTCATGACATCACTGATGACACCATCCTTGTGATACAGGGACAGACCTCCTTTCACTGTAATGTAACCCTTAAAACACATATTCAAAAGTAGAAACTAAAATGTTCAAAAAAATGGAGATACCCATACCAGTTACAACAACCAATTCAATAATTCCACCATCTATATACACATCCACTCATTCACCAACAGTTCTATATAATCACTCATACGTATCATCAAATATAATGATACACATATACATCCTGTTACACACCGACAGTCATCCAAAAGATACTCACACATACTCACACATGCAAATAAACTATTGAACATCCATTTATTTGCATATACAGCTATACTCACACTACCACCTTACTTCTAAGGAACCTTACCACATACTTGCTCTCTTAAACAATCACTTATAGAAACACATACTTATTTAAACAGGAACTCTTACAATCCCTTACTCTCACATATACTCACTTATATACATCAATATTCACATATACTACATTAAAACATATGTAGTTACTGATAAAAACACTAGTGAGACAGTCATTTAGTCAGTAATATACACAGTCATCCACCCATACAGTCCTGCACGTATGCTGTCTTCAAAACACATACAGAGTCAGTTATTCATGCATCTATGTGCTAAGTAATACCCCACCAAACCATACAAACACTCATACTGATACTAAATCAAACATCTAATAACCCATATACATACATATGTAGCTACTCACCAACCCATGCAGCCACTTATACAGAAAGTGAAACACTAATCCTTATATTTAAATATTTAAACATTACTCACTAATATATGTATTGCCTAAGATACACTTATTGAGCCAGTTAACCAATCATTTAAAAAAAAAAACCCAACATCTAAACACCAATTTATTCTTTCATCAACTTTTACATATACATATATAACACATTTATTTCTCAGATAGACACACATTCACTGGATGGTGTCATCAGTGATGTCACTGACCGATGTCACTGACCATGTCATGAGTGATGTAATATGTGACGTCATCAGCAGTGCATTTTATGCGAGTAAAATTTCCAGCTAACTATAACTGGTGTGAAACCTATGGGTTTTTCAGTGAATATATATATATATATATATATATATATATATATATATATATATATATATATCCCACAACTTGGCTCCGCTTGGTCGACCCCTGGCGCTCTCCCACCGGTGCGTTTTCCTCGGCAGAGCCCTGCCGAATTACAATTCCAAAACACCTTTGCAGGTAATGAAAACGCACTCGAGCGTTCTTTTTCCTTTTTCAGTTGTTTATTGCACCACAGTTTCTTGCAGCTACCAACGCGTTTCACCGCCCACAGACGGCTTGATCACGGTCAATACTCTTCCACTTACAATCACCTATAAGGTGTTCTTGTGCAAAGTCACATGACATACCACCACTTCCTGTCAATTGTAGAGGATTGTGGATAACGTAGTTCCTTAGTATTTACAATATGTTACAGACATTATGCAGAGCGCCACTTATGGCGCTTATACTTTGCTCTGTGATGTATAGTTATAACACCAAAGATTATCAATCTCGCCCTCTAGTGGGCCACATATGCATGATATGTTCGGTTGATTTCTTGCCCTCCAGTGGGCTGAACGGTATATATATATATATATATATATATATATATATATATATATATTCAGCTCACAACATCCACAGGTCCTCGCCCTGTACAAGGATCGCAGCACTCGTGGGGGTGGTGTACACTTAGTTTTTATTCGTAAACCTCACAGCATAGCAAAGACGCGTTTCGGCATCGGCCTTCGTCAGTTTGTCAAAGGTAACCTGTGAGGTTTTCGAATAAAAACTAAGTGTAAACCACCCCCATGAGTGCTGCGATCCTTGTACAGGGTGAGGACCTGTGGATGTTGTGAGCTGAATACATTTGACGGGTACACCCCCATTACGCGAGCACCCGCTCGAGAGTGCGGCAGGCTGGTGTTGTGGGAGCTGCAATATATATATATATATATATATATATATATATATATATATATATATATATATATATATTTTCCAAGGAGTAGATATTTTTAGAAACAATGTGAAACCATATACTGAAAATCATATTCTAGTATCACAACTAACGTTCACTTACTGAAGTGGGCCCGGTCAGCTTGTGCACTTTCCACAAGTGAACATCAGTCGTCCCCACATCCAGATCATGTTGATCCAACATCCTGGTCCAAAGGGGATCTGCCGTAGTCCATCTCATCAGAGGAGTGTAAAGACTAATACAGTTTTAAGACAGCTGGCGGCTTACAGCTGTAATGCAATTGTCTAGCGATATCTAAGTCAAGGCAGTCAGGAACTGAATCCCCTTTTTAGGTCTCCTGGCGTTTAACAGCGCGTCAGCGCTGTATCCGCCAGGAGATCTTTTGTCACTGACTGTGCTCCCCAGGAGACAGTACTGGCCGCGCGCATTTTGTCTCCGAGGAGGCGATTAGAGCTGGCCACGCGCACGCGAACGAGCGCTGTGGCCAGCTGCTGTCTCCTGGGAAGCTCCCACACGCATGCGCCGCATTCACACAGACACAGACACACACACGAGCACCCATGCACGCACGCACATACATACATACATACATACAGAGACACACACTCTCCCATGCATACACACACACACGAGTGCGCCGAGGCCCCCCCCGCCCCCCCAGCCTTCACACTCTCCCATGCATACACACACACACGAGTGCGCCGAGGCCCCCCCGCCCCCCCAGCCTTTTGAAACTTACCTGGGCAATGTCGGGGACTCTTCTCTCAGCACGCGGCGCCCAACCTCCTGCTAGCGCGGCCCCGGGTCTCCACACCGCTCACAGGAGCCCCGGGCCGCGAGACGCATCGACTCCGCCTGCCTCCTCTTCCGGTCTGGACGTGGCCCCGCCCCCGTCACAGGCGACCGTGCCTGACTTCCGGGGCGGCCTCCGTGTATTCCGTCCGTGGATTCTTTCCGTCTTCTGTTAGCTATATATTATCAGCTATATTATTTACTTATATTGTAAAGCACTGGCTTGTGATCAGAGTCACTCCATAGTACTGTAACATCTAATGATGCAGAGCATGAGTAGCCCAAGCCATTTCTTGGGAGTTGTGGGATCTTCTCGTTATTTAGGATCGATCGCAGGGGGAAATAAGGGAAGGGTGAAGTCCATACATTTCGAGCATGGTTAGAAAAGCTTCCTTGAAGAAGTGGGCATTCATCTTTTTCTTTAACACTGCCAGACCCGGAAGGCTTGTGAGGTGTGGTCTCCGTGAGTGCCAAAGTTGTGCTCCCAGCACACAAATCAGGCACCCCTTTTAGTCCTCAAAATACTAAGAATGTCTCTGATTACTAAAGGTGTCAGCCACTTACATGATGTGAGACCAATACCATACTTTGAGCCGAGAAGTGAAGCATTTATATTTGCAGTGTGATCACAATGGGTAATAATTCCAGAAATGTAATTTTCCTGGCTAACTGTATAGCAAGCCACTCCTCAGGCCGTCACTGCATATTGCGCTCATTGCCACAAGTGGCCCCAAACATACGCTCACATGAGCATTAGTGTACACAGATGACAGCACAGGCCAAATTACTGTACCATGGGAATCACCCAACAAAGCAAGCGCTGGAAGTTCCTGGCTTGCTACCTCTGTTTCCATGGCTTCATGACGCAGCTGCGACCAGGAGAGAGCTTTATAACCCCGTATCTGCTGGGGACTGATAAAAATTTCACCAAAGAGGAGGTAAGAAAAGTTTGGAATTAGCCCACATTGTAGAACATTGAACCACTACAGCATTGCAGTTCACATAGACAATGCAATCCATTCTTTGTGTTGAGTCCAGAGGAAAGCGGAAACACAGATAAATGGATTTCTTTTAGAGAGATTACTATATTGTGACCGTCTGTTATACCTCACTTACAACCTGTGAGATCTTACACTGCCCTGAGCTCTGTTGTAAGCGGCCCTCTGCCCTAAGATTTACTGTGTGCAGAGTAGTGAGTAGTGAGTGCAGAGTAGTGAGTGCAGAGTAGTGAGTAGTGAGTGCAGAGTAGTGAGTGCAGAGTAGTGAGTAGTGAGTGCAGAGTAGTGAGTAGTGAGTGCAGAGTAGTGAGCAGTGAGTGCAGAGTAGTGAGTGAAGAGTAGTGAGTGCAGAGTAGTGAGCTGCCTCAAGTGAAGTACTCTGGTACCCAAGGATGACTAGCAAACAATATTATTCACAACGTTGCTTACTATTCAGCAACATTTGACAGTTTGCAAATCATCTTTATACAACAATTCAGAGTTTGATAACAAGTTAATGTAACACATTGTAATATACAATGCCAATAGCTCAAACTTTAAAGCTGGGAGACCTATTGCATTGTAAATGCTTGTTATTAACTTGTGCTCAATTAACAACGTGTGTGTCCAACGTAAGCCCGAGAAGAACAGATTAGTGACAGATTTGTAGGTATCGATGTAAGATAAATGTAAATAAAATTATTATAACTAGTCAGTGGTTATCTTAAGGATCTGGTGTGGATCCAGCCCTAGAGGGGTACTAGTGACTTAGAACAAGGAATAGCATCTCTTGCAACAATGGGTGTCATTGGGATTCTGAAAAAAAGGTCACCTCAGTGAGGTCACTTTAAAAAAAAAAAACTTTCCTTTATTTCAGTGTCGGACCACAGGCAGAGTCTTTGTATAGATCTATATTCCAGGATAAAGGCCCCTGGGTAGAAAAGAGTCTACAGAATTCCCATTTTGGTTTGGTGTTACCAGTGAATGACGTGAAGCCATTTATCACGACCTTGCAAACCTATGCCTCCACTCCCCTGCTTTCAATGCCATTCGTACTTTTGACTATTGTGAGGGAAGTGCCATGCAGCATCACAGGGGCAACAACTGCAACACAGAAGTGAGTGGAAAAGGAAAGGAAGGTCAAGATGGATTACAATGGCATACCTTTGATATACGGGTTAACATTTTTGTTGCTTTTCCCAGGATATTGCTCCGGAGCAATCCTCTTCAAAAAAGAATATATACCACAATACCACAACACGTTTTAAAATTGTGTTTTTGAATGTGTTGTCTCCAGTTCTCTGTATTTGTTACCTGATGTACTTGTGGCAAGTGCTAATATATGGCATGGTCTCTCGAGCTTGTTAATACAAAGAGTTTAAAAAAAAAAAGTTTTGAAATGGTGTTGTAATGCACTTCGCCATTGTACTTGTTTAAATGTCTACTTGTACTACCTATCCATCAATATCAGCAACATTGTAAGAAATCAGTCGCTCAATCTGTATTATGTAAATGTAAATGTAAATGTAGTATACTTGTAAAGCGCACAGCTGCCCCAGCAACGGGGCGTCCCGGCGCTGTATAACTCTGGGGAACCCGTCCTGGCTTTCCCTGTGGGATGGTCCCTTGCTGGGAGTCCCCAAGGTGGAGCCAGGCATCCCCGGAATTGGTGGGGCCGTTGTGGAGATTAGGCAAGCTAATGCCCAGAGTTGCCGAGTGGAACCCCTGATTAGAGTAAGCACCGAAGCGAGAATTATCGAGTCCGCTGACCAAGGTCCACGACCCTGCCGCGTCGGGAATTGAACCCTGGTCCCAGGCTTACTTCTGCTCTCAGGCCTGCCGCCTCTAACCAGTGAGCCACACTACTCCACTTATGTTATCCATATATTCTGCCAGTTTAGCTATGTGTCACATTTGTGCTTCTGAATGACATGACATTTCTAGTACAAATGTCCTACTTACCACAAATAAAGAATTTAAAAAACAAATAACACAATCATTCTTTTCAGAAGTATGCAAACTAATCACAGAAGCAATAACTTACTATGTACTGTAAACTGGTTTCTGCAGCACAAACAAGTTAGGACCTTTGATTTGAACAAGAGCACTTACTGGTTTATTAAACAGATCAGCATGCCTTTGCAGGGCAGGACTGGCCATAGCAGGCATCGGGCATTTCCCCAGGAGGCAGGAAGTGTGGGGACTGGTTTTGTAGGAGGGCTGCAATATCGGCCCCCAGTAACAAAAGCAGCAGTGCTTCACATTTGCAGACCCCCGTCCGCTCCCTCTGCAGGGGATGGTCCAAACCCAAAAAATTGCCAGAGCTGCTTTGGGTTCCCAGGCTGGTCCAGTGTTTTTACAAATGATTTGACTGGTTTAATAAAGAATGCCGTCCAATGCCACAGCCAGGCTAACTGAGGGCATACACTGCAGAGAGCTTTCAACTGTGAACCACCATTCAGAGCAAGCCTATAACGTACACCTTACCTTCCCACTCACAGTACAACACAAACCAAAGCTCCCTCTGCAACAGTTTTAAGAGGCAGTAAGAGTGAACTACACCACAACAGAGACCAGCTTCAATGGGACAACAGTATTTCTGTGCCCGGATTTCAGGCTTGTGCTGCTCTTCACAGTCACCTGCATCATCACTTTAGGTGGAGAGAAGAGGCAAAGCTCCGGCCACTACTTAACACACACCTTGGAATTTCTTGGTCTCTGCTAGACTAGGCACCATCCTGAATCCTGGGAGAAGGGTCCATCCCTTCAGGCACTTTTATTGATGTATCATTCTATCTTTGCCTAGCTCATTCATAAACCATTTTTGAAACCTTACCATCGCTGAGGCACAAAAAAAACATGCAAATATGGTTTCCACAATACGACTAGTCGTCAAGTCTTCGAGTGACATGTATGCTTCCCCCCCCAAGTTGTGCACAGACACCCCTACAACTGTGCTCAGTGGCCATCCCAAATGCCAACTTGCTGCATTATAATTCAAGCACACTGCAGGGGTGGACAAAAGAGACTCAGCCATTTTATCCAAATATATATTTGTATGGCCGTATCCTAGTGTGACTCAGTGCTGCCAAGACCTGGAACGACCTACCCCTCCAGCTCCGTACAGCCCCCTCGCTGGCAGACTTCAGAAAGAGACTCAAGACTTTGCTCTTCGACTACAACTGCACACCAGATCTGGCTTTCATAGTATTGGCGATGATCCACGTTGCTCAACAATGCGTTCAAGGTTGCCATTAATTGCAAGGACATCCCACATAAAATAGATATGAAAATGCAAGAATGCAATCTACCTGCTCAACCTTTGACCAAAACTGTAAAAGAAGCTTATAACAACCCTGCTGATTAGATTTTATGGGAAGGAAAGTGATATTAGGTTTTGAACTAGAGGCTTCCCTTTCAGCATTGGTTCTGCTTCACTGATATGGATTCAGATGCAAGTTCAGCTGAATCAAAGGTGTAATAAATGCTGGCTTCCAGTACTTGCCAAGTCAGGGTTTCCTGCTCGACAGTATAATATTAAACCTGGCGTACTCCACCCGCAGTACAAGAGAGAGTGAATCTGAAAGGCAAACTCACACTGGTGCAACCTCATCCACCACAAAAAGCATGCGGTCACCCCCCAGGACCAGCAGAGTCATACCTAAGCAGCCCCAACACTCTCCAATATAAGCACACTAGGAAACAGAGTCAAGTTTCGATAAGCGATTGGTCTACAATTACACTATTGGGTCAAATGAGACATTGAATGAAGACCTGGACTTGGTATCAATTGGATAGAAGAGATGGGGAAATGTGTGGTATTAGAAAGGTACCGTAAAGATATGAGAAAGACGAGAAGTTCAAGAAAACATGGGAAACTGTACAGAAATAAAGAATTATTCTAGGAGCAACTGGAGAACAATATTTGAAAAGAAAACTAGTTCAATATTGCCTGCAGTTTTTTCTTATAGACCCTTAAATGCATACAAAGCATAATAGGCGTATCTCTATAAAATAAGGATTTAGAAAAAATAAATACATTAAATCTAAAAGGTTTTTCAAGTCAGCAACAAAACCACGTTACCACATCGTCTCCCTGCCATGAAGCAAATATGCAAGTAGGAGGCTGGAAAGAAAATTCAATTTATTTTTCTGCTATTTGAAACCATTCCTTATATGTGGAATTTATTAGGCACCAAATATGCGCAACCAGGAGCTATTTTAGGCAGTGGCGAAACAAACAAGACTACGATTATGAAATAGTCACAACAGAAGAGCAAATATAGATAACTGGAACATCCAAATCTTTCAATAATATCCTCGGCCCATGCGTACTCATGTATAAAGTTTGCTTTAAAATAACAAACAAAAAAAAACAACCAATATGATTGTGACAGAAATAATCAGGTTAGCTGAAAGCAAGGGCCTCCTATACCGACTATTCTGACCATATGAGCAAACAAATAACCAAGCCTGCGGCACTCGTACAGGTGCCTCTCCTTTACAGCCATCTTCGTGGTTCACAAAGTTGGGCCTGTTTCCGATGCTTTTCAGAATCACTGCGGAGTACTGGGTGTGTATATAGTGTAGGGTTTTAGGTGCAGGACTGGCATATTTCCAAAATCAAATACCAAAGCACAATTTGGCCATCTTGCTTAGGGTTAGTTACATTTGTATCAATGTGGGCGTAATTTAAAAAATAGTGAGTACATTTAAGCAACATCAACAATTTGTATATGTTTACCTTGTTCATGGTATTTAAATAATCCCAGGAACTAACATTGTAAAACTATAAAAGTCGTATTTCTTCAAGCACACTTACATTGCTACTAGTCACACTTCTCCAGAACATCTCCAGGGTTATAATTATTAGAAATGTGAATTTTCACTAGTCCATCTTTTTACTCATTTTCCATTTAGAGAAGCCCCTATATTTATAGCCCTTCATGAAACCATCCTAATTTGACACTGTGGATGTTCTCGTCATTCCCCCTGGTCTCCACTGCACCATTCCCTGGGAACTCATTATTTCACCCCTTAACTTAATCTAGGATAGCGGAAGTCCCGGCTACCTGCTGGATGATCCCTCGCTGTGTACTCTCCAACTGCAGATCATTTTTGCACATGGCTGTTTCCCTTGAAAACCTGAAATGTTCAGTGAATAGGACCCTGGTTATTTGGGGAGCAGCTGTTAAAAAAGGACACACGTTGCAGGATGAAGCACTGGGTAAAAACAAAGCTAATGTTATTACTAGATGCATTCCCTTCCACAGCAGCATTCTTGTGGTTCTTTCTCTGCTGCATCACTGTTCTGCTATATGGAATGTTGACTTCATATATGGAGGGTTAGCTTGCCGGGGACAAGGTGGGAGCCTTTATTTGCATTGAATATTTGGGCCCTCACTACAAGTCGCCCGGTGTTTGGTGTGGTAAATATTCCACCGAATAAAGACATCAAATTATTCATAATTTATCAAGCTAGATAATGGTCACCTATTGCACGTTTTTCTGCTTAATATGGGGAATAACGTGTTTTTCCCTGATGAATATTGGAAGGTTTGGCATGCTGATATTTATTTGGAAAATGCGGTTTATCACAAAACTCATACTTCCAATATATGTAATAGCAGATCCCGCACACATCAGAATGTAGCCACCACTCTGCTTTGGGATCCATGCCGAAAAGGAACTCGGCCCATCCACCTTTGTATCTTCACAAGGTTTGACAAAAGCCCTGGATTCATGAAGCCTTCGTAGTATGCTGATCATTACCAAAGCATGAAAAGATTTAGACTCAAATAATTGGAGTTGGGACTATATAACAACTAAACAAAACTACATCATATAAGAAAGGATTATACAATACCCATGATAAAGTTGCTACTGTCACTGAAAATTAACATTATTCTGGGTAATGAGAGGGAACATTGATGGATAAAAAGCAAATAACACAGCAAGAAACACACAATAAGGGGAATTAAATCTCACATCAGAATATTCAGGATCTCAGAAATTTCTTATAATTCTAGGAGGGAGAGTGGGCGGCAAGAACATTGCAGGCACACAATCCCCACAGCCATGGAGAACTTTAACAAAAACCTGAGATGGAGACACTGTAGGGCACAGATAGTGTGGGATCATATTCATAGAGAATCCAAACTTGATGCCCTTTAAGATCAAGACCAATCCATCAGCCCTTACGGAGTGAGGAATGAGAAGTTGGGAAAAGTGAAGTATACAAAAATGGATCATCGGCTTTAGTCGAAGCACATGTTCTTTCACTGTACATCCAGTGTTTCAATATTCCTCAAACACCAGTAGGACCTGCTGAAGCTGTAATACCTCCGGGGTCTTATTACTCTAAATTGTTGGTAAATAAGAACGATGTCATTTGTTGCAGACACTCAATCGAACAGACCCTTCTTATACGCTCACTAACAACTCTTCATTTAGGATACTACCTGGCAGAAGACGGTTATGCCTAAACAAAGTGTTCACACTTTCCTTGAGGTGCCCTACAGCGAGAATATGCATTTCTCTACCTGAAGTGGCCCTGTGTAAGATCAACAGGCAGATTGTTTAATCAGGGCCAGAAAGAGTTGCTACAGAAGAATTGCATGTAATCTCACAGAGAAGGATGGAAAGATTGTCGTTTGCCAAGTATGGAGAATAGGGGCTACGTAAGCCAGAATGTAGTGAGACCTTATCATTCGTACTTGATTAAAAAGATAACATTAAAATAGATCACGAACTGTGCTAAAGTACCCAAGCCTGAAGCTACTGCTGTAGTTACAGCCTCAAAGAAGGCAGTCTCCAGGATAAGCGCTTTAATTTCAAAGTCAGTTGCGCAAAGGAAGACATTGTAGACCGAAACAGGCAAATTGCTTTGATTCCAATTAGAAGCCGATGCATTGCTAGAAATACAGGCTAAGCAAACTTTTAAAATAACAATCTATTGCTCAATTTGCCGACACAGAAAAATTCTCATGTCAATGCCAAGTACATCAATGAAACACAAAGAATTGACACAAATAAACATGAATTGTGGCTAGAGCATGATACAACTGTGAAAGATAACTATTGATAAGCAAACAAAAGACGGAGCACTTTTTGAAGAAGCAGGGCCTGGAGTGGCTGCTTGCCCTTATAGTGGCTACAATTAAGTTACTTGCCAAGAAATGACCAGATGCTGATGCTTAACTCGGGTGTGGAAATCATGTGCCCAAATTCTCAGTTAAAGGACTGCAGGCAATGATGGGCTATGTGCTATGTCATGCTGGCGCTGACTGGAGTTTGCCGGCCTGGTGATCGGTTTGGCTATGGTGGGCGGTGTTCCTACAGGTGATTAAGTGTATGATCTGGAGGGCAATTCTAGCTCCTTTTGTTTGAGGGTTTATTGATAATGTGGTTCTGCTCTTGCGACTAATCGGCAACACAGATGTAAGTATGGGGGGAAATGAACAAGGGGCCATCTCGCATCTTAGGCGGGGGCCCAGGACTCATCTGAGGAGGGCTCTGGGGTCAAAAAATCTGCCATTCTGAGGATGGACACACATTTTAAGACAGTTTGTATTTTAGATAAATGGGTGTAGGAACACAACAGAAGGGCCCCAAAAAGAGGACTATTTCTGGAGCTCTTTCCATAGCACACAGTAAGTGGTTGCTAGGTTACTGCATGCACATTTATGCCCGTGTAAGAGGTTTTTGCAGTCATGAAAAGATGACTTTATGGTGGGTGCTTACCTTGTTGAAGAAGGGGTTCCTGGTGATGTCATAGCCCCTCTTCTTGATGGCCTGGTTCTTGGCTGTGTGTGTCTGGCCGCCCCCCGCCGCGTGGCAGACCCTCACCGCCTGCCAGGTGGTCCTGCCGCCGGGGGATGCAAGCGGAGGGACCCGTGGACTTCTCTGCAGCATCTCCAGCATTCTGCTGGCAGCTCTGCTGCACGAGGCCATCATGGCTGAAGAATAAAGAGGAGGCAATGTTCCAAATCTGAGAAATGAGAGTAGAAAATCACGAAATAATCATTACTGGACTTTCTGAGGACTGCTAACAATCCATGAAAACAACAGCAGCCCATGCGCAAGAAAAACGCACGATATATATTTTTTTAAAGTCTACGTTTCTCCTACTAATATATATATATAAAAAACACAGCCATCTGCAGTTGTTTGCAGACATTAACAAAATCTGTGTAAATCAAAGACATCACTTTGTAAATGAATGAATGAATGAATGAATGAAACACACACCACACTTGAAAACTGGGGCGGAGAGAAACACAGGGACAGAAACAAAAGCACGAAGGTGGGGAGGGAGGGCTGAGGGGCACATGGGAAGTGCATATTTTTTTTGCAACCCTTGAAACCACGCGTTAATGTAACCCTCGTTTCAAATGTTACCTACTCGATAAAAAGCCTTTTCAGAAAATGTTGCTACGAAAGTTGTCCTTACACAAGAACTTGATACAAAGAACGAAGCTTGCCTGCATTTATTCTGACTTTACAAAATGCGGTAACATTGTTTCAAAACAAGAGTCAGAGACACAAAGAGAGGGCCTGCCGGGGAGAACATTGGCATGGGAGATCACTTTGCAGCCCGGGAAGTTGAGGGAATGATGAAAGGCGGAGCGTGTCCCCCTATTTCACGCGCACACAGGAAGCAGAAAGCGGCAAGTGCACCATCACGCGGAGGATGCAGACGTCTCTCACACACGCACGCGCTGCCCCAGGAAGAAGAAATAAACAAGACATGACGGCAGAGGCTGCCACACACTCCACCCACTCACCGGCGCCTTGCTGCTGCTGCCGCTGTTCTGCCGAAGGAGGCCCTGGAGGGGAGCTGGCCGTGCACCCTGTCCTGTGCCGGCGCTGGGCTGCCCTTCGGCCCGGGGGTTGTTATGCAGCAGGCCGGGGGTGTGAACAGCTGATGCTGAGCGCAGACCTCTTCCCGCTGAGCAATGGCATTGACAGCAGCGCGAGCCTCCGCCTTCTGCCGCACCACGTGACCCCCGGAGAGGAACGCAACAGGTCCCATCTCTTAAAATATACCCTTCGGATTTCTTCTCTTTCTAAAGGGCTCGCGCTCAGGTCTGCGAGACCCCGGGGAAGCCCTCGTGCACCCCGGGGGCGGTAAGTACGTCATAAAACCTGGAACCCGGACACCGCAAGCCCATTTCACATAATCCTAAAAGTACATGACCATTGCAACATGCAAAAACATTACAGCAAGCAATTCAGGTATCGCATGAGAAATACAAAATATACACGCAGCGTGTGCACATGTGCATTGAAACATTAATGTGTATTACAACATGCACAGCGTGCTTTGCAGCATGGAAGTCTTCTTTGCAAATCTTGCATTTGCTTTTACAGCATGAATCACACATGTATGTTACCCATATCTCCAGGGAAATATCAGTTACCGAATAAGAAAAATGATTGTGTTTGTTAATGCCTGCACCGAGGACGAATATTAAAGACTCGCCACACCAGCACAATTATATAAGTTTTTTAATGTCTTCAGGTTTTACTGTTTATGACTGCCTCACCTCATTTATGTGCTTCCAACTTTGCCTCTAGTCTTGCACTTTATACTATATGGATTGTTATGTACAGCTTTTATGTTCGAAGTGCTTCAGTCCCTTTTCACAATAATCAATGCTTGGGTTTCAACAACCATTTTTTATCCATCGAGGGGCATCACAAACAACCATAGCGGATTTTGAGTTGTGAACGACACTGGGAACCTCGAGTTGGAAAATATCCCTTTGTAGATACTCAAGCATAATTATGTCTTGTACAGAGCTTTTCCACTCACCTTTTAACTAATTGCATCGAGCAGCAAAACAGTAAGAGGTGGAAAGGCATATTGTGCGGCACCCATGAAACCTGCTCACCCTGCGGTCCCATCCCCATAAAATATATAGCAGACATAAAGCACCCCTTTGCACTTCTCCTGAATTATTCACTAAAACAAACGTAGGGCCAGATCAAGGGCCTGATAACGACTTTGGCCATGCAGTGCCGGGTCCGCCCCACCGCTGCACCACCAAAGCTGTGCTCGGGCCACCTGCCAGATTAGAAGTTTCCTCCTGTTTGGTGGGCTTTTTTGGGAGTTTCCACGGTGGTGCCTCTTAAAATGGGCATCGCAATGGGAATGCTAAAGACAGTTCCTGCACGGCATGGACTTTAAAGTCCATGCCGTGCAGACACTGGGGTGCAAGCACACAGGGCGCAGAGGCACATCTGTTTCCTCTCTGTCAGAGTTTTCATGGTGAAGGAACCACCATGAAAATCATGGCTGAGAAGAAACTCATAATATGTTTGGTGGGACCACGGCAGTCCCGCCAAGCATATCGATGCCTCCTGACTGGTCTTTGTGAGCCGGGTGAATGTGGAGCTAACTCCGCGGGTACCACAGAACTGAAGTAACTGATGTGCTTCCTCGTAAAGTTTTCTTATAGAAATACGACGCAGCCTTGTGCAGAGATCTTTGCATGGGGTAATCTCCTCCTAATATTAAGGAATACTTCCGGCTGGAAGTACGTTGAATTATATGTATGTGCAACATTCCGTCCTGATGATGGTCCTGAGGATCGTGTAGACCGACGTGGGACCGAAATATTTGTGTAGAAGTTGTAAAATTTCCCTGCATTTTTTGATTTTTGATCACGGTTGTGACATCTCTGGAAATTGTAAATCCTTGTGAAACAATTCCTATGTGGAACAATTCTTGCTTTTGTTCCTGACTGCCCCAACACTGCCGGAAAATGGCAGTTCACTGGCGGCTGCGGCGGGGAGCAGGCAGTCCGACCATCCTCATCGTAATAAGGCGGTCGGAAGATCACAACTACCGTGCCCCACGAGTCCCAGACTCATAATTGAGCCCTTAGAGTGTGGTGGACAGTACTCTGTCCATCAAGGTGGTGGTGTACATTACCTGACTGACTACCATCTCACAAATTTAGAGCTCACAGTTGGCCAGCAGTATTCTCTGTACCTTTACCCAGCTGCCATCATGTTGCTTCATGTCAAAAACATGCTCCGAAATTGGGAGGTTTGAGAAAATACTAGAGCGGTCAGTAAAAGTTATTTTCTACTTAGTGTTCCAAAATCTAATTCAATGGTGAAAATAATTTAAGGGGAAATTTAACATTATAAAAGTGTACTTTGTGCTGCATGAAAGTGTATTGTTGTAAAACTGCTTATGGTTTCGCATCACTGCTCCAGAGACTGAATACAAATCCATGGCTGGCGATTTTCAACCCTCCTCCAGGAAGACAATGGCTTGGCCTCTGGCAGCAAGAAGAGAGAGCTGTGTTAGCAGTAACCAGTAATCAGGAATTAGCCATCCGGGAGGAGGCAGGACCAGTAGATCACATAAAGGGCAGCTTACACAGCTGTTCCTTTGCTGTAGAATACCCAAATAGAGTTGGCATGTACTGCAACAACTGGTTCCTGGAGCCACAGAAGAGAAAATGAGTTGTGGCACAGGCAGTGAGACACCACAGCTTCATTGGAGAGTGGCTGGAAGAGATACTAGGCTCGGGTGGCTGGAAGAAGGCTAGTGCCACTTTGGTTGAGGAATTCTGGGAAGATTTGCAGTAAACAGAGAAAGGAAGTTCTAAAAAATATTGGAACGGTTTGAAAACATAGCTAGGAATGAGTGTTCTGAATTATCCTATCACTAGCTTGTTCACAGGATAAGTTTGTACCTCACTAACGCCTCCTTAGAACATTTCTGGACCTGGGAATAAACATCCTGGAGGAAACCGCCCTGCTTGGCTGCTGGAAAAAAGAATCAAGTTACTCCTGACCTCTTATGGCAACCTGGGACTGGAACTGTTACCAAGTTTCAAGTGGTTGCCCCCTGATACTTGCTATAGGCACTTAGAAAAAGCAGGACTCCTGAGTCCAAAACGCTTAGCTGACCACTCTGAAGTGGACCCTGTAGGTGCCCTGGCTGGAGAGAGATTGGTGCCTAGAACTCTGAAGGTAATAACACTGACCGATGTAACCTGCTTGGCCTACCTGGCCTCTGCGGAATCCCAATTGGCCTGAAATTATGATTAGGTGAATATGACGTTTGATATTTCTATTGGTGTATTTTATTTTCTTGGCAATTGTTGCCCAAATTTTTTTTTTTAAAACTGTTTATTGAGTTTCCCTTATAAAATGTAAATCATTTTTGTGTCTTTGTTCTTATTATATTTTTCTAGATGGGTGTGGGGATTTTATTGTGGTGTGTTGTTTTCTTGTCACTAACATTGTTTGTCACTACTTAAACATAACACATATTTCTTTGGCGAAGTGCTTGCTTCTAGACCATTGGTACCAGGGGCTGATCTGAAAGGAGTATTGTGTGGTGACCTAACCAGAGTGTGTTAATTACGATGGTATGGGTACCCACTGTCCAAATTTATAACCAACTTTATGACTCAAGGTATTATTATACTTTGAAAGTACTAACTTAGGAACTCTGTGAAACTCTCGATGAGTCCACCAGAATATGCACACTCGCTTGTTGAGACACTGACATAAAATTGATATTGCTGTACATACTGCAAAAGTTGGATGTTATTATTGGTTCACTGTGCCACTATCTTGGTTTTTATCTGTGATTGATATGCACTAAATATGCCTGTAATATCGTTGGACACAAAATGTGCTGCATATGTTTGTATGTAATAAAACCAATAAATAAAATATTTTAAAAACAAACAGTATTATTATAAAAGTGTGCTATTATCACACAACAAATAAACTGCACTTCACTGTTAGTGTATTGTAGTTTTATCTGAGTCTCATAATTTGTCACCACTTGGTGAACACTAAAGCATCAACACAGTGGATTTATAACATTGAGTAAATGCAGGCATGAGAAATGTTGCACATTGATATTTTTTCTTGATTTAAGAAGGAACTCTGAATGAGGACTTTTAAAGTTTTATACAAGGTGTGTGCCAGTCATTTCAAGGTTTTGTTTAGCAAAGTCTTCACAAAGTCAGACGAGCAGAATTGAATGTTGCAGTAGTAAAAAGTCTATATCAACAGGCAAAAGCTCAGAGTTGCTACTAAGCACCGTAGGTGGATGAAGAAAAATGTAAGGTCATCAGATGCTCCTCTTTGGTTGGTTCGTTGGGGTGCTGGAATGGCATACAGACTTGCCATTTGGCATGTCCTAGAATCATAGTTTACCTGATGCTACAAATATAGGGCTAAGATCTACAGCTTCCCTACTTTTCTGCACCTAAGACTTGTTGGTTCTTTTCCAACAATTTTCAACCTGAGAGTACTCTAATTGTGTCCTTGAAGACACTCATGCTTGTCATCTGAATACTTTAGAGAGGACTGCAGGAATTTTACTGTTTCAGACCTCCTGCTTGAAAGTGTAACTATCCTGTTGTCCGGAGGGGAACTGTTAGAAATCAGGTCTCTTGTTGGCAGAGATATGAACCCCGTCCAAGCAGGAACCACAATCCTAGTCAGGGTAAGTCTGGTAGCTTGGCACAGAGAAGTCAGGCTTAACTTTAGAGGCAATGTATAAAGTATTCGTGCAACACTTAAAACTGTAAAACAGTGAAAACACCTCGCAAAAAGATACCATACCTAGTTAGAAAAATAGAGTTTAATTTATTGAAAAAAACAAGACCAAAACGACAACAATCCAATAAGTAGAACTAGAGTTATGATTTTTTTAAAGAATATCCTGAAATATAGTGCTTAAAAGCTTAAAGCGCCAACCGGGTCTATCTGGGAATGCTTGACTGGGACAGATCCAAAAGTTCAAGCCGACAACGATGGAGCGCAGGTCGGATACACAGACCAGCCTTGGCCCGCTGAAACAGTACCTTGGTTCGGGGTAGCATCGAGGACAAGATGCGCGAAGAAAGGGAGGGAATGCGTTGGCATTGATCCTGAAGATGAAGGTGGTGCGTCGGTTCTGAGCCACACAAATCGGAGATGCGTTGTCGTGAAACCTCTCTGAGGTAGATGATGCAACGTCATCGAGCCTCGCAGCCTACGATGTCCTTGATCCTGGCAGCGGTGGTGATGCGTTGGCATCGATGGAGGTGCTCCCCTGTTCCGAGCTGTGCAATGACAGCGATGCACTGGTTTTTGCATTAGCAGCACTTTAAACCCACTCTCAAGGGATCAGGACTGGATTGGCACCTCTTGGCAGGGCAAGACTCTCAGATGGCAGAGTGCAGGTGCTGCTTGTGGAGTGGATTGAAGTCTTTGATATCCCTGAGACTTCCAAAAGGAGGCAAGCAGACAAGTCTCTTGAGCAACTTTGGGTTCAAGTGTTGGAGAGATGCAGGTCCAGTCCTTCTCACCTCCCAGGCAAGAGGACAGCAGACAGCAGGTCAGCACAACAGAGAAGGAGTTCAGCAGAGTACCAGTCCTTTCAGCAGCACAGCAGTCCTTCTTCCTGGCAGAGTATCCACAGGTCTAGAAGTGTACTGCAATGGTGGTGTCAGAGGTCCAGTACTTATACCCAGTTTTCCATTTGAAGTGGGAGAGACTTCAGAGAGAGATGCATTTGAAGTGCACAAAGTCCCTCACTTTCCTGCCCTCGGTCCAGACTCACTACAGGGGGAGTAGGCAGCTCTCTTTGTGGGGCCAGATACCAGCCCATTCAGATGTAAGTTGACCCATTAGGATGTGAATGGCTCATCAGTCACGCCTAAGCTCCCTTTGTGTGTGGCTGTCTGGGGGGAATTGCCAAAGCCCAGCTGTCACCTACTCCAGACTTATTCAGAGACAGGCAGAAGGCACCAAAAGGTTAAAGTAAGAAAATGCAAACTTTCTGAAAGTGGCATTTTGAAAATTAGAATTTAAAGACACCAAACTTGGGGGTCCCTTCTCTATCCAATTGGAAATTTAACTTATAAGATGTAATAAGGTAATCCCAATGTTAACGTTTGGAAGAGACAGGCCTTGGTGTAGTGAAAACAAAATGTAAGAGTGTTTCACTACCTGGACATGCAAACCTTGAAAGTGCACATCCAACGTTTTAAATACACTGCACCCTGACCCTGGAGCTGTCCAGGGCTTACCTTACGAGTGGCATATGTATTAAAAAAGGAAGGTTTGGGCTTGGCAAGTGGGTTAACTTGCCAGGTCGACATGGTAGTTTAAAACTACACCTGTAGGCTCTGCAGTACCAGGCCTGAGACATGTTTGAAGGGCTCCTAAAGTGGGTGCCACAATCAGTGCTGAAGGCCCACTAGTAGCACTTAATTTACAGGCCTTGGGCACATGTAGTGTACTTTACTAGGGACTTATAAGGTAATTAAATATGCCAATTGTGGATAAGCCATAAGAACCTTGTTTTAAGTGCAGAGCACATGCACTTTAGCTCAGTTTAGCAGTGGTAAAGTGGCCATTATCCTAAAGCCAGTAAAAATGAAGTCAGCAAAATAGGAAGTCAGAAGGCAAAAAGTCAGGCAAAACCACGCCAAGAATGCCAGGCCTAACAAGAACCCCTCTACTCTCTGACCAAAAATGGAAGTAAATCAAAACTCACAACTGGTCATGTATGTGTTGCGTACATAAATGTCTATCATGGACAGAGAGCTTAAGAAATACTAAGCTCTTTGAATGGCCACTGGCTGCATTAGATTATGAAAACCTAAACACTTTAGGCATCCATCTACACCTAAATAACCTTTGAGCCATTTCTGGTTGCTGTAATCCAACATGTTTATATTATTACTTGTTACCATGGCATATAGGGGCCGATTAGGATGGCGGAGGGACCGTCCGCCATCCCAGAGGTGGAGGGACCGTCCGCATGGGCTGCGGCGGTCCCTCCGTGCAAATTAGGATGTGACCGCCACCCTGGCGGTCACATCCTGGATATTTAACATTGCGGCGGGTGCTGCTTCAAGCAGCACCCGCCGCAATGTTAAAAGTGCATGTTTAACATTTACATGCACAAAGCGGCAGGCACCGCGTGGTGCCTGCCGCTTTGTGCATGTAAATGCTGGGGGGTACCATAGGTACCCCCCATGTGCATCCCCCACCCGCCTACACCCTGGGGGCCCGCAACGGGCCCCCAAAATAAAAAGTACACATGCTTTTCCACGGCGGAAAAACCGCCGCGGAAAAGCATGTTTACAAATGTTTCCTAATTTGGCTGGCGGTGTCTGATAGACACTGCCAGCCAAATGAGAGCTTTCCCGCCGCGGTTGTAATCCGACCGCGACGGAAAAGCAGCGGACAGAAACCAAGACCCACCAGCCATCGTAATGCGGCGGTGGGTCTTTGGTGACTCCGCAGAGGATTTTCCGCCTCCTCCGGGCCGGAGGTGGCTTCCGCCGGCCCGGAGGAGGCGGAAAATCCTCCATCCTAATCGGCCCCTTAATTTGAGATGTGATGCTTCATTTGTTAAAGAGCCCCTCCTTGTGTTAAAACGTCTTGTATTTTTATTCCTTAGATATCATTCAAGAATATGTAGAATGGGGGAGGAGCTACGACACCGACCAAGATGGCCGCATAGTCTCCCGGCTCCGCTGACCTCCGTCCTACGCTCGCCTATCCTGTCGAATATCCTGATCTCCTGCCCAGGATTCGTGTGGGTGAACTAGTCGGCACCCCGATGGTGTGACCACGGAATTTTTCTGATGTTCTGGGGTGAAGTAACATCGAAAATGTTTTGAGGCCTAACCCAGACTGGACGCCGGGGACTCGATTGCTGGTCTACCCGGGTCCAAAGTGAACAACAACGGACTGAGGAGAGTGGTTGGGTCCGGTCCTTGGAACCTTTGAAAATTTCTCTGGACTACTTTGCAACCATCTGATGCCTGATGCTGTACCTGAGGTGAGGTGACTTGTGGTGCGCGGTGCTGCGTCGCGGGGGGCCCCGGCCCGGAGGCCCGGCACTAGCGCCGCTGGTGCCCCGGGGTGGGGGTCCCGCCGCGCGTTGCTGCGTGCTGCTGGCCCGTCCCTCACGGCTTGTTTCTGCTCCGGCGTATCCTGCCCCAGAGAAGGCGCCTCTCCGTTGGGATTGTTATGCCTGCGGACGTATGGAACTTGGCGGAACGGACTCACTGTGGCCCTTCCTTGCGGATGGTAATGGCGGAACTTGCGGCGCTTCACGCGACGGTGAGGGCCCAGGTCAATCATTTACTGTCGGCAGCAGATGGGATCATAGGACCGGGAGCAAGCCCTGATTTGATTTTTGAGACCTGGCAGCCGACTTGCCTCCTGTTGGGCGCCCTAGTGGCGCGTTTGGACCCGGTGCTAGAAGCTGTGCCTGCCCCCGAAGAAATGGAACTCATCGTGTGTGCTGAGATTGGTGACTCTCTTACGTTCTCGGAAACATCGGTCCTACAGTTATCGGAACATTTCACTGCTTTCCCCATCCTGGACACTGTTGGCCCACACTATAATCTGTATCGGAACGAGTCGCAGCCCCTCCCCAATCGGTCTCCCAACATGGCGGATGTAACGATGCTTGGTTTCGGAGACGGGGAGGGACATCGTTTGTGCAAGCCGTGTGCGTTGGGATCTGCTATTCCTCTCCCATTTGCTGGCCCAAGCTCCGGCTGCTTCTGTGTGACTTTTGACTTCCCGGGGATGGGGCTTTACTTATCCGAGGGGCTCGGCAACTTTGATAGACGGGGCCAAGGCTGAGATTGTGGGTTGAATTGTTTACGATGGATCTGTTGGTAACGGGACTGCTTCATTAACAGACGGATTCCGGGGCGGGGGGTTTGTGGTTCCCCCCGGGGCATTTTTGTATGGTGGACAACTTTATTCGTGCTGGCTTAGGGGGGCCCCCTTTGTTAGGGCGGGGGGGGGAGAGACCGGGAGCGCATGGACTATTGCCCTCCTCCACTTCCCCGTTGGGTGGGGTTTCCTTTCTTTCTCCTTTTTCTCTGTTTCTTCTATATTTCGGGTTTGGTTCTCGGGCGACAGGCACACTGCTGGGGGGGGGCGTAGTCATCTGCAGGGGTGCAAGGTGGGGGGTTGGGGGAGGGGATTTTTCGTTTTTATTTTTTTTCTATGGCCTTTTTTCTCTTCTCTTATTTTTCTTTGTCTTTTTCCTCTTTCTGGGTCAGTGCAGTGGGTTTCCTTAGGTATCAATCACTGCTTTTTCATCTGTGCCTCAATTTTCGTCTTCTCTGGGTCTTAGGGCAGGTGACTAGCAGGCGCGAATTGACCGTAATATTCCCTCACATCCTGAACCGCCTGTTCCAGCGCCATTGATTTGACCGATTACTGTTTACTGTTGACACGTTTACTATTCTGCCTGCCATTTTTCGCTGCTGGGAAATTGTTCGGCACCTGCTCCTTCCATCCTATACTATAAAATGAAAACCTTTTACATCCTGTTTTTCTAATTGTGCTGTTCAGTGACCAAGAGTACACTAGCATGGTGATTCTGCTCCCCGAGGTGCTGCATGTGATTACAAATTGCTCTCTGTTAATCTAACTGCTTGGCGGCCAGCCCCGGGGGTTGTAGGCTCATACTTGTATTTGGTTGAAATGTCAATAAAGGTTTTCCAAAAAAGAAAAAAAAAAAAAAGAATGAACTCTTTCTCTGAAATTCGCTACTAATCGAATCATTGTTTCCTCTAGACCTCTTTGTTGTCTATCAGGGAAAAGAAATTTAATTGTCATGTGGTGAGTGGCGTCTTTTTGGGACTGAGGTAGGCTGATATTTACCAAGTTCGAGCACTACTCTTTTGTCAGTCTCTCAATCTTCTTTTTTGGGAGTTTTATATAGCACAAACTTGACTCAAAGGTATCACAGCTCTTTACATAAACACCAGCTGGATTACAGACAGACACATTCATTTTAAGGCACGAGAGATTTAGGGCATGATTACCACTGCAACCACTGGCAATCTTGATCCTGTGGCGGTGGTGCAGCATTCAGGGGCCGCAATATGCCGGTGGTGCAGCTGAGGCACTGCCAAGCATATTACGAGTTGCCTCACTGCCATCATTTCCATGCGGTGAGGCAACTCAGGAGGCCCTTACAAGGTCTCTGTTTTGCACCCCTGTCTCTGCAATGAAAGAAATGCACACATTTGTGCATTTCTTTTCGTGCAGGAATGGACTGCGCAAGTCTCATGGCAGTGCATATCTAAGGCGCACCTGTGTGCTTTAGATAGGCACCACCGTGGGACCCCTGCAGCAGGACTGCCTGATCTGGATTTCAGTCGAAATCTGGTGGGTGGTCTGACTAGAGGTTTGGCGGTCTTGCAGAGGGGCGCCGCTGTGGCAGCCCCCTGTAAGACCACCAAACTCATGATCAGGCCCTGAGTGATTTGCCCAGAGTCACAGAATGATGAGCCCCCCTGCAAGACTTGACTTCCCTGCTCCCCAGCTTTAAAGCCGGCCGCTCTAGCTGCTACACCACAATCTCTCCCGATCTTCTTTTGTCTAGTGATAATTAAGGATTTAAGGAGACAGGCCATCACTTTCAGGGAGAAACCTCCCCATGCATGTATTTTACCTTGGTACAAACTATTAAACCTGGGGCCAATGGTGCCACTGACTATTTAACCTTTGCCATCTTGTCATACATACCTTAATTGACTGTTCCTATGAGTTACTCAACAGAGGAAAGTCCCAGGCAACTCCACGGGCATATAAATTAGATTTGGTGTCCCAGTATCAGCAATGTACATTCTGAGTATCTGTAGAACATGTTTCGATTTTGAACTCTGGACAAAAGTTAACTGTTAGAAAATTATGCGAAAAATTACATTTTGTTGTATTATGCTTCTTTCATTCTTAGCTAAGAAAATGCATATTTTTCTTCTGATGGTCACTAATGAGTAACAAACAAGTACAGTATATTGCATATGTACCAATGAACATCTTAGCTTGTGAAACATAATTATGGCCAAAACAACTTTTTCTTTGATCAAATAACATTTGTCGAAACAACAATGATTAATCGGAAGGACTTAGAAATCGCAGTCCCACTACACCAGACAGTAGGAGTCACTCAAGGTGAGGTAGGAAAAGGAAACAGATCAAACCAGCAGTTACTGAAACTACGGTATCAGCAATAATCAACTACAGGCTCATCTTTCCCCCATTTATATTTTTGCAGAGAGTCCCAGTTCCTTTCAAAAGTGGAATGGGCATGGAAAAAAGGAAGCCCTTCTATCCTTGACCCATTTGTAGGCCTGCCATTAGGGAATTTTATGTATACTGTACATAATTAAACTTACTTACTGGGGCTTTGGGTCAGCCCTCTTCATCCATTGTGTCATTCACATTTTGTTTCTACCCACTTCGGCATACTGTATGGGGTACAGGATCAGACACTTCAGCCGCTGGCTTATCTGTCTGTTGAGTGGGGTGGAACTATCAAAGGCAAAATATTGACAGGTCTCAATATTGTCATCACAGTATGGAGGAGCAAAATATTGAAAGGTAAGTTGCTATACATTTTCTACACCTACTTGGAAGGCACATATATATCTTCAAGGTATGTAGATGTGGAGTTAAGAATAGTAAATCTTTCTGTACACTTATCAGTTCAACAATTTCTCCATCGATATTATGGTCATGACATTGTGACCTGTTGATATTTTGGATTCAATATTCCCTACTACAGTGTCAGACTCTGAGTGATAGCATATTGTCCTTTCATAATACGTAGATCCAGACAGTAAGAAGTCCCTTTCAGGGCCAGGGCCTACTAGTGCAATACGTGCTTTTACATTTACATTTTCATTGGCTTTTAGACAAAGCTTGTTTTATGTACGCAAGGCACTGGCATCTCCACTGCTACTGTCCAGGTGTCCAGTGTCTTCATACAAAACTTTACAAGCAAAATATGTATTAGCAGAAGAAGGTTGGCAGCCAACACGTGGCCTATTGGCTTTGTAAATGCTTGTTACTTGTTTGCTTTAGTTGGATGATGGTACTGTCTCACCAGAACTCTAAGATCCAGGTTGTCAAAAAATCAGAGAATTATAATAGGTGGGATGCAATACAAATACAGTGGTTACTAAGAAGAAGCGACTCACAGACTTAGGGGCCGATTAGGATGGCAGCGGTGGTCCCTCCGTGCAAATTAGGATGTGACCGCCACCCTGGCGGTCACATCCTGTATGTTTTAACATTGCGGCGGGTGCTGCTTGAAGCAGCACCCGCCGCAATGTTAAAACTGCATGTGTTACATTTACATGCACAAAGCGGCAGGCACCGTGCGGTGCCTGCCGCTTTGTGCATGTAAATGTTGGGGGGTACCATAGGTACCCCCCATGTGCACCCCCCACCCCCCGACACCCTGGGGGCCCGCAACGGGCCCCCAAAAGCCAAAGTCCACATGCTTTTCCACGGCGGAAAAGCCGCCGCGGAAAAGCATGTGTTTGTGCAATTCCTAATTTGGCTGACGGTGTCTTGCAGACACCGTCACCAAATAGCCCTCCTCACACCGCGGATCAGCGGCGGACGGACTTGCCGTCCGCCGCTGGTCCACCCGCACTCCCACCGCCATCCTGATCTGGCGGTGGGTCTTCTCTTGCACTGCGGCGGATAATCCGCATACTCCGGGCCGGCGGTGGCTTCCGCCGGCCCGGAGTATGCGGATTATCCGCAATCATAATGAGGCCCTAACTGTTCCAATGATTTCTCACTCTGCATGAAGCATGTCTACTCAGTCAGACCACCTGTTATCTGGTACTTGCTATTTAGCTCTTACTGTCTGTGCTGCCCGTCTCTACTGTTCAGATTCTCTGCCTTATGTTCAGAGACTGGTTAAGTCATGGACCAAGTGACCAATTACCCAGGGCCCCAACCTTCCAAAGCCCCCCACTCCTACTTCCGCCAGTAAAATGTGTGTTCTCTCTATAACACCTTAGTTTATCTATCTCAACCTCTTCACTCTGTCCGCCTACCTCTACCACTGGCTCTGTCTCTCTCTACCCAGCATCCAGTTAAGGATTTTGGGGCCTCAGCTAAGGCACCTTTTGGCTGTTTTTGTTGGATCCTATATCTGATATTTTAACATATAATTCAATATTGTTTCGTATCTAGAAGACTTGAATTACCAGAAAATGGGTAATAAAATTCAAAGTTGTTCTGAAAAAGGTGTGTCAAAGTTCGCCTTACCTCCTGGCTTGTCATAAAAATCAAAGCTGCTCTGAAAAGGGGTCCAAAAAATTCCATCCTTGAGCCCTAAACATCCTTAGAATGACACTGCTTCTGTTAGGAAGGGATTAATTTCCTTGCAGAGCCAGTTCATGGCAGGACTCCCTTTATCACATTCCCTTTTCCTTGCACATTGTATCCTCCCCTAGGAGGTAGGAATTCCTCTACTTGGGTTGGAAGGCCTTGGAGCATCCCTCCGAACACCCATATAATCAATCCCTGGTGGCATAGTAGAATCCCATGTAGACGATACAGGGAAGCCGGGATGTTCGGTGCTTTCAAATCCCCACAGTAATCTCTGTACATGGTCTCTGCATTATTGCCTCCTTTTCTGCCATTTGAATCATATATCCAAGGGTCTAAATAGTCGTTTCCACCATAATGGGGGCATGGCTTGGACCAAGAATAGTCAGTCTTCTAGAGACCTTGCAATCTTTGCCTTTGATACAAAAACATTTGTAGTCCAGTTAGGGTTCGGTACACAATGGCATTCATACCTTTTGGGCACAGGTGTGCTATGTGGCACTGGACAAGGTAGAGGCAATGATGAAAAAAATGAGAACATTTAATCCTTCCTCACTTTGAAAGACATAAAGCGAAAGGCGTAAAGCGACTGGCAGAGGTCATTTCTGAGTGCAGTTTTAATGGAAAAGTAATTCAAATGACATACCAGCAGATCAGTTCAAGCCAAGCTGTACTCGTGTAAAGTGTGTGGTTGTAATTGGTTTTTGTAGGTGCCACCTTTCCAAAACAAGAATGTGACTTCTGGGACAAAATACAGGCCTCAGTTCATAATCCTAAGTGGAGCTATAAAATTAAAGGTTCCATCATGCAAATGTAATGCCTTTGAGATCCCACAAACAGAAGAAATGTGGTTTTAGTCACAAAATATGCTAACAAAGTCCTGCTGTCATATGCCAGTAGGATGCTTTTTGTGATTCTGTGCTGATGCTATTTGCTAGGGAGACTCATAAGGTGTCAGGAGGCTGCCTGTAATATAAGTGTCCGGGCATCACATGCCTGTGGCTGCTCACTATGCCCAAGTGCTTTCATGCTAATCACTCTACTTTTTCCCAGGATTACCACGGTAACCTAGTGGGAGCTCCTGATGCTGAATTATCCAAAGCACCACAGGGGCATGGTGCGCATTTGCACCCACTTCTTGCACCCCTGGGGCTTTTTGGTATTATCGAAGGGGCCTCAGATGCTTGAGCAGCCCAGTCAATTATAAGGGCTTTACTGGTATACATGTAGCGCTGGTACAATCTGAAGCGGGCGTTCCCTCATCTTCATGGGAGAGTGTCTCTATGCCAATGCGGAAACGCTTTGCCTCTGAACTCATGCTGCATTACAGATGCGGGCACTGAGGCAAAAGAGCTGCCATGAGGCACACTGCCTGTGCACCATATAGATGTGGAGCCCAGTCAGTGCGTCCACCAAGGGTGCCCCACTTTCAAATGTAGTCTGTGTTGCCATATGCACAGTGAAAGGCAGACTAGTGGCTTTAAACAGCCAGTTCACTTTTTACTACTCCACTGCCCCCAGAGCAGGCGCAAGTTTGTAGCTGCGCTGACGGCAGAGCATTTGTTGCAATATGGCTATATTAGTATATATTAAATAATTGAATATATGTCATACTGGTATTTAATAAAGGCTTTACAACTTTTGTTATATTTGTTACAACATGATTAATATTTTACAAAATCTTAAAATTTTTTTTTTTTACCTTTTTACTATTTTCCCCATTGATTCCTATGGAAAGAGATATTTTTTGGTTGCAACTTTCATTAGACGGTCAGCTTTTATTTCCCGCTAGCTATATTTTGTACTCTATTTTTGGTATTTTGTGTCCTTTTCTGAAGGAAGAAATCATGGTTGCGTGCTGCTGTTCATCGGAATAGGTAAGTCACTTTTTAGTTTTTAGGTCTCGCCTGTCAATGCGCTTGCGCATTGAGCTTGCAAGAATATAGGGGCTTATCCAGAGCTTAACCACACTGGCGATTTCATGCAGTGCCCGTGAAAAGCAAGCTCAATGCGCAAGCGCATTGACATAAAACGCGCATGCACATCAAAGCCAGCCATCTGTTCCCCAGCTTGGTGCCTCCAGCAGCTCTTCAAAGGTATCCGCTCCTCCCCTTGCTGCATCAAAGGCTTTCATTTCGCGGCCACGTTTTTTTTTACTTTCATTTCGCGGTCGCGTTTTTTTTTCTTCTGCCCCTGTTGTGCCGCCCGACTTTTTCCAACTGTCTCCCTCGTGTACTTCTTTTCCGAGGTGCTCCGTGTTAACTCTGTCATTATGTGCTTTTCCCCTCCCTCTCGATGTAGCATTTGTCCTTTTGTACTCTCGGACGCGTTTTTGTGCCGCCCGACTTGTTCCAACTGTCTCCCTCGTGTACTTCTTTTCCGAGGTGCTCCGTGTTAACTCTGTCATTATGTGCTTTTCCCCTCCCTCTTGATGTAGCATTTGTCCTTTTGTACTCTCGGACGCGTTTTTGTGCCGCCTGACTTGTTCCAACTGTCTCCCTCGTGTACTTCTTTTCCGAGGTGCTCCGTGTTAACTCTGTCATTATGTGCTTTTCCCCTCCCTCTCGATGTAGCATTTGTCCTTTTGTACTCTCGGACGCGTTTTTGTGCCGCCCGACTTGTTCCAACTGTCTCCCTCGTGTACTTCTTTTCCGAGGTGCTCCGTGTTAACTCTGTCATTATGTGCTTTTTCCAACTGTCTCCCTCGTGTACTTCTTTTCCGAGGTGCTCCGAGTTAACTCTGTCATTATGTGCTTTTCCCCTCCCTCTCGATGTAGCATTTGTCCTTTTGTACTTCCCACCCAGGCGTTCCAGATTTATTTTTTCTGCCCCTGTTGTGCCGCCCGACTTGTTCCAAGTGTCTCCCTCGTGTTCTTCTTTTCCGAGGTGCTCCGTGTTAACTCTGTCATTATGTGCTTTTCCCCTCCCTCTCGATGTAGCATTTGTCCTTTTGTACTTTCGGCCGCGTTTTTGTGCCGCCCGACTTGTTCCAACTGTCTCCCTCGTGCACTTCTTTTCCGAGGTGCTCCGTGTAAACTCGGACATTATGTGCTTTTCCCCTCCCTCTCAATGTAGCATTTGTCCTTTTGTACTCTCGGCCGCGTTTTTGTGCCGCATGACTTGTTCCAACTGTCTCCCTCGTGTACTTCTTTTCCGAGGTGCTCCGTGTTAACTCTGTCATTATGTGCTTTTCCCCTCCCTCTCGATGTAGCATTTGTCCTTTTGTACTTCCCACCCAGGCGTTCACACCTGTGCACTTCTCCCTGCCCGCTTGAGGTTAATTTTTCACACATTTCTCCTCCTCACCCACAGCCAATATCACCTTGGCAGGATGTTGCCTCTGTTTTATGCAAACTGCTATCTGGAGGCAATTATCTACAAAAAACAATTTTTTGGGGGCAAAAGCCTAATTACGTAAAGGGTATTTAGACATTGCACACCGCACAACCAAAGCTCTAATTATTGCATTTCTATGTGATGATCTTGTTTCTGTATGTGCCCTTTCACATACCTTTTATCTATATTTTTTCATTACCACTCCAAGCGCATACACCATCTTGGTAACCCATTCACACCTATAGGTCACCATGCTGGGGCCACCATAGTAAGTGAGCTGACTGCCCGCTCACTACGGTGCACTTCACTGCACCACGGAACAGCACTCTCCAGTTCCCCCCATGCTCGGGACCAAGTTGTAATTTTGGGCTAGTCCCGCCTTGCCTGTACACACCCCCTCACCCCCCTCACGTCCGTTTCCGCTGCACTCCTCCACCCTCCCTTTTCGCCTCCTCCCGAGCCATGCGACCCCCCACCTCCCTCACCCATCCAAACTGCGAGCCCAACTCCGCCCCACTGAAACCTCAGGCCCTTTCCCCACTCTCCCCAATTAGCCCCTCACAATGCCGAAAGCTTGTTTTCAGTGGGTGGCAAAAATGCAGCTCGTCCCCTGCTGCCTTGATTGTTGTCACACAGCTCTTCTTTCTTAGCACGGCGGCTCCTTAACTCCTTGGCTGCTCCACCTTTACAGACACCTACCCTGCCTGCCATTGTACCTCTCGGCAAATGACGAGCGCTGTCAAAGGCAGTAGGGTCTGGATTGTATGTATCATTGACATTACAAATGCTATAGGTGTCACATTTGAAAAAGTATTAAGTATTGCCATTGTAAATGACAAAGCTATTACTTTTGCAAGTTTCAAGACCCACACATTAAAAGAAATTTGTCAATTACAAAACCAATAGCTCCAACTTTTCTATTGTGAGACCTATTGCATTTCCAATGCTTGTTTCTTAAGGGTTTCTAGGGTAGGGGGAAATTATATAGTTGTATAAAAGTTTGGTGTGTTGTTAAGAAGGGTTTTATGTATTGTTTTGTGTATTTGATTGCATTTTAGATACTCTTTTATATATTGTATTGTATCGCGTTTTTTTCTATGAAATGGTAATGTATGGCTATGTTATGTTTAGCATATGAGTTGGCAAATGTGTGCTGATAACTAAATGTTATGTATGTATTTATTTGGGAATGTACTGTTTTTTACGGGAGGGTGTTTTACTTTTCTATTTGAGGTTTGTGTTTCCGAACTGTTTTGTAATTTTCAATGTGTTATTTTAAATGGACCTTAGTGGCAGTTTGGTCATCTAGAAGGTTTCTTCTTTAATTTAGTTGTTCTGTGGAAAATGATAAAAGTCAAACAGCGTGTTAGCATTTCTTTGTTAAGTAATCTTTTTTTAGTTTAGCATTATTTGATTTTCTAATTTAAATAAAATTGTTGCTTACTTGGATATGCACTTGTAGAGTTGAATATTTTGCAGTATTCGGCTTTGTAGCGAAAAACCGGCAGAGTTTACTCATCTTCAAATGTTTGTTGTTTTTTTTCTAGTTATTATTTGGTTTCATTTGTGTGCCTTTTTATATTGTTTGTCTAATTGTTTAATCTATTTGATTAGTTAAGGTTGTTTATAGGTTGATTTTATTGATTATTTTAGTATAATCCTTTATGTTTTGTCAGTTATATTCTTATTCGTTATACACTTATTTATGTGTTGGTATATTTGTAGTATATATAATTTTATTGATCTAATATTAGATTTATATGTTTTGCTAGAATAATTTATATTGTTCATTTTATTTACATATTTATACTATGTAAATCTGTTTTAAATATGTTTAGAGTATATTTTAGTAGTGTACTGTTTTTATAGTGTTTATGTTTTACGTTTGGGTGATGTAAAATATTTTTATGTAATTATAGTTGGCTATTATAATTTAAGATATATTTTTTGTTTTGTGTAAATAATGGTTTTTGTTGTGTTTTAATTCTATCTACTAGTTGTGATGATGATCATTTTGTAGTTGATATTGTTATAATACATATTTTTGACATGGTAGATGTTTATTTATAAATCAGGATATTTGTGTTTCCGATATTTTTGTATTCGATATATGTAAAAGTAAATGTTATTGGCAGCAATATTTATGCATTCGATATAAGTGACTTTTATGGTTATGTATAGTGATTCGATATTTTTATCATCGATATTACATTTTTTTAAATTGCGTGAGTCAATATTTATTGTCTTGATATTATGATATGGTGCCGTTCAAGGATAGGCATAGTTCAGTTTGATTTTCCACCAGCACCCAATTCATTTTCCATGAGTTATTCCACAAGGGGTTAGAGAATGCAGTAGCAGCATAGAGAGCAGGTTAGATCCACAGGGTAGGGGAGTCCATTGTCAGGAGAAGTATTTTTTTTACTTGGACATAGGTTGTAACAAAGAGTAGTGGTGAGTGCATTATTGTGTGGCTGCATGTGAGTAGGATGGGTTGGCTGATTCCCCTCATGAGCAGGCAGTGCAGCCTTGCCTTCAATATCCGGTCCTGGAGAAGAGGCAGAAGCAAGAAGAGTTCCAACAAATGGCCTAGGTCAGAGGGCAGTGCATGTCTGGAGATGGACACTGGTCGGCAGGTGTCCAGTGGGAGTACTGCACACTTGCGCTGAGAGGAGTGGATCCACGTAGCCAGTCCGCAACAATTCATGGCTGTGTTGGTATTGAGTAGCCCAGGATGCGTTTCCCCAGAGGGGCTGCAAAGCCGACTTCCTCTGGTGAATCTTGATGAAGACCTTGTCACATGGCTGAAGGGTGTGGCAGACCTTGGATTGGCAGTCAGTTAAGGCACCTTAAATCTGAAAATCAGAACTGTAGAGACAGTGAGTATGTTTTCAGCAGTACTGGAGAATTGCATTGTCATTCAATTGCAAGTCTAATATAGCAGCTGGAGTGGTAGTATTTGAAGGGAACATCATAGTGGATCACATAAATATCTCCCAGGAGCTAAGTGTAATCCTTTGAGTTGAAAAGAATTGCAGAGCCAAGGGTGTAAAGCATCAGGCCATTTGAGTTGGGTCTCGGAACAGATTTTTGCTACCTTATTCTTAAGTGTGCTGTTATTGTGCCCAGCTTTCCCCTTCTGACTTGGTGTGATAGGTACAGTGCAAGTGTTGCTCGATCCCTAAAGTTTTGCAAATCTCCTGAACTACAACTGAAATAAAGTGTGTTCCGCTGTCACTCGAAAGTTACTGCAATATACTGAATCATGGAATGAACTCCCTGAGTGGGCACTTCACCATAATAATAGCATCTGCTTATGCACAAGAATATGCTTCAACCTCCCCAGAAGACAGGGCGAACTGTGTTACACCTTGGCTGAGTGCTGTAAAATCTTTATGTAGCAACTTATATCTAACAAGCATGTGGAAAGGCCCTACTACGATCGATAGGATCTCAACCAAACGAATAAAAGGACTTTTCTGGGAACATGTCCTACAAAGAACATGGCATATAACGAGGTCTGAAGGGCTCGTGGACAAATGTTTGAGCCACAAGCACTCCTCACAATTTGAACCATCCCTCAATAGGTGTACCCCAGCTGAGGCTCAGTCAGTGTACCTTTATTTTCATATTGGCACATTGCCACTAAGGACCCCTACAGCAAAGTGGGAACCTTATGGGCAAATATCTGAGCGCTGTCCTTTTTATTGTAATACTGCTGAAACTGAGGTACACTTTTCTGTGTTTTGCCAAAAGTACAAAGCCCCCAGAGCCAGATGGATTCTCCCTCTCTGTCGTAATTTGGGAGTTAAACAATGTGCGGTATCCCTACGCATATTGAAAACTGATACAACTGAAGTTACTGTATTTGCCCTATCAAGATATCTAAAGTGGGCCAGGTCTCTCCGTGCAGCTGCACTTAAGGCTGGGACCTGAGGCGATCTGGCTAAATGTTAAATCTCATGAGTTATTTTGGACACCTGACCAGTAGTAACTTTCTGGCAAAAGAAGAATGTGTACTCTGCCTAATGGATTAAGAAACGATTTATGTTAAGCATTATGCACTTTAGTCCGTTTGGCTATGTTCTAGTTCCCTGAATTTTTAACTGCTATTTATTTCATGCTTGTGATTTTATATGCAGTCTTTTGTATTTTGTATTTTTTTTATGATTTGTTTTTTAATTTGATGATTGTATGTGGTCGTGATTTTGATGTATTGTACTTTTATGGCCTTTTGGCCAAAGTAAAATCAGTGAAAGGGATGGACTCTTTCCACATGTATGCAACCATGAGCACATATGAATAGGGTGCACATTTTGACATTTGTATGAACTCCTTCTGTTGATAAACAAAGGGGCCCGAAGAAGGTGTATAGATAGCGGGGTGATCTTGATTCCCTTGCCCGTGTTATAAGAGTGACGAATGACGTAAGAGTGACAATAGTTCTGGATTTCCATGAGAAACTATAACAAGAGAATGTTGATGAATGGTTCTTTTAATAACCACAATTCTGAGTGGCAGGATTTAGAATGGGGCAGCAGATAAGGGTGATTTGAGAGTTAGACAATAAAAAGATATTCTTTCGGGACAACCTGGCAGTGAATACATTTTGGATCTTGGACGTGGTGAGGAGAGGGACACCAGAATGCGGAACAGCCGTAATCGAGTTAGAACTCATTAACTATAAAGTTTTCAGAGTCTTTGACAAAGCAGGCAGCAGCAAATACAGAGTGGAGACCTGGAGAAAGCCCTATTACTATGCGGTCTACAGAGGAGACATAGTATGCTTTGGACTTTTTATGATCACCACGGTCTTACACCAGTACTCCAAGGGGAATTCCATTTAGCTTATAACTGTGTAATATAAAAATGGGAGCAACAGCAGCCACAATAAGGAAGCTATATACATTATGGACATTAATACTGTTCTGCTGTCAGAGTGCAGTACGCGTCAGTTGTCTGCTTTTATGATAAACATCCCAGTGATTTAAAAAATGTTACTAGTAGTACCCTATGTGAGTAAATAATTCAATGCAGGTAATTTAATTTCTTTAACAAGCATGGGCCCTCTTAGAGATTCATGGGCCCAGCGTGTAATGGCAGCTCTGAACCGTGTATGTTTAAAGTAGTTTCTTATGATGCCTGTTCAACATAATTTATGGACACAAAACATTGTTTGGAAAAATTAGTTTTCTTATATGAAATAATGATATCAACATTTTGCAATAATTCTTTTGATCAATGCAAATGAGTCATCAACCAAGTCACGAGATGGGCGGGGTTTGCGGGTGTTTGTCTCTTGAAGTGATTGAAATGGATTGGTAGAAGGGAGAGTCTAATATACTCTTAAGATACCTTCACAACTGTGGGAATGTGATGGTTAATAGTTGTGTTGTTACTGTATTTGGTGGTGCTGACAGTGGCAATGGGCACTGCAGGCGGAAATGACATCCTAAAGAGAGCCCTGGCGCTTATTTTTTTTTTAAAACAAATTAAGAACAGATTAAATTGTGAGCAGGGTCAAGACAGTTACATTCATATATATATATATATATATATATATATATATACAGACATTTTGAGTGCTACATGAAGTCCATAAGCAGCGCGTTACAAATCCCCCCCCCATTAACCTAATTTAATTATGCACAATGATTCACTTTTATCTCTATTTGCCTTAAGATCAATTAAGAAAACGAAATCCATTTTCAATGGAACTTAAATGTGAACCTCGGCTAGGCTTGATTTGCTTCAGGTTTCTGAGGCTTCCACTTTTACTTTGGCAATTGCAGATCTTAGAAGGCAGGGGATTTTTGAAATTAAAATAAATCTGTCAAAGACTTGCTAGTTGAAATCTCGTGAGTCTCCTTGTAAATTGTTTGAAGAAAAAGCGACTCCTTTCTGTAGCCACTGTCGCCCTACTCAGGAAAACTATACGTAAAAGCTGCCAAAGGCCTCCATTAGAGAGTGCCAAATAGATGGCATACCCCACAAAGGGGGAGAAAAAGTATCAAGAATCTTGATAGCTGAATAGAAATGATGGGAAATGGTGATCACCAAACTCCTCCTGAAGGATCAGGAAAGAGAAATGAACCAGGACAGATATTGGGATCCAGCAGAAGAACCAGCTTTAAGGAGCAATAAGCATTTGCAATGCAATTGGTCTCGCATGTGCGAGAGTTTGAGCTATTGTCATTCTAAAGGACAATGCCTTTTATTTATGTGTTTTGAAAACCGGCAAGCGGTGTGTAAACACCCACTTTGTACTTATAGACCTGGCTTACGAGAAGCAAGGTTGGCAGTAGAAGAGGCGCAGTTGCTGCCAGCCTTGCTTCTCGCAAGCACCAACCACTGTAAGTATAAAGTACATGTTTACGCAGCGCTTGCAGGTTTTCCAAACACATAAATACATAAATAAAAAGCATTGTCATTTACAATGCCAATAGCTCAAACTCTAGCAAATGCGAGACCTATTGCATCGCAAATGCTTGTTATTATAAGTTTGCAAACATTTTGCCATAGCTGCATACTCCAGGATCCACTCTCTACAATGCCCAGCCTTTCTCCAAGAAAGTTCATACTTGGTAGACAGTTATAGAATGTTGTAATTTATGGATGGCTTCAATCCATTCTGTCGATAATTGGTCCTTTCCTTCAGAGATCTCAAAAACGAAATATCTTATATTGGGAAGCCAACATTCTTTTGAAGCCTTGTGGTCTAGACTTCAACATAGGAGTAAGCTCATAGTCGGACACCTTCTTGACTTAATCTGAGTTGCATGTTTGTACTGAACTTAAATAGTGGGTCTGAAGGAACACAGTTGACTACAGTGCATCCTTAAGAGGTGTCCTTCTGTACCATTTAACACCCCTTCAAATAAACAAATAACTAAATCAGATTCCAAAAGAACATCTTTTACTTACTCTTGAACAGCAGGTACCATGGCTAGAAAGACCTCTGTGGTCCGTTAATGCCCCCTTCCTGCTGTTTGCTCTGGGCCAGTTCTCCATTGCAAAATAAATCATTGGTATATAAGAAGTGGGGTGGTTCTTTATCTACTGTGTCCATTATCACTAGCACTAGGTACATGTACACACTACCCATGTAAGGCAGTTTATAGTATTATAGCTCCTATGGTGCTGTACCAACGAATGAAGGTATAATTAATTTCTTAATGGACCCAAATATAATCCGTCGCGTGCATAAAACATAATGTAAAAGATGCAGTGCACCTAGAAGCTAACTTTAATGCTTTAATAGACTTGACCTCACATCTCAGACCTATCTCACTGCTCTGCTCCAGACTCATTCACATCTGAACACCCCTGAATTTGCTGTTGTTCTTGATAGTCAGGTTTTTTAAGACTCTTTGACACTGTGAAGCTGCTGCTCAGGGTTTGTCTCAAACACTGCAACCTAATGAGACGGCTGTCTAAGCACCATTTGTACTACTACTTTATATTCTAAGGTATTACCACAATGTGTAGATCATATAGACAAGCCTGCTCAAAGGGTTACACACGTACAATCTATCACACAGTTGGACACATTGTACCCCTGTGTCAACTGCCCAGCTCAGTCCACTGCATGAATACACGTCTCTCAAGTGGCACTTATGAAATACTTTGCCAGTGGGACAGCTTTTTTCAAAGGGGGTAAAGGAGTCAGGTGTAGTCTCCATAACAGTGTTACACTCACTGTGGTCAACAAAGATGCCCCAGTTATTTGGATCTTGAAGTTCACAAAACTGCCCATGATCTGAGTAAGCATGAACAATAGTGTCTGACAGGAAATACCTTTGGTGGTGGTATTAATCACCCATTGCCCCTGTAGATTCCAAGAGGGGCCTGCACACTTGAGCTCACTCTGGCATGGTAGAACACATCAAGGCAAGTTTCATGTATGTTGTGAGCACCATAATGGATTTATTTACCCACCCTCTTGTGCAACTGACACAATGACCGGAGAGTACAGTTGGCAACATGTTGCTCTTCAACCAATAAGAGAATGAGTCGTATCTTCTTTAAAGGCCTACCTCGTAAGTCTTCTCATGAAATAGGTAATACACAGTTTGATATAAGCTTCAGGGAGGTAAGCAAGGCTTTACATACCCCCATTTACCATGTACCTAGAATTAAAGATGAAATGGCTCCCTGCAAGAGGGATTTTAAATCCCGTGGGATAAATCGATCCAAGCGTCTATCAATAATAATGCACAAGATTTCTGGAAGATTGTGAATAATCTGTCACATGCTGTGGAATGCGGTAGGCCTTGGAAGTTAATATTTTATACAAGGCTTGGGCTCCAAATTTCTCCTTATGTATGTTTCGAATTATGATCCTTCCGCACATATTATCACACTTCCAGCTAATGATGCTATAATCTTTTTAATTGAGCAGGATACCGTACCTTTAAGTGTGCGCTCTGGTAAATGTCCCCACATCCTTTTTTTTTATAAATATGATTCACACTTTGAGACCTCAGTTTGTCTGTGATTTTTAATATTGCCACAAAATGTTTAATTCCAGATTGCAGCCATAAGGATACCATAGTCAACATTATTAACAAGACGGGCACCAGGGATGATTCTGAGTGCTATCACCCTATGTCTTTATTAGGTTTAGTGTCTCAATGTATTTGACAAACACTTGAGTTACCACTTTGCTCATGGGCAGAGAACAAGAACACTTTAGTAGAACAATATTGTTTTAGGCAGGGATTAGGAACAGTGGATCATAGATTAAACCTTTTTATAGCCGACACAAATTATGTAAAAGTCATTTAGGGCGTATTACATCTGGCCTTCATGGAATTAACCACTGTTTTTGATTGTGTTAATCAAGCAAAAGTGTCTCTAACTATATATGAAATGGAAATAGAATACCCTTTGATTAACATCATACAAAGCTTGTTTGAGCATTTGTAATCTAGTGTTCATTATTGGCCAATAGGTGAATGTATTGAATGTTTGTCTTCGGGTAGAGGAGTCAATCAAGGATGTGTCGCGGCTTCTCATTTGTTCATGGTTTAAATTGACCATCTTGAACATGTTGCAGGGGTCTCACCATGACACACCTAGACTTGGGAATGTATTTTAGATCTCTTTTGTGTGGATGATGCCCTTATTTTGTCTAAAATGAAAAAGGGTCTGCAGGGGCTCACCCTAGATATGTGACGAATATGAATGATCTTGAGTGAGTTACTAATTAATAAAATCTTATGTTATGTAACTCAGTTTGGAAAAAACAAGGAGCATTTGTATAGATAATAAAACATCACAGCTTTGCAGGTAGAGTAGGCCGTAGACCTATGTTAAACATGTTAACAGTTTACAATGGAAAATATATAAATTGTCTGTGATGTATAATGCAGACATTTGGGGATTCCACTGCAGAAGAAGTAATACTTTATTTAGACAATCAAGTCCATTAAAGTTCCAGGTACTGGTTAAAAGTACAATAAAATAATAGCAGCATAATACACAAATGTAGCTGTGTTTGTAAAAGTCTTTTTAAGTGCCAAGTGCAGGTTATAAGTCTATTTAGAAAAAGATAAGCAGCATAATTCACGTATTAGGCTGTGTTGATAAAAGGATAGTAATAACATCTTATATCAAAAATATATCTTTAAAGAGTTTACACTTTAAAAATAAGTTATCAACACCTTGGGATTGAGAATATTAATAGCGTCCCATAATGGTCAGTACAGATACGTAATGAGGTGGTACACATTTTAAACATTTAATTTGTTAGCCAACACTGAGAGATTTTCACAGGTGGGACCTTTACTATGGGCCATTAAATCTGTTAACTCTAAGTTTTTCTCATGTCTTTTGCAGCTATGTGGAGATAACGGACAGAGGACTACCTCTTGGCTGCATGATTCTCGACTTCACCATTGGTGGATTTGATAGAGTGCGCGGGACCGCTAGCTCAATTTTATCATACTCACCTGGGCCCATAAATATTCACACTTTGAACTAGTAGTCCTGCCTGTTTACTACTAACAGTCTATCAGTACTTGAGTCCTTCAGGATTTATACCTGTAAACCATGACTTACCAATCCTTGTCACCTTAGCTAAACGTCCTGTGGATCGAATAGGGTGTTAGAATAAAATAAGTAGCATTTAATAATTTATCCTTCCTGAAATAACCACAGACATTGGTACCTGGGAAGGGTGAGAAAAGGAAATAGCACAAGGACATACCACATGGATTATATCTACCTAGAATAGTGCAATGACCAATCCTGGCCACGGGCTGGGGCAAATCAGGACCAGGCACCCGACTAATCAGTTGCCCACGGGACAAGACAGGTGCAGTTCATGACAGGTGACCTCCGCTAAAGTGCTACGCCAGCGCCACACCCCTCGCTCTATTAGGCCAATTGGGTACCCCGATCGGGTAATCGATAATTTCCCCCACACCCTGATTCTTCAGACAGAGTGCTCTGCCAGCACCTCTGCTCTCGATCTCCTAAAGCAGTCATTGGGTTAGTGATAAGTCAGCTACTCGGACAAGTCGGACAATTTCTCAATCTAAGCCTACCTTAGTTATACCATTTCGAGGGCAATGTACCACCCCTAAATGTTGCAAATCTATGTGTTCCCCTTCAATGATTGGTTGTAAAGACGAGTAGAGGTCATCACACCATACTAAGTTGAGGTAATTTTCAATATTGGTTACAATTGATTTCGGTTACCGCCCATAATTTATTTTCCCATGCACTTCTATTCCACCCAGCAATATTGGTACACATTTTGAATACATTGTATTTTGTAACTTCCTCTCTAGAGGTCATATGAGCAGGTTCCCAGGAACATCGTGGGTAAGAAGAAAGCTGGGCATTGTTCAATGCCAATGTTTCAGCAACTTTGGAGTTAGAGTGCGCACACGCAGCTTTTCAAAGATGGGGTTTGTCACAGTATTCAGGCCCAAGTAGGAGCTAGCAGCAAAGTCAAAAAGAGACACATTAGAATAAAAAAATAAATCAATCCCATTACTTTAATTTAACTTTTGCATTAATAGGTAAGCAGAACGAACAAGCTTTAGTACAAGCAGCAGCATAAGCTTTAGCATGTGAGGTTTAAGCGGCCATTTTTGGCACTAGTGCGCAGGAGCAGGAAATTAACACCAAGCAAAGGACGTCACACCACGTGAGTGTGGCAGACGCATGTGTAGTACAGTTCCCGCGTTTTCGGCGGCCATATTAATACACTCAAGTTATTGTTAGTAAAAGCACATAGGCGAGCTTCCCCTGGATACTAGAAATGTCATGTAATGCAAATATTAGTTAACAAAACATGTTGGTTAATATATTACCGGTTATTTAGAGACGGCTGAATACAAGCAAGTTTCGATATATGTGAAACCTTGCTCCATCAGATTTATAAAGGAACAAAAAAGCAACTATGATGCTGCCAGTGTTGACTGCATTATACTGCTTTTTTCAGAAAAATAGTACCTGAGTCACAGTGCGAGTAGCTGATAGCCAGTGGAAGTACAATTAAGAACTATAATTAATATGTACTTGATCTATGTGACACAGAAAGAAAAGGAAGTAAAGCACTGAGAGCGCTGCCCAATTAGAAGGCAGCAAAGAGGAGTGACTATGATGCCCATGGATGTTAAGTAAGAGGCATGTTCCAAGAGCACATGCTCACGAAGGCGAGACCCAATAAACCGGTAACAAAATGACATGAAACGGGTTTGAAATAGTTTTTTGTTTTGCAGTTTGATTGAGCGGTATCATTCGAATCTTTCAAAAAGCACTGATAAATCTTTTCTTCTCCTAACAACTGTTAAAGGAATGAAACCTTATCCGAAACTGAGAGCTAACCCTTTTGAACACTAGCTTCTGGTGAGATTCAGCAGTAATTGGCTCCATCGAATTCTTCATTTATTAAGATTGCCTATGATTTGTGTCCCTGCAATAATTTATCTATTTACCTTGGCTGAGTGCTGTAAGATCTGTATGTAACAACTTAAATCTAACCAGCATGTGGAAAGACCTTACTTTGATGGATAGGAACTCAGCCTAACGAATCTAGGAACATGTCCAACAAAGAACATGACGTGAAACGAGGCCTCGTCAACACATTTTTAACCACAATAGGTTTACCCCAGCTGAGGCTAAGTCCCTGTACATTCATTTTCGTATTGGGACATTGCCGCTAAGGACCTTTACTGCAAAGTGGGAACCTTATGAGCAAGGGTCTGAGGGCTGTCCTTTTTGTTGGTATACTGCTGAAACTGAGATACACTTTTTATTGTTTTGCCAAAAGTACAAAGCCCACAGAGCTAGATGGATTCCCACTCTCTGTCTTATTTGGGAGTTAAACAATGTGCAGTAGCCCTACGCATATTGAAAATTGATACAACGGAAGTTACTGTATTTGCCCTATCAAGATATCTAAAGTGGGCCTGGTCTCTTCGTGCAGCTGCACTTAAGGCTGGGACCTAAGGTGATCCGGCTAAATGTTAAATTTAATGAGTTATTGTTTACACCTGACCAGTAGTTACTTTCTGGCAAATGAAGAATGTGTACTCTGCCTAATGGATTAAGAAATGATTTATGTTAAGCATTATGCACTTTAGTCCGTTTTGCTATGTACTAGTTCCCTGCATTTTTTATTGCTATTTATTTAATGCTTGTGATTTTATATGCAGTATTTAGAAATCTTTTATGATTTGTTTTTAAATTTGACGATTGTATGTGGGCTTGATAATTATGAGTTGTACTTCTATGGCCATTTAGCTGAAATAAAGTAAAGGAAAGGGATGGACTCTTCCCACATGTTGGCAACCATGAGCACATATGAATAGGGTGCACAGTTTATCATTTGTATGAAGTCCTTCTATAGATTAAGAAAGGGGCCCTAAGAAGGTGTATGGGTAGTGGGGTGATCTTGATTCCCTTGCCAGTGTTATAAGACTGACAAATGACACAAGAGTGACAATAGTTCTGGGTGAGAGAAGGAAAGAAGGGCTCACACCAGTGGCTTGCAGCGGCATGAATCATATTTTCCTTCCAACATGAGCAAGTCCTGATGCAACTGTGCGAAGATAAGGAGCAGATCTTTTTGTTCAATGACATACTATAAGCTGTCTGCTCACTCTCCTTCTGGGTCTCTTGCACAATTCTGTTTTGTGTGATATTGTTTTTCAATATCTGAGACTTGCTCCTGTAACAAACACAGACCTTTTAAAGAGAGAAGAGGAAGCAAATTGATCTGTACAACATACATAACAGCTTCATTGGTTAAAGATACATCTGCCAATTTAGCAGCAGAATCAGCATGGGTATTTCCTTGAAAAACGTCAACAAGAGAATGTTGTTGAAAGATGCTTTTAATAACCACAATTCTGAGTGGAAAGTGCAAAGGGCTCACCAAGTTTTTAAACAGTGACCATTTTTAATTGAGGTGCCCGGTAGAAGTTAGAAAACCCCTCTCATCAAACATACAAATTCATAGTATCATATCAAATTCAGTTAAATGAGAATAAAACAACATCTTCTTACTTGCTTGTATATATTTTGAGCTTAAAACATATAATTATAAAAGGGGAACAATCATTTTCCTGACAGAAATAAAAATAAGAATATGATAAGAACATTACAATTCTTTAAAACCTATTGAGTTTAATAAAAAAGATACCATACTGTCCTGTTTGATCACGGTCCACATATTTCATTTCCGATCACCATGGGGCCTAAGATCTTTCTTCCACTGTAATAGCCCCATTTTCATGACACCTGCTCAATCCCGATTATGCCCTTATCCACCATGCATAAAGCAAGTATCTAGTTAATGTAAAGACCAGCCACCTAGTTGTAACTGATGTGAAAACACGCAGTGCATCTTTGGGGCGTGAGTTACAACCTATTTCTCAGCAGGGATGCAAGCTCTGGTAAGGACGATGTACCCAGCAACCTGGTACAATCTCACATTGGGTAAACGGCAACTCTGAATCACTTGATATACAGTACATAGGGCATATCCGGCAACCCTAGTTAATTCTAAGACTTGACCCGTCCACAAAGTAGATCAATTTACAGTTTGGTATAGGTATATGTTGGACTTTTGTCACGTGATTGGTTAGTACTAGACAATCATGGCGTTCTCCCTTCTTGATGCTTGGCATTAGAGATGCAGGATTTAGAATGGGTTTGCAGACAAGGGTGATTTGAGAGGCAGGCAATACCCAGACCTTCTATCGGGACAACCTGGCAGTGGACAGGTTTTGGTTTTGGAAGTGAGGAGGAGAGCAATATCAAAATGGGGAACGGCTGTAATCAAGTTAGAACTCAATACAATGTTTTCAAAGTCTTAAACAAAGCAAGCATCAGCAAAGACAGAGTAGAGACATAGAGAGAGCCCTATTACTGTGAGGTCTAAAGAGGAGAAATAGTACTTCTGGGCTTTTTTTGATCACCATGGTCTTGCATCAGTACTCCAATGGAAAATCCATTTAATTTGTGACAATACAAAGTACACAGTTTTGAGTAATCTGGGACCCCCAAGCCAGGAGCAGTGGTCGTGGCTTGTTTTATTTGTTGTACCAATGCATGTTTAACATTTTCAGACCTTGTTTCATGGGTATTCTTTTTATTATAAGTTTGCAAACATTTTGCCATAGCAGCATACTGAGGGATCCACTCTCTGCAATACCCAGGCTTTCTCCAAGAAAGTTCCTACTTGGGTTTACATTTACAGAATGTGGTAACTTATAGATGGCTTCATTCCATTCAGTTGAAAATTGGTCCTCTCCTACAGAGATCTCAAAAACTAAATATCGAACATTGGGAAGCCAAAATTATTTTGAAGTCTTGTGCCCTATACTTCAACGTGGGAGACAGTTCATACTCGGACACCCTCTTGACTTAATCTGAGTTGTATGTTTGTACTGAACTTCAATAGTGGGTCTGAAGGAACACTGTAGACAACAGTGCATCCTTAAGAGGTGTCCTTCTGTACCATTTAACATCCCTTCAAATAAACAAATAACTATATCAGGTTATAAAATAACCTCTTTTCCTTACCATGGCAGGTACCATGGCTAGAAAGACCTCTGTGGTCCCTTAATGCCTCCTTCCTGCTGTTTGCTGTGGTCCAGTTCTCCATTGCAAAATAAATTATTGGTTTATAGGAAGTGGGGTGATTCTTCATCGTCTGTGCGCATTATCACTATTACTAGGTACATGTGCACATTAACCATGTAAGGCACTTTATAATCTTATAGCTCTTATGGTGCTGTACCAATGAATGAAGGTATAATTTCTCAATGGACCCAAATGTAATCCATCACGTGCATAAAACATAATGTAATAGATGCAGTGAGCCTAGGAGCTAACTTTAATGCTTTAATGGACTTGAACTCACATCTCAGACCTATATCACTGCTCTGTACCCAACACATTCACATCTGAACACCCCTGAATTTGCTGTTGTTCTTGTTAGCCAGGTTTTCTAAGACTCTTTGACACTGTGGAGCTGCTCCTAAGGGGTTTGTCTCCAACACTGCAACATAATGAGATGGCTGTCTAAGCACTATTTGTACTGCTACATTATATTCTAAGGAATTATCATAATTTGGAGATTATATTGACAAGGCTTCTCAGAAGGCTACACACGTATAACGTATCACACTGTTGGACACATTGTACCCCTGTGTCAACTGCTCAGTTTAGTCCACTGCATGAATACTCGTCTCTCGAGTGGCACTTATGAAATACTTTGCCAGTGGGAAAGCTGTTTTCCAAGCAGGTATTGTCTCCATAACAGTGTTACACTCACTTTGGCCCACAAAGATGCCCCTGGTTATGTGGATCTCGAGGTTCACAAAACGGCTCACGATCTGAGTAAGCAAGAGGAACAGTGTCTGATAAGAAGTACCTTTGGTGGTGGTATTAATCACCCATAGCCCCTGTAGATTCCAGGAGGGGCCTGCACACTTGAGCTCGCACTGCCATGGTAAAATACATCAAGGCAAGTTTCATTTTTGCTGAGAGCACCATAATGGATATATTTACCCCACCCTTTTGTGCAACTGACACAATGACCGGAGAGTACAGTTGGCAACATGTCACTCTTCAAGCAATAAGAGAATGAACTACATCTTCTTGAACGGTTTACCTCGTAAGTCTTCTCATAAAATAGGTAATAAATGGTTTGATATAAGCTGCAGGGAGGTCATCAAAGTTTTACATGCCCCCCTTAAACATTTACCTACAATTACAGATGAAATGGCTCCCTGCAAGAGGGATTTTAAATCCTGTGGGATAGGTCGATTAAAGCCTCTATCAATAATAATGCACAATAATGTGGAAGATTGTGAATAAACTGTCACATACTTTGGAATGCCGTAGGCTTTGGGAGTTAATATTTTATACGTGACTTGGGCTAAAAATGTCTCCGTATGTATATTGTTAATGATAATACTTCCGTGTATATTACCACACTTCCAGCTGATGATGTTGTAATTTTTTTAACTGAGGAGAATACCGCAACTTTTAGTGCAAGCTCTAGTAAAAAGTCCCCACATCCTAATGAGATTCTAATGGACTTTTTTTTATATAATATGATTCGTATTTGAGACCCCCTTTTCTCTTTTTTTTAATATTGCCTCAAACTTTCTAATTCCAGATTGCTGCCATAAGGCTACTATAGTCAGAATTATCAACCAGAAGGGCACCAGGGACGATTCTTAGTTCTATCACCCTATATCTTTAATAGGTTCAGTTGCTAAAGGTATTGGACAGGCACTTAAGTTACCACTTTGCTCATGGGCAGAGAACAAGAACACTTTAGTAGAACAATATGGTTTTAGGCTGGGAACAGCGGATCATAGGTTAAACCTCTTTATAGCCGACACAAATTAAGTACAAGTCATTGAGGGCGCATTACATCTGGCCTTCATGGAATTAACCACTGTTGTTGATTGTGTTAATCAAGCAAAAGTGTCTCTTACTATGTATGAAATGGAAATAGAATACTCTTTGATTAACATCATACAAAACTTGTGTGAGCATTTGTAATCTAGTGTTCATTATTGGCCAATAGGTGAATGTATTGAATGTTTGTCTGCGGGTAGAGGAGTCAATCAAGGATGTGTCGCGGCTTCTCATTTGTTCATGGTTTAAATTGACCATCTTGAACATGTTGCAGGGGTCTCACCATGACACACCTAGACTTGGGAATGTATTCTAGTTCTCCTTTGTGTGGATGATGCCCTTCATTTCTCTAATACGAAAAAGAGTCTGCCAGAGTTCACCTCTAGCTAAGTGACGCGTATGAAGGATCTTGAGCGGGTTACTTATTAATACAATCTCATGTTATGTCACTCAGTTTAGAAATAAAAAGGAACATTTTATAGATAATACGAAGTTTAGTTTTTCGAAGGTCTGTTTAGGTCTAGCGCCTAGCGTTGCAGTGCGCAGCACTGTCGCACAGCGCGAGACCTCTTGTTAGTAGTTGGGGTTAGCTTTCCAGGTAGAGTAGGCCATAGACATATGTCAAACATGTTTGGAAAATGTAATTTGTCAGTGATTTATAATGAAGACATTTGGGGATTCCACTGCAGAAGAAGAAATACTTTATTTAGACAATCAAGTTCATTAAAGTACCAGGCGCTGGTTAAAAGTACCATAAAAGAATATCAGCAGCATAATACACGAATGTAGCTGTTTTTGTAAAAGTCCTTTAAAGTGCCAAGTGCAGGTTGAAAGTACATTTAAAAAAAGATCAGCAGCATAATGCACATATTTGGCTATGTTGTTAAAACGAAAGTAAAAACATCTAATATTAAAATATATCTTTAGACAGTTTACACTTTAAAAATAAGTTATCAACACCTTAGGAGTGAGAATACTAACAGCGTTCCATAATGGTCAGTACAGATACGTAATGAAGTGGTTCACATTTTAAACATTTAATTTGTTAGCCAACACTGAAAGATTTTAACAGTGGGGCCTTTAATGTGGGCCATTAAATCTGTTAACACCAAGTTTTTCTCATGTCTTTTGCAGCTATATGGAGCTAACGGATAGCAGACTGCCTCATGGCTACATGATTCTCGACTTCATCATTGGTGGATTTATAAATGCATCTGGCTTTCAGACAGTGGAAACTGTATTTTTAAGTTATTTGCTAAGTGAATGGAAATCCATTTCCTTCCCAATTTTGCTTAAGGAAGTGGGTCTCGCTAAGTGCTTAATTTGAGCCAGCGGTTGCAGGTGGGGCCCACCAGCCCATATTTTTGGGGACCGGCAATTAATTTTCTTTAACAGACTTTTATCAGGGCAAGAAAAAAACCACAAAAGGGGGACAGAAGGAGGAAGAGAAAAGGAAAACTAGTGAAAAGGAAGACCAGTGACCACAGGAGGGGTGAAAAAGAACCTGCAAGAGATGAAGACGCAGGAAGTGTGGGTGGTGGAGTAAGGAGGCATCAAAGGGAATCAAGACAACTAAGCACTTGTATTCAACACTTCAACCTTCGGTAGTACCAGCCATGGGCATTTGAACAAAACTTTGGGTCCCGGAATGTATTCTTTTCCAAATTAGCACTGGTCTCGCTTATATGGAAGACTACATAACAGTGGTGCCAATCTTGTTATGGATCTTTGTATGGAGTAACAGAATAGGGTAAAAATACCAGATTGCATTTCACTTGACTTTCAATATAGAAATTCCCTGGCTAAAACATATAAAGGATGTCACCCTTGAGCTAGGATTCACCAACGTATTTAACAAGCATTGGCAACACTAATAGATCTTGCCAGTGGGTGAGCTATTGGCTTTGGCAATCAGGAGGGGTTAAATAACAGTGAGGGCAGCTGGGAGGTATAACGGAATGATGTGAAATCGCTATGAATTTGCCAGCACTAGCTGCTTTAGTCCGCTTTAGTTTTCAATCTGTTGAAAGAATACACAGAGATGGGTCAGTGGGAGGAGAGAAGAAACAGGCATGGGGCGGCGGGTGATAGGAAAAAAAACTGAGATGGGGTGGGGAGAAGGTAAACAAGCATTTGCAATGCAATAGATCTTTCATTTCGTAGAGTTTGAGCTATTGGCATTGTAAATCACAAAGCCATTTATTTATGTGCTGACCTAAAAAGGAGACAAAAAAAGCCTAAAATGCAGCCAGACACATCACTTTAATGGAGGAAACGGAGCAGACACACAGTAGAGCTGTAAGATAGGGGAACCATAAAGGAGGACAAGCTAAAGCGTGGCATGCCGACATTGCTACAAAAGTATACAAATGGGAAAGAAATGCGGCATCTGCCTTTTTTTTTCTATTTGTTTACTTTTTTTTCAAATTTAGCCCCACGTTCTTAGCTGCCCTTCCACCTTGTATGAAACGTTGTGTTTTTACCCTACGAGTTACAAATGAGAATAAATCTGCATATGTAGACTTGATGCTCAGGAGACTGTCCCCTTCAGCAATCAAAGTACAACAACCCAAGCACAATATAAAACAATGAAATAGTTAAAACCTTCTGTTTTGTACACGCTAAAGTGCTCCACCCAGACAAACTAGCCAAAAAGCACGTCGAACACCTGAGTCGCTAATCGCCAGAGCAAGTTTTTGTTTTCGCTTTGGTTTTAGCCTAATGTAAAACTAAGTACAGAATACTTTAGAACCGGCGATATAAATGAATGCACTAGGAGCAACTGTTCAAGAGAAAGAGATTGTTATCTTGTGCTGTAGGCAGAAATAGTTTAGAGTTGTGTTTCTATTGTTAAAAGATGAACTTTGAGGGAAGGACTGCAGCAGTGAACTTTCCTGCAGGGGAACATTCAGCTGATTTTTTTCCAAATCAGGTTTTCCTTTCAAGTAGAAGGTGAGAGAGGTGAAGGAGAGAGAAGTGCATACGCAACCTTGACTTGCTTCTCTCAGAAATAGTCAGGATGTGTGGATGACAACATTTGCTCCCTGCATCTCTCACAGCTTCAAGCCAATTTACATACAGCACCACGAAGCCTTGCTTAAACATCATATATGGTAGGGGTGGCTGTTTAAACTTAAAGACCAGTACTTACGCATACAAGGACCCTGCAGAGCCTGATCTACAGCCTCTTGCGCGCAGTGAATTCCCCAGAAATATTAGATCATAAACAATAAAACTGAGCACTAAGTTAAGCAGCACTTAGAGCTCAATTAATAAATAGTATCGTACAAGGCAGTCCTGGAAGGCTTCAGCTTGTATCAACAGTTACAGCAGACCGAGTCAGCAGCGCATATTGAGTCTGTGACTCGGACACTTCCTACTAACCACCCAACCTCGGCTGTGCATCTTGCCACAGACATACCTGCTTACGGAGCAGTGATTGCTACAAAATTAAATAAATGGAAAAGAATTGCGCTGTTTGCCCACTTTTTTTCCTATTTATTTCCTTTTGTAGCAATCGCTCTACACTGCGTTTTAGCTTTAAACCTGTGAAGCTAAAGTGCGGCATGACGAATGCTACTAAAGCAAATAAATACCCCAAAAAGGCAGGCAGCCGACTATACAGCTGCTAATAAAGTTAATAAATAGTACAAAAAAGCTTTACTTTGCAATTTTTACAGTAAAGCACATTTAAAAAAATTTACCTGCTCTGCTGCTTCACAGACAGCAAAAAAACACTGCTCCAAATCAAAGTTTGCCTTGAGCATTTAAGAAGAGACAAAAAGTGTCTTTGTCCTCTTCAGTGACCTTGGCATCGGGTGTTAAACCGCAGTGAGTTCCAGCCTGGATTAGACTCAAACAGGAGAGCTGATGGTGTTTGTGAGTGAGGCAGTTTTGTTAGGCCCGTCTGGAGCTTAAGACACCAGGCCTCCCTGCTCACCTGTGCGATTGCTGCGCTAAATGAAAGGCACACACAGCAGACATCACTGAAAGTGTCCCTGTGGCGGCAAACTGCACCCACACAATGTTATCCAATTTCACTGGTTTGAACACACACAAGCCGTCGGATCTACAAGTTAGAGAGATCACCTTTCTGCAGCACTGCATCTGAGTGTATGTACCTGAAGAATAAGGGGATCAAGTTTGGGATGGTCACAGGATCGAATCCAAGTAGGATGACTGACGTAACTTTTAGCCACCGAAAGGACGCGATCACGATTGCTGTGAAAGCGGAAGTGATCACGATGACGCGCTACGCAAGGGATGCGCGTGCAGCAGCGCGCGTGCTTGTGTGCATTCTAGCAAGCTGGTGGCCGCTTTGGGAGCACTTCCCAAAGCCGCTACTAAATGTCTCTCTGAGCAGCGCATGCACGCTGACTCAGCGAGACCTAAAAAAGCAACTATGATGCTGGCAGTGTTGACCGCATTATTCTGCTTTTTTCAGAAGAAATTGTACCTGAGTCACAGTGCGAGCAGCTGATAGCTAGTGGAGGTACACTAAAGAAGTATAATTAATCTGTGCTTGGTCTGTGCGACACAGAAAGAAAAGGAAGAAATGCATTGCAAGCGCTGCCCAATTAGAAGGCAGCAAAGAGGAGTAACTATGATGCCCATGGATGTTAAGTAATAGACGTGTTCCAAGAGCACGTATGGATTTACGAAGGCGAGACCAAATAAACTGGAAACAAAATGACATGAAACAGGTTTCAAATTGTATTTTGTTTTGCAGTTTAAGTTTGAGGGGTATCACTCGAATCTTTCAAAAAGCACTGTTAAATCTTTTCTTCTCCTAAAAACTGTTAAAGGAATGGAACCTTAACCCGAAACTGGTAGATCATCCTTTGAACGTTAGCTTCTGGTGAGATTTAGCAGCAACTGGCTCCATCTAATTCTTCTTTTATTAAGATTGCCTATGATTTGTGTCCCTGCAATAATTTATCTAGTCATACACCTATCCATTTCTTTTTCTTTTGCCGGTTTTGTAAGGTTCCAAAAGAGCAGTATATCGTGTCATTATTAAAAAAGAATTGCTGCCAGTATTATGTTCCTTAGGTTATTGACAACTCTGGTAGTTATATTTACTAGGGTTAGATTTGATTTTTCTATGGTTTTAGCTTTTGTAGCTTTTTTTCAAATGTCAACAATAGGTAACACAGTCTATTCCGACCATTTTTATGTGCTTGTAGATTGTTGTGTGTATATTGATTTTAATTGTTTCGATGTTTTTTCAGGCTTTGTGGTTTATTTAAACTGAAATAAACTAAATTGAACTGAACTGAAATCAAATTCGTAATGTAACAGTAACCATCTGTTAGAAATCGGGTTTTGGGTTGGCAGAGTATACACCTTGTCCAAGCAGTAACCACAATCCTAGTCAGGGTAAGTAAGGTACACATTCAAAGATCACTTGTGCTCACCCTTCGGTAGCTTGGCACAGAGCAGTCAGGCTAATCTAAAGAGGCAATGTGTACAGGGTTTGTGCACACAACACAAAGTGACATAGTGAAAACACCAATGCAAGACTCCACACCAGTTTTAAAAATAAATTATTATATTCTGAACAAAACAAGACCAAAACGACAAAGATCTAATAAGTACAAGTTGAGATATGAATTTTTAAAGGGTATGTGAAAAATAGCACGTAGAAGCAAAATAGAGCTTTGGGGTCACTGGAGGTCGCACTGGATCAGGACAAAGTCAAGAGTTCAGGCCGCTCACTATGGAGTACAGGCTGGCTACAGGACCCATGCAGGGTCTGCTGCGCAAAGTGCTGTAATCGTTGCAGCAGAATGAAATTTAGTAGTGGTGATGCATCAGTTCAGTGGACGAAGCACCACGTCCAGAACGCAAGGTTGGTACACAGGGTCCAGAGCTCACAGCGGCGGTAATGTGTCGATCCCGATATTATGATAAGCGATTTGTTGGTGTCCAATTGGTACAGAAATGGCGAAGGGGAGGCTCTGGCAGATGAAGCACTTTAAACTCACATCCAAGGGCCCTGAACTAGTTAGGCACCACTTGGAAGAGCAAAACGTACAGCAAGTAAAGTCCAGATGCTAGGACAAAGATGAAAGGTAAAGTCTTTTACATCCCTGAGACTTCAGCAACAGGAGGCAAGCCAACAAGGTCTTGGAGACACGTAAGTTCTCAGAATGTGGAGAGCACGTCCAGTCCTTCTCACTTTCAGACAAGAAGTAGCACTCAGCAGGCCAACACAGCAGAGTAGGTAGCAAAGTGGCAGTCCCTCCTATAGCACAGCAATCAGCAGGCAGCAGGCCAACACAGCAAAGCAGTTAGCAAAGTGCCAGTCCCTCCTATAGCACAGCAGCTCTTCTTCCTGGCAGAGTGTCCTTAGTTCCAGCAATGTTCTGAGTTGGTGGGGTCAGAGGCCCAGTACATATATGCATTTTAGCCCTTGAAGTAGGGAGACTTCAAAGAAAGGTCTTTGTTTTGCACAAGACCCTGCCCTTCCCTGCCCTGGCTCCAGACTCAGTCTGGGAGGGTGTGCAATCCTTTTTATGGGGACAGGACACCATCCTTTTAAGTGCAGAGTGTCAGCTCCTCCCTCTCCTCCTTCTCAGGAAGCCAAATCAACATGCAGGTGACTAGACAGTCACACCTAAATTTCCTTTGTGTGTGGCTGTCTAGAGAGAATGCAAGAAACCACTGTCACCCCACCCAAAAGTATATTCCAGAGTCAGGCAGAAAGCACCAAATGGTTTAAGTAAGAACATTTCAACTTTCTAAAAGTGGCATTTTCAGAACTATAATTTAAAAATCAACTTCACCATAAGTTTTTTTTTTTTATTGTGATTCCAGAGACACTAAATTTATTGTTTCTATCTTTTCCCAATTGGAAATTGTACTTATAAAATGTTACAAGGCAGCTGATTTGTTAACTTATGGGGGAGATAGGCCTCGCAGCAGTAAAACACGAATTTAAGAGTATTTCACTGCCAGGACATGTAAAACTTAAAAGTACATGTCCTACCTTTTTATTACACTGCACCCTGCCTATTTGCTGTCCAGCGATTACCTTAGGGTTGACCTATATGTAATGAAAAGGAAGGTTTGGGCCAAGCAAGTATATTACCTTGCCTGGTCGAAATGGCAGGTTAAAACTGCACACAGAGGCTCTGCCCTGGCTGGCTTGAGCCATGTTTACAGGGCTACTGAATGAGTAGCACAATCAGTGCTGTAGGCCCACTAGTAGTATTTAGTATACAGGCTCTGGGCATCTATAGTGCACCTTACTAGGGGCCTGTAAGGAAATTAAATATGCCAATTGTGGATAAGCCAAATGTTACCATGTTTAAAGCAGAGAGCACATGCACTCTTTAGCACTTGTTAGCAGTGGTAAAGTGCCAAGATTCCTAAAGCCAACAAAAACGAATTCAAGAAAAAGGGGAGGAGAAAGGCAAAAGGTTTGGAGGAGAACCTGCAGAAAGGGCCATTTCTAACACCATCCAAATCAGTCAGCACTAAACAGAACCAGACTTGTCTCATTTAATCTTACATTTCAACTTCAAAGACTAATCATGCAGCAGAAATGACTAGATGTTCAAGCCACACCCACTGATTCACAAGTAAGACAGCGCCAAGGACCGCAATGGGGTCATGTGTGACTCTCTAAAGGAGAAATGTCAAACCCAACAGAACACAGTACAAGGTCTTGAGGCTACGTACACGGCGTGCCCAGAAAATGGCGTTCCATAATCTCCTCTATATAGTACAGCCATAAGCACCAAACTCTCATAATGCATTCAGGGGAGTGAGGGCCGCCAGCTGTGAACGACTGTGCCGATTACAGAGCGGGCCAGATTGAGGTATCCCCACCAGGGTTGCTGGTAAAAGAGCCGGTTAGCCTTGCACGACAATTAGCTGCCATTAAGGGCCATTGTCTCCCTAGCCTATGTAGAGCGGCCACAGACTCACTCATTAGGATGGGCTTACACTTTTTCGTGCCCCTTTTCCAGAATACTCTAGCATTCTACTGGCATGCAACAATGTGAAAATATCTTCAGCACCCCTTGGAATTTTGGGAATGTTCTGCAGAATGTCTGCACTTGAATTAGCCTATGTAGTTTTAAAACAGAGACATATCTTTTGTGTCAACCTGTGCTGGAATACCATAATAGATAGATACAAATGCTACAGACTATGCCATGTAATTTTCCACACAATGTTTATTTCCTTGTTTCATAGTGCACCTTCTGTTTGCTGCAATTTAGTCAATCCTACCACCTAATTTGGCCCTCCACTGCCAGATAATTGTAATGTCCCTCCTAATGCAGTTAAAAAACAAGCATTAGAAATGCAATCGGGCTCGGATTTATTTGAGTTTGAGCTAATGGCATTGTAAATGCCAATGTATTGTTGCTATGTGTTATGGAGTGTGTTCATGTGGTGTGTACTGCCAGTTATCTCCTTGTGAGTGTGAGAATATTGCACCGTTACTGCCTGTGATGTCCTTCTTGTGAGTGTGAGAAGCTTGCACCTCTGCTGCCTGTGGTCTCCTTGTGAGTGTAAGAAGCTTGCACTGCTGCTGCCTGTGATGTCCTTCTTGTGAGTGTAAGAAGCTTGCACTGCTGCTGCCTGTGATGTCGTTCTTGTGAGTGTGAGAAGTTTGCACCGCTGCTGCTTGTGATGTCCTTCTTGTGAGTGGGAAAGGCTTGCGCCTCAGCTGCCTGTGGTATCCTTGTGAGTGTAAGAAGCTTGCACAGCTGCTGCCTGTAATGTCCTTCGTGTGAGTGTGAGAAGCTTGCACCGCTGCTGCCTGGGAGTATGAGAAGATTGCATTGTGCATCTCTGTGCTGTGCCTGTTCTTTGTAAGGGACTCTTGCTCTGTTGCTGCTGCTGCCTTGGCACCGGACCTGCTGTGAGTGTGTAAGGGCAGCTTGCACCACTGCTGCTTGTGATGTTGTTCTTGCGAGTGTGAGAAGCTTGCACCTCTGCTGCCTGTCGTCTCCTTGTGAGTGTAAGAAGCTTGCACTGCTGCTGGCTGTGATGTCGTTCTTGTGAGTGTGAGAAGCTTGCACCGCTGCTGCTTGTGATGTCCTTCTTGTGAGTGGGAGAAGCTTGCACCTCAGCTGCCTGTGGTCTCCTTGTGAGTGTAAGAAGCTTGCACAGCTGCTGCCTGTGATTTCCTTCTTGTGAGTGTGAGAAGCTTGCACCGCTGCTGCCTGTGGTCTCCTTGTGAGTGTAAGAAGCTTGCACTGCTGCTGCCTGTGATGTCGTTCTTGTGAGTGTGAGAAGCTTGCACCGCTGCTGTTTGTGATGTCCTTCTAGTGAGTGTGAGAAGCTTGCACCGCTGCTGTTTGTGATGTCCTTCTTGTGAGTGGGAGAAGCTTGCAACTCAGCTGCCTGTGGTCTCCTTGTGAGTGTAAGAAGCTTGCACAGCTGCTGCCTGTGATGTCCTACTCACTACTCTACTCTACTCACTACTCACTACTCTGCACTCACTACTCACTCACTACTCTACTCACTACTCTACTCACTACTCACTACTCTACTCACTACTCACTATTACACTCACTACTCACTACTCTACTCACTACTCTACTCACTACTCACTACTCTGCACTCACTACTCTACTCACTACTCTACTCACTACTCTGCACTCACTACTCTGCACTCACTACTCACTACTCTACTCACTACTCACTACTCTGCACTCACTACTCTGTCTGGGTTAAGGGAGACCCTCGAGGCCCTGGTGTCACTGCACCTGCTGCACCCTCACAGCCACTGGTAGTAAAATACAGGACTGTCTGGGTTAAGGGAGACCCTCGAGGCCCCGGTGTCACTGCACCTGCTGCACCCCTGGACACCCACAGCCACTGGTAGTAAAATACAGCACTGTCGGGGTTAAGGGAGACACTCGAGGCCCCGGTGTCACTGCACCTGCTGCACCCTCACAGCCACTGGTAGTAAAATACAGCACTGTCTAAATTAAGTGAGACCCTTGAGGCCCCGGTGTCACTGCACCTGCTGCACCCCTGGACTTCCACCGCCACTCGTAGTAAAATACAGCACTGTCTGGGTTAAGGGAGACCCTCGAGGCCCCGGTGTCACTGCACCTGCTGCACCCCTGGACACCCAGGGCCACTGGTAGTATGCTGTTCTGTGTTATGTGGTACTGGTATGTTGTGCTTTGTTATGTCACTTTAACTATTGTTGTAATGTTTGAAGTTATGATACTCAGTGTTATTTTTCTATGTCATGTGTTTCTATGTTTTGTGGTCGTGCCTTGATGTGCCCTGCTAAGTCGTGTCATGCGATGCTATGGTATGTCGTATCATGCTGACATGCCATCATGTGTTTTGTTATGGTGGACTACGTACCCCACGTCATGCCTATGTTTTACGACATTACACTATATTGCAGAGCTTTTGCGTTTTTACTTAAAACTGGACTGCTTCTAGGCGTTGTAATGGTTTAAACATTCATACGACGATCTAGAAAACAACAATCTCAAATAATCGCCTCATAGTAGCTCACATCAACACGCCAATGGTTATGGTACCAATCGCCCCAAACTCTAACGAATCTATTGCATTTGGACTGGAAAGGTTCCCTGTCCGGCGTCTTTAGATGTGTTTATATTCTTTCGGGTGGGTGGGAGAGGGCTACATGTCTAGAGGAAGTGGGGCAATGTACGTCCAAAGCGGGGCCCGACTTCTCTCACTGCCTGCAGGGCTGCCTGGCCTGCCACACTCGCATCTGCTCTGCTGCTCTCTGAGGATGAAGGTTGGCGTGCCCTGCTGTGAGGTGGAGGTGCGTGCTCATGCTCATGCAGACATGCCAAACTCCCTTAGAGAGCACACAGGGGAAACGTGTGCTCATTGGCTGCTCGCACCCCTGCCCTGTCAACAGCGGAATGAAACATACTTTTTTACAGGACTGGTGAACCTTTCGACATTCCTGTGTGCCACCGTTTTGCTTGAGGGCCTGTGTCTGTTTTGTGCCCAGTGGTCTATCTTGGGATGGAAGGAAGTAGCCTTGTAGCCCACCTCACCAGTTAGTTTTGCACATAGATTTAACTCCTTCACTGCCTCCCACCCGAAGACATTGCACATAGTTCATGTGCCCAGTGCAGTCAATCAAGGCACAAGCACATACCGGCTCCGCCGTTCTAGCCTGGCAGTGTCCTGACTGTGCAGGTGGCGCGTTGGAGGCTAGAGGGGATGGTAATCTTCTGCCCCCCGCCCCCCAATGTTCCGCACAAAGGCCGGTGTTGGCTCCCCTAGGGCGCATGCACTTCACTGTGGCGCATACAATAGACAGCACGGCCTGCTACCCCGCACACTCTATATTTACATGTCGCGATTTGTAAACGGGAGGCATCTCGCCCAAGGCCCATCTGGAGTGGGCTGGAAAAGGACTTTGTAGTCCCGAAGGAGCACCATTGAGGTGGAAGCACAATAAACAATTGTCGCGCGACGGAGATGGCGAGTCTTGCGGGGTACCCCCCCCCCCCACCCCCCGTGCATGGTGGGTGCTGTTACTGCCCCTCGGCAGGTGCAGGTGGTTTGTTGATGAGGGGCAGTGCTGCGACACTGCAGGCTCGCGGTGATGGCGCGCGGCATCTGTGTGTGTGTGCCGGGGATGATGGGGATCTGGCGACACTGGCGCAGATGAAACTGCGACACTGGGAGCTGGGCTGGCGGGGGAGGGTGTGTGTGTGGGGGGGTGGGAGGGCAGGGGATACACAGAATTGAAGCCGAGAGTGCCGCGTGGGTCTGGGGGTGAGACAGTGGAGCCAGGGTCGTGAAAAGATACAGGAAGAAGGAAGCGTGCACAAAAGAAGAGTGCTGAATGCAGGAATGCCTCTTCAGGGATGCAGGAAGGCGGGTGCGAGGCGGCAGGAAGAAGGGGATAAGGACGCAAGGAGGAGGCTGAAGGGATGCAGGAAGGAGGGAGCCGAGGCAGGAAGAAGGGTGCCTGGTTACAGGAAGGAAGCTGAAGGGATGTTGAAAAGTGCCGGCTGATGTACGGTGGCGGTGCAGACTGCGGAGATGCAAGGTGCAATCTGTGGATACGCGGAGAGGAGGCCAGAAAGACGCAGGAATTGGAGCAGGGGATTAATGAGAAGGCTAGAAGGTCGGGGTGGATGGGTAAAGTCCGCGCTATATACAAATGCATAAATAAATAAACCCGGCAAAAAGTACACCACGCAATGCTAAACAGTCAGCACACCATCGCTCATTATTCTTACAGACTGTCACGCAGAGGCAGAAAAAAGACACCCCGTAGCAACTTAAAACAAGAACTACAGTGTGGACGAGCATGTATGAGTCATCTTCTGTGAGCCTCGCCTGCTGCCTCTCGTCATTTAACATTGAACGCGCTCACCGCTGTGAACGCGTTCGCATCATCTGGCTTGCATTACACGGGCACTCTGACAGCTCGTAATTAAGATTAATCACTCTGCCATGCTCGCTCTCGCACACAAAATGCCACATCGGGCACGCGTACATTACTTACAGCCTATCACTTCAAGGCTACTACATACACAGCACAGGGAAGACGAATCACTGACCAGATGCCAGAAAACGCTAAGGAATGTCTGGAATTTCTCTCTCCAAGGCCCTAGGAGATACTTCTTCTTTTTTTTCTCCTTTAACATTAGTTCTCAAACTCCTCCCAGTTTCACTGGGAAGGAGTCCGAGCCCTAAAAAACTAAGTTGCCTTCCAGTAAGCCATCTCCACGCTCACCTATATTATTATTACATGTTGTGCCTAAATCAAGTTTACAAGGTCAGATCTGATATATATCTTTGTTTTATGGCTGACGCGCAGAATAATCAATGTTATCTCTTAGGCAAACAAATCAGATTTTCTTTTCCTCGTTGCACTCTGACCTCGCGTGCAGAGTGAAAGAGCACTGGCTGGTAAAATACAGCACATCATTGTTCATTGTGGGTTTTGTTAGTGGTTGAAGTCTTCGCTGTGATAGCAGGGCAGATAGTTAATATTCAGACGTGATGTTGTGTTATAGATGCGCCGATTCTATGGGCGATCGATCTTATTATACACAGATCTTGCATTTGGAAACAAAAAAAGTATTCCTTCAGCATTCACCACTGGGAGTCAGATTAATTTTGTGACATATATTGTTTCCAGGGTGCAACTAGACCTGATTTTCGGGGATGGGGCAACAAACAAGGGGACAGAGTTATCCTTAGATCCAATACAAGAAAATCGAGTGACAAATTTTAAATATATTGGTGAACCCCAATACTATTAAAACAGGCAGTTGGATGTCGATACAACGCATTCCGTTGCAACACATGCCTTTACCACACATGCGTTACAACGGAATGTTTTCCACGCATAACCTTTACCACAAATATTCCTTTTCCACGCATAGATTTACAACGATTTCCGTTGTAAATTTATGCATGGTGAGGGCATACTCTTGTTAAAGGTTATACCCCTCCCCTTACATGACCCCCAGCCCCCACTCCTTATAATTACCCCTGCCCTTAACCCTTAATCTTTTTTTTTTTTTTTTATATAAACTAAAATTCCCCTTACCTTTTTAAGTCGTCTCCTCTCCATCTTCCTTGGTGACGTCGGTCATACGTCATAAAGAGGAATCGGAAGTTTCTTTCCGTTTCCTCTCTAACGACACTGATTGCCTCAATTTTGGCACATCAGGTGCGTTTTTTTGGGGGGGAGACCCCCACAAGCCCCCTTTTTAATTACACGCTTTATTTTTTATTTTTTGGGGGAGACCCCCCAAGTCCCCCCTTTTTTTTTGCATTTACCACACATGCCTTTACTACGTATCTCGTAGTAAAGGTATGCGTGGTAAAGGCTGTCGTTGTAACCACGCATGCGTTGTAATGCATGCGTGGTAAAGGTTTTCGTGGCAACGGCCGCGTTGAAGTGGCTGTTTGCCTTTGACAACTTAAAAGTAGCCTTTAGACATTTTAATACAAACCACTTTAGATACAGTTTTTACAAAGATATTTCAAGACAATGAGTGCTTGTGCCAGTTCTCTAAAATTTCTCTAACTGTTGATAAAAGGTATGTTTTCAGTCTCCTTATTGGGGAGTTGTAGTATATGCGTGTTTGAGTCCACACACATGTACAGGTCTCAGAATATTGAGCTTAGTGGGTTCTTCACACATGATTTCAGGATGCATCACTGGTGTCCTGGGTTTGATGACTATTGCATCTTCCATTCCTCCTGAGAATGAATGAGTGACTGCCAATCAGATTTCACTATTACTGGCTGTTAATTACTCTTTCTGAAATCAATGCTATTCTAAATCAAAATAAAATAGTTGTTGTTAGCACCCTAATCTGAGCAGTTCTCGTATTAGACAACTAAGCTGCATCCATGCAGGAAGCCACCAGGCCTAAAGTACTGGCAAGAAAGATTTAAATAACGTTGCCACAAACTATGCTCTAGAAAGCAAAGGATGCAGGTATTCCTTCATGCACCAGAACAGGTGTGGCTGATGAGCAGTGTCTTGCAAAGATGTTACTTCAACGGCATCAGAAACAATGGAGTATATTCACAAGGAAGTGGTGAAGGGAGGCGTCAGCCTTCTTGGCTTAACGCCTCTCTCCGCCACTTTGGAAAAGCAAGGCTGCACCATATTCACAAGGCCATGGTGCGGCCTTGCTTTTCCCCCTGCGATGGCGCTAAGTTTCACAACTTAGCACCAACGCTGCCACCCTTGCACCAAAGTGCAAGGGTGTCTGCAAGCAGGGAGGTTTGTTTATGTACAGGAAGGTGTCACTTCCTGCACATAAACACACCTAAAATGGCAGTTAGTAATTTACATGTGTGCTGCTTCATGCAGCACACATGTAAGTTACAAAATAGCATTTTAAAAAAAAAGGTTTATTTATGTAAAGGAAGGGACACCTTCCTGTACATGAACAAACCATGGCATTTTGCATTTTCCATGCGTGCTGCACAAGGCAGCACACATGGAAAATGCAATAACAAGTATAAAATAAAGCATTTCTCCTTGTATCGTCAACTAAAGACCAGGGTTTTCCTGGTCGTAGGTTTGGTGTTAGCTCCTATTTACCCTCCCTTGTGAATAGGAGGCATCGTAAATATCAATGGGTGTTGCGGTGGAACGCCCACCACAACACCCACTGCATGCCCCTTTTAAGCTAAACACAGCATGAAAGGTGGCCTATTCACAAGGCAGCATTAAGCCACGTTAAGTGGCTAAACGCAGCCTTGTGAATAAAGTGAGGCCCCTATCGCCACCACAACGTCAATGAAAGTGAAGTTATGGTGGCGATAGGGGCTTGTGAATATGCCCCCAGTATCTCTTAATAGCATGTGCTATAATAACAACCACACTTTCACTTTTGTTCTGAAGCCCCCAGCACATCAAATGTCAAATCCGCGAATGTATCAAAGTTCTTTTTAAATCCTGCAGGTGCAATTTGCACGATAAATGCAAAATGTGTTACACATTTTTCCCATATTCCTTAAATGGTGCCTGCACAGCAATCTTGCTGTGCTTTCAAGAGGAGCTGTGGTTGCCCTCACAGCACAGAAATCCCAGCGAGGCAGGTACATATCACTAAATAGGGTGGACAGTCCTCTGTCTTAGTAGCGGGGGTCATAGACTACCCCCAAGGGCAGATCTGCTGACTGTCCACCAAGTTCTACACTTTTTGTGACTTTAAGGGAACCCCACTGAACATGTGTTCCATCAAGCAACAGAAATGACCACTGGGCAGGCGGTCATCTCTAGATTTGATAGACGGTCGTCCATCAGTGTGGCGAAGGTAATGTCTTCCGACACCCTGTCTGTCAAACTTATAATTAGGGCCTGAAACTCTTTGCACATTGGTGACCTCAACATAATCTCCTACGCCGGCGACACTCAGCTGATCCTCTCCCTCACCAAGGACCCCATCACAGCCAAAGCCAACCTCCATGAAGCAATGAAGGCCGTCGCTGACTGTATGAAGACCAGACGTCTGAAGCTGAACTCGGACAAGATGGAGGTCCTCATCCTCGGCTCCAACCCTACAGCCTGGGACAACTCCTGGTGGCCGACGGCACTGGGGGCAGCCCCGAATCCCCACCGACCACGCACACAACCTGTGAATCATCCTTGACTCAATGATCTCAATGACCAAGCAAGTCAATGCCGTCTCCTCCTGCTTCAACACCCTCCTCCTGCTCCGCAAGATCTACAGATGGATCCCGACAGATACAAGAAAGACAGTCACCCAGGCCCTCGTCAGCAGCAGACTCGACTACGAAAACCCCCTCTACGCTGGAGCCCCGACCAAGCTCATCAAACAACTACAACGCATCCAAAACGCCTCAGCACGACTGATCCTCGACGTACCATGCCACGGCCACATCACCCCCCCACCTGAGAAACCTGCATTGGCTCCCCGTCAACAAGAGGATATCCTTCAAGCTCCTCACCCACGCACACAAGGCACTCCACAAGACTGTCCCAGCCTACCTCAACAGACGGCTCTCCTTCTACATCCCCAACTGCCAGCTACACTCTGCCGACCTCTCACTCACCACCATCCCGCGCATCCGAAGAACAACCACCGGTGGGAGATCCTTCTCCCACCTCGCCACCAAGACATGGAACACCCTCCCGCTGAGCCTACGACAGACCCAAGACCTGCTGACCTTCAGGAGGATACTCAAGACCTGGCTGTTCGATCAGTAGCGCACCCCCTCCCCCAGCGCCTTGAGACCCTCGCGGGTATGTAGTGCGCTTTACAAATGATTGATTGATTGATTGACAGCCTATCCTATACTGTATATATCACAATTCTGAAATAGTGACTTTCATATTCACAGTGTCTTTGGTCGTAGGCTGGAACCTCGTGGCACTAGAAATATGCACCATTATTCCTCTGTGCACCTACCAGGATTCAGTTCTGTGACCATCTGGACACATACACACACACATGCATGCATTAACACACACACACACACACACACACACACGCACACACACAATCCCATTAACAAATTGAGCTGTCATAACATAAAATATATATTGCATTTCTCATTGTTTACTTTAACTTGCATTTGTTTTTATTAAAGGTGTATTCACTTTATTTTAAAATATATTTACCTGAAGGCGAAAAGCCAAAGGTTGCCTAACAGTTTTCTCTTTTTTAGCCACATCTCTGGCCCCACCCCCTTTGCAGTCAAGTTGACAATTCCCTCATAGTTTTATGCACTTCAGTCTGTAGGTGACCTGCAAAAGTCTTTGTCCCAGGTTGTCATGAAGGCCCCATCTATAGCGCAGCCCAGTACAGATCAGCCTAAAAACTGTGCGTGTCCTGGAAATTGCAGCAGCCCGGGCTGAGCAGCATGGTGGGTGGGATGGAGGGGCGAGGGGGCCTGCTGAAACCCTTGTAGCCCAATGGGCTTTGCACGCCTGACTGTTTCACATCACATCTGTGAAGAGAAGGCTGTGCTCACATCACTGTGTAATCAGGTCCACTTCATTAAACATGGTTGTCCTGAGGGATCCAGTGTCAAAACTAACAAGCTGTCTTGACTTTGATTACATGCACGAGAGAACATTGCAGCATGATTGGTGCAGAACCCGGGGCACTCAAAAACATCCAGGGAAATGCATGCTTATTGAACGCGAATATGGCTAGAGTGTAAGTCAGTATCAAAGAAGAGGCCACTCTTTTGAACAGGGCCCCACAGAATCGGATTGGCTGATACAAGGCCTGGTGTGCCCTGCTCCTGGCTGATACCCTGCCCTGGACAGCGTGGGTTGTTCTTGAGCATTGTCACTTTAAGAGCGCAGGTGCCATTTCCGGCACTGGCTCTCCCCTGGGTGACGTCAGAAAAGGAGTCGGGATAGAGATGTCGGCGCCCGGGAAGTGATTGCTGGAACAATGGTGGCCCTCTTGGGACAGCGCATGCCGCACGTGCTGCACCACTGTAAGGCGGGTCATAGGCAGGCACTCAGGAAGAGGGATGCCAGTATATAGTTTTTATTTTCGGACTGTCCCTGCTGCTCACATTATTCTGTCAGACAATGTCGTATTGTCAAATGTCAAATGTCAAAGGTTCTTATATAGCGCCTTATCACCGCAAGGTCTCAAGGCGCTTGCTTTGGGAACCCGTCCTGGCTTTTTCCCTGTGAGATAACCCGTACTGGGCATCCCCAAGGTGAAAGCCAGGCATCCCGCCGTGGGGGGCCTTAGTGGAGATTAAGCAAGCTATTGCCCAGAGTTGCAGAGTGTGAACCCGTGATTCGAGTAGGCACCGAAGCGAGAATTATCGAGTCCGTGGACATTTGGGCTCAAGACCCTATTATATGGTTGTTTTCTTTCCCAGGGAGTATTAATGCCAGCCCATTAGCACTGAGATGTTCAATTGAAAGGCTATTTCTGCCCTTTCACCCACTGGGCTGTTTAACTCTGGCAGAAAAAGGTAGGAGGTCAGTAACTAAATTTTATTTTGCATTTCACAAGTCTGGCAAGTGCACAATGACATTTCAGTCATTCTTCACTTTCCTGCTAACAGCATGTTGCATTGTGGAGCTTGCATTTTTGTCTTTAACACTTTCTTTATTGGGTAAAGTCCCAAAATGCAAAGTGATGTTGGCTAAAATGCCAGAACTGCCCAAAGATAGTATACATGACATGGAATCACGTGTCAGCTATATTTTACAATGTTACAAAGCCATCTAATCCATTTTATTTAAAAAGCTTGTTTCACACATAAAAACCAGAAGTAAACTCTGCTCAGATGTTTTATGAGGGTTCACTCTTTCATTCACATCATGCATTGAAACAAGCAGGTGGATAAGTGAGTAAATATGAGTTCAGACATCATTCTTACTTAGGTGATATTCCAAGTCAAAATCCTGAAAGTCCCAAGTTTTCCACGTATTGAGAAGTAGCCATTAAACTGTGGGTTATTGCAATCTGAGGTATCCACAGTCAAAGTAACTATGATGTACACAGGCAAGCTGATGGCAACCTCTTCGAAACGATTTTGAATGCACGTGCTTTAAGTGCTGTGAAATCCCAGCCTTAGACCTGATCAAAATGTTGAGGGCACCAGTGCGTGGAAAGATGTTAGTTTAAAATGTCAGAGTGAGTTTACCTTGGCATTTTCCTCCTCTTATGTGGCCAGGTCAACACATGATTCCCACCCTCCCATCCTTAGAGGTTCAGAGGTGGATCAGGTGTTTACGTGAAGGGCGGGGAGTATTACTGCAGTTGGACCCCAATCTAGTAGTAGAAGGGACCCTTGTCTAGGACGGTTCTCCATTTTGGTCTTAGCTTGGATGACCACATGGTTTTAGAGAGAATGAGAATACGAAGATCTTTGGATTCAGTATAGATGATGATGTTAGAGTAGTGGGATGTGGAGGTAGATGATTTTGTTTGATTTAATTGTGGCTTAAATGATGTATGTGTGCTTAAACAATTTGTGGTGTTGATTTTAATAAGTGCCTATTTTCTCTTGTATTTCAATAAATACGATCTGTGTTCCACCAAAGAAGGTTTGCAAGTATGTTGTCATTACCTTGTCATAGTGGGGAGGGGGGAGGACACCACTGGGTGCCTCCTGGGCCTATTGGTGTATTGAGCAGAGAGTTAACCATAACATTTGTAAGGCGCTCTGATGCCCTTCCAGGGTCTAGTTCACGCTATATAAAACTTTATAAATTGATAAATAAACAAATGAGAATGATTAAAAAAAGCAGCTTATGCATGGGCAGCGGATTGGGTAGTGCCCATGTAGATATATCCAAATTTGTAAATATGAACATGTTTCAAAAATTGTGAATCTGCAGCTTGCAATTGTGGTTTTTGCTTTTTGCGTAGAAATCTTACAAAATGTGCTAATAATGAGGAAGTCTATGAACTTAAGGGAATTTGAATAGTCAACCCAACATAGAAGCCATATCCACCTGTTCACTACCTCGACACATATTCATATCCTAGAATCTTTACAACTGCCTCTGCCCTTAATTCTCTACCTTTACATATACCCTCTCACCTTTGGTCCTACCCCTATGTAATTCATCTAATCCTGCTTATGATCTGTTTCATATATCCCTAACTATACCGTAGTAACTCTACCTCTGCTTATGTCCTGGAGAAATTTTTGTGTAACCTAAATATCACATAGTTAAGTGCTGACAGCCTGAGTCAATTTAGCTTCTCATGCTTACGTATTCGGCAACGCCTATATTACTATGTGTCTTCTTTATGTCTCATGACAAATCATCCTATAGGAACTAACCAATGGACTGAGTGAAAAAGCAAAAGATAGAAGGTTTTTCAACTTGCGCTCAAATGTCAAAAGTACAGATGAGAGGTATTAAAGCTGCTACAAGGGATAATAGTGACGTCTATCTAGCGTCATAAATAATGTAGTAAACCACATTCACAATGTAATATACAATATATCCCGAGCATAACTGAATTGTGTACAAAACAGCTGTTGAATAAAATAACGTATTCCAAAGTCGGTGTCAATCTTCTTCTTTAATGTTCTTTTCAAGCATCAAACATCTCTTCGGATTACTAGCCAACACGTGTTTCGTCTATTTACAGCATTTTATGCAATTAGACTTCATCAGGGCAGTCTATTTGTTTGCGTAATTGATATTGCAACTGGCTTGCTGTTTAAAGCGACGTTGTCTATAAGATTAAAAACGTTGAAAAACCGATCGAGTCAATCAAAGAAGTAGCACCTTGGTTAGTATTAATGAACACGACGTCTAGCTAGACGCCGTACTCGTGCATCTACCGTGACTCCAAACCTCCGAAATAATACGGATGTGGAAATTGGACCAGCCCTGACGTGGGTCGTGTTCATTAATACTAACCAAGGTGCTACTTCTTCGATTGACTCGATCGGTTTTTCAACGTTTTTAATCTTATAGACAACGTCGCTTTAAACAGCAAGCCAGTTGCAATATCAATTACGCAAACAAATAGACTGCCCTGATGAAGTCTAATTGCATAAACTGCTGTAAATAGACGAAACACGTGTTGGCTAGTAATCTGAAGAGATGTTTGATGCTTGAAAAGAACATTAAAGAAGAAGATTGACACCGACTTTGGAATACGTTATTTTATTCAACAGCTGTTTTATACACAATTCAGTTATGCTCGGGATATATTGTATATTACAATGGACTGAGTGGTCTGACCAAATGAAGTGACCAAGGAGGTGTCAACCTGGAACCTGAGGATTCTATTATGCATTGATTTGGTGTAAACTTTGGTCATTCACTACTATGTTTTGCTCCTCAACTTTCCTTGCAGATTTGCTGACCTGTTCCTGATCCAGACTGGGATCTTGCAGACTCTATTGACTTCTCTTTTTGGCCGACGCATATGCTCTGTGTGCTGTGCCTGGACTTTCCCTCATGGGAGACTACCTATGAGCTGTTGTGGCTCATGTCCTTACTAAAACTTCATAGAGGTTTGGTAATTCTATGACAGCCCCATTTAAATTAGACTGCATTATACTCTTGGAACAAATGCCTAATACTAATGTATTTGCCTTTAATCTTGATAAAATATAATCTTAACTAAATCCTGCTCTGCCCTTGCCATGATTTATTTCATTAGTTGATGGTGCATTTCAAACAATGTATTAATGATTTGGAGAGATAGAGATAAACGGATCTCAGAACATCATGTACTAATGCTATTGTTTTGCATTGCCTTAACAGATTATTGGTTTGCATCGTATTGGCCAGACTGAATTTCTTCAAGAGATTTTGTCTAGCAGTGATAATTCTCTATTTGTATAGTTTAGTATTTAGAGTGATATACATGAATCTACTTACCGTTTTGTAGGTTAGTTATCCAATTCCTGGTCCTCATTGGATGACTAGATTGGGTTCCCTATATCCAACCCTTCTTGGCACGAAGCAAGATCCATCAGAGGACCAAGTAAAGATTAGGATAAGGTGACAAATGATAAGATCCCTATGATCTGATGATAATAATAAAAATGTTGGGGCCAGAAACGCTCCAATAATGCTACTGTTGGATCTTACATTGGCTTCCACAGAGTTGATGATGTTTTGTGAGTGAGTGATGGAACAACGCATGGCTGTCCAGGGAACATTGCTAAAATGTTTGTCTTTTTTTTCCTATCAGGATGATTCCAAATGCTCATCAGATACCACACCTTGACATTCAAAGTCCCTCATGGTTCAATCTTAGCACCCATGCTCTTCCACATGTGAAAACGGTGGGAGCAAAGTCATTGTAGTATTTCTGCACCAAGTCATCAATCACACACAAGTGTACCTTAAAATATTGATCCAGGATATCTTCATGCTGCGAACAGTGCTTATCAAACTGCAAACAAGGATGATAAGCACTGATCAGGAAGGATCTTCAACTCAACCTAAAAAAGAAAGGATTTATATTCTTCTCACCTAAAGGTGGGAATGCCTTCGACCCGGAACTGTTTAAGGAACTAATGTCTCTATATTTCTCAATGTGCCTTGTCCGACAGTGGTCTTACTGGGTTATACTTGATACTTCCCTCTTATAAACAGAATCTAAAAAGCAGCCATCATCAATCTAAACACCCTGAACCAAATCAAACATTTTCTGCCATCAGACCTACTCAAACCTGCTGCTTGTGAATCAATTATTTTGAGACCAGAATGTGGAAATATCATTCAAGCGGGATTATCGCAATCCTCACTTAAAGCCACCTGTCATAGGCAATACAAAATTAGAATGCACAACACAAAATGTTACAGACAACACAATTGATGGATGAAATGCGGAACAAATCAAACATTCACTTCCAGTAAAGAGATCTGGGTTAAATCCATAATTCTTTTGCTCACCATGCCACCACAGTTTGACCCAGCCATATGCAACTCAGCCTTGACCCTGCTCCTCATGGGAACAGTCCAGCCCGAACTACCAAGCCACGTCCTCCCTGGACCAAAAACAAGCATCCTGGGACCAGTTTTGGGGCATCAACCCTCATCAGCCAGACTAGCTTGAATCCAGTGGCACAGTGAGCTAGGACCCATGCTTGGGCATAGCCGTTAAACTTAGGGTGAGGAAGCAAAAGACAACACAAAATGTTATCACTTATTCTCCATCCTTTCTGCTTCACATTAGCTTCCAATGGAGGCACATTCTAAGTTACAATTCGGATGTTTCACATACACAAACCTACATCTTAACACAGAATCTGACCTCACCAGCCTACTTAAAATCTTTAGTGGCAAATTAGCCGTATCAATTTTTACAGGTGTTGCCACCACTTTATGGAACTCACTTTGAAGGCATCTTAGACTAAACTCAGACCTGCTGCCTTTCAATCTACACAAAAGGGGATGATGGACGGAGCGTTTGTATAAATCAAACACTCACCCCCAGTCAACTGATCTGGGTTTAATCCATCACCATTCTTTAGTTCACTCAGCCACCCCAGTTCAGACATGGCTATATGCAAATCAGTCTGACCCTGTGCCTTATGGGAACAGTCCAGCCCGAACTGCCAAGCCATGTCTTCCCTGGACCGGAAACAAGCATCCTGGGACCGGTTTCGGATTCATAATCCTCATCAGCCAGGCTATCTTGAATCCAGTGGCCAAGTGAACAAGGGACTCACATCTGAGCATACCCTGCCACACTTAGGGCGAACAAAGCGATACAAAAGGGGATGATGGACGGAGCGTTTGTATAAATCAAACACTCACCCCCAGTCAACTGATCTGGGTTTAATCCATCACCATTCTTTAGTTCACTCAGCCACCCCAGTTCAGACATGGCTATATGCAAATCAGTCTGACCCTGTGCCATATCCCCTTTTGTATCGCTTTGTTCGCCCTAAGTGTGGCAGGGTATGCTCAGACGTGAGTGCCTTGCTCACTTGGCCACTGGATTCAAGATAGCCTGGCTGATGAGGATTATGAATCCGAAACCGGTCCCAGGATGCTTGTTTCCGGTCCATGGAAGACATGGCTTGGCAGTTCGGGCTGGACTGTTCCCATGAGGCACAGGGTCAGACTGATTTGCATATAGCCATGTCTGAAATGGGGTGGCTAAGTGGGCTAAAGAATGGTGATGGATTAAACCCAGATCAGTTGACTGGGGGTGAGTGTTTGATTTGCTCAAACGCTCCGTCCATCATCCCCTTTTGTATCGCTTTGTTCGCCCTAAGTGTGGCAGGGTATGCTCAGACGTGAGTCCCTTGCTCACTTGGCCACTGGATTCAAGATAGCCTGGCTGATGAGGATTATGAATCCGAAACCGGTCCCAGGATGCTTGTTTCCGGTCCATGGAAGACATGGCTTGGCAGTTCGTGCTGGACTGTTCCCATGAGGCACAGGGTCAGACTGATTTGCATATAGCCATGTCTGAAATGGGGTGGCTGAGTGGGCTAAAGAATGGTGATGGATTAAACCCAGATCAGTTGACTGGGGGTGAGTGTTTGATTTGCTCAAACGCTCCGTCCATCATCCCCTTTTGTATCGCTTTGTTCGCCCTAAGTGTGGCAGGGTATGCTCAGACGTGAGTCCCTTGCTCACTTGGCCACTGGATTCAAGATAGCCTGGCTGATGAGGATTATGAATCCGAAACCGGTCCCAGGATGCTTGTTTCCGGTCCATGGAAGACATGGCTTGGCAGTTCGGGCTGGAATGTTCCCATGAGGCACAGGGTCAGACTGATTTGCATATAGCCATGTCTGAAATGGGGTGGCTGAGTGGGCTAAAGAATGGTGATGGATTAAACCCAGATCAGTTGACTGGGGGTGAGTGTTTGATTTGCTCAAACGCTCCGTCCATCATCCCCTTTTGTATCGCTTTGTTCGCCCTAAGTGTGGCAGGGTATGCTCAGACGTGAGTCCCTTGCTCACTTGGCCACTGGATTCAAGATAGCCTGGCTGATGAGATTATGAATCCGAAACCGGTCCCAGGATGCTTGTTTCCGGTCCATGGAAGACATGGCTTGGCAGTTCGGGCTGGACTGTTCCCATGAAGCACAGGGTCAGACTGATTTGCATATAGCCATGTCTGAAATGGGGTGGCTGAGTGGGCTAAAGAATGGTGATGGATTAAACCCAGATCAGTTGACTGGGGTTGAGTGTTTGATTTGCTCAAACGCTCCGTCCATCATCCCCTTTTGTATCGCTTTGTTCGCCCTAAGTGTGGCAGGGTATGCTCAGACGTGAGTCCCTTGCTCACTTGGCCACTGGATTCAAGATAGCCTGGCTGATGAGGATTATGAATCCGAAACCGGTCCCAGGATGCTTGTTTCCGGTCCATGGAAGACATGGCTTGGCAGTTTGGGCTGGACTGTTCTCATGAGGCACAGGGTCAGACTGATTTGCATATAGCCATGTCTGAAATGGGGTGGCTGAGTGGGCTAAAGAATGGTGATGGATTAAACCCAGATCAGTTGACTGGGGGGTGAGTGTTTGATTTGCTCAAACGCTCCGTCCATCATCCCCTTTTGTATCGCTTTGTTCGCCCTAAGTGTGGCAGGGTATGCTCAGACGTGAGTCCCTTGCTCACTTGGCCACTGGATTCAAGATAGCCTGGCTGATGAGGATTATGAATCCGAAACCGGTCCCAGGATGCTTGTTTCCGGTCCATGGAAGACATGGCTTGGCAGTTCGGGCTGGACTGTTCCCATGAGGCACAGGGTCAGACTGATTTGCATATAGCCATGTCTGAAATGGGGTGGCTGAGTGGGCTAAAGAATGGTGATGGATTAAACCCAGATCAGTTGACGGGGGGTGAGTGTTTGATTTGCTCAAACGCTCCGTCCATCATCCCCTTTTGCATCGCCTTTCAATCTACAGCTAAACACTTAGCTGGTTAGTTATATCTTTGAATTGCCGAAAGCCGATACCGATCATTTGCGGTTGGGTCTAGGAGTCAGAGGCTGCTGCGAGAAACCTGCTCATTTTTAAGTATATTGTGCTGTTTTTAAAATTGTTCTGTGTTTAGAATTGTTCTCTTGCACTGTGTTCGGGAAAGGAGCTGTGTTAAATGCTCCTGGAGGACTAGTAGGCGGGCATTCCCAAACGTAGGTCAGCAGTCTAGCTGCGACGGCATTTTCGCTCACCACTCCTCATAAGGGGCGGATGACGTCGCCGCACTGCTGGTGCGCCGAAGGCAAGCCCGTCTGCACCCATCCTCACCTGACCAGGTCCAGGGGCCAGGACCCTTGGTTCTCCAAAAACAGGCAAGCTCTCTTATACCTCTGAGCAATTGTTCCATTTTAGAGAGACTCTACCCTTTAAATGTATTTATACATTGGTACCATTTAATAGTGGCAACAAATGTCCATACTGCCCCTTTAAATTTGGCTCATCTATCCCGGCTACTGCCGCCAAAAGCCCATCCTCACAAATGACTTTTAAAATGTCCCTTCTGAACTGCTGCTCTTTACCTAAGCACTCCACTGAACTGCGTTTATTGCTGGAGGGACAAGATCTTGATGTCCTGTTTCTTACTGAAACATGGCTCTCCAGCACGTCCGACCCAGCAGTAGTGCAAGCTCTGCCCCCTGGATACTTAATTCAGAGATTAGATCGGGAATTAATTAGAGACGGGGCTTTGGCCATTATCAATAAAGATAAATTCAACTGCCAGATCTCAGCTAGTTTGATTCATGACTGTGAAAGTTGTTTCTTTGCACTTGGCTTTTCCCCTACATGCACCTTTTCGGGTGCTCTTATCTATCGGCCGCCAGGATCAATTGGCCACTTCAGATGGGAGCTCCCAGAAATGATAGCCAAATCTGTTGGCTCCTTTTCTAATTTCTCCGTGCTTGGGGATCTTAATATGCATTTTGATTCGGCATCCTCTTCAGATGCTGAGGCTGTAATCGACAATGTGGGTGCCCTGGCTCTGAAGTTAAAAGTGTCCAGCCACACCCACCAAAAAGGGCATCTGCTTGACCCCCTTTTTTTCTAATATTGATAGTCTTGCTGTGGAAAACACATTCCCCTGCCATGGTCAGACCACTATATGGTCCCCTTTGTTTGATCCCCACAGGATGGTGGTCAGCCATGGGAAAGGGAAAAAATGTGAAGTCGGAACTGGTCCAAGCTCTCTACAGATCCCTGAACTTTAACCCTTGACAATACTAAACCTGCTCTTAGTAGTGACCTTGAATTGGCCAATATAAAAGTGAATACATGGCTGGAGTCATTGTTAGATAAGTTAATCCCCAAAAATTGGATGACAAGTAAAAAATGTCGGGCAATTTGCAGCTGGAGAAAGAACCTCTCTCCTATTGAGAAAATCAAATATAGAGAAGCCATTAAAGCCTTTAAGGCATAAATTAGAACTGCCCAATCTGGGTATTATGAAAAGAAGATTATCTCAGCCTCTAACTCCCCCGTGAAATTTTTTAAATTGCAAAATCCCTCCTTAAACCTCCTGAGCCCCTTTTGCCCTCAAAAGATACTTTAGGACGTTGTAACAATTTGGCACACTTTTTTTTTATAACAAAATTGAAGACATTTACTCTACCTTTCCCCACTCCATCAGCTTCTGCAAATACCCCCCTGGTATTATTCTCGAGGCCCTTTTATTGATATAATCCCTCCCATGGACATGAAATCTTTAATAATATACTTTGACCGGCTGAAATCCGGCTCTCCTAGTGATATGGTACCTCCCATCATCCTTAATCAGGTCTTTGATTCCGTCGCTCCAGTTATTCTGGATCCCATTAATACTTCCTTTTCCTTAGGGGTCATTCCTTCCCCATGGAAACGGGCCATGGTTGGAGCTCTTCTGAAGAAATCCACTCTTGACCCTGAAGTCTTTGCTAACTATCGACTGATTTTGCTCCTGCCAGGGATTGCTAAAATAAGTGAGAAGTATGTCAACTCCATTCTCTCTGCGTTTTTGGAGAATGAACGCCTTCACCTTTCCCAAATGGGTTTTAGACCCCAACAAGGAATGGAGACAGTCTTATTAGCGGTAGTTGAAGAATCCAGAAAATTTTAGATGTCGATGGGTCCGTGGCCATTGTACTGCTCGACCTCAGCAGGGCCTTCGACACGGTCAATCATCAACTACGGATCATGAAACTCTGAGAAAGCGGGGTGACAGGAATTTTACTCAAATGGCTTGAGTCATTCCTGTCCATTCAGGTCTTTGAGGACAATTTCATCTCTGAAAGGATGCCTTTGCGATGTGGGGTTCCTCAGGGCTCCTCCCTGAGCCCCATGCTTTTTAATGTTTATTTGCGCCCTTTGGCTGAGGTGGTCGAGCCCTTTGGGGTCAGGATCATCATGTATGCTGACGATACTCAGCTGATTGTGTCCCTCAATCTTTTGGACAATACCAAGACCAACTTGGCCAATTGCTTGGAAAGGGTTTCAGCGTGGATGGATGGATCCTTCCTAAAGCTGAATGTAGCTAAAACCGAGCTGATGTTTTTGGGTACTACCACCAATCTTGATACCAGTGTTCTTTGGCCTAGATGCCTAGGTGTTATGCCACCCCCCCCCCAAAGATCAAATAAAAAGCCTCGGGTGTGGCTGGACCACAACCTGAACTTTAAGGAACCGGCACGTAGGGTGGCAGGTACCTGTTATGGTATCCTGAAAATGATTAAAAAAATTCTACCCGTTCTACCCTTTAATGCCAGGAAACTCCTGGTGCAAGCCCTGATCCTTTCGTGGCTTGATTACGCGAAAGTGCTTTACCTAGGTTCTCCTTGCTCTACCGTTAAGAAACTGCTAGCGGTTCAAAATTGTGCTGTACGACTTCTTATGAAGGCTCATAATCGGGAATCCGCTAAGCCACATATCATCTCTTTGCACTGGCCTGCCGGTGGTCGAAAGAATCCAGTTTAAGGCCTTGTGCATCGCCCATAAGTCCCTTTCATCCAGGGCCCCGCCGATTCTCCGATCTATCATCGCCCCATACCTCCCAAAAAAGATCTCTGCGCTCTGAGATGAAACATCTAGCAACCATTCCCAGATTGCGGAGTGGTGGCCGTTTATTTTCTTTCATCGCAGCAAAATGCTGGAATCAGCTACCAGATCATATCCGGTTTGAAACCCACCATTTCTCATTCCGCAAACTTCTGATGACTCTGCTGTTCCCCTGAATCTCCTGATACACTTCGGTTGAGGGTTTTGTCTCTAGCGCTGGGAGGCCTTTGGTAGCCATGCGCTTTAAAAGTGTATATTCATTCATTATTCATTCATTCATTCAAATGTGTAGTCCACTAAACATTGCACCTTCTTCTTTTGTTACTGGTTTATGTGCTACTGCTGTGAATGTTGATGAGGCCTTCAGATTTATGTATAACAAATGCTGTTCAATTGTTTAGTGCTCATAAGTTGTTGAGTAACAGACACTTAAGAAAACTTCAAAATAAATGATAACTACATATAGAAATACAAGAGAAGAGTTATTAAGGTCAATGGGAGATAGTCCCGGAGTGCAGGCTGAAAATGAGTGATTCATGGTTCTTACTTTGTGTGGTTGTAAATCTCCAGTCTTGCTAGGATGAGGCAGGAACTGCCAGAGAGATAGCATGTCAAAAAGATGGTCTAGTTTCTTGCAGTGAATTGTCTTGTGTATAATGCAGAATGTTTTGATCATGGTATGATGGGAGTTAAGTAGTAGAGCAGATGCGAAAAGCAGGTAGAAACAGCTTTATTTTGTGGAGAAGATACAGCAAAAACCAACCAGTTTGTGATAGTTATGTGCTCATTGAAGGAGGGCTGGTAGAGAGCAGGTGAGGAACAGGGTGAAGCCACTGAAGGGCATCACTGAGCTAGAGTTACCTTTGCGGTTGAACAAACTGTTTTGGCAGGGATCCATTTAAGGTATACAACATGTATACCTACAATGCAATAGCTAGATTTGCATATTATCAAAGCATCAAAGCAGGACACCAAACAGCGGATATTGTTAACCAGCTACATCTTGAGATGGAGATTTTTGCAATTTAGATATTGTATGAAGATTTTTGTCGTTGGAATATTGATGATAGTGATGTCATAGTTAGTGAGAATGACCCCCAGAGGGTCAATGTAGAGAGTAAAGAAAGTGGGGAGGAATATGGGGACCTCGGGAAAAACTACAAATCTCCATATTTTTTTTATGTTCAGTTATTTTATTGCATTCTACATATTTATAAAGTATTATCTTCCTGACAGAAGTGATAAAACCATTGACCTACGGGTGCTCTGTGTTCATATGAACGAGCTGCTGATCAGGAGTGCTTAGTGATCAATGATGTTGAATAACAGAGAGCGGTCAAGGAGGGTTTGCCGGCAGGGATCTTCCCTATCAAGAATCTTGACTCGTTTATTGCCATAAATCCAACAATGTACACCTGACATGCACACATGGTTCAATGTGAGGGTGTCTTGTGCCAGCTGCACATCTGTGATGGGCACCACCAAATTCGTGACTGTACATATCTCTGTCCCTGCTTCCTCTTTGTGAGGTTTCTTGCCCCTGACCATCATAGCACTACTACATGACTCGAACTTTGCTGTATAGAATAGGTTGAAGTATGGTTGGTGTGGTGGTACTTTTTGGAGTTGAGAAGCCAATGGTGATGCATTGTGGAAATGCTTATTAGCACTTGCAGTCCTACATCTATAATGATAAACACTGGAATGGAAACACTAGATCAAAAAGTGCTGGTGCATCACAACTTGAGGTCACTGCTTTCTCTGTGCCTTAAATTTGGTTCAGGAAACAATATACACCATCACTCAGTCATTCAATCACTCAATCAGTCATTTTGTCATTCACTCGCTTACTCGCATAACACACCAGATTGGTATCTTTTCTATTATATACTAGCTGTGGCTCAGTCTGGTTAAATGGAAGAGAAAGAAAAGAGTAAGCGCACGTTTCTAATATGTTTAATTTAACAATGCTTGTGGGTATACAATATGTTTTTGTCCATCCTAATATATGTACACTATTGTCTATATGTGTCCCTTGTATTTGTTGCGCAACAGCCAAATCAATAGGGTCTGTTTGGGTTGCAAAGTGAACCAACTCCTCCCCCCTCCCTCCACCCACTTCCCAGTCTGACATCCTGACACCAACTGTCCATCCGAATATATGTAGACTATTGTCTATATGTGTCCCTTGTATTTGGGTGTAGGGTCTGTTCGGCCTTTCGATTAAAAACACGTGCGTATTGGACACACGCGTATTCAAATCCAACGTTGTGTATATAAAAACACGCGCTAATGTTGCAAAGTGAACCAACTCCTCCCCCCTCCCTCCACCCACTTCCCGGTCTGCCATCCTGACACCAACTGTCCATCCTAATATATGTAGACTATTGTCTCTATGCATCCTTTCTTAATGTGCCTAGTGAACCAACTCCTCCCCCCTCCCTCCACCCACTTGCCGGCCTGACGCGATAATGGTGCAAAGTGAACCAACTCCTCCCCCCTCCCTCCACCCACTTCACGGTCTGCCATCCTGACACCAACTGTCCATCTAATATATTTAGACTATTGTCTCTATGCGTCCTTTCTTATTGTTGCAAAGTGAACCAACTCCTCCCCCCTCCCTCCACCCACTTCCCGGTCTGCCATCCTGACACCAACTGTCCATCCTAATCTATTTAGACTATTGTCTCTATGCGTCCTTTCTTAATGTTGTAAAGTGAACCAACTTTCCCCCCTCCCTCCACCCACTTCCCGGTCTGCCATCCTGACACCAACTGTCCATCCTAATATATGTAGACTATTGTCTATATGCATCCCTTGTATTTTTTGCGCAGCAACCAAATCGATAGGGTCTGTTCGGGTTGCAAAGTGAACCAATTCCTCCCCCTTCCCTCCAACCACTTCCCGGTCTGCCATTCTGACACCAACTGTCCATCCTAATATATGTAGACTATTTTCTATATGCGTCCCTTGTATTTGTTGCGCAGCAACCAAATCGATAGGGTCTGTTCGGCCTTTCGATTAAAAACACGCGCGTATTGGACACGCACGTATTGGAAACCAAGGTTGTGTATATATAAATATGCGCTAATCTTGCAAAGTGAACCAACTCCACCCCCCTCCACCCACTTCCCGGTCTGCCATCCTGACACCAACTGTCCATCCTAATATATGTAGACTATTGTCTCTATGCGTCTTTTCTTAATGTTGCCAAGTGAACCAACTCCTCCCCCCTCCCTCCACCCACTTCCCGGTCTGCCATCCTGACACCAACTGTCCATCCTAATATATGTAGACTATTGCCTCTATGCGTCCTTTCTTAATGTTGCCAAGTGAACAAACTCCTCCCCCTCCCTCCACCCATCCTGACACCAACTGTCCATCCTAATATATGTAGACTATTGTCTCTATGCGTCTATTGTAGTTGTTGCGCAGCAACCCAAGCAATAGGGTTTGTTCGTCCTTTAGATTAAAAACACGCGCGTATTTGACACGCGCGTATTCTAATCCAACATTGTGTATATATAAACACACGCGTATTCTAATTCAACGTTGTGTCAAAATTTCAAATCAATTGGAGAAGAACTTTCGTAGATTTAAGATTGTTATCAAACGCACATTGACATTTTTAAATGTCTGTGCTTTCGATTCAAAACAATTCAGAAAAGGGGGTGGTGATGAACAGAGTGTCTGAATTAAGCAGACCACTCTTACCCAGTCCAAAGATCAGGGCTTGATCCATCACCGTTATTTATCTCACTGCCCCATCCCAGCTCAGAACCTGGCTATATGCAAATTAGTCTGTCCCTGGCCCAGTGCATCATGGGAACAGGGCAGACCAAACTACCAAGCCAATTCTTCACCAGAAAGGAGACAAGCTACCGGGGACCGGTTTCTGGCATTTCAGCCTCTTCGGCCCGGCTTGCTTGAATCCTGATGGAGCAGTGAGAAAGGGACTCATGTCTGAGTATACCCTGCCACACCTATAGTGGCCAAAAACGATTCAGAAAAGGGGGTGGTGATGAACAGAGTGTCTGAATTAAGCAGACCACTCTTACCCAGTCCAAAGATCAGGGCTTGATCCATCACCGTTATTTATCTCACTGCCCCATCCCAGCTCAGAACCTGGCTATATGCAAATTAGTCTGTCCCTGGCCCAGTGCATCATGGGAACAGGGCAGACCAAACTACCAAGCCAATTCTTCACCAGAAAGGAGACAAGCTACCGGGGACCGGTTTCTGGCATTTCAGCCTCTTCGGCCCGGCTTGCTTGACTCCTGATGGAGCAGTGAGAAAGGGACTCATGTCTGAGTATACCCTGCCACACCTATAGTGGCCAAAAACGATTCAGAAAAGGGGGTGGTGATGAACAGAGTGTCTGAATTAAGCAGACCACTCTTACCCAGTCCAAAGATCAGGGCTTGATCCATCACCGTTATTTATCTCACTGCCCCATCCCAGCTCAGAACCTGGCTATATGCAAATTAGTCTGTCCCTGGCCCAGTGCATCATGGGAACAGGGCAGACCAAACTACCAAGCCAATTCTTCACCAGAAAGGAGACAAGCTACCGGGGACCGGTTTCTGGCATTTCAGCCTCTTCGGCCCGGCTTGCTTGAATCCTGATGGAGCAGTGAGAAAGGGACTCATGTCTGAGTATACCCTGCCACACCTATAGTGGCCAAAAACGATTCAGAAAAGGGGGTGGTGATGAACAGAGTGTCTGAATTAAGCAGACCACTCTTACCCAGTCCAAAGATCAGGGCTTGATCCATCACCGTTATTTATCTCACTGCCCCATCCCAGCTCAGAACCTGGCTATATGCAAATTAGTCTGTCCCTGGCCCAGTGCATCATGGGAACAGGGCAGACCAAACTACCAAGCCAATTCTTCACCAGAAAGGAGACAAGCTACCGGGGACCGGTTTCTGGCATTTCAGCCTCTTCGGCCCGGCTTGCTTGAATCCTGATGGAGCAGTGAGAAAGGGACTCATGTCTGAGTATACCCTGCCACACCTATAGTGGCCAAAAACGATTCAGAAAAGGGGGTGGTGATGAACAGAGTGTCTGAATTAAGCAGACCACTCTTACCCAGTCCAAAGATCAGGGCTTGATCCATCACCGTTATTTATCTCACTGCCCCATCCCAGCTCAGAACCTGGCTATATGCAAATTAGTCTGTCCCTGGCCCAGTGCATCATGGGAACAGGGCAGACCAAACTACCAAGCCAATTCTTCACCAGAAAGGAGACAAGCTACCGGGGACCGGTTTCTGGCATTTCAGCCTCTTCGGCCCGGCTTGCTTGAATCCTGATGGAGCAGTGAGAAAGGGACTCATGTCGATTCAAAACAAGCGCGTATTCGACAATCGCGTATTCGAATCCAATGTTGTGTATATAAAACACTTGCGTATTCAAATGCAACATTGTGTCAAAATTTCAAATCAATCAATGAAGAACTTTCGTTGATTTAAGATTTTTATCAAACGCACATTGACATTTTTATGTGTCTGTTTGTGCTTTCGATTAAAAACATGGGCGTATTTGATACGCGCGTATTCGAATCCAACGCTGTGTATATAAAAACACTTGCATATTCGAATGCAACGTTGTATCAAATTTTCAAAGCAATCGGTGAAGAACTTTCGGAGATTTGAGATTTTGAACAAACAAACAGTTACATTTTTATTTATATAGATAAGAAAACACCTAACAGGTCCCTTTGTCAGAGTGACTGTAACACAATGGTCCAAAGCATAAATTGCAGTCTGACGACAGTTGCATCCAGACGACAGTGAATTTGTGGCAGGAAATATTTAACAGTAAAACCTTTTTCTATATAGTGCTTCATATCACACTGCAGCTGTTTAATGGCAGTAAAACAACTGGTTTAATGAATCCCAATTTTAATAGTTCTCAGTTTTCCAACTAGGGTAGAATGAAAGGTTGACACAGCCTTATTGTGAATAGAATCTCGAACACTTGTATTAGTTGTGAATGTGAAGCTAAACGAGCCTTCTTGCCAGAATGGGAATGAGCCTAAACTAGTAACACACCCATTAGTGATGTCTTTTGAGAGTTCATCAGTGATGTCATCAGTAATGCCACTGCCCATGACATGAGTGTTGTAATATATGAGGTCATAAGCATTGCGGGGGCATAAGTTATAGTTCGCTCAGGTAACTATAACTACTGAATTTCACTAGTTTTGTATGAGTGAAATTTGAGCCTAACTATGACATCCCTTTTACCTTTGATTTTTTTGGTGAATTTCTAAGGTTTAAAAAATGTTTTATTTCCTAACTATAACATCCCTGTAACCTTTGTTTATTTTAGTGAATTTCTACGTTTTTTTATTGTTATTTCCTAACTATAACGTCCCTGTAGCCTTTGGTTTTTTAAGTACATTTCTAAGGTTTTTTTAATTGTATTTCCTAACTGTAACCTTTGGGAGTGAGTGTGTGAGTGAGTGCATGAGTGCCTCAGTGGGTCTCTGAGTGGGTGTGAGAGAGTCCCAGTGGGTCTGTCAGTAGGGTGCATGAGCGTCTAAGTGGCTGTGTGAATGCTGAGTCGGTCTGTGAGTGGGTGTCAGCGTGTCTAAATGGGTCTGTGAGTGGGAGCTTGAGTCTCTGAGTGGGTCTGTGAGTCTCTGAGTGGGTCTGTGAGTCTCTGAATGGGTCTGTGAGTCTCTGAATGGGTCTGTGAGTACATGAGTCTCTGAGTGGGTTTGTGAGTGAGTCCATGAGTCTTTGAGTGGGTCTGTGAGTGGTTGCATGAGTCTCCAAGTGGGTGTGTGAGTGGGTGCGTGAGTCTCTGAGTGTGTCTGTGAGTGGGTCTGTGAGTGTCTTGGTGCCCTCTGTTTTGCCATCTTCTGATCTGTTTAGCCTCTTTTGCTCATTTATCTGCCCTCTGTTTTGCCTTTCCTGCTTGTTTTTTTTGCCCTCCGTTTTGCCTTTTCTTATAATTTTTCTGCTCTCTGTTTTGCCCTCTTCTGCTCTGGTTTGCCTTTTTTGCTTTTTCTTCTGCCCTCAATTTTTCTTTTTTCTGGCTTCTATTTCTGCCCTTTGTTTTGCCTTTTCTGCTCGTTTTTTGTCCTCCCTGTTGTCTTTTCTGCTAGTTTTTCTTCCCTGGCATGGGGAGGTGGGCCATGTGGCCCCCCTCCCCATGCCAATTTCCACATTGGGGTCCCCATCTCCTGGTGCCTGGCCAGGGACCGACTGGGAAAGCAAAGTATCTTTGGCAAGTTTTGTCAGACCAGCCCCCATATGGTGCGTATCACGCAAGTGAGCCTGAATGCATTGGGAAATTGTGCATTCTACAACAATTTTTTCAGTGTATTTTCAACTGTATTAACTTTTAAAACAAAGTGAATGAAGACCTTATAGTGCACCAGGATACCTAGCCATACCCACATTCTTACGGAGAACTCAAAAAATACAGACCAGTACAAAGAACACAAAAACTAAGACAGATCAGTCTCTATATGATGCATAGCGAGCGAGCGAGCAAGCCTGATCACTGCTAGTCGATTTGGAGGGGATAACCCCCCCACTCCACCAAGAAAAAATGGCAAAAGTGGTGCATTTTACAGTACATTTTGCATTATATATTTAAGTGTATTTCGTTTTCAAGCATAGAAAATGATGACCTCACAGTGCATCAGTATACTCAATCATATTCACATTCTTGCAGAGAGCACAAAAAACAGACAGACCAGAGAGTAGAGAAAAGAGACTGCCGGACGCTGCCCTTCCTCTCCTGGTGTATTAGCACACTGAGGAAGACTTCTTACTGCTTGTAGCACTCTTTAAATCAGCAATGTTATGCCGTAACACAGCAATATAACATAACACAATGTAAAACCATAACATAACAACATAACACATAAAAAATTGGCACCCCATAATATAGAACAGCATAATAGCATGAATTTCCATTATACCATAACCCAACATATACGATTTGGCAGCTCTTACAAAAGTGGCCAGATTCTTACAAGGAGGGGAGATTCTTACTTACAATGTTGCTCTCATTGTTTTATGTTTAATATAACATTTTATTTCAAACAGATGGGTCACACATTTTTAATGGTTTCGATATCCTCTTTACAGCCACACTTTTGCCAAACAATGTACTGTACTCCGTCTTGTGATAAAAACAACAAAACAGGGCCGGCCAGAGGCACATGTTCAGGTATTGGGTCCAGCCACATATAATGTAATCTAAGAAATGAGGCAATGAAAAGCCCTGCCAAGCTAACTAATATGGGAGTCAAAACACAATACTAATACACGCCCCCAGTGGGTGTGAGGTCTCCACCCTAAAGGTACTGGAATGCTGGCAAAACACTCACAGTGGCTGGAAAGGACTACATTTCAACGTGAAGATCCTGGAGGAGGGTGTGTGGTGTGGGAGGAGAATCATTGTCTTCTCTTTTGTATTCCAGCAGATAGTGTAAAATCCAGAGGCAGAGGGAACCAGGTAAGACAGTGATAACGGAGAGTGTCAGAAGCACAGCTGCTTTCTAGATAAGGAAAGCAGCTAAACAGGTGGCATGATGCAGCTGAATTGTGTTTTACTAACTTTATGTAGCGCCAACCTTGGTCCAAAGAGTGGTGGAGCGCTTCATAGAGAACTTTTATTGTACACTGAGCATCTCAGCCACAAGGTGCTGAGGATACAAAACTACTATCCAAGGGTGTCATTAGGGGGAAGTGAGAGGTGAGATAGTCAAAAGGAGAATACTATTTAGCACCTTTCTTCTCTCATTATCAATTCAAAGTGCTTGCCTGTCAAATAATTTGACCAGAATTAAATCTTTGGTGAAATAAAAAAAGCCAAAATTGAAAGCCAGCTTTCGAGTAAGTGGGGGCAAAGCAACGATTGCAAAAGCTCCACTGGTATTGGACAAAATTACAGCTTAAAATAATAATTTAAAAAAAACAAGGATGGCATTACTAAAAGAAAGTTACACCAGATGAAACCTTGGCCCACTGCTGGGCTTTCCCTTTAAACCCATGGTAATAGTACCTCCAACTGATGTGTTTCAATGGTTGTGAGCCACCACTACAACTCCCAAAATGCAACAGACTAAAATGAAAACTCCATATTAGATCTTAGTATTCCAAGGCCAGCACACACGGGCTCCGTCCAAAAGCCCACGCTGCCCTGATGGGGCTCCTGTGTTCATAGAGACGCTGCTTGTGCTCCTAGCTTGTCCCCCAGCTGTGGTTCTGCATTTCAGACTCGGTCGGATTACCACAGGCCTACAGCCCCAGCTGCCTCAGAACACCGCAGATAAGTGAACCCAGGTGAAATGCACAACCTAAAAGTGCAACGAAGTGCATCCGGTCATAAGACAGTGCTACGAAATAAGTGGCAAATCCATGCATTTTGGCCTCCTCTGAAAGGACCTGGCAGAGGGTCGCTGTGGTCCATTGTTGTTTTTTTTTTTTTTAAATAAATCTTTTTATTGCAAGAATAGGCAAAAAAGCAAGAACATTGATTTGCAACCTTTGTAGCATCACAGCAGAGTAGTTGATCACACCCGCTGCACTTTTACACAGTCTTAATGAAATAACGATTCACAATTAACTCCAAGCACCAACCTAGAGTCAGTTAGGATAAAAAACGGGAATTCATTTACTATATTGTTTGCCCCTCTCCCAACGACAGCAGAATAAAGCCAGCTCTTTTCTGTTTGGTTGCTTCCGTTCACTGAATGCTTGCACCAGTATGACTTTATCACACACTGACTTTGACCATTGCTTTTCTAGCACAGTATGAGAAGGCAATGGCACAGACGTACGCCAACATGGAAGGGTGTCCTCCCTGCTAGGTCGGAGGGACAGACTAGGGTCTGCCAGTTAAGTAGCAGGCTGGCTCTCGGGAGTCGGCTGCTTATCACTGAGCAACCAACACTGCCTGTGACGCTTGTTATCAGTGAGGCGGGCCACTGGTGAAGGCTCATGCTGTACTAAAGAGTGGAAGATGTGCAGAAGCCGGGGGCCTGAGACCGTGCATGCTGCCCTTGAAAAGCGGTTTGCGCTCACTGCCTGAATGTGTATGCAGCTTATTGCTATGGCCTGTGACACTGTAATGCTGTCCAAAAAGTAAAACATCCCAAGGTCTCTTACTTGAACTGCAATGATTTGCATCAAGTTGGTTTTATTATTATGAACATTATGCAGAACAGTTCGAGCAAACCTGTGAGTGCCACCTGGTGCGCCAAAGCATACGATGCTGGTAGCCTGTCCGTTGCCAAACTGAGCCATCGCCAGAATATTAGGGTAAGACTGGCGCTCTGCCTGCTGCTGGTTGTGCCATCTGCAAATGCGTGACTGAACTCAGAGCTCTGTTGTCTGTCTTTCATTTCCATGAAATCATGGAAATGAAAGAAGGTCAATGGTGCTTAGTTTTGTCAGAGTGCCACCACCTTTAAGCCAGGCTAGCTTGATTCCATTGGCATGGTGAGCACAGGACCCACATCTGGCCATACCCTTCCGAATTAGCGTGACAAATGCAAAAAAAACAATTGATGTACAGAATGCTGAACAATGTCAAACATTCATCCCCAGTACAGAGTGTGCCGGATCAATCCTTTCATCAATCAATCAATCAATCAATCAATCAGTCAATTTGTATAGCGCGCTACTCACCCGGAGGGTCTCAAGGCGCTTGGGGGAGAGGGGTCCGTTACTGCCCGAACAGCCAGGTCTTGAGTTGCTTCCTGAAGGAGAGGTGGTCTTGGGTCAGACGGAGGTGGATGGGGAGGGAGTTCCAAGTCTTGGCTGCCAGGTAGGAGAAGGATCTACCTCCCATGGTGGCTCGTCGAATGCGTGGAACGGTGGCGAGGGCATGGCTGGTCGATCGTAGCTGGCGGGTGGGAGTGTAGAAGGTCAGGAGGTTGTTGAGGTACCTGGGGCCCAGGTCGTGGAGGGCCTTGTGTGCGTGGGTAAGGAGTCAGAACATGATTGTCTTGCTGACAGGGAGCCAGCGCAGGTCTCTCAGGTGTCCGGAGATGTGGTTGTGTCGGGGGATGTCCAGGATGAGTCGTGCTGAGGCGTTCTGTACACAGATGAAAACTCGGCTCCCAGCAAGTGGGAGGGTTTGACAGCTCACACCTGCTGGGAGCGAAGTTAATGTTTGCTCTCGCTTGGCGGGAGCTGTCAGCTTCTGCCAAATGGGAGCAAAGTGCTATGTCCATAGGACGGGCACCCCATGACATAGTAAGAGCCGGCCATGGTTCCTTTACTTTTCATGGGCTGGCGGTGGTCATTCTTTTTATGGTATTATAAATATAATTTTATGTTTCTGCTTCTCACACTGCGAGAAAGCAGAAGGGTTTGGTTGGGGGCGGGCGGTTGGGCGGGCCTGCTTGGGGGCAGGGGAGGAGTGGCTTGCCCAATGCTGCGGGTCCTGACTGTTTGGTCGGCCCTCTAGTCATGCGCACCCTCCCTTTTCTCCCCATAGACGTCTGTGCGGTCAGCGTCCCAACCTATCACAACGCTGCCATTGCAGCATTGTGATTGGCTTATGGGAGGGGAGGGAGGCTGCCTTCTTCTTGCCTTCTTCTTCCAGCAGTAAAGACGCAGGACCCAGGAAAGGTTAATTTAAAATAACCTTTTTATTATTTAACCCCCCCCCTCTTCGCACGACCCCACCTTCCCTCGTGATCACTTGCCTGTCCCCAGCCCTCGCGACCCCGCACCCTCCCCCCACCCACCCACCCATATGCCATGCCAGCCACAACTGTTCTGTGGCTTCTGGTATGGCTTTAGGATGAGGGAACTCTATAATTGTCTGCCAGACCAGTACTGGTCTATTTAGTCTGCTGTTGTAGCTAAGGCCTCTCTAATTCTGCTAGGTTTAGGGGAGATGTTTGATTTATTTTGCTTAACTGTTTCATAATGATTTAGCTGATCCACCCTCTGGGTGAAAACCTATGCTTGTTCACATCTGGAATTCATTTCCTCAGAATTCCACCTCAGCCAAAATGCTAATTTGGCAAGAGAATCTAAAGTTATGCAGCAGGCGATCAAATTTGTAGGCCTTCGGGGGCTCTGTTTCCATTAGCTGAAGTCCACCCTGTAAATTTCCATCCTGGTAAATGAAGAAGTCTCATCCTGGGTTGGCAGATCATTTTTGCCGAAAGTGCACCCGCTGACACAGCAAAAGCACGTTCCGTGAACAATCATTGTCTAGCTGCCATGACTATGTCCCAGCTTTGCTTTTGTTTTCCAGAATCAAACTTCCAAAGCATGTGTTTGTTTCTCAGAAATAAGAGACATCTCCTGGGTTCAGGGAGTTTCTTTCTGCATGTCAGGGACATTTCTGCTTTTCCTGCTTGAGATCGAGGAAAGAAAACTGAAGCCCCTAAATATGGTAGAACGTCTGACATTCAGTGGGTGGCTGCACTGTGGCACAAATGCCCTTGGCTAAGGATTTCCAACAGAGAAGCCAACTGAAGCCTACATAATCCAGGCACTTACCTCACCTGTAAATGAGGTATGGGAACAATGGTCGTGGTGGAATGGATTTATAAGGATTCGCTTGCACTGCCAAATCCCAAATGGCCGCCTAAGATTTTTTGGGGCTTTTAAGGTGTGGAGTGGAAGAAAACACCCCGTTCTGACATATTCATTTATTTACCCAATTTGCAGTTTTATTAATCAAAAATCCAAGGCTCAGACGGGAGTAAAAATCAGACCGTCAACAAATATAGTAGCCCATATTCAAGTATTGCAAGTCAATACTTTTTGCTGCAGTGTTATCTGCCTAAGGGACACAATTTTGGGAGCAATTTCAGACTAGTGGTACATTCAACAACACAACGAGTAAGTAGTACTGAAGTAGTACTGTGCAAAAACCGAATACCTTTTGAAGCATCTTCACTGGTGTTAAGGTTGCTTAACACCAAAAGACCTTTGGGGTAAAGTTGTTCATTTCAAGGTAGGGCACCAGGCCACTGTGGGCACAAAGCCACCCATATTTCCCTACAAACATAGCCCATACTAGCCTGCTGGGCCAGCCCTTGTGCCATTGTCCTATTGCCAGAAAGGCCAGTCCTAGCCCCAGGATTGAGAATTAGCGACCTCCAGCTGTTGATGTTTTCATATTGTGTATTACAATACCTATGCATCAGGCTGATGGCAATTGCCATTACATACAGTTCATTCCAACAAGCACTTGGGATTTCCATTTCATCTAACATTTAGATTCATGAGTATTTTTCTGTTATCAAGCTCCTGGCCCATGTAGGCCTTTTCAGGTGATGCTTGTCACCTTTCTTTCCACCTGGGCTCTGATCAAGCCCACCTTTCATTTTATGGTGCCCAAACACTTGTATGGACGACCCTCTCAGATGTGACTATGAGGCGTTTACAGATGTGATTCTCGGACTCTATTCCACCTCTGTGCCAGGGTCGGACTGAGGCAGAAAATTGGCCCTGGCAGTGCAATAAAAGTGTGAACCATGCAGTACAATAATAGGCCCACAGTTCTGAGTCAGTCACTCACTCTGTAGGACATGCTTTACACCCAATAAAACAGCAATTGTGTGCTAATGTTGTTTCATTTTCACAAGGATGTTAATATCTGTCATTTGATTGAAATGTGTTGTTAGGATGTTAATGATAATCCTATTTCTACTCTCCTATCTGCAAAAAAATGCTCTCTTTACAACTATTGTGCATTTGTACACATATGCATTGACACCTTATTTTTAGCATCTGTAATGGGTAGGGGGCATCACAGTACATTCATTGATCCTTGTTTATTGTATCTGTATTGATTGTAAGTGATCTTCAAATACATCTCACCTTTACAATTAAAATAATTTTGAATGTGAGAACAGCATGAGAGTTCAAGATTGTATGCTGTGCTAAACCTATGATGCACACACTGCCATCTAGTGTAATGTACATGTAGTTTTTGAAAAAGTACTTGACAATTGAGGGTAACTACTGTGGCCTGCGTGTCTTGGCATAACATGATGATTCAAAGGCTTAATGAGTTAGATGTGAATTTACTTCACAATGTGTTCCTCATACAATGGATGTGATTAGTTGTACTCATGACATACCAGACAAACATTTCTAGTAAAGTACTGAAGTGCATCTTACTGAAACCATTAGTAGGTTGCAGCCAGGTAGTTGTTTTTCTAGTTTCAGGACAGTTTTTATCCAAATATGTCCCCATCGATCTACCCTTTCTGAAGGTAATCGTGGGCGACGAGGCCAAACGTCCTTGTAGAGTGCTATCCATCAAAACTATAGGCCAATGCTTTTGTACAATTGATCTGATCTTTCTTTCTTGTCTCGAGAAGGTAGTGATGAGTCTAGGATTGTCATACACTTTATCATTACTAGCTTTCTTTATAATATAATTTTGAAAGAGAGTGTCTCTGGGGCGATCATTAGCTTTCTTAATAGCCCCTTCAATAATCCTATCACTATAACCTCTCACACTTAACCGTGCACGCATATCTTCCTGGCACCTTGAAAAATCTTCGTTACTACTACAGATGTGCTTGAATCTCAAAACTTCACCATAAGGTATGCTTGCTATGAGATGTTTTGGATGGGAACTCTCAGCATGTAGCGTGATGTTCCCAGCCGTGGGCTTCCTAAAAAGTGTACTCTCTAGCCTACCATCTTTAACATGAAGCCTCACGTCAAGAAATTCGATCTCTGCTTTGTGAATATGTGAGGTAAAATTAAAATTCATAGGATTGTTGTTAAACTCTATTATGAATTTTTCAGCTGCCAATTGAGTACCCCGCCATAATAAAAACACATCATCAATGTATCTAAAGTAAGTAGTAACATGTTTATCAAAGGCTGCCTTATGCGTGCGCCTAAGGACCTGTTCCTCCCACCAGCCTACTTGTAAGCATGCATAGCTGGGGGAGAAACAGGCCCCCATGGCTACTCCTCTCAGTTGTTTGTAGAGCACATTATTAAAAAGAAAGAAATTATTATTGAGACACCATTTAAGGAGCTCAACAATTACTTTGCTATGACCATAGTATTCAATTGGTCTGTTGGCCAAGTAATATTTGATGGCCTCAAGTCCCTGTGCATGATTTATGCTTGTATACAGTGCTTCTATATCAAGCGTTATTAGATAAAGATCATCTGTCCAAACTACTTCATTAATTCTCTTTAGGAAATCGCCTGTATCTTTAATAAAACTAGGGAGCGATCTAACCAAATCTTGTAAAAAATAATCTACATATTGACCTATGTTTTCTCCAACACTGTCAATAGCTAAAATGATTGGTCTCCCTGGAATTGGCATTATTCCCTTATGAATTTTTGGGATGAGATATAGTATGGGTAGCTTGGGGAACTCCTTATTCAAAAATGTATATTCTTCAGTCGAAATGAGACCTTCTCTTCTCCATTGGGACAACAGTTTTTGTAGCACTTCTCTAGCTTTTTCATAATCTTTCATGTTTGATTTTTCATAACACGCTATAATATTGAGTTGCCTGTTTGCTTTAGCATGTAGTCTTTCTTTGGCCATAACACAAGGTTACCCCCTTTGTCTGATTTTTTCACTACAATCTCGCAGTTATCCCCCAATTTTTTGATTAGATTATTATACGCAAGTTTCCTAAAGAAAATGCCTCGTTGTTGTTTATTTTTTTTTACACTATGATTCAAACTTTTAAAGTCTGTAATGATCATGTCATGATACGTGTCAACTGCATCCTTAGGCATAAGAGGCACAACACACGATTTGGATTTGAAGGGGCTGAGCCCAGCCCCTTTCTGTACACAATCAATTCTTCGTAACCTTACTTGAGAGGACACATCTATAGCATCACTTTCTGTCTGCAACCCCCCTGGATCATTTAGATCATGCATGGTAAGTAAGTTTGAGGCATCAGAAACCATAAGTGGAGGAGTATCTATTTCTACTCCCACATCACTCAACAAGATATCATTTTGATCTTTGTCTGATTTTAAAGCAAAGAATTTTTTAAGCTTTAGTTTTCTAATGAAACAATACACGTCTATGCGAGTTCGAGCTTAGTTGAAATTCTCACCCGGGCAAAAATTCAAACCTAGAGCCAAAAGCTGTTCTTCGGCTTTAGTTAGCTCAACATTACTTAGATTGATTACACTTTTGCCCGTTACCGTCGTTTCTTTTGCCAGAATGTCTTCTTTTTTGTGGTTTGTGTTCCACCTTTTGCGCAAGTTACGTGTTCTCTTATTTCTGCGCTTTCGTCTGGCCTCTTGTGCTGTGTTGGTCGCAGCGTTTTCAGTCTCTCCTCCACTAAAAAATCCAACTCTTGGCTTACGCTCAATTTTGTTGTTATATTGGATAAACAGTCTGTGTTACCACTAGATTCACTTGTCAGTGAAACAGAATCTGCATTGGAGGAATTATCATTGAGGCTGATAGAAGAACCGGCGACAGTTATATTACTTGTGGTTTTTTCGCTGTACTATTTCCTTTTTGCAACATCAAACTTACGAGCAAACGTGAAAATCTGTCCATTTCATAATCTTCCAGATCCCTGGAAAATGTATGTGCTTTTCTTGCTTTCATTTTTTCTTCGTCTTTTTTTAGCCTTTCTTCTATGGCCACTCTTGTCTTGGTTATATAGTCTGTAACAGGTAGCTTATCCAGGTCAGTGTGGAGTTCCTCTATCTCTTTTAATATTTCCATCCGGTCTATTTTTGCGTATTTGGTGAGGAACTTAACTAAGTTCATGGAAGCGTCTAAGTTGCTTTCTCCCCATTCGCGAAGCATGTTGGGATTGGGTCTGTCGAAGCTGGGGGCTAAAAGAATTCCTAAGCCACGTGGCACACATCCAACTTCTATGTATTTAGAAAGCGACTTATTCTCCCACCATTTGGTAATTTCCAATTTGGATTTTCTCTCAAGACTCTTAAGTATCGTTTTGGCATCCCTGTCTTTATCGGTATTCTCCGTGGGTACTTGCGCTGCATTGCGAGATGTAGTGGGAAAATTGCCAAATAATTCATCTGCTGCTAGCTCTCTCTCTCTTTCTTTATCCGCTGACATGGCAGGCTGTGATTTAGTGTATTTTAACTAAACAAGGTAGCTGCAGCCACTACAATGTCACGCCTCGAGCTGTCTCTCCTCTCCTGTGTATTTCGCCACATTCACTCACCAGCACCTGTCGCGTATCCACGGGTCCGCCGACCCGGGTGTCCACATCCTCTGTCCGATTTCGTTCGTCGTTTGCTCGATGTTGCATTTGTGAAATTTGAATATTTTCTATGTCTAAAGAATTGCTCTTTGATAAATCTTTCTATGACCTAATGTTAATATTATTGATGTTTTTAGCAAACTTTTTTAACCAATTTTTAGCATACTTTTATAATGGTATTCTTCCCGGCTGGAGAATTTTACTATTAAGAAGATGGAAGGCATGTTTGCTATATGATATAATTATATTAACTTTGGTCTTATTGTATTTATTACTGCACTTTATTTTTATTCTCTTTTTCAAAAAAATGGGATTTTGTTGATATTTGCACAATTTGCATCGCACTTTAATATATTATTTGCACTTTAAAGAATGTTAGCACTATGGCACCTAATTGGTAAAAAGCATTTGGGATTTATCCAAAAATATTATTGTACTATTCATAGTACATATCATATAATAACATCAATAGGCATAATCAAAACGACAAGATTTTATTTATGGATTTAACCAATTAAAACCAAATGATTTCGATAAATTATTTACCTGTTTTTTATGTATTTATACATGAAATATTTGTGTTTGTTTTCTGTTAAAAAATCCACTGTGATTTTAATAAATACGCATTCATGCACTATGTAGGGCAAATAAGTATTGCTTTACAAAGCAGGAATGAAGACTTTCTTTTTATGCCTACGATCATGTGATCGGAACAAATGCAATGGGGTGTGCACTTAACATGCATCTATAAAAGTAAAAATGGTGCAGTAAAAAGCTGAATTTGTTCAAGGGCCTTGGTAGTCCGAAACGCGTCATTGCAGGCTGTGATTTAAAAAAAAAAAAAAAACTTCACCTGAAGAGCTGCAGTGGCCTGAGTCTCCTACTTCGCAGGCGTGGGTTGGAGGTAGTCAGAGTTTTTCCTGTTGAACATTAATACGGAGGTCGGTTGCCTTCGTTACCAGGTTCACCTCCTCGCAAGCTGGAAACCGCCCACAACCGTTATATATATGTATATATATATATATATATATATATATATATATATATATACATATATATATATATATATATATATATATGCCAAACAATTCCAACCACGTCCGACCACATCCGTGTTACGGCGAAGAAGGAACTCAGACCACCACAGCAGTTCAGGCAAGGTACGCTTTTATTTACGTTACTTCCACAGCCTGCAACGACGCGTTTCGGGCTTCACGGGCCCTTGATCACATTCCAATATATATATATATATATATATATATATATATATATATATATATATATATGCCACAAGAACCTCCTTTGCAAGAAGCAGAAGCCACACGGGGAATTATAGGAAGCAGCTTTTATTCTCCATTAGGGCGGATGCATTTCGGCTATAGGTGAGCCTCGTCAGCGCCCAAGCAATTGTGCAGCTTCCAGCATTGCGAGTGTCCATCTTGTCGCCCTCTTATTTGCTGAGGGCCACGCTCCTCCCACTGGTGTTGTTATTTCACCTGATGTAGATGAGCACTCAATATGCATGGACCACAACACCCGGAATGCACGGTGTCAGGCCCGGTAAGTTTTTTTTTTTTTGCGGGGGGTGCTGTTCAATGAAAGTTCTTTGGGCGATGGCAGGGCAATCTGAAAGTTTTCCAATTACTTGCTTGATTCGATGGTAAACGCCGCCTCCTCCAGTCCCCAAACCGTTCCAATCTCCGAGCTTCAAGGATAAATCACGCGGGGGCAGTAACGGCAGTGCGTACCGCCCAGGAAGAGGTTAATAACCTCTCCACCGCTTTTTCACCCCAAAGCTCCTCGATGGGTCGCGACTGACCATTTTCATGGAACCATGCGAAAATCACCGTAGACGGCAAAAGACCAGAAACGTCAGGACCACTTGCGGAACGGGGGCCTCTGTAGCGTGTCTCTGGCTGACACGCAAATTGTATGCCACAAGAACCTATATATATTTTTTTTTTTCAAAATAGGGCAGATGGACATTGGGATCATTGATTACTCATCTCCAACATCCACTAAAATCTAAAGGTGTTAAAGAGGCTTTTGCAGATTGGTACAACAACCATTACATTTCCAGATGCCACATGCTCCATGTTAAGAGAGCATTTAGATCAAGAGCACTCCAAATATAGTGGGCAAGACATCCACCATTTAAAATATAGTGGACGAGACATCCACCATTTTTAATATACAAAGCTACCATTCGTGGCTACTGCAAATATGCAGTGGTGGGGGGTGGTAGCGCAGCAGAGGCAGCGGGGAAAGTTGAATTGAAAAAAAAATATTTCCTGATACTGCGGCCGACTCGTGCTTTGATGCTCCTCTGTTCTTCTGCTGCTCCGGACATTCCCTAGGACAGACTCCCCAACCAATCCAGATGCTGTGCTCATAGTATGAGAGCAGCGTCATGCTGGTTTGGTGCTCCACTCAGGCACAGGGAATGTGTGCTGTATTCTACAGCCGGTTTAGAGAAACCTAACTGCGCATGTCTGTTTGGCCGGCCTAAGACGCCAGTTAAACAGACATGCGCACTTAGAAGTGCACCAACCACTCCTCCATGTGATCTCAGCCTCACCCTGCCCCTCACACGCTGGCTGGCCAGCAGTTGAAAAATAAAACGATAATAAAATATTGTTTTATTTTTAAGCTGCTGGGTTTGAGCCAGTGTGGCGATGCTCCTCTGCCATTGTGGAGGAACTGCAGCAGAAAGCTACAACACTCTTAATTCATTCCTACATCACACCCTATGTTCTAAGAAAAAATACTCGGTTGATGGTCATCTACAGCCAACATAATAACCATCTGGCAATTTCAGTGATGCGACCTAATGAGATGGGCGTTTTGAATCCAGACTTCTTGAGGCCATACGCTATGTAGCCCTGCATGATGGAGAGCACATTGGGCCTTGTGCGTTTTAATTACAAGGATAATAGTGAGTTTTGGGGTAGATTTCATCACATGGGTTATTTCTTCATCATGTGGAATGCAAATTGCGACTCCTCATATTTTTACTTCACACACAGGCAACTTTATTTCTAGCTGTTTCGATCGCCCTCTCACCAAAAAGGACGATCTGGAGTGCCATTGCTAAAGAAGTCTGTAGTACAATCACCACAACCCTAGCTGTAGAGAATGCTGGGAGGACCTTCACCGCTGTATGCGGCTCGCCTGCTTACACCTGTGGAAAAGGTTCACCAACCCCGCTGATGCAGTAGATCTTGGCAGGGGCATCCACAGTTGGAGGAGGAACTGAACGCCAAGGAAGAGCAGCAAAGGGGTAAGTGTAACCCATTATTAACACAAACATAATATTTATGAGTTAGGTATAGATGTGATCATTCAGACTTTCACATGCTCAGCTGATGTCATGGGCATGCTTGATAGGAAGGTAACGGCTATAAAATTTCCTAAGTGTATTTGTCTGCCTTGGCATCCTAATACTCATGCGTTTGGCCCTTATTTTGAGTTAGGTGGACCCAGCACATCCACTAAAATTGGAAATGTCCCCTGTGTCATACTTAGTATGCCATTGACGTCAATATACTATTTATAAAATGGGTGTGACATTTACTCTAGGGGACTAATTATGAGTTTTGCAGTGTGGGAGTAGACCACTATGCTGGTGGCCCGCTCCCACACAGCCAAACTCCTGGTCACCTCACCATCAGATTACAAGTTACCTCGTGTCTGGCGGGCTTTTTATGGTGGTCCTACGGTAGTGCCTCTAAAAATTGGCACCGTAGTGGGAGCACAGCATGGACTATAAAGTCCGTGCCATGCAGGAACTAGGGTGCATGTCCACAGGGGGGCACATGTGTGCCCCCCTGCATGCATCCCCATACACGTGGGAAACAGGGCGCACTGTAGGACCCCCTTTGTTTCAGGACCGCCAGCCTTTTCATGGAGGAAAGACCTCCATGACACCCCTGATGGTCCTGAAACTCGTAATATGCTTGGTGGTATCCCAGCAGCACCACCAGCATTACCTAGCTCCTGGCCGCCGTGCCACTGCCACGGAACAGAGGTTCCCTGGTGGCTGCGGCGGTGCAATGGTGGTCCGACCACCAAAGTTCTAATGTGGCAGTCGGACCACGGGGTTGCGCTGCCTGGACCACCACTGCCACTCCCCTGCAAGTCTGGCGGTCCTCAGACTGCCAAACTCGTAATTTGGCCCTAAATAAGGGACGATGTTTGATAAGAGTGTGTTGTTTTAGAAATGCCATGTGATGGGATGTGTTATATGCATGCATCACAGGGAAGATGTCCTAAGGCATAGGGCCTCATGCAGATTTTATTGGATGGGTGATATGTGGCAGATGTCCCGTCCACTGTATCGAGTGCATTCATGTTAATGGGACTCTTATGACAGCAGATGGGACACCCACTACTTTTTGATACATGTGCCACTCTGCAAATCTACAAATGAGGACCGGAGTGTCCTAATACTTTGGAATGGATGCCCATTTTCCATGCAGGACAATATGGATTTTGATTGTGCAGTGGTGTTCCGTCTATATTATATTACGCATTATGTGGAGTGTCAATCCCAGCATGCATTAAGCATTGGTGTTTACACATTAGGTTTACAGAAAATATCTCAAATATGTGCTGAGATTTAACGAAGGATAAGCAAACATATGATGCATTATATAACATGAACTCATATTCATCAAGTAACACACATCTGTGTAGGGTCCATACACCTCAATTATTGGAAGCGTAATTGGGCAGAAAATAGATTTATTGCTGTATTTGCTGACCAAATGTCTAGGCACAGTGGTGGTGGAGTTACATGTACAACGTGATTCTACTTTTTATTTTTAATTATAGGCATAGTTTGTAAGAATGCATTTGAGTGATTTACCTAATGGCACCAAAAGGCACTCGCACACTATGCTTGACTGTTAGGTTCAGTCGAAGAGACTTCGATCGCAGCTACAGCTGCACTACAGTGGTTATTGTGAAGCCTGAATCCTTACGTGTACTTCTCTTTCATTGAATTTTTTTAGAATCAGCATGAGTTACATGCATTGGGACAAATATTTCTCAATTGACTATAAATGTGTTGTATGTACTATGGTTAGAGAGAACTTGTGTGCTACTGGGTTAGGCCATGTGAGGATTTGTCTGTGCTTTTGACATGATTTATACCAGGAAATCTTTGTTGCATTTATTTTTTATTTTTGGCGTTCATGATGTCATGTTCTGAAATGTGTTTTTTGGCATGCAAGTGTCATATAAAACTATATAAATAATAGCTATACCTGCTGCAGGACTATGTGTGTATCCTTGAGCGCAAGGGCTGAAGCACCAGCCAGGGAGGCTCAGCATTTAATCCTTCTTAGTCTGCATTACCGGTCTGCACAGGATATTTCGACAATGTATAGCATTTAGAACCACTCAGAACTTATTAGAACCAGCTACATAATCACAACAGTCATAATTTATTTAGCCGTTTAGCCTTCTTAGTCTGTTGTCAGTTTCTACTAATTGTTATTCAAGAGAAAAAAAACCCTCAAACGATCTGTAAAACAAATTATTGTGTACTATTTTTGCCATTGCTGATGCAGTTTGAAGAACTAATGTTTGACGTTTTACCTTTATATATGAACCATACTATTGTAAAAAAAAAAAAATCATAAAATGATTTTAAGGATCACTGATAGAATATCGGAAAGAGAAATATCGTGTGGACATAATATCGTGTCAAAAATATCTAGGACCAAAATATTGAGAAGGTAAGTGCAAATAGGTAAAAATAGATTTACTATTCTTAACTCTACATCTGCGTACCTTGATGATAAATATATAGTCAAGGTACATATATGTGTATTCCTAAGTCCAGCGTGCCACCTAGCGCAAGTCGTAGAAACGTCTTGTAATGTAAAGCCACACGTGGTAACAACACGGTCGTTGTAAGGACCGCGTTGTAACCTACTGCGTGGTAATAGCACACGTAGTAACGTGCTATGTTTGGACTGGTGCATGGTGCATGCTTGTAGAGAGGGCGTGTATGAGAGCAGGGAGTGCCCTGGTAAATGGAATAAAATAATGGGGGAAATGGAACGATTATCAGGGTGGATTGTGTGCCCCTGTTGGAACTGTGGGAACTGATGTTTGATGCCCGGAGCACCCGGACACTGCTACTGCCCGATAAACTGTTTGTGTGGCAGGTAAGGGAAAGTGGGGTCACTAGGAATAGCGGGGAATCGATCTTAATCGGTTGTGTCTTGATGCTACTCCATATTATGTTTTTGTTTTATTTGCAATAAAAAGATTTATAAAAAATGTATATATAGCCACATTTCTATCATGGCTTATGGAGTACAGTTAGGCTTTTGCCATATAATGCGACTTAGAGATTTAATTTCCTTTGATTCGCAGCATCGTGTCGTTATTACCGCATCAGTACTTGAAAATACAATTTTACACTCACCATACCATAGACCTACATTGCTTTCCTTCTCCTCTCGCAAATGTTGATGATTTTGGATTGTGCAGTCTTTCCAGCATGACAGCACCGACATGACTTAACATGCATAACATCTCACAGATAATCACTAGGTAAAGAAAGAAAGCAAGGTAAACCGATGGGCAAATCAAATATTTGTGTTGCTAAGTACCAAATGAACAAGGAAACAGAGTTATTTAACTGAAAAGAAACTCCTCCAGATCTGGAAATAGCTAAGATATACTTTACATATGCTGACGAGCTTAGGTGGAATAAATGAGAAAATGTCCAGAGAACTATTTCTACAATTAGAAGTCCTTACAGCAACCTCTTCGAGTCCCCACGGGGCAGAGAATTGAAACAATGTGTGACTTCTCTTTCTTCTTCCCTGCAACATGCTGTAAAGGCTGACTAATACCTCAGGTTTAAGAACAACTTTCACAAACCATAGTTAATAGCCAAGTATTTTTATGAGTACAATATCCATTATTTTATCTAAACAGTTGTACTTCACGATGGGGAAATTCTCTTAAATGGCAGAAAATAAAAAAGCATTTTAAGTGGGAAAATTGGGTGAACATTAAGTTCAGTGTTGGACTGGCCTTACGGGCCTTTGTTGGATGGGCATGAAAGGGCCAGTGTGTGGGATGTTACATCTGTCACGGCCACAGGACAAAACAAGCATTTTCAATGCAATAGGTCTCGCATTTGCAAGAGGTTAAGCTATTGGCATTGTAAATTACAACACCTTTTATTTATGTGTTTTGAAAACCAACACACATATAAAAGACATTCAGCTAGATTCATGAAGCTAAATTGCGATCGCAATAGCTGCAAAATAGCAATTGTGATCGCAATTTCAAAGAAAGGGATTCATGATAGTGAAAAATACAAAATAGCGAATTCGCAACTTAAAAATTGCGAGTCCGCAAATAAATTCGCACAATCCTGGAAAAAGCCCATTTGCGAATCTGAAATAGCGATAAACCATGGATTCTGCGAATTCATTTGCGAACTCGCAAAATAATCGCAATTGCCATTCAACAAAAATTGCATATTGCGAAAAACCCTAAAATCGCAATTTGCGACGCGCATTTTAAGGAGAACCCAAACCAGGTGGTAACCAGTAAGAATAAACATTTTTTTTCAAAAAAAACGTTAGCCAATTACAAACAGGTGCAGGCCTGACCAAACACACTTAAGGACATGCAGCTGGAGCCTGAGGACTCTCATAATGCCAGGACTCTACATGGTGGTCAGGCGGCGAAGGCTACAACGAGCAGCACGGAACAGACGTAGGATCCAGGAGCGGATATTCCGTGTGCGGGTCACCCTTCTGGGCCAAACCAGGGAGCAAATTTACGCGAAGTACCGCCTAAATGGGGCAATGATCATCAAGCTGATCCAGGACCTAGACCCCCTGATGCAGCACCCAACAAGGAGGACCAATGCCGTTCCCACCCATGTGCAGGTATTGTGCAGCCTGCACCTACTGGCCTCCGGAAGCTTCCAGGGGATAGTCACTGTCGCAGGGGGGATATCCCAGCCCACCATGTCCCGCTGCCTAAGGAGTTTCCTGGAGGCCATGCTGACCCGGCTACACCACTACATCTCATTCCCCACCAGCCAACAGGACTTGAATGACACCAAGCTGCAATTTTACAATGTAGCCCAATTTCCAGATATAATAGGATGCATTGACTGTACCCACATCCACATCTGCCCACCAGCAGAAACGGAATACATGTATCGCAACCGCAAGTCATACCACTCCCTCAATATCCAGATGGTGTGCAATGCAAAGACAATCATCACGGACATAGTGGAACAGTATCCGGGGAGCACACATGACTCCTTCATATTCCGGCACAGTGGCATTCACACACGACTGGCCAGGGGAGACTTTGGTGAAGGACACCTACTGGGTAAGTACACATGCCCCACAATATTACACTGTGATAATGTAGCTGCGCCGCATAGGCACTCACCCTCCTCTTCGCGGATGATACGCTTTTGATATCTAAAACCCCAATAGGCCTCCAAAGACTCCTAAATAACTTTCAATCTTTCTGCGCTAACCGAGGCCTGGTAATTAACACTAGTAAAACAAAATATCTTGTACTGAATCCTCCCAAAAAACCAGTCCGCCCTCCTACCTTGAATGCTGAACCCCTGGAGAGGGTAGAAGTTTTTGACTATCTTGGGATACGCCTTTCACATAAAATGGAATGGACACCACATTTGGACAAAATGCTCCTAACCCATAAGAGAATAACAGGAGCTCTTTTGAAAGAACAACGCTCCTGTATAATAAGACCAATAGCTACAGTTGTGGAGATTTATTCGACCAAGGGTGTCAGCTCTGCTCTCTATGGGGCTGAACTCTGGGGGTCATCCATTTCCGATGCTCTAGCAAGATCTGAGATGAAATTTTGTAGAGCGATTATGTCTTTACCGCAGGGCACTCCCACGGTCCCGCTAATGTTGGACTTAGGCTGTCGCCCACTTGATGACCTCGCAAAATTTCGTCCACTTTTGCTATGGGCGCGTCTGTGGCGTGTGGAGGAACTCAGTAAATATGCCCAAGGCCTTGCAGAAATTATGTCACTACCTGGGTGGCACAAAATCAAATGGTTGAGAGACATAAAGTCGCTGCTTGTTAATCTGGGCCTAAAAGAAGCGTGGGTAAATAGAACTTCACCCCCGAAGTTAACCCTTAAGAAACTTTATTGGGACTGGATCTCTACACAAAGAAACACTAGTACCACTATGGGCAGACTTACGGAGGATTTCTTGAAGTTTAAAGATCAACCTAAACGGGAAGTGTACCTTGACACTATTGATAAACCCTTTGATAGGGCTTTATACTTTAAATTTAGAGCAGGAACCCTTCCCCTTTATTCCTTTACTTCAAGTTGGAAATCCCGTGCACAAACCGCAGAGCTTTGCCCAGCGTGTCTACTTAAATCAGAGTCATTGGCACATTTTATGTTTGAGTGCAGAGAGTATGCAATACCAAGGAGGGTTTGGCTAAAAAATTTATGCCGGCAGCTGGGTACCAAGAGTCATGTGACTGCAATCAGGATATTAATGTCTGATAGCCGTGCCACTTATGCTTGTGTCTTAGCCAAATTTTTATCATGGGCTTGGTCCATTCGAACAAAAAGGCTTAAACTGACTGTTTAATTCTCTTTTAAAAACTGTTTCCTTAATGAAATGCTTTGTAAATTTGTATAAATGTTCCTCATATGTTTTTCTGTTTTTTTAAATTGTTGTATTGTGATTTATGCGTTGCTTTTATGATAATTTTCTTATCGAAATAAAGCCTTTTTGACTTTGACTTTGATGTAGCTGCGCCGTATAGGCACTCACCCTCTGCTCCTATCATTCAGGTGACAGCGGCTATGCTCTCCGGGAGTACCTCCTCACACCATACCTCAACCCTGCAACACCACAGCAACGGCGTTACAATGCAGCACACATACACACAAGAAATTGCATTGAGAGGACATTTGGGCTTTTGAAAAGCAGATTCCGCATACTGCACAAGACTGGTGGGGCCATCAAATATGAGCCAGAGGTCTGCTGCCGCATTGTGGCCGTGTGTGCAATCCTCCACAACATTGCAACCAAGCGCAGGATACCTGTTGACATCTCTGGCAGTGAGTCGGAAGGGGACAACCGACCACCTGCACATGTGCGTCACGCACGCTGCGAGAATCCTGCAGAAGGACACATGCGGCGCAACCAAATCTGCATGAACTATTTCTAGTGCACCCACTCCCCACACCCATTACCTAACTCATGCATGACAACATTAATAATGACATGAGTCAGATTAAGTTAGTCAGAACTTTATGTAATTGTTACAGCACAATAAACTGGGTATTCTGCTAACTGGTACATGATTGACATATTGCGTCATATGTCTGTTCTTCAGGAGGGCATGCTTGTAGCAGCAGCATGGCCCCTCATGTTAATGTTATAATGTTCAATGCCGCCTCCGGGCAGATGCTCCCAGCCTCCTTTCCCCATCCTCCTCCTGATTAGGCCGTGAGGCAGCAGAGGGCCTGCTGCTGCGGCGGGGTGCTACCACCGGTGGAATGGACTGGCTGCTATGGCTGGATGTAGCCTCACTTGTGTCGTCAGCCCCCACCCTCCCTGGCCATGGCCGGCAGCCTGCATGCCCTGGACTGCTGTTGACACATGCTCCAGAGCTCTCGCGACGTCCTGGCAGCACTGGACCATTTGGACCTGCATGGCCAAGGAGCGTCGCGAGAGCTGGGAGGTTGCGTTCCCTATTATGTAGTTTGACCGCGTGTATGCTGACAGGCAGGTCAGCAGTTGGCGGTGTCTGCGGCGATTGAGATCCCGCTGCCTGTTCATGGCCTGTGTGTTGGCCTCCATAGCAGCTGTCATCCTCTCCATGCAGTCTGACATAACTGCAACATTTCGGGCGGTCTTGTCCAGTTGGAGGTGGATAGCCCCAAGATGACGGGCCTGCATCTGATGCACATGTAGCATCCGGCGCTCGATGGAGAGCCCAACTGCTCGCACATTTTGTCCCCTACCAGCACAGGAATTGTTGGTGCGCTGACCCCTCACCAGTCCGCTGGGCTGGCTCCTCACAGCCGCAGGGCGGCGGGTTGGTTGGCGAACTGCTGCTTGTGTTGCAGGCCCCACTGGTGGTTGTGTGACGGGCAGTGCTACTGCAGCGCGTGGTGGCACAGGGGTGGCACTGGCCACAGGGGCAGGTGGTGTGATGGCTGCTGGTGCGGCAGCTTGCCCTGATGGTCCGGGCTGTGGGGATAGATTAGTGTCTCCCTCTGTGTCCTCCGTGATGTCCATGACCAGGCCATCGCTGTCTGTGCTGGGGACTTCTACGCCACCTGTGATGTAAAGTGGACGTTTATTAGTGACATGTTTCTTACACATTTAGGCTTCCTACATGCATGCAGACTACCATTCCCTGAGTCGCTGCAGGATTGACTCTCACTAATCCCAAGTAAATAAGCTAGCCTCGTCTTTCTGGCTGATTTTAAAAATGATAAGAAAGATACTCCCGTATCTGCCCCAAGACACACGTAAAACGGTGGTGACTGCTCTTGCACTTTCGCGATTGGACTATGGAAACGCGCTATATGCGGGAGTCAGAGTAAAAATCATTGAAAAAATGCAGCGACTCCAGAATGCGGCAGCCCGACTAATACTGGAAATTCCGAAGTTTCAGCCCATTAGCCATAAACTGGAGTCGCTACATTGGCTTCCAGTGGCCAAAAGAGTCAAGTTTAAGTCATTATGCCTGACATACAAGGCATTGCAGGGCAAAGGACCACACTTCCTGAAAATGTACCTAAAACATTACGAACCGTCTAGGCTACTCAGATCTGGACAACAAAAACTGATAGCGATACCCAAGATTAAGCGATCAAACTGGGGAGGAAGAAGTTTCCTCGTTCACGCAGCACGGACTTGGAATCTACTGCCACTGGATATAAAAAACAGTCCAACATTGGAAATATTCAGAAAGAAAATTAAAACATGGCTATTCGCTGTATAAACGGCGCTAACCACTGACCTGCTCAGGATAATGGACAAATCATAGCGCCAAGACGCCTCCGGGCATTCGCACGCTTTAGAAATGGAAAAATCAAATCAAATCATTAAACATATCTGGCATATTGGGGCAAGATGGTAATTGTGGTCAGACTACATGTCCCACAATGCAATAGCGCTTTAGTGGTGTGCTTTGGCTGCATGACTGGGTTTTGATATGGGAGGCTCTGGAGTCATGGACATTGTTAGGGGACAGGGGGTCGCAGTCGCATGGCACTTACCTGGTGTGTCTTGGGTGGGTCGGGAGGAGTCAAGCTGTGTCACACCCATGCATGCCTGCGGATTTATGGTGTCCTCCACTCGGTCCTCCAGTGGTGTATTCGGTGGGACAGTGGGCTCCCCTCCTCCTGTCGCCACACGCTCCCCCATCCTCTCCGCAATCTTCTCCTTTGACCGCCCTCTGAGGTCATACCAGCGTTTTTTAAGTTCGTCCACGGAGCGCTGGCCGACACCCACAGAGTTAACTTTAGCGCGGATGCGCAACCATAGCCGCCTTTTATCCGCCTCTGGCACCCTTCTGGAGTCTTTCCCGAAGAGCCGATTGTAGTCCTTGCAGACTCCTTCTATTAAAAATTCCTGCTCTTGCTCAGAAAATTTAATTTTTCTTTTTCTCCCACTGGCAGATCCAGCTGCAGCTTCCTCAGACATGCTTGCCACTGGGGTGTCTCCTGAAAAACTCCTGTAGGCACACTGGAGGGGACCTCTGATGATGATGTTTCCAGTTCAGGCTCTCACTGCTGAATGAGGGTGGAACCTGCCTACTTCCTGATTGTGATGTCATCACTGTGCTGAGGATGCGACTTCCCGTTTTTGCGATCTCGCAGTTAGCGAGATCGCAATTTGTGATATCGCTAATTGCGAAATCGCAATTTCAACACGGGTATCGGCCGAATATGCGAATATTTACCGATTTTCGGGGACTCGCAATCGGCGATTGCGGCCGATTGCGATTCGCTTTTGTTTTTTGCAAATATTCATGAATGCCAATCTGCGAATTCTTAATTGCGATTCGCTTTTTCTCGCAATTTAGGATTCGCAGATTGGGACATTGATGAATCTGGCTGATTGTCATTTATATTGCCAATAGAGCAAACTCCTTCAAATACGAGACCACTTTAATGATGGCCTCACCTCTTTCTTTAGACGCTGCTCGCCGTATTCAGGTTACAGCGAGCCGCGTCGAAAGAAAGGGGTGCATCCACCATAAAAATCAACGCACGTCATGGGGCGCTTTTACAACAAACCAAAAAAAATAGTTTTTTCCATCATCGTTCTTTAGCTCACTGTGCCACCCCAGTTGAGTCCCAGCCATATGCTAATCAGTCTTGACCCTGTTCCTTATGGCATGAGGAGCAAAAAAACAATGTATTTAGGCCCAGATCTCTGTACTGGGGTGAATGTGTGACATTGTGCAGCATTCTATCCATCAATTGTTCTTTTTGCATTTGTCACGCCGAGTGGGACGGGTATGCCGAGACGTGGGTCCCGTGCTCTCCATGCCACTGGATTCAAGCTAGCCTGGCTGATGAGGGGTGATGCTCCGAAACCGGTCCCAGGATGCTTGTTTCCAGTCCAGTGAGGACCTGGCCTGGCAGTGCGGGCTGTACTGTTCCCAGGGGGATCAGGGTCAAGACCGATTTGCATATGGCTGGATCTGAACTGGAATAGCATGGGGAGCAAATAAGCAGTGGACTTAGGCTCAGCTCTCTGTACTGGGGTGAATATTTGACATTGTGCAGCATTCTGTCCATCAATTGTTCTTTTTGCATTCATTTTAATGGCAGTCGCGCACCTTTCTTTAGACGTGTCTCACTGTAACCTGAATACGACGAGAATGTCTAAAGAAAGGGGCACGGCCAGTATGAAAGGGTAAACACTGTATGGGGCGATATCACCCAAAAATAAAAAATAAAACAGAGGTTTCATAGTGTTGCCGGTAAAGTTAAAGTGGACCGCACGGACAAATAAAATAAATAAAGAAGCGCAGTTGCTATAGTTAAAGCGGATCGCGCTGGCAAACAAAATAAATAAAGAAGTGCTGCCACTATAGTGAGAGTGAACTGGACGCCATTACTAATAAAAGTAGAAAAGCGTGCGGTGTGCTGCATTGGAGGAAAGCACGTCGTGGGTGGAATAGGGGAAAATCATTAAAGAAAATAGTGCTAGATAAAGCAAACAGTGTAATAACACAAGTAAAAAGTCCAGTCCTTATGGGAGCTTACAAATACAGACAAGGCAGTTCCAAGGAGGGACTACTAAGCCTGTTCATAAATCAAAAGCAACGATTTAGAAAGGAAAGTAACACAAGCCAATTGAAAAGATGGGCGGAGCTTCAAGTCCATACCTGAATCCTCATGCCTCGCAGAGCAGTGCATATGCTGCCCAGGCTCGACCTAAAAACTGAACTACACATGTCAAGGTGGCTCATCTGACAGTGCCAAACAGGCCAGTCTAACAGTGATTAAGCTGTGTAAGGGCAATTTACTAACCTGGATTTCCCCCCAAATCACATTTTAGTTGCTGTGTCACTCTAAGGTTCCCCATCTTTATCAGATATTAGTTCAATACCTTATAACATTTAGACCCTGCTAGATAAGCAACGCGGTCATCATTTATTAAAGTCATAAGCATATCGGATATATAACATCACATGCCCATTAATCCTGATCACCTCACAGGAAGTGGCACAACATCATTTTAAACCAAATTACATATGAAGAAATATCTACTGTAACTTTAGGGAAGAAAGTCTGTGCAATGTGGTGACAGCTGTGCTGGCCAACTCTCTCACAATAGCTTATGGTGTTTTAACTTTGGGGATTTGGAACATGTGGGCCTACTAAAGGTGCCTTATGTGTCACGATCGCGGCATTACGGAACTACAGTTCCCGGCATTCCATGGGCCAGAACTACAGTTCCCGTGATCCCTCGGGACGGAGCGTGATCTCACGAGTGATCACTTAAGGAAGTCGGCGGCAGGGGACCGGTGTCGGGAATTCCTTTGGAGATCTGGATTGCTGTGTTTGGGTGTTGGATTAACGACGGTAAGGGTGCTTGCACCACTGGGATTTTCAGCGGGATCGCTGATTACTTTGAGACTTGTGTTAGGGGCTACTCGGTAACGACTATTACCGCGGTACCAGTGTCTTGACTGTTTGGACAGTTGGATTTTGGCTCGGTTGGCATTGTCGGCCGACGGAGAAAAACTCTGCTACTGGCTAGTGGTGTTTTGGGGTACAACATTAACACGTGTGGGTGTTCTGTGCATATACTAAGGATTCTACCCTATACCCATCTAAGAGGCATTATATGGGTCATTGGAAGAACTAAGAGTTCCAGGGGTCTTCAAATGTTTGTTTTGTTGGAATGGATTACAAATCCTATGGTGGCAGCGTGCATTGAATTGTGTTTGGGTGTTAACTATTGTTTATACCTCTTCTAATTAACAGGGGTTTTCTGGAGGTGTATGGTTACACTCTACCCCTGTGAAGCATTGTAGAGGTATACTTAGGTAGGTCCTGAGCTGTGTAATACATGTGATTTAAGGGTTATCCTATAGGATTCTGACATTCATCATATTACTGTTACATGCCTTTTTGTATTGCTGTAGTTACCCCGCAACAACTCCAACGCTACCAGATACCTCTGCACATCTACGTGGTTTATTTTTCCTTTACAGGTATACCTAATAGAAGGTTGTTTCATATGTACTATTAGTTCTGTGTAGCGCAAACGTAGTCTTATGTGTGTGCTCTGTTTATGTCTTTCAGATCTCCCTCCCTGCTGTCCCCTTCCTTCCCTTCCCTGATCATTTCATTGTTCCCCTCACTTGATCTTCCCAACGCTCTGTGCCATTACGGCAATCCAGGCATTGGTTCGATCTAGAGGTGGGCGTACTAATCAACAAACCGATCCCGAGGACGTTATCATAACATTATGTGTCACGGGCTAATTGCCAGGAGAGTACAAACATTGAAAAACTTGGGCCTGTACCCTTAGTGTACCATTATTCATGGTAAAAGGTGGCTAGTGAGCCCCTCACCAGTCTGTAAGGAAACAGGTGGGTGACAAAGCTGAGGTTCTAGGGAGGGATGTGGCCTTCTCATCTCTTCTACCCAGAAGGTTGTCTAATAGGTGTCAAATCTGTTTAATCTCAAATAAATGGTGTTCTCCTTTTACCCATACGCATGTATTGCGTGCTTGGTCTTACATAAGATGCACATGGAGTTCAAGTGTTATATTAATTACATCCACTGCACAGCACAAATATAAAGTTAGTCAACATGCAGTGTAAATCAATGTAGGGAATTAGCATAAGGCTCAATCAAAGGCAGCAAAGAGAATGACATGAAGTCAAGCCTCAGCGTGAAAACTTGCTATAATCTAATCAAGAGATGGACTAGCGTGGGTCCGCTCCCTAAAGTCGGGGCAGACCAGACTTGGCTTACCTCCCAATGACACCCTTCTTTATACAACAGAAGACACAGCGCAAATGGCAATGTAAGCATAACATAATTGAGCCATATACATAAATTGACCAAATCAGCTTCCCAGATGTAATAAAGCATGATCTAACACTGTCCCAACACCTTCCCTTAAATTAATATTAATATATAACCCCTGTTGAGCTAATATCATTGGATATGCCAGTGCTAATCTAGTAACAATCAAAACAATGACAGACTCATTTTCTGAATAGGCCAACAGTAGCACATGCAGGAAGAGTCTTGGATGTAGCAAAGAGGCTTCCTCTGGAGTTCTTGAGAACAGCATATCAATGCAGAGCATTTCATAATGCACATTTTGCTGCATGCGATGAGAGGAGAAATGAAAACATACATCATAGTTACGTTTAGGATCCAAGATGGAGTTTAGGCCTAGTACGAGCCTAATTAGCCAATACAGTTTTACAAAGTGCAGTGTTTTCATTTTAGTGCAAAAATTATCATAATGGTAGATGAAATACCCCTCCCTAGTAAAAGAAGAAGCCTTAAATCTCCATGGTTCACCCAAGAACTACAACTGCTCAGGAAACAGTGTAAAAAACTTGAACGCCTCTGGAGAAGGAACTGGGCAACTGAAAGCAAAAACGCATACAGATCCGCGATAAAACATTATAAATCCTGTATAAAAAACGCCCAGGTAACCTTCTTCGAGAAAATAATTCAGACAGCCTCAAATTCCTCAAAAGAAACTTATCGCATCGTGCGCCTCCTTACAAAAACCCCAGACCCGGTGCCCGTACCAGACCACTCTGGTACTAGATGCAATCAACTAGCGGAATTCTTCGCCACAAAAATTAGCAATATCTTGAAATCTCTCCCACCTTTCATCCCCGCCCAACCCCCCATCACTTCTTGTCCTTGTGCAGAAGCCCCTTGCCTCCAAGTTTTCTCCCTGGTCACTACTGAACTCTTTCTGACTACCCTACAATCTGTGAAAAGTGGGGCTCCATCAGATCCTGCTCCTATGAGCAAATTAAAACTGGTCGCCGACATCATCGCCCCCTCTTTTACCCAACTGATCAACGACTCTCTGTCATTAGGCACTGTTCCAGATAATTGGAAAAAAGCGACAGTTAGGGCACTGCTAAAAAAACCTCACCTGGACCCTATGGATTTATCCAGCTTTAGACTTATCTCTCTCCTCCCGGCCATCGGAAAAATCGCCGAACGAATTGTTAACTCCCAACTGTCCCTTTTTTCAGAGACTAACAATCTTCTGCGCCAATCCCAGACAGGGTTTAGACCTGGACAGGGCACTGATACCGCACTTCTAGCCATGGTCGAAGAGGCACGAACCATCATAGACGCAGGAGGATCAGTGGCAGTGATCCTCCTCGACTTAAGTGCCGCCTTCGACACTGTGGATCACTCCATTCTTATCCACCGGCTCAGTTTGGCAGGAGTGTCTGGTACTGCCCTGTCCTGGATCAAATCCTTCCTGGAAGGCAGAACCTTTCAGGTGTCTGACGGCCCTGTGTTGTCCAAGGCTCTTCCCTTACAGTGTGGGGTTCCCCAGGGCTCCTCCCTGAGCCCCACGCTTTTTAATATCTACATGTCCCCCCTAGAGGACATCATTGCCCCATTCGGCATAAAAACAGTCATGTATGCCGATGACACCCAATTGGTGGTGTCTTTAAACCATTCAAGTAAAAGCCTGGACAACTTGGCAGATTGCCTAAATAACATCTACCACTGGATGTGTGAATCTCGCCTAAAATTAAATGGAGAGAAATCCGAAATCCTTCTGATAGGTAACCCATGCAAACTCCCCCCGTCCCTCTCTTGGCCACCATGCATGGGCTTACCCCCCACCCCCAAAGCAGAAGTCAAGAGACTGGGTATCTGGCTGGACCGGGAGCTCAATTTTAAAGCCCAGGCTAGGAAAACCTCTGGCATCTGTTTCGGCCTCATCCAAAAAGTGCAAAAGATCCTTCACCTACTCCCCTTCCAATCTAGGAAACTGCTTATTCAGGGTCTGGTGAACTCCAGACTAGACTATGGAAATGCCCTATACCTGGGAGCCCCTGCTTCAGTAATAAAAAAACTACAATACGCCCAAAACGCAGCTGCCAGACTCCTTACAGGAACCAAGTCCAGATGCTCGGCCAAACCGGCCCTTAAAAGTCTCCACTGGCTCCCGATCAAGGAAAGGGTCACTTTTAAGACCCTATGCATCACACATAAGTTAATGCACGGCAGAGGCCCGCCAATCTTGAAATCCCTCATCAAACCCTACCACCCGAACAGACAACTCAGGTCAGACTCTCTCTCCCTTGCCTGTATTCCAAGAATAAACAGAGCCCGATCGGGGGGGGGGAGATTGTTTTCCTACAATGCCCCTAAATTGTGGAACTCTCTTCCACTGTCCATTCGAAGAGAACACAATTTACTCGCTTTCCGCAGGCAATTAAAAACTTGGCTCTTTCCATAAATGTCTAAACCTTCCCCTCCCCCCTCTGGAACAATAGGTTGCATGTCAGCGCTGGGATGCCCTAGGGTAGCTACGCGCTTTAGAAATCCGATTTCAATTCAATTCAATTCAATTCAGGCACACAATTTTAATAAAGCGAAACCTGCTTTGTCACTCGTGAGGTTAGTAAATTAAGTAACGTTAAATTGGTTAAAAGTAACACCTTTCATTTACAGAATTTAGAACAGGCAGAATCATTGTTATTATTTGTATGTTGGATGGTGCTATGATTTTGATTGGCCCTGGCTTCTCACCAGTGAACCCAATTTCAGATAACAACTGATTGCCTTCAGCCATTGGCTTCTATCAGCGTCTATCCATTTGGACGAATGGTGAAGATCTGCTGCACAAGAAAAGAGAAGTGGTAGACCAGAAACTTTAGAAGAAGACACTGAGGCATATTTTCCTGGAAGTGCTCTGCCCAAAGGTAATGTTTCCACCTTAGGGAAAACCATCTGAGACTGGGAAGGTGTGTGGGATGGTATGACTTTGGTGCTTAGTACTTAAGAATATCCCCCAAAAGTCAACCAGGTTTTAGGACCTCACGAGTGTGTTGGAGTATTCATTTAAGGACTTGCATGACCTGTTGTCAAGGAAAAATAAATGCTGTCCGATAGGTCCAAGGACACTGAGGTGATGGAACATCCTGTCGTCTCTCTGTGAAGAGAGAAAGCAGTCTCTAGAGGGTGGCTTCCTTTAAAGAAAACACTTTGCGGAGACAGCAGAGCACCAGGGCACCCGTGAACTTGTTGTGAACCTTAACCCAAAGGCTTTGGTGGAGAGATGGAGTTTCAAGGACAATGGGTAAAAGGAAAGATGACGATTTAGGTTTGAGGCCTGTCCTCTGTTGGGACCAGGAGAGTAAGGTTAGTGGTGCTGGAACCATTTTCAGAGTGGGGGTGCTACCGAAAAGGTTAAGCCACTAAAGTCATAGGGATTATGAAAGAAGTAGCTGTGCAGTATGGAGAGGAGCTGATGCTTGACCAGGAGGACCAACAGCAAGGAGTAGCTTGCATTGACTTGTCTTCAGAAAACAAGACCCTCAGGAGTGGTCAATGGACATCGCGGCGTATCCAGCCGGACCCTGTCTTGTTGATCTGTTGCAGCTGTTGGCTGATTCACAGATTGCTAATCTCAGGAAATTGGAGGTTTCAGCTGAGGGATGGGTGGGAAATGGGATGATCACGATGGAGTGGGTCCACAACATCCAAAACAAAGCAAGAATAATCTCTCCCAGCAATATGCCAGGAAACATTTGTCGAATGACCAAACCAACTCCGAGTCCACCCAGAATAAAGCAAAGTCCGAAGGAAATTATCCTTTCATTAAAGCCGGGTTCAAAACAGAGAAATCGTAAGAGTGAAATAATTATCATCGGTAAAGATGTTGGACTTTGGAAGGACAGCCTGTGGTCCACATCCATGGGAGAGGGGTTACCCATCCCAGCACAAAAGCTAAAACATTTTGTAGTCTGGCTTGACAAGGATGTTTTCTGTCACTTTCCAAATTCATAAGCTATAGACCTCCCCTGGGCTCTGAAAATGATAGTGCCCTTTCTTTCATCTGAGTTGCATGCTGCAGCACTTAGCACGTGGGAGTCTTCTCCCATTTAGACTATGACAAAGCAGTCTTGAACTCTCTGAGACCCACATTAACTATCCACTAATGATACAAAGCAGCTGGGTTTGTAACAGGTCTGTACAAATGTCATTGTGCTTACACCGTCTGATGAACATTGGGTTCTGATCAAGCAATGTGTTCACTTCAAGGCTTTGTGCTTGCCTCACTGTGCTTTCTACAAGAAAGAACCCATAATACTCTCCCAGCTTCTGATGGTGCATGTACATTCACAGACTCACAAGATCCTTTAATCTGGCTCTATCTCACTACTGACTATTCCTTGTTATTCCTCATTATATGAAAGAACGCAGTGGAGGAAAAGTCTCCTGGGTCCCAGGCTGTAAACTTTGGAACACACTCTCCACTGAACTGTGGCAAACATCGAAGTACACACTGTTAACTCCGGTACCTTCTGTTAACCTCGGTTCTGCCCCGTTCCTTTTCTTTTCTCCTGTCTGTCTGTTTCTTGGTGTTCCTGTACTACCTCAAAGATGAATGCATTTCTGCATCACACTAAAGGAAAGGACTGCCCCCCAGTTACCGATAAAGAGATATATTGTAATCCCAACTGGGCAATACATTATTTCGGTGTGCTTACGTATATTTTACACCGATATCTTTGTACAGGGGAATGTCATAGTTATACAATATTTTTTCTGTTCTAATTGCAAAGAAACCATCGATGATTCCACGTTCGTAATTAATAATCCAATATACATGGAGTAGCGCACTTTGAGTAATATTAATCATTTTACATATGTCTATGTATTTTAGGCAATTTTACAATTTAAAAAAATGTCTGTTTTGATGGTACATGCTTCAGATGTATTTGTGTAGCGGGGAAGATCATTTAAAAAAATGTTATTGTGTTGTTCCGAAAAAAGAGGTTTGATTTATAGAAATACCACCGAACTGTGTCGACGAATTAAGTGATTTTACAACTATATAGCCTTGATGGGATTGATATCTATTTCACCAGCATTTTTTTATAATGATCTGTTGGAAGACTAGAGCAATACATTTGGTCTAGATTGTGTTTTATGTTTTGTCTTAGCTTTTATGGGTTTTGATATAAGACTTTGTTATCATTGAATAATATGTATTTTATTTTTTGTATTTAATAACTGAAATGTAAATTTTTGTAACGTTGTTGTTGTTTTTTGCACATTATTCACTACCCTATAACAACAACTGAAGGGAGTCCTTTTGTTTTAGTGTCAATTAAGACCCTGTCCCCTTGGATTGCAGGGATCATACTCCTTCTGGTTGTGCCTATGTGCATGAGCCACCCCTTTAAAAAGATAAATATAAACAATTAAATCAAACAAATAAGCAAAGTGTAGAGTGATGTACTAGTGGAGAAAGCATTATCCGGCACAGGACAGCCATGGAGGTTCACAGGTGCGACCACCGTACTCCAGACATTTGGCATAGAATGCCAGTAGAAATAGATGATAGGACAGGAATCTACCTTCATAGGCCAGGTGTGAAGAAGTCACAGCTAGGATACAAATGGGGAGAGGCTATGTAAGAAACTGGGTTTTTGATTGAGGAGGTGAAGACCCTCCTCAAGCAACAACCACATTCATTGTCAGGATGAACGACTAAAGTCACTAAACCAACCTGTGCTTAATGCTCTGGTAGCTTGGCACAAAATCAGCCAGGCCTGGTGTAGAGGCAATCTGTAACGTATTTATGCAGCACTTCAAACAGGAATAAAGTGAAAACACAACACAAGAAAAATCCCATACAAATTTAGAAAAATAGAGTACATTTTAATAAATAGAATTAGTCCAAAACGGGGCGAGGCCAAGACGGCAGGTGCATTTCAAAAATGCTTTGGACCTCCTCCATCATTTGTTCACATCCATAGGCCTGCATGCTTCTCTGGGGGACAACCTGGCTGAAGTGCCCTCCGGACCCCCTCACTGCTGTTGACTCAGAGGAATTGCTGGCAGGAGGCCCCGCCACGAGGAAAGCACCGAAGAATGGTGGCTCAAGGTGGTGGCAGCCTGTTAGGCTTATCGGACCTTTCACACGGTAGTGACTGCCTGGAGGAGCACTGCCGGCCACATGAGCGGAGATTGGGGACTGGCTGTCCCCACTGGGGCTGAAGATGTGAGTATGGCTGCTTGGTGGGCCAGCGGCGCGAGGAGGTGGTTCTCTGCTCCGTATTCTCTGCCCCAACAGATTCAGCAATATAGGCGAGCCAAGTGAGTGCCCACAAGCACTTTCGCTGCCTTGCGCAGAGTGCATAAGCATGGGAGGGCCCGCTGCCTGCACTACTGTGTGGAGGAATGTGGGTGTGGGAGAAATGTAGGAGCCCCGCCATGGGGGAATTCACCTGCTACTCTGGCTGGATGGAATTTGTCCGGTTCTGGAAGACAGCCCCGCCCCCGGTACAGGTGGCCAAGAGGGCTCTAATAATCTGCAGTGGGGGCCTGTCATGGAAATGGAAGGCTGGACCTCCACAATGATCCTTGCTGTTCGTGCTGCCCCATAAGGGATCAGGGGGGTAAGCGGGCTGGGCAGTGACTTATCGAGTGGGCCAGAACTACGTCGGGCCTATGGACCAAGTGAAAACCAGATAGGGCAGTCCATGTGAAAAACTGGACCCCTGAGCCATCTACTCCAGCTGCTTGTGCATGGGGAAGGATAGGAGCCCACAAACCCACACCCAGTCTAGGATTGACAGGTAAATTACACCTGCTGTGGAGCAGAATAGACCACCAGATGACCCCTCACCTTTGTAGGATATCAAATCCACTGAGGTATCAAGTAGTCCAGAAGTCACGTGACGCGGTGGGAGCCAAAATTGGCAAGGTGAGGGAGGATGCTGCTCTCATCAGGCAAGATCTCCGGAATGTGACCGGCAGAGTGGCCGGGGCTGACGGCTGAATCTCACTCCTCAAAACGATGGTGACCTGCCTGACCATTTCCACGCACGCCTTGGAAAACACGGTGGAGGATGCCGAAAAAAATCCTGGTGCAAAAATCTGCGACTAGTAGGGTTCTGAGAGTGGGCCAAGAATACCATAATGGAAGAGTTTGTGGAGGAGTGGCTCCGGTCCTAGATTCTGAAGGAAGCCCTATCCCCATCGTTTGGAATGGAATGGGCACACATAACTCTGGTTCCGAAGCCCCCACCGGGTGCCTGCCCGAGGCCCATCACAGCTCGAATACTGAATTTCTGAGCTCGGGATAATATCCTCAGAGAGGCTTGCAAGAAAGACACCTTAATGTTTCCGTCTACCTGCATCATGATTTTTCCCGAATTACACAAAGGCAGTCCAGGAAATCCTTGGAAGCAGTCAAGCCGAAACTCAGAGAACTATCCTTACCGTACATGTTGAATTATACAGCAAGGCTTAAGGTGGTCTACAATTCCTGAACACTCTTTGAAACTGTAGAGGATGCATAGGACTGGGTGGCAGAGAGAAAGGAGATATAACACTGGCCTCAAGAACGGGCCGAGGACATCACAGAGAGTCCACGGGCTCATCTGATTCAGAAGGCGGACAATGACTCCCCCTCTCAAGACACTGGCACTGGCCCGGGATCGAAGGGGATGCCCCTGGAAGGGCTGGGCCCCCAGCTGACCACCTCAGCTGGCCAAGGATCCTGGGAGAGTTGAGGCTGTATTTACTGGGTTCCCAGGGGGAGGGGACTAGAGGAGGTTGTGCCTGGGTTGCACAAAGTAGTATAGAATCCTATGGATTCAGTCCCCGGATCCACATGCAGATATCCTGTTTAGGAGGAGGTCGAACATGCCTGACATTGGTTATAGATGTTTTTGTTTCAAAGGGATGTTGGGGTGACAGATAGTTCTGGGGTGAAAATGTGAGTGGGGAGAAGTTGGGAGGTATTGTTGGTTCTGTGTTTTGGTATAAGGCAATGTTATGCATCAGACGGACAGCACAAACACTCCCAGCTGCAATACTAGAATGCCCATATCAGGCTGCACCGGGGCTATACAACAGTGTTGATGATCGAAACACGCAACTTACCTACCACCCCCCCAATGACTGACATCCACATAACGACCCGGAATGTCAAGGTCTCCTGGATCGTATCAGGGGAACAGCAAATCTCGGATAAACAAAAAGAATGCACCAGGCAGGGCTGCTGATACAAGAAATATACCTCTTGGTGTCAAAATGCACCCTCCTTTGCAGTTTTAGGTACATTTTACACAGGATATGTTAGAGGTTCTAAGGGGGTTGGGGTGCAAGCTTTTTGCATGAGTCCTTCCCAATGGCTGTGTTGAATATTGTTCTTGACCATCAGGGTCAGTATTTACCATCAGGGTCAGTATTTAGGCATTGAGAGTTCCCTAGAGGGAAAGCATATTAATCCCCTAAGCATATATACCCCACCAGGCGCCTACCCCGTGCTACATGACATCACCAAGGTGGTAGCTGGTTTCCCCTCCAATTCACGATTATAGGAGGGGATTTTATTGCGGTCTTTGACCTGGACCATGACTCCTCTGGCCCTCCAACGCACCATTGTATTCAGTGGTCGAAGCAGCTGAAGGCCTGGAAGGACCCCCTGGACCTCTATAATGCATAGAGGGTCAGGCACATGGCGCCCAGGGATTATACCCATATGTCGACATCCACCAAAACACTATCACGTATTGATCTCCTGCTATTACCGGTGACTAACATGACCCAAACTTAAGCTGTGACTATTCATCCCAGAGGTATTTCAGACCACTCCCCAGTGACCCTTCACTTTGGGTTTCCTGTTCTGCACAGAAGGTACATCTAGTGCTTGAATGCCTGGTGAATGATCGGGTCACCGAGTTCCTCCACACTGAGCTCCAAGCATAATTTGAGATGAATGAGGCGTGATGGCATCAGAGGACACAATGTGGACAGCGGCAAGGCCACGAATAAGAGGATGGTCATATCACACCTAAGGTGGGTTGAAAAGGCCAAGAATTGACAGATCATGGAGTTGGACACTCGAATCCTGTGGCTCAAAATGCAATGCAGCATAAGTACCTTGAGGCAATACATAGACAACTTGAACTTGATAGAAAAACTCTCAAGCAATTAGGGAAGGAAGAGACTCACCAGTGTTGGCGGGCCTTGACAACACAGATCTATGAATACGGGGACAAGAATGGAAAACTTCTCTACTGACAGGTCACCAGGGATATGGAGTCCAGGGTGATTCCTGGGATAAAGGACTGGCAGGGGAAATACAGAGATAGTGGAGGTGTTTGCAGAATACTATAGGAGATTGCGCATATACCATCCGTGCCCAGTTAGGGAAAGAAATAGTCTATTCATTTTGGAAATACCTCTCCCAGTTCTTCCAAAGCCCCAGAGAAGGGGGCTCAGATCTTCTCTTCTAGCGTGGAGTTGGGGAAGGCCATACTGGACATGAACACGGGGAGGACCCCAGTGCCCGACGGGTTTCCTTTGAATACTACCATCAATTTTTATTGATTTTATTTTGCACCTTCTGAAACTATATGAGGAAGCATCCCATAAAGGGATGGTCTCCTCTGAGGTAGATGCATCCATTATAGTGGTCTTGCTCAAGACGGCACAGCACGCAAATTATTCTACCGCTTACCGGCCTATCTTGCTGATAAACACACAACTCAAAATATTTGTGAAGGCTCTGGCGAATCATCTGGAAGGCTCACTGGGGGATCTTGTGCACCCAGATTAGAGTGGCTTTATGCCCTTCAGAGGCACATGGCATTTCAGTAGATGAGTTAATGTGGCGCTGGCCTGCCGGAAAGGACTAATGACCTCCAATGCATTTGCGCTTAACAAACACCTTGATTGATTGATTATTGGTGGACTTCGAAAAAGCGTTTTGTATGGTTGAATTGGTCTACCTTCCACCAGGTCCTCCAGTAAATGGGATTACGCCCATGTTTTTGCCGATTTCCCCCGTATCCTCTACAATGAGCTCAGTGCTCAATGGGATTCTTTCCAAGACTTTCCCAATTTGTAGGGAGAACAGACAGGGCTGTCCACTATCCCCTCTCCTTTTCACATTGGAGATCAAACCTCTGACCAGGGTCACCAGATGTGACGCCCAGCTACATGGCTGGCACAGGGGGAAGGGGACGAAAGATAGAATAGCCCTAAATGAGAATAATGTCCTCCATCACCTGGCCAACCCTACCATGTCTGGAACCTGACTCCTACGGATCTTAGACCTCTTTTAAGTGGCCTCTGGCCTATGCACAAACTGGCATATATCACTCCAGGTGCCGCTGAGGGTGGACGGGGCTTTTGTGGACTGGCAAGCAATCATCCCTATCAGGTGTTTGAGATTTAATTACCTCAGAGTCTAAGTGTTAGTGGTCCCGGAGTTGGCATGGAACCTCAATCTCATGCTTCTCCACAGGGCGAAGTGCTTTGTTTAAAATGATGGGCGTTCCGTGATTTCTATACGTGTTGCAAAATGTTCTATTCCCAATTCCAGATGCTTGGTTTGCCAACCTTATGGTGTTAATTCGATCCTTCTTATGGGGTGAGTGGGCCCCATGCATCCCACAGCCTGCGCACCAATAAGTGCAGTCAGTTGACATATGAGGGCAGTATGAGGGTGGCAGATGTACAGCTGTACTATTGGGTTTCACAATTACTGGAAATTAACGACTGGCTGACTGGTGAGTGGAGTGATCTGACCTACAGATCAGAACTGGCACTACTGGGTCTAGATAAAGTGCCTCACTTCCTATATTAATAGAAAAATTGCGCCTTGAGGTATTATTTTCTCTTGTTAAACCTTTTTTTTCACAAGTCATATACATGTACAGTAATTGAAAAGAACATCAGAAAACGTGGTATTTTCGTTTATGAACTTTATATCATACCTGGAATCAATATATTTAATTCAACTGTTATATAAAACAGGCAACACAAAAGACACTACTACATTCAATATATTCTCAGTAGTGTGTTACACCGTTGGTACAATATGTATAAACCATATATATACATAGAATGCTACTGTAACCACAGTCAGCTTAGTCCATCATTTTCTTTTTAACAAATCCTGTTGCTGGTGATTCCTAACCCAAAACGGTGCCTGGGCGTCGACGTTTCGGTCTTTATTGTATAAATCACACCAAGACCATCATCAGGACTAATGTTGCACAAAATATCTACAAAAAATATATACAATATGTACAATCAGTAACAATACAACCACATCCAAATGTCCAATATACATAATAGTCTGCTGACATTAAACCATCACCACACCCAGTGTGACTGATTATATAGCAACCACCACCACACGGCATAATACTCACTGAGAAAATATATTTTCTCCAAATCTTCCAGATCTCACTCTGGCTTCTCCACAAATGTAAGTCAAGTTCAACTATCGTCCTGAAGTAGGTACAGAGACATAAAACGGCCCATCAGTGTAACTGCAAACCATACCTATTCTACACTATGACACCGACATCAGTCCACTGCTTACCTCTATTTAAGTCTGAGAGGGTATTGAAAAACAATGCGAGTCCACAGTTTAACTCCGTGTACATAACGTATTATCTAGAAGACACAAGCAAGGGGGTCCGCCATCAGAATCCTGTACCACTTTAACTTAACGTTTCCTAAAGCCTCAAAAACAGCGTTTGTACTTACTCGTATGCACCGCCATCGACGGGACCTATCCTCGTCACTTTCAGTTCGCGTCTGTAAACAACCGCGCGAGGTTAATAACACTATTCCCGAGGAGTGCGCACATGCGCATAAGATACCCAAAATCGGTAAACACTGCAGTGGCCATATTGGAATGGTGGATCTACTCAAAAGCGTCCCTATATAGCATATAGAGCGGAGAGTCATGTAAATATACACGAACAACATTCTGGAGAATAACTAAATCAACACACCAAAACCAATTAAACGATTAATTAAAAACAATTCTCTCACATTTTTCTCATCGTAGTTTCATAATAATGCCATTCTAACCAAGCACTAACAAGCTAAAAGCAAGCGTTCCTCACCTAAGGGGAACCCAACATAGAAGACCACTATTTATAGATTGTATAAAAGACACATCATATTCATTAGAGCTCAATGCACACAACAATACATGGAACAATCAAAGAGTTGCCAGACTGTGCCATTCCACATATTGATTTAATCCATGCTCAACTGTTCTACTTGTCCATATCCATTTGTTCTCTTTTAATGTCAGCAGACGATCTACATTGGTCCTTCTTTTTGAACCCTTAACCACTTCCAGTACAAACCACTTCATATCTTTAGGACCATGCAAGTTATGGATGTAATGGTCTACTAAAGGTGCTGTCAGTACCTTGCATCTGATTCGTGATTGGTGTTGCGATATTCTCTTTTTTATTTCCTGTGTGGTCTTTCCAATATACATCAGACCACATGGGCACTCAATACAGTAAATGACGTTCTTTGTCATACAGTTTGAATGATGTTGCAGCATCACTTGTTTCCCATTCAAAATACAGGATTTAGTCATTGTAGTGGTGTCGCATACAGTACATTGTCCACAGGGATAGTGTCCCACAACAGGTGCCAATCCCCATTGATTCTGTATAGTATTCGTACATGGTTCTCTGTATGTTTTAACCAAATGATCCCGTAAATTCCTGCCTCTCTTAAAAGCAAAACGGGGAAAACTCAATTGTGGTTCTACTTTCTGTACTAAGTGCCAGTTCTTGGATATAATCTTTTTAATTTGATTTGACTCTGTTCCAAAAGTAGTGACACACGCTATTGTGTTTTCGGCTTTATCCTTTGCTTTATACTCGTCCAAAAGTGCTGTCCGATCATAGTACCAGGCCCGTTTAAGAGCCCTTTTGACCATTCTATGCGTATATTGTCTAGCACCTAGTTTCAATTGGAGGATTTTAGCCTCTCTAAAATAATCCTCTTTTCTGGTGCAATTGCGTTTAATTCTTAAAAATTGGCCAAAAGGGAGGTTATCCCTTAAATTCCTGGGGTGATGACTTGAATATTTCAGCAAAGTGTTACGAGATGTAGGTTTCGTGTATAAATTAACCACTAAACTACCATTGTCATTGATTACTTGTAGATCCAGAAAATTTATACGGTGATTGCTATGCTCGATAGTAAATTGCAAGTTATTATTTTGTTCATTGAGCCATGCATGGAATGATAGTAAATGATCTTCAGAGCCTTCCCAAATCAAGCAAACATCGTCAATATACCTTAGGTACCGTTTGATATGTGTCTCAAAGGGGTTATTGTTGTGAATGATCTTATCCTCAAAATCTGCCACGTACAGGTTCGCTATGTCCGGGGCAAAAATTGCCCCCATTGCCACTCCTTTACGTGGGCCATAGAAGTCCTCCTTAAATAGGAAGTAGTTGCGCTCAAGGGCTATTTTAGCACATTTAATGACAAATTCCACTGGTACTTGTGTAGGACGGGTCTGGGTTTCTAACACTTTCTCGAGAACTTTTAAAGCCTCGTTCTGAGGGATATTAGAGTATAAACTCTCAATATCCATGGTGACTAGAATATTCTTATCTGGATCAAATGGCATCCCTTCCAGGGCATTTATTACACTAATGCTATCTTTAGTGTAAGATTTAGTCAATGGCACAAAAGGTTTAATAAAGTAGTCTACATACTCCGCCAAGGGTTGTAAAATCGACCCACACCCCGCCACAATGGGTCTTCCGGGGGGGGGTGCTCTACGTTCTTATGAATTTTGGGGAGTATGTAGAATGCTGGAATTGTGAACTCCTTCTTATTAAGGTAATCAAATTCTTTCTGGCTTAACCACATCCCCTCCAGGCCCTCTTTGCTTTTTGCGAGTATTTCTTTCCTTATCATTTCTGTGGGATCTCCTCTCAGTTTGGTATAATGTAGGTCATTGTTCAGTTGGCGTAAAGCCTCCCTCTCATAGTCTGCTTTATCCTGTACTATTATACTGCCCCCTTTGTCAGCGGGTTTAATGTAAATGTCATCGCGTTTAGATAATGCATTTAATATTTCATGTTGTTCTTTAGTGAAGTTATACTTTACAAACTTCCTCTTATCATTGAAAAGTTGGTCCAGCTCAACCAAAACTGTATTTTCGAACGTTAACAGCTCTTTGGGCATTAAGTTATTGGAAGGGTAGAACGTAGATGGACACCGTAAACCCGTCACATTGTGGGAGTCATTGAGGGCCGTAGTCTTACTAAAGAAATGTTTCAAACGCAACGTACGGAAAAACCTGTGTACTTCCATCTGCGTTGTAAAATGGTCATTCCTATTGGTGGGTACATACGACAAACCATAGCTCAGGAGTTCTAATTCTTGTCTTGTAAGCTCATGACTAGAGAGATTAAAAATAGGCACAACCTCCAACATAGGATTCTCGACCTCATCTGCTACAAGTGTTTCCATGTCTTTTACCACTCGTAATAGTTGTTTCTTGTTTGTCGGAAGCCCGGGGTATATTGATTCCTGTATCGACCCCTGCGTCCTCCCCGTGTTCGTCCCTGTGGTGGAGTCTGACCCCTCCCTAAAAAATGGCCACGGCCTTGTCCTCTGTTAAAGCCTTGGTTGGAACCCCCTGCTCGGTTAGTACTATCATCTGAATTTGACGAAGCTGTGTCAGAAAATGTTAGTTGTTTAGGAGCCCAATGTGTTTGACCTTGTTGGAAGAACTCTTTCCTTTTCGTCACTTCCTATATGGCACCCCAGTTCCAGCCCACCTCCCGGAGTGTAAGAGGAGGGTATTCCTCTGTTGGCAGGTGGAAACCAGATTTACGGGATGGGAAAGGTGGCTAACCAAGCAGAATCAGATCTTAACCGGTCACTGGCTGCATCACACCTCAATATTGCAAGGCTTCGGCCAATGGCACAAAATTGGGATTACGAGACTGGGGGATGTCTGGGCAGGTTTCCATAGGAAAACTTTAGAAGACTTGCAGGTGCAATTCCAACTCACCTGCACCCAAGCTCACAAACATTTACATTATGGCATGCTCTGGACCTTACTGATCGGCGCTTCTGGAGCTGCCATAGATCAGCACCCGGGAGGCCCAGGTGATGATGGGTGCTCTAGGCCATGGAGGCATCCCTAAGCTGTACTGTTCATTTATTAATAATGATAATAAACAAAGAGGGGGAGGGAGAGGGAATAGTGGATTCTGTCTCCCCTGGCAATAGTCATAAACAAAAGGAATCCACTAAGTGGAGTACGGTTGTTACCACAATGGTGGGGAGCAACCAGTGTTGTTTAAATACCCCTCACACACCAACAGGCCCCTTGGTGTCATGCTTCATCATCGGGGTCTTCGCAAACCTCTACGGGATGCGGCGTGCTACGACTCACGGCTACGTAGGAGCACTATCTGTGAACTATGTGTTGGTGTGTGTGGGTAAATAATGTGAGTGGTGAGGTGAAGGTGAAAAAATTAAAAGATACCTGGCACGTAAGTACTGAAATTTTTTTTTATTAGTCTTCGGCTGGTATCGTTAAAAGAGTGCTAGAGTGGTTGCCGTCTACTGATTAGGGTAGAACAACCATGTTAGTGCGTCGACATGTTTCGGAGTTTAAGGAACTCCTTCTTCAGGACGAGGATATGCACTACTTATCCCCACCTTACTCACACGTATGTAGATATAAAAGTGTGGTCTACAAAAAATAATTAGGTGAAAATGTACCTATCTGTTTTTAAAAGTAATGAGGTCCGTTGCGCCCAATTGGCGGATAAAGACACCTGTGAATACAAAAGGTCTAGTAAACCAAGATGTAATACACTTATTAAACTAGTGCTGTGTAAATACACAGAAGGGTAACAAGGAACAAAAATGAAGGTCCAGGAACCCTAAAAAAGAAAAGAAAATGACGAACAACACAAATACTGGGACACACATTCATGATCTCTGGCGATGCCCTTAGAGGAGAAAATATGACACAGATTGATTGATTGATTGATAAAAAATTTATATTGCGCAGAAAACAATAACCCGAAGGTATCAAGGCGCCTAACAATAATATCGAAAGTCCGAATCAATCACCATTACACATATGCTTTCAGGAAGAGGCGGGTCTTTAAGGCACTGCGGAATGTCTGCAGGGAGGGTAGGGACCTAAGGTCCAAAGGAAGATCGTTCCACCATTTGGGAGCTAGAGTGGAAAAAGCCCTACCACCCCATTTTGCTTTTCGCACACGAGGAACAGACAGAAGCAATTTCCCGGAGGAACGCAAATTCCTTCCAGGGATGTAGTGTGAGATGATGGAACCCACTCCAGAGTCACAGTTCCTTGCAATGGCTCTGTATGTCATGCACAAGACCTTGAAGCGTACTCGGCACTCTACAGGGAGCCAATGCAACATTTTTCTGGCCAAAGTGGCCGATGAGCGTCTAGGAACATCCAGAACAAATCTGGCCGCGGCATTTTGGACTACCTGCAAGCGCTGCAGGAGGGTCTTATTTAGCCCCGCATACAGCGCATTGCAGTAGTCCAGGCGAGAGCCGATGAGCGCGACAGCTATTTGTTTTCTGGACTGCACAGAAAGATATTTCCTGATCCTTCGCAGGGTATGGGTAAGGCCCCAACAGGTGGAAATGGTCCTACTCACCTGTCTGCCCATGCCCAGGGCAGAATCTACCATCATCCCAAGATTTTTTGCAGATATTGTGGGGGAGGGACACACTCCAAGCGAATCAGGCCACCAACTAGAAGACCAGATGTTTTCGTTCCCACCAAACACCATCACCTCAGTCTTCTCCCCATTCAGCTTAAGAGAGTTCTGTATCATCCAGTGACCAACCGCCTCCATACATGATCTAAATCTGGAGGCGGTCTGCACGTCTGAATGGGCGAGAGAGACGAGTATTTGAGTGTCATCAGCATAGGAAACTACCTCCATCCCGAAAGTTCTTATAAGTCTGGCCAGTGGGGTCACATAGATGTTAAATAGGGTTGGGCTAAGAGCCGACCCTTGTGGGACCCCACATAGCACAGGCCGGGATGGAGATAGAAACTCACCCATCTTGACTCTCTGTTCCCTCCCAGTAAGGAAGGAGATCAAGAGATCCAGAGCTGCGTCCTTCACCCCCACATCCCTCAGGCGAGATGAAAGAACTGAGGGGGAGAGGGTATCAAAGGCCGCAGTTAGGTCTAGCAGGACCAGGAGGGTGGTCTGGCCTCTATCCACTGTCGAGCGGATGTTATCAAGCACGACAGTGAGGGCCGACTCGGTGCTATGTTCCCTCCTGAATCCATGCTGAGAGGAGTCAAGACAACCCGAGCGTTCCACAAAAGTGGCAAGATGCTTATTCAGGTGTGCCTCAAGCATCTTCGCAGGGGCGGGAAGCAGCGAAATTGGTCGGAAGTTTTTCAGGACTTCCGGATCAAGGGAGGCCTTCTTTAGCAGAGGTTTTACTACTGCTTTCTTCCATTCCAAGGGGAAGACACCATCTCTTATTGCTAAGTTCATAATATCTAGCAATGGTGGTAGGAGGGACTCCCCGCACTGCTTGATGATTTTCAAAGGGCAAGTATCCAGAGGGGAGCCGGATTTGATCTTGTTAAGCAGGACTTCAAGATCCTGCAGTTCTAGTGGTGGGAAGGAGTCCAGGGTGGCCAAAGGGGAGGCGTCGTTGATGGATACATTAGATGGAGCCAGGGCAGTAGGCACACTAATGCAGGCTCTTTGTTTTTCAAGAGCCAAGTGAATATCCAATATTTTAGTGTGGAAGAATGAGGCAATCTTGTCACATAGATCCTGCGAAGGAATAACAGGGTCAGGGGATTGTAGGGCGACTAACGAGTCGACGATTTTAAAAAGCTCCTTCGGAGAGGAGAGCGAGGTTGTCAGGGTAACAAAGTAATCTTGTTTAGCCTGCACAATCTCAGCCTTATATTTCCTGACAAGGAGTTTGTGGGCCTCTTTGTTCTTAAAATCCCAACTAGAGTGCCAGAGCCTCTCCTTCCTCCTCACTTCTTGCCTGAGGAGCCTAAGGGAGTCGGAGAACCACGGGGCAGAAGGTCTCTTTCTTGCTCGGCGTCGGGTCTGTATAGGAGCTAGCTCATTCATAGCTTCAGTAACAACCCGCTCAAAATGACCAACTGCGGTCTGTACACTGTCCATGCCTTTGATAGAAAGGCTAGCAGTCCAAGGCGCAAAGGAATGGCTGCTAATGTCCCTAAGGTTTCTAGCCGTGACCATTACATGATTCCCTTTTTTTACTTCCGTCACTCAAAGAATATTCCAGATGGAATGGAACTGCGAGGTGATCGGACCAAGATAGATGCACTGGCTCCTTGGTGGTTATACGACAGTCATTTGAAAAGATGCCGTCCAGTGTATGGCCTGCCCGATGAGTGGCCCCCCTGACGCGCTGCGTAAGCCCACAGGAGGCCAGAGCCTCAATAAGTCCTGATGTATCAGGAGTATCCTGTCGTTCTAAATGATAGTTAAAATCACCCAGGATGGAAAAGTTTTCTCTTCCAAAGTGTGGTTCCAAAGCCTGGAGAAGTTTAGACGTAAAGTCAGTCCGTGGGCCTGGTGGTCGGTATAGTAGGATTCCATGGAAGAGAAGGCACTGTACTTCCCTTATGGAAAAATGAAGGGCTTGGAAAGAGTCCGGGAAGTCAGGAATAGGTGTAGTGTGACATTGAAGGTGGTCTTTATAAAGAATTGCTATACCACCTCCCACTCGACCCTGCCTATCAAGTCTAGCCAGACAGTACCCTTCAGGGACCGCTTCAGTTAAATCAGGGCCAGACGAGTCTTTTGCCCAGGTTTCAGAAATGAACACTAAGGTCGGTTTCCTATCTGAAACCATTTCCCTAAACATTATCTTGTTTTTAACCAGGGAACGGGCGTTAACCAGGATATCTTCTGCTATCGTATTTGTAGGCCTAGTAGCGCCAGAGTACCCAGGCGAAGAATGGAGTAGGGGATCAGAAGGTCTGGGATTGGGGAGACAGCCACAGCGTAGGGGGAGAAGTATGCTGTCTGGTTCAAGAGAGTGCGTACACCCTAATCGACGAGGTTTTAGTCGCAGTATTTCCTGACGGGAATAGCTGTGCAGAGGGGATGTAGCATCGGCAGAATCCAGAGTCCAGCCGTCCTGCGCGTCCTCAGCGCGGACGGGCGCAGACGGGCTGGACTCTGGCGCGACTCCGGCGTCACTGCGGCGCCCACGATGCGCGTACACGCAGATGTATTGCTTACTTATAATAAAGGGTCAAATTGCCTCATGAGCCAAAGACGTTGTGAGGGGGTCCGTTCTGCCCGATATGGCAACCTGTGAGGTATTCAAGGGAATGAGTCAAAGCCTTATAAGTCCTCAAACATAATAAAGGTTTTCACGCCATTCAATATTCCCATGCATCCAAACACACTCACGGTTACTTCTAGGGCTGTCTGGCTTCCTACCCCTCCACGCGGCTCCGTTGAATGGTGGACTTGGCCAAAGGTGAGCCTTTTTATAGTAATCCTTTCTCCCTAATTGCCCACTGATTGAAAACGGAACAAGACCATATCGGGGCCTAACCCTTCGTTTCCATTCCGCATCTGCGCTCACTGGGTAGGGCGTTCCCGTGAAGTGCGCATGTGCGGAAGGGCAGTGACAAACACCGGAGACTGCGCATCACGGTGGTGTCTCTGTAAGGCGCCGGCACCGTGTCTATCGTTAGCGCATGCGCGAAGGAGCTAATTCAACGCTTGCGCAAGACAGAGTGTCTTTGAAAGGATCTCTATCTTTGATATAGAAAAATAGGAGTATAGGAGCGGGCGCGCTAGGCGCGGGGAATGACAGTCAAATAGATTGATAAGGCTTGAAAAAGCATTTTTTAGGTAAAGTTGAAAGAAGGCTTTATCATAATTCTCCTCGTTACTGAGAAAACAGCGATTAGAATCCCATTTAGCAGCTAGGGCACTTATAACTGCATGGTGATTTCAAGTTGTTTTTAGGGCGGTTAATTGACAAGGATTGGCTAGAATTTCAGAAGGAACGTGGAAAAAGGCTGGTTACCTCATAATTCCCATTTGAAAAAAGTTACAAAAATTATAGTAAATGGAATACAATGCAGCATCTGAGTGTTTTGACTACAAAAAATCTGGGGGTTCCAGTTTCAACGTAGTTGGCTCCATGGAATGGAGTCGTTCAACCCTGTTACATCTGAGCCCAGACGGAACACCCATCTCTGTTCTTTTTCAAATAAGCCTCTTTCCGAAGGCATTTGTTCAATTACAGTCCAATGTATATCATTTACACAGTGCTGCGCCTCAAGGAAATGGGATGCCATTTTTGTTGTCTGTTTCTTGCATCTCACATTACTCTTGTGTTCGTTAATTCTGGTTTTCACAGCACGTGTCGTCATTCCCACATACTCCTTTCCACAAGGGCATGTGATGAGATACACCACATTGCGGCTATTGCAATTCGTGACAGCACGTTGTTCCCACTTTGTGCCGTTTTTGAATTCAAGACTCAGGCTTTTCTTAGTCAAGTGGCAATTATTGCAATTGCCACACGGGTGATGCCCATGTAGACCTTGCAGCCTTGTCTGTTTTGTTGCATTGGCTTGGGGTCTTGTATGACCAAGATATCTTTCAGGTTCCTTCCTCTCCTGTGAGCAAAAATGGGTTTTTCCAGGTCGAGATTCCCACTTGTCAGGATACGCCAATGTTTATTCACGAGCTTGGAAACCTGGTTCGAGACAGGACTGTATGTCGTGACACAGACTGTTCTTTCTGTTTCTTCTTTTTGTGGGTTGTCTTCCAAAAGAGCTTCCCGGTTGTTATTGCCGGCTCTTTTCATAGCCTGGTTGATGATTTTATTTGGGTATTTCCTTTGTTGCAATTTTTTACTCAGATCCAGTGCTTGGATTTTGTACTTACCCACATCGCTACAGTTACGACGCAGGCGTAGGAACTGCCCATACGGTAAGTTTTCTCTTAGGTGACGTGGATGAAAACTGTCGAACCTAAGGAGGCAGTTCCTAGCTGTGGGTTTAAAGTGGGTCTCGGTTTTCAATTGGCCTGCTTCATGATAAATGTTTAGGTCTAGAAAAACCAATGATTCTTTGGACATTTGGTGGGTGAACTTCAGGAAGTCGTTCTGGCTGTTAATCCATTGCATGAAATCCATGACAGACTGGTTATTTCCTTCCCATATGACCAAGACGTCATCAATATAACGTCTCCAGGAGAGGATCTTGCTCCTGAACGGATTGTCTTGGTGAAGGATTTTGGTGGTCTCCAAATGGTGTACATAGAGACCTGCCAGGCTAGGAGCAAATGTGCTTCCCATGCTGGTCCCATGGCGTTGCAAGTAAAGGGTTCCTTCGTATTCAAAGAAGTTCTTAGTGAGGGCCATCGAGATGCATTCCATCACTACACCCCGTGGGGTATGGTAATTCCACTGTCTGCTGTATAATACTTCCTCAATGATGTGGAGAGTTTCATCGTGTGGAAGACTGGTATAAAGGCTCTCCACATCGAGGCTCAGTAACATTTGAGAGTCAGGATTGAAAGGGTGGTCTTTTAGCAGTTGGAGTACGGCTTTAGTATCCTTAAGATACGTATCAGTGGCCTGTACCAGCGGTCTCAAAAATGCATCTGCAAACTTAGACAGCGGTTCCAGTATGGATGCGATGCCAGACACGATGGGGCGGCCTGGGGGGTTCTCTAGATTCTTGTGAACCTTGGGTATCGTGTAGAAATAAGGTACTCGCGGGTTTTTTTGTGTCAAGAAAAGAGCCTCTTTCTTAGAAAGCCAATCATGGCTAAGAGCTTCTTCAATCATTGCTCCTACTTGGATGCGTATGGACTCTGTAGGGTCCTCATCCAGAACCTGATAATTCCTTCTATCTGCGAGGAGTCTCCTGCATTCTTGGTCGTATGCCGTTGTTGTTTGGATCACGACAGCCCCGCCCTTATCCGCGGGTTTTATCACGATCAGCTTGTTTTGAGATAATTCCCTCACAGCTTCGTTCTCTAGTCTGCTCATGTTTTGGAAAACCCTAGGGTCAATATCCATTTTGCCTAACTCCGACATGACTGCTTTTTCAAAAGCTAGGACTTCAACTGGAAGCTGGTTGTCCTGTGGTGTGAAGGAAGACTTTGGTTTTAAGCCCGTGTCGGATGTCTCGACTCTGGGTGCTTGGTTGTGAAAGAAAGCGTTTAGCTTAATAGTCCTGACAAAATCCTGGACCTCTTTGTGTAGGAGGAATATATCTGTCTTGTTCGTAGGGACGTAGCCCAGGCCTTTATTCAATACTTGTTTCTGCATGTCAGTTAGTGGCCAAGGTGATATGTTTATAACTAGGTCCCTCTCTTGCTGGTTGACGCTTGACCCGCTGTCATGCTCCTGGTGAGTATTCTGGGGTCTGACTCGGTCACCGGTTGCCAGGTGACGTTGTTCCCTCTCTTGTTCCTGCCCCTGTTGGATCCTGGGCCCCATGATAAAAAAGGCTGTTGATTTTGCTGTGGTGCGGTGGACTGGTCTTCGCCCCATTGTGGGTACATTGGTCCCATTTGTGGTGGGCCGTACTGGTATTGAGGGAACTGAAAAGGGCCCTGAAAAGGGTTGAACATGGGTGGTCCTTGGAAACCTCGCCATCCCCTCTGGCGTGGATACTGGTTTCATTGTTGGCGGTACCCGCCCCTTTGTTGCCTTTTGTTCCTGAATCCCCTTGAGTTTGTACTAGAGGAGCTTCCATCTGAGTTGACGCTGTCAGCATCACTTACGTTCCCACTAGCCACATAATGTGCTTTGATGTATGGATAGGCCCATTCAGCTGTGAAACGATCTTTGTCTTTTTTAAATTTATTAAATTTGCTTTGTTTCAAAGTGGCCTCAAAGTCCGACATTTGTCTATTGAGTTCTTCCACACCTTTCTTAAGATCAGCGGGTTGGATGTATGTTTTTAGTTGGACTTCTAGTCTCTGTATCTCAATTTTCAATTCCTGGGACTTTTTACTTGCCGTCTGTACTATTAGTACTAACCAGTCCCTGGTGCAGTGCCAGGAAATCAAGGACCAGGCTTTTTTGAAGGCGAGGTCATCCTGGAAGATAAAAGGTTCGTTTTTTACCAGTAACCCTTGAGGGGCTAGTTTGTTCCTTAAGTACTCCCTCATTAATAGACCATGTAGGGCAGCTCTGATCTGTACTTTCCGTACATTCGTCAATTCATCCCAATCCCCTACTGTAGGAACTGGGTTGTTGGTACTCAAGCCCTCGAATGGATTATCTTGCGCCAAAATCCTGTCAATCTCATCCTCGGTAAAGGTTAGCCCATGTTCATCCTCCATGATGGTTTAGGTGGATGATCAAAACAGTGTTGAGTGTGAAGTGTGTCGCCAAAAGAAGTGTTGCTCAGAAAAGGGAGGGGCTCCCACAGCTGTGCGCTGTCTAGAAATAATAATAAACAAAGAGGGGGAGGGAGAGGGAATAGTGGATTCTGTCTCCCCTGGCAATAGTCATAAACAAAAGGAATCCACTAAGTGGAGTACGGTTGTTACCACAATGGTGGGGAGCAACCAGTGTTGTTTAAATAGCCCTCACACACCAACAGGCCCCTTGGTGTCATGCTTCATCATCGGGGTCTTCGCAAACCTCTACGGGATGCGCCGTGCTACGACTCACGGCTACGTAGGAGCACTATCTGTGAACTATGTGTTGGTGTGTGTGGGTAAATAATGTGAGTGGTGAGGTGAAGGTGAAAAAATTAAAAGATACTTGGCACGTAAGTACTGAATTTTTTTTTAATTAGTCTTCGGCTGGTATCGTTAAAAGAGTGCTAGAGTGGTTGCCGTCTACTGATTAGGGTAGAACAACCATGTTAGTGCGTCGACATGTTTCGGAGTTTAAGGAACTCCTTCTTCAGGACGAGGATATGCACTACTTATCCCCACCTTACTCACACGTATGTAGATATAAAAGTGTGCTCTACAAAAAATAATTAGGTGAAAATGTACCTATCTGTTTTTAAAAGTAATGAGGTCCGTTGCGCCCAATTGGCGGATAAAGACACCTGTGAATACAAAAGGTCTAGTAAACCAAGATGTAATACACTTATTAAACTAGTGCTGTGTAAATACACAGAAGGGTAACAAGGAACAAAAATGAAGGTCCAGGAACCCTAAAAAAGAAAAGAAAATGACGAACAACACAAATACTGGGACACACATTCATGATCTCTGGCGATGCCCTTAGAGGAGAAAATATGACACAGATGTATTGCTTACTTATAATAAAGGGTCCAATTGCCTCATGAGCCAAAGACGTTGTGAGGGGGTCCGTTCTGCCCAATATGGCAACCTGTGAGGTATTCAAGGGAATGAGTCAAAGCCTTATAAGTCCTCAAACATAATAAAGGTTTTCACGCCATTCAATATTCCCATGCATCCAAACACACTCACGGTTACTTCTAGGGCTGTCTGGCTTCCTACCCCTCCACGCGGCTCCGTTGAATGGTGGACTTGGCCAAAGGTGAGCCTTTTTATAGTAATCCTTTCTCCCTAATTGCCCACTGATTGAAAACGGAACAAGACCATATCGGGGCCTAACCCTTCGTTTCCATTCCGCATCTGCGCTCACTGGGTAGGGCGTTCCCGTGAAGTGCGCATGTGCGGAAGGGCAGTGACAAACACCGGAGACTGCGCATCACGGTGGTGTCTCTGTAAGGCGCCGGCACCGTGTCTATCGTTAGCGCATGCGCGAAGGAGCTAATTCCACGCTTGCGCAAGACAGAGTGTCTTTGAAAGGATCTCTATCTTTGATATAGAAAAATAGGAGTATAGGAGCGGGCGCGCTAGGCGCGGGGAATGACAGTCAAATAGATTGATAAGGCTTGAAAAAGCATTTTTTAGGTAAAGTTGAAAGAAGGCTTTATCATAATTCTCCTCGTTACTGAGAAAACAGCGATTAGAATCCCATTTAGCAGCTAGGGCACTTATAACTGCATGGTGATTTCAAGTTGTTTTTAGGGCGGTTAATTGACAAGGATTGGCTAGAATTTCAGAAGGAACGTGGAAAAAGGCTGGTTACCTCATAATTCCCATTTGAAAAAAGTTACAAAAATTATAGTAAATGGAATACAATGCAGCATCTGAGTGTTTTGACTACAAAAAATCTGGGGGTTCCAGTTTCAACGTAGTTGGCTCCATGGAATGGAGTCGTTCAACCCTGTTACATCTGAGCCCAGACGGAACACCCATCTCTGTTCTTTTTCAAATAAGCCTCTTTCCGAAGGCATTTGTTCAATTACAGTCCAATGTATATCATTTACACAGTGCTGCGCCTCAAGGAAATGGGATGCCATTTTTGTTGTCTGTTTCTTGCATCTCACATTACTCTTCTGTTCGTTAATTCTGGTTTTCACAGCACGTGTCGTCATTCCCACATACTCCTTTCCACAAGGGCATGTGATGAGATACACCACATTGCGGCTATTGCAATTCGTGACAGCACGTTGTTCCCACTTTGTGCCGTTTTTTAATTCAAGACTCAGGCTTTTCTTAGTCAAGTGGCAATTATTGCAATTGCCACACGGGTGATGCCCATGTAGACCTTGCAGCCTTGTCTGTTTTGTTGCATTGGCTTGGGGTCTTGTATGAACCAAGATATCTTTCAGGTTCCTTCCTCTCTTATGAGCAAAAATGGGTTTTTCCAGGTACCCCCAGATTTTTTGTAGTCAAAACACTCAGATGCTGCATTGTATTCCATTTACTATAATTTTTGTAACTTTTTTCAAATGGGAATTATGAGGTAACCAGCCTTTTTCCACGTTCCTTCTGAAATTCTAGCCAATCCTTGTCAATTAACCGCCCTAAAAACAACTTGAAATCACCATGCAGTTATAAGTGCCCTAGCTGCTAAATGGGATTCTAATCGCTGTTTTCTCAGTAACGAGGAGAATTATGATAAAGCCTTCTTTCAACTTTACCTAAAAAATGCTTTTTCAAGCCTTATCAATCTATTTGACTGTCATTCCCCGCGCCTAGCGCGCCCGCTCCTATACTCCTATTTTTCTATATCAAAGATAGAGATCCTTTCAAAGACACTCTGTCTTGCGCAAGCGTTGAATTAGCTCCTTCGCGCATGCGCTAACGATAGACACGGTGCTGGCGCCTTACAGAGACACCACCGTGATGCGCAGTCTCCGGTGTTTGTCACTGCCCTTCCGCACATGCGCACTTCACGGGAACGCCCTACCCAGTGAGCGCAGATGCGGAATGGAAACGAAGGGTTAGGCCCCGATATGGTCTTGTTCCGTTTTCAATCAGTGGGCAATTAGGGAGAAAGGATTACTATAAAAAGGCTCACCTTTGGCCAAGTCCACCATTCAACGGAGCCGCGTGGAGGGGTAGGAAGCCAGACATCCCTAGAAGTAACCGTGAGTGTGTTTGGATGCATGGGAATATTGAATGGCGTGAAAACCTTTATTATGTTTGAGGACTTATAAGGCTTTGACTCATTCCCTTGAATACCTCACAGGTTGCCATATCGGGCAGAACGGACCCCCTCACAACGTCTTTGGCTCATGAGGCAATTTGACCCTTTATTATAAGTAAGCAATACATCTGTGTCATATTTTCTCCTCTAAGGGCATCGCCAGAGATCATGAATGTGTGTCCCAGTATTTGTGTTGTTCGTCATTTTCTTTTCTTTTTTAGGGTTCCTGGACCTTCATTTTTGTTCCTTGTTACCCTTCTGTGTATTTACACAGCACTAGTTTAATAAGTGTATTACATCTTGGTTTACTAGACCTTTTGTATTCACAGGTGTCTTTATCCGCCAATTGGGCGCAACGGACCTCATTACTTTTAAAAACAGATAGGTACATTTTCACCTAATTATTTTTTGTAGAGCACACTTTTATATCTACATACGTGTGAGTAAGGTGGGGATAAGTAGTGCCTATCCTCGTCCTGAAGAAGGAGTTCCTTAAACTCCGAAACATGTCGACGCACTAACATGGTTGTTCTACCCTAATCAGTAGACGGCAACCACTCTAGCACTCTTTTAACGATACCAGCCGAAGACTAATTAAAAAAAATTTCAGTACTTACGTGCCAGGTATCTTTTAATTTTTTCACCTTCACCTCACCACTCACATTATTTACCCACACACACCAACACATAGTTCACAGATAGTGCTCCTACGTAGCCGTGAGTCGTAGCATGCCGCATCCCGTAGAGGTTTGCGAAGACCCCGATGATGAAGCATGACACCAAGGGGCCTGTTGGTGTGTGAGGGGTATTTAAACAACACTGGTTGCTCCCCACCATTGTGGTAACAACCGTACTCCACTTAGTGGATTCCTTTTGTTTATGACTATTGCCAGGGGAGACAGAATCCACTATTCCCTCTCTCTCCCCCTCTTTGTTTATTATTATTTCTAGACAGCGCACAGCTGTGGGAGCCCCTCCCTTTTCTGAGCAACACTTCTTTTGGCGACACACTTCACACTCAACACTGTTTTGATCATCCACCTAAAACATCATGGAGGATGAACATGGGCTAACCTTTACCGAGGATGAGATTGACAGGATTTTGGCGCAAGATAATCCATTCGAGGGCTTGAGTACCAACAACCCAGTTCCTACAGTAGGGGATTGGGATGAATTGACGAATGTACGGAAAGTACAGATCAGAGCTGCCCTACATGGTCTATTAATGAGGGAGTACTTAAGGAACAAACTAGCCCCTCAAGGGTTACTGGTAAAAAACGAACCTTTTATCTTCCAGGATGACCTCGCCTTCAAAAAAGCCTGGTCCTTGATTTCCTGGCACTGCACCAGGGACTGGTTAGTACTAATAGTACAGACGGCAAGTAAAAAGTCCCAGGAATTGAAAATTGAGATACAGAGACTAGAAGTCCAACTAAAAACATACATCCAACCTGCTGATCCTAAGAAAGGTTTGGAAGAACTCAATAGACAAATGTCGGACTTTGAGGCCACTTTGAAACAAAGCAAATTTAATAAATTTAAAAAAGACAAAGATCGTTTCACAGCTGAATGGGCCTATCCATACATCAAAGCAGATTATGTGGCTAGTGGGAACGTAAGTGATGCTGACAGCGTCAACTCAGATGGAAGCTCCTCTAGTACAAACTCAAGGGGATTCAGGAACAAAAGGCAACAAAGGGGCGGGTACCGCCAACAAAGAAACCAGTATCCACGCCAGAGGGGATGGCGAGGTTTCCAAGGACCACCCATGTTCAACCCTTTTCAGGGCCCTTTTCAGTTCCCTCAATACCAGTACGGCCCACCACAAATGGGACCAATGTACCCACAATGGGGCGAAGACCAGTCCACCGCACCACAGCAAAATCAACAGCCTTTTTTATCATGGGGCCCAGGATCCAACAGGGGCAGGAACAAGAGAGGGAACAACGTCACCTGGCAACCGGTGACCGAGTCAGACCCCAGAATACTCACCAAGAGCATGACAGCGGGTCAAGCGTCAACCAGCAAGAGAGGGACCTAGTTATAAACATATCACCTTGGCCACTAACTGACATGCAGAAACAAGTATTGAATAAAGGCCTGGGCTACGTCCCTACGAACAAGCCAGATATATTCCTCCTACACAAAGAGGTCCAGGATTTTGTCAGGACTATTAAGCTAAAGGCTTTCTTTCACAACCAAGCACCCAGAGTCGAGACATCCGACACGGGCTTAAAACCAAAGTCTTCCTTCACACCACAGGACAACCAGCTTCCAGTTGAAGTCCTAGCTTTTGAAAAAGCAGTCATGTCGGAGTTAGGCAAAATGGATATTGACCCTAGGGTTTTCCAAAACATGAGCAGACTAGAGAACGAAGCTGTGAGGGAATTATCTCAAAACAAGCTGATCGTGATAAAACCCGCGGATAAGGGCGGGGCTGTCGTGATCCAAACAACAACGGCATACGACCAAGAATGCAGGAGACTCCTCGCAGATAGAAGGAATCATCAGGTTCTGGATGAGGACCCTACAGAGTCCATACGCATCCAAGTAGGAGCAATGATTGAAGAAGCTCTTAGCCATGATTGGCTTTCTAAGAAAGAGGCTCTTTTCTTGACACAAAAAAACCCGCGAGTACCTTATTTCTACACGATACCCAAGGTTCACAAGAATCTAGAGAACCCCCCGGGCCGCCCCATCGTGTCTGGCATCGCATCCATACTGGAACCGCTGTCTAAGTTTGCAGATGCATTTTTGAGACCGCTGGTACAGGCCACTGATACGTATCTTAAGGATACTAAAGCCGTACTCCAACTGCTAAAAGACCACCCTTTCAATCCTGACTCTCAAATGTTACTGAGCCTCGATGTGGAGAGCCTTTATACCAGTCTTCCACACGATGAAACTCTCCACATCATTGAGGAAGTATTATACAGCAGACAGTGGAATTACCATACCCCACGGGGTGTAGTGATGGAATGCATCTCGATGGCCCTCACTAAGAACTTCTTTGAATACGAAGGAACCCTTTACTTGCAACGCCATGGGACCAGCATGGGGAGCACATTTGCTCCTAGCCTGGCAGGTCTCTATGTACACCATTTGGAGACCACCAAAATCCTTCACCAAGACAATCCGTTCAGGAGCAAGATCCTCTCCTGGAGACGTTATATTGAGGACGTCTTGGTCATATGGGAAGGAAATAACCAGTCTGTCATGGATTTCATGCAATGGATTAACAGCCAGAACGACTTCCTGAAGTTCACACACCAAATGTCCAAAGAATCAATGGTTTTTCTAGACCTAAACATTTATCATGAAGCAGGCCAATTGAAAACCGAGACCCACTTTAAACCCACAGCTAGGAACTGCCTCCTTAGGTTCGACAGTTTTCATCCACGTCACCTAAGAGAAAACTTACCGTATGGGCAGTTCCTACGCCTGCGTCGTAACTGTAGCGATGTGGGTAAGTACAAAATCCAAGCACTGGATCTGAGTAAAAAATTGCAACAAAGGAAATACCCAAATAAAATCATCAACCAGGCTATGAAAAGAGCCCGCAATAACAACCGGGAAGCTCTTTTGGAAGACAACCCACAAAAAGAAGAAACAGAAAGAACAGTCTGTGTCACGACATACAGTCCTGTCTCGAACCAGGTTTCCAAGCTCGTGAATAAACATTGGCGTATCCTGACAAGTGGGAATCTCGACCTGGAAAAACCCATTTTTGCTCACAGGAGAGGAAGGAACCTGAAAGATATCTTGGTTCATACAAGACCCCAAGCCAATGCAACAAAACAGACAAGGCTGCAAGGTCTACATGGGCATCACCCGTGTGGCAATTGCAATAATTGCCACTTGACTAAGAAAAGCCTGAGTCTTGAATTCAAAAACGGCACAAAGTGGGAACAACGTGCTGTCACGAATTGCAATAGCCGCAATGTGGTGTATCTCATCACATGCCCTTGTGGAAAGGAGTATGTGGGAATGACGACACGTGCTGTGAAAACCAGAATTAACGAACACAAGAGTAATGTGAGATGCAAGAAACAGACAACAAAAATGGCATCCCATTTCCTTGAGGCGCAGCACTGTGTAAATGATATACATTGGACTGTAATTGAACAAATGCCTTCGGAAAGAGGCTTATTTGAAAAAGAACAGAGATGGGTGTTCCGTCTGGGCTCAGATGTAACAGGGTTGAACGACTCCATTCCATGGAGCCAACTACGTTGAAACTGGAACCCCCAGATTTTTTGTAGTCAAAACACTCAGATGCTGCATTGTATTCCATTTACTATAATTTTTGTAACTTTTTTCAAATGGGAATTATGAGGTAACCGGCCTTTTTCCACGTTCCTTCTGAAATTCTAGCCAATCCTTGTCAATTAACCGCCCTAAAAACAACTTGAAATCACCATGCAGTTATAAGTGCCCTAGCTGCTAAATGGGATTCTAATCGCTGTTTTCTCAGTAACGAGGAGAATTATGATAAAGCCTTCTTTCAACTTTACCTAAAAAATGCTTTTTCAAGCCTTATCAATCTATTTGACTGTCATTCCCCGCGCCTAGCGCGCCCGCTCCTATACTCCTATTTTTCTATATCAAAGATAGAGATCCTTTCAAAGACACTCTGTCTTGCGCAAGCGTTGAATTAGCTCCTTCGCGCATGCGCTAACGATAGACACGGTGCCGGCGCCTTACAGAGACACCACCGTGATGCGCAGTCTCCGGTGTTTGTTACTGCCCTTCCGCACATGCGCACTTCACGGGAACGCCCTACCCAGTGAGCGCAGATGCGGAATGGAAACGAAGGGTTAGGCCCCAATATGGTCTTGTTCCGTTTTCAATCAGTGGGCAATTAGGGAGAAAGGATTACTATAAAAAGGCTCACCTTTGGCCAAGTCCACCATTCAACGGAGCCGCGTGGAGGGGTAGGAAGCCAGACAGCCCTAGAAGTAACCGTGAGTGTGTTTGGATGCATGGGAATATTGAATGGCTTTGACTCATTCCCTTGAATACCTCACAGGTTGCCATATCGGGCAGAACGGACCCCCTCACAACGTCTTTGGCTCATGAGGCAATTTGACCCTTTATTATAAGTAAGCATATTTTCTCCTCTAAGGGCATCGCCAGAGATCATGAATGTGTGTCCCAGTATTTGTGTTGTTCGTCATTTTCTTTTCTTTTTTAGGGTTCCTGGACATTCATTTTTGTTCCTTGTTACCCTTCTGTGTATTTACACAGCACTAGTTTAATAAGTGTATTACATCTTGGTTTACTAGACCTTTTGTATTCACAGGTGTCTTTATCCGCCAATTGGGCGCAACGGACCTCATTACTTTTAAAAACAGATAGGTACATTTTCACCTAATTATTTTTTGTAGAGCACACTTTTATATCTACATACGTGTGAGTAAGGTGGGGATAAGTAGTGCATATCCTCGTCCTGAAGAAGGAGTTCCTTAAACTCCGAAACATGTCGACGCACTAACATGGTTGTTCCACCCTAATCAGTAGACGGCAACCACTCTAGCATTCCAGGGAAGGCATGGCTTGGCAGTTCGGGCTGGACTGTTCCCATGAGGCACAGGGTCAGACTGATTTGCATATAGCCATGTCTGAACTGGGGTGGCAGAGTGGGCTAAAGAACGGTGATGGATTAAACTCAGATCTTTTGACTGGGTGTGAGTGTTTGATTGGTTCAGATGCTCCATCCATTACCACCCCCTTTTGTACCGCAGAACCACTAGTGGCATTTAATTACAGGCCTTGGGTTCATGGAGTACCACTTACTAGGAACTTATAAGTAAATTAAATGTGCCTATTGGGTTCAACCCAATTTTACCATGTTTAGAGAAGTGATCACCAGCACTTTATCACTGATTAGAAGTGGTAAAGTGCACAAAGCCTAAAGCCAACAAGAATGACATTCCAAAAACAAGAGGGGTGAGGACAAAAATGTTTGGGAATGACCCTCTTGAGAGGGTCAAGTCCAACAGGCTAGAATCTTAACATGCTTCACTTGAGTACCCGCAACCCTGCAATAAATGCAACTGAGCTACTTACAAAGTCAGACCACAATATGCCATGCCTTGCATTACAATCACCACAAAATTAATTCAGAGACATGGAATGCAAGGTTTATTCATATGTATTAACGTGGCTTGCTGCAGGTGGTGTTTGCAGTGATTTCTCCAACCTCTGATGGGGCAACATCAGCCTTCAGTGAAGCAGAGATGAGATAAAAAAAAGTTCCTCCTTCTATAATAACGACCACTGTGCATCCACTGTCACTTCTTCTCCACTCAATCCATCGCCTCACCTTGTCTCCATGCCAAGTAGATAAAAGCAAAGCCCCATTTTTCTCTGCCTTTTGTCTGCTTCTCATCACATGTAGTAGTTTTCAGTTTTCTTATTCTTTCCCAATCCAGTCTTGGTTAATGTAATGTTTTTCCTGGTTAGTGGTTAGTGCCTCACTCCTAATTCTTGGCCTGTTCTCTCTTGCCTCATTATGCATGTTTTTAGGGCTCGGGCGGAGCTCCGAGATCCTATTGTTAAAGAAGAAAAAAAAAAGTTTCTTTAGGGCTCGGGAAAGACATATTCCTTAGTGCGTGAGTTTTTTTTTATTACCTGAATGGTGATTGGTCCTCACGGTGATGTATTTTTAGCAGTCTTGATGCGATTGGGCAGATGTAATTGTCGGGCACCATTTTGGGCATTTTCTGTGAGGTTACGTGCTCGGCAGTGCATTAATTTTAATTAGGAGCTGTCAGGGTGGCCGTGTAATGCATTTCAGATGGTGTGCGTGCGTTCACCATAGAGCAGTGCGTTTGTCAGGCGCGTGTCCTCCTGACGTGGGGCCCCACAATACCTCACTCGAGGGTACCAGCCTGAGCCACAATACGCGCGCAGGCCGGCTGCACCCAGGGCGCTCAGAGGCCGGACTCTCTCCCCAGCTTTCAACTTTTGGCCCATATCCAAAGTCTCTGAGATAAATATTGCTACACAGTATCGGAACGACATTTCCCACTTTCAAAGACAGAGCTAGATTGCCCAGAACGAGTGTTTCACGCGCACGAGAGGTGAGGGCGGCGGGCACCCTGCCTCTGCGCCGCATTCCAGCGCATCCCTCGCCTCCGCTCCTGCTCTTCGCAGGCGGCACAGAGCTCACAACACCGCCTCCTTCCCTGGCATTGCTTCCCCGGCGTGCATATGGCGCGAGAGCTCGACGAAAAGCAAATCTGCCACTGTGATTGAAGTATGAAAATAATCTCTTTTCTGGGCAGTGGACCAAACTATAAAAACAGATCAGACGCAGCTGCTCTGCGAGGGAAATATACCGACAGAACAGGGTTGTGGGGTTGGACAAGCAGGCTTCAGCATCACACAATTATAATTCGTGTTTGCAGGGTTGCAAGTGTGTACGGGTTCAAAGCAATTTATGTCCGTGCGCCTCCATGTTATTCCACCGCCTCTAGAATTACACGTGTAAACGAACATTGGGTGTGCGATTGTTTTAGCATGCCTTGCCCTCAGATGACGTCTCGTGATATTGGTAAACTCCGCCTCTGGGTGCCCTGCCGGGTGCACCCCTTGCGTTATCCCAGAAATTAAAATAATGACCCAAAGCTGCCTAAATGCGTGCGCTGGTGGGTCTCACCTGCTGTAGCCCATGCAGGAGCAAGCGAGCGCTGCTTTGTGTTTCTGAGCCGGTTAAAGAAAACCTTTATATTTCAAAATGTCCCCCCCCACCCATCCCCCCCCCACACACATACACTTTTTTTGTTTAGCGAGTTTCTTATTTCAGACTGGGAAAAAGTAGAGTAGTGAGTAGTGAGTGCAGAGTAGTGAGTAGTGAGTAGAGTAGTGAGTAGTGAGTGCAGAGTAGTGAGTAGTGAGTGAGTAGTGAGTAGAGTAGTGAGTAGTGAGTAGAGTAGTGAGTAGTGAGTAGAGTAGTGAGTAGAGTAGTGAGTAGTGAGTGCAGAGTAGTGAGTAGTGAGGTGAGTAGAGTAGTGAGTAGTGAGTGCAGAGTAGTGAGTAGAGTAGTGAGTAGTGAGTAGAGTAGTGAGTAGAGTAGTGAGGTGAGTAGAGTAGAGTAGTGAGTAAAGTAGTGAGTGCAGAGTAGTGAGTAGAGAAGTGAGTAGAGTAGTGAGTAGTGAGTAGAGTAGTGAGTAGTGAGTAGAGTAGTGAGTAGAAAGTAGTGAGTAGAGTAGTGAGTAGTGAGTAGAGTAGTGAGTGGAGAGTAGTGAGTAGTGAGTAGAGTAGTGAGTAGTGAGCAGAGTAGTGAGTAGTGAGTGCAGAGTAGTGAGTAGTGAGTAGTGAGTAGAGTAGTGAGTAGTGAGTAGAGTAGTGAGTAGTGAGTAGAGTAGTGAGTATAGTAGTGAGTAGTGAATAGAGTAGTGAGTAGTAAGTGCAGAGTAGTGAGTAGAGTAGTGAGTAGTGAGTAGAGTAGTGAGGTGAGTAGAGTAGAGTAGTGAGTAAAGTAGTGAGTGCAGAGTAGTGACTAGAGAAGTGAGTAGTGAGTAGAGTAGTGAGTAGTGAGTAGAGTAGTGAGTAGTGAGTAGAGTAGTGAGTAGAAAGTAGTGAGTAGAGTAGTGAGTAAAGTAGTGAGTGGAGAGTAGTGAGTAGTGAGTAGAGTAGTGAGTAGTGAGCAGAGTAGTGAGTGCAGAGTAGTGAGTAGTGAGTAGAGTAGTGAGTAGAGTAGTGAGTAGTGAGTAGTGAGTAGAGTAGTGAGTAGAGTAGTGAGTAGTGAGTAGTGAGTAGAGTAGTGAGTAGTGAGAGCAGAGTAGTGAGTAGTGAGTAGAGTAGTGAGTAGAGTAGTGAGTAGTGAGTGCAGAGTAGTGAGTAGAGTAGTGAGTAGAGTAGTGAGTAGAGTAGTGAGTGCAGAGTAGTGAGTAGAGTAGTGAGTAGAGTAGAGTAGTGAGTAGGACATCACAGGCAGCAGCTGTGCAAGCTTCTTACACTCACAAGGAGACCACAGGCAGCTGAGGTGAAATCTTCTCCCACTCACAAGAACGACATCACAGGCAGCAGCAGTGCAAGCTTCTTACACTCACAAGGAGACCACAGGCAGCAGAGGTGCAAGCTTCTCACACTCACAAGAAGGACATCACAGGCAGTAACGGTGCAATATTCTCACACTCACAAGGAGATCACTGGCAGTACACACCACATGAACACACTCCATAACACATAGCCACAATACATTGGCATTTACAATGCCATTAGCTCAAACTCAAATAAATCCGAGCCCGATTGCATTTCTAATGCTTGTTTTACCTTGCTGATAAGGAGAACCTTCCACATCTCTTGTTTCTTCTGAGATCAATTTTTTTTGTCTTTTACTCTAGTTCCCTAATTCTATTTCAACCTTTTTCCCTCTTTGTAACTCAATTAAATTTTTTCTTCACCATGTCCCATCCCTGCTGTTGCTAGTCTGCTACCATAACAGCTCTATTGAGTGCTGGGAAGTGTGCTATTGTCAGATTAGCATTCGACAAAAATGGTAAGGCCCAGAATCACCTTGCTGAGTTTTATAACTTCATACTCTCAAGAACACTTTCCCTAGTTAGTTTGCTTGAACAGCTGGAGTGAGAAAATGCTCCATATGGCAGAGAGATGAGCCAAGAGAGCAAAGTGAAGCTGAACTTCCGGCCTATAGAATCAAGGCACAACAAAAGTTGGAAAGGGAAGATAGACTATCTCTGGGAATAATGGTCCTTGAGGAGCAAATGAAATAACTTGTACACGAGGCACTCAAAATGAAAACCAGCAAATATCCTACTGATAACAGTCTGGGTCATGCCAGGGTGAGTGGTAACCGAAAGCTGTACTGGAGCCTATATTCCTGAGAAGGTGGTAGAGAGTTATATGGGGGGGGGGTATATTTAGGGATTGTGTTGCTGGTTGAGCTGCCTTAGAATGTAGCTGTACTGTTCACTAGTTGACTAACCAACACGAGGGAAAGGGTGCTTTCAGTAACATTTCCTGTAGAGGGTAGCGACATAATTTTAACATTAATGCCAAAAAGAAAATTAACTACACACAAATGGATGGCTCAGTTCTGGGAACAGTAGAGTCAGTTCAACACAATTTCAAAAGTCTTGGGAGGATTTGTGTAAACAATCCTTAGAAATTACTACGCAGCTAGATAAACCATTAACCAAAAGCATCTTTGTTTAATATTGTAACAACAGAAAATACCAAGAACTGTTGTGTTTACCAGAATTACATCAACACTTGATTGGTGCCAAACTATCAGACTCCGGAGAGCCTATGAATACAGCTGATGGATATATCTGTACTATAGCCAGCAGAAATGTAGGTCAGACATCTAGCAATCATCCTAGGTTAGGAATCAAAAGGAGTATCCAAGAAGTCCCAGAAACATTTAGAGGGGGCAGAAATATAAACCTATCCAGTCAACAAGGAGTACTCAGAGAGGGAATCAGCCCTTTGCCTAAAAATCCAAGTAGAAAGTTTGGGAATGCCATAAAACAAAACCAATAGAAATTGACTTAGAGATGCCCAGTGAAGTTCCTAGGTAACAGACAGACTAGTGAATTGATGTGGGCTTTGCGCAGAGAGTGACCCAGTGGATGCAGAAGATGTGACAGAGATTCTCAGGTTACTCTAACCGAGTTGGTGCGAAGTTCAGAGGCTCCAGTTGGGACACCTAATTTTGAATTTAATTATTTTGCGTATGTGTAACCAGTGAAGTTTACACCTTTTTGAGCTAGTGGGTGGAAATGACTCCTGGGCACGCCCTACCCAGAGGTGTGAAAGTTCCCTGGCCCAACTGACCCACTTTGGGAGTTTTCAAGATGCCAAAAGTCCTTGGCTACACTAAACTTGAGCTCTGAGAGCTGGGTGTGTGTGGAGTGTATTACGGTAATGCTATTGTTCTCCCACATCTAGCACTAAAATCCAGATTGACTGTAACCACAATAAACCTAGAGACAGGAGCCTGGGAGAGGATGTAGCCTAAAGGCTAGAGTAGTCGACCCCGAAGCTGGGGAACCGCGTTCGAGTCTCGGCAACGCCGCTCAACATCTTGTGATTCTGGGCAAATCACTTAATCTCCCCGTGCCTAACAAAAATGGATGTGTCCTTCTGTAACGAAACTGGTGCTCTTGTAAAGTGCTCTGATACCCAATGTCTCGGTTCTAGTTCACGCTATATAAAACTCTAAAAATTTGCCAGCACCCAGGTAGTGGATACACAAAAATAATCTTGCCATCCTGTTTCACATCCTTTCAAGTGCACTCCAGCGTACAATGTAAACTCACCAGACCTCTTAAACAAGATTTGTATGGTCAAGCAGAATTTGACACCGTAATGTCAAAAAATCTGTTCATAGCCCCCACGCAGCATATTTTAGGAGGTTCAGAGAAGCTATCCCTGCCCATTCAGATCAGCCTATTGTTTGGTATTCTGAGGCATTTCACACCTTCTTCAACCATATTCAAATGCTAATCCCTGGCTGGGATCAATCGGAGAGCAAATGAAAATTGGGCCCTAGAAAATTCAGGCAAGGAAAAGGGGACTTTCCAAGAAGTTCCCTTCCCTTAATATTTATTAAAAATCGGACTTCTGCATTGAATTGGATTTTTAATACCTATTACAAATAGTTGTTTAGTTATTTGTCTAGCTAGTCCCATTCTCAAAATATATTAGGATTTTAATCTGTACTCTGGTTTTTAACTTCGGACAGCTAAGCCTGCCACAGAGAAAAATAACTTTTGGGGGCTAGTCACTGTAAGGACGTTAACATTACATTTCTACATGTCTTACTTTTAAATACCATGCACCCTGACTTGTGGGCCACAAGGCATTCATAGGAGCAGCTAATATTTAAAAGGGAGGTTTCGACAAGTTACAAGGTTTTATTTTGAAATTGCAATGGTTAAACTGCATCAGTGAGGCTAAAGTCGTAGGCCTGAGCCATGTTTTTCACTGTCACTATAACAGATGGCACATTAGGTACTGCAGGCCACTTGTGGCATTTAACCCATATGCTAGGAACTTATATGTAAGCTAAATGTATCAATTAGAAATATGTAAATTTGACCACGTTTAAAAGGGGAGTACAGGCACTCTACCACTGGTTAGCAGGGTTAAACTGCACAGAGTTCTAAAGTCAGCAGAAATATAGGGTCCAGCAAAAGGCTAAATATCAGGGGTGACTACTCAGAAAAGGAGGATTTCCTACCCATAGCCATTGGTAATGGTCTGGGTTGTATTAAAATCTATTTGTTTTGCTCACTGTGTCACTCCAGTTAGGGAGAACCCATTGTCCAACCGGCTTTTGTTCCACTTCAATTAAAACACTGTAGTTTGAACTGCCAGACAACTTCCCCTCCAAGGACACAAGCAACCCCAGATTATTTGTAGCCTTGTTGGGCCTCATCAGTGACATGCTTGAAAAAAAATGGGGCAACCTCTATTTCCTAGAAGAAGGATAATAAAAATACAAATAAAAAAGTGTTCTGCCAGGAGTTTTTTTAATTATACTTAGCAAAGTAATGGGTTAAATATGCACAAAGAAGTAAATCAAAGATTTGCTACAACTGAAGAACAAACGATCCACACAATAGGAGAATGTTCAGTTTTGTATTTGGAACAGTGGATTCAGACCCGTTACTTTGCTGATCCTATTTAGAAAAACTCCTGGCAGAACACTTTTTTATTTGTATCAAATTTTGAGATGTAGCATGAGTCCTATGGCAGATCCAGCGCTAACAATTAATCAGGGATCAATACTCAATAACATCACATACCAATGGCCCATACACATTCACCCATATCACTGATGGGCTGGGGGTCAAGTTTTAATGACGTTAGAAATTTGTTTTCTTCACTGGTTCATGTTTAACATTCTAAATACATAACTAAACGTGTATATCAACTCTCTTTCCTCTGGTCAATGGACCAATTGGTAGAGTAGTTGATGGTAATAATAGTACTATCTAACTAACTATTTAGTCAGCTAAATAATCACAGAATTAATTGTGAATAATAAATGCTCATTGCATACAGTTACAATTGCAAACAATGAAACTCACAAGAGGGAGAGAAAAACATCAGCAAATGCAAACAGTGTCATACTCATCATCAATATACGATATGTAACATGAAGGAGTGGATAGATTAAGAGACATCAGTTTCAGAAAATATATGTGAAACAATATACATATGACGGAGGAGATAGATGAAGAGACATAAGTTTCAGAGACAAAAATAAATTTGCAAATTAATATGCAATGTGTGAGTCAGAAAGATAATACTACCCAAAGATCAGTGAAATACCACCCCCCTGGCTAAGGAGGTAGTGGGGGTCCCCTGAAATAGAGTCCCCTGAAATAGAGACCGACAGCGACTCATCACCCCGCTCTTCTCTCTCCTACAGATAAGCTAAAACCACATCCCCAAAGGCACCCCAGTTATACCCTAAAACCTACTTGTCCGTCCCACATCAGTTGAAATATTTCATAAAATTTGACTTTTCATTGGTTGAGCCGGGAAGTGGTCTGTCACACCACCAGGTTCCCTTTCACATTTTGTACAGCCTATTGTTTATTCGTTGCTCACATAACGTAATTTCTGACTCGTTCATTTATTTTCAATACTTGATACTTTTACATTATTTCACATGTGTTTCTCAGCTACGTCCGCGGAAGAAATCTTGGGTCCCACAGCCAGTCTCATCCTTTTGGCAGGCAACCAATGTCCTTCTCAGCATATAGACCTTGAACCTCTGCACATTTTCTGCTGGTCTCAGCCTTTGCTGTCTTTCATAAGAATATTCAGGCACTCTTCATCCCCCATCTATTAGGTTAACTTTAGGGAAATACAGGCCCATTCTTCTTTCTATGGCGAATGAAACTTTAGGATTCATTAATTACTCAGAAATGCACTTTTCACTGTTTACCACCCACCTTTGCACAATCCCATGTTAGTGTTTTTCCTAGCAAGGCTTTAGGTAAAAGTGGCATTATTTATTATGTTATAGCGGCCTAGTTATGCATTATTTCTCGTTTCTTTCAAAGGGCAATGTAAACGGAGCTTAGTTCTTTCATGCAGTATTCACATTAGTGCACGCATGCGCAAAGCAGTTTCCATGTGTTTAATGTGTTTTTGTATGTTAGTTTACACTGCACACTGTTAGTATGTATTACAGGGGTGTTAATCAGAGCAAGTTTCTTTTTCGAAAAACCTGCTCCATCAAGACCAACATTGCACTGTGGTCATCACTTAGAAAAACAAAAAGCCATTAGTGGAGTGCTTGAAATAATTTCAGCCATTGTTAATTACTCTGGGTCACATTCCATCATGTTTTTTTAGTCAAAGTTTTGCTCTAAAAAGGCCACATGCAAATGGAAATCAAACTTGGTCCTGCTCCAACAGGAACACTCATGAATGAACTACCAGACTGCACCCTCTCCGATCGGAAATAGAAGGCAACCACTACCAGTTTCCACATTATAATTTTGTCACAGATTGTTACACTTTTGTCACAGTAATCTAACAAGGCCATAAAAGACATGATTGATGGCCTAGAAGAGACCTTGAGGAGAAGGTTGGATAGCCTTCTGCATTCCTTTTGTTTGCCTACAGGGATGTGCCACAGAAGAGAGTGGGATTTTATTACTTAGGGGAACATTTTATGAAAAAGGAGCTGTCTCATAAGTAAGCTCAAATCTATGATTTTTATAAGGTGACTAATTTTGTGAGATTCACAAAAATCACAATGAAGTCTATAAAATTGGACGTTTTTTGCACATGCTTAACCTGAACCTGCACTGATGCAAAATACCCAGTTAATCATTGTGCTGAAGGTGACAGGCTACTTATTTGTTTTATCTTTTTTCTCCACTTGGAAAACGTTTTTTTCTAAGTGGACAAATCGATTCAACTACACAAAAGGTGTTTGGGTACTAAAGTATTGCAATCTAAGAAGGAATGCACATTTGCATTGGGTGGGGGGGGGGGGGGGGGAATCTAACTAAAAGAGAAATAGTCACCAGAGTGATAATCGGATCCATGGACACTCTCAGCTACACTGCTTGTACCATTTAACCAGTCTGGAGATCTTACTCATGTCGAGTCACCTCTGTAAAACTCTGACTTTCCCCGACCCTGGCCTTTTAACATAACCAAAAAACTGAAAACTCACCTCTTTCTCAAACGTATGGACTATTCGACCTGGTGTATTTGGCATCAGATGTCTAGCCCTTTACATTCCCCATCTCTCTCTCTCTCTCTTCAGTGAATAACCTCCAGGAATTACATTCTGTTTATCTTCCCAGGTGTTTGAGGGGCACGTGGTTGGCTCTGTGAGCATTTGACACCACTGTACTAGAAATTCACTGAGGTTTAGACCCAAAACCCTCCCTCCATTGGTTCTGTTAACCTAAGTCATTTTAAAAGGCTTTCGGCTGAACTATTGAGTCAAAGGTGCGTAATTGCTTTTAAGTCCGTATCTCTCAATGTATCGCCACCTAGCGGCCGTTTTGCAGTCCAACGCCCTCCACTGTGCTACAACGTTTTCGCGTAACCCATAAACACCTGCCTCCGCCCTCGTTTCCTTCAGCCCAACAGTTTTGAAAAAGGGAATTTTTAAACGCGCATATTTTTATTTGCAAAGTTTATACTTTTAATGCAATTGCTTGCAACGAATTTCTACTGCCCCAAACGGCTGTTTGCAACATTTTATTCAAGCTAGCAACGAGCAACCTCCATTTCTACGCTAAGCTTTCTCCAGGACCCAACAGACTAAAGGACTGAATAGGAGAGTTGTTCTGAGACTGAGTAGCCAGGACTTCTTATACCCACATCCTAACAGAGCGAGCGCTACTTTTGAAACAGGCAGACGAGTACCCCAGAAACCTTTTGTGTTAAATCATGACTGGTAGCACGTAATAAGGATGGGGGATTGGAAGAAAGGTAGGAGGTGAAGGGAAGCCAGAGTAGATCAGATTTAATTTTTAAAGGGACAGAGGTGGAGGAAGCAATAGAGATTCTGTGCGCTGAGTGAGCTTTTCATGCATACATCTATTTAGTATGAGTGCAAGTGAGGGGGGATAATCTATACTTTAAGTTGCAACAACAGTCCCACGGGTACCTGCCAGACAAGTTTGCAGATACTCGGAGTTTAAACTCATACATGGGGTGCAGCAGAGGTTCCCTGACCTCAGAGAAGCGGCGCCAGGGCTCGAGGCGGGTACCACGCGGGTGGACGGCGTCCCCCCACTTATTTTACCGGGAGCTCGATAACCGTAAACTGCAACTGAGTGCAGGCCACCTTTGGTGACGTCACTTCCTGTCGTGATGTCAGCGTCCCTCCACTTCTTTTTTTGAGGACTTGTGCCCTGGAGAAGCCAACATGCATCTAGGAGGAGCAGTTGTCCAAGAGCACACAGGGCTCAAAGATCACTGATTGGCAAGCAGCATAGCCAACTGGGGTTTGGATCTCCACAGAAGGCTGGTTGGGGAGCAGAATGAACAAATGGACAAAATAATAAAAGATGGTGCACAGAGGTGAGCCTGCCAGGCTGAGCTGCCACCATCTCAGCTACACCTGCTGAGCCAACCTCGTAGGCAGTCCAGCTCTGTCTCTGGTGGAGCTTTAGAGGGACTCATGACGAGGCTGAACTCATGACACTGTGCCTTAGACTTGTAGTGAGGGTTACAGCATGGCCAGGTCTCCTTTAGACTCTCTTTAGACGCAGGACGTCTTGGGGCTGGCTGGGGGCTTCTTTCACGCAGGGCAGTTTCAGAAGCAGCAGAAGGGCAAACCATAGAGATTTAGTCAGTTGTAGCTTAGTCCCAGCATGGAGAGAGCACTCTAGCACCATACCAGGACACAGATCAGCAATAAGAACCAAGATCGGAAAATCTTCAATTAGCGACAGGGCATCTCTAGCTTATATTCAGAGGAGAGGACAGTTCCCAAATGGCTGGTCCCCAATCACATCAAATGCATTATTCCAATTTCAATGATTCGGGCCATCAGACTGAGCCAGATTTCCATCCTTAGAGAGGTAGTGGTATATCTCCTATACATGGAATCCAGGTGAACCTTCAAGGTGTTGCCCTGACAGGAAGCTATGAGGATTCCCTCCTGACTATCTTCACAAAGCAAGAGCATGAAGAAGTGGAGGATAGGGCTGTCCTCCATGTGCAGCACTTTTCTGCCAGCTTAGAAGCACCAAAACAGAACATTTTGATAGAAAGTCTTCAAAGAGGTTTAACACCATCGATGCTCATGACGAGCTGAGCTCGTCATGAGGCACGGCGCTCCGGTGCGTTCATGAGCCGTGGAACGCTCGCATTCGGGGATAATTCCCCTACTGTGCTGAGCGTTCCACGGGAACGGGTGGGCTCATGACAAGCTGAGCTCGTCATGAGCACACGAGCGCCGGGCATCATGACGAGCTGAGCTCGTCATGAGCATGGGGGGGCTGCGCGCGCCCCCGCCCCCCAGCACAGCGGGGGAATTACCCCTGCACTGAAGGGGTTAAAGAGCATGAAAAATATGCAACTGTGCTTGATGGGAATGTTTCTCCACATTGAATCAAAGTTTTTTTTTTATCAAACCAGACAAACAGTGTGATTAAATAAGTGGATCTTAGCTAAAGTGAACATACTCCTGAGCCTGGCACTAAGAGTTATAGTTTCTCAAGCAGCAATGCAGTGTTATCAGTTGGCCAAGCATGTTGGCCCATTCTTTTCACACTTTGCAATGAGACCTATGCTGTCTTCACGGGTTCCTCCTGAACCCTTATTAGATATAGGGCACGCTTTTCCCGTTTGCCTCATGGCACACCATTAAATAGCTGCGGCGTGTGTAAACAGGAAAAGTGCACCTTATTACAAAGCATGTACTGCCCTCAGGCCTCCTCGAACTCGTTCTGCCCTTGGGGCAACACATTCAAGTGAAATCCAGACCGGCTGCTTCAAATCCGCCCCGTGTTTCATGGTGCAGGCGGCAACCCCGCGGCAAACAAGGGATGGAACACTGTCATTTGGAGGTCTTCGTGTCCGTCAGTAATTTCCCTCTCTTATACATATGTAAATACATGGTACATAACTGGTAAGGTGAAATATGGGCCTATATTGCCATTAAGGTATTTTGGTGAGATTTATAACCCACAAGACTGAAGGTCGAGTAGTTTATAGAGGTAACCTAAACCCCGAGATGGCACTAAATGACCATAGTACACATATATATCACTTGTAATGCATTTTTATATGGGATGTATTATGTACTTTCCTATATATTTATATATCTTATGTGTTATATATATATATATCAGCAAACTACTTAATAATACCGTGCAGCCCTCCTCCCCAAGCCTTCAAAGGCCCCGGGGACACAATCCCATCTCCCGGGGATGATATATTTTATTGAGAGGAGGGGGGCTGCAAGGACCCCCTCAAAGCCATTGAAGGCCCTGGAGAGACCACCCGAGCCCAAAATGGAAAAAAAGGGGAGGGGGCCACGCAGTCCCCCTTCCTGAGTCATTAATAGCCTCAGGGAACACACCCCCTGGGTTGGGCTCCCCGAGACATGGCAGTCTTCGTGCCCGCACTGGCGCAGGCAGGGAAACTTGTGTTTGCTCCCACCAGGCGGAAGCATTTTCAAAACTCCCACCCAACCGGAGCAAACTCTCAGTCTGCTTCTTGTGGCAGGTGATTCGAAAATGCTCCAGCCGGCTGGGAGCAGACTTTTAATCTGTTTCTCTGCGCGCACTGATGTAGGCAGGGAAACAGATCAAGATCTTGCTCACACCTGGAGGGAGCAACATACATAGCTGATGGCTGTGGTGGGGACTGCGGGGGCACTAGGGCTCCCGTGCAGCCCCCAATGAGTGTATGGCGGGTTCCCTGGGTGGGCACAAGGGCACCCACCAATATTAAAGGCAGGTCCTAGGGGATGGGGGTCCCTGGGCCAAAAAATACGTAGGGAGGGCAAAGCCCCTCTCAACTTTAAAAATGGAGGTTGGGGTCTCCAGGGCCTTTTTAAAGCTCCAGGAAGGGAGCCGCATGGCCCCCTCCTCTTTAACTTAATTAGTGGCCCTGGGGGATAGGCCACAGGGCCTATTAAAGGCTTGGGGAGGGGGAACCCTCCCTTTTATTAAAAAAAAGGCCCTGGGAGTTGGGGTACCCAAAGCCTAATGAGGCTTGCGGTGGGGTACCACATGGCCCCCATAACCATTTCAAATATTTAAGGCCCTGTGGGATAGGCAAGGCCTAATAAGCAGAGCTAACTATAACTTGCGCCCTGCCATGCACTGCTTATGACCTCACATATTACATCACTCATGACATGTTCTTTGACATCATTTATGACATCATTTATGACATCACTGATGACATCTCGAATGACATCACTGTTGCCATCATCCAAACTTCTTTTGCACATATTACTCTAGTTCAAAATGTTAAATGTTATCACTGACATATTCACTCAACTGCAATGTTACTTTAAATTAGTTTTTTCAGTATATAAACACACACACACACATTCAAACTAACGTCTTTACATTCAGACAGACAGTGGTATCTAAATAAACATGATGGAAGAGCAGCCATTTTAAAGTTTAGACTGACAATGTTATATTTCTGATTCCTGATATGAGATTTGAAAATGGGTGCATAACTGCAAATAAAAGTCCTGAGTGCTCTGTTCTCTTCACCTGATGCTTTATGGCCAAGAGGCTCATTGGACAGTTCGAGCTTCAGTCATTCTTTAAGGCCAGGCTGGTTAGCTTCATTGGATTGAACAAAAGTTCAGATTGCTCTTGCCTAAACTGGGACATGCCTTCTGATTGTGCGGGGAATAATAGGTGCTTCTATGTCAGAGGTGGGCAGGCTGGTACTGATCTGCAGGCCAGGTTCTGGTGTCCAAGTGGGCTTGGCGCACAACCTGTTGCAGTTGGCTCGGCTTGGACTTAACACCTTCGACACTCATGACGAGCTGAGCTCATCATAACTGCAGCGGAACGCCCACGCGGGGCTAATTCCCCTCCTGTGCGGGCGTTCTATAGGAGTGGGCGGAGTCGTAATGAGCCCAGCTCATCATGAGCACCGCTCCACTGTGCAGCATGACGAGCTGGGCTCGCCACGAGCCCCTCCCCCCGCACCGTGGGGGAATTAGCCCCACGTGGAAGGGGTTAATGCTGCTGGATCTCGAAGGGCCTGTGCGAAGCAAGCTGGTAAGGTTAGGCTGACCCATCACTGGATACTGCACTGTGATTCCAAGCACTGACTCCCTAGAAAGCTCTCAATGTAATATCTGGAGAAATGTGTTGCAGTGTCTGAGGGGGCAATAGGGTAGCGCAGACCTTCTTGTATTCTTTGTGCCAATGACAGGTTTCCTGCTTTTTCGGTCGGGTGTGACAGCGAATAGTAAGCAAATCCTATGGTTACTAGCTCTTTCAAACATACAGGGTGGGCTCTGGCTCCACCCACAGGAGTGTTCCTCTCCTGCCTCATGCTATTGGCTGTTTAGCCTGTCGTTCAGAGCTCTCTGGAATGCTTGCATTCACGAGGAACTATTTTACATCTCAAAAGTAGACTGAAACATCATCATACATTAAATAATGCACATCATAGTGCATTGTGTGAAGAAAGCCATTCTTTCTTGTTTTTCGGCTAAAATGCATTTCAGCCCTTCTGCCTTTTCTAATGCTTGTTTAAATTTCCTGGGGTTGTACCCAAATCTCTTTCTGAGGGAAAACGAGTCTGCCTGTTTTAAGATGAAATAAAGTCAACAGACCCATTCAGTTCAGTTCAGTTCATAAACTTTATTCGGGTAGCTTGGTACCCATAAAAGCACAGCATCATAACAAGTTAAATGACAAGCAGAGAGTAGTAATACGTGTGGATAAAAAAGATTACAATGATATAACCATAACGTATTAGCAAGTTGAATAGCAAGTTAAAAAGAACTTCATTGTTAAATAAGTTACTATTATAAAAAATATCAATTCATCCAGCAGTTATACAAAAATATTCAAACATGATAAAATCTCAAGGGTTAGACATGGTCTTGCGTGCTCTTCGCAAAAATGTACTTATGCGAAAAATCAACTCTTCATCAACCACAGAGAGTAAGCACGAGTAGGCATTATCCAGACTAATGGGCCTCTTCTTTTTACAAAAGGGATATAAAAGCCACTTTATATATTTCATATAGTATTTACAAAAGAATAAAAAATGTTGTACCCAAATCTCTTTCTGAGGGAAAACGAGTCTGCCTGTTGCAAGATGAAAAAAAATCACAGACCCATTCACTTTCTGTGCCTTGAGTGTGTACTGATGCTGTTGTGGTTTACTACACCTCCTAATACACACACACACTCCAATGTAAGTGCTGATGTTGTTTGACTACAGTGCTACACTGGTTAACTTCCAGCACACCCATTAGCGCCGTTTGGCCTGGAGCTACCAATTACAATCTGCACCTCTGCATTACACACAGGTAGTAAGAGTCCCTAAAATTGGAACCCTGTGCGAACAGACAGTACTTTACCTGTTACAGTTATTTCTAACGCAAATAAATTGTCTACTTAATTGCAACCACTGTAATGCATCACAATAGGCATTTCAACATGCTCCAAGAAAAAAAGTCGCGGAGGCAAACACAGTGCCAAAAAAGCCTTCAAACGAAGAATCCTTGAAACACCAAAAGAAGCACAATGGAAGAGTGATTTACCTCACTGATCAAATGATGTTTGTCCCTCTTCCGGGCCATTTTATACATCACTCATACTTTGGATATTCGTTAATTGCATGTTTTTCCGCTCCGAAATCTAAGGCACCCTATACTTATTATCCTGGACTATAGGAAGTAAGGAAAGAGTTTTTTTCTAGGGGTGTGAAAAAATCTGCTTAATCATATTTTTTGTTAGGTACGGTTACACAAAATTCCAGAAACATTGGGTGAAATTACTTACAACGACGGGGCATATTAGCAAGGAACCTCGTTAAAATTATCGCCGTTTTATATCGGCAGGAAACTGCCGATAAAACGGCGATAATGGGCTTGATAATACGCCCTTGTTAATTCCCATAGAAGCCCATGTTCTGATGTTAACATGGGCTTCTATGGGAATTAACAAGGGCGAATTATCAAGCCCATTATCGCCGTTTTATCGACAGTTTCCTGCCGATAAAACAGCAATAATTTTAACACCGGTCCTTGATAATATGCCCCCCTGTTCAATAGTGTGAAATGCATCCTTGTATCAGGTAAGGATGTGGGGACCCACTTTGAGAGAGGATTTTTACCCGAGTACCATCAGTTACCAAAGAGACATAAATAATGGCAACATTTCGCAGAATTTTACGTTAAAAGCGTAATGCAAAATACTGGAAATTACACAAAAATGATGCTTGCTTAATTGAAACGTCATTTTTGCCTAGTTTTTCTAGACCTCTTTATCATTTAATGCAATGCTACAATATTAGTTTGCCATAATATAAAAGTGTATTAGTAAACAAACGCTCTAGCCATATAGTAAACCACAGCGTCTCGCCTGCCAGTCATTATGCGCAGACACAGACCTGTTTGGAGTGGCAGGTCTTGGTTGACAAAGGGGAATTAAAGGCGTTCCCAGCTGTGGTCGCGGTCTAGACTAGCCCCAAAATAATGTCATGATCTGTGCAATGCTGAGGTGGGGCCAGACAGGAACCTGGCGTGTGAAGACATCGCTGGGAGTTGGCCGTACTCAGGTATGCACGGTTGTTTTACAGCTGGCACAGGCAGGCTGTCAGTTTTATGGACGAATTTCATCTGGTAACAGACAAGCTGGCATCAAAGAATCACAGGAAAGAATAATATTTGTGCAGTATATACCAAGGAACAAAAAGCATGTGATATTTACACCATATCGCCAACTATGATGATTTGTGGTTATGCTTGTTAAATTTTGTAGTGGAAGGACAGTGTTCCATAATATTGCATCTGATTTTTTTTAGAAAATATTGTATTGTACTAAACAATTATGTCCTAAAAAATGTATGCATGATTTATCATGATTCCACAGGATTTACTGCTTTGTGTGGACATTTCACTGTACCTTTTTGATATGCAATATTTTTTTTAACTTGAAATGGTCCTCTATACATTTTTGGACAGCTGCATCTGTAGGCTTGCCAAGTGACAAGTGAAGTCTTCTTACAAGGAATTGTCTCCTCTGTTTAATTTCCATTCTATTGGAATTTAGGACAATGTTACAATCTTCATTAGTATTTAAATGGGGGCGGTTGGGCACAAGCTCCGTGTATAATTAAAAAAATTGTGAGTTTGTAGCGTGCCTCGGAGGTATCACCTAGTCGAACTTTAGGTGTGAAATTAAATACGTCGAAAAGCGTTCCCTTTATCTTGGGAGCGACCCTCTGGGCGCTGCTGAGTTGGATCGACACTGCGATCTATAGAATGTTGCAAACCATATTACTCAAACAATTGTCAAAGACTTTAATGGTAAAGTTCATGATGAACTTAACCATTGAAGTCTTCCAACTCAGCAGTGGGTGGAATGCTCTAGTAGCCTTAAAGACCTTATGCCTCAGACTATACCTGTTGTTAAAGGCCCTCATCCTCGTTATAGGCCCTCGCCTGCGGCTTGGGCCTATAACTCGGGTTCAGGCCCTTTAATAACAGTTGCAGCTCTTGTCAGTAGACTATAAAGCTATATTCTAGTGCCTAAGTAGGAAAGTGGTATATTGGGAATTAGAACTTTGGAATGTTGAGAGCTCCATTGAAGACAATGGAGTAGCTCTGGGCTTATAGTGGCCCGTATAAGCCCGAACTCTAACATTCCAATGTTTGTCTTCATGTTTCTCCCTTTTAATTTATATCTTCTGCCTCGGTCTATACCGGTTTTTAAAGGCCTTTTCCATCATTATATGCCTGAGCCACCCTTGGGTTTAGGGCCTTTAACAATGGCTATAATGAGGACTCTTGCAATAAGTGTACTGTGCGAACACAAGGAGATGATGGGCAGAGCGCTAAAACTTTTCAGACTGGTTTGCTTACAGCTTTGTCTGACTGGGGTGATGAACTGAGCTAAAGAACGATGATGGATTCAACCCAGATCTGTGTCTGGGGTGAGTGTCTGAAAAATTTCAGCGCTCCGCCCATCATCTCCTTGTGTTTAATAAGTGTACTGTATCACATCTTAGCATAGTGTGTCTATTAAGGGGTATACGTACAATGTTTGCGTACATTTTTATACATAGTGCCAGATCGGATATATTAATGGTAATATTGAACATATACATTTGAAATAGTTGTCAAGAAAATGGTAATGCCGACACAATTTCAGAACCTAACCCCCTTCATTTGATGGCATTAAAACATTGGCTACATTCTACAGAGGTTGAGAGAATCATCATGATACGAGTATCAACATTATGCATAAAACTGATTAATTTACAATGATGAATTCTACATTAACCCAGTGTAGTCTCACACTCTTTAACTGAATTCCCATATTAACCTTGTGTTTGAATATTGTTTATACAAAAAAGTTCAAGGATAAGTCAAAAGTTTGTAAGAATATACCACGGTGTGTAGTACATTCACAGAAACACCACTAAGATCTGTACCGTTCCACTCCGCAATGTTAAAAACATAAATTGGCCATAGTATAAAGGAAAAGAGAAATTAGAATAAATAATAAGAGAATAAAAATCCCTACAATCCCGATAAAGGCCAAACTCCCTCCTGTTTTTTTCAACATGGAAGAAAGTCTGTAAAATAGCCAGTGGATTATTACATTCCTCTGTGAAGATGTAAATAAATTGAAAATATCCAATATGTGTCCATGTAGTTCAGGAAGGCGCCCCATACATTTCGGGATGAAACGTGCTCCGAGCGTCCGAGCGAGTACGATGGGCCTTAAGCGTACGGACTCAATTCGCTCGGATTTCCATTGAAGTCTACGGGAGCCTGCGTACAGACGTGTACACAGGTCCCCATTGCCGAAAATTGGTGGGTGGGGAAAAGCGTACACCCTGTGGTGCACACCCCATGGTGCCCGCCACACTGTGCATGCTTGGATCGGGGAGACCCATTGGCACACCCCGTGACTGATTCAGAGAGCCCTGAGTGAAGGAGGGCCTGCTACGGCTCCCCGAAGTATGCTTCCTGTAGCTTTTTCGAGTCGGAGGCTCCGACTCGATCCGGCTGCTTGACGCGTGCATCGTACTTGGTTGCTTGGAAATCGGACCCATTGCGCTGCATGAGTCGACCATTTTGTAGTCTTCCAGAGGGCTTCGCTGACGGGTACAAGCCACTTGAAGCACGAGGCGATATTCACATTGTACTTGCGTGCACATACAGTGGTAAGAGTCGTTTGGAAACCGGGGCTATGAATCGGACTCGCTCTCTACGAATCCAGTTCGGAGCCCTACCGAGCGAGATCGGACTCGAGCCTTAAGACATTACATCTTGCTACGGTGTCATGCTTTGGTGGGTCATGGCTGACTATTTTCTACAGTGGACCTTTCTGTTTGTATCGGCCTAACAGAGATGCTGGGTTGTCCTGTACTAGGGTGCTAGCGAAAGTGGTACCATCACTCTCCAGTCCTTTGCTTTCTTGTCTTCACCCCCTGTCATGTAAGTAGTGACAACTTGCAAACCTGGGCAAGGACTTCCCATGGTGGCTCATGTCTGCTGTAGTAATAACTTCAACTTTTTCCCTCATGAGCATGGAAGGAATGACTTCGTCCCATTCAGTCATGTCATTGTGCATCTGTGGCACAGCTCGAGTGACTGTCATGTCAGCCGATCTCTGCATAAAGCTCCTGTTGAGTGAGAGTCTCACTAACCAGATTTTGATCTTGTTCTGTGCCACTGTGGTGCAGTGCTGTGCTTGGCACTGGTTAGCTGTTAGATCATGAGCTGTGCTGTTTTTTGGAAGTCTCTCCACTTTTAAACTGAATAGCAGAGCAGCTTCATATCTGGATCTACATTCTATGATGAACATTTTGATGTGATAGAGTCAGTATTATCTTAGAATGTTTCAAGGTACTTTAACTTTCACACAGAATGCTGAAAGTCTTTCCTAGGACCCCACAGTTCCTAAATAAATGACACTTGGTAGTGAAAGTTAGAACTACAGATAGGCAGAGAGAGGTTCTGATGGACAGAGTGAGTGGGAGAAAGATCACTTTACCAGGGGAGCCCCGGGCAATTACTCACTTTGGTCATGCATTAAAACGTACCTGGGTAAGGTTGACAATCTTACCAATGGCCACTTGTTTAATTTTGTAATTGCAACCAGCTGATGAGCACCGTTGTTAGAGTTACTGTCACCGGTGGAGTCCCCTGTGGCGGTTCTAGTGACATGTTGCAATCCTGTGTGGCTTCTGCTATCTGAAGAGGTGCAAGGAGACAACATAGAGGGAGTAGGGTTGTGAGATATCTGTAGCTGGAGTTTACTGTCAGAGTTAAAGTTCTGGAGCATCTGTTCATGTTTCCATTTCTTTTGGCGCTTTGATGGCACTAGCACATTTTGATGCAGTAGCATCTTGGATTTCGGATGTGCTGTTATGGTATGACTAAAACTGAAACTGCATTTGTCTTCCAATAGTGGGTGTATCTGGTTTGCAGATGTAAGGATTGCACTACGGAATATTGAAGGCAGAATATCGAAGAGACAGAATATCGTTACAAGAATTTTGAGGTACAAAATATCGAAGAGCTAAGTGCACTAGGGACCAGATGTACAAAGCTTTTTTGAACGCCCATTTCATAGAATCGGACTGCTTGCGACCGCAAAAAAGCATGTTTAAATGTACAAAGCCCTATTTGCGATTCGGTAACCTATTCCAAATTGGGTTTGTAATTTGGTATCAGGAAGGGGCGTGTTTAGGGCTTCCCTTTCTAATACCGAATTGCAGTGGTATGTGTGAATGTTTTGCGTCCAAAATGCATCGGCAAAAAATTCACATTTTACCATCTACTTCAGGTAGGTGGTAACCCATCGGCAAATCCCATCCCATTCCATCCCCCCCAAGGGACTCCTGTCCCTTTGTGAACGTTTGTAAAAACATTTTTTAAGAGTAGGGAGTGGTGTTGAGGACCACTGCCTGCTCTTAATGAAAAGAAAGCTTTTCATTTTCTTTTTGAAACACATCCCGTATTCCTTTAAGGAAAATAGCTGCATAAAAAAAAAAAGATTGCTTCATTTAAAAGCAATCACAGACATGGTGGTCTGCTGACCCCAGCCGGCCAGCAACCATGTGAGTTTTGCGATTCCCAATGGGTCGCAAACCAAGACCTACCTCATTAATATTCATGAGGTAGGTCTATTTGCGACCCACTGGGAATCGCAGAAAGGGTAAAGGACACTTTCGTACATAGGTGTTTGCGATTACCAAATACAGAATCACAAACATTCACTATTTAGTAATCGCAAACACCCACCTTTGTACATCTGGCTCAGCGTGAGATAAGAATTTGTTATTTTTAATTTTATATCTACGTACCTTGAGCAAGGTGTTTGTATTTATGGTTTTGTTACATGTTACACCACTCTGATGTGAGTCCCATTGGTGAAAGCAAGGTGGTGCTGTAGTTTGGGATAGATTTTCATGTGGTGGATGTTGGTGTAGTTCCTATTTGTGCAACATGCTCTTTTGCTTAGTTTATGATGAGTTATATTTTCATGTGTGTACTGGACCAATATATGGAGAAGCTGATGGTAACATTGGGGTTGCATACAGATTTGCAGTCCTATGTGTGTCAAATGGGTTTTGGTCTGTGAACATCATGTGTTGGATTGGCCTCCTGCACAGAGATGGATATGTAGTTCTTGTTGGCTCACTGGTTTTTGGTTTGTAGCAGCTACTCAGGGCGTAACATTTTACCAGCCCTTGATAGTGGCGTATTCACTGATTGAGGTCTAGGATTCGAGTTGTTACCCGGTGGTAGCCCAGTGACCAGTAAATATTGTTTGGCAAGTATGTAATACTGGATTTGTATGTTTATGGGTTTTGTTGTGATGTCCAGAGGAATGTGTGTGATGTAGTGTCAGATTTCTCCCCCTACAAATTGTGTATGCATGAAACGCATGGTAATAACTCTACCTCCTGTCCATGTGTCATGCATGGGGCTGATGTGCTTGCTAATAAGATTTTATAAATGTTTTTGCTCTTTTGGGCTACTTTTTGATAGTGATGTGTTTATCTGAGCCTTCGTATTGTTTTTCTTTTCTTTATGTTCATTAATGGGGATAGTTCCAATCTGGTCAGGCTGGTGCACACATTCCCATGTTGCATCGATAGGTGTGCTGTTCAGTTGGAATGTCTAAGGATTGTGTTTGCGGGTGCGTCATAATTGTTGGGATTCTATGCCGTTATTGGGATCTTTACGTATACTTGTCCCAGGCTTTGCGATTGCTCAATTTAGTCACACAAGCTTTTGGATTGGGGTCAGTTTGATGAAGATCATAAGATCTTTGAGGTTGCCAGCTTGCCTACCATGCATTTTTATCATCCTCAATCAGATGCTAAGAATCTGACGTGTGTGATAACATCATTTATTTCACTCTTATGTGGCTAAATAGGTGCCAAGGAAACCTCCACCCTCCTTAGTGCCCAAATCCTATTAAGCAGTGAAAAATAGGTGCAAGTTCACATCTCCTCTACCACCATAACATAAAGACCTCCATGCAAAACAACTAAAGAGATCAGCAACTCCTAAAAGGACTCCATTTGAGATATATTTGTATCAGGATATACTTGGAATCATAATCTCCCCACCTGCTGGCATTCAAGCAAAGCAAAGCTCGACAAGTCACTACATCTGCCTGATGTTATTGCTGACTGAGTAATGTCTGCTTCTTGGCAGACTATCTAAGACCCAATCAAGTACCAGCCGCTGGAAAACAAATGTCTTTTTGAGGTCAGCACATTATGTGTCACTCAGGGTGTAGGCAAAATATGTTTACTTGTCTTGGCAGAACTGAACATACACTTACCTGTGTGATCATGGGAGCTCACAATGAACTTCACTGAAATTAGGAGGTAAGTTCTCTTCATGGTCAGTGAAAAGACATTGCTGAATAATATTATAGTCAACATAAGTGCAGTTTCTTGTGCGCTACACAAACTGTGGACTCAGCTGATTCGAGCCGTACTGCAAAATTATTCCAGGTAGACTTAGTTGACCACGTGAGTTCGCGTCATGGGATACCTCGCATCTAGTCTGGGGCTTCATAAATCTATCTAATCTGGAGTCGTTGTTTTGATTCCGTTCTGTTGAACCAATTGGACCACGAGACCTGAAAATAATGATGTGCAAAAGTAAATCCTGAGACTGGAAAGTTGGGTCTTGGGTACATGAAGTTATCTAGTGTTGCTAAGTGGGTTTGAAATAAAGCACAGGTTATTACTGGGAATAATGGTAGGCCCTGATCTGCCCTCTTAGTGGAATAGAACGCTTGTTGCAAGTGCACCCTTGAGATGTTGCAGGGGGCAATATTTGACTGGTAGGAGGCAGTGGCCATTGGAGCTTCAAGAGATATTCCTCAACTATTCCTAACACAATTTGTTGGCCCTGTTGGTGAAGAGAGCCGGATGCAAAAATGGGCACACAACTGTTTTTTGTTCACAGCTTTCTTTTGACTTTTAAGAATGGCAAAAATACTAAACGCTTTCTGGTCATGCATTCATGAATCAGGCGATGCTTCCAGGCTATATGCTAGGAAATTTGGTTCTAGTGCTTAATTTGTGTTGGTGATTGTAGGTGGTGTGCACCAACACTCATTTTGGGGGACATAGAATAATTTTGTCACCATCAAACTTTGACCTAGAGCACAAGACAGAAAGACAGAAAAAGTAAAAGGTAGAGTAACAGGACAGTAGAACCAAGGGAAGAACCCGCTAGAGAGAGACGAGGAGACAGAAAGTGTAGAGTGGAGGAAAAAAGAGACATGAAGTGGAGCAGGACCAGGCATCCTGCTCGCTTTGGTAGTGCCGGCAGTGGGCTGCTATGAAAAATAGAATTTATTCTCAGTATTGTTCTGGAGCTCTGAGAAGGAGATCAGTAGATGCACCACTGGCAAGAAGAGGCAGACTTAGCTTCATCGTTTGTTGGAGCTGTGGACAATTGATCAAAGCTGACTGAGATGCTTTTGCATCATTAGGCTGTATTTTTCAAATACACTTTGAGTGTAGGAGAGAGCTGTGGCATTAAATACTATAGACCAAGTTGATTGTTCTAAACACGAATGCCTAAAGATCAGCTGCGGTGTTTTAGTGTCCAACTGGTGGATCACTAAGATCCCTTGTGCCCTATTCTGCACCCTATATTGTTTGCACGTGGACATTTAGTGGTTGTGTGTGTTGCTGAAGTAAAACCTACATGGAGAAATTAGTTCTAGACTAGTTTTAGACAATTTGTTCCATGAACCTGTTTTTTGGTCTTTTCCCAAGTAAATGGCATTACCAAGATGTTGATGCTTCTGATAAATGCCTTTTATGCGGTCATTCTTACACCTACGTGGTTCCTCCTCATATTTCCTCAACTCTTTTTTTTACCATATTTTTCTACTGTGATAAACACCCTAGTACTACTAACTCAACCTATGTTCTGGTACTATACCCGTAACTATAGCCTGCAGTACTGCCTTTGCCCTGGTAACTTGCGTCGCCCGAGGCTGCTCTCCGACCTGCCCTGCCACAGCGCTGCCGTTACTAGGCGCTGGCAACTCACTCGAGACACCTTAGCCACCATCTTGCTCCGGGTAAGGCCGGCGGTCTACTTTTTCGTCCCTCCCACCCTCCTCCCACCTCCCTCAAACATGGATAAAAACAGTAGGCCCTCCCGTCCGCGCAGCGGGTGCGCCGGCGGCGCGCCAAAGGCGCGCCAAAGGCAAGCCCGTCTGCGCCCGTCCGCGGCCGACCGGGGCACGGGGCCAGTACCCCTGCCCATTTCATCTCCAATGCTAGAAATATTAAACAAATCAGGTATACTACTAGTGACCTACTTGCCCTCCGCCCCAATGTTGATGATAGCTGCCGACATACTATGATAATGGACTCTCCAATGCCACATTGTGCGACCTGCCGTTATTCCACTGGTGGGTGGAGGAAGGATGAGGTGATACTGATAAAAATGAAGCTGACATTATTAAATTGTAGATCCCTCAAAAAGCACAAATTAGAGATACATGATTTGGTACTAGAGGGCGATCTCGATGTGCTCTTCCTAACAGAGACATGGTTAGAGGAAGTCTCAACTCCCGAAACTCTGGAAGCTGTCCCCGCAGGATACAGCCTGCTCAGAATTGACAGAGAAAGGCAAATAGGTGGGGGGTTGGCAATGATCTATAGAAGCGACCTACATTGTACCTTAGAGAAGATTACGTTGCCCAATTGTGAAGGTGGTTTCTTTACGATAAAAGCTAACCCCAAAAATATTATTAATGGACTCCTTTTATACCGGCCTCCAGGTAAGACTTCACAGTTCTGCAATCAACTGACAGAGCTGATAACTCAGTATACACTTCGGTATAAGAAATTTCTTGTATTAGGAGATCTCAATCTTCATTTTGAGAATCCTAATTGTAAGGAGGCACAGGCTGTGGTGGATGCTCTGAAATCTCGGTCGCTTAAACTTCAATCCACAGCCCCATCGCATCAACTGGGCCACCTCTTAGACCCTGTTTTTGCCAACTGGGAAGGAATTAAAATTGCCACACCATTGCAAATTATTTGGTCAGATCATTTTGTTATTTCTTTCGAAGTTGAAATTGGCCCCCAGGATTGCAGTGTGACCAAAACCAGGCCTCTGAAACACAGAAACTGGAAGAAGTTCACGCAGGAAAACCTCAAATCCGCCCTACTTAAAGATTCACCTCCTCCCAGCGACACCCTGCTTAAGGCATGGGAAGCTTATGAGAAATGGGTGTCTAGGGCTCTGGACACAGTAGCATAATGGACATTTAAGCCCCCCGTCAGGAAAACTAAAACTGCTCCCTGGTTTTCTAAAGAACTTAAAGAAGCTAAAGCCAAATGTAAAAAGACTGAACGGAGCTGGAGGAAAAATTACAATCCAGAGGATAAGCTGAACTATAAGAGAGAATTAAAAATATATCATAAACTCGTAAGAGCAGCCAAAGGCGCTCATTTTAAAGGACGGATTGAATCTGCTAAAAATCCTACTAAGGAACTCTTTTTGATCTATAAAGAGCTCACGGCCTCAACCAGACTTGAGACCCAAGATACCTACACTAATGAATTATGCGATGACATCGCAGATTTCTTCATAAAAAAAGTGGATTTAATACATGCCACCTTTACAGGTAGCACACCGACTAAATACTCGGTAGTGAGAAGTGATTCTGCCACCAAGGCCCATCTGACTCACTTTATAGTTCCTGAGAGGGTAGACCTGCTCATCATCGTAAATGGCATCCAGTCCGGCTCCCCCCTTGATGTGATCGCCCCCAATCGTTGTAAGGGTGTCATTGACTGTATGATTGAGCAGATTGAACATCTGATCACCTTATCTTTTCAGGAATGTCACGTGCCTGCTGTATGGAAAATGGCACAAGTTATACCCCTGAAAAAAAAGCCAATATACATATTTCCCAGCTACAAAATCTCCGTCCTATCTCTCCTCCCCTTCTGTGGGAAAGTTGTGGAGAAGATAGTGAACATAGTTCAACAAGAAGAGAGGTAGGGAGAGTCGTGTGACACTCTTGATCCCCGGTCAATCATTAATAAACAAAAAAAAGAGTGTCTAGAGAAACAGGTTTTGCCACAGTGGGGAGCAACAAACTCAAGCTCATGAGACGACCTCACTGGGACGTCTAAAGAAAGCCCTCACTCACCACCTAGTGATGACATGCTTCATCATCGGGCTTCACCAAAGAGACCGAATGTCTCTTTGGTGTGCTGCAACGCCAGAATTACTGCGGAGCGGGATAGTGAGTAAAGTGCGTGTTGAGTGATACTAAACTAGTGAGTGATGAGGGTATTAAAAAAGTCAGTAGTGTATCACAATCAAAATATTTATTCTATGACCACTAAAGACAATGATTAAAATAATGTGTATGGAAGCAGTCCACATTAAGTTGAGTGGAGGATTCCTATGCATCTGTCGACATGTTTCTTGCCATCGAAACAGTGTGATTTTACCCGGCAATTCTTCAGGACTAAAAAGTGTTCTATACCCTGGTGGTATGGACGCGCTAAGGCCCACCCTTACCTAGGGGCGTGAAAGTGAAAATTAAACAAAATTGTAAAAAGTGCAAAAAATTAGGAAGAATAAATGGCTTCCTAATAACTCCTGGTTTAGGAGGCTTCGATTTAGCGAATTCTGCACCTGGAAGGAAAAGTGGGACATAGACATACATAGAAGACATAACAAACATTTAGTCATGAAACTGAATGTTGCTGTAGGTCTATGGTGCTCCATTCAGTGGCAAAGAGACAGTAGTGGTAGAATAGCGTTATTTTTATCACCACCTCTTGTCACTGGGTACATAACTGTAAACTCTGGGAAGTGCTGTGCACTATACGTGATCTGGGTGTGGTTAAAAACAGGAGGGGAGACATCAAGGACAGCGATCAAATTAAATTGCATCGTTCGATCGCAGCGGGTAAGTAAAATAAATTAAAATGTCTCACTTTTCTGGCGTTAAATTAAATCACCATGGATCTCAGGAGGGGGGTGGGAGCGTATTCGGCACACCCTGTTCGGTGTCGAAATTAAAGGGAGACAAAGACATGACATAACTGTAAATACGGGTAGGCACTCGTAGTGAAGTCGGTACTTAGCTTAGTGCTTGTGGTCATAAGGATCTGGAGAAATTACTCATGCCCTCGACGCTTGGCACCCTCAGTCTACCTGCATCGCCCTCGGACTGGATCCTGAAGATGTCCGGGCGGCGTTCGGTAGCTGTTTTTGTTAGTGCAACACCGAGGCGGCGATTGCTTCCGGGTGGGCGTGGCCTCGAGCGATGCGTCGTCACGGGTCGTCTGAGCCAATCGGCGTGCAGTAAGGCTCGTGACGTGGAGGTCATGTGAGCGGGAGTCGCTATGAAGCGGTTGCTAAGTGACGGCCAGTGAAATGCTTTGGGGCGAGCTAGGATAATGTGTTAAGGACTCCAGAGGATATTAGTTATAAGAACGTTTCAGCGCAATTATTTGAGAAGACCACCGAAGTGTAAACCATGCTCGCAGTGGCCCATTTGTAATCAATCTGACTACTGCTAATACAGTGAGGACCACCGGGTGCCTCGTGAGGTAATATGTAGATGGTGCATACACTTTCCTTCATTTAGGGTTAAGGGGTAAATCAAGAGCTTCACTGACCAATATCAGACAGGCTAATTTATTTAATCACAGTATTCCAGGCGATATCGTTGTTCAGACCGGTGAGGTGTGTCCCCATTCTGTAGACCCATCTCTGTTCTTTCTCAAAGAGGCGGTTGGCCATGTCATTGCCGCTATTTACATGTTCAATAATTGTCCAGTGCATGTCGTTGGTGGTGTGATTCATTTCCAAGAAGTGTCTGCTCATTTTAGTAGTTAATTTTTTACATCTTATGTTGGAACGGTGCTCGCAAATTCTGTGTTTCACCTTGCGGCTAGTCATTCCTACATATCGAAGATCGCAGGGACACGTGATGAGATAAACCACGTTTTGTGTGTTACAATTTGTGTGGTCTCTTTGTGTCCAGATTTTGCCTGGCTCAAGGTCTAATGTTTTTGAGTGTGATGTAAGGTGGCAGACACTGCAGTTTGTGCAAGGGAAGTGTCCAGTCACCCTCTGTAATCCCCAGGTCTGTCTGTAACCGGGGCTGTGGATTTCGGTCGTGTGTGTACCAAAGTGTCTTTCAAGCTGCGTCCTTTTTTAAAAGAGAATAGTGGCTTATCCCAATCTTTTTTGGTACAGGTTAAAATCCTCCAATTCTTGTTGATTGACTTCTTCATGTAATTTGACAGGGTGCTGTATGTTGTTACACATGTGAGCGGTATGTCTTTATTGTTGAGGACTTTATCTTCTAGGAGAGCTTCCCGTGGTTGGTTGCGAGCCCTTTTGTACCTTTTATTCAGAGTGCACATAGGGTAGCCATGTGACTTTAGTTTCTCGGTAAGATCTGCAGATTGTGTTTTGAAATCCTGTAGGCTCGAGCAGTTCCGTCTTATCTGTAAGTACTGGCCATATGGCAGATTCTCTTTTAATGGGCGAGGGTGGAAACTAGTGAATTCCAAAAGATTATTCCGTGCAGTGGGTTTTTGATATGTTTTTGTGGTGAGTCTCGTACCGGTAACTTTTATTGTCACATCAAGAAAAGTCACTTCCGACTGACTTAATTCAAAAGTGAATTTCAAATTCGGGTCAAGTGTATTTATCCAGGTGAGGAAGGCCTGTAACTCCCCGTTACTACCTGTCCAAACCACCAGTACATCGTCAATATAACGTTTCCAGATTTTCACGGAGCTAGTGTGGGGGCTATTGGGTTGTAATATGTATTTCGCTTCAAAATCAGCGACATACAGGCCCGCCACACTAGGGGCAAAAGTACTGCCCATGGACGTCCCAGTGGTTTGTAGGTAGAGATTGTTCTTATAGGAGAAAAAGTTCTCCTTCAGCGCTATTGTAGCGCAATCCAAGATGAAACTTTTTGATGTCTGATAGTCCCAAGAAACCGAGTCTAGAGCCGTCCCCAGGACCTTGATGGTGTCATCCTGGGGGATGCTGGTGTACAGACTCTCGATGTCTAACGTGACCAGTGTCACTGTGTCACCTGTAAGGTCTAGGTCTTGGAGCAATTGGAGAAGGCTCTTGGTATCTTTGAGGTAGGAAGGGGTATTCTGGACTAGCGGCTTAAGAAAGTGGTCGCAAAAGCGTGATAAAGGCTCCAATAATGAGCCTATGCCCGACACGATTGGCCTCCCTGGTGGTGGTAGCCGGTTTTTATGGGTCTTAGGTAGCGTGTAAAAGTATGGAGTGACACTTTCACTCGTGCTGAGGAAATCTGCTTCATTTTTGGAGATCTCTCCCATCTCTTCCGCTCTCCTTACCCGACTGTTGATTCGTTTTCTGGGATCTGGAGTAGGATCCCTTGGTAGGAGCTTATAGTTCTTCCTGTCGTCTAGAAGGGTTTGGCATGTCTTGTCATAGTCAGCTGTGTTTTGTATTACTAGGCCTCCACCCTTGTCCGCTGGCTTTATTGTAATATTGTGATCGTTTTGTAATGACTTCAGTGCATGATGTTCTGCCGTACTGAAATTGTTGAAGGATGGGGTATCCTGGTAACTTTCGAGGTCCAGATAGACCGCTTGTTCAAATGCAGTGATGGCTGCCGATACTGATTGAGGAGGGGGGATGAAAGTAGAGCTTAATCTCAGTCCAGTGTCTCCTTTTCGTGACATTTCGTTCGGATCTTCCTTACCCTCAAAGAAAGCCTTGAGTTTAAGTTTTCTAAAGAAAGCCGCAAGCTCACAGTGGAGTTTAAATTTATCTGGGCGTGCTGTTGGGACGAAGCCAAGTCCTCTTTCAAGAACCTTGACTTCGGTAGGGGACAGAACTTTGTCCGAGAGGTTAGTTATAAGACTTACAGGCCGCTCGTTCCCGCCTGCTGTTCTCTGTTGCGGGTGTGATTGCTCACCGCATCGTTGTCTTCCCATGATACATGATTCGTCGGTTGATTTGTCCCTCTTCTCTTCCCTCTCCCCCTCCGGCCCCCGTCTAAAAAAGGCTGGCGGTATTGCTGTTGGAAATCTTAGAAAAGATTTATATATATAAGGTGGGTGGTGGTTTTTTTTTTTTCATATTGTAGCGCAATCCAAGATGAAACTAAGAAAAGCTCTCACAGCTGCGCGCTGCTCAATATAGTTCAACAAGAAGAGAGGTAGGGAGAGTCGTGTGACACTCTTGATCCCCGGTCAATCATTAATAAACAAAAATAGAGTGTCTAGAGAAACAGGTTTTGCCACAGTGGGGAGCAACAAACTCAAGCTTATGAGACGACCTCACTGGGACGTTTAAAGAAAGCCCTCACTCACGACCTAGTGTGGACTGCTTCCATACACATTATTTTATTCATTGTCTTTAGTGGTCATAGTAAAAAAAAATTGATTGTGATACACTACTGACTTTTTTAATACCCTCATCACTCACTAGTTTAGTATCACTCAACACGCCCTTTACTCACTATCCCGCTCCGCAGTAATTCTGGTGTTGCAGCACACCAAAGAGACATTCGGTCTCTTTGGTGAAGCCCGATGATGAAGCATGTCATCACTAGGTGGTGAGTGAGGGCTTTCTTTAAACGTCCCAGTGAGGTCGTCTCATAAGCTTGAGTTTGTTGCTCCCCACTGTGGCAAAACCTGTTTCTCTAGACACTCTTTTTTTGTTTATTGAAGATAGTGAACAGTCAACTCATGAAATTTGTCGAGGAAAACTCTCTTCTCCATTTCACGCAGTCAGGGTTTAGAGCACGTCACTCTACAGAGTCGGCGGTTCTCTTCTCCACAGAATGTTTGAGACAACTTGCAGATGAGGGGCAGACGGCAGCGTTGGTTTTACTAGACCTCAGTGCAGCATTTGACACTGTGCTGCACTCAACGCTGCTGTCTCGCCTCTCAGACTTGGGAGTAGTAGGACCAGCCCTGGAATGGATAGAGTCCTTTCTAGAAAACAGGAGTTTTCAGGTACACTGCCCTCCTGACAAATCGTCTCTTCGCAAACTGAGACATGGGGTTCCACAGGGCTCAAGTCTGAGCCCCACGCTATTTAATCTTTACATGGAGCCCCTAGCCCGTATTGTAGAAGCTTTTGGTGTGGATATCGTCACATATGCTGACGATACCCAACTAATAATTACACTTACCCACAATCAGGCAGAGGATGCCACCAACTTTTCCAACTGCATGCGATCTGTGGCAGGGTGGATGAACAACAACTGCCTACGCCTTAATGGCGATAAAACAGTACTGTTGGTGGTTGGTAAATCCCCCTCTGCCTGGTCGCAGGCCTGGTTGCCAACAGAATTAGGTGCGATCCCCCGCCCAGCGGACTCTGTTAAGAATCTAGGAATTTGGCTGGATGCGGAGCTTTCTTTTAAGCAACAGATTAGCAAAATTACGGGTAAATGTTTCGGAATATTAAAAACACTCCGTAAAGTCCTCGATCTGCTCCCCATTAGTGCCAGGAAGACACTTATTCATGCCGTAGTCACTCCACATTTGGACTACGGCAACGCTCTACTCCTAGGCCTAAGCAGAAAAGGCTTACACCAATTACAATGCGTCCAAAATGCGGCTGCTCGCCTGGTACTTAACCTTCCACGCAGGGCATCTGGAAAAACAGCATTACGAAAACTTCATTGGCTCCCTATCGAGGAGCGCATCAAGTTCAAAGCTCTTTGTTTTGCCCATCGCATTGCCCAGGGAAAAGGGCCAAGTTACCTGCGCAACCTTCTCACTATCCATCGCCCCACCCGGAATCTTAGATCTGCTGGAGCGATGCTGTTTCAGCTCCCTCGCGTACGCAGGACTAGGATGGGAGGTAGCTCCTTTCGCTTTCTTGCGAGTAAGCACTGGAACAGTCTCCCTCTTGACTTGCGCATGGAGCCCTCAGAAACGAGATTCAGACTAAAATTAAAAACCTACCTTTTTCCAAGTCACTAATTGTTTCTTTGTAGCCGAGGACCCAGACCGGCCCGGACCTCGGCCTCTTCAGGGAGCAGTAGCATTTCTAAGCGCGGGGACACACTGTCTTTAGTGTAACCAGGCGCTTTAAAAGTGGTTTTATTATTATTTTATTATTATTATCTCTACTTCTGCCTATAGCCTAGTACCTTTGCTCCTGCATTTACCAAATTACTTCTTCCCTTGGCTGCCAACACCTCAATACCTCTAGCCCTACCTATGTCTGGTACCTCTACTGCTGTCTATACACTAGTATCTCTGCTCTTAAATTTAGCCTGTATCCTAGTACCTCTACCACTGCCTATACCTTAGTATCTCTTCCCTTGCCTATACCTCATATTTATGGATTTAGTATTTCTACCCTGTCTATACTCTAGCTTCTCTACCACTGACTATGCACTAGTACATCTACCTGAAGCTGTACACTGGTACCACAAATTATACTCTGGTGCCTCTACTATACCCACCAGGAACAATGCTGTACATGCCATGAAGGCTCAGATACAGATTACAAAGTAAGAAATCATTTAAAAAGGTCTCTGAATGTCAGACTCATAAGGAACACCAACAGCATTTCTAATAGAGAAAGAAAATCTCTCAATATTTCGGACAGAGTTCTGAAAGTAAAAATGAATGTCTCCACCCAAATGGACAAAATTCCATGAGGAAATAAAAAGTCTGGTTTTCATCAAATAAAACCAGGGCTTTTTAAATACATTCTATGCAACAATAAGCAAAACTGCAGATTCAGCATAGCATTACTAGCGATAGAACATATTGAACAAATCAGAAACAGGATTGTCATGTTGAGGTTTATAGCATTAGCCCATTTCTAAGAATAAAAAAAAAATCCATTACCTTCCACAGCAACAGCAATCTGGAGATGCAAAACACAATATGAAACATTCTCAAAGATTAACAGCCTGATTCATCAATCTCCCATTTTGCGAGCCCCTAATAGCGATTCATAAGGAATCGCTATTAAGGACTTGCAAAACGGGATTCATGTAGGTATTGCAAAAAATATTGCGATTCCTACATGTTCCTTATTTGCGATTAGCAATTTGCTAATCGCAAATAAGGATGCGTTTTCAAGGGTGCAGGGGTGTCCAAAGGACACCCTGTAGCACCCCTGAAATGTAATCTACATTGGTGTTGCGCACACACATGTCCAAAGGACATGTGTGTGTGTAACATGCAACTTAGAAAAATGCATTTAAATGCATTTTTCTAAGTTTTTGCTATTTACCACGAGGTCTGACCTCTCGGTAAATAGCGGCCCAAAATTGCAATTTCGCAATTTTAAAATGATTCATGAATTGCATTTAAGGAATCTCAAATAGAGATTCCTTAAATGCAATTCTTCACAAATGTGCGAATTCTTTAATAGCGAATTTTGCATTTGGGATGATGAATCCCAAATGCAAATATTGCACTCGCAAAAGGCAAGATTCTGAGAATCTTGCCCTTTGCGAGTGCAATTTAGCTTGATGAATCAGGCTGTTAATCACTAATGGATAGCAAGCCTGCATCTGAACTTCCAGCGGAAGTGTCCTTCAAAAAGGTACACCTGGAACACAATAGAAAGTTTCATTCACAATACATGCTCTGCGAAGGAATATCAGTTATGTCATATTGTACTATACACCGTGGAAACTGTGAGGCGAGAAGACTCGCAGGGGGTCATTGATTTAGAGAGGGAATGAGCAGGATGAACAAAACACTAGAAACTGCTCCCATTTTAATAAAATGGTGTCTATATGAAAATTTGGCATAACTAATCTTTATTTAATAACACTTCTAAACCTTACTATTAATTCATTTTAAGTGCAACATCATTCATTCATGAGTTATGACTATATTCATCATAACAACGATTAACACACTCATTTAATTTAATACCCAAAATTGCACATATGAAAAAACTTCAACAGCGTTAGCAAATTCAAGTTCAAGTTCAGGAATTTGTATAGCGCACTACTCACCCAGAGGGTCTCAAGGCGCTTGAGGGAGGGTAGGTGAATTACTTATCGAATAGCCAGGTTTTTAGTTAGGAGAGGTGGTTCTGTGTGAGTCGGAGGTGAGTGGGGAGAGAATTCCAGGTTTTGGCCGCTAGGTAGGAGAAGGATCTTCCTCCCATGGTGGATCTGTTGATGCGCGGAATTACGGCTAGGGCTTGATTGGAAGATCGTAGTTGGCGGGTGGGTGTGTAGAAGGACAGTCGTGTGTTGAGGCATTCGGGTCCTAGGTCGTAAAGGGCCTTGTGTGCATGGGTGAGGAGACGGAACGTTATTCTCTTGTTGACGGGGAGCCAGTGGAGATCCTTCAGGTGATCGGTAATGTGAGCGTGACGGGGGATGTCCAAAATGAGTCTGGCTGAGGCGTTTTGGATGCGTTGGAGTTTTTCTGAAGTTTGGCTGTGGTTCCGGCGTAAAGGGTATTTCCATAATCCAGTCGGCTGGTGACCAGTGCGTGGGTGACTGTCTTTCTTGTTTCGGTGGGGATCCAGCGGAAGATTTTTTTGATCGTGCGTAGGATGTTGAAGCATGAAGATGAGACGGCGTTGACTTGTCTGGTCATCGAGAGGGAGGAGTCTAGGATGAAGCCCAGGTTACGTGCGTGATCTGTAGGTATGGGTGCTGTGCCCAGGGCCGGTGGCCACCATGAGTCGTCCCAGGCAGAGGGGGATGATCCTAAGATGAGGACTTCCGTTTTGTCAGAGTTAAGTTTTAAACGGCTGTTCTTCATCCATACGGCTACTTCTTTCATTCCTTCGTGTAGATTGGTTTTGGCGGTGTTAGGGTCTTTGGTAAGGGAGAGGATCAGCTGGGTGTCATCTGCGTAGGAGATGATGTTGAGGTTGTGTTGGCGCGCGATGGATGCGAGGGGGCTCATGTATATGTTGAATAGGGTGGGGCTGAGTGAAGATCCTTGTGGTACACCACAGATGACTTCAGTGGCCTCTGATTTGAATGGGGGGAGGTGGACTCTCTGGGTTCTACCGGCGAGGAACGAGATGATCCAATCCAAAGCTTTTCCTTGTATTCCGACTTTGTTGAGGCGTTGTATGAGTGTGCTATGACATACTGTGTCAAAGGCGGCGAAGAGGTCGAGTAGGATGAGGGCAACTGTTTCTCCGTTGTCCAGTAGTGTTCGGATGTCGTCTGTAGCTGCGATGAGGGCGGTTTCGGTGCTGTGTTTGGCTCGGAAGCCGGACTGTGAAGGGTCGAGGGAATTGTTGGATTCAAGGAAGGCGGCGAGTTGACTATTGACGGCTTTCTCAATGACTTTGGCAGGTAATGGGAGGAGTGAGATAGGGCGGTAGTTCTTGAGTTCAGAAGGGTCTGCTGTGGGTTTCTTCAGAAGGGCGCTGAGCTCGGCATGTTTCCAGCTTTCCAGGAAGGTAGCGGAGTTGAAGGAACAGTTGATGACATCGCGGAGATGGGCTGCTTTGTTGAAGATGTGGTGGGGACATGGGTCGGTTGGTGATCCTGAGTGGATTGAGTTCATCAGGTGGATGGTGTCTTCCGTGGTGACTGGGTTCCAGGCGAAAAGGTTGTGAGAGTGCTGTTTTGGTTCGGAGGTGGGTGGAGTGGGCTGTTCATCGGATTGGTTTTCAAAGCTGTTATGTATGTCGGCGATTTTGTTGTGGAAGAAAGAGGATAAAGAGTCGCAGAGGTCTTGGGAGGGAGTGATGTCGTTGGTGCTGGCGGTGGGGTTGGTGAATTCTTTGACGATGTTGAATAGTTCCTTGCTGTTGTGGGCGTTGTTGTCGAGTCGATCCTTGAGTGCTGATTTCTTGGTGGATCGGATCAGTTGGTGGTGTTTGCGGGTGGCGTCCTTGAAGGTGGTCAGGTTGTCAGAGGTGGGGTTTTTTCTCCAGGTTTTCTCGAGGGAACGACATAACTTCTTGGATTTCTTAAGGTCATCGTTGAACCAGGGGGCCTTTTTGCAGCCTTGTTTGATCTGATGGTTTTTCAAGGGTGCTAATGCGTCGGCGCTGTGGGTGATCCATTGTGTGAGTTTTATGGCAGCTTGGTTTGGGTCCGATGATATGGCCGGAGGGTTTTGGTTTAGCGATGTGAAGAGTTGGTCGGTGGTGATTTTGTTCCAGTTTCTTCGAGGAATAGGTTGTGGGGGGTTGTGGGTCGTGGTCTTGTTGTAGCTGAAGTGAACGCAGCTGTGGTCCGTCCAGTGGAGAGCTGTGGTGTGATCGAAGGAGATGTGTTTGCTGGAGGTGAAGATAGGGTCTAGCGTGTGTCCGGCAAGGTGGGTGGGGGTGTCAACAAGTTGTTTGAGACCGAGATTGGCCAGGTTGTCCAGAAGGGTGGTGGTGTTGCTGTCACTTTTCTTTTCCAGGTGGAAGTTGAGGTCTCCCAGTAGAATGTAGTTCTCGGAGGTGAGGGCATGTGAGCTGATGAAGTCGGTAATGTCTTCGTTGAATTGTGTGCGGGTTCCTGGTGGTCTGTAGATGAGGGTGCCTCTGAGTGTGGTCCTGGGGTCGGTGTGGATCTGGAAATGAAGGTGTTCGGCGGTCGCGAGGTTATCGAAGTTTTCAAATAGAAATAAGATGTCCTGGACCGCGCCAACCAAGCGGGAGGAGGAAAACCAAACGGGAGGAGGAAAACCAAAAGAAGTTTTCAAATAGAAATAAGATGTCCATTGGTGATATTGATAAGGAGACATTAGTAAGGAGAATCTTAGTTCCTCAGCATAACAGGGGTTGATGGTTAATGTTCTATAGTGATGCTTCCAGGAGAGGCGCAGACTGTACCGAGTTGGTTTAGGACTATCACTGGGCAACCTCTTTTTATGCAGGCTCCGTCATTTCATTGGTGGTGCTTTGCGGGGAGGGCAGAGGTGATAGCAGGCGTGGGTTGTCTCTTATGGACTATAGTGAAGGAAGTGCTTTGCCTTCTAACCCTTCTAGCGAGGAGATCACCCTTCGATTGACATGTGCTTGAAGAGTGACCACGCCTGCTGCGACCTCACCGCTGGATGACCTTGGGTCAGCATTAGCAGTAATGGGAAAGTTGCTTTTGGAAGGGGACCCACCACTGTCTTGGCCTCTCAGCAATCTCACTATTGGAATCGGATGGGGGGGTGTCGATTTCTTTGTTTGGGTTACTTTTCTGAAAGTGTCACACAATGTTTTAAGCACCTGCTCAACGCCTTTCCATAGGTGACTTAACAGTGGATTCTTCATAGGGGCATTATGCAACTCTCCCTGTTATGTTGGCAGTGTGGGGATTTTCAGGCAAAGGCACTAAAATGCATCAGTGTTAAATGATAAACCCAAGGACACCTGAAGGAAATATAGACACCTTGTATTATTCGCTACCACAGGATGCACAGCTAGTTAAACACCGCTGGCTAGCTCAGGATGGCAATAACACTAAGAATTGTCTTGGTTTGTTACAAGGAAATACAAATTTATTAAAGACATGGAGGTGGAGATTATAGGTACTCCCACCTTTTCCTTTGGACTCTTTTCCGGCAGGTGGTGTTGTACCTTACCTTTTGTGGTCCATTTTTCATTTGGTTGTATTTCCATGTGTGCAACGCTTTCCAGAGTATACTTCCCTCTACTGTAATGTTTCTTTGCCTTTTCTCATGACATAGGGCTTCCATGCCACCCTTTTAATTCAGAATTTTTTCTTTTTTTCACTTCCAGTCTAATGGCTTTGCCTCAACTGGCTGCACCCTGAAACCCTGGACAGTCTGTATAAGTTCCATAATAGTTCTCCATTCGGGGAGGAAGAAAGCAATGCCCTTTCCCACTACCACTGGAGGAAGAAGAGGTGGAGGGATAGACAAGCATTTGCAAAGCCAGCAGGTCTTGTCTTTGTGATCAATTTATTTGGCAATAGATGATACTGCAGGAGTGAGATTTGAATGCACTATAGTAGTCGTCACAAGAGCTAGTGGGTGCAGGCCAATATTGATTTTACACGTGAAGATTTTTTAGGACAATGGAGAATGTTGAATTCTAAACAACAGCCAGAACTTTACACACTCTTATTAGCATTACAAGGCCAGCCCAGCTCACAAGATAATTACATACATGAAGAATCACAGCTGCCCAGTGCTGAAATTGGAACCGCTTAATCCGGGAACCCATAAATTAGTGGTCAAGGTGAGCAACAAAAGGAGGCAGATTTGCAAGAGGCAGAGTCTTTGAATAGCAGTTTGAAAGGAGAAACATGGTAGTCAATCTATTCTGGCTTAATAAGTTGCAACGTCTATATTTTAAAATATCTTATGGGGTTAAAGCTCCAGCTGCAGAGATCTTTGTGTGCTCAAATTTCATGGACTAACAACAATGGTCATATAACTATGGTAGTTAATGCACTTGCTGGAGAGATCTGTGTATTGTTTAGTCACAGTTTTGACTCAAGTAAAGTCAGGTCAAACAAGCTTTATTCGGATCATACAAAATGTTCGTAAAAGCATACTATACAAAAATACTCGGCCAACATGCAGCTATTTGTTTGAACTGCATTTTTTGCACTGTTCCTGTTTTTAAAGAGAAAGAAGCATACATTTATTAAAGTTCCTTACTGTATGCCTACTATTCTACTTTTAACTTTACACTTGTTCACTTTTTTTTTTCACTGCACTCAATCCCATTGAGTGATCCCACGCATGGTCTATCGAGCAATTGTGGGCTTTGTTCCCTGGCCGACAAGGTGGGGTGTAAGGTATCTCAATTCTCCAGAGGTACCCCATCCCAACCTTTTGGATGACCAAATGATAAGATTATGAGATCACTCACAAGACATTGATGGGAATCCATCTCTGGTCCTTGGGTCTTACCTACCTTTGCTGGGAAGAGAATGCGTTGGACAGTATTGTGGACATAGTAATTTTTTGTCATGTCTTTTAATGAGCACCTGTAAGCAATTGAGAGTATTTGTTTGACTCTACTACTAGACCCCCAGGTTTCGAGTGTTATTTAACAAGTTTAAAGAGGCCATACTTATTAAACCATGTATATATGGAGTTCCAGTTTCCCTGTGCAAGATAATTGAAGGTGTAGCAACAGGGACAGCTAACAGGCGTCTTAAAAAGTTGTTTTCAAGGATATGTAATGGCGAGGTATCAATCTGACCCCATAGGGCCCCCCGTAACAACTCCCTGTAATACACTTCGCTCCGTACAATTTAAGAATCTCCCGAACCGGTTTATGACCAATTTTTTGGGAGAATCTGAAAATGGCCTTCACTATTTTCATAAATTTCAACTTACATAGGGTTACGTGTGTATTCCAATTACCCTTACTATTAAAAAGTATCCCTAAGTAAGAAAATGTGAATGTTCTCTCTATTAATGTCCCATTGATAAAATGAGATTTTGTTTTAATGTTCCTTTTACCACAGGACATAACCAGCGTCTTACTCAGGTTAATTTTCAAATGTTTCTCAGTCATAAAACTTGCAAAATTATCCATCAGAGTCTGTAGGCCGTTAGCTGTCCTAGAAATCAGGACAGCATCATCGGCATACAGTAATAGGGGTGTGGCCCGCTTGCCAATCATTGGAACATCTACCCCACTGTTCTGTAATAAAATGTCAACACCATTTATATAAAGTGAAAACAGGAGGGGGGCAAGAGTACAGCCCTGTCTTACTCCGCGGGTGATTTTAAAGTGCTTTGTGCATTCCCCGTGTATTCCATAGCGTATCTTTGCGGACAGCTGAGCGTAGATCTGAAATAGGAAACCAATAATATCTTCCGGGGCACCTATTCCTCTCAATGTCTCCCATAGCTTTGAGTGATTCACCAAGTCGAAAGCACTTGATAAATCAACAAAGCAAAGGTGGAGGGAGCCCTCCCTCGTGAGGGTATATTTTCCTATTATTAGTTCCAAATTCAGGCACTGCTCAATCGTACCAACACCACGTCTAAAACCATACTGAGCTATAGATAAAATATTATTTTCGTTTGACCATTGCTCTAACCTGGCCAGCAACATTCGGCCCATGACTTTAGACATTGAGTCAAGCAAGGATATTGGGCGATAGCAACTAGCACTGCTTCTGTCACCCTTTTTAAAAATGGGGACTATCAGGCTCTCAGCCCATGTGGCCGGTATCACCCCGTCAGTTGTTGCATTAAAGAATTTAAACAAAACGGGTATCCAGAAGTCCATATTGTGTTTAAATACATCAATTGGGACTCCACCGGGGCCTGCAGCCTTACCACTGGGGCTATTCTTAAGGGCTGTTCTGATTTCATCTTGAGTTATGCACCCTACATTAGTTTTATTTACGGTTATGACAATTTTATCCTGATTATTCAAAATACCCTGTTTGGATTAGTTAAAAATTGCTTCGAAATGGGTTAACCATTCCTCGGGGGTCACTACTGTATCAATCTTTGCTGAATGAACCTCTTTGAAGAAGGGTTGATCCAAAGTTTTCCCAGAAAAGGACCGAATCTTTAAGGTCGGCGGCTTTAATTAGATTCTCCCACGCGTTTTCCCTTATCTCCGATTTTCTCTGTTTATGGGCTTCTTTATATAATTTTCGTAGGGTACTAATCTCCTCCCTATTACGCGGGATCGTTTTTAATGCCGACTTTAAATCTCTATTTAATCTAGAACATTGGTTATCAAACCATCTTGGGGAATGTGATATCGTTTTCTTACTTTTCCTTAGTAAGTTATCTGAAATTACAGTAGAGATAGATTGAAAGGCCTTAACAATATCAAAGCTGCTTGTGGATTCATCCAAACAAGTACCAATATGATCTTTGATTTTTAGTAGGATTCTGTTTGTAAAGACTTCTGGGTCCACGACTGCCCATTTAATTGAAATCCCTTTTTCCCACTGTGTTTTTATGTCCGCTTCGTGGATACCTGATTGAAATTGTTTACTAAGGGAGGTTCTTAAGATTATTAATACTGGATGGTGATCACTCAATAGGCTTGGGGAAACAAAACATTCTAATATTAAGGTCCTCCGGTTTATTGAAGTGATTAAATGATCGATACATGAGGGCGACCTTGCTTCTTCAAATGTATAGATATTATCTCTGTTTTCCCGTCTACTTCCTTTTAAAACCTTCTCTGTAATTTCCAGGTTATGCTTCGACATAACATAGTTTATATTTTCACCATAGTTGTTATGTGGGAAATGTACGGGAGCACTACCTAGTTCTCCTTCGTAACCACATTGAATTCCTGCTATAGATCACATGGTTCTAAGTTAAAATCTCCCGCCCAAATTAGGGAGCAGTCCCGACCTACAATCTTCATGAAGTCCGTCAGCTCATTATCCAGTGATACAATGACCTCATGTCTAGAAGCATTAAAAATTTTATTATTAAAATTAATAACTGTAATATCCTGTAATCCTTCTGTGGAAAAAAATAGAAACTGGAAATTCGGCGACTTGGTATAGTATTTTTTTAAAGTCAGCCTAGAAGACAATGAAATAAGTACTGCTAAACCACCACTAGCCCTGCCTGCCTTTGATGGAATAGCATTGGTTGCAATAGTCTTGAACCCGTTTACTAAGAAAGCATCTGTAAGCCATGTCACCTGTATTAAAACCATATCACAATGTTCAAAACTTTTAAACCAGTTTACATCCTGCAATTTATTCCTAGCCCCCGCTACGTTGCATGTCATTATATGTAAACATTCAAACTGTGATTGACTCGGACAATTTAACTCAGCTTCTGTTATAGGCCTTCTTTTGTGTCCCACTATACTAACTTCACTCGAACTCCTCCCCGCATCCTCTGGAATATCTAACTGGGTGGACAAGGTAGTCATGGGGGACAGGGGTAACTGAGCGACATGATTCTCCAGCGGAGTTGGACTTAAAAGATGTAGTCAATCGCAACAGTCTAACCCAGACAATGGAGCGAATCTGTTACCTAGATTTAAAAGAGGTAATCTCTGGGTAAATCCCTGTGGTGCTCTCTGGTTATTTTGTACCCGCAACATCCCCCATCCATTCTGAATAATAAAAAAAACAAAGGTAAAAGGCCAATTTTATCGGTACTAAACTCTGAATTGGTACTCCCCAGACGATTCAACAGAAGTCCCACAACTCGCTCATAATTGAAGTTTGCGACTATACAGTCCCCTCCTCCTTCCTTCCTTGAGTGCCCAATCCAAGCGCAGCATCTAGCCATTATCATATCGTTACAAATATTCAGATCCCACACCCCCACATCCTTCAAATGATTGGAAAACCAATGCATGGTTTTAGCCATCAATTGATCAGTGGTTTCCGTCTGGCCCTCCCGTAAAACTGGGTCGTTCCGCAGTACCACTACCAGCGGATAAGCTGCTGGGGGGAGATGTAAAACCTGGGAGCCCTCTAGGGCTACACTATGATCCTTACCCCTTGGCGTCTGTTGCAATTCCTGATGCCGAGCCCCCGATATTAAACCAGGTAAATCCTCCCCCATGAGCCTCGCACTTGGTCCACATGCCCTCCTTCCCTGAGCACATGAGCTGGCCTGAATGTGTCTACTCGAGTTAATCCCTGGCTGGCTTGCATCATCAGCAACATTCACTCGGCCAGCATTATAATTACCAACAACATCTACATTCCTTCCAGACACATTTGATGTTAAAGGTATTTGCCTTACTGCAAGGGAATTAGGGGAGGGGGGTTTCCAGATACCACATTGCTAGATTCATTGGGTCTATTAACCATTGTCCTTTTCCTAGGTTCTAAAGAACCCTCCAGATCACCAAGATTCGGCATAACCTTTGATTCAAAGGCGATTAGTCTATCCTCTATTTTGAACAGCCTATACAAAATTGGGGACAAAGACGTTGTAATTAAGTTTTCCAATCTAAACCACATAGAATCAAAAGTTTTTACATGAGGGTCGTCTGGAGCATCTGAATTCGATTCACTAAACAAATTTGACAGAATTGGCTAGGAGTCCGCCATTACGGGGGACTGAAATGCTGTATTCCCTCCGTTTTTATTTGGGTTCTTTATTTTTGCCGGTTTCTGTCTCTGTGGCCCTCCACCCCGCTTCCTCTTTTGCGAAGAGTCTTGGTTTACAGCTGGGGTGATGATTTTACCATGGTGGGCAGATCTTGTGGCGATACGTGAGGGCTGAATACTTTGGGTATTTTCGATGACCACTACAACCGGTTCAGCGGATTGTAAACATTTTGAGCTCCCTGTCCACCTTGTACCTCCAGTGATATGTTAGAAGACAATCCCGGATCGCCTCCTTCAACAAGGGGATCGGTGTCAACAACCAGGGAGCGATCCGAAGTGCGTGCAGAAGCTATAGCACCCAGGGATGATCGTTTCACTGCTTGAATATCCTGAGATAGACGAGGTTCTGTCAGTGCTATCTCGTGGGCGAGGACAGAGCTAGCTCTGATTAGAAACTGATCCAAAGTCCCCGCAATACTACCAGTAGGCTGTGCGGTTCTTCCCTTGCCCTCACGCGGGTTCATTCTCTCTGTAGTTCTTAGAGTGACTAGCGGGTCCGAATAAATTACAATTATATAGATTCAGCCACCCTAATTGATTATACCTTCTCTGGGGCCGACCATATAACAAATTTAAACTGACCTTGTGATGTTGACCGGCTTAGAGGGATGGGCCCTGCCTGGCCTCGTCTGGTCTCGAACGGGCTCAAACGGGCCTGCCCTTGGCCCGCGCGCGTCCCACACAGCGGGTGCCGCGAGGAGCTAAATAGGCGGCGGGGAGGGGCTAATGCGCCTCTGGTGCTCTCTGCACTGGACTTCTGGGGCCTGTAGTCCACCTCCTGGGCCAAAAACACTCCAACAAGCGTCCCGGTCTCCTGGTTACAATCACTCCCGCCGCGAGGAGCTACATAGGCGGCGGGGAAGGGCTAATGCGCCGCTGGTGCGCTTGGCGCTGGGCTTCTGGTGCCTGTAGTCCGCCTCCTGGACCAACAATACTCCAACAAGCGTCCCGGTCTCCTGGTCACAATCACTCCCGCTGCGATGCGGCACCCTATATTTTAAAATATCTTATGGGGGTTAAAGCACCAGCTGCAGAGATCTTTGTGTGCTCAGTAAATATCATGGACTAACAACAATGGTCATATAACTATGGTGGTTAATGCACTTGCTGGAAAGATCTGTGTATTGTTTAGTCACAGTTTTGACTCATAAAGTAGCAGAGAGCAGGGCCAGACTGGTGGGCTGAGAGTGTGGGGGCTGGTTTTGGAGCAGTGGAGTCCCTTTTGTTACAGGGTGCGGTTTTGAGGCAGTGCTTCAAAACCGGCTCACTGTAACAAATGCAGCAGCAGTGCAGCACACTGGCATCCGCCACCCGCTGGGCACCCAGTGGCCAGTCCAGATGAATTGCCAGGGCTGGTATGTGTTCCCAGTCCGGCCCTGACAGAGAGGGTTAATGTGTCTCCTGCAAAGCCAGGAGTAACATGCAGATGACACATTATTATTTTATGTAGATAGGTAAGTGGGTCACTGCCGTTGACACAGAGATCCTTTTATTCCATGCAGTTCATAAACTGCGATATAGCACAGTGAGCTATGAACTGGCATCCAAGATCTGCAGGCAAGACCTGGGTTAAAAACGGTATTGATTTTTTGCAATCTGTTATTATGATCCTGCTAAAAAGGGTTTCTTAGGGTAGTAATAAAAGACAACACCAAGCACTTCCTTACTTTTTAAATCCTGACTTTGTGTTTCAATCTTGTCATATAATTCCTAAAAGTAAAGACTATGTGTGACTCCTACATCGTGAAACCCTCTTTGTCTCATGTAACATCCTGTACAGTGGTTTACACTGCACAGTTGTATGTCCTATTGTCAGTGTATAATGTATGCGAGTGATGTAAAGCACTCTGACACCCTGCAGTGGGACAAAGTGCCATACAAGTATTGAATGAAAAAATTACCTAGTGCTATTTAAATAAATTGAAAGTCATGTAAATACCCATACATGCTGATACATTGACTTTCTTACCGGAGGATGTTTAATAATAATTAAATCAAACAAGATGTTATGACGATAAAGGAGGTTGACTAGATGTCTGGTGTGCTTTATAGTAATAACCACTTTTGCAAACTATACCTATGGCTCTAATGACACTAACTGTAAGGAGGATGATATTTTTAAGCATAAAAAAGTAAATAGAATAAACATTTGCTCGTGGAATGTTGTGGGGTGGCAAGTTTTGCAGGAGCCACAGAAGACATCATTTGTGAATAGGTTTGATAGTGTATGTGTTGAAGCCTGGATGAGCTTGGACAGGTTATAGAAGCTTTTCTATCCGGCAGTCAAAACATCGCCCAAGATAAGCCTGATGGGTGGTATGGGTGTCTTAATATCAACTAATTTGCTAATGGAAAGCCACAGAGATTTTTTGACAATTGAATATTTACATTCAACTGTGCAGGGTCGGACTGGCCTATGGGGCAATCAGGCAGTACCCAAAGGGCTGGCTTGACAGTCAAGTTGTCCAAACCGGCTTTTTTGGCTGTATATGGGCTTGTTTTATGATCTGCTGGGCCATTTTTTGCTGTTGGTTTACCGGATATTAAAATAAACATTGTCTGTAGCAATCTCAAACCCATGCAGTCTCCCAAACCTTGCAAAACACTTATGCTGCGTGTCTTTGCATGCTCAACACTGCTCCAATTTGCAAACACGGGACACTTTTTTTAGCTATATTATTCACTAACGAGGGACACTTTTATTTTGCCGCCCAGGACTATTTTCTCTACCAGTCAGACCCTGCACCTTGGGTAAAGCAACATGGTATCATGGCAAAATACCATTTGCTCATCAGTCGCAATAATAACAGTCAGCTTCCATCTAAAGCTGACGTTTCTTACATTAGTTGATGAATGGCTCTCGCAACAAAATCAGTAATGAGAACCAAACTAAAACAAGCATTAGAAATGCAATAGGTCTCGGATTTATTTGAGTTAGAGGAAATGGCATTGTAAATGGCAATGTCTTTTCACCATGTGTTATGGAGTGTATGTATGTAGTGTGTAATGGAATTATGTGGTTTGGATTGGAATTGTAGCAATGGTAGCATGCTGAGCTTTAGATGATTATGTTAAAAGTAAAGTTTGCAATACTGCTATTGGTACAATAGTTAATTGTGGATTCGTTAACAATTGATGTGTGTAGAGATGGCTGTTGGTGTGCACTGACACTCACACACCCTCAGCCTCATACCACCTCACACGCACACACCGTCACCATAACACCCCAGCCTCATACCACCTCACACGCACACACCTTCACAATCACCCCCCACACGCCATCAAAAAACACACACCCTCACACCACCTCACACCCGCTCACCCTCACACACAATCACACTCACACACCCTTACACACCCTCAATCACATTCTCAAAAGTCACACACACTCTCACACTCACACACCCTATCAGCATCACACATCCTATCACAATCAATCACCCTTTTCAGACTCACTCACCCTCACACTCTCTTACATTCATATCCTAACACCCTCAAACTCAAACACCAACACTCACCCTCACACAACCTCTCACCCTCACACAACCTCTCACCATCACACACACTCACACACTCTCACCCTCACACAACCTCTCACCATCACACACACTCACACACACTCTCACCCTCACACAACCTCTCACCATCACACACACTAACACACACGCTCCCCCTCACACACCCTCACAAAATCACAGCCCCTCACCCTCACACCCCCTCAAATCATGCCTCAACCGACTGCACACCACACACTGCTACATCCCTCACACTGAAAGAAGACGCAGACTGCTGCACACCTCACAATGCTGCACACATCACACTGATGCACGCTGCAGAATTACTCATTCTACTGCATAAGTCACGATGCTCACTCTGCACTCGCGCTCACACTCTGCATTCACACTCTGCACTCACACTCTGCACTCACACTCTGCGCTCACACTCTGCACTCTGCACTCTGCACTCACTCTACACTCGCACTCTGCACTCACACTCTGCACTCACACTCTGCACTCACACTCTGCACTCACACTCAGCACTCACACTCTGCACTCACATTCTGCACTCACACTCTGCACTCACACTCTGCACTCTGCACTCACTCCTGCACTCACTCTCCCTCTGCACTCACTCTCACTCTGCACTCACTCTGCACTCACTCTGCACTCACTCTGCACTCATACTCACTCTGCACTCATACTCACTCTCACTAACTCACTCTGCACTCACTCACTCTGCACTCACTCTGCACTCACACTCACTCTGCACTCACACTCTGCACTCACACTCTGCACTCACACTCTGCACTCACACTCTGCACTCACACTCACTCTGCAATCACACTCACTCTGCACTCACTCTGCACTCACTTTGCACTCACTCTGCACTCACGAACTCACTCACTCTGCACTCACTCACTCTGCACTCACACTCACTCTGCACTCACTCTCACTCTGCACTCACTCTGCACTCACTCTGCACTCACTCTGCAATCATCTGCAATCACTCTGCAATCACTCACACTCTGCACTCACACTCTGCACTCACACTCTGCACTCACACTCTGCACTCACTCTCACTCTGCACTCACTCTCTGCATTCAGTCGTTGCTCCTAAAGAACAGGACCTATGCTTAATCCACCCTACGTGAAGTTAAGAGATACGAAGGTGTCACACCCCCGTCCTGTTTGCATTTGGAGAAGCAGCTCGTCAGTCTGCCTGTCTTGGGTTTGATTGATGTACTGGCTCGAGATTAGATGCACAGTTGAAGCTCCAAAGATAAATGTTTGCCTCTCTGTCAATCATATGAAAAATAGGCCGGCAACGTGTTCCTTGTAGTTTGGAGTGCAGAAGTGATTTAAAGCGCATAGAAGGTGTGTACCGCGCACTAGAGAAGATGCTCGAAACAGGACCATATCTCCTCACCGCAAATCCTAGCTCTGTTATTCAAGGTGTTTGAAAATTAGCATTCGTGTAGCGCTTCAAACGACTGGCGTGGCTCCGCCACAAAACTTACCTCTGGTATTCAAGGTGTGTGTACATTAGCATTCGTGTAGCGCTTCAAGCTAGGGGCATGGCTTCGCCACAAAACTTACCTCTGGTATTCAAGGTGTGTGTACATTAGCATTCGTGTAGCGCTTCAAACTAGGGGCGTGGCTTCGCCACAAAACGTACCTCTGGTATTCAGGTGTGTTTTTTAATGTAGGATTTGTATAGCTCTTCACACTACAGGCGTGGCTTTGGAGCGGTGTACTCTAAGAGGCTCTCGGGTTCTGTATGTGCTTTGGTGTGCTGACTTTGGAACGCTTTGAGTGTTGTGTGCTAGGGCAGATGTTGCTGCCGTTGTATCACTGCAGGAGTGCTGCGCTTAGACACGAGCATGGCTCAGTAGGGGGTGCAGTGCCAGTGGCATAGCTAGACCTTTAGCCGCCCGTGGCGGTCCCTGCATGGGCCGCGCTGCGACAGCTGCAGGTAAGGGGCCGCTGGCGATTCCTACATTTGCCGCCCCTCGATGGCCATACAACTTGTGCCTCTCGAGGCGGACCACCCCCCTCTCCACCCCTTTCTACTCCACTGTGCAGAGTTTCGTGCTTTAGTAACTATTCGAAAATGCTCACATTACTACAATTTCCTTCACTCTGCACAGCGTCGGATCATCTTAATGATTGGCTCCCATGAGTGTTCATCCGGAAGTTCATGCTGCACCGGTTTCTTTCTGGTTGTGGAACTCACTTGGACCCTAGCGGAAAAATCTTTTTCCTTTGTAAATCAAACTTTTCAAAGGCGGGTTTAGGATGCGACCAGCGAAGACTGTTGCTAAGCGAGCGGCAGAAGCGGCTTTAGGCATGAACGGCTTCTAGACAGTTTACATCAGATGCAAAAAAATAAAAAATTCCACCCTGCGCAGCTCGCATATATCTTCAATTATCTCGGCCGTCACGGAAGAGATAATTGAGGACATATGGCCTTCTGGTGCGCGTAACAGACACCAATAGGCCATAGGCGGAGCTACACGACCGCCTATGGCCTATTGCGTGATCTATTTCAAAAGCACACGCACGCAAAGGCCAATAGGAATGCATCTAGGACAAAACACGCACGAGCAGCGTGGAATTCCTAGGTCCATTTTGAGAAGCCCTCAGAAAAGGACTCTGGGCTACGCCCACACTGCTGACTCAGTGTAGGCTAGGCCCGAGCCCTAAAAATACCCATCCGAACTGCACAGACTTAGCTCTGCACTCACACTCTGCACTCTCACTCGGCATTCACACTCACTCTGCACTCACACTCACTCTGCACTCACATTCACTCTGCACTCACTCTCACTCTGCACTCACTCTCACTCTGCACTCTGTACTCACTCTGCACTCACTCTGCACTCACTCTGCACTCGCACTCACTCTGCTCTCACTCTGCACTCCCTCTGCACTCATTCTGCACTCACACTCACTCTGCACTCACTCTGAACTCACTCTCACTCTGCACTCACTATCACTCTGCACTCACTCTGCACTCACACTCACTCTGCACTCACTCTGTACTCACTTTGCACTCACACTCACTTTGCACTCACTCTGCACTCACTCTGCACTCACACTCACTCTGCACTGACACTCCCTCTGCACTCACTCTGCACTCACACTCACTCTGCACTCACTCACTATGCACTCACTCTGCACTCACACTCACTCTGCACTCACTCTGCACTCACTCACTTTGCACTTACTCACTTTGCACTCACTCTGCAGTCACTCTGCACTCACTCTGCACTCACTCACTCTGCACTCACTCTGCACTCACTCTCACTCTGCACTCACTCACTCTGCACTCACTCTGCACTCACACTCACTCTGCACTCACACTCATGTTGCACTCACACTTACTCTGCACTCACTCACTCTGCACTCACTCTGCACTCACACTCACTCTGCACTCACTCACACTGCACTCACCGTGCACTCACTCACTCTGCACTCACTCTGCACTCACACTCACTCTGCACTCACTCACTCTGCACTCACTCACTCTGCACTCACTCTGCACTCATACTCACTTTGCACTCACTCTGCACTCACACTCACTCAGCACTCACACTCACTCTGCACTCACACTCACTCTGCACTCACTCTGCACTCACTCTGCACTCACACTCACTCTTCACTCACTCTGCACTCACACTCACTCTGCACTCACTCTGCACTCACTCACTTTGCACTCACTCCCTTTGCACTCACTCTGCACTCACTCTGCACTCACTCTGCACTCACTCACTCTGCACTCACTCCGCACTCACACTCACTCTGCACTCACTCTGCACTCACTCACTCAGCACTCACACTCACTCTGCACTCTCTCTGCACTCACACTCACTCACTCTACACTCACTCACTCTGCACTCACTCTACACTCACACTCACTCTGCACTCACTCACTCTGCACTCACTCTGCACTCAATCTGCACTCACACTCACTCTGCACTCACTCACTCTGCACTCACACTGCACTCACTCTGCACTCACACTTACTCTGCATTCACTCACTCTGCACTCACTCTGCACTCACTCTGCACTCACTCTGCACTCACACTCACTCTGCACTCACTTTGCACTCACTCTGCACTCACACTCACTCTGCACTCACTCTGCACTCACACTCACTTTGCACTCACTCTGTACTCACTCTGCACTCACACTCACTCTGCACTCACTCTGCACTCACACTCACTCTGCACTCACTTTGCACTCACTCTGCACTCACACTCACTCTGCACTCATACTCACTTTGCACTCACTCTGCACTCACACTCACTCTGCGCTCACTCTGCACTCACTCTGCACTCACACTCACTCTGCACTCACTCTGCACTCACACTCACTCTGCACTCACTCTGCACTCACTCCCTTTGCACTTACTCACTTTGCACTCACTCTGCACTCACTCACTCTGCACTCACTCTGCACTCACACTCACTCTGCACTCACTCACTCTGCACTCACTCTGCACTCACACTCACTCTGCACTCACACTCACTCTGCACTCACACTTACTATGCACTCACTCACTCTGCACTCACTCTGCACTCACTCTGCACTCACACTCACTCTGCACTCACTCACACTGCACTCACTCTGCACTCACTCACTCTGCACTCACTCTGCACTCACACTCACTCTGCACTCACTCACTGCACTCACTCACTCTGCATTCACTCTGCACTCACTCTGCACTCATACTCACTTTGCACTCACTCTGCACTCACACTCACTCTGCACTCACTCTGCACTCACATTCACTCTGCACTCACTCTGCACTCTCTCTGCACTCACACTCACTCTGCACTCACTCTGCACTCACACTCACCCTGCACTCACTCTGCACTCACTCACTTTTCACTCACTCAGTCTGCACTCACTCTGCACTCAGTCTGCACTCACTCTGCACTCACACTCACTCTGCACTCACACTCACTCTGCACTCACTCTGCACTCACTCTACACTCACACTCACTCTGCACTCACTCACTCTGCACTCAATCTACACTCACTCACTCTGCAGTCACTCTACACTCACACTCACTCTGCACTCACTCACTCTGTACTCACTCTGCACTCACTCTGCACTCACTCTGCACTCACACTGCACTCACACTTACTCTGCATTCACTCACTCTGCACTCACTCTGCACTCACTCTGCACTCACACTCAATCTGCACTCACTTTGCACTCCCTCTGCACTCACACTCACTCTGCATTCACTCTGCACTCACACTCACTTTGCACTCACTCTGCACTCTCACTCACTCTGCACTCACTCTGAACTCACTCTGCACTCACACTCACTCTGCAGTCACTCTGCACTCACTCTCACTCTGCAGTCACTCTGCACCCACACTCACTCTGCACTCACTCTGCACTCACTCTGCACTCACACTCACTCTGCACTCACTCTGTACTCACTCTCACTCTGCACTCACTCACTCTGCACTCACACTCACTCTGCACTCACTCACTCTGCACTCACTCTGCACTCACTCTGTACTCACTCTGCGCTCACTCTGCACTCACACTCACTCTGCACTCACTCACTCTGCACTCACTCTGCACTCACTCCGCACTCACACTCACTCTGCACTCACTCTGCACTCACTCATTCTGCACTCACTCTGCACTCATACTCATTCTGCACTCACTCTGCACTCACACTCACTCTGCACTCACTCTGCACTCACACTGTTATTCAAGGTGTTGCTGCCGTTGTATCACTGCAGGAGTGCTGCGCTTAGACACGAGCATGGCTCAGTAGGGGGTGCAGTGCCAGTGGCATAGCTAGACCTTTAGCCGCCCGTGGCGGTCCCTGCATGGGCCGCGCTGCGACAGCTGCAGGTAAGGGGCCGCTGGCGATTCCTACATTTCTCGCCCCTCGATGGCCATACAACTTGTGCCTCTCGAGGCGGACCACCCCCCTCTCCACCCCTTTCTACTCCACTGTGCAGAGTTTCGTGCTTTAGTAACTATTCGAAAATGCTCACATTACTACAATTTCCTTCACTCTGCACAGCGTCGGATCATCTTAATGATTGGCTCCCATGAGTGTTCATCCGGAAGTTCATGCTGCACCGGTTTCTTTCTGGTTGTGGAACTCACTTGGACCCTAGCGGAAAAATCTTTTTCCTTTGTAAATCAAACTTTTCAAAAGCGGGTTTAGGATGCGACCAGCGAAGACTGTTGCTAAGCGAGCGGCAGAAGCGGCTTTAGGCATGAACGGCTTCTAGACAGTTTACATCAGATGCAAAAAAATAAAAAATTCCACCCTGCGCAGCTCGCATATATCTTCAATTATCTCGGCCGTCACGGCAGAGATAATTGAGGACATATGGCCTTCTGGTGCGCGTAACAGACACCAATAGGCCATAGGCGGAGCTACACGACCGCCTATGGCCTATTGCGTGATCTATTTCAAAAGCACACGCACGCAAAGGCCAATAGGAATGCATCTAGGACAAAACACGCACGAGCAGCGTGGAATTCCTAGGTCCATTTTGAGAAGCCCTCAGAAAAGGACTCTGGGCTACGCCCACACTGCTGACTCAGTGTAGGCTAGGCCCGAGCCCTAAAAATACCCATCCGAACTGCACAGACTTAGCTCTGCACTCACACTCTGCACTCTCACTCGGCATTCACACTCACTCTGCACTCACACTCACTCTGCACTCACATTCACTCTGCACTCACTCTCACTCTGCACTCACTCTCACTCTGCACTCTGTACTCACTCTGCACTCACTCTGCACTCACTCTGCACTCGCACTCACTCTGCTCTCACTCTGCACTCCCTCTGCACTCATTCTGCACTCACACTCACTCTGCACTCACTCTGAACTCACTCTCACTCTGCACTCACTATCACTCTTGTTGGACAGGCCACATGAAGGGCTCGCTCCCTCCCCGCAGGACAGGGCCCGGGCCACCGTCAGCACCATTGCCCGGCCCAGCCGCCATCTTGGACACGGCACCACGCGGCTGCGCGGCCTCAGCCCGACCCCAACCCTGGGCCTGGCCAGGCCCCGACATCCCGGCACCACCCTCCACCCAGGAGGTGAACGGCCCACTTGGCAGGTCAATGAGAGTACGAAGTGTCGATGGCTCTCCCCCGCCAGGTGCCGAGCACCCCCAGCCTCCTCGGGCGCTGGCTCCACCCCCCTGCTGGGTGTCTGGACTCCCTCATCCCAGACCTCCCGACCTCCAAGAGCGAGGGTCCGGACATCAAAGGGCGCCAGACCTATAACCGAGGCAGCCCCAGGACAGGAAGGCAGTTGTATCCTGGAGTCGAGAGACACCGCGACGAACTCATCCTTGACGGACTGTTGGCGCTGCCACAGCCCTGCCTTGTGAACTATTGTCCTGCCTGCTGGCGCTGCCGCGGCCCTCTGCAACCTGCATTCTCGTGGGACCTGCTGGCGCTGCCGCGGCCCTCTGCAACCTTCATCCTCGTGGGACCTGCTGGCGCTGCCGCGGCCCTCTGCAACCTGCATTCTCGTGGGACCTGCTGGCGCTGCCGCGGCCCGTTGTAACCTTCATCCTCGTGGGACCTGCTGGCGCTGCCGCGGCCCGTTGTAACCTACATCCTCGTTGGGACCTGCTGGCGCTGCCGCGGCCCGTGCCACCTACGACCTCTTCGGGACCTGCCGGCGCTGCCGCGGTCTGACCCCTCCGAACACCGAGCTCGAGGATTGTGAGCTATCACCGTTACACACCCGTACCCGTGGGTACCAAGACTGTCCCGCTACCCCCTTCCCTTACTAGAGACTAGAATTGAGAGGATCATCGTGTCCTGATCGCCCTGTATCGTACCACTCTACTACCCGAAGTGCCTATAAAAGGCGTTACCATAAGCTTTGTGTGGTGTCCATCTGTGGGGGGGAAGTTACCTGTCTGTGCGATCACTGTGCTCGGCCGACCCTCCAGGTCCCCGTCTAACATTGGTGGCTAGCGGCGCGATCCGAACCAACGCGTACCGTACAGACAGTAACTCACCCTACGACTAAAACCACAATGACGACCAAAGAGAGCGGATCGGCGGAGAAGTTCCAGATGGAAAAGCTGGAAGAATACAACCACCGAGAGCTCAAACAATTTTGCATGGACTTAGGCATTGCTACCACCGGGCTAAGCACAAAAGAAGACTTCAAAAACGCCCTAGAGGCCTGGACAGAGACAAATACCGCAACCCCCCGGGACCCCGCAGCCCCGGAAGTCAACACCACCCGGACGGAGGAACGGAGACCAGGCCCCTCCCATGAAGAGATCCAGGAGCGGGAAAAAAATAGATTACACGAGTTAGACTTGGCACGACTCAGATTAGACGGAGAATTGAAACTGGCGGAACAAAAAATAAACTTAGAACACTTACGGCTCAGAGAAGAGCGAGAGGAAAAACAGAGACAGAGAGACCTCGAAGAAAAAAGACTGGCATACGAGCACGAGTGCAAACTAGCGGAGATAGAAATACGCAAACTGAACAAAAACCTAGGGGTGCCCGAGCAACCGCACTCCCCGGGTCCTACCGAGCAGAAGGTCCACATCCCCAAGGATGTGGTCCGGGAATATCACCGAAACGACGACATACAGCAGTGGTTCAAAGCCTATGAGATTGCCATGACCGCCCACCGGGTCGCTCGAAGTGACTGGGGAGCCGGTCTATGGGGGAGATTCGTCAACGAGGGTCGTGATGCCCTGCTGCAGCTTCCGGACCATCAAATGACGTCCTACGACCATATGAAGGCCGCCCTCCTCAGTCGATATGGACTTACACCCGAAATGTACCGCCAGAGGTTCCGCAACTGCACCCGGATCCCAGGTACGACATGGTTGGAATACGTGAACTATTTCAGCCGAGCCTTCGAGGGGTGGATCAAGGGTAACAACGTAACCACTTACGAACAACTCTTCAATCTCATTGTATGGGAGCACCTCTCCAACAACTGCTTTGTCGAGCTCAGGCAGCACCTCCTCGACAGTAAATTGACTGAACCCCGGCAGCTCGCCACCGAGGCTGACCGGTGGGAGAGCACCCGAGTGGCCCGGAGTGGGCCGAATGAGCAGAACAGAACCAACCAAGGTCACCATCGTCCCCGAGGAGGAGGAGGAGGCCCGGGCCGGGGCAGAGACGCCGCCCCGGCCGCACCCACTAACGCCACCCCGGCCCCAGCAGGCCGGGGAAACCCCCCGATGCGCCCGGGGTTCCGAGCTAACGTGACGTGTCATCGATGCCAGCGAGTCGGCCACTATGCCAGTGACCCGACCTGCCCGAAGAACCAGGTCCCCGGGCCCCGCCAGATGGCGGCCGCCGCCCTGGGAGAAGAACAAATCTCCGAAGACACGGAGACCTATGAGTCGGAGCAGTTCGAGTGGGAACCCGCCGCCATGACCCTGGCATGCCTGGGAGGAAGAGACATGGTCCCGGGGACTCCCCTACCCGCCAACACTCGGAAGTACAGCCAATGGGTGAGCATCAATGGGCGCAAGGCCGAGGCCCTGCGTGACACCGGGGCCAGTGTGACGGCCGTCCGCTGTCACCTGGTGACCCCGGAACAAATCCTACCAAACGTACTTTGCCCCGTCCGATCGGCAGACAACTCGGAGAGCCTGTGTCGGATGGCCTGCGTCCCCTTCGAATGGGGAGGAGTGTCCGGCATGCTGAAAGTAACTGTCCGTGACGATGCCCCCGTAGACTGCCTCCTGGGGAACGATCTCGAGAACTCCACGTGGGCCGCTGTGGAAAGAAGAGAGCATCTGGGGATGTTGGGTCTCCCGGACTGGGCATGCGTAACCACCCGGTCCATGGCCACCCGCACCATCCCTAGACCAGAAGAACCAGAATGGGCAGCACCTCCGCCCTCGATCACTCCAGAAGAAGACTTCCTCCAGACCGACCACCCGGACCCCACCCCAGAGGGGTCCACACAGCCCCCCGAGCTTCCCGACCTGGCTCAGTGGCGTCAAGAAGGGGGGCCCACCCAGGAACAATTCCGGCAGGAGCAAAAGACCTGCCCCTCCCTCGAGGGATTGCGACAGCAAGCGCTCGCCCAGAGCCAAGGAGACCCCACCGGGGCCCACTGGGTTTATTGGGACAATGATCTCTTGTACAGCGAACAGAAAATCGCAGAACTGGGGGCCGGGCGAGTGCTGGTGGTGCCCCTCCACTTCAGAGACTTCCTGTTGAACCTAGCCCACGATGTCCCCCTGGCCGGGCACCTGGGTCAAGACAAGACCTACCACCGCCTGGTGACTCACTTTTTTTGGCCCAAAATGAGGAACGACGTATCCAACCATTGCCGGTCCTGCCCAACCTGCCAGGCCAGTGGGAAGAGCGGCCGCAAACTCAAGGCACCCCTACAACCATTCCCCGTGGTGACCACCCCGTTCGAAAGGGTGGGAATAGACATTGTGGGGCCCCTGGACCCCCGAACAGCACAGGGACATCGCTTCATCCTGGTCCTGGTGGATCACGCTACCCGCTATCCTGAGGCGATCCCCCTTCGTACGATAACAGCCCCAGTAGTGGGTCGAGCCTTGATGGGGATCTTCTCTCGAGTGGGCTTCCCCCGAGAAGTCGTCAGCGACAGGGGTACGAACTTTATCTCAAAATACATGAAGTCCCTCTGGCAACAGTGTGGGGTCACCTACCGATTCACGACCCCCTATCACCCTCAAGGGAACGGACTGGTTGAGCGGTTCAACCGCACGCTCAAAGGGATGATTGGGGGGTTAGAAGAGCCCCTCCGTCGCCAGTGGGATGTGCTACTACCGTGCCTTCTCTTTGCCTACCGAGAAGTCCCCCAGAAGTCCCTCGGCTTCAGCCCTTTCGAACTCTTGTATGGACACCCGGTGCGAGGCCCGCTCAGCCTAGTCAAAGAAGGCTGGGAAATGCCCCCTCTAAAGAACCCTCCAGATGTTTTCAAGTACCTCCTAACCCTCCGCAACCAGACCAGAAGGTTCAGAGAGATGGCAAAAGCAAACCTGGAGGCCAGTCAGGAGGACATGAAAAAGTGGTACGATAGAAATGCATCCTCCATCGAATTTGAACCCGGTCAACAAGTGTGGGTAATGTCTCCCACCGAACCATGCGCCCTGCAAGACAAATGGACGGGGCCCTTCAAAGTAATCGAGCGCAAGAGCCCTGTCACCTATCTCATCGATATGGAATCTTCCCGAAACCCTCTCCGGGTCCTCCACGCTAATAGACTGAAACCCCACTTTGTACGCTCCGAACTCAGCCTCCTGATGGCAACCGACAATGGAACCGAGGAGGACTCCGAACCCCTCCCTGACCTCCTACGGTCACGGGAGAAGGACGGCTCCGTGGACGGGGTCCGACTCTCGGAGGCCCTCACCCTGGAACAGCGCCAAGGCTGCCGAGTCCTCCTGCTACAGTTCTCCACCCTGTTCTCCCTCACCCCAGGGGTCACCCCCTGGTGCTTACACGACGTGGACACGGGAGACAGTCCCCCTATCCGCCATCGGGCCTACCGCGTACCAGATCGGGTACGGGCCTGCATCCAAGAGGAGGTGGCCAAGATGCTCACACTCGGGATCATCGAGCCCTCAGACAGCCCCTGGGCCAGCCCAGTGGTACTGGTCCCCAAAGCAGCCGCCCCCGGCGCCACGCCGGAGCTCCGGTTCTGCGTCGACTACCGGGGCTTGAATGCGGTCACCAGAACAGACGCACACCCCATCCCCCGAGCCGATGAACTAATCGACCGCATGGGAGCTGCCCGCTACCTCAGCATCTTCGACCTGACAGCGGGCTACTGGCAGATCGGTCTCACACCCCGGGCCCAAGAACGATCTGCATTCTCTACCCCGGATGGCCACTATCACTTCAAGGTCATGCCATTCGGCATGAAGAATGCCCCAGCAACCTTTCAGCGGCTAGTAAACCAGGTCCTGGCAGGACTCGAAGGATTCAGCGCCGCCTACCTGGACGATATCGCTGTGTACAGCCACCACTGGTCCGACCACCTCCACCACCTCCGAGAGGTGCTACAGGCCCTCCAACGAGCTGGCCTCACGATCAAGGCCAGCAAATGCCAAATTGGCCAGGGGTCCGTGACCTATCTCGGGCACCAGGTGGGAAGCGGTCTGGTGGCCCCTCTGCAACTCAAGATCGCGGCCATCCAGTCGTGGCAGTCCCCCATCATCCAGACCGAGGTCCGCGCCTTCTTGGGACTCACGGGCTACTACCGACGGTTCGTGAGGGACTATGGCAGCATCGTAGGGCCCCTCATGGAACTCACCTCCAAAAACCAACCAAAGACGGTCAACTGGACCCCAGACTGTCAAGCGGCCTTCGAGAAGCTGAAGGCCGCCATGTGCTCCGCCCCGGTGCTCCAGGCCCCCGACTACAGTCGGGAATTTATCGTCCAAACAGATGCCTCCGACCATGGCGTTGGGGCAGTCCTTTCCCAGCTGAACCCCGAAGGACTTGACCAGCCAGTGGCTTTCATCAGCAGACGGCTCCTGGCCCGAGAACGACGCTGGAGCACCATCGAGAGGGAGGCCTTCGCCGTGGTGTGGGCCCTCAAAAAGCTCCGGCCTTATCTCTTCGGCACCCACTTCCGGGTCCAGACCGATCATCGACCCCTGCAATGGCTCATGCAGATGCGGGGGGAAAACCCGAAACTACTACGTTGGTCCATCTCCCTGCAGGGGATGGACTTCACTGTGGAACATCGACCCGGCCAAGACCACGCCAACGCGGATGGCCTGTCCCGCTTTTTCCGCCTCGACGAGGAAAGTCCCCAAGAAGATGGGTGACTCTCCCCGCCTTCAGCTGGGGGGGACGCATGTTGGACAGGCCACATGAAGGGCTCGCTCCCTCCCCGCAGGACAGGGCCCGGGCCACCGTCAGCACCATTGCCCGGCCCAGCCGCCATCTTGGACACGGCACCACGCGGCCGCGCGGCCTCAGCCCGACCCCAACCCTGGGCCTGGCCAGGCCCCGACATCCCGGCACCACCCTCCACCCAGGAGGTGAACGGCCCACTTGGCAGGTCAATGAGAGTACGAAGTGTCGATGGCTCTCCCCCGCCAGGTGCCGAGCACCCCCAGCCTCCTCGGGCGCTGGCTCCACCCCCCTGCTGGGTGTCTGGACTCCCTCATCCCAGACCTCCCGACCTCCAAGAGCGAGGGTCCGGACATTAAAGGGCGCCAGACCTATAACTGAGGCAGCCCCAGGACAGGAAGGCAGTTGTATCCTGGAGTCGAGAGACACCGCGACGAACTCATCCTTGACGGACTGTTGGCGCTGCCACAGCCCTGCCTTGTGAACTATTGTCCTGCCTGCTGGCGCTGCCGCGGCCCTCTGCAACCTGCATTCTCGTGGGACCTGCTGGCGCTGCCGCGGCCCTCTGCAACCTTCATCCTCGTGGGACCTGCTGGCGCTGCCGCGGCCCTCTGCAACCTGCATTCTCGTGGGACCTGCTGCCGCTGCCGCGGCCCGTTGTAACCTTCATCCTCGTGGGACCTGCTGGCGCTGCCGCGGCCCGTTGTAACCTACGACCTCTTCGGGACCTGCCGGCGCTGCCGCGGTCTGACCCCTCCGAACACCGAGCTCGAGGATTGTGAGCTATCACCGTTACACACCCGTACCCGTGGGTACCAAGACTGTCCCGCTACCCCCTTCCCTTACTAGAGACTAGAATTGAGAGGATCATCGTGTCCTGATCGCCCTGTATCGTACCACTCTACTACCCGAAGTGCCTATAAAAGGCGTTACCATAAGCTTTGTGTGGTGTCCATCTGTGGGGGGGAAGTTACCTGTCTGTGCGATCACTGTGCTCGGCCGACCCTCCAGGTCCCCGTCTAACAACTCTGCACTCACTCTGCACTCACACTCACTCTGCACTCACTCTGTACTCACTTTGCACTCACACTCACTTTGCACTCACTCTGCACTCACTCTGCACTCACACTCACTCTGCACTCACACTCCCTCTGCACTCACTCTGCACTCACACTCACTCTGCACTCACTCACTATGCACTCACTCTGCACTCACACTCACTCTGCACTCACTCTGCACTCACTCACTTTGCACTTACTCACTTTGCACTCACTCTGCAGTCACTCTGCACTCACTCTGCACTCACTCTGCACTCACTCACTCTGCACTCACTCTGCACTCACACTCACTCTGCACTCACTCACTCTGCACTCACTCTGCACTCACACTCACTCTGCACTCACACTCATGTTGCACTCACACTTACTCTGCACTCACTCACTCTGCACTCACTCTGCACTCACACTCACTCTGCACTCACTCACACTGCACTCACCGTGCACTCACTCACTCTGCACTCACTCTGCACTCACACTCACTCTGCACTCACTCACTCTGCACTCACTCACTCTGCACTCACTCTGCACTCATACTCACTTTGCACTCACTCTGCACTCACACTCACTCAGCACTCACACTCACTCTGCACTCACACTCACTCTGCACTCACTCTGCACTCACTCTGCACTCACACTCACTCTTCACTCACTCTGCACTCACACTCACTCTGCACTCACTCTGCACTCACTCACTTTGCACTCACTCCCTTTGCACTCACTCTGCACTCACTCTGCACTCACTCACTCTGCACTCACTCCGCACTCACACTCACTCTGCACTCACTCTGCACTCACTCTGCACTCACTCACTCAGCACTCACACTCACTCTGCACTCTCTCTGCACTCACACTCACTCACTCTGCGCTCACTCTACACTCACTCACTCTGCACTCACTCTACACTCACACTCACTCTGCACTCACTCACTTTGCACTCACTCTGCACTCAATCTGCACTCACACTCACTCTGCACTCACTCACTCTGCACTCACACTGCACTCACTCTGCACTCACACTTACTCTGCATTCACTCACTCTGCACTCACTCTGCACTCACTCTGCACTCACTCTGCACTCACACTCACTCTGCACTCACTTTGCACTCACTCTGCACTCACACTCACTCTGCACTCACTCTGCACTCACACTCACTTTGCACTCACTCTGTACTCACTCTGCACTCACACTCACTCTGCACTCACTCTGCACTCACACTCACTCTGCACTCACTTTGCACTCACTCTGCACTCACACTCACTCTGCACTCATACTCACTTTGCACTCACTCTGCACTCACACTCACTCTGTGCTCACTCTGCACTCACTCTGCACTCACACTCACTCTGCACTCACTCTGCACTCACACTCACTCTGCACTCACTCTGCACTCACTCCCTTTGCACTTACTCACTTTGCACTCACTCTGCACTCACTCACTCTGCACTCACTCTGCACTCACACTCACTCTGCACTCACTCACTCTGCACTCACTCTGCACTCACACTCACTCTGCACTCACACTCACTCTGCACTCACACTTACTATGCACTCACTCACTCTGCACTCACTCTGCACTCACACTCACTCTGCACTCACTCACACTGCACTCACTCTGCACTCACTCACTCTGCACTCACTCTGCACTCACACTCACTCTGCACTCACTCACTGCACTCACTCACTCTGCATTCACTCTGCACTCACTCTGCACTCATACTCACTTTGCACTCACTCTGCACTCACACTCACTCTGCACTCACTCTGCACTCACATTCACTCTGCACTCACTCTGCACTCTCTCTGCACTCACACTCACTCTGCACTCACTCTGCACTCACACTCACCCTGCACTCACTCTGCACTCACTCACTTTTCACTCACTCAGTCTGCACTCACTCTGCACTCAGTCTGCACTCACTCTGCACTCACTCACTCTGCACTCACTCCACACTCACACTCACTCTGCACTCACACTCACTCTGCACTCACACTCACTCTGCACTCACTCTGCACTCACTCTACACTCACACTCACTCTGCACTCACTCACTCTGCACTCAATCTACACTCACTCACTCTGCACTCACTCTACACTCACACTCACTCTGCACTCACTCACTCTGTACTCACTCTGCACTCACTCTGCACTCACTCTGCACTCACACTGCACTCACACTTACTCTGCATTCACTCACTCTGCACTCACTCTGCACTCACACTCAATCTGCACTCACTTTGCACTCACTCTGCACTCACACTCACTCTGCATTCACTCTGCACTCACACTCACTTTGCACTCACTCTGCACTCTCACTCACTCTGCACTCACTCTGAACTCACTCTGCACTCACACTCACTCTGCAGTCACTCTGCACTCACTCTCACTCTGCAGTCACTCTGCACCCACACTCACTCTGCACTCACTCTGCACTCACTCTGCACTCACACTCACTCTGCACTCACTCTGCACTCACTCTCACTCTGCACTCACTCACTCTGCACTCACACTCACTCTGCACTCACTCACTCTGCACTCACTCTGCACTCACTCTGTACTCACTCTGCGCTCACTCTGCACTCACACTCACTCTGCACTCACTCACTCTGCACTCACTCTGCACTCACTCCGCACTCACACTCACTCTGCACTCACTCTGCACTCACTCATTCTGCACTCACTCTGCACTCATACTCATTCTGCACTCACTCTGCACTCACACTCACTCTGCACTCACTCTGCACTCACACTGTTATTCAAGGTGTTTGAAAATTAGCATCCGTGTAGCGCCTCAAACTAAGGGCGTCGCTCCGCCACGAACCTCGCTCTGTTATTCATGGTGTTTGTACATTAGCATTCGTATAGCGCTTCAAACGACTGGCGTGGCTCCGCCACAAAACCTACCTCTGGTATTCAAGGTGTGTGTACATTAGCATTCGTGTAGCGCTTCAAGCTAGGGGCGTGGCTTCGCCACAAAACTTACCTCTGGTATTCAAGGTGTGTGTACATTAGCATTCGCGTAGCGTTTCAAACTAGGGGCGTGGCTTCGCCACAAAACGTACCTCTGGTATTCAGGTGTGTTTTTTAATGTAGGATTTGTATAGCTCTTCACACTACAGGCGTGGCTTTGGAGCGCTGTACTGTAAGAGGCTCTCGGGTTCTGTATGTGCTTTGGTGTGCTGACTTTGGAACGCTTTGAGTGTTGTGTGCTAGGGCCGATGTTGCTGCAGTTGTATCACTGCAGGAGTACGGCGCTTAGACACGAGCATGGCTCAGTAGGGGGAACAGTGCCAGTGGCATAGCTAGACCTTAAGCCGCCCGTGGCGGTCCCTGCATTGGCCGCACTGCGACAGCCGCAGGTAAGGAGCCGCTGGCGATCCCGACATTTGCCGCCCCGCGATGGCCATACAACTTGTGCCTTCCAAAGCACCCCTTTCTACTCCACCTTGCAGAGCATCGTGCTTTAGTAACTGTTTGAAAATGCTCACATTACTACAATTTCGTTCGCTCTGCACAGCGTCGGATCATCTTAATGATTGTCTCCCATGAGTGTTCATCCGGAAGTTCATGCTGCACCGGTTTCTTTCTGGTTGTGGAACTCACTTGGACCCTAGCGGAAAAATCTTTTTCCTTTGTAAATCAAACTTTTCAAAGGCGGGTTTAGGATACGACCAGCGAAGACTGTTGCTAAGCGAGCGGCAGAAGCCGGCTTTAGGCATGAACAGCTTCTGGACAGTTTACATCAGATGCAAAAAAAAAAAAATTCCACCCTGCGCAGCTCGCATATGTCTTCAATTATCTCTGCCGTGACGGCCAAGATAATTGAAGATATATGGCCTTCTGGTGCGCGTAACAGACACCAATAGGCCATATGCGGAGCTACGCGACCGCCTATGGCCTATTGCATGTTCTGTTTCTAAAGCACAAGCACGCAAAGGCCAATAGGAATGCACCTAGGAAAAAACACGCATGAGCAGCGTGGAATTCCTAGGTACATTTTGAGAAGCCCTCAGAAAAGGACTCTGGGCTACGCCCACACTGCTGACGCAATGTAGGCTAGACCCGAGACCCAAAAAAGGGTTTTGGGAGGGGTTGACGTAACAGGGAGGGCAGTGAGAAGCACACAGCTGAGATGAGGAATACTTATAGTGGTGGAGAGAACAGCATATAGCCCTACGGTGGCCAAGGCTGCTGGCTTTGGACATGGGAACCACATTTGTGTCTCGGAGTAGGCTCAACATCCTGTGATTCTGGTCAAAATTATTTAATCACCCTTGCCTGAAACATGAATGTATTCTCTTGTAATGTAAGTTGTGCTCATGTGAAGCGCAATAGGAAGAAAAACCAAAACAAACAGAAACATGCGCGAAGAGAGATCAAAAAGGGTGGGGCACAGAAGCACACAGACGAAAAAGTAATGTGGAAAGCAGGGCTGCACACACGCAAACTGTGCTTGAGAGCGGCAGGGAGGGTATCGAGAAGCATACATGGGAAACTGATAGATAAAACATCCACTTTCACGGAGTGCTTCAGGCAAAAAGGAAAAAGAGTTCCTGAAAAGCAAGCACTCATGCAAGCAACGAAGAAGCCAATCAGAGAGGTGGTAAAGAGGCTGTGCTCCACGGGAGGGATAAAAATAGGCTGGATGAACTAAAACGAATAGACACAGCGAATAGAATGAAAGCAACTGTGAGCGACAAAGCAAAAAGCCAATGGGGACACAAAGAGCAGAATTAATTCCTAAGTCACTTTCAGCATGTCCCCAATGGCTTTAAAACCAGATAGCTGTACTGCCTAGTAGGCTTCAACCTAAAAAGGAAAATACTTCGCAGAAATAACATTGGAATGGACTTGAGAAGACTGAAAGGGTCCTCTTCTGCAGTTTCTGCTGTGCATTCCCCCTCTTGTGCCTGAAAATCTCCCTCCATAGAACTGGGGACGTTAATCCTGAGAGCTTTAAGGAAAGAAGTGGAGGAATGACCGGTCTTGAAGGTTACTTGGACGTCCTCACTTGTAAGTGGCAAATCCAAAAACAAGCACCTTGAAGATATCTCTCATTGTAATAGACTGGCTGCAGGCTTTGTTAAAATGGTCATATAGGGCCAGATGTAGAAAACCTAATTCCGGTCGGTAACGACCGAAATTACAGAATTTCGGCCGATACTGACCGGAATTAGGCTTTTCAGATGTAGGTAGGCAAATTGTAGGATTCGGTAATTTACCGAATCGGTAACTTAAGGAATCGGTAAATTACCGAATTCTTAACATACCGATTCGGTAAATTACCGAATCCTTAATGTAGAGAGCACTCAAGTGAGTGCTTTTTACATTTAAGGATTCGTTATTTACGACCAACTATTAGTTGGTGGTAAATTCCGAATGCCTTTTAAAAAGCAATTTTGTGCTTTTTATTCAGTGCCATGTGGCAGACATACATGCCCTTAGGGCATGTATGTGTGCCACATGTGCACCCATGCACTATTCAGGGGTGCAAGAGGGTGTCAATGTGACACCCTGACACCCTTGAAAGGGTTCCCCCTATTACCGATTCGGTATTTATCGATTCGGTATTTGCCGACTCGGTAAATACCGAATCGGTAATTCCCTTTCATTCCTATGGGTCTTCAGGCCCATAGGAATGAATGGGAATTACTGAATCGGTATTTACCGATTAAGTAAATACCGAATCGGTAAATACCGATTCTTAATTACCGAATCTTACCGATTCTGTAATTGTTACCGAAAAATTATCTACATCCCATTTACCTAATCCTAAATACCGAATTGGTAAAAATTGGTATTTAAGAATAGGTAAATTGAGATTACCTACATCTGGCCCATAAAGACTCGTCCCAACCTTTCTTTTTTAATATAGCCACATGATGACACTGCCTTGTCCCTGACATAAAATTAAACTTTGGCAAATTGTCAAAACTAAACCTAAACCTGTTTAACATAGGCGGCTTCTCCGCTAAGGTGGAGGAGAGTCTCCCCACTGCTTCTCAGCACTGCTTTTTTTTTTTTTTAAATAAAATGACAATACAATGTTATCATCATTTCTTTTTCCGTGCTGAAGCAGTTTGTAGGGCGAGGCTGGGACGCTCGCAGAGCAGGGGGAGGAGTGGTTGATGCATTTTCTAACTGCGCATGATGGTTTGGCCGGCTGTCTTGGGCCGACCAAACAGTCATGTGCACTTAGCATGTTCTCCACTGGGCTGTAATTCCCAGCATGGGTGGAGAACATGCCCAGGCTCCCAGATCCTGTCTGAGTGCCGAATAACAGCACTCCGATCAATCACGACACTGCTGCCACGAAGACAGAAGCATTGTGATTGACTTAGGGGAGCCTGGGTGCTTCCTGCTTCCAGTTTACACAGAAAGAAAGGACGCAGAGGACAGAGAGGAAGGAGGAGTTGCCGTGGCAGGCCAGCCGACCAGCCAACGATCCGGCAGGTAAGTGATATTTTCTTTTTAACCCTCCCCCCACTCACCCGACTACTACTTCCCGGGAGCAGCCGCCACTGCTGTGAAATGAGAGAATGTGAGTATGTGGAGGAAAATGGTTGAAACTGCAAACAGGCAGAGTCACTTACAATAGCTAAATAAATGTCCAAAAATAAACGACTTTACTCTTTTCCCTCCCTTATGTAGTTTGGAAACCTCCCTGCATGTGTGTCCACCCACGTGCCTCACATGGGACTCAGTGATGATCAGGGATGGACTGGGGAACTAAAAGAAGCCCTGACAAAAATGCTCAAAGCAGCCTCCTCCCTTTGTTTCTTTTTCACAGTCTCTCACTTTTCATCCATCCACCCACTCTCTCTCGCTTCTTACACTTCTCCCGCTCTGATCGCTCCCTCTCCACGTTCCCCACATGCATTCCCTGTTCTCTCTCTTCAGAAGTCGCCATGCGCCTGCAGCAATTAACAGCCAGGAGCTGGGAATGAGGGTGGAAGAAGCACCAGGAGTAGCCCTGGGCTTTCAAATCTGCCCCCCTATGGACCCCAGCACATAAATGGCTAGTGGAATAAAAGACCTGGCTGGCCTTAGGGTCAATTCAGCAGGGCCCAGTAAGACAGATCAGAGACAGCGTCATCTATGTAGGAACCCAAAAAGCAGCTCACCATTGCTTCCTAAAATGCTGTGTTCGAAAGGGAGGTGAAAGTCAGGGGCAGAATCCTGTGGTGTAACCTGTGTGTAATGGACCCCGAAGCAAGTAAGCAAAATAGACTCTATGCCCTCCCCAGGTTGGTATTAAAATATAGAAGCACTGGAATGCACTGGTCCCTTAACAGCCCTAGACCCTGGTGTCAGTGAAACTACTGCACTTACATAAGCTGCACCCTGCTTATGGGCCTCCAAGTTAAACCTGTCTTGCTTCTCTCTTTTCTGTCTCATCCCTCTTTCATTTCCTCCCACCTTTCATTCACCCCCCACCCTGTCTCTTCTCCTCTTCTCTCACTCAACTTCTTCCTCGCTCCTCTACCTGTAATATTTTATTCTGTCCCCTTTTGATTCCTCTTCCCTTGCCAATTCTGCCAGTCTTCATCTCTCTTCTTTTTCACTCTCTCATCATTTCCTTCTCCATTCCACCAAATTTTCCCCGTCTCCTCTCTATCTTCCATCTCCTTTTCTTTAATCCCTTTCATCTCTCTTCTCCATTTTGCCATTTTCATCTATTACCCTACGCCCCACCTAGTCTCCCTGAAGTCTATACACAGGACCTCAGGCAGGCTCTGTGTTTTAAAAACTGTTGAGCAGATAACTACAGTTAATACAGGGCATCTCTGGGCTCTGGTACCAATGCACCGGCTGCACCCTGAAAGAGACCACTGGCAAGGTCCAGGTCAGGTTCAGTTGGTACTGATCAGGTAGAAGTTGCAGGAAAAAGCATGTTGTAGCTTTTTGTAGTCCTATAGCCAAAAGAGGTGGCCAGCCAAATGACCTTTGGAGTACCCTTCTTTGTCCTGGGAACAAAAGGGAGCCAGCACTGTCCATCAGTGCTCTTCTTAGGCCACATACAGCAGGCCAAGTCCTCTTCTGTTCTTCCTCATGTGCAGCAGTGTTCTGAGGAGGGTGCCAGGTGATGCCACAGACAGCAGCTGGGTGACAGCTGGAAGGCTCATGTAAATTAGCCGGCAGGGAAAAGGTAACTTTCTAAAAGTTGCTTTTACATAATGGTTATTGAAAAATCAACTTCACCATTGAGTTGGTCTTTTAATAAATACCAAAAAGAAAATCATTTTTGTAGCAGTCCCTGACTGGAGATAACAGAATTAATATTTAATATTGCTTTTCCGTGTTTCTCTATGATCAGCCAGTCATCCTACAGTGAAAATAGTTGTTGGGTCCCTATCACTGTAAGGACATGTTAACTTTACATTTCTACATGTCTTACTTTTAAATATTCTCTCTTGTGGGCTAAATGGCCTAAATAGCGGTGATATTAATATTAACAGGAATGTTTTAACCTGTTAAAAGGGTCTATGTTGCCAGTTACAGTACATTCTTGAATGATTACAGCCAGGTTACAATAGTAGGTCACAGCCATGTTTTCACTGCCACGACAGTGGATGGCACTATAGGTGCTGCAGTCCATACATGGTATTTAACTTCCAGGTCTTGAGTACATTTATTACCATATACTAGTGACTTATAGGCAAGTTAAATATACCAACTAGCAGTATACCAGATCGATCAGGTTTAAAGGGAAGCACAGCCCCTTCCTTTTGCTACTGGGTTAGCAAGGATAAGGTGCACAGAGTACTAAAGCTAAAGAACAATTGATGGACAGAATGCATTCACCCCAGTACAGAGATCTGGGCCTAAATCTATTTTTTTGTTTGCTCACCATTCCAGTTTGGACCCAGCCATATGCAAATCAGTCTTGACCCGGTGCCCAATGGGAACAGTCCAGCCTACCTGCCAGGCCAGGTCCTACCTGAACTGGAAACAAGCATCCTTGGACCGGTTTTGGTCTTTCAACCCTCATCAGCCAGGGTATCTGGACTCCAGTGGCATGTAGAGCACGGGACCCATGTCTGAGCATACTCGTCCCACTCAGGGATGACAAATGCAAAGGAACAATTGATGGACAGAATGCAGAACAATGTCATACATTCACCCCAATACAGAGATCTGGGCCTAAATCCATTCTTTTTTTGCTCACCATGCCATTCCTGTTTGGACCCAGCCATATGAAAATCAGTCTTCACCCTGCGCCCAATGGGACCAGTCCAACCTGAACTGCCAGGACTCGAAACAAGCATCCTAGGACCGGTTTCAGGCTTTCAGCCCTCACAAGCCAGGATAGCTTGACTCCAGTGGCATGGAGAGCACAGGACCCAAGTTTGGGGATACTCGTCCCACTCGGGGTGACAAATGCAAAAAAACAATTGATGAACAGAATGGAGAACAATGTCACACATTCACCCCAGTGCATATATCTGGGCCTAAATCCATCGTTTTTTTTTGCTCTCTATGCCATTCCAGTTTGGACCCAGCCATATTTAAATCATTCTTGACCCTATGCCCAATGGGAACAGTCCAGCCCGAACTGCCAGGCCAGGTCCTCCCTGGACTGGAAACAAGCATCCTAGGACTGGTTTCGGGCAGTTCGGTCTGGACTGTTCCCATGAGGCACAGGGTCAAGACTGATTTGCATATGGCAGGATCTAAAGTGGGGTGGCATGGTGAGCAAAAGAACGATGGATTTAACCTAGATCTCTTGACTGGGGGTAAATGCATGATTTATTCAGCATTCCGTCCATCATTTGTTGGCGTAGCACTTTTCACCCTAAGTGGGATGGGTATGCCCAGACCTGTGTCCCTAGCTCACTGTGCCACTGAATTCAAGCTAGCCTGGCTGATGAAAGGTAAAACCCAGAAACCGGTCCCGAGATGCTTGTTTCTGGTCCATTTGTTTGCGAAGCACTTTTCACACTAAGTGGGATAGGTATGCCTAGACGTGGGTCCCTTGCTCACTGTGCCTCTGGATTCAAGCTAGCCTGGCTGATGATGGGTAATACCCAGAAACCGGTCCTAGGATGCTTTTTTCTGGTCCAGGGAGGACCTGGCTTGGCAGTTCGGTCTGGACTGTTCCCATGAGGCACAGGGTCAAGACTGATTTGCATATGGCTGGGTCTAATCTGGGGTGGCATGGTGAGCCAAAGAATGATGGATTTAACACAGATCTCTTGACTGGGGGTGAATGTATGATTTAGTCAGCATGCCGTCCATCATTTGTTTGCGGAGCACTTTTCACACTACGTGGGATGGGTATGCCCAGACGTGGGTCCCTTGCTCACTGTGCCACTGGATTCAAGCTAGCCTGGCTGATGAAGGGTAATACACAGAAACCGGTCCCAGGATGCTTGTTTCTGGTCCAGAGAGGTCCTGGCTTGGCAGTTCGGTCTCGATTGTTCCCATGAGGCACAGGCTCAAGACTGATTTGCATATGGCTGGGTCTAAACTAGGGTGACATGGTGAGCAAAAGAATGATGGATTTAACCCAGATCTCTTGACTGGGGGTGTGTTAGACCTGACATCATTGGCGTGAGTCTCCCTTCCATTTTTGACGGATTGCCTCTTCTGTTTTGACATATTTTTGCTGGTTGTATGTTTTGGGCCCTGTGCCACTGCTAATCAGTGCCACAGTGCAAGTGCTCCCCATGTTAAATTGATATACGGATTGGATTCCATGATTGGCTTATTTGATCTACTGTCAGCCCCTAGTACAGTGCACCATGTGTGCTCAGGGCTTGTAGAGCAAATGCTGCTGGTGGTCCTGCAGCACTGGTTGTGCCACCCACAGAAGCAGCTTGTAAAGTGTATCTCAGGCCTGCCATTGCTAGGCCTGTGTTTAGTCTGTGACTACCATGTCGACTTGGCCAAGTGCACCCACTTGCCAGTCCTTAAACCTTCATATTAGACACCCCTATGGTAGGCCCATGGGCAGGGTGCATTGTAAGTCTAAGGTAGGACATGATCTGATGTGTGTAGCATGTTCTAGTAGTGAATTACAGCCATTTTCGTTTTTCACTATTGAAGGCTACCTGTTCCCATAGATTAGAATGGCAGTGAAGATTGTTACATCCCTACAATCCTAACTGACTCAGGGAGCATGGTAGAAATTCGAGTTTAGTATGCCTGAACTCAGAATACTAAAATACATCTTTTAGTAAAGTTTATTTTAATATTCTGTGTTTGCAAATACCACTTTTAGAAAGTAGGTATTTGCTTGCCTAACCATTTGAGCCCGCCTCTGCTGACTTGTGTATTCCTTGTCTGGGTTTGTGTGTGACAGGGCTGGGGAAATTCCAGGAGACAGTCTGGGACAGCCCAGTGGTGATTAGGGAGATTTACATCCAGATGGGAGGGGGAGAGTGCACCTGGGACCTGAATAGGGCTGGGCCTTCCCTCCACAATGCTGGCTCCACCCCCTGTGGCTTGTCTGATGTCTCTGCCCTGCACAGTGAAAGGAGAAGGGGAATCTTGTCAACAGAGTACTCCAGAGCTGCATCTTCCCTCCCCTGTGCTGGCTCCACCTCCTGTGGGGTGTCTGATGTTTCTGCCCTGCACAGTGAAAGGAAGAGAAGAGTCATGTAAACACAGTGCTCAGGAACTGGTTTAAACTAGGCTGAGGCATCTCTGCCTTCAGAGAACAAAGGATATTTTGGTATAAATATTGGGACCCAGTCCCACAGACTTTAGATCACTTCTGGAACAAGAAACCTTTCTGCCAAGGAGAAGAACCAAGGAAGAACCAAGGAAGCTGCAGGAGTTTGGACTACCCCTCTGCCAGTGTGCTGTTTGCTGGGTTGGCCTGCAGTGGTTGCTTCATTGCCAAGGGAAAGGAGAAGGAACTTTGTAAGGACTTTCATCTACAGAATATTCTCCAAGGGCTTGAACTGTGCTTACCTCCTGCTGAAGTCTCAGGGCCAAAAGACTTCACCTCCAGCTCCCTCCTGAATTTCCTTGCTGGGAATTCCGACTCCAGTCACTTGCGTGCCGCTGGGAGCTGGAAGCGCGACGCATCGAGAAGAAGCGTGTCGCCGCTGCAGCGGAAATCATCGCAACGCCGGAGAAGCGAGAGTTCGTTGCATCTCCCTGGAAGCTTGTGTCCATCGAAGCTGTCTGCTGTCGCATCGCCGGAGAAGCGCGACGCATCGAGAGAGCTGTCATCGCATCGCCGGAGAAGCGCATCGCAGGGCCTGTCGCGGCTCCAAAGTACAGAGTCGTCGCAAGTCTGCCAGGGCATCATCGCATCGTCATCACATCGCCGCATCAGGGGGGCCATCTTCCCGGATCGCAACTGGATCATCACATCGGCATCACATCGCATCAAGGCGCCATCTTGCGCACCGCAACAGGTCGAGAATCTAAGCATCACCTCCGCACCGTAAGGCTCACGACGAGTCCCCTACTCTGTGCAAGCATTGAGGAAGGACGCAACCGTTCCCCCGGGTCACGGAACCGACGCATCTCCCCTTTTGCGAGCCTTTTGTGTGTCGCATTCAAGAACTTTGTTGAGAACTTTGTCGCATTTACCATCAACTTGAATTAAGAGACTTTTATCATCTTCTAAGTAACCTCTAGTATAGTATTGTGGATTTTTGTCGTTTGTGGTCTTGTGTTTAAGTCTATATAAAGAATACTTATTTTTTATAAAACCTGTGTTGTGTCCATCTGTAGTGTTATCACTGTATTACTGTGTATATTCACAAATGCTTAACACACTGCCTCTGAGATAAGCCTGTCTGCTCGTGCCAAGCTACCAAAGGGGGTGAGCAGGGGTTATTAAAGAGAGTAATCCCCTTATCCTGACTTAGAAGTAAGGGTCCCTATTTGAACAAAGGTGATAACCATTGCCAACTAGAGACCCACAGATCTAACAGGGTGAATGTATGATTTATTCAGCATTCTGTCCATCATTTGTTTGCGTAGCACTTTTCATGCTAAGTGGGATGGGTATGCCCAGACGTGGGTCCCTTGCTCACTGTGCTACTGGATTCAAGCTAGCCTGGCTGATGAAGGGTAATACCCAGAAACCGGTCCCAGGATGCTGTTTCTGGTCCAGGGAGGACCTGGCTTGGCAGTTCGGTCTGGATTGTTCCCATGAGGCACAGGCTCAAGACTGATTTGCATATGGCTGGGCCTAATATGGAGTGGCATGGTGAGCAAAAGAATGATGGATTTAACGCAGATTTCTTGACTGGCGGTGAATGTATGATTTATTCAGCATGCCGTCCATCATTTGTTTGCGTAGCACTTTTCACACGAAGTGGGATAGGTATGCCCAGACGTAGGTCCCTTGCTCACTGTGCCTCTGGATTCAAGCTAGCCTGGCTGATGAAGGATACTACCCAGAAACCGGTCCTAGGATGTTTTTTTCTGGTGCAGGGAGGACCTGGCTTGGCAGTTCGGTCTGGACTGTTCCCATGAGGCACAGGGTCAAGACTGATTTGCATATGGCCAGGTCTAAACTGGGGTGACATGGTGAGCAAAAAAATGATGGATTTAACCCAGATCTCTTGACTGGGGGTGAATGTATGATTTATTCAGCATTCTGTCCATCATTTGTTTGCTTAGCACTTTTCATGCTAAGTGGGATGGGTATGCTCGGATGTGGGTCCCTTGCTCACTGTGCTACTGGATTCAAGCTAGCCTGGCTGATGAAGGGTAATACTCAGAAACCGGTACCAGGATACTTGTTTCTGGTCCAGGGAGGACCTGTCTTGGCAGTTTGGTCTGGGTTGTTCCCATGAGGCACAGGGTCAAGACTGATTTGCATATGGCTGGGTCTATTCTGGGGTGGCATGGTGAGCAAAAGAATGATGGATTTAACACAGATCTCTTGACTGGGGGTGAATGTATGATTTATTCAGTATTCTGTCCATCATTTGTTTGCGTAGCACTTTTCATGCTAAGTGGGATGGGTATGCCCTGACGTGGGTCCCTTGCTCACTGTGCTACTGGATTCAAGCTAGCCTGGCTGATGAAGGGTAATACCCAGAAACCGGTCCCAGGGTGCTTGTTTCTGGTCCAGGGAGGACCTGGCTTGGCAGTTCGTTCTGGATTGTTCCCATGAGGCACAGGCTCAAGACTGATTTGCATATGGCTGGGCCTAATCTGGGGTGGCATGGTGAGCAAAAGAATGATGGATTTAACACAGATCTCTTGACTGGGGGTGAATGTATGATTTATTCAGCATGCCGTCCATCGTTTGTTTGCGTAGCACTTTTCACACTAAGTGGGATGGGTATGCCCAGACGTGGGTCCCTTGCTCACTGTGCCTCTGGATTCAAGCTAGCCTGGCTGATGAAGGGTAATACTCAGAAACCGGCACCAGGATACTTGTTTCTGGGTTCAGGGAGGACCTGGCTTGGCAGTTCGGGCTGGACTGTTCCTATGAGGCACAGGGTCAAGACTGATTTGCATATGGCTGAGTCTAATCTGGGGTGGCATGGTGAGCAAAAGAACAATGGATTTAACCCAGATCTCTTGACTGGGGGTGGATGTATGATGTATTCAGTATTCTGTCCATCATATGTTTGCGTAGCAGAGTTCTAAAGCTGGCAGAAATATAGGATTAAACAGAAGGCGAACAATCTGGGGTGACTACGGAGAAAAGACTGATTTCCTACAGTAACCCATGTCAGCTATGCAATTATTTTCCTACATGTTTTACTTTGTTTTGCATTCCCAAAGAGTATTTGCTTTTTTCAAGATGCTGTGTTTCTATCATTTTTTCATGCAAAATATAACACTTAAATAGTGCATAGTTTGAACTGAGTCGTCTGCAGGTGTCTGAGTTTATTCTGCATTTGGGTGTCTATAAATTTGCATGACTGAGAGCTCTGAAGTTGGGACTGAAGGTGGTGTGAGTTTCTCACAGTACCAATCAGTTGGTCATAAATGTGCACAGACTACATGCACATCCATTCTTTGTCCTGTCTGCAGAGCTTACAGGGGGAATGTTGCATATGTGCCATTTGTACTTTTTGGGAAGTGTGAGAGAGGCAGATGGAGCATTTCAGCAAATTGTAGGGAGAAAAAGGTTGTAACTGTCTAACTGAGTGAGAGTCTGAAGAAGGAAGTAGTGTGAAATGGTGAATGCGAGGGTTTAAGGCCACTATTCCTTCCCCAGACCTTCGTCATGTTTAATTTTCGGTCTCCTATTTTTAGACTAGAAACATTTTCAACTCTAATTATTCACAGCAGAATCACTGTTGCTATGGATCTATTTGATACAGCTAACAAGCATTAACAAAGCCAAAAGGTTTGGGTTGTTTTTGGTATAAGCATAGGTCGCTGTGTAACAAGTCTGGATGCAGTAAAAGAAAACTCATAGTGAGGCACCAAAATACTGTTTTGGTGGCTTCTGGCAGGAAGTACAGGATTTTAGTTTACATGTATTAGCCACATCCTTAATTACATAGCCTATGTCTCTTGTCCATGAATCCTAGGTATGCTTCTTTTGCCACAGCCCTTTTAGAGCACCCCCCCACACACTCCCAATTTCATCCCCCTTAAAATACACATTCTCCATTGGCGTGCATACTGTCTATCACACTTCAAACCAAAGAGCAGATTTTCAAAGAAGTCACGCAACGCAGCAGCTACCAATGCTGCGCTGCGTGACAGGGAAGGAACAGGAGAGCGCTATATCTTCAGAAAAATAGCTCTCTCCTCCCCTCTCCCTAGCACTAGCGGTAATTTCAGCTGCTGTGCAGCAGGCACACACCTTAGTGTGGCGCTAAGGTGCGGGCCTGAGTCTAGGATAGGTTTTGTACAGGAAGGGTACCTTTACTGTACAAAATACTATGCCTAGACAAGTTCAAACACTTTTCACACTTTGTATGTTTGTTGCATAGTGCAGCATGCAAGAGAAGTAGGAACAGAAAGGAGAAATGAAAGCATTTCTCCTCTTAACGCCTCCTTTTCGATGGTGTTAACTTTTGGCGCTATACGCTGTCTACAATTGTTTGTAGATAGAGTTTTGCGTCAAAAGAAATGGTGGTTGTATGGGAAAGCTTTGCGTTACTTGTAGGGTAGGTTGTAGGGTACTTTCCAACACAAAACAAGTTTTGCGCTGGAAAGTAAATTAGGGAAAACAAAGTTTGTGACGACCCAGCGCAAAATGTTTGAAAATCTACCCTCAGCTATTTTACAGGAGTTCTATTGCAGAAACTTAGAAACATCAGGTTTCAGCTTTGCCCAAACAGTAAATGAAAGGCCCCGCCCACACTGCGGAAACAGTAGGAATAAATAAAGTCGCAAGGATCCCATAGGGGGCAATGGTGAGCTTGCGAGACTCCAAGTTCGTTTCCTCTGAATGTTCTGCCTTTCCACTTCCAAAAATGAAATGTTAATGATTAGCCCTGCTGACAGCAATCCGAAAGAGGCTTTTTCACCAATTGCTCACTCGGTCAGCTTTTGAAGTCATCACCTGGACATGAACTTCGATAGCAGGAGAGGTTTGGAGTGTTGTTAAATATTTGCTCGTCTTTTTGCTCGATGGGGTTAGCTCTTGGACACAGATTAGGAGCAATCATTCACACCTGCCAGGAAACACAAGCTGCCCTCGCGGGGGAGTGTCCCCCCACAGAAGGCAGACTTTCCCGCTGCTGGAGTCGTCACTGTGATGGAGAGCAGAACTTGTTTATTCTTGGACACGGTTTGGGCTGGAAGGAATGCGGGCCTTGGGTTTCAGCTGCACAAAAATAATAAAAAATGTAAAACATAAATTTTTGGCCGACAAGGATTAGCATGTTTTATGGCAGTCGGGTCTCGGTTTAAGTGCCTTTTTGACCCCTGGTAGGATCAAGAAGCGCCTGAATGTCGGTCTCATTACCTTTGTGCCAATGTTGCAACAGTTTTTTATAAGAATTAAAGTTAATTGAGTTTGCCATTAACTGTATGTAACTGAGACTGAAACTTGTCATTGGCTATTAGAAACTTTGCAGACGTCCCACTTAAAACAACACTAATGCTTCTTGGAATAATGTGCTGAATCAAACAGTGGCGGCCAATCAAAACGCTGCAATGCAGCATTGTGATTGGTTTTAAGCGTCCTGGTTCAATGCTCAACCAAGGAATGGGAGCCTGGGCGTGTTCTCCATGCAGGTTGTAATGCAGCCTACATGGAGAACAGGGAAAGTGCGCATGACTGGATTGGGGTGCCCGAGAGGGCTGACCAAACAGTCATTGCGCACTTAGGAGCGGGCAAACCACTCCTCCCCAGACCTGCTCCGAGAGCAGAGCAGGCCCACCCACCTGCCTGAAAAGCAACACAAAGCATAAAATAATAATAACTTAAAGTTATTATCATTTTATGCTTCTTCATCGAAATACTTAAAAGAAGTGGGGGGACGCTCCACTGCCACAGCGGAGGAGCCGCCACTGGCATTGAAGCAAGTCAATACGATGGTCGAATTTAAGTACCCTAACCAGGTGGTATTCACAGCGTGGGAGAGAAACTTTTAGATGTTGCCAGAAGCCCTTCTCTCAAAGGACAACCCAATTAGAAACCACATAAACATCCCTGGTAGGGAAATAAAGGGGCAAATAGGAATAGGAGTCACATTTCTTTTCATCCTACTTCACAAAGGTAGCACTAGTCCAACCCCAAACTCCCCATCCACTGAGTGTGGTGATGGTTGCTATTCTTGATAGTACGGAAGAGAATATTCTCACTTACCGCCACTTAATTTTTATTTTTTTGTTGAGCCTCCGGATGACACCCTCCTTTACGAAGTCGAGGTCCTGTAGAAGAAATCAAGAAAGAAGTCAACAAGGACCAACCACAAATGCTTAATTTAAAGGAGGAAGCACAGTGGCCTCACTTTTTGCCAAAAAGATAATAAAGAAATTCACTATAAGAATTACTTTCAGCCTCCTCGCTTCTTTTACTGCCCATCCCTCTCACCCTTCACCATTACGGCAATCCGCTATTGAAACATAATTTATGCAAGACAATTACCCAGATTCAATGTCCAGGATCTCGAGAGAAATCCTTTGGCTAATCCCACATGTGATAAGATGCGTCCCATTCCCTGATGCGGCTTCTTGACTGGGACGCCCACTTATTCCAGTAATCCCTTTGCTGTCACCTCTTCTGTCCCCTCCAGCAGAGCTCTCTTCCTTGCAAAGACATCTGGGTTCAGATGGAGAAACAGTGGGAGTGGACTACCATGCAACTTTATAGACCTCCTCCTTGTTGCTGCCTGTAGCGTTTGTTCCTTCTAATCTGTTGATTTCAGGGAGATCATCATAGTGGTGTGTAAAACTGCATTGTTCTGCTGGTTCTTTGGGAAGAGTCTATATGCATTTTTAACCAGAGTCTATATGCATTTTTAACCAGTTATCCCTTGGCCTCAACCAGTGATCTTATCAGGTGACCCAGCACTTTTTTCATTTATTCATTGCACAAATCTGCTTGGATGTGCCAGACAATGACAGATGGACTCTCTTCTGGAGCTAGCAAGATGCACAACTTTAGCATTGTGATGCCACAAGATTTGAAAGCAATCTTTTTTTGCATGATGGTACCTTCGACACTTATTCGATTTTTTAGAACCTGAACTCTGCGTGGCATTTTCTCATGTTCCTGCTCCACATCTCCAACTCTGCCACATGGGCTTTCCAGTTCACTTCTACAAGTATCGCAGCTGCCTCAGTGCTTTTCGTGAGGACCGTCGCATGGCCTGGAGAGTTTTTCCTTATGCTCTTTTCTCTCTAGCACCGTTTCTCGTTGTAAGTGGATAGCCTGAAACTGTGTCAAACCCTTTCGACGCTCATGACGAGCCCAGCTCGTCATGGAGTTTCCATTGACTTCAATGGAAATTACATTCAAAGCCATAAAACACCTTAGCATCCAAGTGGTTAAGAGGGACCTCAGGATTCCAATATACAAAGCTGGTGCACAAAGTTACTGCAACATGCACTTAGGTTGTGGTCCCTCCAAATTGCCTCGAGCAGGGTCATGGCCAGTCCTTGATTCAGATCAACAGGGTCATGGCCTGACCTTGATTCAGATCAATAGGGTCTTGGCCTGTCATTGATTCAGATCAACTGGGTCATGGCCTGACCTTGATTCAGATCAACAGGGTCATGGCCTGACCTTGATTCAGATCAACAGGGTCATGGCCTGACCTTGATTCAGATCAACAGGGTCATGGCCTGACCTTGATTCAGATCAACAGGGTCATGGCCAGTCCTTGATTCAGATCAACAGGGTCATGGCCTGACCTTGATTCAGATCAATAGGGTCATGGCCTGTCATTGATTCAGATCAACAGGGTCATGGCCTGACCTTGATTCAGATCAACAGGGTCATGGCCTGACCTTGATTCAGATCAACAGGGTCATGGCCTGACCTTGATTCAGATCAACAGGGTCATGGCCTGACCTTGATTCATATCAACAGGGTCATGGCCTGACCTTGATTCAGATCCATACAGTATCCAATGAGTCTTGATGGTCATGGCATGTCAGCTACTGGCCCTTTTAAGTCTTCCTTTTTGACCCCAGAATTGTTGCATGTCAAATATAATGTCTATCAGAAATATATATTTCATTTTTATTAATTTAATTATTGCGCAATATTAATTCCCATTGGATGCAACATGATTTCCAAAAATAAAATTGCTCAAATATAGTGACTTCTTGGGACTATGAAATGTTGGTTTATCATTAACCACATCATGATTAATTCTGTCTAGAGCTACCCGTTTCATTTTTACTTGAAGGCTTAGAATAGCTTAGAACAGCTCAGTATTTACATAGTTAGAAAACAGTGAACACCCTCTTACATCTCTGTATGTTGAAATTTCCTTTTGATTTTACAAGGGAAGGGCGAGCGAATGCATCTGAAACTATTTAGCAATTCCGAGCTAGACATACAATGTCTAAAGTTTAACAAATGCCAAAATGAACTCTTTTGACTCGCTGTAACTACATTTTGATTATAATCACGAGGAAGTGACGAGTAATGATGATGTTTCATGCTAAGTGTTTACAAAAATATAATGTTTGTGGCGAAGGAAGAGTAAGTTTAAAAGTATGAAATAAATAAGCACCGAGGAAAATGCCTCTGATTTTCTACTGCTAAAATGCAATGGACTCTCATTATCACAAATTCGTCTGCAGTTCTGCATCTCTGTTGTCAATCAATCAATCTATCAATCAGGTGGACGTGGACTCAGGCACCACCCATATGTAACAAGCAACTAGATCTCGGCTTATTGACCTATTGGTTTTGACAATGATGTTTTGCCGATCCTGTTTACCAGCAGAGAGAAAGGACAAACAAGCATTTACAATGCAATGGTTTTGCCTTTGTTAAAGTTAGAGCTATTGGCATTGCTCTTGACATTATTTTTATTTATGTGTTTTTTTTAAAACATAAATAAATGGCATTGTCATTTACAATGCCAATAGCTTAAATCGCTCGCAAATGCATGACCTCTTGCATTTTACACCCACACACATAGAGTCACACTCTGCACTCTGAATCTGCACTCTGAATCTGCACTCTGAATCTGCACTCTGAATCTGCACTCTGAATCTGCACTACAGGCTTTGCCAATGCTTCTTTGGTGACACAACCCTAGTATAATGGACTAGCTGTAACCTTCATGCCATGCTTAGTCTACCTGTTGAAGAAGGGCACGAATACTCTTAGAAACCAATAATTTCATACTTAAAAGCGACCATTTCCTCATCTGTCATATAAAATTGTTATTGCGCATGTATTTTTGTGCAGTATAAAACAGTCTGTTCATTGCCAGCGCTTGTGGATGCGTGTGAGCAGACCTGGAAATAAAACTCCTCCCAATAGCCCAAGGTCTAGTAAAATGTTACCAGCGCAAGTTGAATTCTGACTGCAACCAATTATCTTCACAGGGATTGTTATGCGTGAAAAATTGGGAGCCGCCCAATGTTTAGGGCATAATTCAGAGCTATGTGGTAATGTTCAAGTGCATGTTTTCCCACTTTAAAGCAACCAGTTAAACTCCATCCTGCCTTGTCCCACACTTTGAAGTGTGGGTTCCTAGAAATACTGGTGGCCAAGCTTTACTTGCACCCTGAATGCGCGTAACACTATCCCGCAGAGCCGAGCAGGTGTTAAGAGTTTATACGCTTGTAGAAATAATGCGCTTAGAAGCACCTGTGGAAAATGTAACATTGACTGAATGCTGATTCAGACGCTCTCCGTCCTCGTACAGAAAATTGTTATTGCGCATGTATTTTTGTGCAGTATAAAACAGTCTGTTCTTCGAGAGGGACGGGGGGAGGGGGGCGGGAGAGGACACGGACGACGGGAGACACCGGAGCAGGAAGGCGGGTGCCGGCAATGCCGGCTGTTTATCGAGAGGGACGGGGGAGGGGGGCGGGAGAGGACACGGACGGCGGGAGACACCGGAGCAGGAAGGCGGGTGCCGGCAATGCCGGAACAGATTCGGGGGCGTTCCCGGCTTTTGGCTGACGTCGCGTGACGTAGCCAAAAGCCAAAAATTCTCGGGAACGCCCCCGAATCTGGTCCGGCATTGACGGACAGGCCCGTCTTCCAATGGCTAGCCTCCATTTATGGAGCTAGCCAATGAAAGACGGAGGCCGTTCCTGTCTCCCGTATACAACTCAAGAGGTTTTCGCCTGCGCGAAAAAGATGCGCAGAAGCGCATCTTTTCGCCAGGCAAAACCTAAAAAAAGAGGTGGGGGACACTGTCACCGGAAGTGACGTCACAACAGGAAATGACGTCACGAAAGGTGGCTGGCCCCATCGGGCTCATTGCCTCCCCTCGCTTACCCCTTAGATGCGATTGCATTTGAGAAGTCAGCGCGTGATCAGCGTGCTCGTGAGCTCCGATCTCGATCCAGAGAGGCTTAAGAGTGAAGCCCAGCTGTTTGTCAGGGGGGACGGCGTCCACCCAGTAAAATAAGTGGGGGGACGCCGTCCACCCGCGTGGTACCCTGACTCGAGCCATATACATACATCTGAGCATAGGCGTATAGGTACCAATCCATATACATACATCTGAGCATAGGCGTATAGGTTCCAATCCATATACATACATCTGAGCATAGGCGTATAGGTACCAATCCATATACATACATCTGTGCAGAGGAGTATATGCACCAATATAAATATATGACCTTTTGAAGATGTCACTAGTCAAGAAAATTAAAAGAATACAATGACAGTGAGATAGATTAATTTGCACAGGATCACATAACTGGGGAAACAGAGGAGCTGTGATTGGAACTCCAGCTTCTTATACATATAGACGACTATCTAACCTCTGGGTTCAGATACATTTGATTTTGAATACGCTGTGCGCATTGCAAGAATAAACAACTTAAAACCCCACGTTATGCCCCAGCAGTGCGCTTCATTCTGTGAGTAATAAGTGTAGTTATTACAGAGTAGTTCTAACCAGACGCATACAGCGCTCAGCATGCCTGGCATGTATAGCGCTGCTCTGTTTGTTTCATATTTACAATGTTTTACGTGCTTCCGGGGAAGCATCTCTTGACACTCTTTCGCTTGCGTCTCTGATGAAAAGCGGCTGCTTTGTATTCTGCATGTTTTCATAAACAACTGCACAAAACTCCCCGTAAAAAGACAAACTCGTCCCGGCTAATGAGCTGATGGTATCTGCGGAGAGCGCGCGCAGCTCTCAGCAGCCGGCAGAAAATTGTTTTATGTCAAGGACCGGATTGAGAACAAGTTTAGCGTCCATAGTCCGCACAAAACAACCCCCACCTATCACAAAAAACAGGAAAGATAAAACATATTATCAAAAGTCCAACCACAGAATATTGCTGTACAAGTGCACACACTTGCTGTGTCTATTACAATAACTGCACAGACCCCCTACAATGACAGGGGTGATTTGTTTAACACTCCCACCCACAGCCCTGTAATAAACTGGTACATAATTCGAAATCGAACCCAAAATGTTTCACGAGAACCTATTTGAAAGCAGCTGTTTATTCCGTAAAGTGCGGGGCTCGTGTTGTTTCTGGGCACAGGCCTGTTTTGGCAGATAATGAAACTGGTGGAGAAGGAGGTCACGTGACAGCTCTGCTCACACAGTGTGGGCACGTGGGCATCAGAAGTCAGTCAGTCCCCTTGAAGGGAGGCCTGCACACTCCTCGGGGCAGATGCTTCCATGTTTGTTAGCACACACGGGGTTACACATAATTTCTTACTTTCTTTCAATATCTTCCATTTTTTGGTGACATGAGTTTCAAATTTTATTATACAACTTTGTAAAGAATTCACAGTTTTTAACCTATGGATATTTCATCATATTGTACAATGTTATTTTTGGTATAATTGTTTTATTGATGTCTTAATAAAATGTTTACTTTTAAACTGAAACAAAGGGTTCCAAGTCAGCCACCAAAGTCCTGTGGTCAGCGTGGATCGCCCTTGCTGTGCCAATTGCCAACCAGTAAATTGATTTTTCAGGAGCATAAAATACACGATGCATAGATTTCTCAGTCAAGCCAATGGAACCGGAAAGTACACAAATGTAGTGATGACAGTACCACGTGGTGTGACTGAGCTCCTGACAGTGGACGCCACCAGGCAAGCCCCTCCTGTGTGCAGTGCTACCTGCAGGGGGCGACACTCCTGCCGTGCCCTGGGGTGGCGGCATGTTTTCTGCAACAAATGCACACGGGACGCTGCAATAAAGGTCGAAGTCGGTAGGCAAAGACATATGTGCACTTACCCACACCAAAGTGTGGCTATAAAGGTGCAACACACTGCTGCAAGGGATGCTGCAGAGAAGCTTCCTGCAGCCACTGGGTAACTTCAGGACTGTTTACTGCCCACGTGCCGTGCAGTGCTCTAATGTACATTGCGCTTCAAACGCAAGCACTGGGCCAGGAAGGGCAGAGGCTGTCAGCTTTTCAAGAACTGACTGCTCGTAAACGTATCGTATGTGAATATGCTGAATATACGGCCGGGTATCAGAGTCGGGGCCCCAGGGGTCAACGCGGGGTCACCCATGCCTGGGACAGACATAAAATATTCTTTTTTTTTCAGTTTTATATAGCGCGAACTCGACCCGAAGGTATCAGAGCGCTTTACATGTGCACCCAGTGCAATCCAGACGGACACATTCATGTTGTTAAGCACGGGGAGATTCAGGGATGTGCCCAGAATCACAGGATGTTGAGCGTCTCTGCCGAGACTCCAAACTGGTTCCCCAGCTTTAAAGTCGGCTGCTCTAGCCCTTAATCCACATCCTCTTCAGGTAATGAAGGGGATAACGGGTCAATAGCGCAAAGGGAGAATTCTTCGAAGTGGTCCGGGGCGGCGGAGCGTCGTCCAATCACGGGCGCCGGGCACTCTATCACAAGTAAACAATTGATCAATAACGGAAGAAGCTGTTCATCGAGAGGGACGGGGGGAGGGGGGCGGGAGAGGACACGGACGGCGGGAGACACCGGAGCAGGAAGGCGGGTGCCGGCTCAATGCCGGGACAGATTCGGGGGCGTTCCCGGCTTTTGGCTGACGTCCCGTGACGTCGGCAAAAGCCAAAGAATCTCGGGAACGCCCCCGAATCTGGTCCGGCATTGACGGACAGGCCCCTCGTCCAATGGCTAGCCTCCATTTATGGAGCTAGCCAATCGGAGGAGGGGGCGTATCCCGACCCACACACACAACTCAAGAGGTTTTTTTGGCACATGCGCAAAGCGCATGGCCAGTCAAAACCTAAAAAGGCATGCTGACTCGGCTGTTGCAAGCAACTGTTTATTCCCTAGTCATGCACATGCATGATGATGTATGAATACTCATGCGGGCACCTTGGAAAAGACGGGTGGCGTTTTTTTATTTACCGATCCAAGGTGGCAGATGCCACTTGAACCAGTAAAAAACTAAAATAAAAAAATAGTGGTGCAAAAGTACTTTTAGCATATGCACCATTAGAGGGGAGGTTACTACAGGAGGAACGGACAGAAAAAGCGGTTTACCTTACATATAAAACAGTAACATACCAGATAACTTTTGGAGACTGTGCAAGAGATGGGAGAGGGACCTAGGAGCCTTGGAGGAGGTTGACTGGGAGGAGGTCCTGATGCACCCTAGAGAAGTAGCCATTAAAGCTAGATTGTGCCTCGTCCAATACAAAATCCTACACAGAATATACTACGATAGAGAAAAACTGCACAAGACGAGCAGGGTAGAGACACAATACTGTCTTACATGTAGGGACGTTAAAGGTGACTTCTTTCACATGATATCGACCTGGCAAGAATTGGGGAGCTAGGTGTGATTATGGAGGTACCATTGCCGGTTGACCCTGGGTTTATCCTCCTGGGAATCCCGAATTATGTCGGCCTCAACAGGGCTCAGCTGCTCTCTGGCTCTTTAGGTCTGGCGGTGGCTAAACGAGACGTGGCTAGGTGGTGGGGTGCAGAAGAGGTCCCCATGGTACAGGAGTGGAGGAGGGGGATGGATCTCTATATGGCCGCTGAACGTGCCACATATAATAGCAGGGGATGCCCCTGAAAGTGGAGTAAAATATGGGGTCCCTGGAGGTGGTACTATGGGCTCATCCAGTTGGATGATACACACAAACCCATGTAATCAACAACTGTACACCACCGCACCCTGAAGTACTCACTAGCTTAGAACCCATTATCTTGTCACTGCTTTTAGGCCAGGATATGGAACTGGGACTCACATAATTTATATAATATTTACTGATTTTAAATGGAAACATTGGAGTCGATGGCACGCTGTCCTTGATGATTGTACTTTATGCGACTGAAGTTATTGTTATGAAGACTGTATGTTACATAAAACATACACATTAAATTAAAAAAAATATTTATTTACAATAAAAAGTACTTTTAGCACTGCAAAGCGACCTGGTAGCAAATGGCAGCTGTTGTGCCCTAAAAAAAAAAACATTATGGAAAATATGGAGAGAGAAGGGTTAGTAGAACAACGAAGGAGCAGCTGGGGGAATGGGTGAGGACAAATCAACAGGCAGTGTTTAGAAGGCGAGGGAGCAAAGGAGGAGCTTGAGGTTTGGCCTGAGAAGAGATAAAAATATATTAAAACTAATGTGGGGTGTGGAAAGCAACGGATGAGCTTGGGGAGAGGAATGAGGGAGCAACATAGAGAAATGATGGGGGGAGTAGTGTTTGGGGAATGCAGCACATGAGGGAGAGAGATAGAAAACACATCAATTGGTATGGAGTACTGAAAGAAAAAGAAGTTATCTGAATGGAAACAATGGAAGGATACACATCAGCTAAGAATGGCAGAATGGCTAAACTCCATAAGAGGGATAAACACAAGAAGAGAAAGAAAAGCCGTGGTATAAGAAGAAATCTGATGACAGTGACAAGAAATCAAACCAAACCAAACCAATGGTAAGAATAAGCAATGTGTGTGCTCTAAGTCCTGCAAGTTTTTGTGTAGTCCATAAGAGGCTGGTAGGCAGAACCTAATAAATGGACTGCAAGAACTACAATTTGTAATGTTATTTATTCTCAGCCATATTTGTACCTGTACAATGAATGAACAAGATAGACAAAAGCTGAGGGTTCCTATCTGATTTGCATAATATAAAAATTTGTAAAGCCTCACCTCCTGTATTCCAGAGATTGTTAATCTGCACTGTTAATAATAGACCATGAAAAAATCCTAAACCTTTTTTCTGAAACCCGTCAAAAGAGCATGCAAACTACTAGATTCAGTCTGCAAAAGATACAACTTTCCGATCCTTTGCCAGCTCTTCACCAATCCTTGTCCATCATCACAAATCTCCTCACTTTGAGCACCCGCAAGCTTGATTCAATCCCCTTTATTTATTTTTTTTAATCTTTATTGTTCAGTTCATAGCATACAGAAAAAAAAGAAAAAACAGAAAAATAGAAAAGCAAATAAAAAGACAATAACATTTGAAACAATACTTATGTATATGTCTAGAGCGATATCCTCACAGTGATAATTCCAAATGTTGGAGCATTGGTTGCCATATCTTCAACCCTAATTGTTTTTTCCTCATAGATTTTATGCGGTATAAATTAAATTCTAAATAAAACACATTGTAAAACTTAGCTCTCCACATTTCAAAAATAGGGGCTTCTGGTTTCAACCATATTGTAGCAATACATAACTTTGCTACCGCCATTTCCATAAAAATAAAATATCAGTGGGGATAATAGTTCTGTGCACTTTCCATATCACTACCCACCCAAAAAGCATCAATTCATGACTAATATGACATTGCACCTTCGTTGTTACATACAGAAATTCCTCTATACCTAAAAAAAACTGGGAGAGTGCATTACAATAAAAAAATACATGGACAATATCTGCTTCATCTATCTGGCATCTAACGCATTTTCCGTCATGAATATCACCCCACTTCATCATTTAAGCTGGCGTATGATAGAAATTAAACACAGTTTTATAATGTTGGGAACGTAGATTTCCAGACAACACTATTGCTGCCGCCATATCAATTGAATCTTGTAAAAAACAGCCCGAACATCCCAATCGATTTTGCCATTTAACATCTTGCATTTCAATATCGTCCTGTTGCTTTGAAAGTAAAATTTCATACAAAACCCCAATCTTAGTCCCTTTCAGAAGAACTTCAATAAATTCAATACTGACAATACCCTGTGGACGTTTTTTATATAATAAATTCCGTAATTGCAGATATTTAAAGAAATCATTCTTCTTGATTGTATATGCCTCCATTAAATCCGTAAATTGAACCAGTGCACCATCCTTAAAAAAGTCCTCTAGATGTCGTATCCCTTTATCTCTCCAAGTTCGCATCTTAGCATCCCAAAATATCAGCGGTAGTATAGCCCTAGAATCCAAAGGTGTATAAAAATGAATCCGTTGAATGTCCAGAATTTTCCGAAGCCACTTCCACACCTTATAAGCAGCGGTCATAATTTTAAATCTAGTACGCTTAAAATAACCTGGCTCATAAAACTTCAACAAGGCTTCGCAGGCCGAGTTTCCCAGTATCATCTGATAAATATCGGGTGACTCAAACTGCTGTGCAGCCCCCTATTTTACCATATACCTCGCATTTTGTATAAGACATACTAAATAATATAAAATAAAATTTGGGACCCCCCATCCACCACGTACCAGAGGTAACATCATATATTTTGAGGCACGACAGGGCTTCTTCCAGCCCCAAATAAACCTATCCATAATACCTTAAAGCTGCATTAGTTTTGCCCTTGACAACTCCAAAGGAAACGTCCGAAAATATTATAGCACTTTGGGGAGGATACTCATCTTTAGGACATTATAACGACCAACCATTGACAAGTGTAAGCATTCTAGCTTTTCTAGCTCACTTTTAACAGCCCCGGTTATATCATTCCAATTTACATCGATTATCGCTTGTATAGACATCCTAATTTTAATTCCCAAATACTTGGCCTCTTTCGTTACTCGCGGCTCACGCGCACACAGCCCCGTTGTACAGATAACTTGAGTTTTAGAGATATTCAATTTGTACCCGGAAACCTGTCCAAATGCTTGCGTCAAACATTCAGCCTCCCTTAGTGCTGACTCAGGATCCGAAGTCACAACCGCAATGTCATCGGCATACGCAAGGACGCGCACTTCATATTCGCCTACCGACATTGATTTTATTAAATTAGTAGACTCCAGTAGATGTAATATTGGCTCTATATAAATAGCGAAAAGCAAAGGCGAGCAGGGACAGCCCTGCCGCGTTCCCCGGGTAATCTTAACAAACGATGATTCTTGTCCCATAGTACATATTTTGGCCCGAGGGGTCCTATACATAGTCTGTAAAGCCTGCAAAAACAAGGGAACAAACCCCATTTTGCGCATTGTGGCCCATAAAAATAGCCACGTAACACGGTCAAATGCTTTTTCCGCATCCCAAAAAATAATACCAATATTCTTTTGAAGTGCAGTTGCATAGTCTATTAACGTTATTACCCGATGAAGGTGATTTACCATGCTTCTACCAGGGAGAAACCCATGCTGATGACAAGATACAAGCGTTGGGATAACTCGTACCAACCGTGTGGCCAGTATTTTAGAGTATACTTTTGCATCGGCATTAATTTATGATATGGGCCGGTATGACCCTGGCAGCCGAGGGGGCTTGTCTTTTTTTTTGAAGATTGCTATGTGGGCATCATCCCATGACGCCGGCGATTTGCCACATTGAGTCATAATAAATGTAGCAAGCATATCCTCCTTAATAACGCTAAATAACAGATGATAAACCTCCAAAGGGAGTTTATCCGGGCCAGATGCCTTCCCTAGCGCTAGATCTTCTACTGCAAGCTGTAGTTCTTGCATAGTGATTGGAACCTCAAGCCTTTCCCTCTCAGAAGGCCCAAGTTTAGAAAAATCTAAATCCTGGAGATAAGTTTCTATTTGATCTTGAGCAATTTTATCTTGGGTATATAGTTCTTGATAATAACTACGAAATACCTCCATAATGCCATCTATGGTTTCAACCAACTCCCCTTTATCATTCTCCAACATATCAATACGTTGAGACGCCTGCCTACCCCGCATTCTTTGGGCCAAGCATCTTCCCGTTGCCTCTCCATGTTCGTATCTTTCAATTTTATAAACACTATACTGGGCAGCAATATCTTGACTCCAAACCCCATTAAACTTAGCTTTACAACAAGCAACCTTAGTTTGTGCAGCTTGGGAGTCGACATTAGACTGGATTACTGACATAAGTTCACATTCTGCCACTCTAAGTTCCTCAATCAGCCTTGCTATCATAACTTTCTGTTCTTTTTGCTTAGCCCATTTTGTAGGTATCAAGGACCCCCTGATAGGGATAGGACTCCTGGGTCAGGGAAAACAATTTTTATGTAAGGGTATATACCCAGGCAGACTAATAATACAAGAAAAATGGCTATTTAGAAAAACATATTATATAAATATTAATAATAAAATTAGTGCAATGGACTGAAATGATATCAACAAAGGTAATTTTAATTCCAATAAAAACATATAGCTTTATATACACAATATGCACGATAAAAACTACTGACTCCTTGTGTGACCTCTCTTTTAACACATCTTGCATATTGTGTATATAAAGCTATATGTTTTTATTGGAATAAAAATTACCTTTGTTGATATCATTTCAGTCCATTGCACTAATTTTATTATTAATATTTATATAATATCTTTTTGCTTAGCCCAGCCATAGCTACATGTTCCCCCCCTGACCCCCGCTTTAAAAGAATCCCACACCATCGGTTGACTAGCAGTGCCTCTATTGTATTCTAAAAACTGCGCAGCCCATAGTTTAATATGAGCTTTGAACTCCTCATCACTAATACGTTTTTTATTAAAAGTAAATGCCCGTATTAACCGTGTCGGTCGCAGGCAGGTCACGTCTAAAACTACAGGGCTATGATCCGAAGTAATCCGAGGCATCATATAATATATAATGCCCGATATACCTTAGGCTTGCGGCCTTGATATCTCTGAGAATTAAGATCCCATATATGGGTATCTCCATGTATATTGAAATCACCAAGTAGTATCAATGGCATGGGCCACTGTGCTAACTCCACATTCAGGAACTCATAGATTTCTGCCTCATCAAAATTAGACCCATACACAGTGCATATTGTAACTTTGGTGATCCCTATCATACACTCACAGATCGCCCATCGTCCAAAATTATCGACCCGTATCCTACCCGTGCCAACTACAGCTCGACTACCCATTATGGCGACCCCCCTATTCATAGTGGATTGTTTGGACACTGCAATACTGAATAACCCAATTCTAATAAAACCTTATGATTAGACCAAGGAATGTGCCTTTCCTGCAGACAAAGTATATCTGGTTTAATTAAACGTAATTCATTAGTAACCCATTTTCATTTCATAGTATTGTTTAGGCCGCAAACAATAAAGGAGCAGATTCGTAGCTTACTAACCGCCATCAAAACAAGCAGATTGCAGGTCGTTAATGAATAAACAAGATTTTATCTTTGCCCCAACATATTTAAAACAGATGCTATGAACTGAAATTTTAGCATTTTTTCCCACACTAACTCTTACACCCCCTATACCCACAAACCCCCCAGTGCCCCCTGGCCCACCCACACACCACCAGCCCGACCCCCCCCTCACTCCCAAAGTGCCCCCCCTTAACTAAGGCAATAGGGCTAATGGCCCTTGTGATGCTCGGTGAGTGGTTCCCATGCTGCTCGGCTCACCAAATCAAAAAAAATGTCAGCCTTTGTCTCTTAATACAACCATGATGGATCATAGACCTCTTAAACAAAGGAAACGAAGTAAAAGGAAAGAGAAAGGGAAAGAGAGAGAAAAAAAACAGAGAGAAAACATAGAATCCAGATCAATCCAGACAATATAATATATCGGCCCATCAAGAAAGAGTTTGCATATACTCTTTTGCAGCAACCTCTGAAGTAAAGAAACAACTCTGGCCCTTAATAACAGTTTTCAAGGTTGCAGGCTGCAATAGAAAGACTTGTAGGCCTTTTGCTTGCAAAGGTGCGATCAGCTGTCGTAGTTTCCATCTTTTTTCGACTGTAGAATGGCAAAAATCGAACCGAACAAAAAACTGTATACCTTTCCCAGTCCTCTTCTTATCCGGCCGAGCCATATCATATAGTACCTGTCTTGCCAGAAAATTATTCAAGGAGATCAGAATAGCCCGTGGGTGCTGTGGAATTACTTGACCACTTCTTGGCGGTCGCTGCCGAAAAGGAAGCCTATGGGCCCTTTGTATCTCGCGGCTCCAATTCCATTCAGTAATTTCTGGGAGCGCTTCCTCGAATAATTCTGCAACAAATTTACGAACATCCTGTCCCTCAAGGCCTTCCGGGACACCAAGTATACGTAGATTGTTACGCCGGAGACGATTTTCCAACTCGGTGATTTTATCCTGTACATCCCCTTTATGTGCCTTGATTTCGGCAACATCAGCTGTTTGAGAAACCATCCGATCTTCCAGTGATGATAGCCGTGCCTCTGCTTCTATCATTCGATTTGTAAAATTGTTGCAAGTTTTTGCCAAGCGGCGAATGGTATTTTGTAGCTTTCTGCAAGCAGAATGTGTTTTTAGGTGTTCCGCTCGAGCCTCCAGTCGATGGTCGTTACTAGATCTATAGATTTCCTCCAACGATACTGGCCCGAGCATTTGGCTCTGTTCAACTACATCAGCACCCCCACTAGTTTGACCTGAAAGATCTAGCCGCTCTAATATCTGCGTGCCCGCAGAGAGATCCCAATCAGTCGTCTCCATGGTGGTAATATTTAAATCTGAGCTACCTCCCCTATCCTTTTTCCGAATAGTAGAAGCTTGATCAGAGGTACTCATGGAGAGAGTATTTTTGCGAGGATTACTCTCCGGCATAGTTGGGGTATTTTCCCCGTCGCCATCTTCTGGAAGTGAAACTTCTTCCATATCTAATCCTTCTGACGGTTCAGAAAGCGAGTAGAATTCACCATCCTTACTACTTGGTGGTTCTTGGTTTTCTTCTTCACTGAGCGTGCCATTCCCTTCCTCCGTTTCCTCTAAAACTTTGGACCCTACTTCAACCTCTTCACCATCAGCCAGAATATGAAGCGCTGTAGATATTGGTGTAGGTATGTCTAAAGATACCTGCAGTGAACCATCCTGGTCCCCACCACCTCCATTGCCAGTTCCATCAGTTCCATCAATCACTGCAGATTTAGAAGCTGTGGTATTACTTTTCTGCAGCCCAATAGCCAACTGAAACATTTGGGGTATCTTAGGGTGACCTATTGTGTAACATCTTTACTATGACGAGTACTCCCAGAGTCTTGAACATCCTGTATTTCTTTTTGTTTTGCAGCAAGGGCAGCGCGCGTGCCAACTACTCCTTCTCCCAACGGTCTAGTTTTCCCACCACGGGCTGCCTTAGGTGGCATAGCAGATTCCAGATTCCAGGGGGTTATATTATATTATTGCCACTAAAGCCCAATCCAAACACAATGGCCGCAAGAAAATTCACAGATCAATGGGCAAGTTTTTTTTCCCCTTTACTTTCTCCTCTCTGCACGATGTATATCCAATTCCAGGATTTCCACTAGATAAATAGTTCATCAATAATAACATCAACAAAAAGTCCAGTCCACCCACTCAGCAGTCTCAATAGCCCAGCATGTGGTACCAACACATTAACGAAGCCAGCACATGGTTAAATACAGCAATAGAAGAACGCCAGCACTTCTCCCCAGTCAGTCAGTCGCTTTCCATAAACAATTTTGCCACCATGTTGACACAATGTTGCCGCTCACCTCCGTCTCTCCTTCTTTTCGGCGGCAAACCGTAACTTTTCAGCGCCAGCTCTCAGCACCACGGCTGCTTCCAGTATGATCCCAGCTGTTCGCAACAGAAACCTGCACGCTGCAGGTCACGGGACTCCCCGCCCTCCAGCTCCAACTCCGGCGTTCTAACGGTCATCAGCGTTCACGGGCATTCACAGGCGTTTCAAAAGGTCAGCGACGCCGGTACTGGTTTAACCTGAGCATTCACCGTGCAGCCTCCAGTAACCACCAAGCTCCTCCAGCGGAAAAAAGAGCAGCCGGACAGCAGAATCGTTACAAATAGGTGAGCCGAGTTACCAGACTGGGAGCTCCTCACACACACGTCCGCATAACGGACGCCATCTTGCCGATTCAATCCCCTTTAACTGTATTGGTCCTGAGACTGCAGCAGCAGCCGTCTCGAGAGATGAGAGCTCTGGGACCTACAAACCGACCAAGAAAAAAGCTCAAACATCCAGCAACCTGTGATCAAGCATCTGCCATTAAGAGGTATCTTTCAGCAACTCGAGTTTTTGCCTCCCCTTGCCGTCTCCTTTACCATGGTGAACCATCATTATATCCAACCCCATGCCATGACATTATTGTTAGAAGAAGCCTAAGGATGCATTCCTCTTACTAGGTTTGAGATCCATAAAATATTATGAATTCCTGCGGCGACTTTGCTTGCAAGGTTAGAACTTATAAGTATATCTGACCATGAACTCTTGCTAGCATATCTAACTTTTGTCCGCGTGTCACTGAAAAAACCCATGGAGATAAATCAGCTTATTTATTTTTTCACCATTCTGCATAGAACAACATTAGATGCCATAAACGTATTGCCATGTTTAAAGTTCTTTTTGTATTTCCTCTTCATCTATTTTCTTCAATTTATTATGACATTGAGCCAACATTTTTTCCTGTATATGAGTATGGTTTTGGACTACACATTCTTTATTATTTTAACTGTATATGTTTCAGTTTTGGACCACAAACTCTTTATTATTGTAACTGTATATGTTTCAGTTACTGGCATCTCCCTTGAATTCAGTCCTAAGCTCAGCGCATTACACCCAAGACTGAGACAAGGTTACATATCTGGTAAGCTTTACCACAGCACATATAAAATATAGTTTCATACTGCTCTTAAAGCATGTCAGTTGGGCTTCCTAAATTATTGACCACTTGTTAGGAGATATGCAGAGTTTTCAACCATAAACTAGCTTCAAGAATAAGTGTGCCTTTTCTGAGAATTTTCTGAAGAGAAGGATCTAGCTTATGACTTCAAGACGCAAGACAAATGGACTGCATCGAGGTGGAGCCGGTCTGGGGAGACCTATGGTATTACTCAAAGAATGACTCCCACAGAATAAGAATGGAAAAGAAATTTGAAGAGATTGTGACCCTGCTAACCTACAGTTCCTCCCAAACCAATCCAAGCCACTAGGATAAACCATCCAAGACAATCACCCCACAGAAAGTGGAAAAGGCTTAAAATACAGGAAACAGGGGCAGCCTTTGGATAATAGAAACTTGCTCACTTTGAGGTATGAAGAGACACTGAATAACAAAAATTGAAAGAGAAGAAAGACTGTGTCCTGAAATAATGGCCCAGTGACAAGCATCTGAGAATGTGACCCAACAGCCCTTCTGGCACAACACAATGTGATTGTTGGTACGCGAGTGGTAAGCTTCGATTGAAAATTGTTGCAGGAAGACATTTTAGAGTGTTTTGTGCCAGGAAAGGATGTTGTAGCTTTGGCTTCCTACCCTGGATTGTAGCCACAGCATGTGCCAGGTTTAGAAAGAACACCCGGAGGAAATAGTGGCTAGGATCTGTGTGCAGGATACAAGTGATATATTATCTTTCGAGACAGAGAACAATTGTTTGTGCTGCCGTACGCATCATTAACACACTCTCGTGCAGGCAGTATTTACATATCTAATAATATAGATCTTTATGCAAGCGCACTAAGGAACGCATATTTACAACAAAACAGTAGCCAACATGACCACTGGTGCTCATATCATGTGTGAGTGAACTGCAGGTCATGGGTTTGAGTCCTAGGAAGGTCAACTCAGCATTCCATCCTTGAGTGCTTGGTAAAGTGATATTATTAAAATGGGCAACAGTAACACCTTTATTTACAGGGGTTGTATGATATATACAAAATGAAAAGGAATACTTTTTTAGGTTAATCCTTTAGCTGGAGCGCAAATGTTCAAAGATACATTTTTCTCTTGTTTATTGGGTTGTTTTTTTGTTTGACTACTGTTGTACTCAACTTGTTATTTTTCCCCACTGCTCTTCCATCTTGGACTCTTCCCCCCCCCCTCTGATTATGCTCTCTTTCTATTATGACCTTAAACATTCACCACACTCTTTACAACCTATGGCCCCTACACCTTCCTTCCTCCTCTTTCTTTGGTTTTTTTTCAGAATCATCCTGCCTCTTAGGTCCACTCCCCTAATCATTATCACCATCGCCTTGCATTAAAGCACCAGAATGGAAGACATTCAGAAGGGCCTTGACACAAACATTAAATCTGCATGGCCATCCATATCCTCGCCTCACCTCGCTTCTGAATTTACTGAAGGTCCCCGCATAACAATGATTGAATTCACATGAAGCTGCAATAAATCATGAAATGTCAAACCAACATTCATATTCACCACCTCCACTGACCAACAGATAGTGTTTTGCTGTTAAATATAATCTGTACACCATTGTGGGATTGAGCATATGTTCCAAAATAGAGAACAAAACTACACATAGATATTGCTTTCTGTAAATTCGGTTCTGGATTCACAGAATCCACACAATGCAAGGAATAGTCATTTTGTACAAAACACACTCACACACAGACACACACACACTCTCTCTCTCTCTCTCTCTCTCTCTCTAGATCATGGTTTTCCCTTCAATACACTGAAAACCCATCTTATATCTAACCCACTGCTTTTGCATGTCTTCAATAAGCGCATGTGGCTGTAGACCTCTGCATGATGGATTGATCGATGAATGCATAGTACAAGGTTTGCAAACTGGGCTCAGATCACTCAAGCATTATTGTCATTGTACAAATCACCCAAATGTGTACCACTAGTTTAAACGTGCCCATACCTGCGGCTTGTGGGTAAAGCTTACCAGGCATATAAATTGTACTGTTGGTAGATGATTCTTAAGAATCTCCTGAACTTTTACCTTAGCATCTACTTTAAGAGATATCACCTGAAGGCCACCTAGGAACTGGATTGATAATGCATCTCTGGGTCAGCAATAGTGAAACATGTTACCACACATGTTGGTGAGTGAGAGTGGACTGTCCTTCAGGGTGTACAGTGATTTCTGCTGAGTAGGCCCTGGTTATGAAGATGTTGTGCTTGCCTTGGCATAAGTCCCTTGTTAAAGTCAGTGTCCCTTTGCTTTCATCCTCCTGCTCACCAGTTCCTTACGACCCCCTGTACAGGGAAGAATTTCTCCTTCCTCTCTCCTTCCCTGTTTTCCTGCTATTTCTTTACAGTGTAGTTATATTTTCAGTTTTCAGACACCCCTTTTGCACTAGCTCACTCTCTTCATCACCATTAATAAGTCCTCATCTAGTATGTCTGCTACTGTCCTCATGACAAAGGGGGCAACAACACATTCAGCTGAAAAAAACAGGTGCTACCCTTGAAATTGCGGCACATTTGCGATTCGCTAATTGCTAATCGCAAATAAGGAATGACTCCCCATTCATTCCTATGGGCCTTTAGGAGTCAGAAGTGATTGGAGAATTGTAGCTTTGCCTGCCTGCCCTGTCAGCAACTTCATCGGTAATATCATCACAGCTTGCCACTCCCGCTGCGCGTTGCAGAACTCTCACCTGCCAGAGAAGAATCCTTCGGACTAGCTGCCGTGGCGTGGAGAGGCTGCAGGGGTGTTGCGCAGCAGGGACTCACTGTTCCAGGAGTCCCTGCGAGACCTGACGTCATCTGGTCAGCGCCCCCTGCCTGCCCCGCCCACGGCCGGCTGATTACAGATAAGGCGCCTGCCTTTTCAACTCAGAGACAACCCTGCTGAGAGTCAGAAGTGATTGGAGAATTGTAGCTTTGCCTGCCTGCCCTGTCAGCAACTTCATCGGTAATATCATCACAGCTTGCCGCTCCCGCTGCGCGGGAGCCGCTGCGCGTTGCAGAACTCTCACCTGCCAGAGAAGAATCCTTCGGACTAGCTGCCGTGGCGTGGAGAGGCTGTAGGGGTGTTGCGCGGCAGGGACTCACTGTTCCAGGAGTCCCTGCGAGACCTGACGTCATCTGGTCAGCGCCCCCTGCCTGCCCCGCCCACGGCCGCACTTCCGTGTATAAAAATAGCAACAGTTTCGTCTCGCGGGACGCCGGGCGAAGCCCGGGCAAAGGGCGGGCCGTCTGTGGCCGTCCGGGGACGTACAAGGACGGGACGGGCCACCCTATTAACATCTGCGTCCAAAATCCACACTTACAGTGTAAGCTTGTGACAAGGACCCTTAACCAAATATAAATGCGGTAAGTGTACAACAAAGCAATCGCCAGTAAGGTGACGGGTGATAGAGAATCGTGCTGATTCTCTAATAGCAACAATAAAGCGATCCCTTGGGGAAATCAGCATCACTAACATCACTAGGTCTCCGACAGTAAAGTGAAATGGGTTTTAAAAAATTACGTTCTCGCACTATCTTCATGAAGCGAATGGGCACCGAGGAAGCAGTCAGGAAATCTACAGATAAAGCAATAAAACACGGCCGGATAACTCGGACCCCGGCAATTAGCAACTACTTTTCTGCCTTAACATCTAAAAGGGAACTAGATACGAATATCCCGGAAATAGAAAATAATCTTACCCCACACACAAGTATAGGGGAACAAATGTGCTCATCATTGAAACTTCAACTAATTCAAAATGTAAGCGATTTGGTTCCTGATAACAAGCTCAACGATTTCTTACATGACCTACAATCCTTGGACCACGAGGCGACTCTCTTAAAATCCTCAACTCCCATAAGAAGCTTTGGGAGCTTACATAAAACTGAGGATTTAAGTGCAAATAAATCAAAGCCAATAGAAAACATTTCTGAATTAAAGTTATCTAATAATATTTCGAAAAAATCATCAGAACAAGTTCTTGAATTTGATTCTTCTTTGGATCCTTTCATACTCAAAAACAATAATTTTGCTAACACCGCAACACCAATGTCAAAGGCTCTATTTTCTCTACAAGAAATATTGGAATCGGTTCTCTCCTTTTTAGGAAATATTTTAGAAAATTCTGATCAAACTTTGGATGTCCAAATTGGTATACTAAAGTTTCTAGTAGAAGAAAAAAGGAAAAAAGAGTCCTTCGAAGCAGCGGAAAATCAACTAACCGTTAACACTAAGCAATGGCAAAAGAATCAATCTATTAATAACGTACAAAAGCAAATAAAACGTGATTCTAGTACTCAGACACCAGAAATAGTACAAACAGAAACACAAAAAAGGGAAAAGTTGGAAACTCAAAATGAATCTACACTATACTCTTTAAAAAGATTATTTAGAGAAAAACCGACTAAAACTGATATGCCTAAAAACGACTCTGCCCAAGACGACCAGGACATTATTACTAAAAATATACCTGAAACTGCAAAAGGAGAAATAACTAATAAAAATATGGAAACTGAGCAAAAAGGAAGAAAAAAAAAGGAGGAAACCATTAAGAAGGATCCACAAAAACAAAACTCGCAAGCTTAAATTTCAAAAATCTATCACACCTCAAAAACATCGAGAGGAACAAGAAGATGACATTATAAAGCCTCACACTACAATAAAAGTGGAAACCACTGACAGAAGCATCGTAGAGAAAACACATTCATTGAACCCAAGAGCAGATGAATACCTTCCATCCAGGATACTTATAAAGACAGGACACAGAAATATAGGGGTCGGAGAAGGCGATGACAAGTATTCTCAATGTGGTGAAAAGACACAGTCTAAACTGTTACAATTTGAAGAACTTTTTCCAACTGATAATGTTACACTCAATAGAGGTAGGATAATCAATCTTCTGCAACATATACGGCCTCTACAAACATTGACCGGTAACGAAATAGATTTAGTGACTTTCCCCAAAAAAGATAATATCAAAATAGCGATGGTAAGATTCTGGTCATCAGTTATTCCTGGGATCATTCTTAATGAAAAAGAGATACTTCATAAACGCGGATATGATGTAATTGAAAAATCTGAACCCAAGGAAAACAAAACCTATAAAATATTTAATGATCATATGCGATCAATTTCTAGTACGCAATCCAAAAATTCTCTTACAATCTCTTCTGCACCAGAAGACCCAGGATCAAGTTACTCAGGATCTATATATCCAGGGGAGGACACTTTGAAAATACAAGTGAACAATGGGGAAAGGGCAGTCTGGTATCAAGATTTAAAAGAGAAGGAAGTCACTGACAGTGTAAAGTCCTGGTCTTGGGTCTCAGAGACACTGAATAGTAATAAAACCTTCACTTGCCCGCAACACCCTGTTTAACAATGGATTAAAGATAACATCGTGGAATATGGCTGGGAAAACTAAAAATAAAATGATTGAAGCCACGAATAACCAGCCTGATATCCTGATTCTGCAAGAAACTTGGGCAACTGAACCCTTCTACCAGAAAGGCTACTATGTTTATGATATACCAGCAAAAGCAAGTAACCGGGGCCATGCTAAAGGTGGTTTGGCTATTCTACTGAGGGAAGAATATTTGTGGGCCCAGGAGATTGTTGAGACCAACCGCGATAACTTACAGTGCATCAAGATTTCCCTAAAAACACATAATACTGCCTCACAAAATGCAATTCTGCTCTTCAACATATACGCCCCTCCTGGCAAAAAGCAAGATACCCTATTCGTAGATATCATGGAAACCATTACGCAGATAATAGAAGACCAACTTTATCTGTCTTATATAATCATGGGTGACCTTAACGGAAACATTTCCAACTCCGAAATAAGAAAGTGGGAAAGTATATATAAAGAAGAAACACTGGAAATTTCAACTCCACAGTTCCCTAAAGGTATTCATTCAGATAAAAGAGGTAAACTGTTACTATCAGCACTGCCTAATATCAATGGGGTAATCTTGAATGGTAATGTCGAAGGAGATACTCCGGCATCGTACACTAGACGGGGAAATGGGACCTTTTCTATTATAGACTACATCATCTGCGGTATGGATCTATTGGAAACAGTTACGTATTTGCACTCTAATTTTACGGTAGATAGTGATCATGCACAGATGCATTTAACCACCTGCTGGTTGGCTAACCCTACAGCTCCAGGTCAGATCATCTTTTATAGAAATACAATCTTGATAAAAAGTCAACAGAGACGCATTTATTGGAACTCATCAACTATGGACAATATATCCGCTCTGATCAAATATACTCAATTTCTAAAGAAAACATATTGAGATGATCCAATAGCAAACTTCGAGTACATAATCAAGGAACTTAAAGACGTACTATTAAATAAGTTACAACAGGATATAATAGGAAACAAAAAGAATAAAAATAAAAATAAAAATAATACCCGGAATTCAATAACTAAGAAAAAGCTCAATAAACTGATACGTGCTCAATATGCGTACTTTTCTCCTTCAAATAAGAAAGAAATTAACAAACTAAAAAATCAATTGAGAAGAGAGAAATTTAACTATAAAAAAATATTACAAGATCGCAATTGGGTTGACATCCGAATAGCCGCAAAAAATTATAACCAGCGCAAATATTGGTCCCTAATCGCTAAAATAACTGGAACAAAAAAGAAACTACAAGCCATACCGGTTCCACCGAACGATTGGGAAATTTATTTGACTGATCTCTATAAAACAAATCTGACAATATTAGATGAAAAAAGCGTTGATAACATCATGGAAAAACATAATTCATTAATTTCTAAAACCACGGCAATATCGGTAGAAACATATATTCGAAAAGCAAGAAACACTGGTGCCTCCGGCCCAGACCAAATATCCATCAAGGTCTTGCATGCCGACCCCAAGGAGTGGAGCCAGATGCTATCACCACTCTTTAATTACATCTTCAGCACTGGACAAGTACCAAAATCATGGCAGGGGAGTATCATCATCCCCATACATAAAAAGGGGAGTAAAATTATAGCAGGAAATTACCGTCAAATAGCACTGATGGATGCCACCGGAATTTTTTTGCCGCAGAGGTACTAGAACGATTGAAAGATTGGGCTTTCTCGTTGGGTCTGATACCTATGTTTCAAGCTGGCTTCAGACCGAAACACTCCGTTACGGACAATATTGCAACCATCCAGGTTATCCTAGACAAATACGTGACACGGAAAAATCAGGCTGTATATGCAGCATTCATAGACTATTCTACCGCGTTTGACCGTGTCGATCGACCAACACTATGGAACAAATTAAGGAGTCTTGGTATACCAGAACAATTGCTACAGGTCATAGTAAGCCTCCATACCAATACCTGCTGTCAAGTACAAATGGGGGGTGAAAAAGGTTTAACGAAAATAATAAAAACAGCTAACGGTCTTAAACAAGGATGTCTTTTAGCCCCGATACTATTTTCCCTATATCTTAGCGACTTACCACATCAGCTACAACAGGGCTTAAGTTTGCCTCCTAAAATCGACAAACAAAGTATTCAAGCGTTGCTTTATGCTGATGATATAGTGATGTTAGATCTCACCCCTTTTGGACTGCAAAAACTACTAGACATCCTGCATAAATATTCAAAAGAAATTTTTTTAATCCTAAATATAAAGAAAACAAAAGTTGTAGCCTTTTCTGGGAGGAAACAAAGTGCTAAATACAACTGGAGGCTTGGCGGTGAAAAGATAGACGAAGTTGACGAATATATATACCTTGGCAGGATTCTCTCAAAGAACTTAAAAAATACAAAACAGATAAATAACTTAATAAAGAAATCTGATCTACATGCTGGTGCACTTTCTAGACTCTATAGTGCTACTGGTAACAGGCATTTTTCCTCACTGTTAAAAATATACAGAGTAAAGATCCCCCCTGTCTTATCCTATGTGGCGGAATATATCCCTATAAAGCAGTGGGATTACATGGATCGTAAAGAAGGAAAAATCCTAAAAAGAATTATGAAGGTCTCAGACTCTATACCAGTTCAAGCTTTAAGATTAGAATTTTCCATTACAAGTTCTTATGCTACGGCCGTGGCTAACGTTATTAGGTGGGCTTACAACCTCCTCCATGCAAAAAAGGGAACATTAAGATTCCTGCTGAAAAACGAAACTTTTGATTCAGAAGCCACAAAGCAAACTTTTCTAGGGAATACGACTGTTGTATTTCGAATGGCCAAAATTTGGCCGGTCATTTTGCTCTCCTGGTCTGTACCACAATTGAAACTTTTTCTAAAATGTTTTACCCCAAAATTGAGCTATGAACTAGATCTTGCACATTGTAATAAACTATCTATCTACAAACCTTTCATAGAATCACTGGAATACAAACATATCCAGCCATACATTGGGTTTTCCCTCACGCATAGCGCAAGGAGGGCGATTACAATGTTACGACTAGGCATCTTACCTGTGCAATCCTTTAAATCAAGATGGTCACCCGGAGGATCCCCACTATGTTCTCTTTGCCAAGGGGGTGACCAGACCATCGAGCACTTATTATTTGTATGTCCTAGTTCTAACGTAACAACAGCACGTGCAAGATATCTTGATCCTATATACCGCACCTGCAGAATTACAACGTTAAAAGAACTATTAATAGTGTGTAAACAGCCACCAAATGAATTTGTATGCTATAATTTTTATAAATTTTTAAAATCGTTGTTATTTTTATATTGATTAGTGATGTAAATTTTTCTTTTATTGATTGTTCAATTTTATATTTGTGGTCCTCTGTTGAGTACCAAAACAAATAAAAATCTTTTGACTTGACTTGACTTGAATGGGAAAGCCACTCCTTATTTGCGATTAGCAATTAGCGAATCGCTAATAAGGAATCAGTAGAAATCGCAAATAATATTGCGATTCCTACATGCATCCCGTTTTGCGAGTCTTTAATAGCGATTCCTTAAAATTCGCTATTAAGGACTCGCAAAACATAACTTTGATGCATCGGGGGTATATCTCTATTGTCGAACATGCTGTCACGTGCTGAATATTTCCAAAAGTGCCTCAGACTTATCCTGTGTACTATCCTATACTCAGTTTCAATGAAACAAGACTTTATTCTGTCGGTGCCATAAAAGCACAGCAAGAGACATACGACACATTTAAAAATGTCAACATTAAAATCAGATTTCAGCGCAAAAATCCAAAATGGTGATTCATGATACACTTTTAAAAATTATTTTCACAAATAAATTCAAAGATAGCCTTTCTTTAATAGCACTAAGAACCGGGACCAATGAGATTTTAACAATAAAGAAAAAGACAAAAGGATTCATATCTATCGATTAAAAAGTATCCATCAAAATTTTTGTTGTTGGAGTTCATATCTTTTCCTAAAGCGAAATGCTGAATAGATAAAATTTAATAACACATAGCAAACTTGTAAGGATCTTAAAGACAGTAGAAATATTAGTCCTTCCTTATAATTTCTCAGGTTTGAATTACTTAAAATCTTGGCCAAGAAAGATCGTCTCAGCCCGAAGTACAAGGTACAAAGCATAATAAAGTGACTAGTGCATTGCTTCGAGATGGCATCCAACATGCCAGGCGATAAGTCCTGCTTCCATGACCCTGACATTGTAAAGGCGAATTTAAAATAACGCATGGGCAATCTAAAAAGAGTTAGCCAGTAGCGATGTGTGGGGTTCCTAATCCTCCTTAAATATTGGCTCTATACTACGTATTGTTGGCATTTGGGTATATATGACAACAGTTTCTTTAACCTGGGCCTATTCTAGACAAATATCCATACAGTATTCTAAGTAGTGTTCTTTAACGCATAACTTTTGTTCTAGGCCAATTAAACGGGGATTTCCATATATTTCAAGTGCACCTAGTTTTTTAAACGATTCTTTCAAATATGAGAGACATGGAATTTGGTCTGCCCTGTCAAGTGACAGGCTGTCAATAGTGCATGTTCTAGTTAGGCTGGCCTCGGGTGACCCTCAGAGTTTGACCCAGAGTAGTAAAGGGGCCAAACCAATCAAGTACACCAGGTGTGTTATAACAAGTTCCTCTTAGCATATTATAGCCTTATAGCCCGCCGCAGCGGGCTATACCGACTATTAAAGGCCCACTGTCGCGTTAAAGGCCCGAGCCGAAGGAAAGGGACTTTAACAAGACAGCGGGACTTTAATAGCCGGTATAGCCCTGCTACAAAGGGCTATAAGGCTATTAGAACATTCTGCCACTAGATAGCAGAATTTTCTAACAAATAAAACAAAGTCTTCAGGGAGCATCCCCTCAGGCTCCCTGAAGCCTTTGTTCACAGCCAGAGCTGTGAACAAAGAAACATTGCAATGTTGGAACTCTGGGCTTATAGCAGCCATTATAAGCCCAGAGCTACTCCATTGTTTTCAATGGAGCTACCAACATTCCAATGTTCTAATAAAGTGTATGTGCCACCTGGTACTGACAATAATCTATGAGTAAAACGAATTTCTACGCCTTGAAGAATTCCAGTTTTACTGTAGCCCCGTAGCCTGACTCCATAGGTTCCCACCGAAATACATTTACTCCTATACAAACTCAGCATTGTTTTTTTAACTTTTGGGCAAATCTAAATATGGCCTCAATGTTCCTACTGAAAGATTAAGTCTTAATGTTAAAAGTGATGTCCAACTAAGTTATTGATTAAAAAGAATCCACAAGTAGTTAAAATTCTTCACCTTTGATAAATTATGATCCCCCATTTTAAAAGGTTTGGACTTAGTGCTTGGGTGACAACAAGTCATTAAACAGGATTTTGAATAATTTACTTGGAGGTCTAGGTCATTCATATATGCTTGGAATACATCTAAGAGGGTCTGGAGGCCATTCGCTGTACAGGCCATCAACACTGCGTCGTATGGGTACACAGTGCACCCTTACTGTGAGATCTTGATATAATCGCCTTATGAGAGTTAGGAGTTCAATTTCCACTCCCATCGTGCCAATTAGTTCCCATAGCTTAGAGCGATTTACAAGATCAAAAGCACCTGATAGATCGATAAAAACCAAGTGCACAGAATGATTTTTTGCCTTAACATATTTCCCTCCTTTTAAATAAAGGGTCAAGCATTTTTCAATTGTCCCTATAATAGGTCTGAAACTAAATTGGCTGTGTTAGACCTGGCATGGTATCCGTTGTCCTTTTGCCTCTACTTCCTGTATTTTTTACGGGTTTTGTTACTATGGCCACTTTGTCATTGATGATCAGTGCCAAAGTGCAACTGCTCCCTGTACAAATTATGATTTTAATTGGTTATCCATGATTGGCCTATTTGAGTTACTGGTGAGTCCCTAGTAAAGTGCACTGTGTGTGCCAAGGACCTGTAAATCAAATGCTACTAGTGGTCCTGCAGCACTGATTGTGTCACCCACACAAGTAGCCTTTCAAATCTGTCTCAGACATGCCACTGCAGTGTCTGCACGCGCAGTTTTTCACTGCCATGCCTACTTGGCAAGGGCACCCCCTAGCCAGGCCCTAACCTTCCCTTTTCTTACATGTAAGTCACCTCTAAGGGAGGTCCAATGTACCACCATAGGCACGGTGCATTGTATGTAAAAGGTAGGACACGTGCTGGTGTGTTTTACATGTCCTGATAGTGAAATATTGCCAATTTTGTTTTTCACTATTGCAAGGACTAGCTCTTCCATAGGCTATCATTGGAGCTGCCATGTAACATTTTCCAAGTGGTGGGGAGGTGCGTGACACCATTTGGGTCATCACGGACCAGTCCCTTGAGTGTTCTCCACTTGTAATGCTACTGGGCTATGTGGAGCAGTCCTCCCCTGAGACACGCCGCCTAACTGCAATGCTGCTGGTTCTAGCAAGGCGACGTTTAGCTATACACTGGGGTGCCCCTAGTTGTCCACATGTTAAGACATGGATTCAAGATGTTGCCTATTGCCAGGGACAGCTGGCGAACTATTGGGACCTCATGCCTACAGCATCTCGCCCCAAAGACATTTGGGAGCCTTTCACAAACTGGCTTCGGATGAGAGATACCTCATTGGACAATGATGTACCAGCAACGCCATCTGCTGGCTCTCAGGACGTTGCCCCATAGGGGCAAGGTTTACACTGCACAATCGTTGGTCCACTATAAATGGTCCATGTGGAGCCATTTTGACACATCTTTGCCTCAGATTTTGTTACATTCTATTCAATTGATGAGAACTGAATGGATCTGTGTATATATTGGTTTGCCTTTTAGTTTCTAATGGTCTGTAAGTTGTTGCGATGCCTTCTTATGTATTATGCCTCTGCGTTATTTGTAAATATTCTGTAAATTTCGTACTGCCATGTTTACTATGTGTTACAATAGTACGGGCAACTATTTACTATTCTTTCACCGCTGTCTCCTTAAAATCATAAATAATTTAAAAAAAAACATTTTCCATGTGGAACTTTCAATTGGGAACAGCTAGAGATATGGAGTTTGGGCTCACTGAGCTTAGAATTTAAAAACACATCTTTTAGTAAAGGTGTTTTTTAAATTGTGTATTTGAAAAGGCCACTTTTAGAAAGTGGGCATTTTCTTGTTTAACCATCCTGTGCCTCTGCCTGCCTGTTGAATCAACATCTGGTTTAGACTGACAGGGACTTGTTTGTGTATTCACTCCAGACACTCTCACAGAGGGAGTTGAGGTGTGCCCTGGATATGCTGATGAGTCTTCTTGAAACCGGTCCGAGGATGCTTGTTTCCGGGGCACCTGACCTGGCAGTTCAGGCTGGACTGTTCCGGAGCAGCATCAATACTGATTTGCATATGGCTAGGACTAAAAGTGATGGCACGGGCAGAAAATAAACGATGGATTTATGCCCAGAATTTTGTACTGAGGTGAATGTTTGACATTGTTCAGCATTCTGTCCATAATTTGTTCCTTTTGCTCTTGTCGACTTAAGTGCGAAGGGTATTCCCAGACGTGGGTCCCGTGCTCTCCATGCCACTGGAGTCAAGCTAGCCTGGCTGGTGAGGGGTAATACCCTGAAACCGATCCCAGGATGCTTGTTTTCAGTCCAGGGAGGACCTGGTCTGCCAGTTCACGCTGGACTGTTCCATAGAGAGCACGGTCAAGACTGATTTGCATATGGCTGGGTTTAAACTGGAATGGCATGGGGAGCAAAAAAACGATGGATTTAGTCCAGATCTCTGTACTGGGGTGAATGTTTGACACTGTTCAGCATTCTGTCCATCAATTGTTCTTTTTGCATCTGTCACCCCGAGTGGGAGGGGTATGCCCAGATGTGGGTCCAATGCTCTCTATGCCACTGGGATCAAGCTAGCCTGGCTGATGAGGGGTAATACCCTGAAAACAGTCTCTGGATGCTTGTTTCCGGTCCAGGGAGGACTTTGTCTGGCAATTCAGGCTGGATTGTTCCCATGGGGAGGCAGGTCAGGACTGATTTGCATATGGCTGGGTTTAAACTGGAATTGCATGGGGAGCTAAAAAAACAATGGATTTAGAACCAGATCTCTCTACTGTGTTGAATGTTTTACACTGATCAGCATTCTGTCCATCAATTGTTCTTTTTGCATCTGTCACCCCGAGTGAGACGGGTATGCCCAGTCGTGGTTCCCATGCTCTCCATGCCAACAGAGTCAAGCTAGCCTGGCTGATGAGGGGTAAGACCCTGAAACTGGTCCCAGGATGCTTGTTTCAGGTCCAGGGAGGACCTGGCCTGGCAGTTCAGGCTGGACTGTTGCTATGGGAAGTAGGATCAAGAAATGATTTGTATTTGGCTGGGTTTAAACTTGAATGGCATGGGGAGCAAAACAACAAAGGATTTAGGCCCAGATCTCTGCACTGGGGTGAGCGTTTAACATTGATCAGCATTCTGTCTACCAATTGTTCTTTTTGTGATGAGTCTTCCTGGGCTAGAGTGGTGGGAGAAGTTGCCACTAACACCTGAATAGGACGCAGCTGCCTTGTAAAATGCTGTCCCTACCCCCCTGCAGTGTGGCTGGACCAGGGATGCAGAACTGTTTTTTCTGAGCAAGAGAGGCTTTCTTACAAAGACTTCAAAGTAAAAAAGTGGTATAAGTATTAGACCTAAACCCCAATAATTTTAGATTACTTCTGGACTAAGAGGACGCTGCCGAGAAGAAGAGCTGAACAGCTCCCAGGAAGAGTTCTGGCCCACTGCTGTGTGTGGCTTTACTTGGTTGGCCTGAGGTTGCTGCTTCTGTATGTGGACAGTGGAAAGGACTAGACTTTTGCCTTGCTGTAGTATCCTGCTTAGGAAGATTCTCCAAAGGCTAGAAGTAGAGATTGCCTTCTGTTAAGAAGTCTCAAGGATACATAGACTTCACCTGCAGCATCCTTGAACTCCACTGCTGGGAGTTTTGACATGCCTTGTAGTGCCAAATCCAGTGCAGGGCCCTTTGAGGTTGTTCCTGTTGCAAAAATATACGAAGAACTGAAGAAACCAACAAAATCGACGCTTCGCCCTTTTTGCGGCTGTATTTTCCAACGCCGTGCAGGACAAAAAACCCACACACAGCCACATGTGGCTGAAAAAAATCGGCACAGCCCAAGAACCGCTGCATGCCAAATTCAGCCCACCCGTCTCCAAAGTCTGAGACCACTGCACCGACTACGACGGAGAACCTGCGGTAAAGCTAGAAGAAACAATGCATTGTGGGACCACAGCTGAAGTAATCAATGCAGTGCCTGTTTACCACCACCGCATCGAACTCTAGTGCATCCCTGATTTCCGCGCTTTGCACCTGTGAGCCGCGCATCTCCGATGCAGCACCCGCAGACCAGAACCGCCTTGGAATTGATGGATCCCATCCCCTACAGTCCAGATTTGATGCATCCCTTCTCCTGCGTGCAGCAGAACTGTTGCATCGCCTCTCCAAGGACTCAGGAAGAGACGCATCACTGTGTTTTCCAACACTTCCCTCCTCTGAGGTTGTTTTGCCTTGTGGATTTTTATGCCTTTAAGGTACTTTGTGTAAAAATCAGGCATGGCAGCCATAGATTTCTATGGACAGAATTGCTTGAAACCTTTTAAGTCATATTTTGAGTTGTGTATGTTGGTTTTATGTTTTTGGTCTTGTTTGGTTTAGATAAATATACCCTTATTTTTTTTATACTGGTGTGGTGTCCATTTATAGTGTTTTCACTGTGTTAATGTGTGTGTTTTGTACAAACGCTTTACACATTGCCTCTGAGATAAGCCTGTCTGCTTTGCCAAGCTACCAAGGGGTGAGCAGGGGTTATCTAGGTGTGTAACTCCCTTATCCTGACTAGAAGGAAGGGTTCCTACTTGGACAGGGTGCATGCCACTGCCAACTAAAGACCCTCATTTCTAACAGGATGTCGGACAGAACATTATTTGCCAGGGACAGTAAAACTAGGCATAAGATCTTGGCACTGGAGATTACTAAGGGAAATTGGCTGATAGCAGGTTGGTTGGGACCGGCCTCCGTTTTAAATTTGGAACTACAGTAGCAGTCCTCCAAGAATCAAGAATGGGGCCTGAACTACTGCTCTATACACATTTGTGAGTGGTGGAGCCCACATATGAATATTGAACTTAAAGATGTCAGCTGGAACGCCATCTGGTTCTGGAGCCTTAACTCAGATACATTTGTTTATGACTACAATTACTTCATGGACTTCGATCTGGTTCTTAAAATCACAAGGGGACCCAATAGATGTGGTGCAGCTAGGTATTTGAAGCATGGACGTTTCTCCATGTGAGAAAATGTTCGCAAAATAAGAAACCCATGCGTCCACCGCAATTACTTTTTCGATGTTAGGTGTGTCTAACTCCTTAAAAAAGTCCTTTTTACCACCACCCTGTTCTCAATTCACCTGTACTGAGCTTACACCTCTCTACTTGCCTCAGTTTCTGGATCCATTTTCATTTTGATTAGTTTCTCTTTTCACAATCTTGTCCCCAAGCTCTGGACGCCACACATTTCTTAAGCACTGCTTCTTTTGGCATTGCACGCTATGTGTGCTTGTCTTTTTGTGAGCACTTATAACTTAAAGGTAGCATGCTGAGTTGTTTTAAAATAGCAAATTTACTTTCTATAACAAGAGGGCATGTTGGTATGACTTCATTATATCAAAATGCTGCTTACATAGCTACTAAGATATTTTAGCTTGTGAAACTGTGTCATGGTGAAATTACAGGGCCTGGTTTGTTTCATCATGTACTTTTCAGTTTGGAAATGAACCAGTAGCTGCAAAAAGCATATGTCCTTCAGTACAGTGTCCAAATAAATTTGGCACAGAAGCTTTTTTAGTCAAGCTCTGTGCTGAGATTTCCTGTTTTATAATTATTTCCTTGCTCAGCATCATACTACACATTATCAGGCACCTTTCTGGCCATGCTAAGAATCTTTCTTCGCAAATGTGAGTCTGGCCAACTGGAGAAATGTTTTAAATTTGGCACTGACACTAGAATCACCCCTTTGTGCCTACAGGATGATGAACAATGTGCCATAGTTTGTTATACAAGTTCCCCCCTCTAGCATACAGCTTCTTTCATACCTTCAGTAACCTCTAGCCTCATGCAAGTCATGCTCCTCTAGACTCTGAGTAACCAGGTTCACAAATCCATTTCCATCTAAGAAACCCTAGGGTTCATTGCAGTTCCTTATATTCTGATATTTCTTTGTCCCTCCATTGGACACCGTGACATTGATATACAAGCTGGCCCTTTCATGAACATTGTGATATCTTTAAGGAGGCTTATCGCAAAGGAGCACACTGAATGCAGGTACTGGATTATGTCACTTCATTTAGGGAAGATTGAATGTACAATATGTCATAGGGCAAGCAATACTGGGAGCTCGTCCTCTTTGATCATTGTTGTACTGGTTTATGAGCCATCCAGGTGAAGAATGTTGTCTTGGTGTAGGAGGCATCTTCTGATATTCAGCAGTGCAGACGCAATTTAGGGATGCTTCACCGTCAATGATAAACATGGCATGATTATTGTTAATTTTCAGATGTTCTGTTCTGTTATGCAGATTTGTAGAGTGCACTATCGCCCAGGAGGGTATCCTGGCCCTGAGCGAGTGTGAGTTTGGGCACACTTTGGGCCTAGTGTGACTACTCGAAAAGCCTAGTCTTCAGCTTCTTGCAGAATTCAAGAAATGAAGAGGAGGAGGCCCTTATGAGAAGCACTAGGGAGTTCCACGCTTTAAGAGCAATGTAGGAGGAGGCTCCATCACAGGGTCTGTTTTTCTGTATGTGTAGGATTTGTGCAAGTAGAAGTCAGGACGCGCAGAGGTGTCTGAAAGGTTTGTGAAAGCAGATGCAATTGTTATGTTAGTGTTATCAACTCTGGGGACAGATCACAAATATGTATACATATATGCCCTTTAAGCATGAGTATGTGGTTCTACACTAAACTTGTTTTTTGACAGTGACACTCTTGAGATGGAAGTCGCTGTGGAAGTGGCATGCTATTTAGGAGAGCTGCTGCTTCTCTAACTCACCAATCTGGAATGGTGGTAATGTTTCTTGTCTTTGTTTCTTTATTTTGAGGATTCTTCTCAGTTAACTCTACAGATAGATTTCTAATGGCTGTCTTTTTCACACCATTGCTGGACATTTGCCTTCACGTGGTTATGGCGCAATGTTATGCCGAATACTCTAGAAAGTATTGATTGCGCTAAGGTAAGGGGCATTAATAGCCTAAGTTGGTATACAGCCTTGTCAAGTGAGACCAGTCATTCACAGTCACTCTTTACAGTTCTTTATATACAGATAACTGTTTCCGGCCCTGGGATCCCCTTGGACTTATACAGCCTTAACCCGCATGTTGAATCTTGACATATTTTTGAGGCACACTATCAGTAGGTGAGCATATCTTTGAAGATATTGACAATTACTGTCTAGCGACTCACATTTATAGCTTACCAAACTACCAAGGTTCTCCCTTTCATCATTCAGAACCTTTTTGTAGTACAGAAGAACACGTCTATACATTTGATCTCTGAGTCAGGGTGACCTGGACCACCTAATGAGCATCCACTATATCTAAATAGTGTAAGCATTCTGCCATAGGTAATGACGTCCATTTTTGTCAAATTACTCTCTGCTTCGTCTTCTTTATATTGACCACGCTTTTCGAAATTGAACTTTTGGGTGCAAAAATCACTTTCATACGAATTACCCTAGTGCTTTATTTGAGCTGGTGGTTTCTGGTGCTTAGCACCGGCACTTAATTGGTTTCCTGTGCTTGGCACAGCACTTATGGCAGTCTGCCGCTGCTCATCAAATTTAGAGATGAGCAGAACAGCAGTTGTTTATGAATAAAATATACATGAAAAAATACTACTACCTGCCTCCCCAGCCTTTCTTTTAGCTTTAGGGACCTGGAATAATCTGGACTGTTGCACTTGCAGGCAAGAGAGATGGTTAGTAGTTGTTTTGGGACCACCATTGGCAGCGATTGAATTGAATTGAATTGAATAAAATTTATATTGCGCAGACAATAACCCGAAGGCATCAAGGCGCCTAACAACGTATATCAAAACAAGGGCACATTACCATTACATATAGGCCTGCACGAAAAGATGAGTCTTCAGGGCCCTTCTGAAGGCCGGGAGAGTGGGTAGGGATCTTAATTCCAGTGGAAGGGAGTTCCACCATTTGGGCGCCAAGGTAGAGAAAGCCCTACCCCCCCATTTAGTTCTCCTGAATCGAGGGGCTGACAGTAGAAGTCTGAGAAGTTGGCCTGGTAGGGGATGTTTCCAATTCTGGAACCACCTACTACCTGACCAAACAATCCCTTATGGTGTCTGGTTGTAAGTCAACCTTATTAGACAAGCTATCCTAGGGGTAGCATGGACTAAGCAGCCTAAAGGCTTAACTTAAGAGGTCGTGTTAAGCGAGCTGTTTTACCACATACAATCCTGTAATACCAAATGAAAGGACACCACACAAGTATATATTATAAAAATATATGTGTTTATTACTAAAAACAATCCCCAGTATTCTTTATGAATAAAGGGGCACAAGCGTTAAATCAAAAGCACTGTTTAAACATACAAGTTGCACAATTATGGATGAGGGCGGGTGGCCACTCAAACCATATACTAAACAAGTGGTATAAGAGAGGCCACTCGAACAGTGGTTAGGCCTAGGGCCTAGGGAATCGCTGGGAGCAGTCAGGACAAGCAATGCTGAAGTCGGGAATGGCCCTCGGGATTCGGGAGATGTGCGGAAAGCGCACGCATGCACCAATGTTAACCAATGGTGCGTAAAAGTCATAGAGTTAAAGTTTAAGGACACTTCCGCTGAACCTAGAGGAACAAAACTTAACACACAGACCCTAGAGGTGTGCACCAGTGTGGGAACACCGGCGGAGCAAAGTTACCTCACCCACAGGAAGTGGGTGCACAGGGTCGAAGTGGCGTCGGGTTTTGACACGCAGGCTCTTGGTGCTTGGAACTGAAAGGGCTGCAGGCGGGTTAAAGATGAAGTGTCCGGTGGAGTCCAAGGGTGGACTCAAGTTGTAGAGTACCTGAAAGCAGAGGGGACAGAGTCTGGGTCACTCAGCAGTGACCAGGGTGGAACCAGGATGGAACCAGGCAATGTCGGGCGCAATCAGGTGGTCGTCGAGGAGCTTCTCTCCGCTGTCACGTGGGCTCTGGGGCATCTGCGACGTCCAGGAGCAGGTCACGATCTGTCCCACGCAGGCTCTCACCGTCGGTGCAGTCGGCTTCAAGTTTGGAGCAAACAAGCCTTGGTAAGAGCAATCCACGCGGGATCGGAAGATTGCTTCTCACTCGGACCAGGAGGGTCAGAGTCGGGGCTCCTTTTCAGGGGAGCTGGTGTGGATCTGGAGCAACCAGATTCACGAGTCTTCTTAGGTAGTTCGTCGGCACAGGGACCACTAGCCAGCTGGCAAGTGACCGGGCCAACGCGTTGAGCCAATTAGTGCCAAAGGGCCCCACGCAGCACTCGTCGAGTGTGGAGGGCTGAACTTCGGCTCAGGAGTAGCTCAGGGTGGGGGCTTCTCAAACCCCGGTGCACAGCTTCGAGGATCACTCGTGGGCTGCACGGTCAGCGTCTCGTGGTCAATTCAAGATGGCGTGCCCCACGCTTCCGGTCGCCTCCACGGGTCTCAGCTCTGCAGGGACTGTGGATCGGGCTGTTGGAAGGCAGGCAAGCTTGATCTCGTCGATCTCAGTCGCTCGAGTTCCGGCGGGAACTGCAACTAAGTAGACGTCGAGGGCTGGATGGTGCCTGCTGCTGCAGGGTGGTCACTCCTTGACCACAAGGGAGATTCTTCGGGCTTCCACGATGAGATGGAGGGCGAAGGGTCCAGAATTGCGTTTCAAATGTTTCTTCCAGGAAATCTGATGTGCATTGGCACTGCTCCCACTCTTATTCCAATCTGGGGGGCGTGATTACCTGCTAGGTCCCCTCCTATGGGTGGGACCCAGGAAGTGGGTGGATACACCCCCTTCCTTTGATCCAGGCCGCCCTGGCACGAGGGCTGGAGTGCCCCAGAACCGGTTTGGCCGGATTATGCAAGGGGCAGCCTTGTGCGCCCCAGGCAGTGTCTGGTTTCTTTCAAACCTCCCTGCTACAATACACTATCTCCTGTCTGGAGGGTGGTGACACCCTCCTGTGACAGGAAACCCTTTGTCCAGGCCCCATCTGCTGAGTTTCGGTCAACTGCAGGGGTCCAGACATTTGTCTGTGGCAGAGGCATCCATTTTGTGGATCTTAAGGTCTTTGGAGAAATTAACCGCATTTAGTAAAGGAACATGTCTTACCCCTCTAGAGGGGTGGAATGCCATCCCCGTCGCCAGAACTGGCGAGGGGATGGTATTCCAAATCGTATGACACCTTACACGACATGTTTTGATAAAGCCAAACCAAAGTTGCTAAATAACCGCGAGGATTATAAGGCACTTAATAGTATATGGTATGGCATTATCCTGAAACAGCTTAGGGATTTGTTCCCGACGGCTGCAGACAGGCTCAGCTCATGCTAGAGCTCCATCTCACATAAAACCATGCACCCAGCCTCCAGGATTGGTGAGGCCTGACTATAGGAGTGGCTCACAGGTTTACATGTGTCCAGATATAGGTTTAGACATAGGTATACTATATCTAAGCAAGGGGTGTGTACACCACCTTACCCCAGCTGAGTGATCAGCCAGTTGTGTCAATTTAAGAACCAGCCAGGGGTGGCAAAAGATATGCTGCAGCCCCTGGTAGGCCTTAGTGGCCCCTATGCCCTGTGCACCTATAGTGCATTCTACAGGGGCTGACAAGGAGTCCATTTCCAATTGGTATGTGCCTATAGCACATGTGTCATTAATTTAGTGAGAGAACAGCAGGCTGGGGGTCTGATCAGCAGGCCCACAGCCTCAGGAGTCGAAAACCAGTGAAGCAAAAAGCAAAAATTTGGGGTGACCATAGGATAGCAGACCCTACTCTCCTACACAACCCCCCCCCAAACGCAGGGACATTAAACTAACCTTGACCAGATAAGTCTTCATGTTCTAAGTGGAAGTACCTGGAGAGACCATCTGCATTACCATGGTCAGTCCCTGGGCGGTGCTCCACTGTAAAGTCCATCCCCTGTAGGGAAATGGACCACCTGAGCAGTTTGGGATTTTCACCCTTCATCTGATTAAGCCATAAGAGGGGCTTATGGTCTGTCTGCACCAGGAAGTGAGTTCCAAACAAGTAGGACCTCAACTTCTTTAATGCCCAAACCACAGCAAAGGCCTCCCTCTCAATGGCTGACCAACGTTTCTCTCTGGGAGTCAGCCTCCTGCTAATGAAAGCAATAGGCTGGTCTTGACCATCTTGATTAAGTTGTGAGAGCACAGCTCCCACCCCCAACTCAGAAGCATCTGTCTGAACAATGAACTGTTTGGAGTAGTCAGGACTCTTTAGGATAGGTGCAGAGCACATGGCCTTCTTCAGGTCTTCAAATGCCTTCTGACAGCTAACTGTCCACTGAACCTTTTTTGGCATCTTCTTGGATGTCAAGTCATTTAATGGTGTCACTATAGACCCATAGTTTTTCACAAACTTTCTGTAATACCCAGTCAGGCCCAAGAAGGCTCTGACTTGTGTCTGGGTAACTGGAGGAGCCCAGTCCTGTATGGCCTGGACTTTGCTTTCCAGTGGCTGAACCTGGCCTCCACCTACTAGGTGGCCCAGGTATACAACCTTACTCTGCCCTATCTGGCACTTTGTGGCCTTGATAGTTAGGCCTGCCTTTTGCAGGGCCTCCAAAACTTTCTTCAGGTGGATCAGGTGATCCTCCCAGGTGGAGCTAAAGACAGCAATATCATCTAGATAAGCTGCACAAAAGTCATCCAACCCAGTAAGGACTTGGTTCACCAACCTTTGGAAAGTGGCAGGTGCATTCTTCAAACCAAAGGGCATTACCACAAACTGATAATGTCCACTAGGGGTAGAGAATGCTGTTTTGGCTTTTGACTCCTCAGCTAGTCTGATTTGCCAGTAGCCAGCTGTCAGATCAAAGGTGCTCAGAAACTTGGCAGAAGCCAATCTGTCAATGAGCTCATCTGCTCTTGGAATGGGGTGAGCATCTGTCCTAGTGACAGCATTGAGACCCCTGTAATCCACGCAAAACCTCATTTCTCTCTTTCCATCTTGGGTATGAGGTTTTGGCACCAGGACTACTGGGCTGGCCCATGGGCTCTCTGATGGCTCAATCACTCCAAGCTCCAACATCTTTTGCACCTCAGCCTTGATGCAATCCCTGACATGATCAGGTTGCCTGTAGATCTTATTCTTGACAGGCAGACTGTCACCAGTGTCCACAACATGGGTACACCAGTCAGTCTGGCTGGGTGTGAGTGAAAACATTTGCCTGTGAGCCTGCAAAACTTGTCTGCAGTCCCTCTGTTGCTGGTCAGTGAGGCTGCCTGCCAAGGCTACTCCATCAACTGAACCATCATCAGGGTTCTGAGAAAGCAGGTCTGGGAGAGGGTCACTCTCTTCCTCCTGTTCCCCATCTGTGGCCATGAGCAAGCTCATGTCCTCCCTGTCCACAAATGCTTTCAAGCGATTCACATGGATTACCCTGTGAGGGCTCCTGGGTGTTCCAAAGTCTACCAAGTAGGTGACTTCCCCCTTCTTCTCAATAATAGGATAGGGTCCACTCCATTTGTCTTGGAGTGCTGCTGGAGCCACTGGCTCCAGTACCCATACCTTCTGTCCTGGTTGGAACTCTACCAGCACAGCCTTTTGGTCATGCCAAGCTTTCTGTAATTCTTGGCTGGCCTCCAGGTTTTTGGATGCTCTTTCCATGTACTCAGCCATCCTGGAGCGGAGACCAAGTACATAGTCCACTATGTCTAGTTTGGGCTTTTTGAGAGGTAACTCCCATCCTTCCTTCACCAAACACAATGGACCTCTCACAGGGTGGCCAAACAAAAGTTCAAAAGGGCTGTAGCCAACCCCCTTCTGTGGGACCTCTCTGTAAGCAAAGAGCAGGCAGGGTAAAAGAATGTCCCATTTCCGCCTGAGCTTCTCTGGTAATCCTTTTATCATGCCTTTAAGGGTCTTGTTAAATCTCTCCACAAGCCCATTGCATTGTGGATGATATGGGGTGGTAAACTTATAGTTTACTCCACATTCCTTCCACATTGCTTTCAGATAGCTGGACATAAAATTCGTCCCTCTATCTGATAGTACCTCCTTAGGAAAGCCCACTCTTGAGAAAACTGCAATGAGGGCTTTTGCCACCACAGGTGCTGTGGTGGTCCTTAGGGGAATAGCCTCTGGATACCTGGTGGCATGATCCACTACCACCAGTATGAATCTGTTCCCAGATGCTGTTTGGGGGTCCATTGGACCCACAATATCAATTCCAACTCTCTCAAAGGGGACCCCCACCACAGGTAGTGGTATTAGGGGGGCCTTTGTTGTGCCACCTGACTTACCACTGGCTTGGCAAGTGACACAGGAGCGACAAAACTCCTTGACATCCTCTGACATGTGAGGCCAGTGAAAGTGTGGAACAAGCCTGTCCCACGTCTTGTTCTGGCCTAAGTGTCCTGCAAGGGGAATATCATGGGCCAAGGTAAGAAGGAACCCCCTAAACTGCAGAGGTATGACCAACCTCCTGGTCATGCCAGGCTTGGGGTCTCTAGCCTCTGAGTAAAGGAGTCCCTCATCCCAATACACAGTATGGGTACCTTTGGCATCCCCAGCAGCCTCAGCAGCAGCCTGCTGTCTGAGGGGTTCAAGGGAAGGGCAATCTAATTGAGCCTGCCTCAGGTCTGCCCTTGAGGGTCCCCCTGTCCCCAGAAACTCAACCTGGTCAGGTTCAAGCTCCTCTGAGACAGTCTCCTCTTGGACTGCAGAATCAGTTTCCTCTGAAACTTGATCCTCAACCTGGGGCAAGGTGGAAGGCTGGGCCTTTCCTCTCTTGCTCCTTCTCTTGGGTTGTGGCTGGTCTATTGTCTCAAGATCCACCACTGGTTCAGGAAGGCACTTCTTAGCCTGAGCCCTTGTCATGGCAAGGACATGCTCTGAAATCCCTAGCATTTCTGCATGAGTCCTGTACTCCACTTCTGACCATGCTGAGCTTTCAAGGTCATTGCCTAACAGACAGTCTACTGGTAGGTCTGCACTCACCACAACTTTCTTTAGGCCATCAACCCCTCCCCAGGAGAAGTTCACAACTGCCACACTATGGGAGGTAGTGGAGTTGCTGGCGTTGGTTACTAGGTAGCTCTCTCCTAGTACAATCTGTCCAGGGTCCACAAAGTCAGGTGTCACCATGGTGACACTGGCACATGTGTCCCTGTATGCTTGAGCCAGTTTCTCATTAATTAGGGGAGTCTGCCTGTATTTGCCCAGGTTAGTGGGGCTTACTGCAGTGGGCAACTCAATGTCCACATCATACAGGAGAACTGCCTGTGTAGGGACTCTGACTAGGCCAGATCCTACTTCAATACCCAGGGTCAACCCAGCTACACCCTTGGACTGTGTTCCACCACTGCTTACTGTACTTGGGGTTGCAGTTGCTTTAGGAGCTGTAGTGGTGGGAACTGGATTTGCCTTGGTGCACTCACTGCCCCAGTGTGAAACTGATTTGCAGGTATTACACCAAGGTGTCTTTGGACCTTTGTTCTTCTTCTTCTTGTTACCATTTTGGGAACCACCCTCCTTACTATTAGTTTGGGGGCCTGAAGACTTCTGGTCTTTTTCTTTATCTTTCTGATTCTGGTTACCACCCTTCTGGTCTGTTTTCTTCTGGTCACCACCTTTGTTCTGGGGTTTCTGCTTAATCCTTGTTCTGACCCATTTGTCTGCCTTCTTTCCCAATTCTTGGGGAGAGGTCAGATCAGAGTCAATAAGGTATTGATGCAACAGCTGGTTTGTACAGTTATTAAGGATCTGTTCTCTCATCATAAGATTGTACAATCCTGTATAGTCTGAAACTTTACTTCCCTGCAACCAACCCTCCAAAGCCTTAGTGGCACACTCCACAAAATCAGTCCAGTCTTGAGTCTGTGCTTTTTGGGTGTCTCTGAACAACAACCTGTATTGCTCAGTGGTTAGGCCATACCCTTCAATAAGAGCACTCTTCAAAACAGAGTAGTTTTTGGCATCCTCAGGTCTAACTGTCTGTGAGGAGCCTGTCCCTCCCTTTCTCAGAAAAGGAGTACCACAAAATTGCAGCCCACTGATCCTCAGGAACCTGCTGTACCATGCAGGCTCTCTCAAGAGCAGTCATCCATTTGTGGATGTCATCCCCTTCTTTAAAGGGGGGCACAATTTTGGTCAGGTTTCTATTATCATAGGCCCTGTCTTTTTCTCTTGGAAAATTGCTGCCACCAGTGACATCTAAGCCACTTAATTTCTGCTCTCTTGCCAAGGCAAGTCTAGCTTGAGCCAAGGCTACCTCCTCCCTCTCTATCTGGAGTTTGACAGCCCTCATTCTGGCCCTATGTTCTAGTTTTTGAGAAGCATTCATGCCTCTCTGTGATTCTCTGGAGGCACTAGAAACATGAGAGTCCCCTGAGGGAGATCTCACTCTTCTGTTGCCTGGGAGAATAACATGTTGGGTTCTGGGGAGGTGCTGGCCCTCTCCATTCCCCAGTAGGTCCAAGTTGGCCTGGCTAAGCCTGGCAACTGGAACCTGGCTACCCTGATCCTGTACTTCTAAGTCCTCAACATCTGAGTCCTCATCCAAGTCATCATCATCCTCCTCTTCAGGGGGATCAACTACAGGGGGGTTCCCTCCATTTCCTGTGTCTAGGGAAGCTGCTTTAGCCTTCTCTAAGTCATCCTGTTCTAGGATTTCTACCAGGATTAGGCAGGTGGGGCTTCTGCCCCTTTTTAACCCTCTTGCTTTGCACAAGGCAATCAAGTCTCTGCGGGTTAGTTTGTCATATCCAATAGTTGCCTGGGTAGGGTCAACTGTCACAGGAGCAGACCCTGAGGCTTTTCCTGTGTCAGACATGGTTACTAGTGAGGTGTAAGTGGTGCACTTACCTACACTAAGTGTTTTCCTACTGTACCTTGCTAGTTAGTTGTAGTCAGGGTGTGCTAATCCCTTCAACCTACAACTACTAAGTTCAGTAGAACTTAATATGCTAAGCTTTTGATTTTATATGTACCTAGAGGTACTTGATGTGATCTTTCAATTTGATATAAAGATTGCAATGGTAAAACAACAGCAAGCTCAAATCCGCACCGCTGCTCACCAATGTGAGAAGTTGGCCTGGTAGGGGATGTTTCCAATTCTGGAACCACCTACTACCTGACCAAACAATCCCTTATGGTGTCTGGTTGTAAGTCAACCTTATTAGACAAGCTATCCTAGGGGTAGCATGGACTAAGCAGCCTAAAGGCTTAACTTAAGAGGTCGTGTTAAGCGAGCTGTTTTACCACATACAATCCTGTAATACCAAATGAAAGGACACCACACAAGTATATATTATAAAAATATATGTGTTTATTACTAAAAACAATCCCCAGTATTCTTTATGAATAAAGGGGCACAAGCGTTAAATCAAAAGCACTGTTTAAACATACAAGTTGCACAATTATGGATGAGGGCGGGTGGCCACTCAAACCATATACTAAACAAGTGGTATAAGAGAGGCCACTCGAACAGTGGTTAGGCCTAGGGCCTAGGGAATCGCTGGGAGCAGTCAGGACAAGCAATGCTGAAGTCGGGAATGGCCCTCGGGATTCGGGAGATGTGCGGAAAGCGCACGCATGCACCAATGTTAACCAATGGTGCGTAAAAGTCATAGAGTTAAAGTTTAAGGACACTTCCGCTGAACCTAGAGGAACAAAACTTAACACACAGACCCTAGAGGTGTGCACCAGTGTGGGAACACCGGCGGAGCAAAGTTACCTCACCCACAGGAAGTGGGTGCACAGGGTCGAAGTGGCGTCGGGTTTTGACACGCAGGCTCTTGGTGCTTGGAGCTGAAAGGGCTGCAGGCGGGTTAAAGATGAAGTGTCCGGTGGAGTCCAAGGGTGGACTCAAGTTGTAGAGTACCTGAAAGCAGAGGGGACAGAGTCTGGGTCACTCAGCAGTGACCAGGGTGGAACCAGGATGGAACCAGGCAATGTCGGGCGCAATCAGGTGGTCGTCGAGGAGCTTCTCTCCGCTGTCACGTGGGCTCTGGGGCATCTGCGATGTCCAGGAGCAGGTCACGATCTGTCCCACGCAGGCTCTCACCGTCGGTGCAGTCGGCTTCAAGTTTGGAGCAAACAAGCCTTGGTAAGAGCAATCCACGCGGGATCGGAAGATTGCTTCTCACTCGGACCAGGAGGGTCAGAGTCGGGGCTCCTTTTCAGGGGAGCTGGTGTGGATCTGGAGCAACCAGATTCACGAGTCTTCTTAGGTAGTTCGTCGGCACAGGGACCACTAGCCAGCTGGCAAGTGACCGGGCCAACGCGTTGAGCCAAATAGTGCCAAAGGGCCCCACGCAGCACTCGTCGAGTGTGGAGGGCTGAACTTCGGCTCAGGAGTAGCTCAGGGTGGGGGCTTCTCAAACCCCGGTGCACAGCTTCGAGGATCACTCATGGGCTGCACGGTCAGCGTCTCGTGGTCAAATCAAGATGGCGTGCCCCACGCTTCCGGTCGCCTCCACGGGTCTCAGCTCTGCAGGGACTGTGGATCGGGCTGTTGGAAGGCAGGCAAGCTTGATCTCGTCGATCTCAGTCGCTCGAGTTCCGGCGGGAACTGCAACTAAGTAGACGTCGAGGGCTGGATGGTGCCTGCTGCTGCAGGGTGGTCACTCCTTGACCACAAGGGAGATTCTTCGGGCTTCCACGATGAGATGGAGGGCGAAGGGTCCAGAATTGCGTTTCAAATGTTTCTTCCAGGAAATCTGATGTGCATTGGCACTGCTCCCACTCTTATTCCAATCTGGGGGGCGTGATTACCTGCTAGGTCCCCTCCTATGGGTGGGACCCAGGAAGTGGGTGGATACACCCCCTTCCTTTGATCCAGGCCGCCCTGGCACGAGGGCTGGAGTGCCCCAGAACCGGTTTGGCCGGATTATGCAAGGGGCAGCCTTGTGCGCCCCAGGCAGTGTCTGGTTTCTTTTAAACCTCCCTGCTACAATACACTATCTCCTGTCTGGAGGGTGGTGACACCCTCCTGTGACAGGAAACCCTTTGTCCAGGCCCCATCTGCTGAGTTTCGGTCAACTGCAGGGGTCCAGACATTTGTCTGTGGCAGAGGCATCCATTTTGTGGATCTTAAGGTCTTTGGAGAAATTAACCGCATTTAGTAAAGGAACATGTCTTACCCCTCTAGAGGGGTGGAATGCCATCCCCGTCGCCAGAACTGGCGAGGGGATGGTATTCCAAATCGTATGACACCTTACACGACATGTTTTGATAAAGCCAAACCAAAGTTGCTAAATAACCGCGAGGATTATAAGGCACTTAATAGTATATGGTATGGCATTATCCTGAAACAGCTTAGGGATTTGTTCCCGATGGCTGCAGACAGGCTCAGCTCATGCTAGAGCTCCATCTCACATAAAACCATGCACCCAGCCTCCAGGATTGGTGAGGCCTGACTATAGGAGTGGCTCACAGGTTTACATGTGTCCAGATATAGGTTTAGACATAGGTATACTATATCTAAGCAAGGGGTGTGTACACCACCTTACCCCAGCTGAGTGATCAGCCAGTTGTGTCAATTTAAGAACCAGCCAGGGGTGGCAAAAGATATGCTGCAGCCCCTGGTAGGCCTTAGTGGCCCCTATGCCCTGTGCACCTATAGTGCATTCTACAGGGGCTGACAAGGAGTCCATTTCCAATTGGTATGTGCCTATAGCACATGTGTCATTAATTTAGTGAGAGAACAGCAGGCTGGGGGTCTGATCAGCAGGCCCACAGCCTCAGGAGTCGAAAACCAGTGAAGCAAAAAGCAAAAATTTGGGGTGACCATAGGATAGCAGACCCTACTCTCCTACACATAGCTACTAAGATATTTTAGCTTGTGAAACTGTGTCATGGTGAAATTACAGGGCCTGGTTTGTTTCATCATGTACTTTTCAGTTTGGAAATGAACCAGTAGCTGCAAAAAGCATATGTCCTTCAGTACAGTGTCCAAATAAATTTGGCACAGAAGCTTTTTTAGTCAAGCTCTGTGCTGAGATTTCCTGTTTTATAATTATTTCCTTGCTCAGCATCATACTACACATTATCAGGCACCTTTCTGGTCATGCTAAGAATCTTTCTTCGCAAATGTGAGTCTGGCCAACTGGAGAAATGTTTTAAATTTGGCACTGACACTAGAATCACCCCTTTGTGCCTACAGGATGATGAACAATGTGCCATAGTTTGTTATACAAGTTCCCCCCTCTAGCATACAGCTTCTTTCATACCTTCAGTAACCTCTAGCCTCATGCAAGTCATGCTCCTCTAGACTCTGAGTAACCAGGTTCACAAATCCATTTCCATCTAAGAAACCCTAGGGTTCATTGCAGTTCCTTATATTCTGATATTTCTTTGTCCCTCCATTGGACACCGTGACATTGATATACAAGCTGGCCCTTTCATGAACATTGTGATATCTTTAAGGAGGCTTATCGCAAAGGAGCACACTGAATGCAGGTACTGGATTATGTCACTTCATTTAGGGAAGATTGAATGTACAATATGTCATAGGGCAAGCAATACTGGGAGCTCGTCCTCTTTGATCATTGTTGTACTGGTTTATGAGCCATCCAGGTGAAGAATGTTGTCTTGGTGTAGGAGGCATCTTCTGATATTCAGCAGTGCAGACGCAATTTAGGGATGCTTCACCGTCAATGATAAACATGGCATGATTATTGTTAATTTTCAGATGTTCTGTTCTGTTATGCAGATTTGTAGAGTGCACTATCGCCCAGGAGGGTATCCTGGCCCTGAGCGAGTGTGAGTTTGGGCACACTTTGGGCCTAGTGTGACTACTCGAAAAGCCTAGTCTTCAGCTTCTTGCAGAATTCAAGAAATGAAGAGGAGGAGGCCCTTATGAGAAGCACTAGGGAGTTCCACGCTTTAAGAGCAATGTAGGAGGAGGCTCCATCACAGGGTCTGTTTTTCTGTATGTGTAGGATTTGTGCAAGTAGAAGTCAGGACGCGCAGAGGTGTCTGAAAGGTTTGTGAAAGCAGATGCAATTGTTATGTTAGTGTTATCAACTCTGGGGACAGATCACAAATATGTATACATATATGCCCTTTAAGCATGAGTATGTGGTTCTACACTAAACTTGTTTTTTGACAGTGACACTCTTGAGATGGAAGTCGCTGTGGAAGTGGCATGCTATTTAGGAGAGCTGCTGCTTCTCTCACTCACCAATCTGGAATGGTGGTAATGTTTCTTGTCTTTGTTTCTTTATTTTGAGGATTCTTCTCAGTTAACTCTACAGATAGATTTCTAATGGCTGTCTTTTTCACACCATTGCTGGACATTTGCCTTCACGTGGTTATGGCGCAATGTTATGCCGAATACTCTAGAAAGTATTGATTGCGCTAAGGTAAGGGGCATTAATAGCCTAAGTTGGTATACAGCCTTGTCAAGTGAGACCGGTCATTCACAGTCACTCTTTACAGTTCTTTATATACAGATAACTGTTTCCGGCCCTGGGATCCCCTTGGACTTATACAGCCTTAACCCGCATGTTGAATCTTGACATATTTTTGCGGCACACTATCAGTAGGTGAGCATATCTTTGAAGATATTGACAATTACTGTCTAGCGACTCACATTTATAGCTTACCAAACTACCAAGGTTCTCCCTTTCATCATTCAGAACCTTTTTGTAGTACAGAAGAACACGTCTATACATTTGATCTCTGAGTCAGGGTGACCTGGACCACCTAATGAGCATCCACTATATCTAAATAGTGTAAGCATTCTGCCATAGGTAATGACGTCCATTTTTGTCAAATTACTCTCTGCTTCGTCTTCTTTATATTGACCACGCTTTTCGAAATTGAACTTTTGGGTGCAAAAATCACTTTCATACGAATTACCCTAGTGCTTTATTTGAGCTGGTGGTTTCTGGTGCTTAGCACCGGCACTTAATTGGTTTCCTGTGCTTGGCACAGCACTTATGGCAGTCTGCCGCTGCTCATCAAATTTAGAGATGAGCAGAACAGCAGTTGTTTATGAATAAAATATACATGAAAAAATACTACTACCTGCCTCCCCAGCCTTTCTTTTAGCTTTAGGGACCTGGAATAATCTGGACTGTTGCACTTGCAGGCAAGAGAGATGGTTAGTAGTTGTTTTGGGACCACCATTGGCAGCGATTGAATTGAATTGAATTGAATAAAATTTATATTGCGCAGACAATAACCCGAAGGCATCAAGGCGCCTAACAACGTATATCAAAACAAGGGCACATTACCATTACATATAGGCCTGCACGAAAAGATGAGTCTTCAGGGCCCTTCTGAAGGCCGGGAGAGTGGGTAGGGATCTTAATTCCAGTGGAAGGGAGTTCCACCATTTGGGCGCCAAGGTAGAGAAAGCCCTACCCCCCCATTTAGCTCTCCTGAATCGAGGGGCTGACAGTAGAAGTCTGCTCGAGGAGCGTAGGTTCCTAGACGGGGTGTAGCGGGACAAGATGGATCCTACACCAGTAGGACTGTTTTTAGCCAATGCCCTATAGCTTATGCACAGGATCTTAAAGTGAATACGGTCCTCAACAGGGAGCCAATGTAACAGCTTCCTAGCCGCTGTGGCTGAAGCCCGTTTGGAAAGGTCAAGGACAAACCTAGCAGCCGCATTTTGGACTACCTGCAAGCGCTGCAGTAGACTTTTACTCAGTCCCACATACAGCGCATTGCAATAGTCCAGCCGCGAGCCAATCAGGGCAACAGTGATCTGTTTTCTTGCCTGCAAGGATAGATCGTGTCTGATCCTCCTAAGGATGTGGATAATGCCCCAACAGGTAGAGATGGTTCTGTTTACCTGTTTATCCAGATTGAGGGCGGGATCAATCATGACCCCTAGATTTTTAGCAGAGGAGGTAGGGGTGGGACAGACTCCTAATGAGTCTGGCCACCAACTAGATGACCAAACATCCTCATTCCCTCCAAACACCATCACCTCCGTCTTCTCTCCATTCAGTTTTAATGAATTGTAGATCATCCATTGCCCGACTGCCTCCATACAAGATCTAAAGTTGGAGGCAGTCGGGGCACCTGATTGGGAGAGAGAGACGAGGATCTGGGTGTCATCCGCGTATGATACTATCTCCATCCCATAAGATCTAATTTGCCTGGCAAGTGGGGTCACATAGATATTAAATAGGGTCGGACTCAAGGCCGACCCCTGAGGGACCCCACATTGCACAGGCAGGGATGGAGATAGGTACTCCCCCAACTTCACTCTTTGCACTCGATGGTTGAGGAAAGAAGTGAGTAGGTCTAAGGCTGCCCCCTGAACCCCAACCTCCCTCAGCCGAGTTGTTAATACTGAGGGAGAAAGGGTATCAAAGGCCGCCGTCAGATCAAGGAGGATCAGGAGGGTGGTCTGGCCTCCATCAACACACGTGCGGATATTATCCAGCACGATGGTGAGGGCAGACTCGGTACTATGCTCCCTCCTGAATCCATGTTGGGAGGAGTCGAGACAACCCGAGTTCTCTATGTATGCTGCAAGATGCTTATTAAGGTGTGCTTCAAGCATCTTTGCAGGGGCCGGGAGGAGTGAAATGGGCCGAAATATTTTTAGAACTGCAGGGTCCAGAGAGGCCTTTTTAAGTAGAGGTTTTACCACCGCGTTTTTCCATTGGGTGGGAAAAAGGCCATCTCTCATGGCTTTATTCATAATATCAGCCAACGGGGGCAAAAAGATATCTCTGCACTGTTTGAGGATCCTAAGTGGACATATATCCAAGGGGGAACCAGATTTAATTTTATTAAGGAGGTTGTCCATATCCTCCAGAGAGAGAGAGGGAAAAGAGTCTAGGGTTCCAACAGGAGGTGTTTCTGCCGGGGCAAGGTCCATGGCTCCCAAGGCAGGGGGCTCAGTAATACAAGATCTCTGCAACTCCAAGGCAGAGTAAATGTCTACAATTTTTGCCTGGAAAAAAGAGGCAATATTATTGCAGAGCTCTTGGGATGCCACTACAGGATCAGGGGTTTGAAGAGTAATAAGGGAGTCCACTACCCTGAAGAGCTCTTTAGGAGATGACATTGAGGTTGTCAGGGCCGTAAAATGTTCTTGTTTGGCCTTTATTATTTCTCCTTTGTAGTTCCTCAGCATAGTCTTATGGGCTTCCCTATCTTTTGGATCCCAGCCAGAATGCCATAGTCGCTCCTGCCTCCTTAACTCTTGTCTAAGAAGTCTAAGATGTTCGGAAAACCAAGGGGCTGAGGGCCTTTTCCTGGCTCGATGGCGCAATTGGATCGGGGCAAGTTCATCCAGTGCCTCAGTCACAGTCTTTTCAAACTGAGTAACTGCCATGGTGACACTTTCCCCTTGCGATACGATAAAATTGGATACCCACGGGGTAAGAGAGCTGCTAGTAATATTCTTAAAATTCCTGCACAGTTCCTTATTATTTAAGATATTTTTGGACCTATGGCATGACAGGGGCAATGGGTAGTGAAAGCTGCAGTGACCTCCTGGACAGGGCCCTGGCCCTTATTATTTTACAAACTAAGCACTGATTATTACCCTCACTGTAAGAATGGTGAGTTCTAAAATCAGATAGGTAAGTATTAAGACGGGTGTTATGACCACCCTGGCAAAATTATAGATGAGGGACGGAGCACAGTGATCTGCATGATGATTGCATCACATAATTATGAATACCACTGAGAAAAAATGAGCTTGCATGTGCACTGGTGTCATATTATTAACATCATGGTATGGCTTGACTGTTAGCATCATTGTAGAGCCTCACCTGCATGAATATTTGCCATCACACTAAATCACATTGCTGGACATTGGTTGGCGGTTCTTTCCTTCCTACACACAAATTGTTTCTTGAATTCTTTATCTTTTTCAATTGAAACACTTAATAGTACCAGAAACATAGATTAGTATAAAATATAGTTTTTATTATTCACAGAGAATAACTTGGACTGTTTATTCTGTTGTTTCCTGATGGAAGGCGATTTGCCGAAATGCGCCTAGAATAATGAACAACATATAAATTAGGCCACTACTCTATAACCATCATTTCAATAATCAGTCTGCTGTAACATATATATTTATAATGTATGTTATTTTCACTTGTGTGCAAGAGAGATGTGTAATAGTATGATTGTGTGCGATTGGGAAGGTATGATTTGTTAATGAATTGTTTATATTATCAATTACAATGATCATGTATTTGCAAAACGAATATATTGTACAAATATCTCTATCTTTATATTTACTATAATAATAAATAAAGAATATATGTTTCTATTCGATGTACTCTTTTTCGAACTGATTGTCCTAGTATGTGCCTCTAGGTTTGTGACAAGAATTATTAGTTGCCTGAGTCTTTCTTATTTGTTAATCTTTTTTCCCTGCCTTTAGCAAATATTTTTGTAGCAAGGGACCCTTTTTCTTTACATTTAGTTATGGCTGTCCACATCAGTACCTTTCTTGCTTATGTTTGAGGTGATGTTTGTTGCTTATGTACTTTGATTTGTGTTCCTGGTAGTTCTCTTCTTGAGACCTTGACTTTCTTCTGGGATCCCCTATATGTTTTTCGTAGTTAATGTGCTATTATTCCCTTTTTTGGTTTTATCTCCATCAATATTCCTAGCTTGTATTTGTGGCTCATCATTAATGAAACTGAAAACGAAAAATCCCTTTGGATTCTCTATTTTATGCATACTTCCCACATACATCCTTACCAATCATGCCACACTCTAATAGCACCAATTAGAACTCAAGAATACAATGTCAAAAAAGTAATAAATCTTTTTATTATTCTATATTAAAAAACATATAATCAATTAGTTAAAATAAGTTTCTTCAGAAATCTCATGACACAAATATTAAAAATGCATAAACTTATTTGTTACTGGGCAATAAAATTACATAAATAGGGAGAAACACATAAAATGTGTAAAGACACAAAGAACACACAACAAAAACAAATGTGTGAAAACGGGTAACTTGGTTAGAGTAGATCCACACTTAGAAACCAATATCATATGGGTGCTTTGCATAGTATATATTATCCACGTTGATACTAGTATTCAGCACCAGATGTAGTAACAAATTTTCCAGTGAGTCCTCATTAAAACCAAGAATTAATTTCTCAAACAGTTGATAGACACAGAAGCGACGCGTTTCGGTGGTATATGTTATTGTCCCACCTTCCTCAGGCTAACAATTGAATTGTCTAAATCTCCACACGATTAATCTAAAAATAATAATAAATCAAACAAGTTAGGATTGCAATCCCCGCACTATAAAAACCAAGTACAAAATACAATTTGACATTGCATGTAAAATACTAGCATGATCATCATTAATGAAAGTCATTCTTTCTATATGGTCGAGAGTGTTGCTTTTCTTCAGATGCTTGCATCATAGGGATTCGGACAGACACCATTCTATGATATACTAACGAATGGTGTTTTCCTCAGTAAGTTTTTTTAACTTGCACTATTGCACTAGACGTCTAAGGTGTCTGATATAGCAATTCATTGCATGCCCTCTTTTTTGTGCGGCAATGTTAAAGTAGTACCTTTCATACCCTATGCTTCTCTTTGGAAGAAAATTGGCATTTAGAAATTCATACACAGTATAGTAGTATGATGATTTTGTGGCATGGAGGTCCTTGATTATCTTGCAACAGAAGGATTGACTGCCTGCTAGACTCTTCATGATAAATAGCATTTAGCCCTTTGTTTTTGTGCTGTAAGTAGATATGTTTGAGTGTTCCTTTGCATAGGTTTGTTTCATTTTCTGGTTTGTTTTTATCCTACTTTAGATTTTTCACTTCTCAGAAGTAGCTTGCATGCCTAACCGCCTTCACTTTTGTTGGCAGATTACTTTATTTATGTGGCTGCCTGACTGTAAAATGGCTGCCTCTACGTCTTCCCAAGTAAGTGCATGGTTTCAAAAGCCACCACTCATTTACTCATGGCTTCTTTCTAGAAGTAAACACAAGGAGATGATGGACAGAGCGTTGAAACCTTTGAGACCCCCACCCCCACCCACAGATCTGGGTTGAATACATCATCGTTCTTTAGCTCACTTCGCCACCCTAGTTCAGACCGAGCCATATGCAAATCAGTCTTGACCCTGTTCATTATGGGACCAGTACAGCCCGAACTGCCAAGCCAGGTCTTCCCTGGACTGGAAACAAGCATCCTGGGACCGGTTTGAGAGTAAAACCCCTCATCAGCCAGGCTAGCTTGAATCCAGTGGCAAGGTGAGCAAGGGGCCCACGTCTGGGCATAACCTGCCAACTTAGGGTGAATAAATCAAACACAAAGAGATGATGGACAGAGCGCTGAAACTTTTCAGACACTCACCAAGTCACGGATCTGGGTTGAATCCATCATCTTTGTTTAGCTCACTTCGCCACCCCAGTTCAAACCCAGCTATATGCAAATCAATCTTGAACCTGTGCCTCATGGGAACAGTCCAGCCCAAACTGGCAAGCCATGTCTTCCCTGGACCAGAAACAAGCATCCTGGAACCGGTTTCGGGGTAACACCCCTATCAGCCAGGCTAGCTTGAATCCAGTGGCAAAGTGAGCAAGGGACCCATGTCAGGGCATACCCTACCAACTTAGGGCGAACTAAGCAAACTCAAGGAGATGATGGCCAGAGCGCTGAAACTTTTCATACTCTCACCCCAATACCAGACCTGGGTTAAATCCATCATCGTTCTTTAGCTCACTTCGCCACCCCAGTTCAGACCCAGCTATAAGCAAATCAGTCTTGACCCTGTGCATCATGGGAACAGTCCAGCCCAAACTGCCAAGCTAGGTCTTCCCTGGACCGGAAACAAGCATCCTGGGACCGGTTTCAGGGTAAAACCCTCATCAGTCAGGCTAACTTGAATCCAGTGGCAAAGTGAGCAAGGGACCTACGTCTGGGCATACCCTGCCAACTTAGGGAGAACAAAGCAAACACAAGGAGATGATGGACGGAGCACTGAAATGTTTCAGACACTTTTTAGGATGGCCACAGTTGATTATATTTGGGTGTCTTTGGCTCATATTCAATTAATAAACAAGTTTGAAGTCACTACAACCCTGTCCAGTGATCATGCAACCTTTAAATGTGAAGCACAGGTTCAATACCCTAGAAAAAGAGCTTTAGGGAATCAAAAAGACCTTGAGACCATAAATAAAATAAAGTAGTCTGTGACAAAAGTTGATGAGCAAGGGGTATGAGATCTTTGTGACCACGAATTGGCCTGTCGCACCGGAACCGTGCCGCTCGCCCGGAAAATCAGAGCGAGCTGCCGCAAGCCCGTCTCTTCACATAGCAGCAATGCAAGCCCACGGGGCACTGCCACAAGAATCTCCATTTCGCCTATCCACGACACCCGGCCTGCTCTTCATGCAACGTCGACTGCCGCCCTTGACGCTCTACTTGCTCCCAGCAACCCTCTCCAACACAAACTGGACTCTTGGTACATACCTTGAGAAGGTAAACCTTCAGCAGGCTTATCTGGGTGTGTATCTGACCGGCGATCCATCGTGGTTGGCCTGAAGTTTTTACTTTGACCCGGTCCAGCATGACCGGATAACCCCTGTTGGCGCATTATGTTTTTAGGTGCTATTTTAGAGTTTATTCTTTAGAAATTCTTATCTCCAGTTCTACTGATTAGATTTTTTGTTGTTTTGATCTTGTTTTATTTATTAAATGTAACTCCTTTTTTCTAACAGGATGTGGGATATTTTTGTGTTGTATTTTTAACGTTCTACTCTTTGAAGTGTTGCATAACATCTTTACACACTGACTCTAAGTTAAGCCTGACTACTCTGTGCCAAGCTGCCAGAGAGTTGAGCACTGGTTAATTTGGGGTTTGCTTGTGCCTTACCCTCACTAGGTGTGTGGTTTCTGCTTGACCAGGGCACACACCCCAGTCAATAACCAACCCAATTTATAACAGCGTATATGTGCTTTCCTTTACAGGTTTTTATTTTCGGGTGTCGAATTGTTAAACTGGTTTTATTTTATTTTTTGAAAGGAAACAAAGTTGCTAATTTTTATTCGAAATTATTTTTTTATTTTTCCATCTTTTTTTTATTGATGCCTTTGATTATTGGACACGTCTTGGATGTGCTATTTTTTTATTTATTTGACATTTATTTTTTTTATTGATTAGGATTGCATTTTTTTGGATCATCATTTTGCTTACCAGTATTTCAACTATGAAATTGTAAGTGTTGTCTTATTTTATTTAGGTATATCATTGGGTGGATAATGTTCTTTTTTCATCTTATATTTGTTTAATTTTTGTCTGTTATGTTTGTTTACATTTTTTATAGTGTTTAAATATTTTATAGGTGGTAGAAAACTATTTGTTTAGATAAAATAATACTGGTTATTTTGCATTGTATTTTTATTTATTTTCCAATATTTATTATAGTAAATTGTAATTATAATTTTGAATTATTTGTTATCCAAATTGGCATTTTAAATTCGCTTTGATAATATTTAGAAACAAATATTATTGAAGTATGAGTAATTGTGTGTTAGAGAGGTTGAAAAGTGTTGTTGTTGAGGGTTGTTTCCAATTTTTTTTAGTACTGTTCTTGCTATTGAGTCTAATATTGGTTTATTAATAAACAGTCTTACTTTGAATGCTAGTAGTGCAAACAGTTGCTTAGTTTCTTTGGAGATGTTTTGTTTGAGTTGGGTTAGGTATTGTTACATTCTGTACTTCAGGTAGCTTCGTTCTTTGCTTAGTGGGACATGGTGTTGTAATAGATGTTCCACCATGGAATATGATACTTGGGTTGACATTGGTGTCCTGATCGGTGTAGTGAGCTAGTGGAGCTAGTTTTGTTCATGTTGTTGGTAATAGGGGCATTTAATTAGCATATAATAATGTTTTGTGACTTAAGTTACAGTGACACATGTAACTCAATGGGCTTTCTTATTTCAGGTGCAATTTCTAAGTTAGTTGCATATTCTGTGCTCAGGGTGGATTATTGTAGGTGCCTCCATATACTCTGGTTAAAGTGATAGATCCCCAGAGGTGCTTTGTGTGGATATACTTTAAGCATGGTTTACATCTTTGCCTGATCAAAATCTATTATGATTTTTGTTGTGTGTTATATTAGTTATTTTGTATATGTTTGCATTTTATTGTGTGTTGTAATTTGTGTGTTAGGTTACAGTACATACAGTATTGGGACGTTTGTATTTTGATACTTACCTTGTATTGTGTATATTTAACGGGATGGTGGAGAGTTCGACTTAAAAGTTCTATCCATATCTATGTGTTACATTTGGTTAAGGTTAGTAAATTATTAAAGATAGCATAAATGCCTTTTTTTGTTATTGTTATAAAGTTGTCATGTAGTAAAAATGCTTTTTTGTTATGTGTGGTTAGTCAGTATTGGGTATGACTTTAGCATCATCATGTTTAGGTGTTACAGGTCTTTCCCTGGGAGTTCTAAGTGTTCTGGCAATTAATCTTTTTAGGATTGGTGTGCCAGGGAGTTCGCCTGTTGTTGGATCATGAACGTTTTACGTAATATTTTTAAGTATTGTTCCTGTGGGCTCTTGTGAGCTTGTACTAGTCTCTTTTAGGTCCTGGTAAATATTTCTGACTTCTAATTCGTTACACTTAGGGAGATGGTTATGTTTCCTACCACTTTGAGCTATTTTATTTTTAGTGGTAGCCCTGCCATAGAATGTGTTTTAATAACATTTGGTGCATTTTTAGTGTGTTTTGTCACTGGTGGTGCTCTCTTTACCATAAATATATTCTCTATAACTTAATAACAGCTTCCTTTTTTGTGATTAGATCAATGTTGATGTTTCTGAGATCGTCTCTGTGTTTTAGAGTACTGAAAAATATACATCGGTTCTATAATAAAACAATATGTGCTATATTTATTTTAACATTTTATGTTGCAGGTGCACATTTTAACTTACAGTCTGGATGTTTTCTTTATTTCATTTTAGTGGTAGAATTTGGTCTGATTTGTATTTTTGGCACAGTTTAAGTTCGTTTGATAGTAATTTTTTAAAGTCTAAAATATAGTTAGGGGTTTCTTTTTTTCTTTTTTTTTAAATATGTTTTATTTTTTATAAGTTATGTACTTTGGTTACTATACTTACTTTGTAATGCTCTTTTTTAATTTTGAGTAATTCAGTGTCTGTGTCTTTATTTTCATTTTCATTATTGCAGTTTTCCTTACTGTAGGGGACGAGCCTGTAATTTGAAGAAATAAACATGTACTATAGTTTTTTGTTAACATAACATACTTTTAGTTATTTATCAATTGAGTTAGCTTTCATTTATTGTCAAACTTACTTTGTTGAAGTGTTGTGTTCTTCTTTTGTAGGTTTGCAATCTGGTAGAGTGATGCTGTCATGCTGTAATTCTTTTTTAAGAGACATTTTGCTCTCTGTTTTAGTGGCCTTTTTGTACTGTTTGTTAATTGGAAAAACATTTCTATTTAGAGACTTATGGTAAACGTTAATTTGTGTTTTCGCTATTTATTGAACATGTATTAATTTTGTCTGTATATTTTTAAGTTTATACATAGTTAATGTAATATGTCTATTTTATTTAGAAATATGTTGTTTTTCCATTGTTTGATTTTTGGGTTTTTGTGATTGTTGTCATGGTTGTTAGTTTTAATGTGTATGCAATATTTGTTATATACTTATTTTTGTTATATTTTTGGTATTGATATTTGTGTGTTTACTGTTTAAGTTTAAGTAAAACGCTTTGTAGTGGCCGCCTCAAAATTATGGAACCAAGTCCCTTCCCATGTCTAACATCACTCCTCACTATTATCATTTCGAAAGCATCTCAAGACGTGGCTCTTTAATCAGTAAGCGGTCAGTGGAACCTCTGTAATCTGTGTACTCTAGCGCCGAGACACCGTAAGGTATTTGCGCGCTTTAGAAATTTTAAAAATAAATAAATAAATAAATAAAGTACAGGGTTGCAATGTTAATGTTTTCGATATGTGTTGCCAATAATTATGTATGTGGATATTGTTTTTCTTGATATAGTATCATGCAATCTGCTCTGGAGTTACTGGCAGACTGGTGCTTCTAAATGCCAAATAGGGCTGGAGCAGGGTAGGTCACTTATGGGCAGTTCAGGCTGACTTATCCCCATCTCTACTTGCATTTGAAAGGTAACAGTCTTTTGTGAATACATCTGGAGTTCCATAAAAGCCAGCCATTGTTAGATGAAAGCGATCTCCCTGGAACTGCACATGCTCCCGTTGAACTTAAAGTGCTTCATCTGCGGCAAATTCCATGTTTTCAGATTTCTTTTAGCTTTCTCTCCCCCGTGCCCCATAATGGCAGCTGCGTAAAAGTTTGTAGGCCCTGCTGCAACACCCAGGACCTCAGGTATATAAACCAAACTTTTACAGCATTGGCCAATTTGTGGCTTTGAGCGTATACTATTAATGGCATGGAGCCCGGCTGTCTCTGTCTTGTGTACTACCTGCCACACATTCTCCGTACTGCTCTCCCTGATGCCTCACCCCTATTTTGGATCCTTTTTGCATGGAAACCTATGCTATGGACATTTTAGACATCAATTATTGTAAATAGGTATACAAAATATAATTTAGATCTATGTGAAGTTTCCTGCAGGCAGGGGCAGTAAGCGTTCCCAGATCGAACCTTACAATGGTCATTAACATACTCCCAATCAATATGAAAATAGGCTGATAGTCTTCCAGTGGATTTGCATGACTAAAAATAAATCAAACATTTGTAGCCTCACAACACATTAGTTTAGCGCATGTGCACAGTACTTCATGCCCTGAGCTGTGAACATGTTATAACTAACTTAACTGTATACAATGCAATCTCTGTCCCCTTTCACCCAGACCTTTAACACATCAAAGTGCCCAAGCAAGAAAAACTGTGCCTTCAATTAACAATACAGGGCCAGTGTAGAGATGGGGTTGCGGGTTACTTGCCAACTTTTCTAGCATTGGCAGACCAATGGTAGCAGGCGTACACTATAATTGGCATGGAGCCTGGCTGTCTCTGTCTTGCCAGTAACAACTACAGGCAGTTTTATGTACTATGTCTAGTCAGACATCCCACCCATCACTACCCATTCACTGTTCTCTTTATCTTTCATATGCAGACCATCAGCCTCACGATGACTTAGAAGACTGTTTACTTCCACCACCTCCAGTAATTACCTTGGGTCCTATTCTTGTTACTAGGAATTTTCTCTGCTCAAGTCATTTCAGTGCTACTCCTTTCTCTCTATGGAGGGGAGACACTCTGCTAAAGTGGCCTTCCATGAAACACACACCCAGGCTCTACCTCTCTACATGAAAGAGACGTTATGTGTTTCTCTTCATGCCTGGGCCAGTGTGGTGTCAAGATGCTGCACACACACCAGCTGAGTCAGGGTTACACAAAGGCCAATGGTGCAAGGGTAAAGCCAGGAATAACAAAGTACAATACCGGGGTTACAGCTGCAAAGTTTGCCAATCTAAAAATGCTGTCCATACCTGCAGGTCATCATAGAGAAGCAAGGATCAAAAATAGCAGGATTTCAAGTTTTTTTTAACTAAATTTGAGATTACTAATTTTATGAAGCTCTTTTGACAACACATTCCACCTGATAGAACAAGTACCTACTTTCACACGCCCTTTACTTAACTCTCTGTACTTCCAGCAGGGACTTGTAGACTGTAACTGCCTATATGACTGCTAGAGACAAATCTTATCCTTCATATTTTTGGGGGATTTACTGTACATGGCATCATTGGTGCCCCAGGGGCACTTTGTGTAATACGGCCCCTGATGCACTTGGTGTTCCATCGTTAGACTGTAATTAAAATACAGTCCTTACATTTCCCGTTTGCTGATTTCTTTCTTTATTTATTTATTTATATAGCGCAACATTCATCCCATTGGGATATCACAGTGCTGGGGTAGCGGGCAGTGGGGAGTGAAACTGGTACTGATTCCATAAGTACATCAGTCTTTAGGGAATAGATGGGTTTTGAGTTTCTTCCTGAACGCAGTATAATCCTTGATCAGCCGTAGTTCAAGTGGAAGCCCATTCCAGTGCAGTGCCGCAAGGTATGAGAAGGTACGTCCCCCTGCCCTGGTCTTTCTGATCCTTTTAGTCTTGGCTAGCGCCTGCTGGTGTGAATATAAGCATCTGGGTGGAATGTAAAATTGGATTTTATTCTGAAGAATCCTAGGGCCAGTATGATGGAGTGCCTTGTGTGTATGCCCTAAGAGCTTAAATCGTGCTCTTTGACGCATGGGCAGCCAGTAAAGTTGCCTCAGGCAATCAGTTGCTGAGCTGTATCTGCCCTTGTTGCACACCAGTTTGGCCGCTGTGTTTTGTACTACCTGCAGGCGTTTGAAGCGGTAGTCTGGTATGTCAACAAAAAGAGCATTTCCATAATCCAGCCTGCTAACAAGCAGGGCCTGGGTGACTGCCCTCCTGCTTTCCAGTGGGATCTAGTGAAAAAGTATTTTTAAGAATTTCAATGTGGCAAAGCTTTTTCCACATAGTGTACGCACATGATTTTGCATGGATAGTGTGTTACCAATGAGAACACCCAATTTTTTTGCACACTGCTTGGGTGCTGGGGCGTTTCCCAGTGAGCACCATGATGCATCTCAGATGTGATTGGCCCCACTGAAAAGCAGGATTTCTAATAAAATGGATAAAATACGTAGTACAACTGAAAGACTTGTTTTTTTAAAAGGCAGTCACTAGTGAATCATTAGCATTAGTGAGCTTCTCATGTAAGGAAGGTAAATTGCATACATGTAATTGTCAATAAGTGACTTTTTTTACCTCAGAGTTTCGATTGACATTATAGACAGTTTATGCTTCACTTTTGATGTCTATTTGATGTCACTCAGAACCCCTCTGTTTTCACATCCCTGTCATTTATTTTCAAAGCAAAAAGAAAAATTGATGGGCAGAATGCAGGAAAATTTCATACATTCACCCCAGTATAGAGATCTGGGCCTAAATTCATTGTGTTTTTGCTCACCATGCCATTCCAGTTTGAACCAAGCCATATGCAAATCAGTCTTGACCCTGTGCCCCATGGGAACAGCCCAACCCAAACTGCCTGGCCAGATCCTTGTGACGGGGGTGAATGCTTGCATTGTCCAGCATTCCGCCCATCAATTGTTTCTTTTGCATATGTCGCCCTAAGTGGGAAGGGTATGCCCAGACATGGGTCGCGTGCTCCCCATACCACTGAATTCAAGCTAGCCAGACTGATGAAAGGTGATGCCCTGAAACTGGTCCCAGGATGCTTGTTTCCGGTCCAGGGTGGACCTGGCTTGGCAGTTCAGGCTGGACTGCTCCCATAAGGGACAGGGTCAAGGCTGATTTGCATATGGCTGGGTCCATACTAGGGTGATCTGGTGAGCAAAATAATGATGGATTAAACCCAGATCTTTGTGACTGGGGTGAATATTTGCATTGTCCAGCATTCCGTCCATCAATTGTTTCTTTTGCATATTCATTTACAAAGCTACATTTTTGTGTATAATACATGAGATTCTGCAATCCTGTATAAACACCTATCTCTAATTTCTTTACCATCAGCGACTTGTGATGCACTCTGTTGTTGATTATAAAGAAATAACGTCTGAACTCAACTATAATAACAGAGCCAGCAGCCAAGGTGAAAGGTGGGTCAGGTAACAGAGCATAATTAAAGCAGCTGTTTAAAGAAAAAAAACATTGTTTTTCTTTCTGCTCCTCTGTTTTTCTGGCAGTACATTGACAAGAAGAAAGGGGAGATTTATGGCAGTGCATTTATTTTTTGCACTTCTTGTTAATTATAGAAAAAGTTAGAATCTTTCTGCAAGTTTTATTTTAACAAACATATTAAACTGCTTCTAATGTTTTTTTGCAATAAATATCTAACAGCTATTTTGATGTGTTTCAACTTTTACTACAGTCAATTTTTAATCTTCATATTTGCAAATATTCTCCCTCTATTATGAAAGAGCTATGCCCCAAGGATTTAAGTGATTTGTGCGAAAGGTGATGGTGTGACCATGTGTTATATGGAATAAAATGTCCACTGTCGTACATGTATATTGCAGGTCACCTCGGAGTTCTATAACCTTAAAAAAGAACTTGAAAAAGGAACTTGACTTTCAGCCTTTGGCTCTTCTATATGATCATGAAACCTCACTGTGACTTGCAAAGCCTTTATAATGTATGACAGGGGGTGCATCATAATTCATAAACGGGATTCTGCGATCCCTGTATAAAGAACTGCCTCTAATTTCCTTATAATTGGTGACTTGTGATACACCCAGTCAGAAATGAAATCAGAACTTAAGTGTTATAACTTATTACAGTTGAGTTCTGATGTTGCAATGCCTGCTGCCAGAACCTGCAGCTGAGGGGAAAGGCAGGTTAGGTCACAGAGCATAATTAAATCAACAGTTTAAAGAACAAAAATGACTGGCTTTTCGTTCTTCTGCTTTGTTTTTCTAGCTATGTAATGACAAGCAGAAAGGAGATATTTATAGCAACATGCTTCTTTTCTGTACTCCTTAGGTATTTATAGACAAATTAACATCTCTGCATATTTCTACATATACAAGAATTTTGTTTTAAAAAACTGACATATCAAACTGATTTTAATATATTTTTGCAACAAATATCTAACAGCTTATTGATATTTAGTTTTGCACTATAGATTCTATTGTTATAATTCGTGTTTGCAAACATGCTCTCTCTTTCATATAAAAGAGCTACACACCAAGGATGTAGGTGATTTGTATTATAAGGAATAAAGTACCTCTGCCGAACATGATAAGGATATTGCAAGTCACCCCGGAGTTTCATAACCGTATATAGGAATGCGTCCTTCTGACTTGTACATACATATGGTCATCAACGGCCGCTGCTCTGCTAAGGTGGAGGAGTGCCGCCCCACTGCTCTTTGAGCAGTGGAAAAAGGAAAAATAAAATGATAACACTATGTTATAATCATTTTATTTTTCCATTGTCAGGCAGGTTTATGGGGTGGGCTTAGGTGTCATCACAGCCATCGGCGGAAAAAGTGGTTGGTCAGTGCTTTAAGTGGAATGAAAAAACTGGGGTGGGGGGGTCTCTCAAAGGGGCATGGCCGATATAATTAAGAGGAATTAAAACACACAAGCTAAAACTCAGGGCTTAGCATAGTGTACTGTCCAAATGGCATATTGCTGCTTCTGTCATTGCATCCAGATATATAATAAAACAAGTAACATTACACCTACAAGAAGTCAGGGCTATTGGCTTTGCCAGTGGCTGTTAGGTGTGTAAGATAAATAACCACACAACTATGGCTTTGTTGTATAGAATATTGAAAATGCTTGTTCTGAAATGATGAGACTGTGAAAGAACTATAAAGAGTCTCTTTAAAGTTACCTCAAACGCAGTGAAGGTTGGTCCTGCTGCAGAGTTAAGATTTTTTTTTTTCCTCTGAGGGCAAAAATGGAGAGCCCGATAGAGACCTGTCTCAGCACCTGCTTTTTAGAACTGCTGATTGCTGTGCACTGGAAGGACCCAGCCCACTTAAAGCCTGGTGGTTGGGGCTCTTAAGTGCGCATGGTGACTTGGCCAGCAGTCTTGGGCCGGCCAAACAGTCATGCACCCTTTGCATGTTCCCCACCAGGCTGTAATACACAGCCTGGTGAGGAACATACTAAGCATGGGCGGATTTTGCGAATCTGGCGTACGCGAGCTTGCGTATTTACGGATTCGCAATCCGCAAAATCCGCTAACTCTCGCGAATTTGCGGATTTTTGTGTTTTTTTGTGTTCGCAAGGGTTTCTGCCAGTTCGCGAGGTTTGTGTACCAGTTCGCAATTGCGAACTTACTTGTCGGCTTGCAACGGCCGCGACTATGTTGTTTCTACGTCTGGTTAATCATCACAGGTTCACAGCACCCTCTGTTTCACCACTGCCACCCTCTGGTACACCCATGCCACCCTCTGGTACATCCTCACTGCCACCTTCTGGTTGGTTTATCACTGTAGATTATGGGGGTGAAAAAAAGCAAGCACACCTGCCCTGCTTCAACTGCCATGAATTAATTTGGGGTTGATTAATGTGTCACTGATTTTTAAACTTCCAGTCTGGCTGGCACCTGCTTCCTTCCTTATCTGTAATTTGCTTTCTGTTGCAGTGCAATTTTTTTTCACAGGACCTTTATGGCCTACTTGTAGCTATTCTATGAGCCTGCTGTGAGGGTCAGAGCAGGGTCATAGAATAGTTGCAAATAGGCAACTGAACTCTGGAGGGGCCCCTCAGGAAGCACTAGAGTGAATGGTTACTAATGTTAAGATTGAACTTTTGCACCTGCTGAGTGCTTTCAGTTTTGCAAAAATCGTTTTTCTGCAATTTTGCGCGATTTGGGGGGCGCGAATCCGTGCGAGATCGATTTTGGAAGCCGCGAATTCGTGCAAATACACGATTTGTTTTTTTTGCGGCGTGTTTGTTCGCGTGATTTTTTGCATGTTCGCAAGCCGCTTGTAGCGCAACGTTTGCGAAGTTACCCTAGCGGTCGTACATGGACGCGGCCATCTTGTTTGCGTGACGTAATTCCGTTTCCGGGCGCTATGTGTAATCTCGCAAAGTGTGCGGCTCGCTAGTACAATTTCGCGTGTGATCGCGAGGAAAATCTCGCGCGAACTTACCCACGCGGTCATGAATGGGCGCGGCCATCTTGTTTCTCATTCATTGCTATGGTTCTGGGCATGCTCTCTGTATCCTTTCTTAATCTCTGCCATCCTTTGCTTGTTTGAAGTTTTTTTTATCTATTTTACTTATTATCTATCCCTCTATTTTTCTAGCTCTATATTTTTGTGTTTTCTGCTACTTTTTGTTAATTTTAAACTACTTTTTTAAACGCTTTTCTTTTCTTCTTCCCTGTTCTATTTCTTCTTTCCTATTTTGCTTCCTTTCTGCCCAGACCATGGCAAAGGGAGCCGGGAAGAAGCCCGCGAAGGGGAAGGGTCCCGCACCCCGTGCCCGGCTCCCGTGCGGGCGTTTGAGGGGGGAGACAGTTATAGCTCGGGAGATTTTTAGTGCGGAGGAGGTGGCCGCACTAGTCTTTCACGTCCAGCGCCGCCTCCCCAAGACCATCATGGGAGGCGGTAAGATCGCTACCGGCTACGGGATCCGGGAGCGCCAGAAGCGGTGGGAGAAGGTGTGCCGGGCCATGTTTGAACACTCTGGGGTCCGGCGCACCTATAACCAGGCCACCCACCGCTGGACGGATCTCATGGACCGGGAACGCAACTTGCTGGACGTGCTCAGCGTAGAGATCCCCGGGCTTGGTGAGTAGTAGTAGCTATTTCTAGCTATTTCATCACTACTCTGTTTTCTCCCGCTCTGTGTGTTATTATATTGCAAATTTTTGTTTTTTACCAAGAGCAATAATGCTGCCGATTACATTGTAGGTAAATTATATTTCAACATCGTCTGTGCATTTCAGGTGCACTGCTCTCCTTCTCAGTAGCCTTGCAACTATGCTTATTTGTTTTCTAGTTTGTGTTCATGTCATTGGCCTGAGAAATTATGTATGAGTGTAGTGTAAAGAACTGCGTAATGCTAGACACTAAGGGTCAGATTTTCAATTACCGGCGCATCCCTGCAAAGTAGCAGGGATGCGCCAGTAATTGTGCGCCATGCCACCACCACCCATGGTGCGCCGTATTTACAATATGGCGCACCATGGGCCCAAAACATCATAGAAGCCTTACGCATCTGTGCCGTAAAGGCGGCGCATTGCTGGAGTTGCGTGACAACGATGGCGCAGCTTCAGCAATGCTCTGGGGTGCCCTATCTCCCCAATGCTGCATCAAGCCGTACGTCTGCTTCAAGCAGGCGCAGGGTTTGAGTCACGCATCATTGTCCTAAAAGTGACTGACTGACATCTTGTAGATTTCCCTCAGCCACTTTTAGGATTCGTTCCTGCGCAGGAACGCCCTCCCTTGCGCCGGAACGCCCCCTGATGGTGCAGGGCTTTACAACGTGATGCATCTCCCATATGCGTCACGTTGTTAATATACGCCGCACCATGGCGCCTCTTTTGTTCTGCCGCTGCGTCACAAAAGTCACGCAACAATGGAGCAAAAGAGCCGCAAGGGGCTTCTAAATCAGCCCCTACAGACTCAAGTCCAGTCCTTCCTTTAGACACATGGCTATAAGAAGAAATAGTGGTGGTGGTTGGTGGATTGATAGTTTGAGTATTCACTGATCTGCAATCACGATGGACTTTGTCTGTCACTTCGCGTGCTGCGGACTGCTGCCTGCCAGGCCTAGGCAAACCTTTTTAGTAGTTTGTTTAGTGAGTTACATAGGAACTTTCCAAGTCAACGGTCCGCAAATCAAGCAATACTAATAACGTAGTAGACCACATGAGATCGGTCAATATATCCCGTGGAATAGTTGTCTATTTGCTATTTCGCCAAAATATGTTGTTATTGTTCTTTTGAAATGTTTGATTTGGTTGACAATAATCATCCATGTTTTCGGGTCTTTCTTTCTTTCATGTTGTACATCAGCTCCCCCCAGGGGCAAGAGGACAGAGGAGAAGGTGGTTGCTGCTGCTGTAGAAGGCCAGGATCGGCCAGGCGAGGGCAGTGGCCCCAGTAAGTTTTCATTTTAATATAGAGTACCTATTTTTTCCTAGCGTTCCTCATTCGATTTTTTATAAATCGTCTTTGATCTTGTTCTAGACTGTATCTAAATTCTTATCCTGCCTCGACTATGACTCCCTGTGGTATTACTAGATTATTCTCATTAGTCTGTCTGTGTAGCTAACTAAGATTGCACATTTGGCAATTCCATTGGACTCCCATTCTAGTCAGCAATAGCTCCCTGGAAAAAGGAAAATATTTACTTTAGATTAGACAGTCACAAATTATTACATTGTTTTCTGTTTTTTTCACATTTCTTTATTCCTAGACCAAATATTATATAGTAGTGAGTGGTGTATTCTAACATTCTTAAATGTACTTTGTAGGTGGAACATCTGGTGGCGGGGCCAGCGCGGAGGTGCTGGTGGTGGTCGATGAGGAGGACATTTCTAGGGAGGAGGCGGTGCAAGTGCCGGACGACACCAATGTGCCTGTGAGGGTTCACACGGTGGTGGCGGGCAGAGGTAAGCTATATATTCCTTACTTATTGAGATTGAAGACTGCAGAGTGTGCTTTCTGCACGGGTGTATCAACTAGGCAGTAGCCTCCTCTAAATGTACTTCGACTTAGCTGTGAAGTTTTTGGCGAGAAGAATCCCAATCAGATCTGAGATGAACTTGATGGATGGGATGAACGAAAAGCAGTATTTTATGTGCATATGTCTGTGGTTACTGCTTTTGTCACAGAGAATCTTTTGTTAGTGTGCACATAAAAAAACGAAAAGCGAAAGAAGGGTGTAAGTAAGTGTGGAAGGACGAGAAATTTAATGATGACTGGCAAAGAAGAATGATATGTGTTTGCTTGGTCCCCAAGGTGGCTGAGAAGAATATGGTATGGTGCATGGCTGGGTGAATGATGAAGCAAGAATGGGTGGAAGGAGAACAGCCTTGGTGGGTGAAACAGAAACTGTATGTGTGCATATACTTTGAATAGATGGATGCCTGGATCATGGTACTATCTGACTCTTAGATAGCATATGTGTATCTAGAGAGAGTAGACGGTCACTGGATGAACTAAGTCAGGGGTCTCCAAACCGGTCCTGGAGGGCCGGATCCATGCCAGATTTTTAAAATAACTACATGTATCTCAATGGGGATATCCAAAAAATCTGGCATGGATCCGGCCCTCCAGGACCGGTTTGGAGACCCCTGAACTAAGTGTTACTTTGAAGAGCATGTAACACCGCACCCGCACGTCCGTTCCAGTGTAGGAAAGGCAAGGAAAAGAAGTTGTAATTTTGTCCAAATACTACCATGAATAGTAGCAGTAGTTTGTATGCAACTGCAAGCACAGCATATATCCGGTTATTACAGTAGACCCTCCCTACCTCTCTTAATAATTTTAGTTTAGTAGTAGTACGTCATTCATGTGTGGGTGTATCACTGTTCACTCAAAAAAGCAAAGCACCTAAAGTCATCCCATATGTAATCAAATACATCCCATGTGAAGTGATAGATAATCAGATTATTTAGTTTCTTCTTTTTCCTTCTCTAGTACTCATTTGCACTGTAGGTGAAAGTTAAATTAATTAAGCAGTAGCCCTTTTAACAGAGTATTCTCAGTGCCACCTGTAATGGAAAAATATGAGCTTCACCACCTGCATGTACTGTACCGGTACAGTAACGCAAGTCTGTCTCACTCATCATGGTGTGCGTCTGTTTTTCTCGGGTGCAAGTTCACTGCGCTGGCATTAGGCCGGCTTGCAGAAGATAACGTACCAATTTTCCTAAACAAGAGAGAAGAAGAATAAGACTGGTGTACTGTCATAGTCGACTGTAATGGAAGTCCATAGTGCTCGTAGAATTTGTTCCTTAAACTCACACTAATGTTAGAGCAAGGATGAAGAAGTGGGAGGTTAGATAGATACTGGCCTCAATAGTTATGTACTGTGCTTTCAAGTTGCTAGTTGTACTGTGACACAACTTTCTGCTCAATCATTTTGTGTTAATCTTAAGAGCATTGGTTACAGACTATGTCTTTCTTTCTTTATATAGTTGCCCCTTCCAAATCTCATAAACCATCAAGGAAGGAGCAGGCTCGAATGGCCCGGCAACGGAGGCTGGATGCCACTGTCGCTGAATATCGGCGGCTGCTGGCCCTGGAGGAGGACACGCAGTCTACGACTACATCTACTGCGACAGCTGCATCCTCCTCCGGGCCCACACGGGCTGCCAGCCAGCGCAGTGCTCCAGCGGTACGGAGCCGGGCTACCAAAGCCAACCGCCGAGCAGCAAAGACATCAGCTGCCCCCCACAGGAGTTGCAAGGCACGCCAGCGCCGCTTATCCCTCAGAGTGTCCTACCTGGAGCAGGAGGTCTTAACCTATAAGAACTTGGTGGGGGGCCTCCGCTTCGACCATGCCACCCTCCGCAAGGAGTATGATGCCCTGGCCGCTACAGTGAACAGCAGCCTGCCGTAGTGTCTCTTGCCCCTTTTTTAGAGACTTTTGGGGGGTGGGATTTGGGAGTTGGGTTCTTTTTGGGACTTTTGAAAGACAATCGTTGGGGTTAGGGAGGGCCTTGAGGGAGATTATTTTGTTAGGGCTATACAAATATACTTTTTGAAACTTTATCTGAGCATACCTGTTTTTTACTGCTTTTGAGTCTGGTGGGTGGTGGTTTAACAGTAAGTTTGTTTTCCTGAAACTTAAGTCTGTGTCATTTTCTTCCTTTAAGTGTAAATGGCTAAATGTTTTCAACACTAAGTGCCTCTCACAGAGTAAGTGATCCCCCCTTTCCCACCATGGATTTTCTTCAAATCGCTTGCAACAAAAATTACACATTCCCACGAGTGCTCTAAAACCCCAGAACTCAATTGCAAAAATCAAGAACACCCCGAAACACATGCAATCCTGCTGCTAGGGCTAACCCTAACGAACCCTAAGTTACAAAAAGTGCCAAAACCTTTTTCCTCATGGATGTTGTTTAAACCAGTTTTATCCGGTATTAGACCTTCCCAGCAATGGCCCCAGAGCCGTCAACCCAGGCGAAAACAAGTAGAAGAAGACCCCCAAACAGCCAAAAAGCAAAAGTACAAAAATATGGACTTAGTCACTTTTCTGAAAATTTCAAAAATCACTCAGCGCGCGCTCTGCAGCTAGGCCCTAACTCCCCTCTGCCTCCATGGATTTCCTTCAAACCTCTTGCTATCTAAACTATCCATACCCAGTAGTGCTCCTAGACCCCGAAACCCACCCACAAACACCAGGAAGCCCCCCAAACAGGCCCCCGAAAACGCTACATTGAGCGAAAAGTCAGAAAATGCAAAACCTTTTTCCTCATGGATGTTGTTTAAACCAGTTTTATCCGGTATTAGACCTTCCCAGCAATGGCCCCAGAGCCGTCAACCCAGGCGAAAACAAGTAGAAGACCCCCAACCAGCCAAAAAGCAAAAGTACAAAAATGTGGACTTAGACACTTCTGAAAATTTCAAAAATCACTCAGCGCGCGCTCTGCAGCTAGGCCCTAACTCCCCTCTGCCCTTATGGATTTCCTTCAAACCTCTTGCTATCTAAACTATCCATACCCAGTAGTGCTCCCAGACCCCGAAACCCACCCACAAACACCAGGAAGCCGCCCAAACAGGCCCCCGAAAACGCTACATTGAGCGAAAAGTCAGAAAATGCAAAACCTTTTTCCTCATGGATGTTGTTTAAACCAGTTTTATCCGGTATTAGACCTTCCCAGCAATGGCCCCAGAGCCGTCAACCCAGGCGAAAACAAGTAGAAGACCCCCAAACAGCCAAAAAGCAAAAGTACAGGTGATTAAAGTTTTAATTATATTAACTTGTGCAAAACATAGGAAGACAGAAACACAGGAATAAAAGTGAATAAGTATGAAAAAGAAAATTTCTGAATTCATTGGCTCATTTTCAGGCCTCGTGTCAGGGAAGGAGAGTTCGCCCTCATACTCTGCAAATTCAGGCAGGAGTAGGTCAGTGTCACCTAACACAGAAGAAATTCCCTCATCTAAGTTGCTGTCCTCCTCGTCTTCTTCCGTCGTGCGATCTGGTACTTTGAAATCTGGTGGTATGAGGTGCTCATTCATCTTGATCATTGTCAATATCTCCACATTTTTGGGCGAGAGGCGGGTCCGTTTGCAAGTTACAATGCCACCTGCAGCACTGAAAACACGTTCAGAAGACACGCTTGCGAGTGGGTAAGACAAGTAATGTATAGCCAGGTGGGTGATCTCTGGCCACAATTCTTTTTTCCCATGCCAATACGCCAATGGGTCAGCATTAACATAGACCTCTGTTGAGTCATTCAGATAGTCCTGCACCATCGACTCAAAGTTCTCCACGGTTCCTCCACTTTGCTGAATTTTCGCTCAGACCTTTTCAGAACCATAACCAATCTCAGCTAGCCAATCCTCTTCATCACCCGATATTTCTGTTGTGTCTGGTGCAGATGATGCGGTTGCCGGTGTCTTTAACGGCTGAGAGGCCACTTCTGCCACAGCCACAGGTGCAGAAGTGGAGTCTTCTGACTGGGGATGGCCTGCTGATGCTGATGTACTGCCTTTTCCTTCAATTTGCTTCCGTTCTCTTTCAAACCTGATGGCTGACCAGGCTAGCCAACGTTTGTACTTTGTAACATCTTCATCACTAAAAGGAAATAATGCAGAGCCTGCCAGCGCCTTTTTGTAGCGTGGATGCAGAATAGTAGCACAAATGTAATGCTGTTCTGAGTGGATCTTTTGAAGACGTTCATCGTCAAGTAGGCGCTCTAATAATTTCTCCGCCAAAACAAAAGGTTCTTGCTTTTCTTCATCTTTTTGAAACTTTGAAGACACCGCCTTCAGTTTGTGCTCCAGCATGCGCAACAATGGGATAGCTTTTCCCAAATTACAGTCCTCCCTGCTGACTGCACGCGTGAAGACCTCAAAAGGCCGAAGCATGTCTGTCAGGCTTTTAACTAGCTCCCATTGCGCCGCATTTAACCTCAGGTCCTCCTTCACAGCTGTACCCATTGTTAAGAAATACTGATCGAGTACCGTAAACTGCTCATACAGACGCTCAAGCATGTAGAAGGTTGAGTTCCAACGTGTTGGCACCTCCTGGATGAGTGCTTTCACTGGCATTCGACGTTCATGTAGCAGGCTCCTCAGATGCTTCCGGGCCTTAAAAGAATGGCTGAAATGGTTGCACATTTTTCGGCAGGTGACCACTAACTGGCATGCTGGACTGAGGAGTGATTCTGATAAAAATCATCATTTTCTGAAGGTTTATGCTGTTTGCTGGTGGATTTCTTGTGCAGAATTGCAAAATCTCTATTTCGCGAGTGCGAGATTGTTCCTGCCCGCCGCACCTACGTGTTCGCAATTGCGAACTCTCGCGATGCGTGCTGTGCAAGGTAAGGTGACAAGCCGCGATTATGTATTCGCGGGCGGCAAACTCCCGCGGGATCCCGCAGCAAGATCCAAAATGGCGCAGCACTCGCAAAATATCGAGAAAAACAACTCGGCAAACGCTGAATGATGGAAAATGAACGCCGTGCGCCACGCCGTGCGCCGCAATATTGTATCCCCAGGCAAAAAAAACCGCCGCGTGCGGATTTGCGGATTTTTGGCAAATTCGCGAGAGTTCGCGGATTGCGAATTTACCGAAAATCCGCAAATTCCGCGAGCGGAACGGATTTTACGCCCATGCTTAGAACATACACAGGCTCCCAGTCAACTTCTGAGCACCGAACCACGGCGCTCACCAATCACAGCGCTACATTGCAGCATTGTGATTTGCTTACGGGAGCCTGTGTGTGCTTCCTACTTCAAGCAGGAACAGAAGAGGATGAAGGGGAGGCGGCAGACGGTAGCACGATAAGTAACTTTTACATTTATTTTTCTATCCTCCTACCCGTGCTACTCAGTGGCAGCCGCCACTGATTGCCATAGAACTCCTCAGTAACTTGCAAAATCCTTATAATAAATTGCAGGGGTACTTTATCCCATATGCAGGGTACAATGGGGCATACATTATCCCTCATACCACAAAATTAGTTGCATTTTTTGCAGTAGGATAACAAACAAGCATTGGCAATGCCAATCGATCTTGCCATAGGGATTTTATATGTATTTAGCTATGCAGCACATTAGCACTAGGCCCAGGTGAAATGTTAGTTATGCTGGTGAACCTTGCGTAATTTCAGGCATTTCATGCTACACTTGTGCATAAATTCCCAAAAATATGCCATTATGCCACATAATGTTACTCCATGTCGATTCGGGTAAAATTCCTATTGTGGGAGCTTGGATCAATAGGACTGAAAAGAACACGAGAAGTTATTGCCGACTGGCAAGTAAAGGGGTTGATTCAGCTCAGTTGGTAAAAAGAGTCCTGTGTTTCTTTTTGGGGCTTTCGTTGACAGCGCCAAGACACCTCAGTATTTGTGAGTTCTACATATGTTTTACTCACGAGAGGGTGGTGCCTGTTCTTTACCTGTCCCTGGAGTGGATGCCACGGGCTTCAGGTGAGCCAAGTTTAGGTTTGGATGAAAGGGGGATATGTGGAGCAATGGCGCTCCGTGGTGCATTCAGAGGGCGGCATCGCAGCAATAGAGTGGCTTTGGCGATCACAGGCGAACCCATGAGATATACAGCACCCATTTTATTTCAAGGCAAGTAGCAGGCGCGCAGTGGGCATGGATCGGTGGGCACCGTGGGCGGGACAGGCCTGCGCTGCGGCCTAAAGGCCCTTGTACTTTTAAGAGACTTCAGTCACCCTTTAAAGAAATACAGGTACTTGTTTTATACAGGTGACTTGAACCCCGAGCCATCCAAATACTTTAGTAACAAATACTACTTTTATCAAATAGAGTGGGGATGGCTTAAACCACACCCTACTACTGGAGAGGAGGGGGGCTGTGCGAGGGACCTGTAACCGGGTCTTCGGACTGTTGAGCAGTGCGTACAGGTGGTGTCGGCATTTGTGCCGTGCACACCAGCCCACAAGTGACAATATAAACCGCCCACGCGCAAGCACAGACCAAGCTGCCGAGTGTAATTAGTGTCCATTAGGCGTCATCCATGAGTGACGCCCCATGAAGTCCTGTAACTCCACCAAGGTCCATTCATTCACGTCCCTCCATAGTCCACGCCCCAGCAAGATCCGCTGTTTCAGCTGGACGTGTTTCCAAAAAGCGGCAATTTCTATCTCCTCTCTGTATGCAAAAAGCCTCCAGGTGACACCCTTTGAAACGTGCAGAAACATCCCACCTGGGCGGCATCAGCGTGCTCCCGCGGCCAGGGCACAGTGCTCTGGTTTACCGTTACCAGGTGTGGGGCTCGGTGAGTCTGAGGAGCGTGGAGCCTCTGATAAAAGCAGTGGCCCGTGGTACGCGGAGGGCGCCCGCACTACAGACACTATACAAAAAATGAGTGCCTGGGCTCGGATTTAGCTAAGACTGCTCTTTATTTAAAAGCAGCCATGGAGCTTCGTTTTTTGGATTGCGAAGACTCTTGTATTTAATTCATACATTTCATTTCAGTTTACATACATTTACACATTCTAATTAAGTCTGAGGTTTTCACACGCCTATAACATAGAACAGCTACTACAAAAATCAGTATAACAAATCATACAAGTGATTATATGTGAGTACATAAATGACAACATTCACTGACTTCTAAACATGTTGATTAAACAAAAATAGGTTACAAAAATCGGTACACCAGAGTATGTTTTTGTTGTAGTCCTAACTTTTTGGTGTTCAAAGTTTGTAGGACTAGTCACACTGGGCTTATTACGTTTATGATTCCTAAAGGTTAACTTTAGTAGCCCTATATGTGAGCTGAGGTATTCAAATCCTGAAACAGCCACGGTATAGGTTTCCTTGGAACAGCCAAACAGCTGACGCGTTTCCAAACCCTTATCTAAGTTAACCGGGTTCTTCCTCAGGGCTGAGCTGGGTACCTACGGTGAAACAAATAATGGGGATTTTTAGCTTCTCCTGTTCCCTGAATTACTTAAAAGCAAATTCAGCATTTTGCGTAAAAGGTTACCTTAATTTTCAGAGCGATCGTTCTCTGTGGTTCTCATGCGCAAGGCGTCTATATTTCCTTCAATTACGACGCCTAGGCAAAAAATGGGGAGAGGGCGTGCTGATGTCTTTCTATTTATGTGTCAAAACGTTCTGCATTTGGAAACAGTTAAATCACATGTTGTTTTGTGGGGGTGCCGACACTTACTTGTCACTGGTTCAGTAGCTCCCTGTTGGTTGTGTTATCGGTATATAGCTCTTTTCTTCACAGGTGCATATTGCTGTTTGAACTTAATTGAAATTTGTAATCAACAGCTGGCTTTTAGCCGCGTGTTTAAAACTGTTTGTCTGTGTGGTTAATGCTTACTTGTGGGCGGGGAGAGAATTCTCTCTCGATGCGGGTCCGCTTCACTGTTGTGTCTTTATTTTATCGAGCGCCTGTAATGTTAAGGTATGGGTTTTATTTTGGCCCTACATTACAACAACGGAGGTGATGCTCTGTACGGTGCATTGATTATCTTTATGTTTCTTACCTTGTGTTACCCCTGACGGGTCAGCAAATACATCCTCCGTTCTACTGCATCACCGGCTTGCTGGTTTCCGCGATTCAACTGGTGTTGTTCACGGTCACCCGGAAGTGTTTTACCCATTAAGCGGGATGCTAGGGATGATGGGACTTGTAGCACTACAGACACAGCACCAGAGGGCACGCGACGCCATGACTGCTCCCACAGTGAATCTTTATACCAGTTAATCAGACGTTCTGACAAAACGTGCTCAAATGTAACAGTTGTAAAAGGGAGTTGACGCATGCGTAAGATAGCCGTCTGGACAGGCCAGGCAAAATAGAGTTTGAATTCACCCAGCCAATCCCAGGATAAAACAAAAATTTTAAATACAATAGGACTCGTATTTACACGAGATCTATTGCATTAGAAACGGAAGTGCTGCCGTCAAAGAAGGCACGAACGGAGGGCGGGTGGTGGTGATACGAGAAGTAACGGACTGCGGGAGGGAACGGGGGAGGCAGGGGAACAAAACAGTTTTGAAAGTAAAGGGGCCGATACCCATGGAAGGAGAAAAATGACAACCTGGCCATCAGGAGGCGGGACTAAATTGATGAAAACCAATCAGAATGCAGCATTTAGGATTTCCGCTGATCAAAAAGCTAGGCGGAAAGTGGGCGGAGCTTCCCTCGCTATACTGTATACTTCTTGCCTCGCAAAGCGGAAGAGCATGTGCGCTGCAGCGCTAGGCGAGACCTAAAAAAGGGTACCCAGTAGTCAGAAGATTGTTCTTTAAGCTGAATATAAAAATGTAACTGAAAAAAGTTGACACCTGTGACCATCATTCAACTCAAGTAACCTCCAGTAAGATGAAATGTTCTTCATAGCAGTTCATCACATATCCAAAAGTCAAATTACTACCAACCAGATCGAGGAGAAATTATGAGCAATAAATCCAGTGGATATTTCACCAGGAAGGTTAATCTGTTTGTACATGCAATACAATAAGTATACGGCCTACATTAGCCTCAAGCGTTCCAGTCAGAAATTGCATTATATTTGCATCGAAGCAAAAGCCAAATCTTCCAGTCAAATCTTTTCAGGCATCCCTTATGTTAACAAAAATCTAATGTGCCAGAGCTCTGGTGAAAAAGAAAATGATTCGTGCCCCCGTGGAACGAACTTATCACACAGGACGGCAGATGTGTCATGCTGATTTACTACTGTGTGAAAGCAGAAGGGGAAAGCCTGGGCCTCGGGACCCCCGATCTGAATAAAGGCCTTCATTTTCCGCGCATTAACATCTGCTTGGAAACGCTGACGTACAATACCGCGCAGCGCGGCTTTTTGTAATGTCACAGATTCCTACCATGGGGGTTCCCTCCGTTCCTTTCTCCTCCGACGGGAAATTCTGAAGGGTGCCTTTCACCCCACGGTCAGACATTCTTTCCTGCCCTCCAAAGGAAAGAAAAAAAAACACATGCAGAAGGGATGCAGTCAACCAGAGTTAACGTTTTGTTTTTTTGAGGCAACCGAATCTTGGATTTACTTTTTTTTTTTCTACTGGGTGGTGCTGTTTGGAATATTGGGAAGCCAGAAAGGAGCAGCGGTCGTGCCGGGCTGTGCTAACAAAGTCCTCGCGGCAGCGCTGTTTGTCCTGGGCCAGCGGAGTGTGGGTGGGAGGGTGCGGTCACGTGACGTCGAGGCGGCCACCGCCGTGTTAAAGGCGCTCTGAGGGGAGCCGCCGCGCGCACAAGTGAGCAGAGCCCGGCGAAGCGCGCGGAGGAGGCACCTGCGCGCGCAGCCCCGTCCCAGGTGGAGCTTTGAAGCGTGTGAGCGCGCGGAGCTTGGAGGCAAGGTCCCCTGGATAAATGCAGCATCAGTAGAAGTGGAGACCGCAGGATTCTGGGCTGGGACGAGGATGCACGCCTGAGCCACAGAAGCAGGGAGCGCTGATCCATGTGATAAAACTTTAAACAAGTCTGGAACTCCAGTGCAATTTCACCACCTGCCTGAGTTTGAATGTAGGCGCGCGGATAAGTACAGATACTTTCAGAGGGGCCCCCCTTGGATGAGTCTGGTGAGTAAAATGTGTCTTATGTGGATGTGGAGGGAGGGGTGATGTGCCCACTAAGTAGTCTGTCGTCTTAGTGGCTGCGTTTCTTTGTGAGCGGCGCAGGCTGATTAGCATAGGGAGGCAGAGACGGACACGCTCCATCTGAGTGTAAAGATCGCGTTACACTGTGATGCAAACAAACACAGCCCGGTAAGTTAGATCCAACCGTCCAGTTAGTATCCACAAATTGCGTTTCAGGGCGGAGTGTGGCCACTTTATGAGTTAAGCCCACAATCCTCTTGAAATACATGACTGGCTCGAGTTTGAATATCCTGAATCCGGAGTTTTCCGATGGGATTACTTTTTTGTACTTTTAATTTAATCGGATACACGTGAATAATCGGTGATAACTAAGGAGTGAACGTTGTTAGGCTGTATTCAAGGAATGTGGCATCTTATCTGACGGCTTGGGTGTGCACCCTGGCACTGGGGCCGCTTTAGCCACACGCCCCATGCAGCGCCAGGAGCATTTTGGCAGTAAGTGGCTTATAAACAATCCGTGCATGGCTTACACCTTGGCACTGTTGTGGTTTGACAGAATGCACGCGTGTCTTTCACTAACACCCTGGCTCAGATGAGTGGCCTCTGTTGCTTCCACACACACACACGTTTTTACAATTCCACCTGGTGGGATACACTGACAATACCCATGCAACGTATTTTTAGTGAAACTGTGCGTCTGTTTGGAATCAGGAGGGATATAACAGCAGACGGGCGTTATTCCAAAGCTGACTTCACTTTATCATCATGGTCACTGACTGTTCTCAAATAAATAAGTCAGCGAAGGGACATGTCAGGCTCAGCATCCCATAATTAATCACATTGGGGGCTTCCAGCTGCACAGAATGCCACGTTGTTAATGCGCAGTGCTAAAAAATTATTAACTTTCAGAATGCTGCTAAGCGCTTTCTCTTTTTCGACAAAGCAGCCGAGGTAACAAACATTTAGAGTATTTTACATAAGATTACAAAGTTTGCCTTGAGCATGGATGCCAAGTTTAATATTGAGTTATACCCTGGTTTTAGATTCAGCTATTACCCTATCCTCCTCCACCAGTCCACACTTCTTCTAGTACACCACATCACCTTCACTAGCTGTATATCCTCCTGAACCAGATTGATTTTGTTCCACTAACCCACATCTACTCCAGAAGACCACAGTTCATCCACTAAACCACAGTTCCTTCAGAAGACTACATGCCCCCAGTTAAACCCACCAAAGCTCCTTCACTACATCCATATCCTTAAATAGAGTAATTTAATTCCACTAGACAACATCTCCTGCACAAGACCATAACCCATACACTAGACAACATCTCCTCCAGTAAATCATATCCCCTCCACTAGCTCCTGATGATTACCTAGGTCAATGTAACTCTACATGACCACATCTCTTTCACTAGACCATAATCTGTCTGCTAGACAAAATCTCTAGCAGACCATATCTCCACCACTAGCTCCATATCTTTAACTAGATCAGTGTAACTCCACTAGACACACCTCGCCACAGGACCATAATCCATCCACTACACATCTTCAGTAGACCAGATCACATTCACTAGCTCCATAGCTTTAACTAGATCAATTTAACTCGAGTAGACAACACCTCCTCCACAAGACCATAATTTATCCACTAGACAACATCTCCAATTAACAAGATGGCTTCCACTGGCTCCAGATCAGTTTAACTCCAGTAGATGTCTCCTTCAGTAGACCTTCATTTCTCCTCTAGACAGTATCTCCTCCCGTAGACAGTACACCTCAGTTAAGCCACAACTTTTGAAGTAGACAACATCTCACCTAGATCACAACTGCTTTACCAGATCATGCCTCCTGTAGATGACTATTACTTCAATAGACCACATTTCCTCGATTATACAACTTTTACATCACTAGACCATGTTCCCTCCTGTAAACAACTCCTTGCTTGATCGGATGTATGTCGTTACTACGCATGCTTTTACAATGCATGCCTTTACCACGCAGGTTTTACAACGCAAGTCATTACAACGACTTGCGTTGGGGGGCGCTGGATAGTGAATAGTTTAATTTACTATTCCAACTCCAGTCCCCGTGGTTAGTAGGGAAGGTTTTGGATAGTAAATTAAACTATTTCCTATCCTACAGCGCCCCCCAGCGCAAATCGTTGTAACGACTTGCGTTGTAAAAGTTGCGTGGTAAAGGTACTGCGTGGTAAAAGTTGCGTTGTAAATGCTGTTTCCCTGCTTGATCTGACCACATCTCCCCCTAAAGTTAACTGTTATATCACTAAACGCCAAAAACCTCCTGAGGTCACTGGTACTTCACTATACCAGATCTCACCCGAAGAGAACTGTTATTTCAGTAGACCACTTCTCCTCCCGTAGATTGCTATTACTTCATTAGACCACATCTCCTGTAGATGACTATTGCTTCATTTTTGGACCACATCTTCTTCTATAGATGACTGTTACTTCACTAAACCACAGTTCCCCCATTTTAAGACTGTTACTTCACGGGACCACATCTCCTCCCATAGATGACTATTACTTCACTAGCCCACATCTCACAGAGATGACTATTACTTCACAAGACCACGTCTCCCATAGATGACTATTACTTCACTAGACCACATCTCCCATAGATGACTATTACTTCACTAGACCACATCTCCCATAGATGACTATTACTTCACTAGACCACATCTCCCATAGATGACTGTTACTTCACTAGACCACATCTCCCATAGATGACTGTTACTTCACTAGACCACATCTCCCATAGATGACTATTACTTCACTAGACCACATCTCCCATAGATGACTGTTACTTCACTAGACCACATCACCCATAGATGACTATTACTTCACTAGACCACATCTCCCATAGATGACTATTACTTCACTAGACCACATCTCCCATAGATGACTGTTACTTCACTAGACCACATCTCCCATAGATGACTATTACTTCACGAGACCACATCTCACAGAGAGGACTATTACTTCACAAGACCACGTCTCCCATAGATGACTATTACTTCACTAGACCACATCTCCCATAGATGACTGTTACTTCACTAGACCACATCTCCCATAGATGACTATTACTTCACTAGACCACATCTCCCATAGATGACTGTTACTTCACTAGCCCACATCTCCCATAGATAATTATTACTTCACGAGACCACATCTCCCATAGATGACTATTACTTCACGAGATCACATCTCACAGAGATGACTGTTACTTCTCGAGACCACATCTCCGATAAATGAATATTACTTCATTGGACCCCATCTCACAGAGATGACTATTACTTGAGTAGCCCACATCTCCTATAGATGACTGTTACTTCACTAGACCACATCTCCCATAGATGACTGTTACTTCACTAGACCACATCTCCCATAGATGACTATTACTTCACGAGACCACATCTCACAGAGATGACTATTACTTCACAAGACCACGTCTGCCATAGATGACTATTAATTCACTAGACCACATCTCCCATAGATGACTGTTACTTCACTAGACCACATCTCCCATAGATGACTGTTACTTCACTAGCCCACATCTCCCATAGATGATTATTACTTCACGAGACCACATCTCCCATAGATGACTATTACTTCACGAGATCACATCTCACAGAGATGACTGTTACTTCTCGAGACCACATCTCCGATAAATGAATATTACTTCATTGGACCCCATCTCACAGAGATGACTATTACTTGAGTAGCCCACATCTCCTATAGATGACTGTTACTTCACTAGACCACATCTCCCATAGATGACTGTTACTTCACGAGACCACATCTCACAGAGATGACTATTACTTCACAAGACCACGTCTCCCATAGATGACTATTAATTCACTAGACCACATCTCCCATAGATGACTGTTACTTCACTAGACCACATCTCCCATAGATGACTATTACTTCACTAGACCACATCTCCCATAGATGACTGTTACTTCACTAGCCCACATCTCCCATAGATGACTATTACTTCACGAGACCACATCTCCCATATATGACTATTACTTCACGAGATCACATCTCACAGAGATGACTGTTACTTCTCGAGACCACATCTCCGATAAATGAATATTACTTCATTGGACCCCATCTCACAGAGATGACTATTACTTGAGTAGCCCACATCTCCCATAGATGACTATTACTTCACGAGACCACATCTCACAGAGATGACTGTTACTTCTCGAGACCACATCTCCGATAAATGAATATTACTTCATTGGACCCCATCTCACAGAGATGACTATTACTTGAGTAGCCCACATCTCCCATAGATGACTATTACTTCACGAGACCACATCTCACAGAGATGACTGTTTCTTCCCTAGAACGCATTTCCTCTCATGGGAGTTTGTGGCAGGAAAGATTAACTTTGAATCCTAATGTTCTTTTTGATCGAAGATGATAGAAAACATGTTTGAGGTTAAATAACTAAAAGCATCTCGTCCCAGGCGCCTCGGGGGAAGGCGAGGAAAGGCCCTCTGATGGCTTTCATGTGGTCACCCTCCCTCCAGAGGCTGAACATCTGTGTACATCTGAGGACGCAGAGGAGGCAGAAGTGAGTGCAAAGTCACAAGTGACATGCTGGTTCAGTCTCTAATGGTGAAACTGTATTTGCAGGATTCCGTGGTGGCTCATGAGACCTTGTTGTTTATTTTCAGTTTTGCGTTGCTTTTTCGGAGGCTTGTGGTAAAAATACCCAGACTCACATTCATGCAGCAGAATCCATGCTGTCTGTGGACAGAACAACTTTAGGGCGTCCACGGTCTGCTCTGGCCGCGCCCCTAGTACTAGTGAGAAGGTGTGAGGCAGGCGTGAGAGCGCACATCCTATGCGAACAGTGTGATCTTGGGCAGGGTACGTGTTAACTTTCGAGCACTTGGAACCTTCCCTGCAAGGCCCGGATTGAACTCTGGAATGTCCCTACTCCCGGCGGTACCTCGGGCATTGACCTGCTACACTCCTCCGGAAGCCCCCCCCCACTCCCCCTCCGTCTTTGGCCCGTGGCCCACGAAGCCCTCCCTGGCCTTATATGCCCCGAAACAAAAACTGTCACTGCTCCCACCGCCGCCGCGCATCTTTACTCTGGGCGAGAGAGGCGTTCGCGTCCTACGGATACACAAGCCTTGCTCATCTGTTAGGACTGTGGGGGTGCCCTGGGCCCTGGAAGCCCTTTGGATGTCTATGCCCAGAGCTTTAAGTGGGGTGAAAAAACTGGGGGGGCGTGCACTCAAAGGGGCGTGGCCAATGTATTTAAGGGCGTGGTTAAATACATATAAACTAAAAAATCTGAGTTTAGCATAGTGTGACGCCCGACTAGTATTTTGTTGCTTTTGTCATTGCATCCACATATATAATACAACGAGTAACATTACACCTACAACAAGCCGGGACTGGTGGCTTTGCCAATGGTTGTTAGTCGCATTAGATAGATAAGCAACAACTTGTTACATCAATGTCAGTGAAGGGTGGTACTGCTGCAGAGCTAAGATTTTTATCACCCTGAAAGTGAGGGCAAAAAGGGAGAGCTCGATATGGACCCGTTTCAACACCTGCTTTTTAACTGAGCACCGGCAGGACCCGGCCCACCTAAACCCTGGACTATTCCTTAGAGGCTGTTGCCTTGTTTCAGTGCATTTATTTCTAAAAGTGCCCTGCTGAGAGCGGCGCTTCAGGGGCGTGGCCCCTGCTGGACAGCAGCCCCGAACCCTCGCCTGCTCTGCCAATGTGACCAATGTGACCACAGCTTACCCAGGCTGGCACGGTGACTTGAAGACAGTCGGTGACCGGGAAGAAGCAGGGTCCTTTCTGCAGTTTCAGTGTCGTTTAACCTCTGCTTTTTGCAAACACTGTTCAAGATTGTGTTTGCGCTTGCCGTATGTCTCCCCTGAGGATTATTGGCGTGGCAGGGGGCAGGGGGCAGCGAAGAAATGGTGAACGGTGCAGCCCATCTAATCAGATAACTCGGTAGGTCAATGTGCCTGCCTCCTACTGGAATCTTTTGTTTAACTCGTCTGGCTGACTGGCTCTTCCTTTCATCATCTGAAGCTGATGAGATGAGTGTGACTGACATGAGTATTATTGACACCTGTCATTCGGGGCGCTACGCTCTACACGACTGTAGTAACACATGCTACATATTAACACTTTGTGATCATGGCAGTTGCCTGGATCTCAGTTTTTATGAACCACGCCTGGGGTCTCCGCCCTTTCTTGCAGCAGGAATGGAGTAGACATTGCTACTACAGTTCCCATTGTAGTGCCTTCTAGACAGAGTCGCAACGAGAGCCAAATTTCGGAGGGGGGCGTACGAAAAATTTCGGGGGGTGGGGGGTGTCTGGCTCCTCCAGCAATATGCAGAGTTCAGACATTTTTGACTGCACTTGATGGAGAAACCCTAAAACGCAAATAATCGGCTGATGCAGGGAATGCTCTCCCGTAAAAAAAAATCCAGTGCCCGTTTGTAGAGGGAGCACTGAGCAGACAGTTTGGGTAATGTTTCACTCACGGGAGACCGTCCAAGTGTGCAGGCTAGCGATGGCCGAGACCGCTGATCCGCATCGTCACATAAAATCTCTGTGTTTCCGTTGCATCTCCAACGACAGTTCAGGAGAAAAAAAAGGCAGTCTTTGTTCCTCGCAGCCCCCTCCCTCGCCCCCGCGTCCCACCTGCAGGGGCCCCTGAGACAATGTACAAAGGGCAGAGCCCCCCTGGGAACAGTAGCTAATTTGTCTCAGTAATTTCAGGCAAGCGCTCAGATGAAGAACGCGGCGCTAAATTAAATGTTATTGTTCTAAACCAGCAACAGACAATCCTCAAAGTAGTTTAGAGATCAGAGACATGTCTTGCCCTTTTTGGGGCATGTAAAAAACTGGGAAATCCCATGATTTGCAAGTTGAGTAAAAATAATCTCAACGTGGCCATCCGGCACAACTACCCCAGGTGGGGGCAACAACACGCCGACAGAATGTCAAATCACTTTGTTGGTTTAATGCCATTCATCTCTCTTTGCTTTGACAATCTCGTGACACGGGTTTGCTTCTGTGAGAGTAACCTTCAGGCTGGCCGAAGGTTACTCACTAAAAATACCTCTGCTACAATTACCATTTGCCCCAGACTGCCCTCAAGCAGTTTAATTTCACAGTTCCAGGAATTCTGCAGTCGGGAACTTGGCCTAGTGCTGGTGACCTTGGCACCCAGCAAGGGGACACTGAAGAATTTGTTCCTGTATTGTGCATTTCTAATGTGTAATACTGTAGCGCCTTATATCTCTATCAAGGCACCACAAGGTTTTCCGTGGACAGAGCTTGTTGGAAGGGCGTGGCTTTGTATTGTATTCTGTATGGAGCGAGTTTTAGTGTCATGATCACCAGAGAGGCGTTGTTACATATATCCACCACTCACATTACTTTCATATGTCACCATACTAATTTACCATGAATCCTTTATGGGTTTCTGGGAGTAGCGTACTACTCGCCAAAAAAACCAAGCGCTATATAAATACAAAACGTGTTCCTCTTCTATCCTTCTGCTATCCTTCCGAATTCAAATAACTGACTAACCTATCCACCACTTAAATTACTTTCATATTTCACTACTCTAATTCAACACTAATCCTTTATGGGTCCCAAAGTAGCGTGCTACTCGCCGAAAAAGTGCTTCGACGCCTCGACAGGGGTAGTAAGCGCTATATAAATGCAATTACAATACAATATAGTTGTGTTTGTGCGTGGAGTGAAGAGGCCTGGGGGGACTAAAGCGCTTAAGCGCATTTAGCATCAGTGAATATCGCGTGGTTATTCACAATGTAAAATGTATTATGGATCTTCAGTAAGACATCCATTTTCTATCCGTTTCCGATACTGTCACTCATGCGAACTGAGAAAAAGTTGGGCAAATTGATATGCCCAAGATCAGACGGAGGAGGTAAGCTGGGATTGCCAGGATTACAACCCTGGTGTTCTGGGTACAAATATTTTAAACAACGAAGGAGTGACTTAATGAAAACAAAATAAGACAAAACAAGGTGTGTTAGGTTATGCAATGGTCCCTACCCGGTTGGCATAACTGTAAGGTTGGAAAAATCCAATCCTAACAATCAGGAGGTCGCAACCCAGAAGAGTAGTATAACTACACATAACTGGAAAGGACAAGTAAACCTCTTTGTTAAAAGGACCCTCACTCACCACTAGTTGGTGACATGCTTCATCATAGGGTCCCCGCTGGGGTGGCCGAATGCCCCCCCAGCGTGCTACAACGCCTGATTTACAGCGGAGCGGGTTGGTGTTGAGTGTGACAGTGGTTTAACTCAAAAGAAATTGTTGCAAAATAAGTGAGTGCAGAATTTAAAAATTACTAGGTTGAAACCCAAACAAAATCTTCAATGTGGGCCAACCTGTATCCAGATTAAAAAGGCGGACAAAATAGGTTCTGAATTTGGAGACCTGTGTCCTTGAGTGAGATATAAGGTCAACATGTTTCTGCTGTAAAAATGCAGGATCGCACAGCATTCGTCAGGACCATAGACCAATAGCACTCCGGTGGTATGTACACACTAAGGTACACCCTCCCGTGAGGCACTTGATGTAAAAAATTGAAAGAGTATGATGTAATTACTCACGGATATTGCCCGTGTCGGCACACTGTGATTCACAGCAGCCCGAGTTACAGCTAGAAGGAGGGAAATTCTCTTCATGGGTCAAGACAGCACGGGAATTGTTCACGCGGTGTAAAATTTTTCCACTCGCGACTCCCCGTCCAAAACCTATGCTACAGACGGCAGTCCTGTAGCATAGGTTTTGGACGGGGAGTCGCGAGTGGAAAAATTTTACACCGCGTGAACAATTCCCGTGCTGTCTTGACCCATGAAGAGAATTTCCCTCCTTCTAGCTGTAACTCGGGCTGCTGTGAATCACAGTGTGCCGACACGGGCAATATCCGTGAGTAATTACATCATACTCTTTCAATTTTTTACATCAAGTGCCTCACGGGAGGGTGTACCTTAGTGTGTACATACCACCGGAGTGCTATTGGTCTATGGTCCTGACGAATGCTGTGCGATCCTGCATTTTTACAGCAGAAACATGTTGACCTTATATCTCACTCAAGGACACAGGTCTCCAAATTCAGAACCTATTTTGTCCGCCTTTTTAATCTGGATACAGGTTGGCCCACATTGAAGATTTTGTTTGGGTTTCAACCTAGTAATTTTTAAATTCTGCACTCACTTATTTTGCAACAATTTCTTTTGAGTTAAACCACTGTCACACTCAACACCAACCCGCTCCGCTGTAAATCAGGCGTTGTAGCACGCTGGGGGGGCATTCGGCCACCCCAGCGGGGACCCTATGATGAAGCATGTCACCAACTAGTGGTGAGTGAGGGTCCTTTTAACAAAGAGGTTTACTTGTCCTTTCCAGTTATGTGTAGTTATACTACTCTTCTGGGTTGCGACCTCCTGATTGTTAGGATTGGATTTTTCCAACCTTACAGTTATGCCAACCGGGTAGGGACCATTGCATAACCTAACACACCTTGTTTTGTCTTATTTTGTTTTCATTAAGTCACTCCTTCGTTGTTTAAAATATAATTATTGGGGTACAGGAGTGTCTACTCGCGCCCTATCTCTCTTGTTGATTTTGTTGGTTCTGGGTACAAAGCCACATCCTACCTCTGACTCCATTTCCTTCCTGGATTCTATGGCAGGACCGGAGGCTTCAGATTATGCTTCTCAATCTTTACTGCATAAAACACAGCAGCCAATGAAAATGTATATTTTCAGTAAACAATAACAATAAAACTTCATTACCCATGAACACCCATGAGTATAGGCACGCCCCCACAGTCCATAAGAACCCCTTGCGTGCTCCCATCATCCTCTTTCTTTGCTGCTCACAAGCCAGAGTTAAGTGTACCTTCCCTGTCCCCTCACTCTGCTTGTCGCTTTGGGGGTGTCTTGGGAGACGTGCATGTGTTTACTGATTGATGCGGGTGGTTCCGCTTATGGATTGAGGACTGGGGTGCTCTCTGGTGTGATTTTATTTCATTTATGTGCTTTAACAGGTTCGAGCGCTCACCTTGCGCTCCCTCGCTTGGGCCGTCTTTCCGAGGGGCTGCTCCCGCGTTGGAGCGAGCGCCTGTCAGCGCGCGGCTTCCCTGGGGAGTGCGCGACTGCCAGCGCGTGTTTTTCACGGTCTTTGACCGGCGAGGGGCATTCCGCTTTCTCCACTGGGGCCCGGTACCGGCTGCCTGAGGGCGCGCGGAGGCTTCCCTAGTGCGCCCTGCGTTCAGGCCGGGTGGCTCACGGCCGACGCGCGCGCCCAGAAACGCTGACCATTTGGGCTGGTTTTCAGTTGGATTTGGTCGCGTTTTGGGCGGCGCGCCTCGGCACGTCTCCCTGACTTTCTAGAACGCGCGTTTTGCGCGTTCTACACACCGGTTTGCCTCACGCTTGATCGCCTGTGCTGGGTGTATTATTTTGGACGTCCAGAGTGTGCACACGCTCTTTAGATTAAGGACTTTGGCCACTGGCTGCTTTGACTACAGCTTTGCTGAGGGGGTTTGGGTACAGGTGGTGATATTATCTTGTTGTGTGCAGTGGGCTGACCCCCCCCACCACCCCCATATACTGCCAGGGTTGTTCCCTGTTACCTTGATTTTCAGCACCATGGAGGAATGGGTTCGGTACCCTGAAGATGGTGAGGCAGATGGGGAGGTAACTAATGAGGGACAGCAGGAGGCTGTCCTCGAAGATACCATTGTAGAAGCCTTGGATGCCTCGGTCCAAGCTTCTGTGGATAAGGCCTTGGACCGGAAGGTCCCCCAGACTGTGCAGCAGGCACTGGCAGTGGCCCTACGCCCCATTCAAAAACAATTGAAAGGCTTTGCTAAGCGCCATGGGTATGGGAAGCGCAAGCAGCAGAAGCGCGATGTTCCCTCTACCTCGGCTTCAGTCCCTGAGGAACGGCAGATGTGGCCGCATGCGCAGTCCTTAGCTGCCCTGCCGGTCAAAGATGTCCCTAGCCAGCCAAGTTCTGGAGGCAAGGCTACTAGTAAGCGCAGGGTAGTGGTGGACACGGATACCACCACCACCACGACTACAGGTACCGATACGGATACTGATACTTCGGAGGAGCAACCTCCGCCCCCTAAGAAGGCCAGACTGGCTCCCAAAGTGGTGGAGGATAAGACCCCTAAGGCTTTTCACTTCGATCCTTCGAATATTGTTCACCCTCGGTCTTCGGACTGGGTTCCTCCACCGGATGTGTCAGATTATATTCATGACCACCTCCGGAAGAGCTTCACCCGGGAGGTGCGCAACCGGCTGCGGTCGGAATGCCCGCGTCCTGATATTCCGGACTGCGTCGCTGACACGCCGGAAATTGACGCAAGTATGCTGACATTCCTCAAAAAATTTTCAAAGGATCCGAAAAGAGGGCTCGACAGGGCCTGGCGGGGCTGTCAGGACAAGATGCTCGATGTCATAGGGCCCCTAGCGAAGATCCTGGAAATGGCCTTGGCGGCCAAACAAGGGGCTGATCCAGTAGATCCTGACATCCTGGCGGAATGGACTCAGCGCGCCATTTGTTTCCTGGGCAATGCGAATTGCGCTGTTTCTTCGGAGCGGCGCAAGTCCTTGCTGATGCGCATGGATAGCAATTTAACGGAACTGGCGGAGGCAGAACCGGGCCCTCTGGCGGGGGGGTGTCTCTTTGGAGACAGGTTCGTGAAGGATGTCACCAAATATGTAGGCACCTTCACCGCATTGGATAAGGCCCAGAGTGGTATTAAACGAGCTCTGACGCAGGGTGTTTTCAACCGGGCCGGGCGAGGCGGGGGTCGCTCGTCAGGCCGAGGGTTCCAGAGAGGCTCCCAGAGAGGTGATTTCGGCCGTGGCCGCGGCGAGTGGGATTCTACCCGCGGAGGAACCTTCTACCCATCGAGAAGAGGCTTCAACAAGGGCCGTTTCCAGTCGGGAAACAACAGGGCGAATTTCAAGGCCCACCAAAGTTCCGGTGAGTCCGACAAATGTGTCTTTCCTTCCTTTGGGGGGTCGCACGCAACATTGCCTGCCTCAGTGGCGAGTGTTGACCCAGGATGTTTGGGTCTTGCAGACTGTTCAGGGTTTCAGGCTGGATTTCTACTCCCAGCCGGCGCAAGCGTTTCCCCCGCCACCTCTCCATTTTTCCCAACTAGATCACAGTTTTATAGAGGCAGAGGTGGCAGACTTGCTGAGGAAGGGCGCGATCGCTTTTTGTCAAAGAAACCCTCGCGGCTTCGCCAGCAATGTCTTTCTGGTCCAAAAGAAGGGAGGTGGCAACAGGCTTGTACTCAACCTCAGAGACTTCAACCAGCATCTGGTGTACAACCATTTCAAAATGGAGGGTATCCACATGTTAGCGGATTTGTTGCAAGAAGGAGATTGGTTAGTGCGATTAGATCTGAAAGATGCTTATCTTTCTATTCCTATTTTTCCTCCGCACCGCAGATTCCTGCAGTTTCAGTGGAACGGCCGGTGGTACGAGTATTTAGCTCTTCCTTTCGGTCTCTCCTCGGCTCCCTGGTGTTTCACCAAGGTAATGAAGCCAGTGGTGGCTTTCCTCAGGGAGAGGGGAGTGCGCATGATCATTTACCTAGACGACATTCTGATCATGGCGCAGGACAGGTCAGTGTTGCAGCAACACTTGACCATGACTATATCCTTACTACAGAGCCTGGGGTTTGTGATAAATCTAGCGAAGTCAGTGGTGACCCCGGCTCAGGTGATAGATTTTCTGGGGTTCACGGTCAATTCCCTCACGGCGCAGCTGCTTCTTCCGCAAGCGAAGTTGAGGGACCTGAAGAAGGAGATCAGGAAACTACTGGACAGTCAGTTGGTCTCGCTCAGAACCCTGGCCAGGATTGTAGGAGTCCTGGCGTCATCTATTCAGGCGATATTTCCAGGTCCTTTGCACTACAGAGCCCTCCAACGTCTGAAGATCAGACACCTTCAGAAGGGTCTCTCGTATACGGACTCGGTTCCGCTTACGGACGAGGTTCGGCACGAACTCCAATGGTGGCTCGGCCACGTGGATGCCTGGAACGGCAGAGCGATCTTCGGGTCGCGACCAGATGTGGTAATCGAGTCGGACGCCAGCAGATGGGGCTGGGGCGCGCGCTGTGGAGAGGTTTCCACAGGCGGCAGATGGTCATCTCAGGATCTGGAACTTCACATAAACTGTTTGGAATTACTGGCAGGATCGTTTGCGGTCCGCACGTTATCCCCGAAGCAGACATCATGTTGTATCCTCCTGCGCCTGGACAATGTGTCCGCAGTGAGGTATATCAACAAGTTGGGCGGCACGAGGTCGTCTCTTCTTGTCCAGATAGCCAAAGAGTTTTGGCATTACTGTCTACAGAACCAGATATCAGTCATAGCAGAGTACATCCCGGGTCAGGCCAACCAAGTGGCGGATTGGCATTCCAGACACTTGAGGGATTACAGCGACTGGAAGCTGCTTCCCCAGGTCTTCCTCTGGTTGCAGGCAGTTTGGGGTCCGTTTCAGACGGACCTGTTCGCGTCCAGGTTGACATATCAACTTCCCCGGTTCTTCAGCTGGAGACCGGATCCGATGGCGGCAGCGACGGACGCGTTTCTCCAGGATTGGTCGGGGGGGATCCAATATGCGTTTCCCCCCTTCCTGTTGATTCCCAGAGTTATGACTCAGGTGATACGGCAAGCGGCGGAGATTGTCATGGTGACTCCGTGGTGGACATCACAAGCGTGGTTTCCCAAGTTGTTGCAGTGGAGCTGCGACCGCCCCCGGCTGCTGCCGGATTTGAAGTGGTTGTTGCAGGGCCCTCGTCAGGAACAGCACCCATTGCTGTTGGAGGGCAGGTTATCCCTGATGGCATGGAGGCTTTCAGGGAACAGTGGCACATGCCTGGAATTTCGGACAAGACTGCAGACTTTATCAAGCAGGCTTGGGCACCTTCCACCAGGAAGCGATACTCCGCTGCCTGGAAGAACTGGGTGGATTGGTGCGTGGGACGACATCTGGATCCCGTGGGGGCAGAGTTATCCCAAGTATTGAATTTTTTATCCGAGAAGGCGACAGGTGGCCTAGCGTATCGTTCGGTCAACAACTTTCGCTCAGCCGTCTCAGCGGGGCATGCCCTGGTGGATGGTAAACCGGTGGGCATGCATCCGGTAGTTTGTAAGTTGTTGAAAGGCATCAGGGTGGCTAACCCTCCCAAACCCAAGTATACGGGTTTGTGGGATGTCTCAGTTGTGATTTCTTTGCTCGACAGATGGCCGGTTAATTCTCTCCTGTCCAGGAAGCAATTGTGGGCTAAATTAGCCATGTTGCTTTGTCTATCCTCTTGCAGAAGATCTTCAGACGTCAGAGCGCTCGACGTAACAGGTAGAGTGTTTACCCCGGAAGGGGTCTCCTTTCATATTACAGGTCGTACTAAAACAATGTCTAGACATATATCTTATAATGCTTTTCCTGACAATGAAAAACTATGTGTGGTCCATTGTTTGAAGACCTACGAGGAATGTACAAAGGCCTTGCGGCCGCAGGGCTGTTCACAATTATTGATTGCTATTCAGAAGCCCTTTAAACCAGTGGCGGCTGCCACTATTGCTAGATGGCTTCGGTTCATTATGAAGGAAGCAGGTGTTGATACAAATGTTTTTGGTGCTCATTCAGTTAGAGGCGCGATGGCGTCCAAGTCATATGGTTTAGGATCCAGTATCCAAGATATTATGCATTGTGCAGATTGGTCCTCTGATTCAACGTTTAAGACGTTTTATTACAAGCCGGTGGGAGACATTACTTCTGTGGTATTTAATCAGCGTTAAACTAGCATAATCTGAAGCCTCCGGTCCTGCCATAGAATCACAAATTTGCTAGCATTCGCGACAAGAATTTGCAATTCTATTAAGGACACGGAGGCGAGGATTATCCCACCCGGCTTAATGTACTGTATGTATTAAGCTTACCCACCCTTTTATGCAAGGATTACGGTGGTGTTGTTTCCTTTATTTCAGGATCTGATAAGAAGTCGGACTGATCGACTCCGGAGGTCAGGATGTTCCGCCTGAAGCTGTTCTTCCACGTTGGAGGATTGTGATGGTTCAAGTTTTGTTGGACTTGTTTCGCCTCAAAGAAAGAGGATGATGGGAGCACGCAAGGGGTTCTTATGGACTGTGGGGGCGTGCCTATACTCATGGGTGTTCATGGGTAATGAAGTTTTATTGTTATTGTTTACTGAAAATATACATTTTCATTGGCTGCTGTGTTTTATGCAGTAAAGATTGAGAAGCATAATCCTCGCCTCCGTGTCCTTAATAGAATTGCAAATTCTTGTCGCGAATGCTAGCAAATTTGTGATTCGGCGTCAGCCTTGTATTTTTCACCAGGCGGAGAGCCCTTCTCACACTTTGCACAGTACGGATGCCTTCCCAGCTCAGAAAGCATTTTACCGCCAGGCCCTTGTGTGCCGCGCGAGGTGAGAAGTTCACACCCCAAACTCGAGCCTTGCGTCGCTCATTAACCTTGGCTGTCAACATGGCCGCGCCCAGAACGCAGTTTTAAGATAATAAACGTTTGCTTGGGCAACTGTGGCAGAGCAGAGAATGCTTAAATGTACCTTCTGGTTTTGGGCGGGGAGCTCTCTTTCATGAAAGGGATGTTTGCAAGATGTGCCCAAAAAGTGTCAGCTTGGGAGTGAGTCTGTTTTCACTGTCTCTCAATCTGGAACAGCAGGTTCCTTGAGCAGTCACATGATACACCAAAACCCGTCCGATCTGATCCCCACTGTAACAATTTTCCTTAAAGTGTTGCAGTGTATTTACTGATGCAAATGCATTTTAATGGGTTGAAAGAAAACCCTTAAAAGGCTTCCTTTCTGTCGGGAACTGCTCAAGTCCAGTTTTGCTCCGGATGGACTTTTCGACCGTGGAAACATCTACAAGCATTTTTAGTGTGTGATGCACGTATGATAAATGTAAACATGCATTGGCACAGCCAGTTGGTCTCACTTTTGAAAGGTGTTACCTCACTTTTTGGCTTTGTCAGTGCTTGTTGCTTTTGCTTACCAGCAACAGCAAAAAGAAAGTGTTGTTGTGGATCCTGAACCACACAGGCAAAATAAGTCACAATTGGCCCCTGCATACCTCACGAGACAACAGCCATTTTGGCTTTATTTGGAAGTTATCTTCCAAGAGGGCCAACGCCCATCCTGCAGCTTGTAGTGGTATATGAAAATATGAATAAATAAAAGGTGTACGAAAGCGCATCTGAGAAAGATGTGTCTTGGTACCAAATTGAAACTGCCGGATTGACTTAATTTTTTTTAAAGGGAAGGGGAAGGGTGGGAGAAAAATGGAGAACAGGGAATGGAGGGGAACAAATGATCAACACCACTGAGGAGCTGCAGTGAGCAGGAAGGGTCAAGGGTGAAAAAGAGGAATCTGAAGAGGTAAAAGAAAACCTCGCCAGGCCAGGAAGTGTGGTGGAAGCAAGAGATGGCCTTGAGTTTGAGAGAAACACATTGAGCATAGGGTGGGGGCAGAAAAATTAGGGGGAACCGCCATATGGGGAGGAGGCGGCAGCAGCGGCATAGCATGGGTTGCCAGTGCCCGGGGCAAATCAAGGATCCTTCCACTTTTCTTTAAAAAAATTGGTACCCCTATTAAAATTTTGCGCCTTAAGACTCAAGAATGCCTATAAGAATATTGCGCCCGGGGCAACTGCCCTTGTGGTACCGCCCACACTACGCCACCGTGGTAGCTAGCAAGAAAACACATGCGCTCCAATGGAGCAGCAAAAGTGAAAGAAAAAGTTATTTTCTGAATGTATGCAGAGGAAGAATACAAGCCACCTAACCACAAGAATGGTGAAAAAGCTATGCTCCTGGAGATGGGAGACATAAGAAGAGGAATGAAAGACATCAAATCAGAAACAAGCACATGAGAATGACAAGAAAGGAAGTCAGTGATAAGCAGTGGGATGACCCAAAGTCCTTAGGGGCCCATTAGGACCATGGGTGGATCGCCACCGCCCGCATGGCGGTGGCGATCCACCTGTGATCCGACTCCCCCTCCAACAAATTCCCCCCGCCATATTACTATGGCAGGGGGGACCGCGGCGGACGGAAAGACGGTCCGCCCCTTTTCCGCCCGGTCAACGAGTTGACCGGGCGGAAAAGGATTTAATATGGTGGCGGTGTCTGTTAGACACCATCATCCATATTACTATGCAGGTGGGGATATGCCTTTCCATGGGGGCAACGCCGCCACAGAAAGACATGCAGTGTTTGACATTGGGGGCCCGTTGCGGGCCACCAGTGACTCTGGGGGGTGGGGGTGCACATGGGGGGTACCTATGGTACCCCCCAGCAGTTCCATGCACAACATGGCAGACACTGCGCTGTGCCTGCCATGTTGTGCATGGAAGTGCACAACATGCCTTCCTGGCATTGTGGCAACCGGTGCTGAGTGCACTGCCCGCCACAATGACAGGATTGCAGGATGCGCCCACCACTGTGGCGGGCGCATCCTAATTGCCCCCAGTGGACCCCTGCCCTTATGGCGGGCGGTCCCGTTTTCCGATGACCCCCATAGTATTGATATTGTGCATAATATGCCTTTCGACAACTGACAGCTAATGTTGTCTGTAGACAATACCTAAAAATCAAATTAAAGCCAACCCAGAACATAAATTGGATCATCAAAAATAAGCCACATCGTGCAAAGTTCTTTGCACACCGTTGCACTATCATGTAAGGATGAACAAAACCAAATATTTAGTTAGGCAGGCAGATGGCACTGGCAGGGGCAGCGTCGCTGAGCCAGGTGAGGGTTTGTCTCCCAATAGCGCTAACCACGAAGACGAACCAGGCAAAAACAGTCTAGGCCTGCAGCAGCGCTAGACTGCCTTGAATTGCCATGCAAAGGGTATGCTACCTCCTCAGGTGTGAATAAGCAGCTGATAATTTCCTCCCGGTGTCAGACATCCAAATCAGACATCCACTGTTAGTTGAACATGGCACCGCCGCAGACAGACCAGAAGACAATAACAAGAACATATCCTCTCAGGATGACGTAAATTAAAGTCTGCAATGAAAATCATATGCAGAGACACCCCGGACAGGCAACAGATCTTCCAGGCCATGGCCATATCTGTGGCAGACAATTGACAACAAGACAACATGATCTTCAGAGCAGTAGAGCTTGAGCACAGACTGGACCGTGGATGGTTAAAACAGGTCTACGGCAAACCTGTTCTTTCAGGGCATAATTTTTTCTGATAGTGAGTGAGGGACAATGCCCATACTGGGAAGTGAGATGGTGGTTCTAATTATGGTCAGGTTGTCACAGGGTTGACTTTCCGGTTTCCGAGTGGAAAACAAGGCCTCAGGTTCGAGTCACTGTAAAAAAAAAACAGCAGTATGGTTTAGGTATTTTCAGTTGCGGGGAATGCACCACAAAATGTGGTCCTCTAATGAGGGCACAGTCCGCTAGGGGTCCTGCATGAGTATTGTCATTCATTCTTCTCTTTTGGCACTGCTTGTTGGACCAGTAGCCTTGTTCGGCATGGCTGATCAAAGAGCCTTACAATGCCAAGTGCTAGGGTGGGCACATGGTTAGAAAAATACGTTTAAAGTTTAGCCTGCAACGCCAAAGACCATGAGATGGCCTCATTGGTCGAAATCTATCCAGGGTAGAAACTTATGCGTGACCCACCTAAAGATCACGGATTTGAAGCCCAGCGGGTCCACTGAGCATCTCATCCATCGGAAGTCGATAAACAAAATATGATAAAGTCAGGTAATGCCAACATCGGATATGCTACCAGTGCCTTGAAGTGACACGGTGCCTAAAAGTGTGCACTACACATGTACTATTTGCAAGAAAGCATGCATGGTTCGAGGGACCTAGATTGAAAATGCTTCCCCATGGGTTTGGCAGCAACTCGTCAAATTCCCTTGATCATATTTCCAATGCTCAAAATAAGTGCTAGCACTCTCTTTGTGGCCATGGGCACTGGAGAAGAGAGTGTGGCTGTGTGATCATAAAACACACCTCTAGCATTGCACTTCTCTCTGCGTTGTGTGCCGAAGGATGGGAAATTCTGAGTAATCCAAGGACTGACATTCCAGCGCCCTTTCCTCCCTCGCCCCCTTCAGGGTTTGACCCTCATTCTTCAATTCTCAGGAGTCAAGACCCACAGTCAGCATTGGAAAGTTAATAAAGCCTGGTGGGTGAATGATTGCAGGAAACCTTTTACCCTGCACTGAAACCCCTCCCTCTGAAGCCGCTACTGCCCGAAGAACTAAGGAAGAGAAATGATATGTGGGAGTGGAGATGTATCAATCTTAATAGCTGTCGCCATCTGTTTTATAGAACCAGAACAACAACACTGCACATTCCACAAGAATAAGGAATATTTTCGAATTGTCCTCCATTTTTAGATTTTCTCTGCCCGGAATTTTGTGACAGTATTTTCTCATTTGAAAAACATGGACCGACGTTATGTTATGTTATGTTATATTTGTTATGTTATATTTATTTCTATATAGCGCACGGCTACTCAAAAAGAGTGTCCCGGCGCTTTAGTAATGAGACCTTCGATGAAATAACACAACTCAGCAATAAAAACAAAGTAGAGAGCCCAATAAAGAGAAGAGAAAAAGAAAACCTAGAGAGTAAACAACCAGGTCTTTAGACCTTTCCTGAACGCGAGTAGACTGGTGGCACCCCGAAGTGTCAGCGGCAGAGAATTCCACAGCTGTGGTGCCAGCAGTCCGAAGGAGCGGCCTCCAATACGGGCTCTTCTTACACGTGGCACTGCCGCCAGAAACAATGACTCCGATCTGAGAGAGCGGGCCGGGTGATAAAAGGCAAGTCTCCTTTGGAGATACTTCGCTCCCCCAGCATGGAGGGCTTTGTAGGCCAGGGTTAATGCTTTAAAGGTGATCCGCTTGCGGATAGGCAGCCAGTGTAGGGACTGCAAAAGACACGCAGCACTGGCTCGCCTATTTAAGCCATAAATGGCTCTCGCAGCAGCATTCTGCACAACCTGGAGCCGCTGCAGCAGATACTCTGGCAGGCCCAGGTAAAGAACATTAGCGTAGTCCAGCCTGGACCCGATTAAAGCCTGCACGGTCAGTTTCCGATGTTCTTCCGAAAGAAGGGGTAAAAACTTCCTCAGCACCTTGAGGAGGCCAAAGCAGGTGCCCGTCACCCCAAGGACCTGAGATCTCATCGTCAGGCCCTTGTCCATCTTGACCCCCAAGTTCTTAGCAACTAAAGATGGACAGGATGGTGGAAACATGTTGATAGGCCACCAGGTTTGCCAGTCAGGATCCGACGCACACCCGAAGAAGAGTACCTCAGACTTTGAACACGTATGTGCATATACAAATATGAGGTGGTACTGAATTTTGTCAACCCCTTGGTCGCATTAGCAACTGGGTCAGCCGCAATGAGAGAGGGCATAAAAAAGGCAGCATAAAAGAAAAAGACTACCCCATTTGGGTAATGCATGTTAAGCACTTCCGGTTTGAGCAAGTCTGTTACACATGAAAGGAAAGCTATACACTTTTGTGGGCTGCCAGTCACCCAAGTGGGACACACAAAGGCGTTTGGGAAGGTAATGGGATAAAAAGACGCACTTGTTTGTCTGTAAGACTGCGAGAGGGGCCTATTGAGGTGAATGGTCGTATTTTGTGGCATGCACAGCCACAAGGTGAGTGAACACACATACTTGCCTTTTACAGACAAATTAAGCATGACACAGCCTTCATTTGCAATTTATAATCTTTGTATGGATGCAAAACGGTAATATGAGGTTGAGGACAGTAATATTGAGGTCTTCATTCCCGATATAATAATTTACAAACTGCAGAAAAGCAAAACAGGGTACCTCTGGGTTAAATTAGAGCCATTAGTAGACATGACTTTTTAATAAGGCGGTTAGAGACATGACACAAGCACGATGGCATCAGATCTGTAGCCGTAATTCATGATTAAAATCAAAGTGCAGATATGCACCACTTTAAAGTGATTGATGGCTGCTCTAGGGCTAGAACCAAGCTCTACTCCAACATTTGTTTTTACAGTGTAGAAAATGCCAACCCCTGCCAGGCAGCCCCCGTGCCATGAGGTGTGGGAGGAAGGACTGTTCCAGACATTTTCATAACTTACTCTAAATGGCTTCTCCACCTGCTTGTATGTGATTTTCATACACACAATGCCTGTTAGCAATGCACACTGATGGTGAATTATTAGTGGCCAGCCTTTGGGTGCATTTTTCAGATAACTGTATTAAAAACACAATTTGGGCACTTTGGGCAGAAAAAATGTGTGCATGCATAAACTCAGATTGTGGATGCAACGGTGGACTGGCCCCTTTCTATGTACTAACCAATTGTGATTTGTGAATTTGCACATTTACATGGATTAACCAATGGCGATTTTTGAATTTGCACATTGATATGGACTAACCAATGGCGATTAGTGAATTTGCACATTTATATGGGCTAACCAATGGTTTTTATGGAATTGGCACCTTTGTATGTACTAACCAATGGCGATTAGTGAGTTGGCACCTTTATATGAACTAACCAATAGCGATTAGTGAGTTGACACCTTTGTATGTACTAACCAATGGCGATTAGTGAGTTGACACCTTTGTATTTACTAACCTATGGCGATTAGTGAGTTGACACCTTTGTATGTACTAACCAATGATGATTAGTGAGTTTACACCTTTGTATGTACTAACCAATGGCCATTAGTGAGTTGACACCTTTGTATGTGCTAACTAATGGCGATTAGTGAGTTGACACCTTTGTATGTGCTAACCAATGGCGATTAGTGAGTTGGCACCTTTGTATGTGATAACCAATGGCGATCTAGTGAGTTGGCACCTTTATATGCGCTAACCAATGGCGATTAGTGAGTTGGCACCTTGATATGTACTAACCAATGGCGATCTAGTGATTTGGCACCTTTATATGCAATAACCAATGGCGATTAGTGAGTTGGCACCTTTATATGCGCTAACCAATGGCGATTAGTGAGTTGGCACCTTTCTATGTGCTAACCAATGGCGATTAGTGAGTTGGCACCTTTCTATGTGCTAACCAATGGCGATTAGTGAGTTGGCACCTTTCTATGTGCTAACCAATGGCGATTAGTGAGTTGGCACCTTACTATGTGCTAAACAATGGCGATTAGTGAGTTGGCACCTTTCTATGTGCTAACCAATGGCGATTAGTGAGTTGACATCTTTGTATGTGCTAACCAATGGCGATTAGTGAGTTGGCACCTTTGTATGTGATAACCAATGGCGATCTAGTGAGTTGGCACCTTTATATGCGCTAACCAATGGCGATTAGTGAGTTGGCACCTTGATATGTACTAACCAATGGTGATTAGTGAGTTGGCACCTTTGTATGTACAAACCAATGGCGATTAGTGAGTTGGCACCTTTACATGTACTAACCAATGGCTATTAGTGAGTTGGCACCTTTATATGTGCCACCCAATGGCGATCTAGTGAGTTGGCACCTTTATATGCACTAACCAATGGCGATTAGTGAGTTGGCACCTTTATATGCGCTAACCAATGGCGATTAGTGAGTTGGCACCTTTCTATGTGCTAACCAATGGCGATTAGTGAGTTGGCACCTTTCTATGTGCTAACCAATGGCGATTAGTGAGTTGGCACCTTGATATGTGCTAACCAATGGCGATTAGTGAGTTGGCACCTTGATATGTAGTAACTAGGGGCATAGCCCGTAAGGTATGATTGGGATGTGAGGGTATGATAAGCACCTTTGGATGTTGTTACTCCAGTTAAGGTGGAGGGAGCCTGTTGGGTGTGAACAGGTGAAAGGAGGTGCGCAGGTGGAGGTAAATGGGGCCCTTGGGAGAACATTAGGCCAGTAACATTCGTCAAATTTTCACAACTTTAAAGGTTGCTTTAAAAATGGACGAGAACAATTGTCTGCAGCCTGACACTGCTAGGGAAGTGGTTTCCTGCAGGTGGTAATATTTAGCAAACTGCATCAACAGAAACCATAACACTCTTTGAGTTCAGTGTGCACGTAGGAGGCCTCTATGCCACAGGGGCCAATATCTGAACTGATATGCACCCCCTTACCTAAACTGACCTCCCCGAATAGCTGCTCCTAAGCTTTGACTGGCTGCTCACACAAGCAGGAGTTAGTCACACTGAAGGTTACCAGGCGCCCCTTACAATGCCAAGACGTCGGCTCTCCTGAGGAGTAATTCATATTTTATCAGGGGTGGGAGCCAGGGCCTGGCATGTGGCCCCTTTTCCTCATAACCTGCATGCTGCTAGTGGGACAAAGATTAATCTCCAGTGCTCTTTTTGATATACCGAACTCCGAGACAGGGCTGCACAATTCTCTAGTCCTCATATGAATTAAAATCCATGACTTGAGAAAGTAATTAACTGAAGCAGAGTCTTGGCATCGCACAGAACTGAAAATTGGATATCAGAAGTATTTTTCTGTTTTTTTTTCTTCTTATGTTGGTTTCTTGCTGCTCCTGAAAAATATACAGGTTTCACAGAAAGCTCTGAAGGGGTTCGCCCCCTCCCTCTGGACTTTCTAGTTCCATCATATTAACCATTTGTTGCTAAAGAAGGATCTGTCTTTGATATGGTGGCTCGAATCTGTGGATTGTCGATGTATCAACAGTATGGAAGGGGTGCTGGTAGCTCCACAGGGATTGACCTGTTGCCCACCCCCTTTGAAAAGTCCAGATTCTGAAAGATCCTGCAGCCAGGGGCGGCCTTAGGCATGTGCAAGCAGTGCACCTGCACAGGGCCACCAAACCCCAGGGGCCACCACGCCAATATATATCCTTAATATAATAATCCTCTGAGGATAGATACATATTTGCGCAGCGGCCCCTGGCAGGGATTTGGCGGCTTCCGGCTCTGTTCCACTTCCAAACACCCTGACCCCCCCCCCCCCCTTCACTGGCCTCTCCGCTCCGCCCCATCCGGACCCCCTCTTCCGGGGGCCCCCTACCTACACTCCCTGCCCAGGGTCGCCACGAGCCTAGATCCGCCCCTGCTGCAGCACTCTTCAGTGGGCGAGTAAAGCAAATAAAAGTTTCAAAAATGGCCATCTCAATTGTTTGATTCATGAAGGAAAGGTGTTAGCCAGGCTTTGGCAAATAAGAAATTGACTATCTAACACGTGTTTCGCTCACGCACATTCAGACTGGGGCCTGTTCTAGCCAATATTCGTTTTGCGATGACATGTTAATGTAAATTAGTTCACAGTCAAAAGAGACTGAGTCAGAATGTGTATCCACCGATATCCCAAGGATTTAGTTACTTAAGCCATAGCTGAGCACTACTGTGCGATCAGCGTTCTAAAAAATAGAATTTTCAAAAAGCTCCAGCGTGCATTTTCCCAACTGAAACAATTTGACTGGTTTATTTCGAATTTCTCACATCATGAATAACAGCTAACAGTGTAATCAGGTGCCCTGCTGTGTCAGTCAGTATCCGGGAAAGGTACTATGTTATCTGACCCCTATGGCTGAATGGTGTTAGTAGGAGACCTGATGCCAAACGTGGAATGAGCCTATGAGAAGTTGTGTTATAAGTTCTTTTGCCCCGCTACAGAATATTTTAGGATTTTTTAGTTTTCCGGTTTAGCTACAGTTGATGAATATTTGAGGAAAACTGTTTGTCTCACAGTATGTGGATCAACAGAGGATACCACTGGAACTTCAATTTGTCAAACAACCTATACTGACTCTGCATTACTTTTTGTCCAGTTTTGTGTCTCTCTCCACATATCTACATCTGGCCTCATGCGGATACCCGAATGGTTCTGGGATGCACAGACTTTGGGTGGCGGGTGGGAGATATTAACATTTTAATATTGTCCTGCCAAAATATTGTGATCCTGAAACGCACCGATAGGTTTATGGATCTTAACTCCACACCTAGGTACCTTGAAGATGTATTTTCAAGGTACCTAGGTGTGTAGTTAAGATCAGTAAACCTACTTATCTGTATATACTCACTCTCACAAAATTGTGGTTGTGAATCTTTTGGCTATAGTATTTTGACCAGGGGAATGTTTGTTTCTTTGGATATTCTGACATACATCACATTGGAGCAGGGGCTAGTCTTAGACAAAGTCCCCCAATATCACTGGGCATTGATTTTATATTCAGTGAAGGGTGCAACACGTGTTTTGTGTCCATACTGACATGCCTGTTCCACCTAAACCCTGGATACAAAAAGTAGACAGAGGAAGATATTGGTTATGTGTGCTTTTCAACCTCCAGTTTGCATATTTAGTTTCTGTGCAGAGATAATATCTTGCTGAAGGAGTAAATTGAATTACCTGCACTCTTGAGACTCTGGTTAGGGCTGACAGTTGCCAAGCTGCTTGGTCTGATCATGTTTTTCCAGTTTATGATTACTCTGCAAGTCTGAGCAAACATCTTTCATATGGTAACCCATTTGTTTGTGCTTAGCTGGAAAATGTAATAAAAACATCTTATAAAAATGATTGTATCCTGATATGTATAGAACAAGAGGTGATGTCTCATGTAGGGTGGGCATTTCCTGGAGCACCAACCCTCCAACAACCTGCTTTTGGTTTCACCAATCCTAGCCATTTTTGTGTGCTGCCCTATGCAGAACCAATGTCACAAGCTGCTTTTTATGTTTTGAAATGTTGGTTTCCAGAAAAGTTCCTAACTCTGCTGGCGATACCTGGTCCCTCTCAAAATGAACACTATTTATCATGGGTGCTTACTGTCCTCATGGCCAGTTCTCGAAACAACCAATGGTTGTGGCAGGTACTCAATAGTTCTGTGGTGCACGACTTTATGCCAGAACCCCATGTTGTGAACCATTTCCTGGTAAATGCAATCAGTCTGTCTTTCCTTCCCCCTTCATGTGAGAGGTATGTGTGCGACATGCTTGTGAATACGTGAGTGGTTGGGGTCCCGATGTGTGTATGTAGTCACAACATCATGGATTTCCATCTTTGCATATGATGTTAGCTACGTTTTTCCTGAGTGCCATTGCCCTGCTGGTTTCTCTCTGTTCTCCATGCACAGGCGATTGAAGCTCGACTGCTGTTCTTCAAGGACAGATCAACATAACCGGAAGCGGCAGAAAATGGCTCATTGGATCAAACCAATTCATAAATGTGAGATTGGGGGGTTGCATGGTGCAGTGCCCCAGCAAAGACTGTGGTTGAGGGTATGGTCCTTGCTCTCATCTGATCAAAGGGATGTGCTTATTGCCCATCCCAGAGGTAGATTCTCATTATGGTATGTTATTTACCATGAGTTGGTTGTACCTGAAGAAAAATGCCCTTGGACTTCATTGGTTCTTCCCAAGAATATAAATACTGCAAAAGTGGCTGGATGTTCTGGCGCCACCGACCACATGGGATGAATAAAAGCTGTCCCGGTGAGACGGGAGGGCCGTTCTCCTTTTGACCTTCACAAAGGTCTATGCACAGCAGAGAAAAGGAATAGATCAAGGGCAGAAATCTTGTCTGTCCTGTGATAGTCTCGGTTATACTCTGGGACTGTGGAAGAAAGGTGTGCACCCTGAATAGATTTTCTATATCTAATTCCACACATCTGTGCTTACACAGTACATATATGTTAATGGTAAGTAGATGTGGAGTTAGGAATAGTAAATCTTTGATTACCTGTTGGATCTTACCTTTTGATATTTTGTCCCTCAATATTCGGTCCTCAATATTCTGGTACCTCGATATTCTGGGGGATTGATATTCAGCAGTACAGTCAGAAGGAAGTCCCGCACCGGAGGAGAACGTGGTCAGACTGCTTTGCACGCTGGGAACTTTGCAGAACTCAGGTGAAGATCAGCTAAGGGCCAGTAAATGTGGTACCACTGTGAGGACCACTGCCCTAGGCACAAAGCCTGCCTGATAGCGGAGAGGGGTCTCTAAAGTTCCGCCTCATCTGAAAAGAAGTGCATCGGTGGAAGCTTTGGTTCAAGAGAGACCTCCCTATGGTCCATGGCAGCTTCTGTGCAGTAAGAGGGAAGAGCTCGAGCACGACCAGGCTAATGGCTGCTTTTCTGAAGTTTGTTCAAGATGGCTTCCCTTGAAGCGTTGCACCCAACCCTACTTTCTGTACAATCGGCAGGGCCGGACTGGCCATAGCAGGCAATTCCCCGGGAGATAGGAAGGATGGTGTCTAATTTTGCAGCGGGGGTGTTTTTGTTACTGGGGGCCTGTTTTGCAATGGTGCTGCTTTATCGACCCCCAGCAACAAAAGCAGCAGCGGGGCTGGTTCCTCAAAATTGCCAGGGCTGGTTTGGGTTCCCAGTCTGGCCCTGACAGTCAGAGGCCCCACACATCTTCCTCTGCCCTCTCACTGCCACCAGTCAGGTGTGATACACTTTGAAATTTAGCAAACCCCAGATTTAAATCCGATATCTGTAAGCTTTATCATTAATAATAAACTATTGCACTTAATCTGGATAAACATTTTCTCTCCTAAAAAGAAAGTATTGAGTAATCGGTCTGTGCTGTGCATGTTTTTTTAAAACTTACAAATACATCCAAGAGTGAGCTGTGACTGTCATCCTCGCTGCCCTCTGAATCCCAAGTCTAAAATGGAAGCACTTGATGCCAGAGTTTGCAGCTTTGACTGGTACATGGGGTACCACGGACAAAGGCACCCACTTGTTATAAGGATATCCCAGTTCCCTATTCAAAGTGGGACGATTCTGATTCCCTCAATGTATGTTGGATACACAGTAAAGTGACTTTTCAGCATCAGTGAAACGGAATCTCTCTGGTAAGTGTACATCAGACAAAGTGTTGTACTGCATCAGAAATAAGATAAGACAAGAGAACATAACAACATACATAACATAGAGTGAGAATACATGTGCGCCTGTAAAGGGCGTGTGCACTGAATGCAGCATCTTGGCACTGGATAATTATGGTTTATTATTACTCAACTCTATGCTGATTTTCTCGACCTCGGAAGGATGAAAAGCTAAGTGGACGTTCGGTGATTGACATCTGTGACCTTGAGGTCAAGCGCAGATTCTTGGTGGGGGTGCATTGAGCACGTGATAGACAACCTCAGCATTCTTCTGATAAAATGTTACAAAGCTGCAAAGCACGCCTGGGACTGTTTTTTCCATAGGACAACCTAGGCCTAGAACCAGGGAGGTTCTACCAACCCAGGAGAACACATGGAACACGAGGACAATTGGGTGCCTGAGCCTGGAGTTGAAGTTGTGACTGTCTTAGTGTTCTGCAGAGGGGGGTCCTGCAGAGCCGCTGGCCCCGGGTTCAGCTCATGGAAAGGGCGTAACACAAACTCCTGCAGTTCCAGTGAGATCGAGGGGAGCCCAACCCTTCAGGAGCCCCCAATCCCTTCAGAGAAGCCCCATTCCACCCAAAGACATGAATGTTTGTGAGATATGGAAGACTCAGAGGCAGGGCCGGCCTTTAGCATGGGGGAGACGGGCCCACACCCAAAGCGCCGGCCTCCAGAGGGGCGCTGGTGCTCCCCGCAACCGTCTCCATGCGACTTAGTCCAAAGAAAAGTGTGGGAGGGAACGCCACATTTGGTTTTGCACAGGGTGCTCGCTGAGCAAAGGCTAATCCTGATCAGGGGTCACTCTTCACGTTACAGGGGGCCCCTCTTCACGTTACTCCACTGGCTCCTGGTCTGGCGTAGGCAAGAGCTCTGCAGGTGGTGGGGTTGCCAGATGAGCCAGAATTATCTTCATGGTCTAGGAAGGGATTAGAGGTGGAGAAGGCAGGCCTGGTGTAGTAGATGCCTCATGTTGTTTCTCTTTTTGGGCCTGAGTGGAGGCTACAGGGAGCTTGAGTGGTGAATATGGCCCTTGCAGCATGTAATCAACGAAAAGGCTATGTCTCACTCTCTCTGGAGGGCTCTGCACCCATATGTGTATGCTAGAATGGTATGCACATACTATTTCCCTTCTGTGCCATGGTTGGCAAAATAATGCGCTTGTAGCTCTAAGGGAACTGCCATGAGAAAAGTATCATGTCTTGTTTGCATTTCATTACTTGCACGCGTCATTGCTTCACTTGTTTCTAAGCACACTTTGCCCTCAATTTGTTTGGTCTATTTTGGAAATAGATATTTCAGGAATTCTGGCCGTCTGACTTCAGCTTCTCAGTTCTGGCTCAGCTACAGAACAGCCTCAATGATTTGCCTGCGGTCCCTTAAATAGAAAAACCCTGTCAACTAATTTGGAACCATCCTACGTTTTTGACAAAAAATTTGATAATGATGCCTCCAGTGATATTTTAACTTTTTTTAATCGTTGATTCTTTGGATAACAAAGGAAGTTTGAAACCTAACAGTTTAAGATATTATTGGGACACCAATCAGATGGTATTAAAAGTTTAGGATAGAGTAGGGTCAATTCTTGATGGTCAGCAAACTTACATCACTTGACTTGCAATGAATTGTGGGAAGCATACATCATGCGGAAGGAACACACCTTTGTGCTGTCCGATCGAGGGTTGCGGAGGCTAGCCTCGCTCTTGCTATATGATGTATTGGGTGCATCTTATGGTGCCACATATATATTTTTTTATCAAACTCTCTATAAGGAAAAACTGTTCAATGTTGATAGTAAATAATTTTATTGGGATTAAAACTGTAATAATATTGTGTCATACATTTTCTAAAGCAGCATATTGGTCTTTTCGACTGATATTTCCGCAGGCCAGTTGGTTAAAGCGTATCTTTCCACCTGACACCTTTTCCCAGTCTCTCTCTCTCTTCCTCATCCTGTTTCTCTTCTGTCTTTCTCTCCTTTGCTTTAGGTCAAATTCTGGTGATAAAAATATGCCGTGGTCCCCAAAAACCAGTGCCACAACACAGTACCTGTAAGCACAGGCATTAATTAAGTTCTCATACGCTTAAGTATAATGTTTGCCTCCATGCAGGTGCATAGCTATGGATAATGTAACAGACCCAGGCTCACTGCACCCCAAAAATGGTTACATGTTACTGCCCTAAGAGTGTACCTCTCCTAATTTCCTCTTCCACCTCTAAACAGTAAAGATACAAAGAATATGTCTTTTGTGACTCTTGGAAAAGATCCCAAATTAAATAAAACCTCTGATTGGGATATCGCTTGGTAGGTCGAAGTTGGAAAATATTGAGTAGAATGTGTGGAATGTGGTCTGCTGTGCATTTACCACAATTGTTGATTTTAGAGAAAAGTGCTGAGTTCGCATCAATAAGTACTATGCAAATTCGCACAGAAACACTGCTTTCTCATTTTATTCCCTATTTATTTGCAACTGCTTAGCACTGTTCGGAAAATATGTATATATTCTGAACAAGGCTAAGCGGTTGCCTGGGGATGCATAATCATCGTTTAACACTCAAGATAATTGACTCCGCCAAAATAATGTATACCCATATTTTACACAACAAAATGTGTCCTGCCCACATCTCCGTGTCCAGACCATTGAGCACCTGCTCCTCCCACCAGTCCATATGCAAATTTTGCATAGCTGGGGGTGAAACAGGTACCCATCACAGTACCCCATTGTTGTTCATACGAAACATCACTAAATATGAAGATGTTTTTAATCAGACATCATTCTATTTTTCTCAATAACATGCATGTATGATGATAAAACTTGATTGGTCTTGCTCTCAAATAGTGTCTGACTGCTCATATTTCATCATTGCGGAGAATACTTGTGCATCCAGTGTCATCATGTACATGTTTTCCTCCCAACTTATATGAAAGATTATTTTAAAAAAATTATAAGAATCTTTTATATATGATCTAAGCTCTCCACAAATGGTATAAGGACTTCCACAAAGTGCCTTTTCGTTTTTGTGTATTTTAGGAATCAGATATAACACCAGTAATTTGGGTTGGTCGTTTTCAAGAAATTGAATTCATCAAAATTCATTAATACCAAATCTCCCCATTGAACGAACTCAAAAAGTAATCATGTTTCAATTTTAAATAAGTGGCAGAGTCCAGGATTAGATAAATGATGATGGAAATTAATATGGTTTGCATATACAATTGCTCTATGCAAAATGCCATTGATTTAGATGTAATTGATTGTACTAGATGGTCGTTAAATAATCTGGACAGTGCCCCACAGAGGCGATATGTTGAGAGTATGAGACGATATAGAGATTCATGAAATGTTCTGTAAATATGGTTATATATTATTTTGGCAGAGTCAATCATCTTGCGTGTTAAACAAATTCATTTACCAGTTTGGGACATGGTTGAGCAATTGTATTTAAAATCTTCTTTACTATGAGGTCTTAAAACGGGAAGTCTGTTTTTCATGTGTTAAATGTTCTCTGAGCACACACTTCTTTTGCTTGTAAATATACAAGCAAATATGGCGTCTTCAAACTTGAAAAGGCCTAATTTCAGCCGAAAATCATTGTTTGCACCAATTCCGACATACATGCTCATATAAGCATGACTCCTACAATGTACCCAAAAAACACTAATGAAAAAAATATGTATAATATCATACAACTCTCGTCTCACAGTGTGGATGATTCATGTCTAACCATATGGTGCTGAGATGGACCACGTGTGTGCACCTTTTGTTTGTATGTACATTTTCAGTCACCTCCCTTTGTTCGATATTGTGGTGCCATACCTCTGCTATGGTCACTCTTTCCACTATAATATTCCAGAGACACAGACACAAGACATTTAAGTAAAAGGAATATAGGACTGAGGTAAGAACTATTTATAGATTGTTTTGGGGATGTCCTAAAGCTGGAATGAATTGGAGGAAGACGATATGTTCCTTTTAGATGGAATGACTCATTGGCAGTTTGCTGAATCAGGTCGAAAACAGGGATTTTACAATCTGCTCAGGAACCGCTCGGGCTCCCAAAACAGCTCCATCCAGTAGGATGACTCACAGACTGGAGGCTCCGGGCGCAGAGGAAGGCTTTTTGACCTGATGACCGCGCTCTTTTGTTATGTGCAAAGATTAATTACTTGTTTTGAAATTTCAATGTTAGCGCTAATTTGGGGCAATATTTCAAATAAATCTGACTTATTGTCCAGATATCTGTAATGCATATCAATTGAGCCTGTTGTACGCAGTTTGCAGTGCTGTGCATGGCAGGTTTTACTGTTACCCAAGTGAGGTCCAGATTTGCTAATGCTTTGCGCTTCACAAAGTGACTCACAGCGACACAATGTGACGCATCTGCTTTGGGTCAAAAACTGCTTTGTGCTGCTTTGCCTCAAGAGGGCGTTACTGGGGGTTACTTGTATGGAGCAGCACAGACACCCACAGGTTTTGACGCCCAGCCCAATCTACTAAGATATCCAGACAGGGCTTTGTGTCAAAAACTAATGCTTCCTTGAAGAAGGCGTTAAGAAGGAGAACAGATTTAATTGCTCCAAAATCCCCGTGCATTGCATGTGTGATGAAGTCTACAGCACACTCCCAATGGGTGGTATTCTGAAATGTGTCTAGGCGCAGGAATTCTCAGTAGAAGTGTATATTTCAAGAACATATGCTATGTTAGAGAGCGTACACTCACCTGTGGTGTGAGGCTGTGCGTCGTGTAAGGCAGCCTAAACAGAGCCCCAGGACACGGGGGGGCAGTGGATCTGCATTGTGCTTTCTCCCTTATGCAATGCATCACAGCAAATGTGTTGGTGTGCTGTGTTGTGTGAAAAGTTAGTAAATTTGCAACTTAATCTTATTGTTGTCAGCAACTTTAGAAGAATTAGGGCTTTAGTTGGATTGTACCCTAGACCTGCATGTTCCAGACATATCTCAGCAGTAAGGGATTCATTCTCTGAGCTAAGGTAAAAGCATTTTTTTAATGAATGAAAAGGATGTGTGAGGGTGTGGACTAAAAAAAAGGCAAGCCGTAACAACCATATCTAAGAAACCTCCCTAGGAAGCATCAGCAATGTAACTATGGGTGTGGCCTAATTTGTGTGAAATAAAATCCTGTTCTTGACAAATTCATGAATTAAATCTTACTGGACAAAGAATAACAGTGCTAAATTTGCGCCAGTGGTTTCCAGTGCTCAGTACCTGCCGGCATTTAAGTGCCAGCACCGGTGCTTATGATAGTCTGCCACATGGTGGCACTGTTCTGCCTAATTTAGGTATGAGCACTACAACAGCTGTTTATTAATTCAATTTACATTTATAATGACTAATACCTGCCTTCCAAACCATTCTTATAGCTTTGAATGCCTGGATACTATGAATTGTCACACTTGTGAGAGTGTGATAGTTAGCTGCTGTGTCGGCACTGTCATTGTGAATGCTGGCAGGGACAATGGATGGTGCAAGCTGTAGTGCCCCCCAGACAAAGGCCCGGGCACTTTTGTTTTTTTACAAATTAACCACTGAAATAACTAAAATCATTAGGCACGAGGATATTTATTGAACAGTGCTTATTACACCATTATACTTGTCCATACAAAATCAAACATTTGGTAAGGTAAATTTAAACGATATCAGCAGTAACTTGAGGACTCATTACGATGGCGTCTGACGAGTGAACGACTGCCATCACTGTGGGCTGGAGACCACCCAACATGTAGCCGGCTGTCCCACCTGCCGTATTATGATACCACTGCCGTGTAGGCGGTCGGAAGCATGTAGTTTTCTATTGCGGCTTGTGCTGTGACCCGGAAAAGTAGAGAAAGGTATGTTTGCAAACATCCATGCACTGTGTGCAAGGCACACATGGTGCATGGATGTTTGGGGGGCACATGGGCCCCCCTGGCCTCTCAGCTGTGGCTCATGGGGCACAGGGGCCCTGCTAGAGGATCCCAAAGACCCTTTCCGACTGACTTTCCATGGCGGTGTGACCGCTATGAAAGGGCTGTGGGAAATAGCATTGTAATCCCTACGGTCAGTGCCTGCGCAGGCACCACCTATATTGAAAAAATGACTGTCCAACCGCCACCCCGGCGGACTCCTTAAGCCTGTTGGAGGGGGTGGTCTTTCCCCCAGCTCGCTGCACTCTGACCGTCGGTAACTTAGTCCGCCAGTCGGACCGTTGCCCTGGATATCGGGTAGACCGCCACCGACGGGCCGTTGGTGGCGGTCCTCCTGACATCATAATGAGGGCCTTGGTTAGTCTGTTGGAATGAAATAACCTTCTTTGGCTTTGGGGCACCAGTCACAAACAACTGTGTCGATCAGTTTCGGTGTCAGAAAACATCCGGTGACGTTGCATTGCAGCTCCAGCCTGTGATAGGAAGGCATTTAAATTTTTGTTTCTTCAGTAGTCCAAGGACAAAAATCAACTCAGATTCAATTACAGTTTTTATTTTGCTTTGCTAGGGCCCCACAGACCGAGTTAGATTACAAGGCATTGAATCAGTTATACACAACTAAAATAGAAATTAAAATATTTGAAGTAAAATGAGTTATGAAAATGCATTTTGACCGTGACGTAAACACCATGTTCTTAGCCTCTACTTTGTAAGCCTAAGCCCCAATTAATTGCTTAAAGCTTTAAAGCTGTGGCAATTAGCACAGCCCAGACCTGGCTTCCGATTACTGGCGGGTGTCTAAAACTTTTGCACGAAAAACAATTTATTTAGTATATTTAATAGGATTTGAATAAGCAGATAAACCCAGCTGCTTGTGTGAAATGTTGTTTGCGCACACTTGTTGATGTGTGGCCAGAGTGAGGTTTAAAGCTCTAAAACGCATGGACAAAAGTTGTAGAAATAATATTGTATTGGCTGGTGCTAGAGCATATTAAATAGAAGCTTTCCTTATGACACTGAGCCAGCAAGACTCACATTCCAGAGGCCTCTGCAACCAGTGGACAGAATTGCAGAGCAGTTGAGCGACAGGCAGTAAGGCCGGCTGCCTGCTATACTTGGCCAACGCTGCCCTCTAGTGGTCAGCATGTACAGTAATAGACGTGAGAAATCGTATCTAAATCAACAGGCTGTAGTAGCATGACAAAACAAAGTACACCCGCAGGGCAACAAGAGAAAATATTCAAAATAGGCAGGAAGAAGAGGTAACATGACAGAAGTGCGCTTAGCTGTAGGCTTCTTTCTGCTAGTCACTAGGGGTATATTTTCTGTTATTTCACACAGCTCAGTGTAGCAACCATCATTGTTGCCCGCGTTGCGTTAAAGAGAGCGAGCAGGCGAGTGCATATGACGCTGTTGAACTCTTCTCAGGCGCACAATTAGGCTGCCTTGGCCATGCACATACCTTTGTACAACATTGCACAGGTGTGGTGTGTGTGACGTTTAGCATAGTTTTTTTTTAATGTAAGGCTGATTTTCCAGTACAATGAAATATGGCTAGACAAACTTGAAAACTTTTCCCACTTTATAGGTGTGTTGTATTGTACAGCACACATGCAAAGTTCGAAAAGTTTGTGGAAATAAAAACATTTCACCTGTCTTGTGCATGCATGTGCAGGACTTTGTGTAAAAAACCAAAACATGGGTGATAGCGTGGGAACGTCCATGTGCCACCCACGGGATGTGCCGTTGGCGCAAAGTCCCACAGAGCGACACGTGACTTAATAGACCAAGTTAGCATAGTTAAGCTGTACGCTAGGTGAGTGTATTAAAATTGAGAGAGTCTATGAAGTTTGCGGTGTAAGTGGTGAGCTTAAAACTCAAAATGGGCAGTAGTCTTGATGCAGCTTTAGGAAAACCTATGGGCCCTTACATCTTTACTTTGTGAGCCAAAAAATTCTGTAAATCCACCACCTGGAATCATGACAGCTAAGTAAAACAAATAAGCATTTGCAATGCAATATGTCTTGCATTTGTTAAAGTTAGAGCTGTTGGCGTTGAGAATGAGTGTTTTTTACTTTTGCATTTGCAGTGGAGTCATCATATTTTCATTGCGCTATCGTCATTGGTGTGACCTGGTTCTGCCGGTGCCACTGGCCATTTCATAGCCATTATCAAAGTTTTGCCCCTATCTCGTCCTGTTAGGCTTTTGCTTGCTGCCATTTTGTTGTTTGTTGTTCTGCCTCCCTGCCCGGCTCTCCACCCCGCTCCCACCTCCCAGCTGCTCCTCCCTCCCTCTGTAAGTTTAGGCTCGACCCTCCTGTGCAAGCGCTGTGACCGTCCTGAGCTCATCAGAAGTGGTCGCTCCTCACGCTGCTCCAGGCTCTGTTTGGCATATAATTTGTGCCTGATTGCTGATTGCATTGATATAGTAACGCTGTTTGCATTTATATCATAGCGCTGTGTTGCTGAGGTGCGCATTCATAGACATTCGGTTGTGCTTTGCTGCCTTTGCCTGAGTTGCTAATTTGTACCTGGTTCTGCCGGTGCCACTGGCCATTTCATAGCCATTATCAAAGTTTTGCCCCTATCTCGTCCTGTTAGGCTTTTGGCTTGCTGCCATTTTGTTGTTTGTTGTTCTGCCTCCCTGCCCGGCTCTCCACCCCGCTCCCGCCTCCCAGCTGCTCCTCCCTCGCCCCCGCCCCCTCCACTATCCACATATGACAGATGCTTTAGCGCGCAGCGTTCACACGCAGCGGAAGCGCCCCATGCGTGCCGAAGGTGCACCAAAGGTAAGCCCGTCTACGCCCGTCCGCGCCTGGACCGCGCCCAGCGCCAGACCCCCTGGCCCCCGCAAAATCATCTCCGCCTGCATTACATACAACGCCGCAACCCTCTCAGCCCTTAACCCCGGCCGCCCACCAAACTGCTACCATGCCGCACCAGGACACACCCATGGACCCTTCACCTGCCACTCCTGCAAATTCGCCTGCATCAGGACCCACAACAAATCCACAAACTCCAAACAGAGCTCCGACACTAACCACCTAAAGTGCATCCTGCTCAACACCCGCTCGGTCCACAGACACGCCATTGAACTCTGGAACCTACTCGACACTACATCGCCGGACGTCGCCTTCCTTACAGAAACCTGGATGAACACCTCATCAGCTCCCGACATCGCCATAGCCATCCCGGACGGCTACAAGATCATCCGAAAGGACCGCACCAACCAAACAGGAGGAGGCATCGCCATCGTCCATAAGAACACCATCCGCATCACGACCAATTCCGACGATTACCTCGCTACTGCCGAACACCTTCACTTCCAGATCCACACCGACCCCAAGACCACACTCAGAGGCACCCTCATGTACAGACCACCAGGACCCCGCACACAATTCAGCGAAGACATCACTGACTTCATCAGCCCACACGCCCTCCCCTCAAAGGACTACATGCTACTGGGAGACCTCAACTTCCACCTGGAAAATAAAAACAACAGCAACACCACCACCCTTCTGGACAACCTGACCAACCTCGGACTCGAACAACTTGTCAATACCCCCACCCACTATGCCGGACACACGCTCGACCCAATCTTCACCTCCAGCAAGCACATCTCCTTCAATCACACCACAGCTCTCCACTGGACGGACCACAGTTGCGTTCACTTCAACTACAAAAAGACCACAACCCACAACCTATTCCCCGAAGAAACTGGAACAAAATTACAACCGACCAGCTCCTCACATCACTTCACCAAAACCCTCCTGCCAAATCATCGGACCCAAACCAAGCAGCCACCAACCTCACACAATGGATCACCCACAGCGCAGACGAACTAGCACCCTTGAAAAACCATCATATCAAGCAAGGTAGCAAAAAAGCCCCCTGGTTCAACGATGACCTTAAGAAATCCAAGAAGCTCTGCCGTACCCTCGAGAAAGCCTGGAGAAAAAACCCAACCACTAACAACCTGGCCACCTTCAAGAACGCCACCCGCAAACACCACCAACTGATCCGATCCACCAAGAAATCAGCATTCAAGGATCGCCTTGACAACAACGCCCAAAACAGCAAGGAACTATTCAACATCGTCAAAGAATTTACCAACCCCACCGCCGGCACCAACGACATCACTCCCTCCCAAGACCTCTGCGACTCCCTAGCCTCAGTCTTCCACAACAAAATCGCCGACATACATAACAGCTTTGGAACCCAGTCCGAAGACCAGTCCACTCCACCCACCCCCGAACCAAAACCGCCCTCTAACAACCTTTGCGCCTGGAACCCAATAACCACTGAAGACACCGTCCGCCTGATGAACTCCATCCACTCGGGATCGCCAACCGACCCATGTCCCCACCACATTTTCAACAAAGCAGACTCAATTATCGCACCCCATCTCGGTGACGTCATCAACTGCTCCTTCAACTCCGCTACCTTCCCGGAAAGCTGGAAACATGCCGAACTCAGCGCCCTTCTGAAGAAACCCACAGCAGACCCCACTGAACTCAAGAACTACCGCCCCATCTCGCTCCTCCCATTCCCTGCCAAAGTCATTGAGAAAGCCGTCAACAGTCAGCTCGCCGCCTTCCTCGAATCCAACAAATCCCTCGACCCCTCACAGTCCGGCTTCCAAGCCAAACACAGCACCGAAACCGCCCTCATCGCAGCAACAGACGACATTCGAACTCTACTGGACAACGGAGAAACAGCTGCCCTCATCCTACTTGACCTCTCCGCAGCCTTCGACACAGTCTGCCACAGCACCCTCATACAACGCCTCAGCAACGTCGGAATACAAGGAAAAGCATTAGACTGGATCATCTCGTTCCTCGCCGAAAGAACCCAGAGAGTCCGCCTCCCCCCTTTTAGATCAGAGGCCACCGAAGTCATCTGCGGCGTACCACAAGGATCATCACTCAGTCCCACCCTCTTCAACATATACATGAGTCCCCTACATCCATCGCACGCCAACACAACCTCAACATCATCTCCTACGCAGACGACACCCAGCTGATCCTCTCCCTCACCAAAGACCCAAACTCCGCCAAAACCAACTTACACGAAGGAATGAAAGAAGTAGCCGAGTGGATGAAGAACAGCCGTTTAAAACTGAACTCGGACAAAACCGAAGTCCTCATCTTAGGTTCATCCCCCGCTGCCTGGGACGACTCATGGTGGCCACCGGCCCTGGGAACCGCACCCATACCTACGGACCACGCACGTAACCTGGGCTTCATCCTGGACTCCTCCCTCTCGATGACCAGACAAGTCAACGCCATCTCATCATCATGCTTCAACATCCTACGCATGCTCAAAAAAATCTTCCGCTGGATCCCCACCGAAACAAGAAAGACGGTCACCCACGCACTGGTCACAAGCCGACTGGATTACGGAAACACCCTTTATGCCGGAACCTCAGCCAAACTACAGAAAAAACTCCAACGCATCCAAAATGCATCAGCCAGACTCATACTAGACATCCCCCGTCAAGCTCCATTTCCGGACACTTGAAAGACCTCCACTGGCTCCCCGTCAACAAGAGAATAACGTTCCGTCTCCTCACCCACGCACACAAAGCCCTCTACGACCTAGGACCCGAATGCCTCAACACGCGACTGTCCTTCTACACCCCCACCCGCCAACTACGATCGTCCAATCAAGCCCTCGCCGCAATTCCGCGCATCCATAGATCCACCATGGGGGGAAGATCCTTCTCCTACTTAGCGGCCAAAACCTGGAATTCTCTCCCCACCCACCTCCGCCTTACACAGAACCACCTCTCCTTCAGAAAGCAACTAAAAACATGGATATTCGATAAGTAATGTACCCCCCCTCCCCCCAAGCGCCTTGAGACCCTCTGGGTGAGTAGTGCGCTATACAAATTTTTGAACTTGAACATGAACCTTGTGGCGCTGGTGAACAAATAAATGGGAAATAGGTTATGAGGAAAGAGATAAGAGTAATATGCTGCCTGAAAAAAAAGTAACAACATCCTGGCAAAAGCAAACAGTGATAGGGAATGCAAGATCAAGTAAAGCGTGTGAAATGTAAGCAGGAACAACATGGTTACCACGGGGCTCGCAGACTGCTGTGATATGTCGCTGGCGATGGAAAGGTGCAGGGAGATGCAGCCCTGAAGCTGCAACTGAAATATAAAGCATGGTGCTCTTAAAAAAGAAGGGTGACACACTGAGAGTGTAAGTATGCTGGAAGTAATGACAAACATGGAGGTGGGCGAACTGAAGAGAGGCCAGAGCCGCGTCGGCCAATGGACGTGCACAGCACTACCGAGGTAGCGCTCGTGACGGCCATTGGCTGTCGCGCGCAGCGAAGAGGATATAAACACTTAGGGCCCCATAACGATGGCGGGCGGACTTTGTCCGCCTGCCACCGTAACGGTAAACGGGACTGACCGCCAGCGGTGCGGTGTTCCCACAATGCCAATTAGGATGCGCCCGCCACACTGGCGGGCGCATTCTTGCCATTAACATAGCGGCGGGCGGTCTGTAAACAGCACCCGCCGCAATGTTAAGGGAGCATGTTGAGCATTGCAATGCACAACGTGACAGGCATCGCGCGATGCCTACCACCAGGTTCCTCTGACCGGCGTGATCCTGCCCCGCATGGATCCGTGATCTGGACTATTAGGTTCAGACACTAATAAGATAAAAATAAGGATGATGTAAATTCATACAGGCCAATCAGCCTTTTGAACTCAGACTACAAAATGTTCATGAAGATATGGGCAGAAAGATTTGTTCTGGCAGCCCAGGAAGTAATCCATCATGATCAGACTGGGTTTATTGCAGCGCTATATGGCCACAAATACGGAATATCTAATTCAGGCATTGGACTATCTGAATGCCAATTTGGTGCCAGCTTGCATTTTAATGATCTATGCCGAAAAGGCATTCGACTTGGTGAATTGGGAAGCCCTATTTTATTCTCTCGGCCAATTTGGATTCCCGGCGCAAATAGTTAAGATGCTACATAATATATATGCTGGAGCATCTGCTCAGGTAATAATTAATGCGAAACAGGCCGGGAGGATTAATGTAACAAGGGGCACTAGGCAGGGCTGTCCCTTATCCCCCTTGCTTTTTACCTTTTTTTATTGAGCCCTTGGTGGCAAGGATTAGGGATAATGCGGCTATTTTGCCCCCTATCATCGGCATGTCTAAACTAAAACTATTTGCCGATGACATTATCCTTTATCTAGCTCCTGAAAAGAAGGCAGTTGAGAACTTATTGAAAGAGTTTAAAGCTTATGAAAAGATCGGGGGATATAAGCTAAATGCTAAAAAAACTGAAGTCCTTGCTTTAAATACAGATATAGGGTTTCTCCCTAGTTTCTTGCAGGTCCAAGCTGCAAGAAAGGACCCAATTAGATATCTGGGTATTTTTGTAACTGCAGAGTATGATAGGCTTTTTGGCCTGAATTACATCAGAATGAAAAATAAAATTAAGCACCTGTTAGATAAATGGCTTTTGCTTCCATTGTCAGTGATTGGCAGGGTGTCAATGGTTAAAATGTCAGTCCTGCCTTTACTTATATTTTTGTTTACTAATGTACCGCTAAAAATTAATTTGTTTTTTTTAAAGAGTTAGAAACAATGTTAAGAGGATTTATCTGGGGCAATAAAATTCCGAGAATTAAGCTCCCGGCGGTACAACTCTCAATAGATCAGGGAGGGTTAGCGTTACCCCACCTAAAGACATATTAGGAAGCTGCTTTTTTTTACATAGTGGCAGGTCTTTTGAGGGTTTATCAGACAAGAGATAATTTTTTCTTGGAGAAAATGGTACAAGAAGCAGGTTCCCAAATCCCAATTTTCTTAAAGACCGCAAAGCTTCCTAAAAAATCGAGGTATAAGACGTTGAAAGAATATACAACGCGTTTGCTGCTGATTTTAAAAAAACATGGTTCTGATGGTTCCCAGTATCTAAGTTTGTCTGAATGTAGCAAAATAGGCCTTCCATTAAGTTTGTCTAAGATTAAAAAATGGGAAGTGTGTGGGTTTTGGGAGTTGAGAGACTTGCTAGTCCAAAATAGGGTTATTAGCTGGCAAGAGGTGGTAACTAGAACGAACAATCTAAGGCGACCGTCTTTTTTTGAATATCTACAGGTTATTTATTTTATCAAAAAGGATGTAAGTGGCCTGTTGAATGCCCCTAATAACGTACTAAATACCCTTTACGGAAGGAAGAGCAGCGGGATAGGGCAGTGGTATAAATTGCTCCACTGCTCGGGTCAATCCCCATTGATTGATAAACATTTGAATAAAGTAAGTCTCTCAACCCAGTGCATTTTCTCTTTGAAAGATTGGGAGGCTCTCTGTTTACTGGGAAACAAATCTTTGCATGCTGCTAACTATAAGAGGATGGCCTTTTTGTCCCGTTGGCTAGCTTATTATACGCCTGAGGCTATGGAAAGAATGTTTCCTGGAACAGGAAATAAGTGTTTTAGATGCTTAGCACATGGTCAGGGAGGATGGTATCACATCTTTTTTGCCTGCCCGATGCTGGAGTCTTTCTGGAAAGAGATATTTGCGGAAATTGAATTGGCCATTGGAAAATCATTTTTGCCTATGGTAGAAGCGGCCTTTTTCGGTATAAGCAAGGACAGGAGCAGGTTTAACAAATCTGAAGAGGTATTTATATTTATATCATGTGCGGTTGCTCGCTCTTTAATACTACAAAATTGGAAATCAAGGGAAATTCCATCACTGATAAAATGGTTCAATAAGATGAGGAGAACCTGTCTTTTTGAAAAAGCATACGCGGGCAGAGTAGGTTCTATTAGGAGGTTTGAAAGGAATTGGAAGTATTTTGGGGATTTGGAACAATTAAAGCAGGGATGAGTTGAAAAAGAAGGATGGAGATAAGGAAAGGGTTTTTACATTCGACTGCACTAGCACTTTCTAGATTTCACTTTATTATAGCTTTTTGCACTTGCAGTAGCACTTTATTGCAGGTTTTTGCACTTCTTTGCAGTGCCACTTTATAGATTGCGGATTTTGCACAGACCCTTCTTGATAAAATTGTTGATTGTATTCCCTTTCTGTGTTTGATGAATTTTTTCGCCTCCTCCTAATTTTTGTGTCTCATGTCTGATATATATATATACATATATATATATATTTTTTTTTAAAGCCTTTTAAATTATTGAAATGATAATTGAAAATGAAAAATGAAAAGATGTTCTGTACCATTGATTATCCATTGCTATGTTCAATAAAAAATAAAAAAAATAAAAAAAAAGAAAGAGATAAGAGTAATATGCTGCCTGAAAAAAAGTAACAACATCCTGGCAAAAGCAAACAGTGATAGGGAATGCAAGATCAAGTAAAGCGTGTGAAATGTAAGCAGGAACAACATGGTTACCACGGGGCTCGCAGACTGCTGTGATATGTCGCTGGCGATGGAAAGGCGCAGGGAGATGCAGCCCTGAAGCTGCAACTGAAATATAAAGCATGGCGCTCATAAAAAAGAAGGGTGACACACTGAGAGTGTAAGTATGCTGGAAGTAATGACAAACATGGAGGTGGGCGAGCTGAAGAGAGGCCACAGCCGCGTCGGCCAACGGACGTGCACAGCACTACCGAGGTAGTGCTCGTGACGGCCATTGGCCGTCGCGCGCAGCGAAGAGGATATAAACACTTAGGGCCCCATAACGATGACGGGCGGACTTTGCCTGCCTGCCACCGTAACGGTAAACGGGACCGACCGCCAGCGGTGCGGCGTTCTCACAATGCCAATTAGGATGCGCCCGCCACACTGGCGGGCGCATTCTTGCCATTAACATAGCGGCGGGCGGTCTGTAAACAGCACCCGCCGCAATGTTAAGGGAGCATGTTGAGCATTGCAATGCACAACGTGACAGGCATCGCGCGATGCCTACCACCAGGTTCCTCTGACCGGCGTGATCCTGCCCCGCATGGATCCGTGATCTGGACTATTAGGTTCAGACACTAATTCCTTAGAGCGGTTCCCGGTCAATGAATACAGTACCCCACCGGTGGAATTGCAGATACGACCACAGTGTCGATCCCCCTCCTTTGCTCCTGGGCCATCCACGACCCCCGGCACGTAATTTGTCCGACACCATGATGATCGGCTAAACCTTTGGATGCCTGTCCCTTTTGCCTTCAACTTAGGCATAGAACCATCCCTTGGCTTGGAATGCCCAACACCAGACGCCTTGGACAACCAAGTACAGTTGTACAATTGTCCAGGTTTATAATTCAGGCAAACATTGTCAGTCCTGATAATGATCCTTCATTTTTAATGGGATCGAAATGCCGTCGACAGTTGATGTAGTTATGCACTAGCTCTCCATCGTGTGACCCAACTGTGTTGTACTACATGAGCACAGCTAGATTGATTCTGTTACTTTATTAGAGTCTCACTAGTTTTCTAACTTTGCCTGAGATACACTTTTGTAAATATTGTTTGTCATGTTTTATTGTTTTGTGTACTGGATGCAGGATTGCGTCCCACTGTAATTTTTTGTGCTTTGAAATCTCCCTTCTATTGTACATTGATTAATAAACAGGGTCCGGCTGGACCCCTTATCATTATAGTGCAGATCTTGGCCTATAATCAATTCAAGTTCTTACATAAAATTGTCAAGGACCTCTGTTGCTTTACATACCACCTTGTGTATGGCAATGAAGGGGGATACCATAGGTACACCCCAGTGCAGCCACGCACCCCCATGGGGGCCTCCATCGGGCACCCAATGTCATTCACCGCATGCCTTTCCATGGCGGAGTCTCCGCCATGGAAAGGCATGCACACCACATGCATCATAATATGGATGGCGGTAACTGCAAGTCACCGCCACCATATTGTGTGCCTTTTCCGCTCGGCTGGCGGAAAAGCGGCCGATGGACTTTCCGTCCACCGCTGTACCTACCGCCATGCTAATGTGGTGGTGGGTAAATAGGCTGTTGATCGCGGCCGGATCGCAACCGCCTGGCCGGCGGTCGGAATCCGCCCGCGATCGTACTGCCTACGGAAACCGTAGTTGAGCGGTGCTCCTGACCAAAAAATGGAAGTGATGTATCGGGAGCGCCAACCAATGAGAAGCCAGCAAACGAGTGACACAGGAGTTAACCAATGCCAAGTAGCAGGCGGGAATACACTTTGTATAGTGATTACAGCAGGTCTTCCAGACAGCGCATGCCTGTGCCTAGGCGCGACCTAATGAATACTCGAGGATGATTGGGGAATAGCACTATGGTTTTATTTATGGTGACATAGGCATCCAAACAGCAGGTAGTAAAGCAATGAATCAGCAATTAAACCCTTATTGTATAGGCGATGTACATGTACCAAAGGACACACATTGGTCCTCAATTTCAAGCTACATCTTATGTTGGTTCTGCAGTTTAACAAAATGACTACTTGAACCCAGCACCAAAATGTAATGGGAACACAAATGAGGCAAAATAATCCTCCTGGAAATGCCATGGCATTGACAAACAGCCCTTCCAGGCAATGACAACCCATCAAATTCACATGAAGGCCAATGGCTGCTGATGGCTGACCCAAGGCTGGCTCTCTCTTTATACCTCTGGATACTTCGTTTTGATGTATTGATGACACGATCTCTCGTACTAGACAGCGAAAGCTCTGTCCGGCGAGGCTTAAAAATGGCAAATTAAAAACTTAGCTGTAGAGATATTCCAAAGTGTAAAAACTCAGAAAGGGAGAAACAAATTGCATTGTCCTTTTCTCCTGCTGTGGTGCCAGAAAAGAAGGGAGTTTATGAGTCAAAGTGTAAAACAGCTTACAATGTGGAGCTAAACTAAGGAGGCACATTTATTCAAATTGAAAGAACTCGCAGGTATGCAGCAATGTTAAAAATGTGTAGAATAGATGCGCCCTTGGTTTTTTTTTACACTTTTTTTGCCAGATTTGAACTTAGTGAGGACATCTCACTTGTTCAGAAATGGGAGCAAATGAAACCCTTCCAGCTTTTTTTGAATTAGAGGTTATATGCCCCATGCATCAACAGAAGGAATTCCGATTCCTAAATGGCAATTTTTAAGGAATCTCTATTTAGGAATTGCAATTCCTTATGCATGTAGGAATCGCAAAATAAATTGCGATTTCCAAACATTACCTAATAGTGATTCGCAAATTGCGAATCGCTATTAGGTAATATCACTCCGTTAATTCCTATCGGCCAATAGGCCCATAGGAATGAATGGGAATGCATTCACAAATTGCGATTACCAAATTGGTAATCTCAAATTGCAAAATGCAATTCCAAGGGTGCCAGGGGGCCTAAGGCCCCCCTGATGCACACCTCAAAAAAGATAAGTATGCACATGTGCAGCAAACACAAGCCCTAAGGCATGTGTGTGCTAAACATCACTTAAAAAATGCACTTTTGTGCATTTTTCAAAGCATGCGCAAATTACCATCAACTTCAAGTTGATGGTAATTAGCATTTCCTCAATGCACAGTTTGCATTTAGGAAAGGCTTGATGCTTCGGCATTAGAGAGTCACAAATTGTGATTCCCTGACTGCATTCCCAATTTAGGTAATCACAAAAAGTTGCGATTACCTAATTTGCGAATTCAAAGCCTTTGATCTATCGGAAAAGGCCTATTTCCGGTCGCAAACGTGCTGATTCTGTGAATCGGCCCGTTTGGGACCAGAAAAATGCTGGATGCATGTGGCCCTATGTTTCCTGCTTGGTTCTCACAATGCGGACCATCTATGAACATGTGTCCACATCAGATTCCAAAATTTAAAGGGATTGTCAGTCAGTTTTGAGACTGCCCTGAAGTAAGGAATAAACATCAAACTAAATAAATGCTTCGCTTGACGTGGCACCTTTAAGAACCCTTGTGGAATTGGGCCTGCATGTTCTTCAGTTTGAGTGGTAGTAAGAACTGCAGTCTGACAAAGAACAATATACGGACATTCCTAATATCTGTGCTGGGAACCGCTCACTTCCTGACCTGCACCCCCATCTTTCTCATTTAGTCAACTGGTTTCTACGTGTCTGCTCCCTCTTTTGCGACAAAAAAATCACATGTATAACAGTATTTCTTTTTTTAGCCTGCAGTGCCATATAGCTGTTTTCAGGCCATGTACAAGTGTTTTTCCACACATGTAGGCGATGTAAAACAAATCTACTGCTGACATTACTTATTTGAAGTTGGTGTGCTGTTCTGACTTCGGCCAGACAGCACGCTCCCCGGAAGCTCCGCCAGAAGTTTTCCGCCGCATCCAGCCCAGCAGCAGAGTTCGAGCCTTGCGCCCGACTCTGCAACAGGTTTTCAGCTTAATTGGTTTTTTCGCGCTCTGACAGTGCGTGTTGTGTGCTTGTGTGCTCCGTGTCTGTTTTTCTTTTATCTGCCTGATTGTTTGTCTTAAGCGCTGTAGCGCCTTGCCGCCCCCGAGCCCCGGTGATCTTTTCCTCTTAGCCCCGCCCCCCTCCAGTCTCCCGCCCCCTCCCCTTCATAGCGGCGACTGCTGAGCTATCGCGCGCAGTGGGCGCGCCTAAAGCAAGCCCGTCTGCGCCCCTCCGTGCCTGGACCACGCCCAGCGCCAGGACCCCTGGTCCTCCAGTCCGCCACCGCTACACACCCGCCATCCTTCTCGCACTCCAACCCGGCCGCCACGACGACTGCATACAAGCCTCACCAAGCAACACACATGGAGCCTTCTCGGGCGCTCTCTGCAGAAGCACCTTCCCCAAGGACGTCATGTCATTAGCCAGCAAAGTGCCGCCTACCACCAAGCCTGCAAACACCATCAACTGCATCCTCCTCAACGTACGATCCCTGCACCGGCACGCCATAGAGATATGGGACCTACTCGACACCCTCGCCCGGACGTCGCATTCTTCACTGAGACCTGGACTACCGCCAGCTCCGGGCCAGACATCTCCACAGCCATACCAGACGGATACAAACTCAAGAGGATAGACCGCCCCAACCACCCAGGGGGAGGCCTCGCCATCGCACACAAAGCCTCCATCCAACTCTCCTCCTCCAGTCCTAGCTGCACTCTTCCCAACCTAGAACACCTCCACTTCCAGATACACACCAACCCCAGAACTACGCTTCGGGGCACGCTCATCTACAGGCCACCTGGTCCCCGCACACAACCCACCACCGCCATCACGGAACTCGCCGCAGCCCACGCCATCACGTCCACGGACTACATCCTGCTTGGAGATCTCAATTTCCACCTCGAAAACCTCCGGGACCCCGACTCCAAAGTGCTACTTGAAAATCTTGCCAACCTAGGACTCAAGCAACTGGTCAATACTCCCACCCACATCGCGGGGCACACGCTGGACCCCATCTTCGCCGAAGGGTCATCAGGTTCACCCACACGACCCATCGCTCCTGGACAGACCACCAGTGCATCCACTTCACCTTCAGATCCAGCACCGCACCCAAACAAGCCCCGTGCCCGCCCCGACGGAACTGGGGCAAGATTACCGAAGACCTTTTCAACGCCACCCTCCTCCTCGAGCCCCCCTCAGACACCGCTGACACCGACGCCGCTGCCAAGCAACTCCACCGGTGGATCACCAGTTGTGCAGACAAGCTGGCTACTCTCCGCAGTCTTCCACTGCACGTCCGGTCAAAGCCGCCTGGTTCACCACCGAACTCCTCGAGTCCAGACGCACCTGCAGGCGTCTCGAGAAATCTTGGAGGAACCAGAAGACCACCGAAGCCCACACCGACCACAAGATCGCCATGAAGAACTATCACCAGCTGATCAGAGAGACCAAAAGAAAGTTCATCAGGGAAAAGATTAACAACAATGCTGCCAACAATAGCGAACTATTCTACATCATTAAACAGCTGACCAAGCCCTTATGCGAAGTCTTGGACATCACATACTCCCAAGATCTGTGCAACAAGCTCAGCACCTTCTTCCACCAGAAGACCATGACTCTCTATGAAAATTTCAACAAGCCTATCATGACCTGCACCCCCACTACCACCACCACCACCAAACCTACTATCACCACTTGGACCCCAGCATCCGTTGAACTCATCACCACCATCATGAAGAAAACTCGCTCAGGAGCCCCGATGGACTCCTGCCCCCGCACATCTTCCGCAGAGCCTCCGCAGCCATCGCCCGTACCATCAACTCCTCCCTGGCATCGGGGACTTGCCCAGGGGACTGGAAACACGCAGAAGTGAAGCCCCTCCTCAAAAAACCATCGGCCGACCCAGCTGACCTCAAGAACTACCAACCTATCTCCCTCCTCCCTTTCGTGGCCAAAGTCACAGAAAGGCTCGTAAACACGTTCATAGAAGATAACTGCATCCTGGACCCCTCCCAATCCGGGTTCCGGTGCAACCACAGCACAGAGACTGCACTGATCGCCACCACCGATGACATACGTATGCTTCTCGACCAGGGACACACCGCAGACCTCATCCTCCTTGACCTCCTAGCTGCATTCAACACCGTCTCACACCGCACACTAACCACCAGGCTCCGTGACGCAGGACTTGAGGGCGACGCCCTCAACTGGAATCGATCCTTCCTCTCCGACAGAACTCAGAGGGTCATACTCCCCCCTTTCTCTCCGAACCCACTGACATCGTTTGCGGATCCTCTCAGAGCCCTACTCTGTTCAACATATACATGGCCCCCATCGCCGCCATCGTCAGACAGCACGGACTCAGCATCGTATCCTATGCGGACGACACCCAGCTCATTCTCTCACTCACCAGCAAACCCGAAGACACCAGAATCAGCTTCCAGGAAGGAATGACAAACGTGGCCAGATGGATGAAAGACAGCTGCCTCAAACTGAACTCCGAAAAGACAGAGGTGCTCATCTTCGGGCCCGGCCATCCATTTGGAACGACACCTGGTGGCCTCCCGCCCTTGGGCCCCCCACCCCGATGGATCACGCTCGCAACCTCTGCATAATCCTCGAGTCCTCCCTCTCCATGAACTGTCAAATCAATGCCATCTCCTCCACCAGTTTCAACTGCCTCCGGATCCTACGCAAAACTTTCAAGTGGATCCCCCCGGACTGCAGAAAAACCGTCCCACATGCGCTCATCACCAGCCGTCTCGACTACGGCAACTCACTTTACGCCCGAATCAACAAAGCTCTACCACGCAAACTCCAAATCATCCAAAACGCAGTCGCCAGGCTCATACTAGGGTTACCGCGCCACGAGCACATGACTCCACACCTGCGAGAACTCCACTGGCTTTCCGTGGAAAAAAGAGTTACCTACAAACTACTCATGCACGCCTTCAAATCCCTCAACAACATCGAACCCAAATACCTCAACAACTGAATGAGTTTCCACGCTCCCAAAAGGAACCTCTGCTCAGCCGACCTCGCATTGGCAGAGGTCCCCCGCGTTCGCCGGAGCAGAGCTGGAGGGAGAGCTTTCTCTTACACCGCAACCACAGCTTGGAACTCTCTCCCATTGGACATAAGACACTCTCCAACCCTGCAAACCTCAAAACGGGCACTTAAGACCTGGCTTTTCGACTGACCGGAGCAGCCCCCCACACTCTTTCCCTTCGCCAGGGCCTTGAGACCCTCACGGGTGAGTAGCGCACTTTACCAACCCCTGATTGTTTGATTGATTGATTTATTGACTTTAATACTGCTTGCACACTTTGTGGATTCTTATGACAGACACACAGGGAAATTATCTGTATTTATGTGCATTTGTATGGTGGGAACCTAAGTGAAAGGAAAAAGAGTGCTTTACAGTTCTTAAGGCAAGGACACAGACAACATGTGAATAAAGGGTTAGCTGGTTTCTAGGAGTGCAAGTAAACTGTTAGTACATCATGATGTTAATTCAGACACTGGGTGCAAAGATGGTGGTGGCATGCTATATTTTTTCTTTTTTGAACTTCTTCATCTCCAGTTTGTTGGGGTCCTGGCCGTGAGTGTGTCGAGAGCTTGTCAGCCAGATAGATAAGCAGCGGTGTCAGTCATGATGGCTTTGTAGATGATGTAGTTGGTTTTGAAGATGGTGCGGGCTGGAGTATATGTATGAGTGAGATCGCATCTCTTTAACCCTTTAGAACCCTTTAGAACGCCCGCACCACGGTGGAATTGCCGCCGCGGTAAATGGGTTAAACTCTAGGTAAGCTGTGCAGTGGCACATAGAATAACTTTTGGGGCGGGGGGGAGTAGGGGTACTCAAGTTTTGTCATTGATCAGGACATTGCCAGAGTCCAGAATCAAGAGTTTTAGGTTGTGAGCTGCAGTTCTGAAGTTGTTTTCGGGGAGGAAGGGTTTCACTTCCTTTATTAGCGAGAGCTGGGACCATACTGGCTTTCTTGGTGTTGGGTTCCTTGAGAGTGAGATCAGCAAAATTGGCAAAATTGGTTACTATATTTATGGAAAGGCACGTCACTTTAATGCACAAGCAAAAAAAGTAGAATTCCTACAGTGTTGATATAATGAAACTGGATAATGTTGAGGACTGCAACCTAGTCAATATATAAAGGTTATTTCCACTGGAGTAAATGAGGTTGATGCATAACAAAATGTTTTCAAAAGAGTTTAATTACTTACATTCTCCTTGTGCATGAAATTATATATTTTCTGCTTTCTGTATGTGTGCCTATTGTAGCTTTGCTACATTTGTTTTTGGTGTTATGCAGAAGCATTTCTAATTAAAAGAAACACTGAGGATAGGGAAACAGGAGCAATGAACACTGACAGGAAGAACCTAAAAAGGGGCATGGAGACACTAGTGATGTGAATAACTGGGACAGCAGGCAGTAACATTGGAATGTAGAGGGACGGCCAATGGGGACTGATAGGAACTTGGGTTAAGGCAGGATTAATACAGATTGCTTAGATACTCCTATTAATGAGACAGGGAGTATAGTTACTCTGGTACTAAGAGATACTGACACAGGAGTAGGGAGACAGTAACACTGGGGGCATAGAGACATGAGATGGAAAGCAAACTCACTGGGGAGTTAGATATTGAGACAGGAATGCACAGACACTAGTGCAGAGAGACATGAACAATAGTACAGGCAGACAGTCACGTGGGCAAGCACATTCTAATATTGACAAAGATGTGCTTGCATTGTGAACTATGAGAATACAATTGAAGTAGGCATTAGGGCTGGGAGATACTGAAACTGGGGTCTGGAAAACAATGGAACTCAGCACTGGAAGACATAATATCCAACAGGTCAGAGTGCGGCATTAAAAAGAAGGAATGCCACTGGTAACCAATGTGATGTTTTCTCATATAATTGCTTTAATCCACAATTGTACCTTTCTAAATTATTTTCTTTTGCTTAACTTAGGTGTGTCCAACATGGCGGGCAGCGGTGTGCCAACACTGGTTCTTTATCTATGCACTTACCATCACGTCGTACTCTCTAATTCCCGATGGAAGCCCACATGGCCAAACTACAAAGTTCCTGTAATCCTTCCACAGTCTACCTTCAATTTGGACAAAGCACAGTTTAATGCTGAGACGCACTTGGAGGTTGCATCATCATGTGGTCCTGAGTGTCACAAGCATTCTCCATCGCCATCGTTTAATGAACTGAAGGAATATTTGTCATATGAGACCTTGTACTCTAATGGAACCCGCACCGCCACCAAAGTAGGCATTTATGTCATCAACAATGGCGGTGAGTCTTCGAGGGCCAGATCTCGGACAAAAAGGCAAATTTATGGCCAAGATAGCAGATTTAGTATTTTTGGCAAGGACTTTTTGCTGAATTATCCATTTTCTACTTCCGTGAAGTTGTCCACAGGCTGCACGGGGACTTTGGTGGCAGAAAAGCATGTTCTCACCGCAGCCCACTGTATCCATGATGGCAAAAGTTATGTGAAAGGAGCAAAGAAACTTAGGGTGGGATTCATGAAACCCAAACTGAAGGATGGGGGCAAAAAAGTTGATCAGATGAATCCTGCATTTCCTGAAAAAATGAAGTTCCAATGGATCCGTGTCAAGAGGACGCATGTCCCAAAAGGTTGGATTGAAGGAAACGCAAACGACATTGGCATGGATTATGACTACGCCCTATTAGAACTCAAGAAACCACACAAGCGAAAGTTCATGAAGATTGGAATTAGCCCATCAGGGAAACAGCTTCCTGGAGGCAGGATTCACTTCTCTGGGTATGACAACGACAGGCCTGGCAACTTGGTGTATCGCTTCTGCGATGTGAAAGATGAGACCTACGACCTTCTGTATCAGCAGTGCGATGCCCAGCCGGGCGCCAGCGGCTCAGGGGTGTATGTGAGAATGTGGAAGAGACCCAAGCAGAAATGGGAGCGCAAGATCATTGGAATCTTCTCAGGGAACCAATGGGTGGACAACAACGGGGTTCCTCAGGATTATAATGTGGCCGTTCGCATTACACCACTGAAATACGCGCAGATCTGTTACTGGATCAAGGGCAACTATGCTGACTGTAGGGATGGATAATCCAAATTACATCTAGTATGAACAAAAGCACTTCAGTGACCTAATCTCCTGTTCTGGGAGAGCCAAACTTTGTTTGTCCAAAGTGTATTTTAAATTCTTGTATTTGACTCGTAATTTACAAAAAGTGATCCAGTGACTGGATATTTAATGCCTGACTTTACTTAAGCTGCCAAAAAAACAACTACACAAAGGACAAAAAAAAAAAAAAAAGCACGATTAAGCAAAAACTTTCCAAAAATCTCAAAGTTTCAGAACCGTAGGTTAATCCTCCTTTTTCTGTTGCAAAACAATGCACATGAAAATATTTATAAGTTTTGATACTATACACTCATATTAGAAACATTATAAGGAAATAATTGTGTGGAATCGTTCTGCATTTTTTGTTTTACCATTTGTATGTCGGTAATGTGCTTTTTGCACTGCCTAACTCTAAATTACCTGGCAATGGTTTCAAATTGCCTTTCGGATAATTATCTTAAATGAAAAACATGTTCTCAGGACCTGCAGTGTCTGCAAACGCAATGCCCAATATATGCTTTATGAACTTCACATTTCTTTGTTTTGTTCTGTGTGCCTGTCAGCACTTTCTATTTTTATGAAGACGTCTGGTATTGCTTCAGGTTCATACATTTTTTAGTTTTTGATCTCTTCATTTTTTATGTCTGTTCTGTGCTGTTGTTTTGTTCCTCAGGGCTCACTCATTGCAGAGACAGGAATGACTTTAACATCCAGATCCCAGGTTGCAGACCACTGTTTTTAGCTTAACACTTTGAAATAAAATGCATTCCTTTATGAAAATTGTTTTGCATTAATATATTGATATCTATAAATATTTATTTTTACTGGATCTATAGATGTGGCTACTGATTCTATTGTTATTCTGTACAATATGTTGCTGTAATGTTCAGTGAGTACTTTAAAAGCACAAGCTGTCCTCCATACTAATTACAGACTGGGAGAAAACTATACATGTAGCTTCTAGGATGACGTTAAGACATACTGCTAGTTGTCACTGTTTAAGTGTTGAGTAAAACCTCAACAGTGGGTATTTTCATGGTAAGTACATACTTCTTAAAATCAGGTGATTATGAGATATTAAGGAGAGAAGTCATCTGTTTTGGAAGCCTGCACATTTAGACCTGTTTACAAACATTGGGTGTATCGTGGTCTCTCCTCTGCATTAGACTCCTACACAGGTGGTGATCAAGGAATTGAGGGAACAGCTATAATGGAAACATCAGAGTTTACAGTACACCATTTACATTCCTGATAACAATCAATGGTGAAAGCACTACTAGATGGGCATTGGAGCATCTTGAAGGAGAATAGAGTGTGGAGGTGGTGCACAGGTATGTGCCAAGGTATGGTACAGTCAAAGACATTGATCCAATCTATTGTTCTGTTCATTTTTAAGAGAGACATCGAGAAGATACATCAAAATATTATCGATGATCTGGCTATCCAACTGGCTCAAGAGACTGTCTTGTTTCTAGGCTCTTCAACAGAACACATCATATGATGCGGCTTCACCTCAACAACGTATGGCCGGGAGTTGGCCAAATTCATTGGTTTAATCCTGAGTACATCTCTAAATCTTCCTGATCATTGAGCATATTAGATCTTTCACCACTCCAGTTTGAGAGTGGTAGTGGCTCATGAACTGAGGGTGGATCATTCCAGTGAGGTGCGCATTAAAAAAGATGGTTGCAAGTTCCTTTGTCAAGAGCCTGAGAGACAGAGCTTTGCCTCAAGGGGTTTGGTGGGAACACATTCTAGATTTTGGAATGTTGTTCAGGAAGGAATATTTCCTGAATCTTTTATATATAGATATATATATATATATATATGGCCTTCCTCGGGAGCCAGCCTAGTGAAGTGCAAACATGGGTTTGTGTGGTGGAAGCAGTGAGGGCCCGAGACATGCCAGGCTGTAGAACATTGCATAGCCTTTAGCAGGGCCAGTTTGTACTTAGGAAGGGCTGTCAACATACCATTACTGTAGTCTATTCTGAAAAGTATAGAGCATGTTATATCTAGTGAGGTGACCTTCACAGATATAGTCTTTCTGAATTGTTGAACAGTTGTATTTCTGAGAAGTGAAGAAACTCAAAAACCTTGCGATAGACTACAATGTGCTTATTCTTTCTTCAGGGTGTTGAAGAGCGATCCATGATCTTCATATAAAATAAAACAGTAGTCGTAGAGACTCAGTTGGCATGTCTTTCTCAATCCTTATCTTTCACCACTTTAATGACAGCCCTTTCCTTGCTGTGAGCTGGCCTAATGCCAGAAGTGTGATGTAGTTTTGTATTGTTCTTGTTTGAAATGTAAGGCCTCATGATGTGGTGGCTGTTAGGATCTGATGGGTTTGCTGAGGTTTGTTTTTCAAAAAGTTCATTATTCATATCATCTGTAATCTTCATTTGTTGCAGTTAAAGGTTGACGTTTTGTGCCTACAGGGACTCTAGCCATGTCCAGAGTTATGGGGATCAGATAGAAGCTGGCTAGTTTCAGCAGGAAAGTCAAAGAAAACCTTACAACGTGTAAGGATGAGTTCTACAGCACTCCTGTGGCGCGAAAGTCGCCTACGGGCAAATTGGCTCATAGTAATCCACCTTAAGACAGAATTATAATTCTGTTCTCTTTTATTTAATCCAATCATATTTCATCATATGATAACGAGTTTGTTGGTGAATATACATCTGCGATATTCCAATAGTTCAAATATGTATCAGGTTCTCATCCTTACACGGTGTAAGGTTTTCTTTGACTTTACTGTCCAGCACCTCGAGGACTAGGAGGTGGTCATTCTCAGCACCCAAGAGATTTTGAACTTTTCTACAGCTGATTACTTGCTAACGTTTACAATTGGAGTGCAGCGGTTTCCTTTCTTCATTTTGATTTAGTTTTAGCAGGAAGGCATGTCGATGACTATCAACGGAGGAGGATGAAGACTTGACAATTTTTTTGAATTTCCTTGGAGGATGTGCGGAATGCTACCCACTACTGTTGCTGAGATAGAGGCGGTAATTTAGAGTTTAGCAGAGTGGGTGAAGTGCCATGAATTGGTGGGTCATCTGCTCACCCCCCCATTTAGAGGGTGGGGCAACACCAGGGCTTTTACCGCTGGAGCCTCAGGTGGCTCTTGTCAGTCAAACCCTGGACGTGATGGCCCCTCTGTCCCTGGAGCCACCAGGTCATCAAGACGGTATGGATGTATGACGTTACAACGCATACCATTACAACGCATAGTGCTTTTAGGCGCTGGATAGTGATTTATTTAATTTACTATTCCAACTCCAGTCCCCGTGGATAGTAGGGAAGGTGTTGGATAGTATATTAAATACATTCCCTATCCTAGAGCGCCCCCCAGCGCTATGCGTTGTAATGGTTTGCGTTGTAAAAGTTGCGTCGTAATGGTAGTGCGTTGTAAAAGTTTCGTTGTAAAGGATGTTTCCCAGACGGTGTACAGCCTTTACAACGAAACTTTTACAACGACATACCATTACAACGCAACTTTTACAACGCAAACTATTACAATGCATTGCTCTGGGGGGCGCTCTAGGATAGGGAATAGGTTAATTTACTATCCAATAACCTTCCCTACTATCCACGGGGACTGGAGTTGGAATAGTAAATTAAACTATTCACTATCCAGCGCCTAAACGCATTATGCGTTGTAAAAGTATGCGTTGTAAAAACTGCGTTGTAAAGGCATGCGTTGTAAAAGCATGCGTTGTAACGTCATACATCCCATCAAGACAGCCTTTCCACCCTATTATGGCATGGTGACCATCACTAGCTGTCCCTGCCGCGGACTGCCATGCCACATATCACAATCCTTAGCATGGAAATCCTACAATAACCTCGAAATGGAGGGAATCAAAGTTGTCGCATTTTTTTTTCAGAAACACACTCCTGCTTTGAGAGTTGAAAAATAGAAAACTTTGCTAAATGGAGCCAAAACAACATGGCACCTGCTCAGCAAAGCGCGCTGGCTCCAGAGCAACGACTGCACTGGCAGGTGCTCTGAAGCATAGAGATTCTCCTCAGGTAGGCAAGGATCTGCAAATATAGGGTCCACTTCCAGGAGATCAGTGGCCAGCATGCCTGCGGACTGGGACACAACCATTACAACGCAGTCAATACAACGCAGTCATTACAACGCACTACCTATACAACGCAGTCATTACAATGCAACATCCTTTACATCGCAAGCCATTACAAAGCATGTCACTACAACGCATGCCATTACATCGCATACAACTACAACACATGCCATTACAACGCATTTATTTTTTATTTTTATTTTAGCGATTTGTACAGCGCATGGTGACCCGAGGGCATCCCCGCGCTAAAATCTTGAAGGCGAACCTGAGGGCAGACAGGGGGGAAATTTTTATTTAGGGAACAGTATCGTTTTCAATTTCTTCCTGAACCGCAGGTGATTGGATTCCAGTCGGAGGGTACGGGGGAGGGCGTTCCATCTCGTGGAGGCATTGATCGAGAAGCGGCGGCCACCTGAGCGTGTCTTCCTATGCCTGGGGACGTTGGCCAGATTCTCATTTTCCGAGCGGAGGGACCTGGAGACTTTGTAAGGGGTAACCAGGTTTCTTAAGATGTTTGGGCCGGAACCGTTAAGCAGCTTATGTGCAGTGCAGAGGGTCTTGAAATCGACCCTTTGGCGGATAGGAAGCCAGTGGAGGTCCTGGATTGCATGCCTGGCTGATGCTCTGGAGGGGAGATTCCAGAGTAGCCGGGCGGCTGCGTTCTGCGTTCGCTGGAGTTTGGTGAGGGTAGATTCTGGTGCTCCGAGGTATATCATGTTACAGTAGTCCAGCCTTGCGAGTACCAGGCCCTGTACTAGGAGTTTCCTGGATAGTGGCGGGAGAAGTGGAAGGATCTTCCTGATGGAGCGCATTAGGCCAAAGCAGGTCCCTGCTGTCTTGGTGGCTTGAGTCTTCAGTGACAGCTCGGGCTCTAGCCAGACTCCTAGGGTTTTGATTTCCTGTTTCGGGGTGGGGATTTCTCCGAAAACGTCTGGCCAGACCGAGGGAGGGATGGTGGACCACTGCTTGCCCAGAAGCATGACCTCAGTCTTGGACCCATTTAATTTGAGTGCTGACTCGCACATCCAGGTGTGTATGTTTTTAAGGCAGTTTTGGAGATTGTCCGGGTGTTTGTCCAATTGGGAAAGTGAGACGACTAGTTGGGTGTCGTCGGCGTAGCTTACTATTCTAATCCCAAAGGGGGTGACAACGTCTTCAAGGGGGGCCATGTAGACATTAAATAAGGTTGGACTTAATGAGGACCCCTGGGGGACTCCGCTCGTGAGGGGGAGGGTGGCAGAGTGGAATTCGCCATCCCACACCTGGTACGATCGCCCTGAGAGGAAGGACTCTATCCACTTGAGCGCTGAGTTTGCAATCCCTGCAGCAGCTAGCCGATGGAGAAGGACACGATGGTTGACTGTGTCGAAGGCTGCGCTTAGGTCCAGGAGGATCACTGCCACTGATCCTCCTGAATCCAGGATGCATCTCGCCTCCTCGATGACAGCGAGGAGGGCGGAGTCCGTGCCATGACCTGGACGGAAACCCGTCTGGGACTGCCGTAAGATGTTATTGGCTTCCAGGTAACATGACAATTGGCCATTGACCAGTTTCTCAGCCATCTTACTGGTACCAGGGAGGAGAGAAATAGGTCTGTAGTTCGCCATGTCGGCTGGGTCAAGCTGGGGTTTTTTAAGGAGTGCCTTAACAATTGCACATTTCCAGCTGGGGGGGACCGAGCCTTGGGAGAGTGATGTATTTATGAGCTCCGTAATTGTGGGTACTACGACTGGGGCAATAGTTTTGAGGAATCTGATCGGGACGGGGTCTAACGGGGATCCACTTTTCATTTTGGTTAAGGTGGATTCTACCTCGTCTCTAGTTACTGCTTTGAAGGAGGTGAGCTGAGGAAGCGTGCTATTTACTGCGTAGTTAGCGAAACCCTCGTCATTCGAGTTGTTGGGTAGGCTGGGAGGGGGCAGAGATGTTAAGATGCGGTCGATTTTGGCGTTGAAGTAGTTGGCCAGCTCATTACTTCTGTCCACAGGCGTAGTGTTAGATGAGAGTGGGACAGATTTTTTCAGTAGCTCTTTAACGATGAGATATGATTCCCTTGCCGAATTAGTAGCGTTTTTAATCCTAGTATCATAATGAGAGGCTTTGGCGATTTTTAGGGAACCTTTGTATAGTCTCACCGTTTGTTGATACTCCACTTTACTTGCGTGCTGCCAGTCTTTTCTCCATGTCCGTTCAGCTTTTTTACATTGTTTGCGAAGGACCCGGAGTTCCGGAGTATACCATGGAGCGGATCCTAGTTTATGGTTCTTATTTTCCCGAGTTTTTATTGGGAGAATGGAGTCAAGGGAGGTGGTAATCCAGGTTCTGAATTTACTGTCCGCGGTGGTCGGGTCTTCCGAGGGAGTCGGGATCGATAAATTCAGTGTTTTGGTCCAGTCCTCAGGGGATAGTCTGGCCCATGCTCTATCTTTAATGTAGGTGGTGGGTTTGTGGAGTTTCTTGGCTACTCCTGGAATGCGGAAAGGGACCATGAAATGGTCCGTCCATGGTAGGGGAAGGGACTTAGTGACTTGAAGAGTGGTGTCATTCGTAAATACTGGATCAAGCAGATGGCCTTTAGTGTGCGTGGCACCAGAATTAGCTAGATAGAGGCCAAATGTTGCCAGTTCTCCAATCAATTCAGCCGCTCCTGTATCTGTGGGGTCATCGAAATGGATGTTAAGATCCCCTATTATGGAGAAGTTGGGGGTGGAGTGGGCTTGCGATGCGATAGTCTCAAGGAGCGCTCTAGTGAAAGAGCTCATATTGCCGGGGGGGCGGTAGATTAGGAGTCCCACAAGCGTGTGGGTTGGACCTACGTGGATGGAAAATTGGAGGCTTTCAGAGTCCGTGATCTGGGCGTCGTGGATTCTGCAGGTAAGGTGGTCCCGGTAGATGATCGCCAGGCCTCCTCCTCTACCCAAAGGGCGGGGCTGGGATTGAACCAGAAAACCTGGGGGGGTAGCCAGGATGACGTCTGAGTCCGAGTGGTTTGTAATCCATGTTTCTGAGAGGAACAGGATATCGAGCTCATGATCCTCAATAAGATGGTTGATTAGCAACGCATGTCTGGGGAGAGAGCGGCAGTTCAGGGTGGCTAGTTTGAGAGCTGTGGGCAAAGTATGTCGGCAGGGGAGCTTGAGCTGGACAGGGCGGCAGCGAGTACATGTATTGTATGGGCCTTCCGGATCATAGATATAGTTACATGTAATATCAATAGGGGGTCTAAGACTAAGGAGGTCACGGCGTGAATAGCTTACCCCAAGGGCTGTCTGGTCCGGCAGGGGTTCTGGCCCTAGGCCCGGCTGGGCGCGGACGGGCGCAGACGGGCTTGCCTTAGGTGCGCCTTCGGCGCGCAAACGGCGCTCCCGTAAGGTAAGTAATGGGAAACAGTAATTTTTACCCCCACACTATCCAACACTTACCCTACTGTTGCCCTAAAAGTAGTATGCGTTGTAATGGTATGCAGTGTAATGGAATGCGTTGTAAGTGTAGTTTCTAAAAATGCGTTGTGATAGCATGCTTTGTAAAATCATGCAGTGTAATCAATGTTGTGATGTAAAAACCGCTTTGTAAAGGCATGTATTGTAAAAGTTTGCGTTGTAACATGTCCTAATCCTGCGGACCAGGGTTTAAATGTCCCCAGTAACATCATGACTTTCACCTAAAAAATTCCCACAATAAGACAGCTCACCTTTGGCATGTATCATTTTAGTTGGGGCTTAATAGAGATAATCAGTTGGGGATGAGTGATATCACTACAAATTGTTCTTGGAACAGTTGTTCACCGTGTCTGCAAGGATTGCCAGGTAGGTAGCTTTGTCCTCTGTGATGCTTATTTCGTTTGTTACAGCTGAAAGTGCCTGCAGACCCCCTGTGGATGACAGTTTCATGTCGCTATAATACTTAGTAGTTATTTTCTTCTCCCTGATTATTGGAACTAGTTCATCAATGGGGCTCATCACAGTGTGGTAACAGACTTCGAAGTCTTTCACATCTAACTCTTGTTTGTCAGAATTAGAAGAAAGGGGAGCTACAGGTACACCCTTCCTCTCTCTGTACAATATGTATTTGCACTTAGAAAAATGACCCGTGTTCTTGCGTTTTCAAAGTTAAGTGTGAAGAGGAATTGTAGATGGTTTGACAAGTTCACAAAAAACTGATTCTGGCACTAGGAAGATGTAGGTTTCGGTCTGATACGTTCCAACAATAATGTGTTGCTGTGGTTGGCTTGAGAACCTAGTTGGATAATATCATTGCTTTTTACAAACATTGTGAAACTTGATTCTGGAGAAGTCATTCTCTCTTTCCTAAGGAGATAAAAGTTTCCTCTGAAAATTTATTTTCTGAGTCTATCAAATAAGTAGTGTTATGGCGGATAAAATACAGTGTTTTATCTTTGATATGGGAAGATGAGATCAACTTTCTATCATTCTGGAGCGGAAATGTTTGGATGCCCATCACAGATCATTCAGAAAAGTTTCTGACAGAGTGAGATGCTTGGTGCTGTGCTGCCAGATCAGATCAGCATGGTCTACATACCATGATACACACATCTGCAATTATGACTGAGGAAAATAAGCCAGCATGCTGGCATTCCATCCAAGAGAGATGGAACTGTTACAAGAGCTTTTCTTCACACATAAGTATAGGTAAAATGTACATTTTATTGCACATCGTGTAATACATTTTGTAGTGCTCTGAATAATACTACAAAGTGCAATTTGCGAATCAGGCCCTTGGTGTCTTGGCTGAGGTTCACCTTCACACAGTTATGATTGTGAAGAGGAAGACAGGACCTGAAAGTAATAAATCACAAGTTCAAATTATATGCTGCTATTGCATAGGTACATAACCTTCTGCTTATATTACAGCACAAATTTGTGAATAATTTTTCTTTTGACCAAACTTAAATTAACATTGAGATATAAAGTACCATTAATCATAACTTAGGGGCGATGCAAATGAAGAGGTCATTAGTATGGTTATATAAGGTACGGGGGATTTAAGTGTTAGTGGGTGTTGTACAACGTGTACCTAATGGTTAAGAGGAGGAAGAAATGCAATCAAGGCAGCCTATCTTACAGAGGTAAAAAATGATGTCTTAAGATCAACTATTAGTAATAGGGGGATGGAACTTGAACAGTCATAATGGATCATGCAGTTGCTTTATTTCAGCGTGTGACAGGTAACAGCAGGTGTCCTGCAGCAAACACCTGAATGCTTCTCTTAAGGCGTTGGGGATGATTTAGAATTTGTCTGAGCATAGCACTTCCAGAAATTATCAATGTCCCACCACACTAAAGTCACATATCCCACCAAATTTAGAAGTCGGGGTAACAGGGGGTTTCTACCAGTGAAGCCTCTGCTGCGGACACCTTTGTCCCAGTGGGACCATCTGCCACAGGGGCACCAAGGCACTGTTGCAACGCTCCACCCCATTTTGGGCAGGGATTCTGCCATTGATTTCTTGAGCTTGGTACTGTCATGCAAGACATGTTATTTTTGAGTAGGAACATGTATACAATTGCTTTATGTGCATGGAGCAAACTGCCTATACATCAGGGACATTGTTATTTTGCTTTTCAGCAACAACTCTGTATTGACACGTGGTTTGTAATTGTAATTGTAATTCTGAAGCTTATAAAGCGCATGGTTACACTTACCAGTGTGTCCCTGCGCTGAATAAACCGCTGAGGAACCCGTCCTGGCCTGTTCCTGTGAGGTGCCCAACTCCTGGGCACCCCCCTGGTGAAGCCAGGCATCCTTAGCGATTAGGGCCGGTGTGGAGACTAAGCAAGCTATTGCCCAGAGTTGCAGCGTGGGACCCCATGATTAGAGTAGGCACCGTGCCAAAAATTATCGGGTCCGCGGACATTTGAGCTCAAGACCCTGCCGCGACGGGAATTGAACCCTGGTCCCGGGCCAGACCTCTGCATCAGGGTCTGCCATTCTAATCAGTGAGCCACACTCCTCCATGTCGTCATCGAACTGTGGTGAAAGTGCATCCACCACACCAGTGTGCTCCCTGCCTAATCAGCCTCTATGTTGTGAGGATTTGAAAATATGTTGTGGGTCTTTGAGGCTACATTTATATGGTCCAATGCCTGAAAGGATGTCATGATTCCTCAATGCTCAGCTCTCCTGGTCCCCCATCCTATACAAAGTCTCAGCTTGGAAGAGTGCAACACACATCTGGGTTCAAGTGGGAGAAAAAGGGAAAGGGAAGACTAATAAAGAGATGCCAGCCTCGGTCTCCAGGTCAGCATCGTCAAAGCAATCTCAATCACTCACAACCCCACAGTCTACAGAATCCTTTTAAATATTTGTCCTGGATGTAACACTAGGCTGAAAATCTGCATCGATTTCTGGGTTTTAACCTGAAGTACTGTCCAGAATTGGTACCCATATGTGTGCCATTGCATCTGAAGTAATGCTGCTTCTACCTTCCGCAGAAAAGAGAAGACAGCACAGGATTGGGACGGGCGGCCTTAGGCATGTGCAAGCTGTGCACCTGCACAGGGCCATCAAACCCCAGGGGCCTCCACACCAATATATATCCTTCATATAATAATCCTCTGAGGATGGATACATATTTGCGTGGCGGCCCCTGGCAGGGATTTGGCGGCCTCCGGCTCTGTTCAACTTCCAAACACCCTGACCCCGCCCCTCCCTCTTCACTGGCCTCCGCCCCTGCGTTCCTCCTGGTTCCTGAGCTCCGGGGGGCTCCGTCCCGCCCGGACCCCCTCTTCCGGGGCCCCCTACCTACGCTCCCTGCCCAGGGCCGCCATGAGCCTAGAGCCGCCCCTGATTTGGGACATTGACAGAATATGGTTTCTGCAATGATTCTCTTTCTCAATGGGTGTAAAGAACAACCTGTCTTTGAAAGGAGAATCCTTGGTACGAATTGAGATTCTGGGGGTGCAGAGGTTCAAGTAGCAGCAGAGATAAATGATTCACCAGACAACCTTTGTAAATACTAGGCCTAGAACTGATCATCACTAAGCCATTTAATGTGTTGTCAGTGAAGGTAAAGCCACTAGGACTTAGTATTATCTCTACATCCTTCGATCTAGAGAAATGCTATCACACATAGCAAGGATGTTTGTTAAAAAATCCATGGCTCTCAATTAATGGCCAAACTACCGGGCTGGTTTGCTCACTGATTTAATTGTGCTCCTAGTCACTGTTGAGGTGCAGTGTCCATTGCTTCCATGGGATGCCTCAGATATTCTCACCCGGATTATAGCAACATAAGAGTAGAGAATGAGTGATGAAACTCACGATTGGTCCATTTTGGTGCAAGTGATTTGTTGGATTGATAAAATCACTTCCTGTATAAACCTCAATACTCCATTCTGGGAATTAGGTTTATTTTAAAGGGGTTATGGTGGAAGCCCAGCATCCAAAAAGACACCAGTCCCATTTATCCAGCCCCAAGAGATCCTGATTAGAATGGAGCCCTCTGCCCTGAAGGATGGATTTGCAGGTTCAATCATAGTGTATAATATGATAGAAACGAATGCAACTACACAATATATAGAAAAAACACCCTGGGGCGTGGCTTAGCAAGCCACGATGGCGGCTGTGTCCTGCTGAGGCTCCGCGATCGGGCTAGCATCTTGCCCAGTTCCCGAGATCGCCGGGAGCCTCAACTCGCCCAAGAAAGCACCTGTGATGTCCCTGCACACTGGGGCGTCCATCGACAGACCCGGAACTGCTGCGGACGGACGGCACGAGCCGGACTGCCTTCTGCCGGAGCCGAGTGGCGCCAACCCCTGAAAATGGCGGACGCGGCTCTGGCCTGAGGGAGAGCGAGCCGCTGAGGAACGGCTCCCTGAACGACGGCCCCGGCGAACGCAGTCGGCTGACTGCTGCGGAGGAGCCTGCGGAGGTGAGGAGACCAGCCCACCGGGGGGGCGCACCGGACGGCGCCTTCCTCCGTTCAGCGTCCCGATACCCAAGATGGCGGACACCGCCCAAAGGCTCCGGTGCTCCGGAGCTGTCTCCCCGCCAAGGACCTGACCGGCCACCAGCCTCGGCCGGCCTGCCGCCGCGGATTGCGGAGGGCTGACGAGCGGGTCACCTTCACGAGCGGGGCACTCCGGAAGCCCGCAACCTACACCGAGGGCGGTGAGTGCAGATCTCTCCCCTCCCCCCCCCGAGGATCTCGACGCCGGCGCCCTGGTGGCCCCCTCCTCCCTCGGGGCCCCATAGGAGGTCATTGTATACGCCGCTGCCTACCTGAGTGCGTTCACCGCCACACGCCGCCCGATGGACCCGGGTGCCTGACCCTAAAATGGCGCCCATGGAAGCCTGACGCAGAAGCAAAACGCGAGCCTCACCCCGAGGGCGGGGGTGCCCCGCTCGTGCTGAAGGAGGTACCAGTGACCACGAAGAGTCCCGGAACAACAGCGAGACCGGCCCTTAGAGGTATGCGCCGGACCGCGCCCTCTCCCTCACCACCCCCTCTCTCGCTCCAGTGCCCGAGCGCGCAAAGTGGCGGCCGCTACACCGGGGCTCCGAGGTGCCGACCCTGATCACACACTGGGAGCCTGATCACCCTCCGATCTGCCACCAAGAGGAGTGGAAGACCTCGAGACGTTGCCGGTGGCTGTCCGCCGCCTCGGTCCTACTCGGATTCCCACCACCTGACCTCTGGCCCTCCCAGCCGGGGTTGACACTGCGCCACCCGCAGGGCCTCCTAACGCCGTGGCCATTGGCCCCAGCAGCCACGGACCACATCTGGCGCCCTGAACTGGTGAAGGCTCCCTGAGACGGAGGAAAGCCGCCCTGAAGCCGGGGGGGACGGGGGGGACCGATTGGCACTGGACTGCCTCTGGCCCTGATACGTCTGCTATCCCCGGAGTGCGCGGAGACCCGGTGGCCCACCCGACAGTACCTATGGGGAAGCCAAGGGCCCCGCAGGTGACGGCTGTCCCTGAAACGGCCGTTGAAAGGATGCCACACACCAGGACGTGGACGCAAGCCAATACGTCACAAACAGACCCTGTACTGTCGGCGAAATTGGACCAGGTGTTGGCGGCGATTGAAATGTCTCGCCTGTCAATGGAGGAGAGGTTAGGTGCCCTGACGACGGACATTAGCTTGATCCGAGACGAACACCGTAAACTGGCGGACAGGGTAAAGGAGGGCGAACGGACCGTGACCGAGTTACGACCCGTGGTGAAGATGCAGGAGGAAGACATGAGAGAGGTACTTCGTCGTGTGGAGGCCTTAGAAGAGCGCACGGTGGACTTGGAAGGACGCTCGAGAAGATGTAACATCCGCGTCCTGGGCCTGCCGGAGGGGATTGAAAATTCGGATCCTCTGACCTATATGGAATCCTGGACCAGATCGTTCACCCCGGAGAGTGAGAGATCACCTTACTTCTCCATCGAACGGGCCCACAGAGTCCCGGCCTGGGCACCCAAACCCGGCCTCCCTCCACGACCCATGCTAGCTAAATTCCTACATTTCCGAGACCGAGACGCGGTACTCCGAGCGGCCCGGACAGTGGGCCCCCTGCAGGTGGAGGATCAACATGTTATGGTGTTCCCGGACTACGCCCGGGAGGTCCAGCAGCGGCGATCCACCTTTCTGGAACTCAAGAGGCGCCTTCGCGCTAACGACCTACAGTACTCCTTGTTGTTCCCAGCCCGCCTCAAAGTACTGTACAATGGGAAAGCCCTCTTCTTCACCACGGCGACGGAAGCACAGGATTGGGCTGAACTTCACTGCCCGCTGATCCCTAAGCCCGGACCCCAGAGGACCCGCAACAACGACCCCAGACGATCCAGACGGCGGGGTGCGAACCGTGCCCAGTCTGGCCGCCCCAAGAGCCAGGCGTCCTCCCCCACAAGGTCGCCCGACCTCGCGCAAATCATGCAAGAGCGACGAGATGCCCTGCGAGCGGTGGTCGAGCTTCACACGTCACCCCCGGCATCAGACCTAGAGAGTCACCCACACCTGTTCACCCCAGAGAAAGACCGCGACAGCGATGGAACGATGTCGGGATTTGGCCCGATCTCTTCCCCACTCATGGCGGCACCTACATTGGACGCTACCCTTGCCGACCAACCTAACACCTCCTCATGAACAGTGAACTGTCGATTCCTGTATCCTTCTAATGATCACCTGTTGTATTGCGCGATGTCTAGGTGCCTAGACTGTTTTGCCTGATTATAGCATGTGCATCCGCGCAATGGACTCTTCTCCTACAGGAGCCCGACCCGCGCACAGGCCCAGCAGCGACACATGCTGCCACCCCCGCAGTTAACTGTTGTATTTCTCCCCTAGTGGGATACTAGTTTGGATATGCCACCTCCGGTGCTATATCCCCAGTATTGGGACTGTTACCCACCCAAGGTTATACTAGTTGTTACTCCCCTTAGTCCCTCCCCTACGATTGTGGAAGCTTGGCGCGCAGGAACACACGTGACCCATATACACAGGCGACTTTTGGGTATTATAGGGGGACCCTCATCCCTACCACGGCACCCCAGGAATGGCAGTCCCACGCTCAGACATTAACATCCTTACTTTGAATGTACGGGGCCTGCACACGCCCAGCAAACGATACTCTGTGTACGCCTACATTAGACGCATGTCAGCCAATATCGCACTCCTTCAGGAGACACACATAAATGCTACCGAACTCACTCGCCTGCAATCTAAATGGCGTGGAACCCTCTGTGCCACGCAATACTCAGCGTTTGCACGCGGCGCATTGATCTGGGTCAGACCGGGTACTCCCTTCCGGGTGCTCCGACGGGTGGTGGACAAAGAGGGGAGGTATGCGCTTCTGGAGGGAATACTGGACGGGCAGGGAATACTCCTTGGCAGCATTTACGCCCCTAATACGGACCAGGATAAATTCTGGGATCACCTCACGGGCATTCTGGCCCAGTTCACCACAGTCCCATGGGTACTGGGGGGCGACTTTAACTGCACACTGGACACCACCCTGGACCGCTCACATCCTCCTCCCGCACATTCCCCGGCCCCCCGACAGGCAGAACTCTTTAGGACCTGGGTCACACACTGGGCGCTCACTGACGCATGGCGACACCTCCACCCACTGGCTCGCATTTACTCCTTCCACTCGATCCCACACAACCTCCGGGTCCGCCTAGACCGCTTCCTCTGTTCTGCACCAATTCTCCCTAAGATCACGTCCACGGACTACCTGGGCCGGATCCTCTCGGATCACGACGCTCACATTGTGCGACTAACCTGGCGCCCCCCCCACCCACCGGTCCCCACCTGGCGCCTTCCTCGGGATTGCCTGACCGACCCAGTATTCAGAGACACGCATAAAACTTGCATACGGGACTACTTCGCACATAACGCGAACACGGCGTCGTCGGTACTAGTGGAGTGGGACGCGTTTAAGGTGGTGGCTAGGGGAGAATGCATCAAACAGGTGGTGGGGGTTCGCCGCACCCTGGAGCGGACGCTCCTGACCTCGGAGCAGACTTTAGCCACACTCACTAAACGACTTGATGACTCGGAAGAGCACGCTGTGCTCACGGCCGAGGCTAAGACGGAATATCAGACCGCCTGCGCCGATCTCCGGAAGTATAATTTCAGGGCTTACGCCTCTAGGATGCATAAGGACAGGGACAAAACGGGGGCGCTGTTGGCTTGGATGGCGAAGCAGGACACCGAACTTAAGCCAATCACAGATATTATCAACCTGGACGGTGTGTTGGTGCGCTCACAAGCCGAGATTCTCCTGGCGTTCCAGCGTCATTATACACGAGTGTACGGGACCCCGACCCAGTACTCCCCATCTTCTGTAGACAATTTTCTAGACCCTCTGACTCTATCCACAATATCGGACACCGACAAACGCTCCCTCGACGCCAAGATTGCCCCATCTGACATCACCCAGGCGATACGGGCCATGTCTCGTAACAAAGCGCCGGGGTTGAACGGCTTCCCACTGGAATACTACTCGATGTTTTCCCCCCTGGTGGTCCCTCGTCTGTCGCGGGTGTTTGGGGCGTCTCTTCATCTAGGCAGGCTGCCCCAGTCACTACGAGAGTCCGTGATCGTCACCTTTCCCAAGCCCCACAGAGACCCACTCCACTTGGGGTCGTATCGCCCCATCACGCTCCTGTCTGCCGACTGTAAGATCCTGGGGAAAATCCTGGCGGACCGGTATGCGAAGATCATTCGCCCACTGGTCCACCCCGACCAATGCGGCTTCGTGCCGGGAAGAAACACCTCCCAGAATCTCCGTCGAGTCTTCCATGTCCAGGATCAGGTGCGTGACCGATTTCCTCGCGCCGCCTGTCTCATTATGGACCTGGAAAAGGCATTTGACACCCTCACTTGGCCCTATCTCTTCTCTGTCCTGCGGCGCCTTAATATCGGTCCGACACTCATGGCGTACACACGCCTCCTGTATACCGATCTCACCGCCCGAGTTCGGATCGGGAAACATATATCACCAGCATTCGGAGTTCGGCGGGGCACAAGACAGGGGTGCCCCCTGTCGCCGCTCTTATTTGCGTTAGCGGTCGAACCGCTGGCGGTTCGGCTGCGCCTGGAGGGTGTAAACTGGGGCATTCCCCTCGCGGACGACATGCATTGCGTGTCCATGTACGCGGACGATCTCCTCATATACGTCCGGGACATCGAAACGGACCTGGCCCCCATAGGAGCGACACTGGTGGATTTTGCAGACGCCTCGGGCCTACAGGTGAACTGGGACAAGTCCACAGTTTACCCCCTACACCCGAGCCTACCCTCCCGGGAGGTCGAGCTCGGTCCACATACACTCTCATGGTCCGCGGAGGCTCCCCGATACCTCGGTGTCCGCTTATACCATTCTCCGGCGGCCATGCTTGAGGGTAATCACCGCGCAGTGCTAGCTAGTCTGCGCCCGACTGTCGCCTTCTGGAATAGACTCCCCCTGGCCCCGATAGGACGGATAGCCCTAGCTAAAATGGTGATGCTTCCCCGACTCCTTTACCACTTCACAAACCTACCGGTTATACCACCCAGGTCCTTCTTCCGCGCTGTCGATTCCCTCTTAGGAACCCTCATCTGGGGCGAGGGCCGTCACCGGGTTGCCCTGAAAACCCTCCAACTTCCCACGACGCAGGGTGGACTCCGAGCTCCATCCTTCGAGGCGTATTTCCTCGCGGCACAACTCCAATGGCTGTCTTACTGGACGGCGGACCGCTACCCTCAGGAGACTGTCACTTCGGCCGGCAGAATCGCAACCCCAGAACTCACCCGTCTCCTCCTCCCGGGCACCAAGCCTCGGCGCACATACCCCCTTCAAGTGGCGATGGCGCGCCGGTGCATGATGCGAATCCACCGGCTGTCCCCTAATAGACCTCCGTACTCCCCGCTACTGCCACTGATAGGCGGCCCCAGACAGGACTCTTACTTCACCGCTCCACTGCTCACCGAGTGGTCTCTCTGTGGCATCACGGATTTGGAATCACTCTTCGAGGAAGGCCAGCTAAAATCGCTGGACCGCCTGACCGCTGAATACGGACTCCCCTCAGGCCAATTCCTCAGATATAGACAGCTGCTTGACGGATACCGGCCCCATTTTAATCTCTGCACCGGCGAGCCAGACACGCATCCAGTAATACACACAATCCTACAAATGGGGGTGGGACGCCACTTAATCACCTGGTTATATAAGTCCATCCGGGAACTCTCACATACTCCCCTTACGACTTTGAGAGCCACATGGGAGGAGGACATAGGTCGCGCACTACATGATTCTGAATGGACTAAAGCACTTAAAGGCCCCTAAACGCGTCTCTAGAAACGCCCGCTTCAAGAACATCCAATACTACATCCTACACAGGGCATACCTCACCCCAGCGCGCCTGCAGAAGTTCTATCCCTCCACAACATTCCTTTGCCCCAGATGCTGCTCCCCTACGGCGGACTTTCGGCACATGTTCTGGAGTTGCCCCAACCTTCACCCCTTTTGGCGGGCGGTACATGACACTCTGGCGGACCTCACGGGTCTCACTACACTAGCTACCTGGGAGTCCAGTGCACTAGGCATCTTTCATGTTCCCAAGGGAGACCCAGTGCGCAGACGTTTCGTATCATTAGCACTCCTGTTGGCAAACAGATGTATAACCATGCGCTGGCGCTCCCCGGAGGGTCCCCCTGTAGCGGCATGGATGGGCGCGGTCGGTAAATGGGCGGCGGCGGAAGAGGATGCCCTTAGAGAGGAAGAAGCCAGGGGTGCGCGTAAAATTCCCTTGTCCATGGACTGGGCCATGCTCCTCCACAGCTTCCGACAGTCCACACATGCAGAAGACCAGCCTACTCCTCCCCCCCCCCCCCACCCAAGAGAATCAATAGCCTCTACATGGTACCAACCGTCCTGGGACCGTCTCCCGGCACCCTCTACATCCTGATCAAACTCTCGTATGCCATGCCACCCACCTCGATGCCCGCATCCCCGGGGGTACTCACCCCCTGCTCACCCCTCTTATCCCCCTCCCTCCCCCTCTCATGGTGCGCAGACCAACTAGCTCCGAGGCCCCCCCCCTGATGCCCGTCGCCAGTATCCCCTTGCCTAGACCCTGCTAGCGCCCATATGCTTCCCACCCACGGTTTTTGTCCCCCTCGTTATCAGGTGCCACCACTGTATGGACAGTGCAGACCTTGATCCAACGCTCTCAAGGTGGGATCCTATATACCTGCTATTATCCACCGCCCCATTGGCGATATAGATTCACTGTTTCCCGACCTGCGGACATGTTTGTACGATCTACATTGATCATTCAAGGAAATGTATGTTAGCACCAGTTATATAGATACTAAAAAACGTTGCACGCCTGGCTGTTCGTGGCTGAATGTTGAGGCCATGTCAGCAGATCAATTACACTGTACCTGTATACTTTGATGCAACAATAAAATAAATTTCAGCAAAAAAAAAAAAATATAGAAAAAACACCCTGACCAAAGACATGCTCATTTTAATTGCATCTAGTGCAAGAGGTAACTTTAGCCTACAGCGTATCCGGTTCTGGAGGCTGGAGACAGATATACCTCCAGCAGTGGATCCAATGTTGCACCATCCTGCCCTGTTAAGAGACTCACGCTCACCAGTATTTCAGACTGGACAACAAGGACTATCCCCAGGGGTGAAGAATTAGACAGCAGTGCTACCAAGGGGACTGAAATGAAACAAGGGGAATCATCAGTAAAATCTATGAACTAGCTGATTCAGCTGAATGACTAATGTTATTATAGGCAAACTCAGCCAGTAGTAGTATATCAACACAAGTCTAGTTCTCCTGTGTACAAGAACAACAGAGAGATTGCTAAGTCATCTGGGAAATTGTTTGTGAGTGTCCCTGACTCTGGGGGCAATCAGGAGATGAATAACATAGGGGCTCATTATACTGGCCGGAGGATCGCCACCGCTGGGCCGGTGGCGGCGGTCCTCCTGCCATATCAAATTCGGATTCACCCACTGCCAAATTAGGATGGCGGTGGGATTCACATTGGTTCTGCGGCGGACGGAAAGTCCGTCCGCCATGGTGCTGCAAGGCGGTCCTTTTCCGCCCGCCTTGTGGAACCCGGAACCAGGGCATCATTGCGGTGGTGCCGCGCAGGCACCGCCGTAGTGATTAGGATGAGCCTTTCCGCCTGCCTTCTTGCGGTGGATATCATGCCGCAAAAAGACAGGCGGAGACTGGCTTTGGGGGCCCATTGCGGGCCCCCTCTGTGGGGAGGGCGGTGCACTGGGGGGGTACCCACATAAATACACCCCCTACATTTCCATGAACAAGGTGGCAGGCACCTCATGGTGCCTGCCACCTTGTGCATGGAAATGCACATCGTGGCATTTTCACATTGCGGATGGTGCTGCAGCCAGCAGCACCGTCCGCAATCTGGAAAGGCCAGGATGCGCGTGCCAGAGTGGCGGGTGCATCCTAATTGGGCTGGTGGGACCGCCGCACGTCAGGCAGTCGGTCCCATCACTGTTATGATGGCGGTCGGATTGATTTCCACCCGCCATCATAATGAGCCCCATAATTCAGTTCTCAACAGTCTTTGGCTTTCTCTCCAGAACCCAAGTAGGATTTAGGTTAATAAATTGGACATCATTTTGGCTGGTAATCTTTGTGCACATAAACTGTGTTAGATAAAAGATTGAGCAAGGGGCCTGATAGAAGGAAAAGGCCTTAATCGTATGGTATGAAATGAGCAGTCTTAGAGCAGATATGTATATAGCAGTCTTGTGGTGTATCCGACTTGAAAATGAAGATCTGTTATAAAATGCACTGAGCAGGTAAAGCTTAGATTAGGTGGTATCAGACAAAACAACTCTTAAGCTATCTGAGTCGTAGTTTGGAACAACACAGGTGGAACCACAACAGCACCTTCACTGTTGGAAGTGCTACTCCAGACTATATACACCTAAGGCCCTGTCTCTACTTCTATTCTGGAAAATGTTCTCATGTGAAAGAGAAAAATTCTGAAAGTGGCACTGAACTGCATGTTGAACCTGGGACAAGGAAACCCCCTTTTGCTATTACTTCAGAAAATAAATCAGCAGTTTGAAACTATACAACTATTCACCTAGGGGAATATTTACTGGAATTGTGGCACAGAGCAGCACAGCAAGTTACCTTGCTGCGCTGCCCTACATTACAGGGAAAGGGCAGAAATGCAATGTATGTATCCGATTCAGTCCATTCCTGTCCTTGCCCATGCACTGATCAGGGCCGGACTGGGCACCGAATCCGGCCTGGGCAAACTGCTCGGCCGGGCCCCCTGGGGGTGGAGGGTTGGTGTGGCCGAGCTGTTTGCTCGAGCTGGTTTTGCCGATTTTGTTACAGGGGCCCGATATTGCAGGCCCCCTGTAAGAAAAAAAACGCCCTCCTAGAGTGACAAAGTCGGCCCCCACCCTAGCGGCCCACCGGGGGAAACGCCCGGTGACCGCTACTGCCAGCCCGGCCTTGGCACTGATACCAAATCATGAGCCTAGCCCCAATCAGGCACCATTGCACCATGATGCAAGAGTGCCTGCATACAGGCAGGATTGTTTTTGTGCAAAGAAAAACAGAGCGGCTTTGAAGCAGCCTCTCCGTATTTCACTGAATACGCTGCCCAGAGGCCAACACATGTTCGCTGCTGTCCTGAGGGCAGTGCATACGTTGTAATGGGGTCACTGTCCCTGTTTGCGCCCGGCACACCTGTTTAAGGCAGCCCGCGGTGCAAACAAGAAAAGTGCACTCTATTTGCAAAACGTGCCCCGGCTTACACTTTATGTTAAATTAGATTCACTTATCATAAATAACAAACCTAAACACATGGAGCCCTATCCTGATAAACTCCTCATTGAAGAATTGTCTTTTTCAAACAATGTTTTAATTAATTTAATTCCTGCCATGCATATATGGGGGTCGCCTAACCCCCCATGCCTCAAAATTACATATGCACTCCATTGCTCACTGTTAACCACACACCCACTAATTAATTTGTTTAAAGTTAATTACAGCTTTTTTGTTCAACTAGTTTCCTTTAAACTTGTTTCCTAGCATTCTTGAAGCTTAGTGTAAATATTTTCTATCGCCGATGTTTCATAGTTGTTGAAAGTAAAGCCAATATATAAATGACTATGGGGCATATTACCGAGGAGTGCGTTGGAAAACGCACAACGCACATTCCCGTATCGCCGGCTATCGCCAGATTTCATCGCCTTTTTAGCGCGCAATTATCAATGCGCATCAGGCAGGCGAATAGAAATCTAACGATAGTCGGCGATATGGCACATTAGCGCATGAAAACAAACGTTGTTTTCACGCACTAATGTGGGCCTTGCTAATATGGGGGGTTGGATTCAGCTTTATGATCCACACCCCCATGTTATCAATGCCTAACGCCTGGTCAGAGCAGGCGTTGGGAGACCTGCGATAAATGAGTTTATCGCAGGTCTTTTCCTCCCATTGCCTTCCTTGGTAATAGGGTGTTCCCACCTCCAACCACATTTTTCATGTGGTTGGACGTGGGAACGCCCACTTTGCATGTCATTAGCGATGTTTATCGCCGACATGCAAAGTGGGCTTGGGGCAGGCTTTAAAATGCCCTTGTAAATAGGGCTCTAGCAGTATCGCCGCTTTCGCGGCACAATTCGCAGAGAAAGCGGCGATACTTGCCCTTGGTAATATGCCCCTATGTCTTGCTATAGCTGAGTGCTCTCCACCCAGGCCTTTGTTACTTGAATTAGTTTAATCTAATACTGATGTCAAAAATATATGAAAAGCACATGGTTTTTATATTGTGCCAAAAATTTAATATTTTAACACATTCCATGGTTGTGAGGGAAAAGGTTCTTTCTGGCGCTGATGCACGTTTCATCTGCTGCTGCAGAGTTAACGAAGATAAAGTTTCGACTAAATTAGTTCTTGTTAAACTTTCAGCTCCTAGACCCATGATGGACTGCATGCCGAGTTAGTCTAAATGCACCCTATTTGGCGTTGCAGCATTGAGGAACGCTTCTCTTTAGCTGCATGTGAGGAGCAAGAGCCCTCCATCCTGGGAGGAAAGGCTAGACTGTCTTCTCTAACAGATACCATCATCATGCACTCACAGACCACTCCAAACAAGGCAGTTTCATAATTCACCCTGAGCACAATAGCTTATTGTAACTAGAAGATATGTTCTGTTACCTGCAAGTGCAAAGCTTGAATAGGCGGTGAGTAATCAGACAAGAAGAGAAAGGAGCATTGTATGAAGCTTGGAAACAGGCCTGTCTGTGAGTGGAGGGGCTTTGCTGTGTAGCTCAGAAGGTGTGAGCATTTATGTTTCCCTGGCAAACACCTGGGGCTAGGTAGGAACAGAAAACAGGTTTGCATATTCCATACCAAACTATTGTAGCCAGAATATCAACGACCATAATATTGTGAAGATAGTCTGATAGAACGTGAATATATATGTGATGGGAGCCACTCTGTAGATATAGTTAGGGTTACCCAGGGATAGGAATTCCTCGGATTTTTGTCTCATTATAACTTTGTACCCGTTTGACGAATCTTTGCGAATCATTGGTGAAGGATTGAAAGTTGGCGGCTTTCGGTCAAGGGGGTGGAAAGAAAAAAGGGCGGCCTCCCATGCATTTTACATACACTTTTGTATTTTACATAGCACAAAAACCGTCAGTCAGATTTTGATTAAATATTAAAGGATTTAGTGTGCGGATAATTCTTTTTGTGGTTGCGACTAAAAAGTGTTAGGAATATTTTTAGAGTTATTAGCATTTTAATATTAGTGATACCTGTTAGCACAGAAGTTTCGAGGTACTTTCAAGATAGTATTGCGGTACATAGTGATAAGTTAGTATCTGATTGGTTAATGATTGTCTTTGAAAAAATTGCAGGCAGCCATCTTGTTTTAAGGCCACTGTTCCAGTGTTGAAACTCAGGCCCTTAATTATAGGTAAACTTTAGGTTTCCTACGTTTACCCTACCTACCACCACTTACTTTAAGTGGTAATAGGAAGTGAAATATAATTATAAGTTTGTATATATTTTAAAAAACTATTACAGAGTACTGAGGTACTACCTGGGTTCTACAAGAGTAGTACCGCGGTACATTAACATCGAAAAAATATGTACATGGAAATAGATTTTTTTTAAAACACTGTAAACACAATATTTCACAAGTATAATGTACTACAGTGTCTTTATAATTTTTTACATATTGTTTTATGACCAAAAAAGTCTATGCTTTACCGTGAAATACCTACAAATGACTGTGTCACTTAAAAACATTTACAAAGAAAAAGTACATTTAGTAAAAAACAAGGTACGTAATAGGTACTATGGTGGCACTGCATCAACTGGTTAAATAAATATATAGAAAATTATCAAAACATCCCCAAAACTATTTCCACTTAAAAATAAACGATAATAGTTTGAGAACAACAATAAATACTCCTACTTACTTATGTTTAAGGCCCTAAGCCACATCAATCCCAAAGTCTACTAAAAGGTTTATAGCTGCCTTTTAAATTTGTAAAGGTTGACATTAGCCAATTATGCACTACCTTGTTATCTCTATGTACCACAGTATATTGTTAACTTACTGTGGTATACCATGGCACAATATATCACTAGTGGACACATTTTGGATTCTATTATGGTACTGGAATGTTACAGATTGATATCCATTAAATATATCAGAGCAGGGAAATCAGACTTCATTCAGCAAAAGGCCATCTAAACAGTTAAAGAACGATGATGGATTCAACCCAGATCTGTCACTGGGTGTGAGTGTCTGAAAAGTTTCAGCACTCCGTACATCATCTCCTTGTGTTTGCTTTGTTTGCCCTAAGTTGGCAGGGTATGCCCAGACATGGGTCCCTTGCGCACTTTGCCACTGGATTCAAGCTAGCTTGTCTGAAGAGGGGTATTTCCCCGAAACCGATCCCAGGATGCTTGTTTTCAGTTCCAGGAAGACCTCTCTTGGCAGGTCAGGCTGGACTGTTCCCATGAGGCACAGGGTCAAGACTAATTTGCATATAGCTAAGTCTGAACTGGGGTGGTGAAGTGAGCTAAAAAACGATGATGGATTCAACCCAGATCTGTGACTGGGGGTGAGTGTCTGAAAAGATTCAGCGCTCCGTCCATCATCTCCTTGTGATTACCAAATCTGACTCTACCTGTCACTGCACAAGTGTCTCCATGTTCCCTGGTTCTGCCACATCACCTACTTTTGCCAAAAGGTCCCATCTTTTGAACACTTTCAACTTCTTCCCATCATTTGGGAAATTAGGTGCACTCCTTCCTGATTTTCTTTTTCCAGCCTGTGGTACAGTAGTTTTGATCCAGGCCCTGATTACTTTTGGTTTGGAATGAGGCAGGTTGTTGTCTCCCTGCACCATATAAGTAGTGCACGTCAGTCTCATTGGCCTTTGGCCTCATGGTTTCTAAATGTCACCATAGCCCTTCAATGGTAATATAGGCACCTATTTCACAGTTACCCATTATGTTTTGTCTATCTCTCGCTCGCTTTCTCTCTCTTTATCTATTCTATACATGCTCTATACCACTGATATCTAACATATCCAATATGCAATATAGCACAGCACTGTGTGGCATGCATACAAAACAGCTAATAGAGTCACTCAGCTGTTTTGATCTAAATATGCAAAGAGTGGGAGGAAGTGATGATGTGCATTGTTTGTGAGCTCTGATTGGACGAAGCGCTTGTAAATTTGTGTTCTGATATGTTCTGATAAAACAAAGGTGGTGAGATGATTGTTAAACAGCCTTTGTTCTTTGTTAGCTGTAGTACCTAGTAGCTGCTTAGATGAGCAGGCACACCAAGAGCATTATTCGTTTGAACATCTGGCAACTCCAGGTGAAACACAAAAGTAGGTCTCTCAACTGGAGACCTAAGTGAACACCCTTCACCTGGAGTCAGAGAATTTACCTTGGCATCAAACATTTACAAATGTCAAACCACAGGAGTTCCGGAATGGCGGAGAGATGGACTTCGCTATAAAGATTGCGGGGCATATTTATGAAGGTTTTGCCTCGCTCTTGCACCATGCAAGGTAACAGAAGGGCAATGCAAAACCCAGATGAGATTTACCATGCCATGCATGGAGGAGGCCACCTTGCATGGGCCTGCATGGCTTGGTAAATCTGGAGTAACGCAAGGCAGCTCAAGATGCTGACTTGTATTACTCTGCCCTAGTAAGATGTTCCATGGGTAGAGTGTGGGTGTTATAGAATACACAATTGATTGAGGGTCTAGGGGGAAAATATTTATAGACCAGATAACACTATACCCCCATTCACAATATACCAAAACTTAAACAAATGTCACTGGTCTTTCATCAACATGGGCAAAACAACAGAGAGCTCAGTGATAACCCAAACTGTGTTCACAAAAGAAAAGAGATGAATCCCATCAGCCCAGCCAATGGCAGATCTTCATCATCTGGGATTCGTACAAAGATGGTCCGAGTTAGCGCAACACACCTTGTGATATCGTGTGTTGCCCTAGTCCAACAACCACCAGTGATGGGTCATACCATAGAGTGTGTATTCTGTGGTGTGGGATGGGGGGTATGCAGTGATGAATAGTGAGAGAAATCAAAAGTGCAATATAAAATTGGCTACCATAATATAGAGGATAAGTTTTATTCGGGAAATATCATGGTGTCAAGATTTAAAAACAGAGTGTGGACAGTTTGAAAAAATAACTGTCGTCAAATGGTTGTAATAGGTCTACATGTTTCAGCCTTCGTAGGAAAAGATAACTTACCTGGCTTTCGTCAGGACCGGGACTACACTACTGCAAAAAAAGGTTATCAACGTGAAAAAATCTAATAATAATGAAAGATACGATACATCCTACCATACGTAGAATTCCGATGTGTGGGATGTGTGTTCAGGAAAAGTGGATTCTTTCCTGGAGGAATACACATGTACAAAACAAACCGGTAAATCACAAACACACATATATATTTAGCCACCTGTATAACCACAATTACATTTGTCATTATGATCAAAAAATTTTGATAATAGTTTTTACTCACCCAATATCTCATGGGAGTAAGCCTCACCTCTCTTGGCAACTGCTCAGGGATGGAGGCCCCACTCTAAGGGTGGATAAAAAATAGTAGAGGGCTAGTAAAGTCTCACTCCACCCAGTTTCCACCAGCTTCACAGCTAAAAAACCTTGGCTCCAGTTTAGAACATTAGAAAAGCAGCACTTCTCAGGCCTTTCCATCAGACCCTAACACCTAGGGGTCCATTACAATGTCGGGGGGATCGCCACCGCCATGGTGGCGGTGGCGATCCACCCGACATAAATGCCCGCCCGCCACCCTTTTCCCCCCCGCCACATTACAATGGCGAGGGGGACTGCAACGGAGGGAAACACCGCCCGCCACTTTTCCGCCCGGTCGCCTTCCGGCCGGGGCGGAAAAGGAATAATATGGTGGCGGTGTCTAATAGACACCGCCAGACATATTATGATGTGAGGTGTGCAGTGCCTTTCCGTGACCGTGCGGTGCCTGCCGCTTTGCAAATGACAATGTGAAAGTGCATTTTCAGCATTGTGGCGGGCGGTGCAGGGAGCACCGCCCGCCACAAAGCTGAAAATACAGGATGTGCCCGCCACTGTGGCAGGCACATCCTAATGGCACTCCCGGGACCCCTGCCCTTATGGCGGGCTGTCCCGATTTACGATAGGATGACGGGCGGACAAAGTCCGCCCGTCATCCTAATGGACCCCCTAGTGTCTCATCCTTACAGGATCATTCAGTCAAGACTGATGTTAAACTGCTTAATGTATATAATTTTGTATAAGTGGTTAAGGCCACTGTCACAACTAATAGGTCTTAACAGTAAACTATTGTAAATTAATATAGACTTAATGTAAAATGAATCTGTAACCTCACTCAAAGAATTAAGCTGATGGCCTAATTCACATTCTTGCTAATCAAAACTTCTAGATCTATAAGTTGACTACAAAAACAGCCGTATTTTAAAGTCCTGGGAAAGAGAAAACGGATGGAGAGGTCCCGCATAGAGAGCCGCCTTACCTGTCCGTCGGTACCCCTGACTGATCCTGAGCCGAGCGGGAGGTACCTGACCGGAACAGGAAGGCTGCTCTTATGTGTAGCGTTAACCAATCCAAACCCTGGTACCTTTCATCGCTGCATCGGACATATTTTAGAAGCGTTGCGGACCTGATTGGGACCAAGCTGATCATTTTGAGCATGCACAAACGGCATAAAAATTTGAATGCTCACATCGATTTGGCAACTGGCATGCATGCGCTAGTGGCGGACCAGAGTGGAGCCATTCTGATTGTTTCTGAGCATGCGCGAGCGGCCTCGGTAGTTAGATGCTCGCATCAAACTCAAAACCGGCATGCATGCGTCGGTAGCAGACCGGAGAGGGGCCTCTCTAAGTGTAAATTCGCATGTGTGGAACTTGGCTCTTAAGGCATACCAGAAATAAAACAAGGAACCAGGCAGCTTAATCCAATTTAGACACTCACAGATGTCCGAGTTCAAAGGAGTCTCAATGTTTAATTGACATCCATAGGGATTTAAGCACATAAGGCATACCGTAATAGAGTCTGCGTAAGAATTAATGCGGGCAAATACTCAGCCTGATATTTAATATATTGCACGATCAGAAAAGCTCGACTATACAGTACGTGAGTACAAAATGGACCGGAAAAGGCCTCAATGTGTGTATTTCTCACATTTCACTAAATCACCCAACTAGGTACAATTTATCTCATATATAACACATTTTCGTCCTGATTAACGGCCCTAGTAAGCCCTTTTATCAGCGATACACTATGCCCTATGATTATGTATACAGGAACACAGTGTGTGCATATACCCGTTATATCTAGGTGTGGAGACCTACCCCACCCTATTGGGCAGCATTTCATAGAGCCCTCACTTGCCAGAGGTCAGTATCGGTAACATTTTTAAAAGGTACTCCAGTATATTTCTTAATTGTCAAGTAAAACGTTAGCCCTATTGTTATATGTGCTGATACGCAGTTCATACATATACAGGTTGTATCTTGGTGTATGGACCTGCCCCACCCTCTCAGACAGCATATCGTGTAGCCCTCAACTGTCAAGAGTCATTAACGCAACAACTGTTAAAGATACTCGAGTTTCCTCTCATTTGTCACTCAAAACAGATTACCATCACTGATGGGGAGATCATATTGTAATATTGTAACCCATGGGATTTCGTCGTTCAAACGTTCTGTGTCACATTTAAGTTTGAAGATCCATTTCTGTTCTTTCAGAAAGAGGTAACGTGTGACATCAGTCACATGTTGAGGAACAAAAGGTTGTTCTAGAACTACCCAGCTCATCTCTTCTGCTTTATGCCTCATGTTTAGAAAGTAATTGGTCAGGCGAGTGGCTGGTTTGTTGCACCTAATTGTGCTCTTGTGCTCCTTTATTCTTAGTTTTACTTTTCTTGTAGTCATACCTATGTATCGCAGGGAGCACGGGCAGGTAATTAGGTAAATAACCTTCTCGCTGTTATAGTTTGTGTGTGTTTTTAAGGACCCAAGGTCTACTTATCCCTATGTCCACTGTAAGGGTTTTCTGCGTCTGAGGACATGCTGTGCAAGAGCCACACGGATAGTGGCTCTGGACTGCTGGAAGGTTCCACAGGGTATTTGTGGGTTCTTTTTCTTGCTGTCTCGGTCTAGTGTGGACCAGACTATCCCGTAGACTGGACCCTCTTTTAAAAGAAAATAGAGGGGTCGGGATGCTAGATCCTGCCACATTCAAAATCCTCCAGTTTTTACGGACAGATTTCTGTACTTGATTGGATAAAGTACTAAAAGTCGTAACAAAGGTTAACCTGTCCAAAGGTGGTTTCTCAAATGGTGGACCCAAAAGGGCCTCACGATCGTTATTGGACGCTCACTTTTGGGCTCTCCGAATCATTCGTTTAGGATATTCACGTTGCCTGAATTTGGTGGAGAGGTCCCTTGCATATAAGTCAAAGTCCTGTCTGTCAGAACAATTTCTACGAATCCGTAAAAACTGTCCAACAGGCAGATTCTCGCACAGGGATTTTGGGTGGTGACTACTAAAAGTTAGTAGCAATTTTCTGGCCATAGGTTTCCGGTAGAGTCTACTACCTAGTCTGCCATCAATTGGGAATATTGAAATGTCCCAAAAGGGGAGCTCCTCTTTGCTGAAATCAACCGTAAATTTCAAAAATGGATTCTTGCTGTTGAGCCAAATTTGGAAATCCCATATAGTCTGTTTTTCCCCGCGCCAGATGACACAAAAATGTCATCAATATAACGCTTCCACAGCAACACCTTCCTTAAAAAGATGGACATATAAATTAGCCAGGCTTGTCGCAAATACACTGCCCATCGAGGTCCACGATGTTTGCAAAAAAATTGTTTCCTCAAATTTGAAGAAATTCTCGGTCATTGCTAACCGTGCACACTCCATTATGAAGCTCACCCATGTAATTTGGCGCATTCCCAGATTTTCCTACACTGCTAAACCTGGAAATGTGTCAAAAACCCACACCTTCCCAGAGAAGGCACAACAAGGAGAAATATATTTATTTCTCCTCGGCGTTTCCTCTTTCTAAGTGTGCCAGCTTTCTGCAGAACACTTAGAAAGAGGAAAATGCCTCGTAGGTGCCCCTTCCTGCACAAGCACAATCCTGCCTGGAACACAGGGATGTATGACGGTACCACGCGTACTTTTACAACGCGTACCGTTACAACGCTACTTTTACCACGCAAGTCGTTACAACGACTTGCGTGGAGGGGCGCTGGATAGTAAATTTTTTAATTTACTATTCCAACTCCAGTCCCCGTGGACTCTAGGGAAAGGAGTTGGATAGTAAATTAAACTATTTACTATCCTGTAGCGCCCCCCAGCGCAAGTCGTTGTAACGACTTGCGTGGTAAAAGTAGCGTGGTAACGGTACCGCGTTGTAAAAAATGCGTGGTTACCGTTGTATACCAGAACACAGGCACCCTTGCACCATGCAAGGATGCCTGAATCGGTTCTGGGCAGCTGTTGGTGCGCCAGCGCATGCAGAGAGTAGAAATGTGCCATATCTTGATAGATATGGCTCGTTCCTTTCTTCTCCCATTCATGCAGCCCAGCAAGGTGTCTTGAAATATTGGTAAATATGGGCCTGAATGTTCTGTAGGAAGATATACAGGCTTATTTACAACGATTTGACTGCTGCATGTCAATTTGCTGTGCTGCCCTGCGTCAAATGCAAAGAGCAGGAATGCACCTTATCTGTGATATACGGTGTATTCCTGTCCTCTTACACTGCACTGGTGCACAAATGGCTGTCTAGTGTCAACGCAGACACCCTTGCACCATGGTGCAAGGGTGCCTGCTTTGAAATCAGGTTGTTTTTGGGCAGAAAGAGACACCTTCCTTCACAAGAACAACCCTTACCACCACCCCTGTGGAGACGCAGGTTTTTGACGCATCCCCAGATTTACAGCATGCTGTAAATATGAGAATGTTCCAAATGCCGTGGGTGTTAGGTGGGAACACCCGCCGTCACACCCATGGCATGCCTTCTTATCGCAGTGGGAGGCAATGCAGCGACTTGTGCACGCATGGTGGCTTTACGTGGCTTGATAGATATGGCTCTGCAGGTTGCGCCGCCGCAGAATCATTAAAAGTGATGCTCCTGCGATGCACAGGGCTTGTAAATTAGCCCATAGTGCACCTTCACATGAGGTGATCAACAGACCTGGGCAAAATTAAAAGCCACGTTAAAATAGTTGAGGTATGGATGAAGATATTTTTGAAAAACCCAGGTAGAATTGTGACGAGCAGCCATTATTCCTAACTCAGGATTACAATATATTGGTGGATTTATGTTAACTATAGTCAGTCAGATGACTGCTGCTTACCTCTGCATTTAGAAAGCTCAAGATACTGATTCAGCTTATGAAGGAAACCCATGAGAAATTGTCTTGTTGTCATGATCCTTCAGGCGGCAAGCCGAATGCTGGCTCCTTTCATGAGAACATTCTATTTCTTATATTGCCTATTCTAAGTACCCCATTAACCATCTGCAAACCTCCATACTTTGTTGGCAGTAATTGTTAGATTGTCATGAGTTTCTGAGACCTGTATTTTTGCCTCAACCTTTCCTGTGCTTCTTGGAAACAACTACAAATTATACTGCACTTCACACGGGGATATCATTTTGTGCGAAACAAAGTGCATATTTTCAGAAAGGTTCTGTGTATACGATCAAAAAGACCTGGAAGCACTATACTGCATTTTAAAACCCATCGAGGAAAAGTGTTCCTTCTCTGTGTGATTGCTTGTCTTTGAACAGCGTACTGCCACATAGATGACATTTGATGCCTAAATTCATTGTATCCAATAAACCCATGGAAAATTAATGAATTTAGTTTTTTAACACTCAACCTACTTGAAAATTGAAATGTAGGGATAATATTTATTATTGTCATTCTGAAATTATTTAGGTGAGAGCTTGCTTCTAAAAAATATTTGTACCCGAAGATAGGAAATGTACTTTACCCGTCTAAACAGAAAGGGGCTTATATACAAGCCCTTTGCGCCACCCGTACATCACTTTTCCTATATTAAAAATGACACAAAAGTGGCGCAAGAGGCTTATAAATAAGCCCCAAAGCCTTGTCTGGGTTTGAATTGAATCCATTTGGGATACTGCCTGTTAGGGAAAGACCTGAGTGGGATGTCAGGATGGGTTATTACCAAGCAAATTAGTCCTACCATTGGGACCACTGCTCTCCCAGACAACAGAAATAATAATCCTGAGAGTGTTTCTGATTCTGAAGGCCTGTCAGTGAAACCATCGATGTTGAGGACAAAATATTGTTTAAAAATATCAAGAGACAGAAATATTGGTAATTAAATATCATGACACATACATATCATGATGCACAAATATCATTGACAAAAATATAGTTTTTGAGGTAAGTAATATCATTGTAAATAATATCCATGTTTTTGATATCGTTTTCACTAATATGGAGGCTGATAATAATGTCGGGGGGACCACAACCGACTGACCATCGATGCGGTCTGCCCGACATCTGCCCCTGCGGTCCGCCTGCCACATTAAGATGCGGCGGGTGGAAGCATCGGGTAGGGGGACGGAAATGCTCATGACCCCTTAATGATGGTGGAGCAAGCCTCAGCTCCACCGTCGGGATTATGATGTCATTTTCCAACAGCCTTTCCGACTTGGAAAAGTTGTGGGAAAATGACTTTGGTGGACCCTAGCAGGGCCCCCTTTCCCCTAGCCCTCATCTATGAGGCCTGGAAGGCACCTATGGTCCCATCCTAAATATCCCTGCACAGTGTCCTGCCACACGGTGCAGGGATTTTTACAAACATCCATCTTACAATGACAGCTTGTGCTGCTGGCCTTTTCCGCCCTCCCCACATGCTGCTGTTGTTTCCTATGGGTGGTTGCATCCTAATTCTGTGATCAGAACCGCCGACCTATGGTCGGACGGTTCCTTTCCGCAACGGTGTCGGTTGGATGCAAGTCTGCCCGACATTGTAATGAAGCCCTAGTGTTAAAAATACTGCTTTGTAATTATTTGAATGTATTTTAGCTTACACATTAATTTCATGTGGTACTATTGAATGAATACATGTTTTTAATTGTTTTTCAAATATAGCTTGTCATTATAAGTGATTTAGGGCACAATTACAAGTCTGACGGTCCGAGGACCGCCAGACTTGTGGGGGTGTGGCTGTGGCAGTCCAGCCACCACTGCACCAGCGGTCCTACCACCCCATTACGACTTTGGCGGTTGGACCGCCATTGCACCGCAACCGCCAGGGATCAGAAATCCCTGGCAGTGGTGCGGCAGTCTGAGGGTCAAAATATGCTTGGTGGTAACCTGAGGCCCCGCCAAGCACATTATGACTTTCCCCACCACCGGTGGTGTCAAGGAGGTTCTTCCTCCACAAAACTGCTGGAAGTGAGGAAGAAAGCTGGCCCAACAGGGCATCCTCTTGCCCTTGTACACAGGGGTGCATGCAGGGGGGCACATGTTGTGCCGCCCTGTAGTTTTGTACCCCAAGTTCCTGCACCGGAAGGAATGCCCAATATGGTGTATTCTTTCCCATGCAGGAACGTGGACTGGCGGTCCCGTGGCAGTGCTGTTTAAGGCTCACAATGAGCCTTGAAACAGCACTGCCATGGGACTGCCATGCCGCCCTCCTGCCAGACCATGCAATTACTTGTAATCTAGTGGGCGGGTGGTGGCAGCTCTTGGAAGTGTGGGAGCGTAGCAGTGGGGTGCGACCCGCTCCCACACCACCAAATGTCGTAATCAGGCCCTTAGACTCTTTCATTAATTTTTAGTAATACTTTACAGTGTGGTAGTGGATTGATAGGTTTATAGGGGGATCGAATGGGAACTTAATTAGGTAATGCATAGTTAAGAATTATTTAATAAGTATTATTTGATTTTGATTGCTATTTGTAATGTAATTTATGTAACACTGATTTACTTTCATTATATCTTATTTGTAGGTCATTAGCTTTGCAGGGGTGTAGGATATAAAGTTTATTAAGTAATAGTTTATTAAAAATGAATTATTGTTGAATAATTACTTAATTGTTTTTAATTATATAATTTATAGTTTACTTATTTATTTTACTTAGATTTTATTTGTGGGCTACTAGGTGTTTAGGGGCGTACGATGGGAAGTTAATTAAGTAATGATTATTTACCAATTGATTATCATTTCCTAATTAATTATTTAATTCATTTTTAATTAGGTCAAATATGGCTACTATTTTTTTTACTTATAATTTAGATGTGGGATGCTAAGTTTGTAGCGGCATTGGGTGGAGAATTAATTAAGTAATAATTAATTGCTATTCATTATTTAATGTAAATTAATTATTTAATTGAATTTTAAATATGTAAATTGGAAAATACTTGTTTCATTTTATTTTATTTTAGTTGCCGGGATGCTAGGTGTGTATGGGTCTATGGTGGGAAGTTAATTATGTAATAATTAATAAATAATAAATTATTTATTGTTAATTAACTATTTTTTTTTTTTATATATGTACGTTATGGAATAGCTATGTTTTGGTTATATTTCAGCTATGGCCTGCCAGATTTGTAGGGGTACAGCGTGGGAAGTTAATTCATTTATAATTGAATAACAATTTTTTATTAATTGATAATTACTTTTTTGTTGAATAGTATTTATGTAAATTGATTTTTTTTGTTTTCCTGCCAGTTGAAAAATAAAGAACTCGAGAGAGTTATCTGCAAGAGAGTGTGTCTTTGTGCTTTAGGCCAACTTGGGAACGTAAGTATATATAATGTTAATTGATATTTTTTATTTAGAGTTTAATATTTTTTCTACATTTATTCGGTTACTCATATATATAGTGTGTTTTAAGGGAAGTATTTTCCATACTTTTACTTAGACTGCATCAGGAATAGTAATCTCTTTGCAGTTCAACTGTTCCACTGATTGGAATAGGAGTAATAAATCTAACTCCTCCGAAGTCCAGCACTTTCCCTATTATTCTGGTGACTCGAGGAAGAAAAGTAAATATAACACATCTGAACTCCTACACTTTCCCTGCTGTTGCATATGCTAGAGTGGAAATAGTATATTTAACATTCTTAGACTCCAATAACTTTCATTATATTAGTTAGATAGATTTTATCGCATGAACTATTTTATTTTTACATATATTATATTATTATTTTTTATTTTAAAATGCATTTTGATGTTGGTAGTATTTTTTGTAATTGTGTTTTTGGGATTTCTCAATTTTAAATATTTTAATTATTGTCTACATTAATTAATATATTTGTTCTTATCTAATTGTGTATATTTTCTATGGTTTTATCAAGTATGTATGTTTTATATATCTATATCTACATCTAAATATATATACAGATTGTTCAGGATGTGGCAACAGTAAGAGTTAACAATTGCCAGTGCTGATGTAACACCACCCAAAGCTACTTTGCAGGGTAGTAGATATTTCCCAGTCTGGCGTTTATACCACTTATGAAGGAGTGCGCACATTTCGGTTTCATTGGATAAATGATGGGAGTGTTCCATTGCTGTAGTCTAGAGCACCCAGAGGATAAAGAGCATGGAACACTTTTCTCAGTATGTTATTAAATTTGTCATTTTGGAATTAAGAACAATTATAATGTCATTGCATTGAGGATTTAGGAATGTTCATAACAAGGGGCCTCATTACGATGCCGGTTGGACGGACCATCTGACCACCAACTTCGCGAGCGCTTTCCGACCTTTGAGGCCGGGAAGTTTCTCCCGCAGTATTATGATGGAATCGATGCTACTGCAGTGGCCGCAGCTACAGCAGAGCACATATCCCTGATTATGTTGCTGCAAATGTGTACAAAACTTACAGAAAACATGTGATATGTATACACATGCATGACATGTGTGGGTATATGCATTCTGAACCCCGTACCCCATTGCTGGAGTGTGGCAGAATGTGCACAGTCCAGTCAATGGGGATACATACTGCAGAAGGACTTACCTGAATTCCGGCACCCACAGGATCATTTCAATCGGGGTTCAGCTTCAGCGGTGTAGGGGGGACCTAGAGTAAAGGATCCATGGCAGAGACTGCTGGAGAGAAGTGGATTGGGGTGAGTATGCACCCCAAATCCTTCATTTCTGATGACTCGAGGCAGCTGGTCGGAAACCCACATCATAATCCGGACAGTGGTCGGAGATCCATGTACAACTCTATGGATGCAGTTTTTCTCCAACTGCCATCTCGGAGAGAAAAGCAATTAGATTAGGCCATGGTTCAGCTTTCGGTCTAAGTACACAATGCATACATCGTAATCCGGCAGTCAGACCGACCGCTTCCAAAGAAACCTTCAACGGTCTGACTGCCTCAGACAGGACAGCAGATGCCCGTCTAGCCCGCATCGTAATCAGCCCCAATGTCACATAAGGTTTCCGTTTAGTGACATGGATCTTTGTAGGTAACAATGGCAATGGTGAGAGGTAATATGGCTGACATGTATAATAGTATGATCACAGGGAGGTAGGTCAATAATGGGGGAGGGGGAACAGTATTTTAGATATACACATAAATTCTAATGGAATGTCATGTGTATGGGTGGAGGTTTGGGGAAATGATCATAATGGGTGAAAAGGAGTATCAGTGATTAATTAAGTTAAAGGAGTGTTTAACGCCTGTATGTGTTTGCCGTGTTCAGCACCAGCACTTCTTTTTATGTACTGCCACTTATTTAGAAATGTACACCACATGGCTGCACACTCAGCCTACTATTGAGCAGCGCACATTAGTGAAGGATTCAACTATTCAATATATTACAAACAAGGAGATAAGTCGAGCACTTTCAAGTCATCCCTACAACTTCAAATTACCTGGAATAGTCGAAAATGCCACACTTGTTTTAGTATGATGATTAGTAGGTAACACTGGCACTGGCATTCCACAGCAGTGGCAGGGACTGGGTGTTTAGCCTACTGTAGAAGAATATCTTGTACCCTGACAGATTTGACAAATTAAACACTGAAGTCACGAAGTAAGGTGAGAGTGGTGTTAGGTGAAAATGGGAATGAAGACTTGGGGAAGATTTCATAAATTATCCAATAGCATGTGGTGGGTGAAAACGATTATAATGGGGGGTGGAGGAAATGGGTGATAATTGTGGTGGATTCATTTTGAAAGATTGTGAGAGGAGATCCAAAGCTAGGTGACACATCAATGTGAAAGATTAGCAGAATAGGAGGCCCACTCCTTTGTGTATGCATTCCTGCTTGGTAGGTAGGAGAAAATGCAACAGCTGGTTTTTAGGGTCAAGCCATGCTTCAAGTATGGCTGTGGAGCTGTGAGGTGTGGTGGGGTGGTAAGATGCAAGTATTGTTTGTTATACAGTGAGCATTTCACAGGGAGAATTAGAAGATGAAAAACTCTTGTCTGCAATTCTTATAGTCAAGTGTCTGGTAAATGTTCAATCAACAGATTTTTAATGGCAGGGCGGATATGCATGGGCGACAGGAAGGTAGTAGGGGACAGTGGATGAGTAAATTGTGAGAGACCTTTTGGTATAGGGCAGTTGGTAGAGTAAATGCTCAAGAAGCCCATTATTGTAAGAAATAGTCATGTGTTAATGTAGCCTGCCAGTTCAATGATGGAGGACAGTGAGTTGCGAGGTTAGGTGTTAAGGGTTTTGGTTTGAGGTCTGCTAGCAGGAACACATAGGGGAGGGGGTTTGGTATGCTTGCAGTGTACAAATAAAGTGAGATTGCAATATAGTTTCATTAGACATAGGGTGATATGACTACAAATCCCTCATATATGGAGGGGTCATTCAAAAATAGTTGATTATGTTTGTATGTAAGAGCATTTATGTTTTTATATAGCACAAACCTAACAGGCAGCAGAGCGCTGCATACATGGTCAAAAGTCTCCTAAATGTGCGTGAGATAATGATACAAAGATGATACTTGTTGGTGTAAGAGTGAGTTCCACTTGATTGGTTTGCGAATACAATATAATCACATAACGAAATAAATACAAGGGCACCAATCAATCATGCAAGGTATTTCAGGTTTGAGTGCATCAAAACACACAGTTAGGGCCCGATTATGACTTTTGGCAGTGCGAGGGCAGGTGGCTCACCACCACCGCGGCCCGCCAAGAATGACTGTTGCCCGTCCGCCAGATTAGAAGTTTGTTGTAGTCAGCAGGCAGTGTGGCGGTCCCATGGCTGTGCTGTTTAAGAGGCTCATTGTGAGCCTGGAAGAGCACTGCTGTGGGACCACCACTGCACGTTCCTTCACAGGAAGAAATGCACCATGTCATGCATTTCTTCCTGTGCAGTAACTGGTGGTGCAAAAATACAGGGGGCACAATATGTGCCCCGCTGCATACACCCCCATGCACAGAGGGAAGAGAGGGACCTGTAGGGCCCCCTTTTTCTCCTCACCACCTGCCTTTTCATGTAGGAATGCCCTCCATGACAGCGGTAGCAGTGCGTAAAGTCATAATATGCTTGGCGGTGCCTCAGGGCACCACCAAGTAAATTGTGGTTCTCAGACCGCCACAGGACCACCAGAGAACGGCAGTTCCCTGGCAGCTGTGTCAGTGCACTGACAGTTTGGCTGTCAAAGTCCTAATAGGGAGGTCAGACCGCCAGAGCGGCGGTGGCTGGATCGTGACCGCTTCTCCCTTGCGAGTCTGGGGTTCCTTGGACTGCCAGACTCGTAATTAGGGCCTTAGTGTGTAGACTACCAGTTATTCAAAGGAGGCCAGCAATACATACACAGTATCACTTGTGATACCGGGGTAGAAATAACTAAGATGTGGTGAGGCTACCATACAGTTACTCTTCACATAGGGCAATCAGTCACTTTAAAGGGAGGGGAGTTATAAAACAATTACAATATACTTCGGGATGCAAGAAGCCTATACTCAAGATAGACAAGAGGTGCAGTTTTGTCCCACAGCCATTCAGTAATGTTGAGGGGGGACAGTTAACTTATAAGAGAAATATCATGATGACAAGAATATCATATTACAGAATATTGCAGTTTTTAAGTGTTTAATATTGTTTTTTAAAATATAGTTGTATGTAATAATATTTTTTTATTATTTTGTAATGTTTTCTGATTTTGTGTGTTATATTATTGTTAGTTGTCTGTAATTTACTTTTTGTATTTGTTTTATTGTTTTGGTAATATTTTCAATGTGTTCTCAAGTTTATTTAATTTTGTGTGAATTATTGGTAAGTGGTTGGGTTTGTGGGAGAGCAGGGGAGGAAAACCTTTTAATATAGATTTTAATTCTTTTTTTACATTGTTTTAATTTTTTTCCATTGTAATTGGTTAATTAGATTATTATTTACATTATTTAATTGTTACGTTATTTCAGTATTTTTTAGAAGTATTTATTTTTGTATTTTAATTGGGCAAACAAATTATTAATAATGCAAATTATTTAATTGTTTCCATTAATTGATTCACTTTTGTGAATGTTAAGTTTTTGTTTTCATAACAATGTTGTAGTTTTTTATTTGTGTTGATGCATTTCATTGTTTTCAGCATTATTTCAGATTTGTTTTCTGAGTTTTTGTGATTCTATGGGAGTTAGGTGGGAAATGTTGTTGCCATAAATTATTTTATTGTTTTTAATTGGTAAATAATGTTTAAATTGGTTCTTCTTTCTTTAATAAGTAAAGGACTAATGTATTTGTTGAAATGAATTTTAGGAGTAGTAAGTTGTATATAGAAATTCGTTATTTTTTATTTTGTTAAAATATGTATTATTTTATTGATGTTGTGATGATATTATATTTGTATGGTGGTACTATTAAACATATTTTATATTAATTATTATTTATTTTTTCCAACACATTCCCTACTGCTGCTTAGGCTTGAATATGAGTAGTAAATCCGTCTTTTACGAAGTCCAACACTTTCCCTTACGATTGTTTAGGTTGGCTGGGGCTGTAGTTTAGGCTGGAGTGGAGTGACACCATAGTATATCTGCCCTCCTTACCAAATTCCCATATTTTCCTCACTGTTTCTAAGATTGGGAAAAGGACGTCGGAACCCATCAATGTTCTTGGGTTGGTGTGGGAATGGTAAATCAGACATCTCATTATCCAATGCTTTCCTTATTGTTTCTTAGGTTGGAGTGAGAATAATAAATCTAACCCATTTCCAAAGTACAGAGTTTCCCTAATTTTGCTTAGCTTGGCATGAGAATATTACATTTCATCAGTTCAAAGTGCAACACTTTGCCTCATGCTGCTTGGATTGGAATGAGTTTTATTCCTCCATATTTTAATATCCCTTTGAAATTTATTTTGTTGAAGATGGATTGTCAGTTTCTTTTTTTTATGTTTTTGTTTTAACATTTATTTTAATGGAGTTTCATTGTTTGTTTGATAAAGATAAGTTTTGTTGTTTTGTTATTTTTGTTTTTAATATATATTTTTGGGATTCTTTTACAGTCTATTTTTATCATATTTTTTTATTTATTTTTGAACAGTTTTTACTAATATGAAATTTACTATTATGTTTTTGAAATCAAAATTTACTTGTTTAATATTTATAGTGTATATTATACGTTTATATTAAATGTCTTAATATTAAATTTGCATATTTATAAATATACTTATATATATATATATATATACATATATATATATATATATATATATATATATATATATATATATATATATATATATAGATATGTTGTTCTTTGATGTGATGTCTAGCTATTATTAGAATTTGTAATATTGTTGGTAGAAAAATTATTCATTTATGTATATATGTTTATTATAGTTATTTGTTATATTTATTTTTATGCATAATATATATTTTTTAAATATATATGTAATCTTAAAATTTAGTACCACAACATTTTGTAGTCAGTAGTTTTTGTAGTTTACATTGTTCACATGTAAGCTCGATATTTAAGACCACAATATTTTGTCTGCAATATTTTCGTATTGAGATATTTTTTAATTAATATTATGTCATAGAAGCATTCGTTTTCTTCTCTTGATAGTTTAGTATACAGCAGTTTATGAAACATACCAGTGGAACCAAAGTCGGACAGGGGTAGCCTTAAATATGGATGACATGGTCAAACAGTACAATGGCATAACAGTGGGGATGTTACATAGGGGAAGGGATAACAGTAATAGAAATAGTGTGCATTTTATGAAAAGATAAATGGTAAATAATGCACAAAAAGTGAGTTTGTCTTATCACAAAGCAATACTTGTTCAATAAGTGATATCTAAGAAAATAAATTTGGAACATTTGGACAGCCACTAATTGGTTAGTGACTCAAAAGTGTTAAGCAGAAGTTGTGATGTAAATGTGTGAAAGGTTACAGCCATGGGGGTCTTATTCATTACATCAGAATAAAGATATATATGTGTGTTTGTGTGTGTGTGTGTATGTGTATATATATATATATATATATATATATATATATATATATATATATATATATATATATATATATATATAATATATATGTATCTGTATCTATATATATATATGTGTAGACATATGTGACAGACAACAAAAAATCAAATGCATATTCAGTTACAAACTATATATGCAGTATATGTGTTGGAGTGCGAATGTAATTTAAAATATGTAGGAAGCACCAAGCTACAAGTCCACAAAAGAATACTTTAACACTTCAGGACGCTTACGAACCTGAGCCACACTTATCCTGTTGCACGTCATTTTGCTGAGCACCACAACAGTAGTTTGAATAAAATTAAGTACTTTGTCATAGATTCAAACCCTGCCACAGCACGTGGAGGGAGTTGCGGTGGGGCAGGCAGGCGGGGCGGGGGAGTGGCAGGGTGGGGGGTGATAAACACCGGATTATGGATGATTACAGTTAAGCAAACAATTAAATTAATAAAACGAATTTCGTTCCGTGCCCTGCATCGCAAAATGCAATGCAGGGCGCGCTACAAAATTCGTTTTATTAATATAATTGTTTACTTACCTGTAATCATCCATATTCCGGTGTTTATCACCACCACCATGCCCCTCCCCGCTCCGCCTGCCTGCCCCACCGCAACTTCCTCCACGGGCCGCGGCTGTTCAATCCTTACATTAGCAAGGTGTGGTAATCGTGAATGGATGCAGAGGCAGTTGGAAACCAAATAGATCTTGAACCTCGATTCTAAATCACCCAATGGGCTAAATCAAGAATATGATCTCCATACATTCCTATAGGTGCTCTGATATTAGATACTGACATCATATTGGTCATTGGTTGAATTAGTTTCTCCAACCCATATGCTCCGCGCCCTAATCCATATGCATTTTTTATATTTTTTAACGTTTATGCACATGATGTGGGCTTATTAATTATTTGCACTTACACATTTTTAAATGAGGGTTGTGATAGAAACCCATACAAATTTTTTTAGATGAAGTTTAGAAAATGATATTTGACTATTTCTTTAATTCAAAGTGGTCTAATAGCTAAGTATGGGCGTAAAATCTGTTTCGCGGGCGAATTTGCGGATTTTTGGCAATTTCGCGGTCCGCGAATCGCGCAAATTTGCCCAAAAATCCGCAAATTCGCAAGCTGCGAATTATTTTGCTTGGTCGCGCTTGAAAAATACAATATCACGCGCGCGGCGTTGACTTACCTTGATTCTGAGTCCGCCGAGTTGTTTTTCTCCCGGTTTGCGTGTGCTGTGCCATTTTGGATCTTGCTGCGTGATCACGCGTGAGTTTTTCGACCGCAATTACGTCATCGCGGTTTGCCATCTTGCACAGCGAGAGCTTGACAACGCGAGTACGTCAAAAGGGCCCGCGATCACGCATCACGGGAGTAAACAGTGCCGAACACTTAGATGCGGCGCGCAGCTGACATCCGGCGGGAGATCTGAACAGCTCGCTTTCCCGAAATTGCAAAAATTGCAATTCTGCACAAGAAATCCACCGCAGGCAGCATAAACCTTCTGAAAATCATGATTTTGATCAGAATAACTCCTTAGATTGAGATTTGGCTGCACTTTGTTGTGGAAGGAGTCCATTTTTGGGGGGGGGTGGGAGGAAGGAAGTGCCCCAGTGTCTCCAACTTCCTGTTCCTGTCCAGCAGGCTCCTCCCAGTGCTTTGTCCATCTCCTGGTCACTTTTCATTTGGATCTGGAGCTGGAAGGATTACTTTTTGTGTCTGCTGCTGGATATTTGTATTTGAGGACTTTTTGGACTTCACTTTTGGTTTTGAGATTTTACAAGTAAGTTGGTGTTGTTTGTTTGGGGCATGGCAGTTGCTGCAACTGCAATTGTAAAACTTTTTCACAACTTTAAAAAATATATATTATGGATAGCCACAGTATCCAGTAGGCCCAGGGTTAGTCATGGTGCATGATACAACTGTTTCTGTGAGTTTTGTTGAACTTAAATCTCATTTATTTCATTGAATTTTAGCTCGCTATATGTGGATTTTTTTATTTTATTTTGGGTTGCCTGTAAAGTCACACTAGCCAGTAGGCCCAAGGGTAGTGAATGGTGCATGGACCAAGTCTTTCAGTGGGGTGTCTTGAATTCAAACATCATTGAGGGCATGGATGGCATTGGATTGTTGTGATTTGTGTGTGTTTTTTGACTTTTTGGGGGTGGTGTTGGGGCCTGGCCATGTGTGTGGGGGCCATTTTGAGGCCTGGTCCAGGCAGGGCCTGGCCATGTAGCTGGGGGTCAAGGGCCCATTTTGAAGGCAGGCAGTGTGCTCAGGCCTGCACCCAGTTTGCCTTGCTTTCTTGCATTAGGCCCAGGGGTACTCAGTGGTGCATGGACCAAGTCTTTCTGTGGGGTGTCTTGAATTTAAACATCATTGAGCCCATGGATGGCATTTGATTGTGGTGATTTGTGTGTGTTTTTCGACTTTTTGGGGTGGTGTTAGGGCCTGGCCATGTGTGTGGGGGCCATTTTGAGGCCTGGTCCAGGCAGGGCCTGGCCATGTGGTGGGGGTCAAGGGGCCATTTTGAAGCAAGGCAGTGTGCTCAGGCCTGCACCCAGGTTGCCTTGCTTTCATCCATTAGGCCCAGGGGTACTCAGTGGTGCATGGACCAAGTCTTTCTGTGGGGTGTCTTGAATTTAAACATAATTGAGGGCATGGATGGCATTGGATTGTGGTGATTTGTGTGTGTTTTTCGACTTTTTGGGGTGGTGTTGGGGCCTGGCCATGTGTGCGGGGGCCATTTTGAGGCCTGGTCCAGGCAGGGCCTGGCCAAGTGGTGGGGGTCAAGGGGCCATTTTGAAGCCAGGCAGTGTGCTCAGGGCTGCACCCAGGTTGCCTTGCTTTCACCCATTAGACCCAGGGGTACTCAGTGGTGCATGGACCAAGTCTTTCTGTGGGGTGTCTTGAATTTAAACATCATTGAGGGCATGGATGGCATTGGATTGTGGTGATTTGTGTTTGTTTTTCGACTTTTTGGGGTGGTGTTGGGGCCTGGCCATGTGTGTGGGGGCCATTTTGAGGCCTGGTCCAGGCAGGTCCTGGCCATGTGGTGGGGGTCAAGGGCCCATTTTGAAGCCAGGCAGTGTGCTCAGGCCTGCACCAAGGTTGCCTTGCTTTCATCCATTAGGCCCAGGTGTACTCAGTGGTGCATGGACCAAGTCTTTCTGTGGGGTGCCTTGAATTTAAACATCATTGAGGGCATGGATGGCATTGGATTGTGGTGATTTGTGTGGATTTTCTGACTTTTTGGGGTGTTTAACTGATGTTCCTTGGCTTCCATTGTTTTTAGGTGCACAAGAGAACCACCAGTGCCAGGAAGAAGTCCTGCAGCGGTGTATGCAGCACAACGTGACGTGACGTCACGTGTGGCCACAGAGAAGACAACTCTGCAACTTGTGCAACTGTGGCCTGCTGTTCTGACATCTGCAGAAGATGGCCCTAAAGAAAGGTGGCCGTAGCGCCTCAGCGCAAAAAGTTGCCAGTGCCACTGCCCGTAAGAAGGAGCAGAAGAAGCAAGTGGCCCCACCTACCAAGGAGACTGGTGTGCCCACCGACACCTTTTTTGGGAGAAGAAAAACTACTCCTGCAGCAGCAGCGGTGTCCGCCGGGGACCAAGCTGGAAGCAGCACCTCCGCTTCATTGGGCTCAGTGCCACCACGCCAAGTTAGGTCCAAGACCATGCGTGCTGCTGAGGCAGCCACTTTAGTTTCTCAATCACCATCGACCAGTGATGTTGGCTCATCACAAGAAAGTACCATCCAATCAACGCCGGGTGTAACTCAGCTGGCGAGTGTTCAACAATCACAGCCGCAGCGACAACCACAAGTGCAATTAGTACAGGCGCAAGTACATGGGCAAGGAGAGGCGCAAGTACATGGGCAAGGAGAGGCGGAAGTACATGGGCAAGGAGAGGCGCAAGTACATGGGCAAGGAGAGGCGCAAGTACATGGGCAAGGAGTGGCGCAAGTACATGCACAAGGAGAGGCGCAAGTAGAGGTGCATGGAGAGGTGCAACTAGAGGTTCATGGAGCGGCACAACTGCCTACAACGCTTGTTCCTCCAGAAGTAGGGGCACATCAGGAAATTGATATTCAAGTGGAGGTATCATCTGAGGAAGCCACTCCTCCTGAGGATGATCCATTGTCTTCCAGATCCCCAGCAAGAAAAAGGTCAAGGAGGGCTGCTACTACTACTACTACTACAAGTTCTTCTTCAAGCCCCCTTCATTCTGATGACCTTGATCGTGATTGGAACCCAGCAATGCAGTCTGACAGTGAGGCCCGCCATGAGCCGACAAAGGTAGCTAAGCCTAAAAGGAAAGTTCCCGCAAGGCTTCGACTTATGGGTGATGACGATGAACAAGAAGTGGTGTCTTCTGCTGCTGATGAACAGTCTGACGATGACCCAGTCATCACAGACGTCACTCCAGCCACAGCGGGCATGCAGCAGACTGATATTTTCACCCTATCCCGAATGGCTGCTGAGCGGGATGTGGGCGGTGTGGCACTGGTACCACCACCAACGCAGTTAACTACAACACCAACACGACCTAGAGCTTCCATCTTTTTTAGTCAGAAGGGCCTGCAGGGACCTCCATCCAGCTCGACCTCCATTACCTCAAGTAGTGGTGCTGTAAGTGAACAACAGAAACAAATTCAGCCACGCCCATCCTCCACTTCATCTGGCATTGAAAGTCAAAGTAGCACCTCCACCACCAGCAGACATTTCAAGTCCCCAGTTTGGGACTTCTTTACTGTTAGCCAAAAGGCGGAAAACATGGTCGTTTGTTCGATTTGTAAAGTATCAGTTAGTCGGGGTAAGCTTGGTACCAACTATGGTACCTGAGGCCAGAGAGATCATCTCAAAAAACACCACCCTATCCTGTGGTATGCGCACCTAAGTAAGATCCAGGAAGTCCAAAGTAGAACTGATCAAAATGTATCCATTCACATTGCATCAGTTGCTGACGACGAGGGGCTGATTGTGCAGCGGGGAAGTCAAGAACCGACTGACATTTTTTATGGTACACCCAGTACCCCTGGCAGCAGCACAGCAGTGGTAGCGCCCACACCCTCTACCCCTGCAACATGTATGAGGCACATTAAGAGTGTGGGACAGACACCAATGCAAAAAACTACATCAATGAGCCTAACTGGTTTGAAGTCTGCATCATCATCATCATCATCACGTAAAACGGTCCAGCCCACCATTACAAGCATGTTTTGGGCGGAGGCGCCATTTGAACGCAACCACCCAATGGTACGTCGGTATAACGCAAAGCTGGCTAAAATGCTAGCGCTGGACCTTCTCCCTTTCTCTTTCGTGGAAGGTGTGGGTTTTCTTGAATTTGTGGCAACAGTCTGCGCTAAATGGAAGGTTCCTAGCCGGTCCTATTTTGCCAGGGTTGCTGTTGCAGCACTACATCAAGATGTGCTGGAGGTGATTGGCGCAGCTATTATGAAGAGTGCTGTTCACACCATACACATGACAACAGACATGTGGATCAGTTGCCAAGCCCTTGATTACATGTGCATCACTGCACACTGTGTCTCTTTTGCAGGGGTCAACAAACAGTTAAAACAAGCAGGTGATGACACGGAGACAGTTTTTTAAGCTACTCGCAAACATGCAACAGTAGGCATGTTTGCCATGGAGAAATCTCACACTGCACCTAACCTTTTTGAGGAGTTTAACAGGAAGGTCTATGAATGGCTGCATCCAAGAAATCGCATAGTTGGTTATGTTTCCACGGATAATGGCAGTAATATAGTTAAGGCCATGCAGCAAGGTGGCTATTCCAGAGTACCGTGTTTGGCGCACAGTATTAACATCGTGGTGCAAGATTTCTTGAAAAAAGAAGAGCCAGTCATCAAATTACTGACCATCTGCCGAAGAATCTGCACACATTTCAGCCATTCTTTTAAGGCCCGGAAGCAGCTGAGGAGCATTCAACCTGAACGTAAACTGTCAGTCAAAGGACTAATCCAGGAGGTGGCAACACGTTGGAACTCAACCTTTTACATGCTTGAGCGTCTGTCTGAGCAGTGGGAGGTAATAAATGAGTATGTCTATAAACTGGGTTCTACTCAGAAAGAGATGAGGCTAGAGTTGGAGGAATGGAAGCTAATTGCAAGGCTGACAGACATGCTTCGTCATTTTGAGATCTTCACTCGTGAAGTCAGCAGGGAGGACTGTTCTTTGGGCAAAGCTATCCCATTGTTGTGAATGCTAGAGCACCAACTGAAGGACGTGTCTTCAACGTTCAGAGATGATGATGAAAAGCGAGAAGCATATGATTTGGCGGAGAAGTTATTAAGGCGCCTACTTCCCAATGAAAGACTTAAAAACATACATACACAACAACATTACATTTGTGCCACTATTCTGGATCCATGGTACAAAAAGGCAGTGGCTAGCAAAGCATTCATTCCTTTTGATGAAGCAGATGTTTCAAAGTACAAACATTGGCTAGCTGTGTCAGCCACTCGGTTCGAAAAAGAGCGGCAGAACCTTCAAGGAGGCAGCACAAGTACAACTGAATCAGCAGGCCATCCGGCGTCAAGTTCCACTTCTGAATCCGTGGCCGAAGGGAGTCACTTTCCCTCACAGCCGTTAACGACACCAGCAACCGTATCATCATCCTCACCTGCACCAGGCCCCAAAAAAATATTGTCGGAAGCAGATTGGCTAACTCGGCAAGGGTTTGCTCGGTCCACTGCTGCAAAGGCCATAGATGGTACGCAAAGTGGAGCAACCCTGGAGAACCTTGAGTCGGTGGTGCAGGCCTATCTGGATGACCCAACAGAGGCCTGTCTTAATGAGAACCCATTGGTGTATTGGTATAGGAAAAGCTCTGTATGGCGACTGATCACCAACCTGGTTCTAAATTATTTGTCTTGCCCACTCGCAAGCGTGTCTTCTGAACGTGTTTTCAGTGCTGCTGGTGCCATTGTAACTTCAAAAAGGACCCGCCTCTCGCCCAAAAATGTGGAGAGGTTAACAATAATCAAGATGAATCGGCACTTCATACCACCCGATTACAAAATACGTGAATGCACGCAGGAAGAAGAGGACACCGACTTAGGTGACGCCGACGGAAGTTCTCTGTCACCTGACCTACTCCCGTCTCAATTCATAGACTTTGAGGACGAGCTCTACTTCCCTGACACCGAGGCCTGAAAATTACTTCCTTTTTTTTCGTCCTTATTCACTTTTATTCCTGTGTGTCTTTCTTTGTTTTGCAACTTTTACCACAACAAAACTCTAATCACCTAATCACAACAAGTCCGTCATCAGCACTGTCTTCATCTTATTTTCCTTATTGATTTGAAGGTGCCGCAGTCTGCATTCCTGATGTTCACAAGTTCACAACTCAATCATGCTCCTCTATCCAACTCCTCCAAACTCCCCCTATCCATTTCCCTCAAGGCAGATGGATGGATTATGGAGAATAAATAAACTTTGTCTTCGTAGACGAGTCCTCTCAAGTGGGACTGAAATTACTGACTGACTACATGCTTGCTTATTGTTGACAAACTTACTTCTGAAATTGACAGGAGAGGCTGCCCTGTGGGCCCTCACTTTCCGAAGAAGATGCAGACAAAAAGTAGAACAGGTAATGAATAATGAGAAGCTGGCATGCAGTGGACAGCAATGGCTGTCTGTCTCTGTTGAAACCAATTGCTGTTTGTTTTTTGTGTTTTTTGTGAACGGCACAATTTGCCATGTTTTGAATATACCAGTATTGCAGGTTTTTGGGGGTTTCTTTGGGGGTGTTCTAGATTTGCGGTGCTGGGTCGGGGGGGTCTTGGAGCACTGCTGGGAAGGTCTAATTTTGATTGCAAGTGGTTTGAAGGAGAAAATCCATGGTGGAAAAGGGGGTTATGGCCTAGCTGCAGAGCGCGTTTGGACAGAATTGAAAGAAGGCCGAAAATATTCTAAGTATGAGATTTTCCCTTTTTGCTTTTTGCCTGTTTGGGGGGTTCTGCTTTTTTGCGGGTGGGTTGGCGGATCTTAGGGCATTGCTGGGAAGGTCTAATATCGGAATCAAGTGGTTTGAACAAAATCCATGGTGAAAATTTGTTTCCGTTTTTGCTCACTTGCCTTTTTTGGGGGGGCTGTTTGGGGGGTTCCTGGTGTTTGGGGTTGGGTTTTGGGGTCTGGGAGCACTGCTGGCACAGTCTAATTTTGATTGCATTTGTTTTTAAGGAAATCCATGGTGGAAAAGGGGAGTTATGGCCTAGCTGCAGAGTGCGTTTGGACAGAATTGAAAGTAGGCAGAAAATATTCTAAGTATGAGATTTTCCATTTTTGCTTTTTGCCTGTTTGGGGGGGTTCTGCTTTTTTGCGGGTAGGTTGGCGGGTCTTGGGGCATTGCTGGGAAGGTCTAATATCGGAATCAAGTGGTTTGGACAAAATTCATGGTGAAAATGTTTTTCCGTTTTTGCTCACTTGCCTGTTTTTGGGGGGTTCCTGGTGTTTGGGTGGGGTTGGGGGTCTTGGAGCAATGCTGGGCATGCCTAATTTTGGTTGCAAGTGGTTTGGAGAAAATCCATGGTGGAAAAGGGGAGTTAGGGTCTAGCTGCAGAGCGCGCATGAAGTGATCTGGGAACAAGGCCTTAATTTGTCTAAGTCCCCATTTTCTCATTTTTGCCTGTTTGGGGGTGTTTTGCATTTTTTGCGGGTGGCTACAGGGGTCTGGGGGCATAGCTGGGAAGGTCTAATATCGGAATCAAGTAGTTTGGACAAAATCCATGGTGAAAAAGGTTTTCCGTTTTTGCTCACTTGCCTGTTTTTGGGTTGCTGTGTGGGGGGCTTCTAGGTTATTGGGGTGGGTTTGGGGGTCTGGGAGCACTGCTGGCACAGTCTAATTTTGATTGCATTTGTTTTTCAGAAAATCCATGGTGGAAAAGGGGAGTTAGGGCCGAGCTGCAGAGCGCGCTTGGAGTGATTTAAGGCCTAAATTGTTTTGGGGAGTTTTTCCGGTTTTGCTTTTTTGCTGTTTGGGGGGTGTTAAACTTGTTTTTGCCTGGGTTGACGGGTCTGCGGGCATTGCTGGGAAGGTCTAATACCGGATAAAAGTGTTTTGGAGAAAATCCATGGTGAAAAAGTATTTCACTTTTCAGAGTTTTCGCTCACTTTCGTGTTTTTGGGGGCCTGCTTGGTGGGGTTCCTGGTGTTTGGGGGGAGTTGGGGGGTCTTGGAGCAACGCTGGGTATGGATAGTTTTGATTGCAAGTGGTTTGAAGAAAATCCATGGTGGCAAAGGGGAGTTAGGGCCTAGCTGCAGAGCGCGCATGGAGTGATTTGGGAATGAGACCTACATTTTTCTCTCACTTTTTCCGGTTTTGCTTTTTGGCTGTTTGGGGGTGTTAAACGTGTTTTCGCCTGGGTTAACGGGTCTGGGGGCATTGCTGGGAAGGTCTAATACCAGATAAAATTGTTTTGGAGAAAATCCATGGTGAAAAAGTTTTCCACTTTTCAGCGATTTTGCTCACTTTCGTGTTTTCGGGGGGCTGCTTGGGGGGTCCTGGTGTTTGGGGGGGGGGTTTGGGGGGTCTTGGAGCAATGCTGGGCATGCCTAGTTTTGGCTGCAAGTGGTTTGAAGAAAATCCATGGTGGGAAAGGGGCGATTTGGCCTAGTTGAAGAAAGCGTTTAACACTATTTTTAACTTAGAGCTCGTTAAGGTTAGGAGTATTGCATGTGTTTGGGGGTGTTCGAGATTTTGGCAACTGGGTTCTGGGGGTCTACTCTTGGAGCACTTGTCGAGAAATGTCTAATTTTGGTTGCAAGTGGTTTGAAGAAAATCCATGGTGGAAAAGGGGGGATTTAGGCCTACTTTAGTTTCAATGTACGTTTTGTCACCATTTTCCACTAGGCCTCAGACAGGTAGCAGTATTGCAGGTTTTTTGGGGTCTGATTGGGGGTCTTCTACATTTTTGCGACTGGGGTCTGGGAGCACTGCTGGGAAGGTCTAATTTTGTTCTAAAATCGCAGTATACAGTACACCTAGCTTGAGGGGAAAGATCCGCAAAATTCGCCCATACTTATTTATCCTTCAAAAGTAGACACAGAGTACGCCCTTTCGAAACTATTGTACTGTCGATTCTGAAACTGAAAGTGTGACTTTTTGCACTACACAGCGTACGTACCTTATATTTTTTTCTCAGTGGTGTTTTAATATCACTTCCTGTTTTTCCATCAACATTTACAGGGCGGCTTTCACCCTGTGCAATGGGAAAAAGGATGAAGTCAGGCTTCACATTAGCGAGCCGCAATTCAGCATACGCCAGGCAGGCAGTGGACAGGGTGTCCTTTGGTCACCAACATTGATCGACGGAGCGTCAGATGGAATGGAGGAGTACCGCAAATAAGAGGAATGGCTGGATGCATGCAACTTCCCAAATACAACAGGACAACTACAACAACATACAGTAACAGTATCCATTCATTTCTACTTATCTTTTAAGTAATGTTATTGCTGTGAACTTCTATGAGTGTGACTCTGCATTTCTTTGCTCTCTGCTTCTAAATTCATCCCTCCAGCCATTGTATAGGTTTTACTTTGCTATTTTTCAAACTAATTTAATGTACGAAGTGTTTCTCTGAGTGCAGAGATAGGCAAGTGAAAACGCATAATTACTGCATCCCTGTACTGTCGTATTCTTTCATTCATAGTTAGTACATTGTAGAAAGTACTTTTCAGTAACCTATCCATGTAGCAAACAACTTGATGCATGCAGTAGAGCATGCACTTCCTTTATATCACTTAAACGATTTATGGATAGCTTCGTATCCAAAGATTTGTTTATCTTCATTTGTTGTTTGTCCATGCTGTGCTTTTTTTTCTTCTCTCAACAAAACTTTCCCCAAAAAACCCATTCCCATCCAATTTCCAAACCCTAACTCTCTTCCCCCGGGCTGTGTGGTTTTCATTGGTGTGTGAGTAAATGACAGCAATAATTCCACACACTTGCTGGGGAGGATAAGGTTAATGCAACAGAAAATGAATTACATTTCAAGGCTGGTGAAGGAATCTGAGGATATATTCTTACTCAGCTTGACACAGAGCCATGACTATTGGCTAATCAAAGCAGATTTTCATGGGCGCCATCAACTGGATTGATCATCAAAAACATCCTCCTCCTACACGAGGCAAATGATTACGCTGCTGTGTCCTTCACCTTCAGTACTATTTCTTGTAGTAGTAGCCAATATCAAATTCCAAGCAAGTAGTAGTTATACTTTCAATACTTTAGCATTTGTAAGGCTACATTATAGCACTGTTCTAGTGTACTGTCACGTGCTATAGTATCTATCGTACCCTTCTAATGCTCCGCTCAGGCCAATCAAGGTTTCATTTTCTTTTTTTTCATATGCTGCAACTGCCACTGTGTACCACCACCAGTACCACCGCAATGATGCCATTTCATCCGCCCAGGATTGCCAACCTTAATCGCCATTTGCCATGCAGCCAGCCCTGTGCCTAGCCCTATTTTCAAACACGAATTACAAGTAAGATAAGTGTTTGGGGGGAGGAAGAATAATGGAGTAGTAGGAGAGACGAGAGACTGACGGTAGTACTAGTAAAGTCCTAGGACAATTGAATTCACTAACTCTGTGAGAGGCACTTAGTTTTGTAAACATTTGGGCAATTACTTACACAATTTGAATCAAGAAGCCACTTAAGTTTCAGGAAAACAAACTTACAGTTAAACCCCCCTCCCAGCCTCACCTGCAGTAAAAACGCGTATGCTATGTTTAAGTTGAAAGTAATAATTATTTATAGCCCTAACAAAAATAAACTATCCCGCAAGACCCGACCCACCCCCCCTCGGTAACCCCAAAGAATGTCAGTGAAATAAAAAGTCCCCAAAGTCCAAAAAACCCAACTCCCAATTCCCACCCCCCAAAAGTCTTTAAAAAAGGGGCAAGGGACAGTCTCTCCTCCTCTAATGCTGCCGGCGGTGTACTTTTTTGGCCAGGTGGTCATGCTCCTTGCCGAGGTTCTTGAGCAGGATTTTCATTTTCTTCTGCTCCTGCTCAAGGTAGGACACCCTGAGGGTTAGGCGATGCACGCGTGCCTTTGAAGTGCTGTGGGGGGCAGCTGATTTTTTGGCTGCTTGGCGGTGGCGGGTGGCTGCGGTACCACGGCTCCGTACCGCTGGAGGCTTGCGCTGACTGGCTGACCCAGGGAGCGCGAGGAGGATGCAGCTGTCGCTGTGGATGTTGTGGAGGTCGACTGCGTGTCCTCCTCCTCCAGGGCCACCAGCCGCCGATATTCAGCGACAGTCACCTCCAACTTCCGTTGCCGGGCCTGTCTAGCCAGCTCCTTCCGTGACAGTTTTGAAGGAGCATCTATATGAAGAAAGAAAGACATAGTCTGTAACCAATGCTCTTTAAGATTAACACAAAATAATTCAGCAGAAAGTTGTGTCACAGTAGAACTAGCAACTTGCAAGCACAGTACATAACATTTGTGGCCTGTATCTATCTAACCTCCCACTTCTTCAGCCTTGCTCTAACATTAGTGGGAGTTTCAGGAATCAATTCTATGAGCACTATGGACTCACTATATTAGAGTCGACTATGACAGTACACCAGTCTTATTCTTCTTCTTCTCTCTTGTTTAGCGAAATTGGTACGTAAACTTCTGGAAGCCGGCATAATGCCAGCGCAGTCAACTTGCACCCGAGAAAAACAGACGCACGCCATGATGACACAGGCTTGCGTTACTGTACCAGTCCAGTACATGCAGGTGGTGAAGCTCTTACTTTTCTATTACGGGTGGCACTGAGAATTCTCCGTTACAAGGGCTACTGCTTAATTAATTTAACTTTCACCCTACAGTGCCAATGACTACTAGAAAAGGAAAATGAATAAGATAAATAATATGATTATCTATCCCTTCACAGGATATGTATTTGCTTACATATGGGATGACTTTAGGTGCTTTGTTATTTATTGAGTGAACACTGATAGGCCACACATGAATGACAGAGTTGTTCTAAAATTATTAATAGAGGTAGTGAGTGGCCCCCGTAATCGCTGGATATATGCTGTGCTTGCAATATAAACTACTGCTACTATTCATGGTAGTATTCGGAAAAATTACAACTTCTTTTCCTTGCCTTTCCTACACTGGAACGGACGTGCGGGTGCGGTGTTACATGCTCTTCAAAGTAACACTTAGTTCATCCAGTGACTGTCTACTCTCTCTACATACACATATGCTATCTATGAGTCAGATAGTACCATGATCCAGGCATCCATCCATTCAAAGTAAATGTCAATCATTCTTCTTAATGTCTCAACTGGACAAACCTTACTTTTTCTCACGGGAAAACAACATTTTCATTTTCGTTTGGAAACCGCAGGCCATGCATCCGTGCTTGACTTGCATTTGAATTTCAACCAAAGGATATATACAGTTTCTGTTTCACACACCCAGGCAGTCCTCTTCCCTTTCTCCTTCCACCCATCCTTGCTTCATCCTTCAACCGGCAATGCATCATATTCCCAGCCACCTCGGGCAGCAATCAAACACGTATCATTCTTTGCCAGTCATCATTACTTTTAACTCGCTCGTCCTTCCACACTTACTTACACCCTTCTTTCCCTTTTCGTTCATCCCATCCATCAAGTTCATCTCTGATCTGACTTGGAGTCTCGAAAAAACTTTCACAGCTGAGTTGAAGTCAATTTAGAGGAGGCTACTACCTGGTTGATAAAAACTTAGTTCTAAATTTGTAAGTCTTCTTAACAGTATAGTATACTTGTACTTTACAACATATACACCCGTGCAGAGAGCACACTCTGCAGCCTGCAATCTCAATAAGTAAGGAATATAATAGCTTACCACTGTCCGCCTCTACCGTGGCATCCCCCACAGCAGTTTCCGCTAGCTGTTGCACTGCCTCCGCCCCAGGAGTGCCCACCTCTGCGCTGGCTCCGGCACCGGTGGATGGTTGTGCCGATGTTCCGATTAGAAAATACATTTCAGATTCTTAGTTGCCATATACACCACTCCCTAGTATTTTGTCTAGGATTGAAAGAATTTCACTACGACTACACAAACAAATGTAATATTTTGTGACTGTCTAGTCAAAACTAAAAATTGCCCTTTTTTCAGGGAAGGGTGTTGTCTTGCTACACTTTTTGGCACAACTGATGAATGCTTGCTTTTTAACACGCACCATTTTTCTCATAACAGACAGAAGCATCCCTTCTAAGAACAAGAGCAAGATCAGATCATCATTACTAGGACGGAGTCAGCAACGATTCAGCACCACAAAGAAGATTTGAAGTTCCAACCATGTGAGGGCTCACCCACAATTAATGTGTGAAATCAGTAAGCATTTTTCCATTTTCAATCCACCGTGTATGTTGTATGATGAACTTGATTTTAATAAATGCTTTTACTTTTAATAAAGCTTTAAAACTTACATAGACTCTGTGGTTTTTGGTCATGAGTGAGTGAGCGAAAGGGTTTGCAATTTGCAAGCATGAGTCCGTGGCTCTGACAGTTCTGGACTCTGACTCCGTAGTCTTATGTCCTGGGTTGGATAATCATCATTGGGGATCAATTATCGATGAATTAGGGAGCTAAATGACTCTGCCACACTAGCTAGTCAGTAAGGAGATTGGGGTTCAAATTCTGTTATGACTGAGGTATGTGGAAAATCTAACTGCGCCTATTATAATTGATAAACAATGCACTATTTAGTGTCCATAGTTCTGTTTGTGCAGAATTGTCCCTGCGACAATAGTAGTATGGATTGTCCTCCTATCCAATCATAAAGTAAACTAGTATCTTATTCTTTCTTGGTGGTCATTGACATTTTATTGTTGGGAATTGTCAAAGCATAAACATTTAAAAGACTTCAAAAGACATTATGGACAACCCAGAGGACTGCACTCAGTGCATAGAGCTATTGCTGAATAGAATGGGAGTTTCGTTTAACACCTTTTGCCAACTGTGCAAGCTTAGTTAGCTACACAGACAGACTAATAATAATAATCCAGTAGTACCACAGGGAGTCATAGTAGAGGCAGGATAAGAATTTAGAAACAGTCTACAAGAAGATCAAAGACGATTTAGAAAAAATCGAATGAGGAACGTTAGTAAAAAATAGGTACTCTAAAAGATAGGGAAGTATAATTATTAATATTAACATGAAAACTTACTGGGGCCAGCAGAGGAGCCCTCGCCGGACCGATCCTGGCATTCCTGTTCCGGCTCCGCCGGCGCCGCTACCTCCTCCTCCGTCCTCTTGCCCCTGGGGGGAGCTGATGTACAACATGAAAGAAAGACCCAAACATGGATGATTGTAGTCAACCAAATCAAACATTTCAAAAGAACAATAACAAATTATTTCGGGGAAATAGAAAATAGACAACAATTGCACTACATTTATTGACCTATCTGATGTGGTCTACTAGGATATTAGTATTGCTGGATTCGCGGACCATCAACTTGGAAAGTTATGTAACTCACTAAACCAACTACAAAAAGGTTCGACTAGGATTGGCAGGCAGCACTCCGCAGCACGTGAAGTGACAGACAAAGTCCATCGTGATTGCAGACCAGTGAGAACACTAAAAAGTAAGTTTCCTACTACATAGCCAGTCATTAAAATACTCAAACTATCAATCCACCACCACTATCTCTTCTTAGTGGCAGGTGTACAAAGGAAGGACTGGACTTGAGTCTCTAGGGGCAGATTTACAAGCCCCTTGCGGCTCTTTTGCTCCGTCGTTGCGTGACTTTTGTGACGCAGCGGCAGCGCAAAAGAGGCATCATGGTGCGGGGTATATTAACAACGTGACGCATCTGGGAGATGCATCACGTTGTAAAGCCCTGCGCCATCAAGGGGCGTTCCGGCACAAGGGAGGGTGTTCCTGCGCAGGAACGCATCCTAAAAGTGGCTGAGTGAAATCTACAAGATTTCACTCAGTCACTTTTAGGCCAATGCTGCGTCACTCAAAACCCTGTGCCTGCTTGAAGCAGACGTACGGCTTGACGCAGCATTGGGGAGATAGGGAACCCCAGAGCATTGCTGGAGCTGTGTCGTGGTTGCGACGCAACTCCAGCAATGCGCCGCCTTTAGGGCACAGATGCGTGACGCTTCTGTGTCGTTTTTGCCCAGTGGTGCGCTGCTTTGTAAATGCGGCGCACCATGGGTTGTGGAGGCGTGGCGCACAATTATTGGTGCATCCCTGCTAATTTTCAGGGATGCACCAGTAATTGTAAATCTGCCCCTTAGTGTCTAGCATTACGCAGTTCTGTAAAGTACACTCATACATAATTACTCAGGCCAATGAAATGAGCACAAAATCGAAAACAAATAAGCATAGCAGCACCGCCACTGAGCAGGAGAGCAGTGCACCTGAAATGCAATCACAGAAGATTTTGAAACATAATTTACCTACAATGTAATCGGCAGCATTATTGCTCTTCGGAAAAAAACAAATATTTGCAATATGATAACACATAGAGCAGGAGAAAACAGAGTAGTGGTTAAATAGCTACTACTATTCACCAAGCCCGGGGATCTCGACGCCTAGCAGGTCGAGCAGGTCGTGTTCACGGTCCAGGAGGTCAGAGCACTGGTGCGTGGCCTGGCTGTAGGTGCGCCGGAACCGAGAGTGTTTTTACATGGCCCGGCACACCTTCTCCCACAGCTTCCCACGCTCCCGGAGCCCGTACCCGCTAGCGATCCTGCCGCCTGCTGCGATGGTCTTGGGGAGGCGGCGCTGCACATAATAAACCAGTGCGGCCACCTCCTCCGTGCTGACGATCTCCCGGGCTGTGACTTGCTCCCCCCTCAATCGCCCGCATGGGAGCCGGAAACGGGGTGCGGGACCCTTCCCCTTGTCAGGCTGCTTCCCGGCTCCCTTTGCCATGGTCTGGTCAGGAAGGTAAATAATAAATAGGAAAGAGAATAGGGAAAAAGTAAACAAAAAAAAAGAGTTTAAAAAAGTAGTTTTAAATTAACCAAAAGTAGAAGAAAACACAAAATATAGAGCTAGAAAAATAGAGGGATAGATAATAAGTAAAATAGATTAAAAAAAACTTCAAACAAGCAAAGGATGGAAAAGATTGAAGCTGGATAGAGAAAGCATGCCCAGAACCATATCAATGAATGAAAAACAAGATGGCCGCGCCCGTTGAGGACCGCGTGGGTAAGTTTGCGCAATATTTCCCCCGCGAGCACGCAAAAACACGCGAACTTGTAATAGCGCGCCGCACACAACGCGAGATTGCCAACAGCGCCCGGAAACGGAAATACGCAATGCGCACAAGATGGCCGCGCCCATGTACGACCACATGGGTAACTTTGCGGTCGGTGCGCTGCAAGCGGCCCGCAAATACGCAAACAACCCCGCGAACTCGCAAAAAAATCAGCAAATTCGCACGAATTCGCAAATTTTGCGGATCGCGAATTCGATTTCGCACAAATTCGCGGACCGCGAATTCACAAATTTCGCCCATACTTACTAATAGCTTGAGCCATGGAAGACTTCTAACGGAATTTTAGGCATATGGAGTGAATAGACTTATTACATTGAAAATTGGTTTTAAATTGAAATGATGGAGGTTAGATTAGTTTCTAATTATGACCCATCAGCAACCCAAAAGTGGATTTATCCAGTAAGGTTATGAATTACTGTGATAATTGTTTCCATAATCATAAGTGGGGTATTAGTTAAGAGAAAATAGTCCAATAGTCTCTTATCAATAACATTAATTGACAATATGTGCATCCAAAAATCTATAGACAAACCATCAATCCTTATTGTGCTTTTATGGTGCGTTTATACCATTGTGGCCATGTTAAGGTGAAATTACTAAACTTTATAAATGTATTTAAACTGGTTTCTTAAAACAGTTAGTCATGAGAAAGCTGAGTTAGACCTATGTCTATTGTGTAAAAACTCTCAAAATGTGTTAATGTTGTTGTAACACTAAGTATATATCTTTGCACATATATTTTGTATTTTGCAGGAAAAAAAGGAAAAAGAAAAAAGAAAAGACCTTGCACTTTATGTGGTGATTTTGACAGTATTTTGTCTATCGCTGCATATCATGTGGTGTATTTAAATCTGTCTTCAAAAAACGTAGCGTGTATGTGATCAAGGCCAGGACTGGCAAAATGTATTATTACAGCATTTTCTAATAAATTGGTGTCTGCGTCTGAACTTTGGAGGATGGGAGGGGATTGTGTTTATAAATTTATCACTGGTGCATTCTGGGACTGAAGTTCCACCGAACTACGGGATGATGAGCAATCACTTGGGAAAAGGGGGGCAGCGTGTTCCAACCAATGGGGAAGTTGCTGGACCTTTAAATTGGTGCATCAAACACCTCCTGATATTTCAGGCATATGAAGAAGGCCGACACAGGCCAAAATGCATTATGCCGCAAGAATTCCATTAAAGGTGTCTCCAACTAGTTCCCCGTGTGGCCTCTGCTCTTTCCACTGGAGGGGTTATTTTTGATATTTTCCACGCAGGCCAGAGGTGTGGTTCAGAGGCCCCTGTTTTACAAGTTGGCCATGGACGGAGCTGGCTGCTGCTTCGACAGGTTCTGTTCTCTCTACGAGGTTTCGGATGGTCACGGCCTACCGCTTCAACCAGGATTTACAGATGGCGGCGAAACGTAGGGCGGTATGCATTGACACTCCTGCCTCAGCCTGAACTGTTACCTGGGATGTGGAGGCTGAAACAGTGTTTGGGGACCCGTGGAGACCCAAGGAAGACCACTAAAGCAGGAAATTGGCAATTTTATTGCACTGATGACTGTCCCACACCTCGCCATTCCATTTGGATAGTACATCCCCCCTGCAGCACCTACCTGGATCACTGGTGCATTCTGGGACCTGAAGTTCCTACGAACCACAGGATGGTGAGCAATCACTTGGGAAAAGGGGGCGGAGCGGGTCCCTACCAATGGGAAGTTGCTGGACCATTAAATTGGTGCATCAAATGCCTCCTGATAATTCCGGCATCTGAAGAAGGCCGACACAGGCCGAAATGCATTATGCCGCAAGAATTCCATTAAAGGTGTCTCCAACTAGTCCACCGTGTGGCCTCTGCTCTTTCCACTGGTGGGGGTATTTTTGATATAGGTCGCTTTCTGACCCACGCACTACCTTTGTGCCAAATTTGGGGTAATTGCGTTTAGTGGTTTCAGCTGTAGAGCTGTAGACTTGCACAGAGTTTCCTATGGAAAATTGATTTTTTGACTATAATTTTTTGAATTTCTCAAAAACTACTGAACGGATTTACACCATTTGAAAAAAAAGGTCGCTTTCTGAACCAAGCTCTACCTTTCTGCCAAATTTGTAAATCCTTTCAGTAGTTGCTGAGAAATTAGAAAAGTAAAAGTTTTGATATCTGGGCGGAGTCTAAGTGCTTTACACAAGCTTTACTGTGATTGGCTGCCAACACTCCAAACCAGGAAGTGTTGGCAGCCATCTTGTGACTCTGTAGAAGCGAGTCTCCAGAAAACAGAGAAACAAAGATATGAAACAAGAGAAGGGGGCAGTGTAGAAACACCCTGACCCCCTAGGCGTGCTGAGGGGGTCCCAAAAGGACCCCCGGAGCCAAAAAAAGGCATTTTTAATAAAGAAATGTTGGCGTAATTGGCGCTGGGGTCGCGGCTTCCTGCCATTTATTTGTATGAGCTACCCGGGTGGGTAGGTCCTGGGGGCATTTGTTAAAAAATAATAGTGGGGCTTGCTAGGGGTGCCGGGGCCCACTGGGCTTCAGTCATGTTGGGAGGGGTGTTGCGCGGCCCCGCTCTTGGAGCCCTGCATGTGCTTATAACTTTGGCGTTGTTTCACAAAGGTTTACCAAAATTATCCAAAAAGTTTCTCTTTTTTGATCAGCTCCTATATTGGAAGTTTGGGGGTTATTGGTCTAGAGGGGATTGAGAAAAAAGGGGGTCGCAAAACGTGTTTTCTCCATCAATTTCCATACAAAACTTTAGAGAAGACTACAGGTGAAACTGCTGGACAGAATTACACCAATTTTAGCAGGGAGAAAGGTGATGGTTCAGAAAGCACACTTTTGTTTAAATGGTGTAAATCCGCTCAGTAGTTTTTGGGAAATATCAAACAGATATATATTTGAGAATTCTAACATCTGATTGGCTGAGGAGTTACGAGCACGAGCTTGCAGCTGATTGCGGCTGATTGGCTGTGAACTGTTGAAACTAGGAAGTGTTGGCAGCCATTTTGTGATTCAGTCCATCAGCTCGCATCTGTCCATCTACAAGCCATTGGGTTTGTAGTTTTACCTCTGCGAGGCAACACTGGTATCTGTGCCCGTGTGAGATACCCTTTTCACGCTGCCTCTCCCTACATCAGCAGGTCGCGGCTATGTCTTTACAAACCAGTGGGTCGGCTCAGAGCTCTGTGAGTCAGTCTGTCAGCACGATCCGCTACACTACTGAAACACAACTGCACTACCCTAAATCCTAAAACTCAAACCTTCAAACACTACACAAACACACTGCACTACTCTAAATCCTAAAACACTACCCGCAGCACAATCCACTACAGTACACAAACACCACTGTACTACCCTAAACCAAAAAACAGTACCAGTCCGTCGGCTCCCAGCTGTGCGTCTGCGAGCCGTCGGGTCCACAGCTGTACATGTGCGAGCCAGTCCATTGGGTCATAGGTGTGTCTGCTAGCAGGGCAGTTGGCCCGTTGCAGTCCCATTGCGAGTTAGACCCGAGCTCTCCCTCTGCGAGCAAGCACACTGCTGTGGGTTTGCGAGCGGACGGCCCGTAGCTCTCCTTGTGCGAGGCGAGCCCACAGGCCGCAGCTCTCCCTCTGTGAGACCTGCCCAACAGCCTGCAGGTCTCCCTGTTGTAGCCGGATCACAGCTGTCAATCTGCGAACCGATATTGGGATTATAAGGCGGCTCTAAAAAAGAGCCCTTGTGTTTATTAGTTGGAGCTACATATAAGTGCACATGTACAGCTTCAGTTTATTCAGAAAAACTTGATTTCCCTGATCTGTTAAGTGTACTCCATCACTTCTGTAGATATGAGCCATATCAAAACTTATGTTGTTGTTGTAGATGGACCCCATTCTATGGTCTCTAAGGTATGCAGATACAGCTTTGTTAACATTCTTCCTAGATTTTTCAATCTGAGGACAAAATTGGTTTGACCATTTCCACTTCTGTCTTTGGCATATATTGGAATATACAAAGACAGTTTGAGGGAAAAGCAACATCAGTTGTCCAAAGGTGTCCTTCATAAGCATTTCCAAACCTAAACCAGTCAATGCGCCTAGGTTGTTTCCACCACAGTGCACAATCATGAGGTCAGGGTGTTGGAGATGCAAACAGGTTTTAACCAAAGGCAACAATTGGTGCCGCTTCAATATTCTCTGTCCAAAACGTTTAAAGTCCACATTTTGTAAACCTAGGTCTAAGTCAATGCGTCTCTGTTCTGCATACCTCTTGCACCAGAAAACATAGCTATGTCCTAAGATCCACACTAGCATTTTGAAGGTATTCTTGGGAGGTACAGATAGATGTCTGTAGCTCATGCAGTCCGTTCGTAGAATAAGAGATATGTTTAAAGATGGGAAACAACTTTTAGTACCATACAAAACTATAACTGATTGGGAGATAAAAAAGCCTTGTTTTTTAAAAGTAGGGTACACATTTGTTTTGTGGAAAAGCATCTTTGTGATTGGTTAAGAGAAAGCAGTTTAAACATGGAGTACATATCATAGGATAAAATTTGCTCAACTCAACCACACCTGCTACTTGCATTTGGAAGGCACTGTTCGACTTAAAACAATTGTGAACTTTTAACCCGCATGTGCCATTAAATGTTCGAGAAAAAGTTGCAAAAAAACCTTGTTAGGTTTAATAAAAATTGATGAACTTTTAACCTGCACGTGTTGTAGAATGTTCTAGAAAGTGTGTTGATTGAATATGTTGCACTTCTAACTTCTATGTGTCCTTGAATATTAAAAAAACTTTATATGGAAAATTAAAAAATAACCAATAGAGAGAAGTTTTGCAATCTAAAAGAATCAAGGAACTATTCTAATTTGTTCTCTACATGTATTTATGTGTGGAGCAACAATATTACAGATACAACAGCACCACGAAGAGGAACCAGCAGGGAGTGGGGGACAGGGGAGATGGGCACAATGGCACACATGCACAATTGAGTACAGTACAACTACAGACAAACCATGGCCAAAATGAAACACACCAACAAGGAGCACAAGTCACACAACCCCCCAACATCACACCACAGAACAAGCACAGAAGTGAAAACCACACTCCTTGAAAGGGAGAAGGGTGAACAAAACCTCACATGAAGGGACATCTCACACACAATACAGCACACACACATAGAAAGCAGAGCACACCAACATCCAACACAAAGTTGCCCAAACACAAACATTCGCACAATCGAACACAGGAACACAAATGCACTCGCCTGTGGCAGATAAATGTCCAAAAGCATCAGTACGAAACAGGCAAATGAGAATGCATCAGTGCAAACGTATGTCTGGATGGGGTAGCAATTCACGTGTGGCAGGCAGCCAGAGAGTACGTGACACACACATTGGCATACAAATGAAGACACAACACATTTGGAGACAAGTGAAAATGTGGAAACTTTATACAAAATATACGTGTCAGTACAACCAAGAGTAGTGCCTCGATATGCAGACAAATGCAGCAGCATGCCTAAATAAGGAATGTAGGAAAACGTCCATGTTCACCTCGGGGTAGTCCATCACCAACACACGTCAGTGTCAAGCAGCGTTGGTTTTCCGCGACTCGGACATGAGTCGACGCCAATGCAGCCATGTCCACTGTTGTCTTGGGATATGTGACCAGATGCACAACGTGCAATGATGCGGCGGGACATGTGCAATGTGGAACATCAAGTCGACGTTGCAGGTACCTTGTCATTCGTTCATGAACGAGAGTGCAGCTGCGTAAGCCACTATCTCTAATGAGTGATGGTTGGCCACAATATTTGACATGTCATCAACGTAATCCATCAGCTGACCGGGACAGTTTGCTGACTCTAACCACTGAACCCAATGTGCACCAAAGCAGAATCGGGGAGTGGGTCAATTTGCTTGCTGCATACTACAACACGTGAAATCTCCCAGGCCCAGTTCCCAACATGCATGCCAAACATCTATGCATGCCATAAATGGGCATCACCATGACACTCCTGGTCGTGACCCAACAGGGGGCGCACACACCCATCATAATCCATGTCAGCTACCCACACATTGGAGATGCACATGCCCATGCACCACTTGGATAGGCACGTGCAACATTGCTACACAGGTTGAACGCAGGTGACATCTGCAATGCGGAAGCTCAGCCGGTAAGTGATCCGCAGCACTGCCCAAGGCAGTGCACCCAGGACTTGCAGCAGACGTGCAAGGTATAGGTGGACGTGAATGGAGTCGCCCGTGTGTTCGGGATGCCCTGCCATTGCGTCAGTGGCTCTGCTTGTAGCTGCACTCCCCCCACCCATACGCGAGGCAAAATGATGGCCCCCATTGTGTCCCAGCTCACCTACAGGGCAGGGCACCCAGGGACGCCAGGGGTGTTCTTTGTTGCCTGTCTTAACAACTAATGGGTGCCCCATCCCTGAAAAGCTCTGCCGCTCTCATCACACTCTATATGGAACAGGGTCCAAGGATGCCTGACCCCATCATGGCTGAAAATGATTACTTCTCCACCCCCCTGCTGGCCGTTGACTTACTCTTCCCGCCCAGGACTGCGCCTACCCTTATGCGTATTTCTGCAATTCTTTCTTTCCTCCCCTCTCTACTCCTCTCCACATGCCTGCTACTGACCTCTGCCCTCACCTTGTCCTGGCCCTAGTCCACACCCTGCTTACCCGTGAATTTTCCCTTGTCTTTTGCGATCTAGCTATTTTGCCTGATGCCCGATGGAGCTACCTGGTTTAGCTATAGGGGAGAAAGGTTGTGGATTCCCTCCTTGGACGTCACCTACCCAGTCGGTCTTTAGCCAGACTTCCTTTCATCTCTCCTGTCATTTCTTCTTGCATCCTCCCCCTATTTATGTCTCTCCTTCTCTCCTCTCTCAATGTTTTGAGACTGAACTATTCTGTCTGATGCCCGATGGAGCTACCTGTTTTAGCTATAGGGGAGATGGGCCGTGGGCTCCCTCCTTGGTCGTCACCTACCCAGTCGGCCTTTAGACAGACTTCTTTTCGTCTCTCCTTGTTGTCTCTTCCCCTATGCCCCCTTTTCTCACCCTCCCCTCTACGCTCCATTATTTTACCCTCCATGTTCTTTTAATGTTTCCCTTGAGACCTAGCTATTTGGCCAAAGCCCAGTGGAGCTACCCGATAGCTATAGAGGAGATGGGTTTTGGGACTTCCCCCTCGACCGTCACCTACCCAGCCGGACTTTGGGCAGACCTTCCTTCGTCTTTCTGCTCTATCTCCCTCCCACCCCTTTACCCTTCCCCTCTTCCCCTCTACACTCCACTTATCTTGTTCTCTATGCTCTTGTAATTGTTTTTCTAGCAACTATTGTAAATTGAAACTGATGTAATCTTGTAATTTTGTTGAACCTCATGTAAAGCGCTCTGATACCTCCGGGTCTAGCCAGCGCTATATAAAACTCTTTAAATAAATAAATAAATTGCTGTGTGCCAGTCTTGTGGATGAAATGGCACAGCTTGGTGCAATGAGCTGGGTCTGTGTGCAATGGGTGCAGGGCAGGGGTGTGGTGTGGTATTTTTGCATAGGAACGCCTACTCTGCATCTCATTATAGCACTTTAATGCAACTAGAGTTGAGATAAATCTAACACACTATTCAGAAGCTGGTGCAAACTGCAGGCATCACCAGTATTCCCGCGATTACTGCCCCAAAATGTAACACCATGGTGAACACCACCAAATAACAGTAAAAAGAACGAGAAAGAGTCACACAACACTTAAGTAACAACCAAAAACGTTATTGAAATTTAACAAACTCAACACAAAACAACAAGGCGGAAGACTCCTGTCAGGTCCATCAATGTCGACGACACAGCCTGGAAAATAAAGCACAAAATAAGGACGTGTGTAATGAGCATAGCAAAGGAGTGAGACACAGAGAAAGAGAGAAGGAAAAAAAGCCAGAGAGAAAAAGAGAGGGAAAGAAAGGAAGGGAGTGAGAAATTGAGAGCGAGTGAGGGAGATAGAAGGAAAGGAAGGAAGAGAGTGAGAGAGAGAGTTAAGAGAGGGAAGTGAGAGAGAGAGAGAGAGAGAGAGAGAGAGACACCGCCGCCCCTGCGCATCTATGACCAAATAATTACCTGCTGCCACCGGAGGGTCTACCAGTGGGAACTCCACGTGCCTGTGAAAGCTCCAGGGCCCGGTCCCGCCACCATGGCTTGGTGCACATTATGTGGACCCGCTCCGCGGCCCAGCAGATCCCACACATGTTGCTGAGTCCTGAGTCATCAATGGCGGAGACAACATTAGCTACTGGTGCCGGTAACCCCATGCAACGCAAGTCAGCGTCACGTGGTGGTAGGCTGCTAATGGCCATACAACTTAGGGTGCGTTCTAACCCTGTGCAACTCAAGTCCGCGTCACGTGGTGGTAGGCCCCTGACGGCCACATCAGCTTCGGGTGGCACTAACCCTGTGCAACTCAAGTCCGCGACAAGTGGTAGTAGGCCCCTGACAGCCACATCATCTTTGGGTGGCACTAAACCTGTGCAACTCAAGTCCGTGCCACGTGGTGGTAGGCCAGTGATGGTCATACAGCTCAGGGTACGACTAACCCTCTGCACAACTTTTCATGGATTCTTTATGATTCAGACCCGTGGACCGTCCGCCATCCAGTCACCACCAACAATAAAGGATGTGGCGTTGTCGATCCATTATATTTATGTGGTCATATGGCCTGTGACGCATGTGCCGGATGGGTGTGGTGTGTGTGCAAACCTGCCCTCAGGGAGTGGCCGTGACATGTTAAAAATTAGACCATTGACCTGCGGACTAACAGCGAGTACACCTGCAACAGGTAGCTATGTGGGGCCAACGTTAGAACGTAATCGGAGTAGCGTGGCATACTACGGAACAGGGCAGGGATAGCCACAATGGCTCTGTGGCTCTGGGCGTGGTTCAGTACATGTCCGGACAAGGAAGTGACTAATGCGTATGTCCCCATTGCAGTGTTTACGGCACCAGAAACACAATAGGCTATGTAGCATACTGTGACTTGCATCCCATTTGATGAGCATCTTTGATGTAAGGTGAATCACTGTTTCTACATTCTTCTACATATTCATACATACATTAGGTAAAACGTAACACAGCAGTGCATCACTGGATGTTTATTGCACATCCAGTGGAGTTTAGCAGCTGGAGCGGTAGAGGGACAGGACAAGCACACTTCACAATATGGGCACAAGGAGGGCAAACTTAACTTCATACGGGGATGACAGGTACCGCAGAACTGGAAGGGTACAGTCCCCACTGGGGTCGCTGTGTCATTGGTCATTGAAGAGGATATGGTAGGCCGTGTTGTGGACCAAGGTGAGTGCATCAGAGGGTAACGTGGGACAATGGAAGGTCATGTGTGGCACCAATTATAAACCGGCCAGGTGGCGGAAATTAATGGTAGTGCCTTCTTCTGATCTCAAACCCATCCACGTCCTTGTCCTCATATGTGTGCACTGCCCCACCCGTGGGTTTTTACTGTACCAGCTACGGGACTGTGTGCCACTGAGACATGAGTGGGCAAAGGTGGATTGTTTTCCGCACTGTGTGCCACTGACACATCCGTGGACGGTGAGGGACTGTCTTCCGCACTGTGTGCCACTGACACTTCAGGGGCGCAGTGGATACACCTGCCGTACTGTGAGGCACTAACACACCAGGGGGCAGAGATGTGAAGGGTGTGGGGGCAGCAGCATTCATCTGCGCCATGCCTTGTGGCAGCAATGTCATGATGAGGATCTGAAGGGCATGGTAGATCCCAGCCACATTTCATGTTCAGCGGGGGTGCCATCCATGTCCTCCATGAGCCTCTGCATGTGTGGCAAGTCGTGGCATTTTAAAAAACTTTGAAATTGACTGAAAAAACCATAGGTTTCAGGCACGTCATCGTTAGAAATTAGCATTTAAAAAACCTTAGAAATTCACTGAAAAAACCATAGGTTTCAGACATGTTATAGTTAGTTGGACATTTCACTCGTACAAAAGCATACAAATTCCCCTGTTATAGTTAGTTCACCTAACTATAACTTGTGCACCCGCAATGCACTGCTGATGACGTCACATATTACATCAATCATGACATGGCCAGTGAAATCACTGATGACATCTCTGATGACATCTCAAATGACATCACTGATGACATCACTGATGACATCATCCACGTGAACATCTGATACACCTCCTCACACACTAATATAACCTTTGATACATCCACTCTAAAATATAGAGTATAATATTCAAAACCATCAACACACCAATACCAGTTACTACATACCACACTCACTGATTCCTAGGTCTAGACACACATCCACTCAGTCACTTATACAGTCCCTCATACATGCAGTCACTCATGAATACAACACTATCATATGCATTCATACATCTGTACAGAAACTCCTACACTGCCACTCACCCATGGAGTTATTCACACACCTAGTCAGTCATGCAAAGAATCAATCACACTCCCATTTACTCACATATACAGTTATACACACACCACCTTACGTATTTATACAGATACTAATGCATACTTAATCTCTTATGTAATCACTGATACAAGTACAAACTCATCCATAGTGCCACTCACAATCACTGACTCTCATGTATAGTTATTTATATACTGCGACTCTCACATACACTGTATTTTACATATGTAGTTACTTGCTCATGTACCACTGAGACATCCATTCAGTTACCAACAGACCCATACACACACTCACCCACCCATACAGCTGTTTCTACATGCACTTTTGAACCCATACACCCAGTGAATCAACCACTCACACATCTATGCACAGAGTCAGACACCTCTCACTCACCCACCTACTCACTCACTCTCCCATACAAATACTCAGGCAACCAATAAATAACCCATAGAGACACGTATGCAGCTACTGAGCAACCCATGCAGCAGGTTACACAAAAACATATAGACTGATACAGACATTCACACAGCTTAGTCACTAACCCATGCATTTAGTAAGACACATGTAATCACTCATTTATACAGTCAGACACGTACCTACTAAATCCTTTAGACAGACACTTATACACCCACTCATTCTTCAATACAGCTTGGCATATATGTAAAACAAATGTAAACTTTACAGAAACACACAATCACGGGATGATGTCATCAGTGATGTCATTTGAGCCAGTCGACCCCTGCAGAGGGTTACTAATCTCTGTCAGGGAGCTCCGGTCATGCCCTCCAGTCGACCCCGACCAAATGAGCAGCCCCCCAGCTTGGGAGCTCCGGCGGCGGAAGCCAGTCGACCCCTGCTGAGTAGCCCCCCTCTCTTTCTTTTGGATCAGGCCCTCAGCTTGGGAGCTCCGGCGACTGCGGCCAGTCGACCCCAGCTGAACTGTTCTCCCCTCGCAGCCCCCGTCCCGGCTCCCTGCTTGAGAGCTCCGGCAACTGTAGCCAGTCGACCTCAGCAGGGTAGCCTTCTTCCTCCTCCTGTGGAGCAGACTCTTAGCCTGGGAGCTCCGGCGAGTGAGGCCAGTCGACCCCAGCTGAGTGGCCCCTCTGTCCCCACTTTGGATCAGGCCCTCTGCTTGGGAGCTCCGGAGACCGTAGCCAGTCGACCCCAGCAGAGGAGTCCCTTTTCTCCCTCCTTGGAGTTGGCTCTCAGGTTGGGAGCTCCGGCGAGTGAGGCCAGTCGACCCCAGCTGAGTAGCTTCCCCCTTCCATCCCTGAAGGAGTTCGGCGACTTAGCCCTGACGATTTCTTCTGGTTCGCCTTTGGATCCTCTCCCTCCAAGACTATGGAAGGTGTTTCAAGAGGACCTCTTCCAACCCCTGCACGCTATCTGCTGTCAGTCATTTGAGACAGCTATTGTTCCAAGCTGCTGGAAGAAGGCAGTGGTATCCCCGCTGTTAAAAAAACCTACGCTCGACCCTGCGTGCCTCTCTAATTACCGGCCAATTTCCCTGCTTCCTTTTCCGGTTAAAATCATGGAAAAGTTGGTCACCCGCGCTCTGTCCAGTTTTCTAGAAGGGAACAGCTGGCTGGATGAGACGCAATTTGGCTTTCGCCCAGCGCATGGGACGGAATCCGCGTTGGTGACCGTGCTAGACAATCTGCGGGCGCGAGTCGACAGCGGTCGGGCAGCATTTTTGGTGCTGCTCGACATGTCGGCCGCGTTCGACACGGTCAGCCATCTCACCCTGATTTCTAGGCTGGAGGAGTGCGGGGTCAGTGACAAGGCCAGGGACTGGCTAATCTCCTATTTGGACTGCCGTCAGCAACGGGTCTCGTTACCCCCCTTCAGTTCTGAGGAGCGGAGAGTGGGACAAGGAGTACCTCAGGGCTCGGCCATCAGCCCCATACTCTTTAATGTCTACCTCCGCCCCCTAGTCCAGCTCATTAAAACCTTCGGTATCTCCGCATTTAATTACGCGGACGATACCCAGCTGGTCTTTTCTCTGGAGGGACAGGATGCAGTCTCATTGGAGACCTTTCATCGATGCATGCAGGCGACAGCGGAATGGCTTCGGTTGAACTCGCTACAGTTCAACGGAACGAAGACGGAGGTCTTACATTGTTCCGCGGATCGGGTCCCTCGTGATCTTCCAGTGGACTTCTGGCCTCCGTCCTTCTCAGAGACAGTGTTTGCGGCACAATCAGCGCGCAATTTGGGTGTCACTTTTGGGCCCAACCTGCAGCTGGATCTACATGTGAATAAGATCTCCTCAACATGTATGATGCTGATCCGCATGCTGCGCAAGGTCCTTCCTCTCCTCCCTGCGCAAGCCAGACCAGAAGTAGTGCGTTGTACCATCCTAAGTCGACTTGACTATTGTAACGCACTACTTCTGGAGGCCCCGGTAACACTCCTGGGCAAGTTGCAAAGGGTGCAAAATATTGCTGCTAAACTCGCCCTTTCGCGCCCCTACCACAGCTCTTCTACGGCAGCACTGCGAGAACTTCATTGGCTGCCAGTTCATCTACGAGTGCGCTACAAAGCAGCATGTATTGTATTTAGGGCTGTTCATGATCTGGGCCCCATTCCTTTGCGGCGAATGTTTGCCTGGTATTGTCCAGCTAGAGCTTTACGCTCCTCGTCATCCAGGCTACTGGTTGTCCCGCGATTCCAGAGAGTGAGGATGGGGGGCCGCTCCTTTAGAGTAGCGGCATCCAAACTCTGGAACTCTCTGCCTATATCCTTGAGAAGCCTTGGAGATCTTTTATCTTTCAGAAAGGCTCTAAAAACTCATCTTTTTCCCAGGATAGGCTGAGCTACTGTCTTTCACTGAGTACGGGTCAAAGCGCCAGGATGCCCTTTGTGGTGACAGGTTGCGCTATACAAGTATGCCACAATACAATACAATTTGAGATGTCATCAGTGATGTCATCAGTGATGTCACTGACCATATCATGAATGTTGTAATATGTGACATCATCAGCAGTGCATTGCGGGTCCGCAAGTTATAGTTTGCTGAACTAACTAGAACAGGGGAATTTCTATGGTTTTGTACGAGTAAAATGTCCAACTAACTATAACGTGTCTGAAACCTATGTTTTTTTCTGTGAATATATATACACATATAGATATATATATATGTTTATATATTTTAAAAAAACTAATTGTTTATATTACTATTCCCTATCCTATTCTTTACACGCTATAAATTGTACACTATTTGGACACAGACTCAAACACTTAAATTCCATTTTTGTTTATTATGCAAATGACTAGGAGATCTTGAGCCCATGACTGATACCACAAATCTTTGTGTTGGGGATCATTTTGCTGCAGGTTTATTAAGCAAAGTAGTCGGTACACTTAAGGCTACTCAAAGGATGGGGTGCTGCGATGATATGACCCATGCTGGCTGCCTACCACAGCGGATGAACCAACAAGCAACAGTGCTACATTGCATCTGGTGATTTTACTTTTTCAGGGTGGAGCTTTGCTAGGCAAGTCCCCTGTTGGTCAAGCTTCCACTTGGGCACTTATGCTTTTATAGGTGTCCTTCCCTAAGGATTGCTCTTAGTGACATGAAGCTCCCCCTTTGGTCTCCTTCTGCAATTTCTTTCTACATCAAAGTCCTTTTAATCACCCTGTAACTATGCCTGTAACACAGAACAATGGAACAAAGAAAAACATCAAAACATTTTGCACAACATTGCTCATCATAGATGTAAGACAATGGGGGTGAATGGTAGGGTTTGTTTGGTTTCAAAAACTGCCCAACAGGAGGAAGGCAGGTGAAAGCAGGTATAGAAAGTCCTCAGTCACAAAAACTGCCCAAGAGGAGGAAGGCAGGTGAAAGCAGGTATATAAAGTCTCCAGACACCCTTTCCTCCTCCCTCAGGAAGTGAAACCACTGGAGGGTGTTGGCCAGCTGCTCCAGATGAACAGTCACCCCCAAGAGGCTGATGGAGGAAGCTTGTGTGATTTGTCAAGGAGAGCAGCACTAAGCTGCTTCCTGCAGAGGTGTCTCACTGTTAGTAAGGTGGGTAGCCACATGACGTTGATATCCCATTTCCACACACACACACTACACAAGCTGAATAATACATGCAAAGCAATAAGAGACCATGGGCCAATAAATAAGACCACACTAGTTTGTGTTGGAGAAAAAGTTGTAGTCCATTTATTACCCAGAGTAGTGGATTAATTTTTGGGTGATCCAAGCATGGGCAGTGATCATAAGACCTTTTCTGGTTGTCTGCCTGATTTACCAAAAAGCACCAGGACTACACTAAATCTTGTGCAATACCTTTTGAAGATAACACTACATCTGGACCCCATAGTTCAGGAAACTGAACTTGTGCACAGGGTGGAGCATTATCAGGCAAGCCCTAAGCTTTTATGGTTTACAACTGGGTGTGGGACTAATGGGGTGCTGTTACTTTAATACCAGGACCCTGGAATTGAAATTCCTTATTGCTATGTGCATGAAGCGCCCCATTTGGCCTCCTTCCAGTGGTTACTTTCTGCTTCAAACTTTTCCCCTGCCAAATCATCCTGTATATCTGCCAAGCCTCAGCTGCAGCCCCTCCACTACCTGAGACTTTTCACGTTCATCATTTACCCACGGCCTGCTGCTTCTAGAAAGCCCTGCAGATCCAACAGGAATATAGCAAGGGTATCCTTGAACCTGGCATGCATGGTCAAGCAGTAGAATGGCAGAACGGTGATGCCATTATGTAGGAGAGGAAACAACTTTAACCACATCGCTGCGGCGGCTATTCAGCCGCTGCGCTAAGGGGGCGGGGCGGCTGCACGGTGGCTGCATGCTGGTGATGGAACCGCTCCGTCATCAGCCACGATTGGGCTGTGCTCATGACGGAGCGGTTCTGTCATGGCCCCGCCCGCTCAATAGAGCGCCCTGCGCAGGCGCGGAATCCGCGGCGCGCAGGCGCGGCGGCCGGGCCATGACGGAACCGCTCTGTCATCAGCACAGCGCCACCGCAGCTGATGACGGAGCGGTTCCGTCATCAGCATATAAAGGGTTAAAACAAAAAGTTTCCATTTTATAAAGCAATTTATGGCAAATTATGCACAAAATAATTAATATGTATTTATCATGGAGAAGTACTTGTTCAGTAAATGATATCCAAGAAAAGAACACTTTGAACCTTTGGTCATCCACAACTTGCTTTCAATTGTTATATAGGAATTGCATTGTGGAAGTGCGAAGGATGACCACCATGGGCCATTATTCATTTTATTCCAGAATGAATATATTGTTGATAGGCTGAAAGCATTATATATATATTCATAACTAATTGTTTGGTTGACAATTGTACAGATTGTCCATTTCTCATTACAACATATTTACTATTTGGATATGGACCCGAAGCATTTAATTTTCTTCTTAGGGAGGGTGCATTATCTATTCAGGACCAATTATTTTTAAAACCTTTCTACATTTTTTCCATTATTAAGTCTCTGATGTGCTCTTCTTCTGGCTGTCAAATCGATTATGATATTTTCTAGTCTATTTCACCTGTGAGGACATCTGAGTAATCAACAATTAGAAAATGTCAGAGCAATTTTATGCCAGAACAATGCTACTCCCTATTGGGAAGCACGTAGATCGTGATGAAACAACACTTCTCATCAAACAGAGTCACTGTCAACGAGCACCAATTTTGCTAAATTGGTTTGGTGGATGGTAAAAAGTTTTAAATATTGAGGTAGGCTGATGAAGCTTTCTATTATGTATTCATAAATGGTACTCTTATTTGGTACAGATTGATGTCTAATTTTATTAGAGCAGTTCTGTCTTTAAATAAAATATTGTCATAAAGGATTATAATAACCTAATTTTCTGTGTATGTTGATGTTGCTTGGAATGGTAACTGTTATATCCTGTGTCTTCTAGTTCCTTGCTGCTCAGCCTGTGTGAGCGTGATGTAAAAGAATGTTCATGCGTGCATGGTTTGGATGAGTGGTCACTTGGAATGAGTGGGGCTCAGCAGCAGGATGTTGTTCCCAGTGGAGCTTGTACCTTCTTACCTGTAACTGAAAAAACCTACATAATCTACACTATTGGCTACTGGACTGATTACCTACAAGGACCCTACTTCCTTTACAAACGTGACAGTGAGGATGGAAGGTCATTCACCAAATATTTGTACACATTTTAGAAGCTACTGTCACTCACCAAACCAAGGGGTCTATTAGGATGGCGGGCGGATCGGTGATCCACCCTCCAAGTGTCCCTGGTTCACCTCCGCCATATTAGTGTGGCGGGGGGGCACTGAGGCGGATGGAAAGACCGTCCGCTGCTTTTCTGCCGATCGGATTGCCGACCGGGTGGAAAAAGTACACAATATGGTGGCGGTGCCTTGCAGGCACCGCCATCCATATTACAAAACCTACAGTGGGATGCCTTTCCATGGTGGAGACTCCGCCATGGAAAGGTATGTGGGAATTCACTGTTGGGGCCCGTTACGGGCCCCCTGGGGGTATAAGGGGTGGGTGGATGCACATTTGGCATGCACAAGGTGGCAGGCACCACGCAACAAGCATTTTTGGCATTGTGGCCGGTGCTGCACAAAGCACCGCCCATAACAATGTTAAATATGCAGGATGCAACCGCCATCGTAATAGGCCCCTAAGTATTTACAAAGCTGTCAGTTTAAAAAAAAAAATTATGCATATTTTCTTGAACGTTTTGTGATATTGTTTACCATGTTTTATAGGTTGTTGTCTGCTGTGGTGGTGATGTGTGTGGGAAGTGAGTGGCTGTGGTTGCACTTTAGGATGTGTGCAAATGTTTTTTTTGTTGGTATTACATGTTGAGATGCATTTGCGTTTGTGGTGGTCAGTGTATTGGAACATACCCTGTTTACTTCTCATAATTCCCAATGTTTGGTTGGATGATAATCTGGTAGAGCAATGAGTTATTTTATGTTGAACTGTTTATGATTGTAGTTCCTTATGTTGAATTGGCTTTTGTTGGTGGGGTGTGGAGTATGCATGTTGCCTGGAACATGTGTGTTCCTTTGCATAGCGAGATGTGGTGAGCTGCAGTGGTTCTGCAGTGCGTAAAGTGGTGGGGTGTGGAAATTGCATCCTGCTTTATATGTATATCTGGTATTCTCTTGCAGGAGACAATGATATATAGTATGTCATCTTTATGTAATCTTTATGTGTGATCTATCTTTGCACTTATATTCCTTTACAAATTCAAAGAATGTAATGCTGCGTGCAATTTGATGTAACCTTTCTTTACAATTTTAGGAATGTAGTGATGTATGTAAAGTAATCGTATGTGATCTTTTCTTACAATTTAAGGATTGTAATTATTCTCACAATGGGATTGACGTAATTTTATTTTTATGTATGCAAAGTAATCTTATGTGATCCTATCGTACAATTTAAGGATTGCAATTATTCTTACAATGTGATTGACGTGATTTTATTTTTATGATGGGATCTTTCTTACAATCTAAGGAGTGGAATAACTAATGTAAGGTGATGTGATCTTTCCTTGTGATTTAGGATTGGTTGCTTACATGTACAGGAGGTGTGAATGTGTACTTTCCTTCACTTTGCTTTCCTGAACGAAGGACTTGTGGTATATCCTGTGTCTCCAAATTCCTTGCTGCTCAGCCTGTGTGAGTGTAAAGTAATAGAATGTTTATGAGTGCATGGTTTGGATGAGTGGTCAGTTGGAATGAGTGAGGCTGAGCAGCAGGATGCTGTTCTCGGTGGGGCATGTACCATTTTCCCCGTAACTGAATAAACCTACATAATCTACACTACTGGCTACTGGACTGATTACCTCTAAAGTAGGTTTACCAGTTGTTGATAGTTTGTTCCTCTACTTTTCTTATTTTTTGCGAAATGTATGTTTCTGTTGGTGCATTATTTTGAGTGAGGAGTTATGTAGAAAGCTGAGCCAACAGTAGGAAAGATGGAGTAAGCTGGTCAGGAGATGCATTGAAAACACAAAAAACAAAAGGGACAAACAGTGACTACACTAATCGAATGGATAAAGGCATCTGTGGTGATTAACATAAGAAAATGCCAACATGGTCCATCATGGTCCAAAGGAATTTCTTTCTTACAAAAATCATCAACACAGGAGTTAATTTATTTATATTTGCTGCACCTTGGAAAAACAATGAATCTGAAAACTAATTATAAAGAATTAGGGATATGCGTCACATAGAAAAGACATGCATCACATTATACCTATGTCAGGTATAATGTAGGCAGGGTGGGTGTCACCATGCAGGAAAGCCTCGTAGAACTGACGCAGTGAAATCTACAAGATTTCACAGCACCACTTCTAGGACGCCACTGTGTCAAAACATTACACCGGCTTGAAGCACGACTCCAGCAATGCGTGACCTTTGGGCCAACAGATGCGTCAGAATTTCTGACACATCAGTCAGTCCTTGCGCCATGGTGTGTCGTGTTGTAAATAAAGAGCATCCATGGTGGCGCTAGGGTATCGCAGGCTGGCGTAGGGAAACTGACGCATCTCTACAGATGTGTCAGTTTCTTGTAAATCTGCCCCCAAGTTTCCGTAGCTGGTGGTTCCGAGGATTAGTAGACAAACCATCATGGCACGAAACAGTGGCAAGCATTGATTTAACTAACATTTGGCTTTCCATGCCAACATGTCCGCTGGGGTGGTGGCTGCCAATCCACATTTCTGAATCCTGAAGTCTGCTCAATTGGCAGAAAGTTCGAAGCATTTATACAAAACCATTTAGCCTCTCACTGCATCCGCTTAGGGGGAGAAAACTGATCTGTCTGTCAGACACTCATGACCAAAGACCCCCCCTCCCACCTGGGACTCCCAATTAATTTCCTACATCTGGCATGATTTATCCGTTTTATATGCCATCTTTCTTGGAAGCTGCCATTTCTCTCTCTCTAGCTTGTCTGTCTGCCTCTAGCAGCCTTTTTCTTTTACATAGGGCAGTACCTACTTCTTGACTATTTACTCATCTATAATTGATGGATAATGGACAGCTCTCAGGCTTCCATGGTTCATGAGTGAGTAGCTTATCTAGTCCAGTTTATTATTTGTGTTCTGGGACCTATAACCCTAATTTTTCAAGTGAATTAACAGAGCTACAAATCCAGAATGCACAGAAAAACCTGGCCTGGATGAGCTACTTGTGCATGCTGGGAACTTTGAGGGCTCTGATACTGATCACAGATACACAGACCACCCATTGTACTAACTTTCGAGAACACACAGCCCACATTTTCATGCATAACACAAGGATCTAAAGAACTGGCACCTGATTGAGAGCATAGACCACGCACTACAATTCCCCGTGTTTGCCTCCAAGGGTGGAAAAAATATTAGAGATCATTTATTTCATTCTTCCACGCAACACTTGAGTATCCCTAATCCAATCATTCTAGAGACAGTGTGGGGCGTCCCCCAACTAAATGGCCACTTTCACTATGGTAATTGAATTGCATGTACTTTTTCTACGATACAAAAGATTTTGAACATGGAAATGTCAAACATGAACCGAATTTTGTTTCCAACTGCAATTCATGTAATGTTGTATACTGTATCTGGTGCCCATGGATGTATGACGTTACAACGCAGGCTATTACAACGCCTGCCTTTACAACGCGGTTTTTACATCGCAAACCTTTACAACGCATAGGGCTTTTAGGCGCTGGATAGTGATTTAGTTAATTTACTATTCCAACTCCAGTCCCCGTGGATAGTAGGGAAGGTGTTGGATAGTAAATTAAATATATTCCCTATCCTAGAGTGCCCCCCAGCGCAATGCGTTGTAATGGTTTGCGTTATAATGACCGCGTTGTAATGGTAGTGCGTTGTAAAAGTTTCGTTGTAAGTGATGTTTACCGGTGCCCATGAGGATTACCTTATATTGGCCATATATCACAACCTATCAAAACCAGGATATGTCAACATCGGAGCAGAATACGATGTGCAGTGCCCAATGCACCCTTGGTGACTCATTTCATTGACACAACGGATGTACGACATTACAACGCATGCTTTTACCACGCATGCTTTTACATCGCGTTTTTTACAACGCATACCATTACAACGCATAGCGCTTTGGGGTGCTGGATAGTGAATAGTTTAATTTACTATTCCAACTCCAGTCCCCGTGGACACTAGGGAAGGTTATTGGATAGTAAATTAACCTATTCCCTATTCTAGAGCGCCCCCCAGCGCAATGCGTTGTAATGGTTTGCGTTGTAAAAGCTGCGATGTAAAAGCATTGCGTGGTAAAAGTTGCGTTGTAAATGATGTTTCCCGACACAACTCATCTAGCTGATAATCTCAAGTGACAGGTAATTGATATGGCATTTGTTACGGAAAGAGAAGGTGACATATGCATATTCTGCAAAGGATGGAATGTAAATGGATGGAACGATGTAACTCCATTGATCAAGAACTGAAGACTTCAGAGGAATGGCACGGTTTTGTAATAACTCCGGCAACCTGATTTTAAGATACCTTTGTATATTATGGCTTCAGGAAAGACGTTCATACTAAATATGGACGACTTTTTTGAATAACTAAATGTAAAGATTCAAGAACTCTCCATATGTAGTTCCAGATATAGTTTATTCATTAACAGCATTGAACACAGCATCCCCAGCTGAGCAAAGCTCAGCCGCTATTTCATCTTCAAATTGCCAACCTTCTATCACTAGGTCAGCAGTGACCTCATGACATTCCATGCTCAGCATGCAAGTCCTTACACTAAACCATCCTAAAATTTACATTCATTATCTTTTTTCCTTTGACTTTGTCAGTCACAGATTCAGTATAACAGAGTACTTTTGATCTTGCCTCCTGTATTTGTTTGTAATCCCCCTCACTTCCTTGTCATAGCAGTACCTTTCAGTCTGTGTCAGAGCCCAGGGACGCTTGATTTCCATGCTCGTCTCTCAGCACTGTCTTGCTACGTTGAGCAGACACGCTGCCCGGTGCATGTCTGTCCATGCTATAACAAGCTAGTGGAAGATGCTCTCAGCACCCCCTGCATTTGTTACAGGGAGCTGACCTCGGCGGCCGGCATTTCAACGGGGCACGAATTGTTCTTATTATTGACAACCGTGACGTGCGGCTGACTTCGGCGCCCTGCGCCCCCTCCCCCATGCATCCAAAGTTGTCTCACTTCCAGACGCTTCGTCTGCCTATCTTCGAAAGGCAGCAAATGCACTAACCTGGTAAGTGCGGCCACCTTTCATTGCGTGATGTTGGGGCTCAGCTTTCCTTCCATTTGCTGCAAGTAAATTCTCCATCCTGTGTACTTTCTATTCTACAGCGGTGCAAGTCTTTATATAAGCACGTGTGATTTGCTCATAACTAAGGCTCCCTGTTTTCCGTTGTTACAGATTTTTACAGCTAAATACAGACAGAAAAACATTTATTTTCTTGTCTGTACTTATTTTTAAATGTGGTAAAAATCGGAAATTTGAGTGATTCTAAATACACTTTGCCATGACTGCCAGGGCAATAACTGTGTGGATTGATAGGTAAGGGGGTTAAAAAAGAAAGGAATTTTAGTAAAGAGGCTTAGACAGCAGTAGATATGTGCAAGGCTGATACTGAAATGTGTATATTTTCATATAAGTGCATTGATTTTTCCTTTTTCAGGTGTTCATATTACTGCAAACTGGCAGGCACTCAGGCATGAATGCATATTTATATAAATAAATGTGTACATTTTCAGCTTCATTTATTTTTCACAAAACCCATAATAAATAGTGATACATACAGATAAAGTTGATAAAAAATAAGTATGGATAAATGCAGACAGAAATGTCAAAAAAATAAATACCATAAAACCAGGAGCCCTAATCATAACTGAGGTGACCGTCCCAGTTACTAATCCCTTGTCTTTATCTCTCCTAAAGCGCCTGGCTGGGTGGGCCCCATGTGAGTGCGGTACCTTTCCTTTTCCTCACTTGGTTGGTGTGCACTCCACCAATTACGGCTCTAAATTGTTGAGACTCTCCAGGTACAATCATTTCCCCTCATTTCGTAATCTCCCTAGTTTCTCCACACACCCTGCTTAGTCACACTTTATTGTTTCATTTCAGGTGTCCCCCATTTTTAGGTCCCGATGAGACCCCATATAGTCTGTGAAGTCGAAACATTACAAACAAACTACGTCCAGCCTCTGTAAAATAACAAGGCGGCTGTTGAAAAACACTGTTTGTTTTATAATGGTCATTTCTATGCATTAAGAAACCTTGTATAGTATTTGGTCTCCTAATTGCATTCTGTATAAGAGTTTCTCCTTCAATATCCTTGTGCCAGTATTATTTGCCATTTGGCATGGTTATTAACTCACACTCAATGACATAACAGGGAAGATGTCCTTACATTGTCAGTTTTTATATGGACGCCAGGGATGGATGCTCCGGGAGAAGAGGATGTAATACGGTAGTGTTTATTAGACCCTCTCACGACCAGAGTATGATTAGACATCCACTACCTTATTTCACCTTCTTCTTCATAGATATCTAGCACAAACATTGCTTAAAATTCAGCCGCATATGCCTTTTAATCAGCCACAGTTGCACCATCGTTAACTCACAGCATACCCTCTGCTTCACTGAACCATGCCCATGCACCCACACCAGTCCCAAATGGAGACTCGTGCACATTTACAACTTACTCACCCACAACCACTCACACTGCTCATCAATGTCTCTCACAGTGTCCCTTACTGAGCACATTACTCAGCTATGGTAGCCCTTGACCTCCAGGGCCAAGTGTGCCACTCCTCCACTGCTGCTGAGAAAGCTCACCAGTACTGTGACTCCGCCACAGTCCTCAAACCCTCTCAATCGGACCCGCTGCTCTAGTGATTCTACTGGTTTTTTCCTATATTGTTCCCTATATTTGCCCTAATTGTTTGTTTAATTCCTATAATTTCTGTATTGGCCTGCATTGTCTGTTTTCTGTTGTATTCCCCACATTATTCTTTTAGTTGCAGCCAATCCTGCTGTTTTCCCGCTCTCTGCCCTCCCGCCTTCCTGCCAGGCCCTCCCACCTCCCAGGACTACTTATGGGAACGCAAGTGAGTAGTCCTCGACCTCTAGTGTCAAGCGTTCCACCCCCCTGCTGCTGCCGAGATAGCTCACCAGTACTGTGACTCCACCACAGTCCTCAAGCCCTCTCGATTGGACTTTCTGTTCTGGTGATTTTACAGTTTTTTTCCCTGCATTGTTCCCTCCATTGGCCTGCATTATCTGTATAATTCCTGTAATTTCTGTATTTGCCTTCATTGTCTGTTTAATTCCTGTGATTTCTGTATTTGCCTTTATTGTCTGTTTAATTCCTGTGATTTTTGTATTTGCCCGCATTGTCTGTTTAATTCCTGTGATTTCTGTATTTGCCCGCATTGTCTGTTTAATTCCTGTGATTTCTGTATTTGCCTTCATTGTCTGTTTAATTCCTGTGATTTCTGTATTTGCCTTCATTGTCTGTTTAATTCCTGTGATTTCTGTATTTGCCCGCATTTTCTGTTTAATTCCTGTGATTTCTGTATTTGCCCGCATTGTCTGTTTAATTCCTGTGATTTCTGTATTTGCCTTTATTGTCTGTTTAATTCCTGTGATTTCTGTATTTGCCTTCATTGTCTGTTTAATTTCTATGATTTCTGTATTTGCCCGCATTGTCCGTTTAGTTCCTGTAATATTTGTATTTGCCCGTATTGTCTTTTTTCTGTTGTTTTCCCCACATTCTTCTTTTAGTTGCTGGCGATCCTGCTGTTTTCCCGCTCCCTGTCTTCCCGCATCCCTGCCAGTCCCTGACACTTCCCTGGACTACTTATGGATGCCGTTGCGCTGCTCCAGTGATGAGCCCTCGCCCTCCAGGGTCAAGCGTGCTGCTCCCCTACTGCTGCAAGATAGCTCACCAGTACTGTGACTCCCCCACAGTCCTTGAGCCCTCTCGATTGGGACCACTGCTCAGGTGATTTGTCTGTTGTTTTACTGCATTGTTTCCTGTATTTGCCCGCATTGTCTGTTTAATTCATGTAATTATGTATTTGCTCGCATTGTGTGTTTAATTCCTGTAATTACTGTATTTGCCCGCAATGTCTGTCTTTTGTTGTTTTCCCCATATTCTTCTTTTAGTTGCCGCCAATCCCACTATTTTCCTGCTACCAGCCCTCCCGACTCCCTGCCATCCCCTCCCACCTCCCAGGACTATTTATGGAGGCTGCTGCATGGCTGCGCAGCTCGCACTCCAAAGTCAAACCCGTCTGCGCCTGGACCGTGCCCAACACCAGGAACCCTGGCTTTTCCACCCCGCGAAGCTACACCACCACCGAGCCCTGGACACCTCAACAACAACCACTGCTGCCGCACATCCCATGCACCATCGAAGAACAATTCTCTTGCCAGCACTGCCACCTCACCTGAAGCACTGAAGCTACCAACAACACTAAAGATACTGCAAACTCGACCGTGCCCGCCACATAGACCAAAACCACTATGACACAGCTCCAGTACATTCTACTCACCTCAGATCACTCGGCAAACACGCCACAGAGACCTGGGATGCAATCTCATCCCTCACCCTGGACGTCATCTTCCTCACAGACCTGCCTGAACCCCGCCTCTGTGTCGGACACTGCCATGGCCTCCCCCAAAGTCTACATGATAACGCACCGGGATGGAACCAACAAACATGGTGGTGGAATTTCGACATCTACAAGGACACCATCCACTGCATGATATCATCAGACGACAAAACCCCGTTAATGAAACATCTGAACTTCCACCTCCACACAGATGGAAAAAGCACCATCAGAGGCACTCTCGCCTACAGACCACCAGGATCACACCCCAGCTACTGAAACACCATACCTGACCTCATTTCCCCAATGGCCAGCCACTTCGAGCTCTACAACTTCCTAGGGGACCTCAACTTCCACCTCAATTACCACAGCAATTGCCAACACAACCGGCCTCCTGAAAAGCATGAGCAACCTCGGCATCAAGCAACTCATCACCATCCCTACCCATATCACAGGATCCATGCTCGACCCCACCTTAAACCTCCAGCGACAGTCAAGTACAACCACGTCACACAGCTCCTGAGTGTTTGATTGCCAGTAGTATGTCTGGAAACCTGAGACTGGTGCAGCTACTGCCAATCTTTCTGAATTCCAAAAAGTAGTACATTTGCATCCATTCAATAAGTACTTCTGTATTTCCGACTCAAGCCCCCAGTCCGAACCTCCATGCCAAACAGTCCTCCCACCCCCTCCCCGAAGCTACACCAGTGCCACTTCTATAGCAAATTAGAAGGGTGGAAAAATCCGGTGCAACATTTTTTATTTTTGATGTTTTCTGTCACACACACTTTTCTGTAATTGAGTTTCAGTCTTTTAACATCTTTGTGTAGCATCTAAAGCTGTTGTAAAATGGTAACCAAGAGAACTTGCATAGCATCCTTTCTCTCAAAGCCAAAGTGTACTGGCATAAAGCATTCCAAACGTGTGAAAATCAACTTCAATCAATTAAACACAGACAGAAAAATAACATTGTCAGACATAAACACAATAATGCAGGCAACAGTTATGGATACAAGAACATGAATTCAATGCAAAAGGCATGGGAAGGAAACAAGGACAATAGAGCTGGTCCTTATCTGATTTCAGATGCATGTGTGACTCAGTGTATATGCAGATATAGTACAAATAATCACACGTGAACATAAGCTGAATCCTGTCTCAATTACAATGGTGGGCAACTTGAACATTTATAACGGGAATAACCCCATTGTATTCTCCCAAACAGAACAATTAATCACACGTTATTTCAGAACCGTGAGAGGAGAAAATACGTCAGTAGAGAGATAACAACAAACAGTCCCATTTTCAGTCAAGAGAACAAGGACTGGCGAAGCTTACTGGTCTGGGTTTGACGTGTTTACACATGGAATATTAGCACGTTTCGAGAGAGACATATGAGGGAGACAGCAGGAGCAGGCAGAGAGGGTTGTGGATGAAGAGTAGACCATCATGCAGTTCACTGCAAACACTAGAGTGAAGGCAGGAGGATGCTTCGAACAACTAATACCATTGGGTAATAGATGAATACTCCACTGGGCTGAGGCAAGATGTCATTGACAAAATGTCCAGCCAATGGTTGAAAGATGTTGGTCGATGGAAGCAAACGTCACTCTACGTATATGGTTAGCAAGAGATCTGCTTGACACGTACGCTGTCAAACCCTGCATCTAAAAAAAAAAACGCGATGAAAATTACAACAGGTATTCAATGTGCTATAAAGCCAACTATCATATCATTGTCATGAGGCATAGCGCCATGAAACAGAACTTTATAAGCACTTGTTCTGAAAAGGAAAGACGTTAGTAAAAAGAAAAGACGTTAAAGCACGTGTGGCATTGCCAAAAATGAAAAACTAAAAGCTATAAACTTAATGCTATTTATGTAGTCCACTTATGACCTACTGTTACAAATAAAGATGCTGCTACATCGGATAAAAAGTAAGGTTTTTAAAGAAAAGTGATGACTCAGCACTGCTAAACCTAACTGACAGTATCACTCACCTTCCTGAAACCAGTGGTGCAGCTGGGCGTACTGCCACCCGGGGCGGCCCCTAAGTTTGCCGCCCGGGTGCAGGTAAGAGCGGGGAGAGGTGGGAGCTGACAGATGACTTGTTCTCGGTGCCGGAGCAATGTGGGTAGTAGACAGAAACGACTACCGCCGCCACTAAAAATAGTGCCGCCCAGGAAGACATTCGCAGCCGGCATGACTTGGGGCGCACAGGGAGGGGGTTTAATTTAATAATAATAAAAATGTAAACGTACCTTTCCGCTGGCCGGGTCCCGCGCCGGCTCCCACTCCTAAGCGAATCACAATGCTGCAAGCAGCACTGTGATTGCTCGGGGCGCCGCCCAGCCAGGGGCTAATGGCCCAGCCATGTTCTCCATGTGGGCTGCATTGCAGCCTGCATGGAGAAGGGCAGAGTGCGCGTGACTGGTTTGGTTGGCCCCAGGAGGCCAACCAAACAGTGATGCGCACTGAGGAGTGGGCACACCAGTCTTTCCCTGCCCAGCCCTGATCGCAGAGCAGCCCCGCCCGCAACCAAACCCTGGTGCTTTCTCGCAGTGTGAGAAGCAGAAACATAAAATGGTAGTTACCACCATTTTATTTTTCTGCTTCTTGCACTGCGATAAGGCAGTGGGGCGACACTCCTCCGCCCTAGTGGAGGAGCCACCCCTGCAACTCCAAGGTATAGATTCCGGCCCGGAGGACGGACTTCCGACCCGGAGGTGGGGATTCCAGCCCAGAGGTGGGGATTCCGGCCCGGAGGTGGGGATTCCGGACGGTGGCGGAGATTTAGCTATGGCCGAAATCTCCACCTCCGGGCCGGAATCTTCGTCCAGAGAGCGGATGTAAAGTTAGTAGTCGTAAATCCATTCTGTGAATACCAAAAGTAGTGAGTGCATTCTGTGAATACCAAAAGTAGTACGTTTAGGATTTTGTCTAGTTCTGTGAATCGGGCCCATGGTGTATATTATTCCAATGCGCAGAGCCTATCAGGGATATAGGAAATACACTACACCAGGTAAGGGGGTAGTAATTTCAGTTATGGGGGACTGGGTAGATTTAAAAGGGAGAACAAATGAGCAGCCTTTTCACTTCGCATACAAAACATGTTTCTTTACTGTGGTGGAATTGGAAGAACTTCACTCTGAGAACCCATAATTTGGAGGTCAAGTTGGGGGAGGAAGGGCAACACAAAGGAGGGTGGGGTCACAAGGGAGGGAGCAATGGAAAGCAGTCTGATAGACAACTAATACTTTTTTTTAACTCTGTTTACAAAGACATTGGCACCAAGGAAAAAAGTGACATCAAATCTCTTCTGGCTTAATTGGTTTCAAGGTATGCATTTCGAAATATCTTATCACCTGCTTTGTGTGCCCGGTAAATCTCAAAGAATAATAATAATGGTAAGATAACTCTGGTAGTTAAAGCACTTGCTGAAGAAATCTGTGTTTTGTTTAGTCACAGGTTTGACTCACAAAGTAGCATAAGATTTAGTGCATTTCCTACAAAGCAAATCGTGTCACATGCAGATTATTATGTTATGTAGGTAGGCACGTGGGTTACTGCTTTTGACACAGAGATCCTTTTATTGCATGAAATTCATAAACTGCAATTTGTCAGGTGTAGCACAATGAGCTATGAACCGGCTTCAAGGAGCTGTATGCAAAATGTAAGACATGGGTTTAGAACCTATTTGTTTTTTCTCAATTTGTTATTTTAAAGCTGCTAAAACGTTTTATTTATGTAGTAATAAAGAACAACCGCAAGCACTGCTTTACTTTTTAAATCCTGACCAACTCATCACGCAGATCACCTCCACCATCATGAGCTTCATCCACTCAGGAGCACCCAGGGACCCCTGCCCCACCATGTGTTTAACCTGGGAAACAGTATCATCAACAAGGAACTCACCACCATCTTCACCTCCTCCATCACCTCTGCCACCTTCCCAAAGGAATGGAAACATGCAGAAGTTAAACCACTCCTCAAAAAACATATTCAGACCTGGAAGAGCTAAAGAACTACCAACCCATCTCTCTACTCCCTTTTCCTGCCAAAGTCCTGCAAAGAGCTATCAACTGCCAACTCACCAACCACCTAGAGAACAATCTCAGTCATGGACAACATTAGGGCTCTCCTAGACCAAAGAGAAACTGCAACCCTGATCCTCCTTGACCTCTCAGCTGCCTTTGACACCAGTTCCCACCCCCCTAAAAAGACTCCCCCAGAAGGGGGATCCCAGGAGATGCCCTCAAATAGATCTCATCCTTCCTCATAGGAACAACTCAGAGCGTCCACCTTCTGCCCTACACCTTTGGCCCAAAGGACATCATCTGGGGCGTCCCCCAAGGGTCATCACTAAGCCCCACCCTGTGCAACACCTCTATGGCCCCTCTGGCCATGCTGGTGTGAACGTCATATCATATCATATCATATGGGAACGATACTCAGCTCATCCTCTCCCTATCCACAGACCCTGCTAACACCAAGGCCAACTTCCACCTGTGCATGACCTGTGTTCAAAACAACTGCCTCAAACTCAACTCTGACAAAATGGAGTTACTTATCTCCGGGACCTAAGCATCCCTGTGGGATGACTCTTGGTGGCTAGCAGAACTGGGATCTTCACCCACAACCACAGAACACGCCAGGAACCTAGGCATCATAATAGACAGCAAACTAACCATGACAAAATAGATAAGTGCAGTATCATCTGCCTGTTTCCTCACTCTCTGCATGCTCTAGAAAATCTTCAAATGGCTCCCCACTGACACTAGACACACTATCACCCAAGCCCTCATCACAACCCGCCTGGACTACTGCAACACTGTCTATGTGGGTATCACCGCACACCTGCTAAACAGGCTTCAGACCATTCAGAACTCAGCTGCCAGGCTCGTTCTCAACCTCGCAATGCGGGCCCATATCACCCACGCCCCCTCAGAGCACTTCACTGGCTCCCTGTCCACAAAAGGTGGCAGTTCAAGATGCTAAACCACATCTGCAGGGTTCTGCACCACCAAGGACCAGCCTACATCACCCACAGGTTTAACTTCAAACAACCCCTCAGACAACTGTGCTCCACCTCCCTCTCCCTTACCTACACTCCATGCCTCTGCCGAAGCAGTAGCGGTGGCTGCTCCTTCTCCTACCTGGAATGGCCTCCTCCTCCACCTCCGGACCTCCCCCATCCTGCAGGAATTCAGGAAACGTCTGAAAACCTGGCTGTTCGACTAACCCACACCCAGCAGCAGCAACCACCAGCGCCGGGATACCCTCACGGGTGATAAGCAACACTTTACAAAGCCAGTTTGATTGATCAATTGATTGATCAAAACTAAAGAAAACATTTGAATGTTACATTATTACATGTCACTGCACCACCTGACCACTACCTTGCCTTCACTACCTTTTGGGACATTGCATCATTTCAGGGGTGAGGGGGGCTTCTCGCCTGTCTCATTTTTAGGTCTCACCGCAGACAGCACATCCACTGTCACTTGCAAGACATTTTGTTTATCTACAAGTGGATTTGAGGCAGCACATTGCCTACTATTGTTTGGCTTCAGTGCCACTCTCATTTGCTTGCTTTTCATAAGTTGGTGCCTGCAACGTTCACTTCTGCTTCTTGTGTTTGTCCTTCCCCTTGATCATAACCCAAATACTCGTCTTCCCACTGCTCCCTTGAAAGGGCGCTATGTTTAAATTTTGGTCTAAGCACTTGACAAGAGTACATGTCTTTTCTTGATGTTTCCCTCGTACATACGTCCTCCATGTTGCTTTGGGCCCCCATCCTCTTTATGGATGGGGTTTCATCCCCTTTAGGGAGTTTATATCAAATCAATAGTTTGTGACTGCCATTGAAGTCACAAACCATTGGTAAATCAAGCTACAATTAAGAAGGTGGAGTGGGACCCCCCTATTTAATGTCCTCCTACTCCTATTAAGTCGCTTTCATTTACAAAATTCATTTTGTCAGCTGGAAAGCCATTTCCGACTCCCAATTAAGGGGCATATTTACAAGAAAGTGGCGGAGCGCGGGATAGCTCTAAAATTGCTAACGCTACGCTCTGTCATTTTAGAAAAGCAGGGATGCGCCCTATTTACAATAAAACATCACACTCCTGTGTTTCTCCCTGCACTGGTGCAAAATTCAGCGGCCTAGTGCCAACGCAGGCACCCTTGCACCGTAGTGCAAGGGTGGCTGCATTGAGGGATCATTGTTTATGTGGAGGAAGGGATACCTTCCTGCACAAAACAATCATTCATGGCAATTTGATGTTCCTATGTGTGGTGCACAACACAGCACACATAGAAACGGCAAAAACAAGGAGAAATAAAGCATATCTCCTCATTTTGCCATGTTAAGACCATGTTTTCCCTGGTCTTAATTTTTGTGCTGCCTCCTATTTACTCCACCCTTATAAAGAGGGGGCAGTGTCAAAATCAATGTGTGTTGCGGCGGAACGCCCACCGCAACACCCACTGCCCACCCCTTTCACGCTAAGTCTAGCGTACAGAGGAGGCCTTATATATAATGCGCGTTAAGCCACATTAAGTGGCTTAACACTGCCTTGTAAATAAGGCAAAGCTCCCATCACCACAGAAACGTTGCAAAAAGTGACGTTCCTGTGGCAATAGGTGCTTGTAAATATGCCATATATTAGTGACCTGGTTATGTAGAACACTCTATACTTTCAATGTAAGAGGGACAGTGTTTATAACCAATCCAATCCAATCCAAAAATTCTTTATTTCGGTCGTTAAGACCATAAAAGATGCAGATAAAACACACACAATTAGCTTGAAAATACAATTCATGTAGTTATTTTTCCAATTAAAAAAAATAAATAAATAAATAAATAGGATAAATAAAACACCATTATTTTCCCAACTCACTTAATGAGTAAATACAAAAAAAGGAAACCAGATCATAGCAATGTCCGCACATTTAGAGGATTTTCTTCTTCCTTACCAACCAAACTGCCATAAGGAATTTGGCTACTGCAAACACAATAGGAGCAAAGGTATTAGTTTTCATTACTCTATGTGCTTGTAAGTAGTTGCTAAACCCCAAGTTTCTACAAAGAGGCGCTAGCCAATATTTCCTAGCTTTTGCATATGCAGGGCAGACAAACATGATGTGGGATTCATCCTCCTCGTGAATGTTGCAGCTTGGACACATTTTGTCGTTGCCCATTGACCATCTGGAAGTGAATGATCTTATGGTCTTAATTTTTGTGCTGCCTCCTATTTACTCCACCCTTATAAAGAGGGGGCAGTGTCAAAATCAATGTGTGTTGCGGCGGAACGCCCACCGCAACACCCACTGCCCACCCCTTTCACGCTAAGTCTAGCGTACAGAGGAGGCCTTATATATAATGCGGCGTTAAGCCACATTAAGTGGCTTAACACTGCCTTGTAAATAAGGCAAAGCTCCCATCACCACAGAAACGTTGCAAAAAGTGACGTTCCTGTGGCAATAGGTGCTTGTAAATATGCCATATATTAGTGACCTGGTTATGTAGAACACTCTATACTTTCAATGTAAGAGGGACAGTGTTTATAACCAATCTCTGCCACTGGCAAGCGTCACTAATTGAATAATCGTGCCCAACTCTAAGTATTCTGTAAACTTTAAAAGTTTGTCAACCCACCATACAAAGCCTCACATCATAAACAGAGATAAAAAAGGGTGTGAAAGGTCAGAAAGTACCTCACGTTAGCATCACCCAAGGAGATACTGGTTGGTACTCACCAGTTTGCTCACATTTTCATCATTGGTAACTTTCATGACCAGAACAGAAAAGGGGAAAGTGGAAAGATATTATGTCCAATATTTGAAGTTGTGTGAGAAAAAGGAGAAGGAAAATAAAAGTGTGGTGTCAATGCTTGTGTCATCCATCCACCATCTAGACCCTGTAACGTGCAAATGGGGAAATTGCTTTTCCAAGCTAATTGTGGCTCACTTGCAGTTGAACATACTTTATTCTTCGCAATGGCTGCACTCAGATTAAAAACACAGCATGCTTAGACTATTGTCATTGGAACGGCCGACATGTTTCGTTGCCTAGTCATTTTTACCAACTTCATCAGTGCTCGGGGACTATCTCCACCTTGCTGATACTTTAGGGACCATCTGATGTGGTTGACAAGCAGAAAGATAGTGCCAAATATGTAAACATATATTAAAATACTGTTTGATGGCAGCCTTGCCAAAACATTTTCTGCAAAATGTACGCAGGTTTTGCCATAATTACCTGGTGATTGCCAACTGAACGCCTACCTGCAACACACTCAGATACGGGGAACAAACACATTTTATCTACGCTTCCCCATCAAGTATGTAGCAGCCACCAGTTGTCAACCTGTAAATATATACGTGTACTGTTCAGCCATCACTAGTTTTACATTACACCAATATCTCAACAATTCTCTCGTGTTCATCTGCTTCATGTCTGTAAATGTAAGCAGTTTGAAAGCTCTATGGATTATGTAGCCCAATAGCTATTCTCTCAGTTCCCACATTCGCTAAAAACTGTTAGGATATGCTCAAACCTACAAGATTGCGAGTACCAAGCTCCTTGGGTGATGCTTACACAGGTAGTTACTGACCTTTCACACCTTTTTTGTCTCTGTTTATTATGTGAGGCTTCGTATGGTGGGTTGACAAACGTTTAAAGTTTACAGAACACTTAGAGTTGGGCACGATTGTTCAATTAGTGGAGCTTGCCTTTGGCAGAGATTGGCTATGAATACTGCCCCTCTTACATTGACAGTATAGTGTTCTATATAATCAGGTCATTATGGTTTAGTGAGGGGAGGGCGACCTGGTTATTACCCCTCTTTTGCTCCTCTTTTTTGTTTATGCTTGTAAATATGCCCAAGATTCTCTTGCCCGGGGCTCGAGTGATTTCTTGAAACATGAAGTATACATTCAGTTTGCACTCAAGATCCCCAATACACATTTTCAGAATTTATGCACAATTTCTCATCATATTTCTTTAATTTCACATATTTGGGGTAGAAAACGTAGCGATTTTGCACACTCTTCTTTCCAAAAAGGCTGCATTTCATCAGATAATTGTCCTGTATCTGGCTCACATTTTTTTGAAAATATATATTGTCCCCTCCATGCAAAGTTCTGCCTCCACCGCTTAGTTTCCATCGCCTCTCTGCTAGTGGATGTTTCTCTTAATGCGTCATCTGCGAAATCCTGTTCAACTGCCTTTGACTGACATTCACTCTTCCAAGCATGCTCTTTCGAAACCACCCACGCTGCGCAGTACTTTATTAGTTACTGATTCCCTGGCCTTTATAAAGGATGAAGTCTGCCTTGACAATGCAATGCACTATTTATTCAGATGTTTATTCTCCTCCGTTATTTAGTTTTATTGCCCTTCAGGAATATTGTGTTTTGAGCCATCTCTGTATAGGCAAGAATGGTCCTTTGAACTATCCAAGCAAAGGGGCCTAGTAGGCAAATCTGCAATGAAAACTAGTATTAAAGACATATTTCAAAAGTGTATGGATGTTAATTGTTTTGATTATGAAGTTGAGATAGTTAATTATTAACTTAGTCACAGCACAGTTCACTGAGCGCGCTCTGCTCAGCCCTAGTATTTATGGTTCTAGCAGCAGGTTTTTGCATTCAAGCATTACCAGACACATAAATCAAGAAGACGACGCTTTTTTAGAATTCCCACTGAATTTACAAACATAAAGGAAAAACGAATATGTAAATTGACACAACAATGGTTACAACAGATTATGAGAACCACAGATATGACAATGTTCGTGGAACACCAGGACCGAGGCAATAATCCAGGCTGACAATTGTGCAATGGGAAATGGGCTCAGCCTTGTGCTTCACAGAGGTCAACAGTTCTACCTTGAAACTTTTATTTCTAGAAGTCAAACTTGTCCTGCAGCAGAACACAGGAAGGTGAAGCAAATTAAGGTCACTGGGTGCTATACTTCTGTTCAGTGGACCTAGAGTAGCCTCGAAATTCACTGGAAAAACTCAGACTGGGCCAGATTGACAACCCTAGCTAGCATTTACATGTCTTCCACCGAAGAGTTTCAATGCCTTGTCCTTCAGTGACCAAAAATGTGGCAAAGCTTCGCTTGATGAAGACTCTAGGAAAAGAACTAGTGGTCACTCCTATTGCTGTTATACATAACACAACCACCTCAGTGATTTTTTTAAAAACATTCTAATCTGTCACATTATGCAACGTATTCATGCAATAGCCGCCTGCTCCTAGAAACATACAAAAATGTGAGGGGACGTCCTCTCACACCACCAGGTGTCATGCTTCATCATAGGACTCCCCACGCTCCACAAAAAACGGGTTTGATGAGGAGCAAGTCTACGCCTTGAAATCAGGGAGGCACTTGTTACTAAATATGGATCAGTGAAAAATATCTCAATTTAAAAACCAATGTGGCTATCCAGTCCAACCAATATACTCTATGAAGTGCCACTTGGTATTAAAAACCAGAAGTGGGGAGAGGGGTATTAGTACTCCACCCCCACTAAACTGTCAACATGTTTCTGCCTAGTTGCTCAACAGATTCCATGGCATTCATCAGGACGAACACCGGACCTCTGGTGGCATATATAACTTAAACATGCCACTGTGTAGGTGGTTTAACTTTTGTTGCCACCCTACGTTCCTAGGTCCCTTGGTACCTGAAATACATTAAATATAAACAAACATAGCAGGCAGACATGCATAGGCTGGTACTTTTTGAGAGGTGTTTGGTACATGAGGGCCGTTTTCTGTCAGGATTATGAGGGACAGGCATTCTGAACCTGTGATTCATCTGGTTTTCTTTCTCATGTACTGTGGGACTACATTTGTGACATAATGGCTTGTATTTACTAAGCATCTATTCACTAAGCAATGCATCATTTGGCATCTGGGATATCGTAGGCAGAGAGGGGTATGTAGATACACTGCACCATGCCAAGGGTGCCTTTCAACATTCCTCCTTGTGTGGCCAGATTACTATTTCCTCAGTTTACACATCAGCTTTTATTGCATCACTTTTTTGTTTTCCTCCCTTTACATTTCCCTCTGCATTCCAACCCTGTCAGGGCTTTTTTCTGGATCTTTTTTTGTTCTCTAGCTCTTGAGTCTGTTTCAGTGATTACAGTCCATAGTTCTCAGTTCTCCATTCTGCTTCTGACCAACGTCAATCTTGTACCTAGTTGGTATTTACTCTTTCCACAGGTAAGTAACCTGTCTATGCATTGTTATGTATAAATATTGCCTGGCCTTGAGCTGCATATTCTGATACATTTTAAATTGGACTTTCTAGTATCTGCATAGGCTACAGAGTACTCGAGGTTGTGTCAATTTCCCTGTCTCACAGTGCTCACATCTCTGAAAAGATGCCAACTACCGCTGTTTGTTTTTCTCTCCTTTGTCCCAGGAAAGTGTCCAAAACACCCATAAAACACGACTGAGATGGTCCAAATAGTTCTAGAGAATAATCAGCTAGGGTTCACAATGCTGACAGTGTGTCTGTTCTGAAAAGGGTTCTGACACAAATCCATTTCAGGCAAGGCCCAAACTACTGCAGACATCCAGGGACTCAAACATAGAGGAGTGCAGAATCAGTTCAGGATGTTACCCTTTGGCATGGAATCCTCTCCCAGCATACCCACAAAAGTGATTGCACCTCCTCCTTTGGCATTTCTACATCAGCAAGGAGTCATCTAGATGATTGCTTAGTTAAACAGCACACAAAGAGAGTACTCACAACTCTAGAGACTCATGGATTTCTGTTGAATTTTTCCAGATCCCATCTTGTCCCAGCACAAGATCAAAGATTCATTAGGGCCAGAGTCAAAACAGATGAAGGCCTAGTCATACTTCTAGAAAAGTAGGTGCAGAAAATTCAAACACATTTGGCACATCTTATGACCCAGGACAGTCTGACCCAAGCTGCCTGGCTTCGGATCCAGGGGCCATTAGCAACAACCATCTTCCTTGTCCCATAGGCGAGATTTCATTAGAACAAAATAGTCAGACATAGTCTGAATTAGTGGCCTCCAAAATGAAAAGATTTGTCTCTGGCCATTCCAATGTCTTGCAAAACCGTAAACGAACTAGTGCGGTGCGTGGTACCATCGAACATTTTAGAAAGTGTTCCACTATCCTCTTTGAAGCTGGTAATTATACCAACAGATACTAGTGCAACAGTCTGGGAAGCCTGGATCAATTCCCATCAGGTCCAGGGACCCCGGCACCAACACAACTGAAAGAAAATCCTCCAGTTGGTGATAATTGAAGGCAATCTGACTGACTCGCAGATCCCTTGATGAGCGACAAAGAATGGCATCTTCCAGTACAACCATCTCCCCATGCCTTTCCCCTTCTCGGGCCAGCAGCTTGAGGAAACTCAGACCACTCAGTGTTGAGATTGAGAGAACAGGGTTAGTTAACTGAGGTTTATTGATCGGATTACTTCCTCTAATCAAGCTTTTAGGCATTGTTCAATGTTATCTTTCTGTACTACAAAAAAGCAAAGAGGTGGGAGGTGCACAACGCAGTTTGTTGTAGTTTGAATGCTAGTTTAAAGCGCGGATGGGTGCACTCCAGGGAGGCGGTACCGTCTGACGCCTGGAAATATAGAACTAATTAGTGTACGCAAAAATTTGCGAATACATCCCCTGTATGAGGCACTCCTTAAGTGTTCATCGAAATGATTACAAAGTTCAGTAATGAAATGTAGATTTATTCATCCGTTTGTTTCATTGTGTTAAAGTTTCAATGATATTATAATCATATCACTGTAGATAGGTTGACGATGCAAGTTATACACGTACTCCAATGCATTTCGGGCTACACGCCCTTTTTCAAGGAGAGCTAAAAAAAGAAGAAATGAGCCCATATCAGGGAAAAGAAGGAGATGTACATGGATGTTGGTGGCGAATAATAATATTTTTTTTTGTATTTTTTTTTTTTTTTTGTAAGACCTTTATTGACACAAAGCAGAGTACACAGCATGAACCTACAACCCCGAGGCCGGTTCGCTATCACAATGCAGACAGAGTGTAGTTATCAATCGGTATATGAAGCCAAGCGTGTAGTCTGTTGGTACTACCACCCTCATCATCTTATATATGGCTCATTTCTGTCAAGCGTAGTGAGTCTTACATTTTAACCTTTTATATAAAGGAGAACAAGGTAAACAAAAACATTCCCCAACTGAAGACCTGACATTTCCTTTCATACGACCTAGATATCTATTCTTCCACAACTTCAGTGTTCCCCCTACGTGCACCTCGGCCAGTCTGTACCCATGCCTTAATCAACCCACCCATGAGGTGAAACAATTGGGTAACTAATCCTCCTCACTGTCCTGCAGTGAAGTAAGGTAGTCTGTCAAAAAACACCACATATCCTTTGGTCTGGATCTCATCGGTAATTGCTCCTCATATGTTTGTAGTCTGTCCCGGCAGATGGACATATCATGCAGCCATGTTGTCTTCGTCGGTACCTTACGGCTATGCCAACATTGCGCCACCTGTCTCTTCGCCATCAATAAAGCAATTGCACAAAACTTACGCTTCAATGCACGGAATTGAGGAACTATGCCCAGTAAGCAGATCTTAGGTGTGCATTGTACCTCTTCCTCTAACATACCAGCAAGGGCGGTAGTCACCTCCCCCCAATATCCTGCCACTTTCTCGCAACCCCAAGCCAGATGTGCGAAATCCGCCCCCTCCCTATTGCACCTCTTGCATCTGTCTTCCTCTTGTAGGCCAAACCTTCGCAGCTTGGTCGGCGTGTAGTAGATCTGGTGTATAAATTTAAAATGTATTATTCGTAAATTACCGTTAGGCGTTAAGATCTGTGTTAACCCGCAAGTGGTGTTCCATTCTTCCTCTGTTAGTGGAGTCTCTAGTAGTGCATCCCACCGCCCCTTAGCTTTCTGAGTGTGTCCCGCCAGCTCTGATTGTGCCGCTGAGTATAATCTAGACACTAGATGTGAAAGATCAGTAGTGGTAATCAGGAGTTGTAGTGTTGCAAGACACTTTGGTTCTGCCGGGAAAGTTGGGTAATGGTCCCTCAACGCCCTAGTTAGTCTATAGTACGTGAAGTGGAACATGGGAGTCTGGTGTTGGATGTAATTCAATTGGTCCAGGCTTACAAACATACCGTCTCGAAACACATCACCCAGCTTGTCAATGCCTGCCCTACTCAACAAGGACATACCAACCTTCTCACCAGTGACTGACAGTGCCTGGTGATGCTGTAAAGGCATGTCTGGAGCGTATAGGGGAGTCTTATGGGCCAGCTGTCCAAGCCTGTGCCATGCTTTGACCGTGGTGTCCACCGTGTTGATGTCCATTGCATGCAGCGGTGGCCTTGTGTGTGATATTATCGCAGATAGGGGAATGGGATGAGCATCACCCTCCTCAACGGCCGTATGTGCGAGATATGGGACATCGTGGTACCAGTACGCCGCATACTGCGCCTGTGCGCAAAGGTAATAGAGGAGAAAATCAGGCACGCTAAAGCCGCCTTTCGCGAACGGAAGCGTTAGGGTCTGCAGATCAATCCGAGCCTGTTTGCCTGCCCAAATCAATGTCCGCACCATGGATTTTATACGGCGGAAGATCTCACGCGTCGGCGTTATTGGGACGTTGTTAAACAGGTACAAGAGCTTGGGCAACACGTTCATCTTTACGATTGCGATTCTGTCGGCTAATGATAGTGGCAAACAAATCCAACGTTGTATCTTATCTTCAAGCTTAGAGAGTACCACCCCATAATTGGCCCGCAGGACCTCCTCCGGATCTCTGTGGAACATGACCCCTAAGTATCGGATCGGGTCACTCTGCCAGTCCAATGGGAAATCCACGTCGAAGGGCATGGTGGCGTCGGTCAGAGGTATTATGGATGACTTGGACCAGGTAATCGCCAGCCCTGAATGACCGCCGAAGCGGATGTATTCTCTGAGCAGTGGGTTCAGATGGGTTTCAGGGTCGCGAACGTATAAGAGCATATCGTCCGCGTAGAGTGATATGTGAAGAGGCCTGGCTGCAAACTGCAACGCCGACTCTTTGTAGTTCTGTCGAATTATACACGCCAGGGGCTCTAGAGCCAGCGCAAATAACAATGGGGAGAGTGGGCAGCCTTGTCTGGTACCACGCTCAATGTCAAACGGATCCGATATGTAGCCATTGATCCGAACCCTAGCGCGCGGTTCTGTGTAGAGCAAAGTGACCCACTGTACAAACCGTTTAGGGAAACCCATCCGGTGTAAGACAATGATCATATATCGCCATTCAATGGAATCGAACGCCTTCGCGGCGTCGAGCATGACCGCCGCCGCTTTAATCGACGGTTGGAGATAGTGTGCAAGAGCGAACAAAGATCTAGTGTTGTGTGACGTGGATCTGGTGGGTACAAAGCCCGACTGATCTGGAAGGACCAGACTAGTCATCAATGGAGACAGGCGGCATGCTATCAGCTTAGCGAGGATTTTTGAGTCCACATTGATCAGGGAGAGCGGTCTGTAGGAGTCGCATTCCTCCGGATCTTTGGACGGCTTCAGGAGCGCAATGATCATGGCTTCTCGCAGAGTGGGGGGGAGTAACGAATTCTCGAAGGCAGCGCCATACATGGCTACTAAATAGGGTGCGAGAATATCCACAAAGTGCTTGTAGAATTCAGAGGTGTACCCGTCAGGGCCGGGCGCCTTGCCATTCGGAAGCGAGGCGATCACTTCCTTCACTTCCTCGACAGTGATGGGCCTAGCCAAGTATTCCCTTTGTGCATCCGATAGCCAGCCAATTGCTACATCGCGCAAATAGTCATACGTGTCCTCCGCTGGGGCAGTGGGTTGCGACCTGTACAGCGTGCCAAAGGTGTCAACAAAACATTTCAAGACGTCTTCAGAGTGCGTTTGTGGTATACCCTCTTTAGAGTTAACCTTAAGGATCGCTTTTTGTCCTCGTCCCTCACAGATTTTACGCGCCAGCACCCCCCCTGGCCTACCTCCCTCCCCGAAAGCTCTGGCCACTTGCGGGCGATCTAAGTACTTTATTTCGGACTCCAAAAAGTCTGCATGCTCCGTATGTAGTGCACGCAAGCCTTGTAAATGTGAAACATCCTGCGTGGTCTCATACAACAGTTCCAAGTCCCTCATTTGCTTCTCACAACGACTAATTTGGCCCCTTATGTCCCTGAGTATCCCCACGGAGGTGCTTAGGCAGACTCCCCTGATCGTAGCTTTGAACGCCTCCCATAGAAGGCACGGGTCATCCGTCGATTGCGCATTAACATCAAAGTAGTCTTTGATAGCTTTCGTTATTGTGTCAACATAGACTGTGTCCGAGAGGGCACAGGCATTGAATCTCCACTGGAAGGGGGGAGGTGAATAGCGGGGCAACTCCACCCGCAGTAGTACAGGATTGTGGTCCGATAGCGTTCGAGGTAGTACCTGTAACTTACGAACCCACAGCGCCATGTCCCTAGAGCCCAGCCAGTAGTCCAGCCTGGACCAACTATTGTGTGATGATGTGATGTGCGTAGCGCCCGGCATATCAGTGTGCTGCAACCTCCATAGATCTGCTAAGGCCAGATCATTCATCATGTGACCCACCATTTGCCTTGATTGCTTGTGTTGTTCTAGCGATTGGGAGGAGCGGTCCAGTCCATCCTGCAACGTGACGTTCCAATCCCCCCCACAGAGTATGTGTGCGCTAGCATGTGCTTGTAAGTGTCCCCATATTTCCCGGAAAAATTCGGGAGCATCAGTATTTGGCCCATAGACGTTCAGGAGTGTCAGTCTTTGGCCTCTCAGTGTGCCTGTAACCAATACATATCTGCCATCCGGATCACAAAGAACGTGTCGCTCCTCAAAGTTAATCCCTTTCTTGATCAAAATAATCACCCCGCGTGAGTAGGAAGAATACGAGGCTCTATACACTGATTCGGCCCACCTCTCCCCCAAATGTGCATGAGTGTGCGGTGCGAGGTGCGTTTCCTGTATGAATGCTACATCCACGTTCCATCTGTTAAGACTAGCAAAAACCTGCCTGACCTTTTGAGGCCTAGAGAACCCCCTGATATTCCATGTAAGAACGTTCAAGCCCAATCTACCCTCCCCCCCAGGACCCATTGATATCTGCAAATATAACAAACACCATCACTTCATACGCCACTCCCTCAGGTGGTATCCACCCTCCAGCGATGCTAAGAATGATCACTTCAATGACAGCATAGTACAATGAGGAATACAACAAGCAGTACATATTCAAGGTTGTCGGTCTTAGTAAACTGGCAAACATACCCCCCCCTGAACCCCACCCACTCCAGCAACCCCAACCTGCCGAAGCCATGTCCCTTCAGAGCACAATTCCCACAACCATAGAACTATCAAAACATTGCCCATAATTAGAACACTTCGTGGGTAATACCCTTACGGAGGTCCGCTAGGAGCACAACTCTACACCCGGTGGTCGGGTTCCGGCGATACTTCAAGCAACTGGATATATGCATAAGACAAGTGATCGATCCCCCCGCCCCCACCCTCCACCCCTCCAATACCTCGGCGATATGTTACCCTGGGTCTCAGTTCCACAAGAGCATCACCTCGATATCCTGGCACCTATCGATGTCCGCTGCTGACAACAAAGTCTGTCCGCCCCCTGTACCACATGCCACCCTGACGATATGCGGCACGGCCAGGGGGCACCTTCGCCAATGTACAATTGAATGCGTTGCCAACCGCTGGAATCTGTGCCGCAAGGCAGTGCCTCCTCACTCGTGAGAGTCTTGCACGCTTCTAGCGGTCTTGTTACTCCGCAGTGTTAGAAGTTATTGTTAATGCAAGAGGTGAGAGCTCGTCAGCCCCCACAGCCGTCCGCCACCTCAGCAGCCTGTTCCAGCCGCGTGAATAAATGCAACGTGGTTTGGAAAATATAGCATGGGGCAGCCACAGGCGAAGTAACCATCAAGAAGAAAAAAGAAAAAACAGAGTTGCACTGTAGCCCCCATCGCGTCAACGGACGACTGCCCCAGTGAGAAAGTGCAAGTGTGGTATAGCTACATTGACCTCCCCAAGGAGGATGACCCTGGACGGAGCTGTCCACTACTATCAAAAGTGGGCCAGTGGTCATTCACGTCGTGGAACAGTATAACAAAACTCACCGCTGCATGATGATAGACAGCTTCAATGGCATTATTCCGAGTCTCTGTGCTGGTCCCGTTGCGAGTCTTCTCTCGACTCACGCTGCGCTCTTTTAATAAAGTCCTGGGCTGCCCTCGGTGTCGTCAGCACGATTGTTTTCTCCTTCCACATCACTCGAAGCCGCGCTGGATAAAGCATGGAGTAGACAACGTTCATTTCCCGCAACTTGGCCTTCACGGAGGAGTATTCCTTCCGTGCCTGCTGAACTGCGACCGTGTGATCCGGGTAAAACTCCAGGGAGTTGCCTTGATGGGTGATTTTGCCCTTTTCTCGCGCAAGTCTGAGGATCGTGTCCCTGTCTCGATAGTTGAGAATCCTCGCCACAATAGGTCTCGGTGTGGCGCCAGGTGGCGGCCTGGGGACTAGCGATCTATGGGCACGTTCCACTATGAAGACCGATGACAGGGCCTCCGCTCCAAAGAGATCTTTGCATAGGTTTTCAACAAACTGCTCCATCCTCCCAGTGTTGGTCGTCTCCGGCAGGCCCGCTATTCTGACGTTATTGCGCCTCGAGCGCGCCTCCAAATCCTCCTCCTTTGCCTTGATCACCTCTAGGAGACGTTCCATTCCCGTGCATTTTGTGGTGGAGGTCCTTGCCTCATCCTCGACTGCGGAAATCCTGGTCTCCGCCTCATCCAGCCGTTCACCATGTTTCTCCTGACGTGCAGTCATACTATCCATTCTGCATGTGAGGTTATCAAGCTTACCGTTGATGTCCTGCAGATTTGACTGTATCGCTAGCAGTATCTTCTCCATATTGGAACTGGGTGGTGGGTCGGTCGCACCGCCCTCTTCCACCGCCCCGTCCATTAGTCTCGTCGCCTATTTGGAGTCGAAAGAGATCTTTGACTGTTGTTTATCAGGTTTCCCCATGGTAGTGGAAGGGGAAGTCACCTTCCTGAGGATGGCCCCAGATGCCCTCGTGGCCCTCGCCGCTGCCGCCGTGATGTCTCCGTGCAGACGTGTAGCAAGCACGCGTGAAAACGTCCCAGAGCTCGGGCTCACCTCATCAGACTGCACCGTTCTAGAGGGGGGGATGCGGCTTGCGTAATCTGTCCTCTGCGTGTACTGGTGTTGTAAGCGACCGTCTGTAGCCCCGTCCTGGGCCCTGCAGAAGGCAGCGAGACGCGGGAACACCTCCCACCGCGTGTGCCCCACCGTGTCTGGGTCGCGTGTCCTGGCCGGTCGGGCGGGCGCCCACGTGGCAGCGTTGGTGATGTTTGGAACTTTGGGCAGGACAGACCGCCCCTAGGACCATACAGCAGTCCGCAGTGTGTTAGCGCTCTTTCGGAGGCCACAGGTCCGTGCAGCAGTTATAGCGCGTTTAGGCGCGAAGGCAGCAGCCTCGGCGCTCCGGAGCCTCCCGCCGCCATATTGTCAGGCATTTGCGTCTGGACGTCTGCAAAGCTCTGTGGCCGGTAAATGAAGTGAAGGGCAACGCCACTCATTTCCACAGACCCTGAACGCTAACCCTCACCTCCGCTTGCGATGATCAGTACAGGAGGGCGAGACTAAGCCGGGTCGCGTCTTGGCACTGGGATCCGCTGTCCGATGGCGGCCATATTGTCAGGCAAGCCGGCGAGCTCCGCATCCAAAACGGTGAAAAGTCGTTATTACTGGAGAATTAGCTGAAGCATCCCCCCGTCGCCGACGCACCTCCACTTCCCATGAGTGATGTTGGCCCTGGAGAGCTGAATAACGGGGTGAGGGCGGACATCGACCACCTAGCTGATGATCGCCCGGCGGAGCTGCGGATCAGGCAGCCATTCCGCTGTGCGCCCCCTAGCGCCTCCCCGGCGAATAATAATATTAAAAGTGTCGATCAATAAGGTGGTATGATCGTGTCCCAAGGTTAAAAAAGAGGAGAATGGCAGAGGACGCGATCGTGGCTGGGGATGAGGGAGTGGGATGTAACATGCGGAGTCGTAGAAGGTTTGTGCGCGGGGGAAGGGTGGAGTGAATACAGATAAATAATCGTGCTCCATGGCGGTAAAAGTCGTGGGTGGGTTAAGTGAAAGAGTTAGAAGAGGGTGGTGAACGGTGCGAGGATTATGGGGACGCGGTTCACTAACGTGCATCGGCATGCATTAGCGGCACTTACTTCATGGCTAAAAGCCGTGTCAGTCTCTGGTGTGGTCGTCCGAGTGAGTAGGGTCAATGTGTGTACTCCGTGTAGAAGGGTATAAATCGGGGAAGTGAAAAACGGACTAAGTAAAAGACGGACTGAGTGAAGATGACCGCGGGGGCCATCTTAGAATGGGTTAGGAAAACCGAGGGTGGGGGCCATCATGGAGTGAGTGAAAGCTGTAGGCTAGGAAACACCAAAGAGTGTGAAAATGTACAAAGATAAAAGACGGGAAAAAAGTCTAAATGTGGATGAAGGTGAAAATAAAGAAGAAAAAGAAAGATAATAAAGGTAAAAATAAAAATAAATATAAATAAAGATGAGGATAAAGAGCAATGCTATTACATATAACAATTAAAGATAACAACTGTATTCAACGCGATCATTCAATCCATGTGGTTTGAGTGTCTGTAGACGATATGTCCATTCCAGTTCTTTTTTGAGGAGGAATTTGCGATTGTCTAAGCCTTCAGTACGGGTGATGGTTTCCAGTACTGTGAATTGAAGTTGTGCTATGGTGTGATGACACTCAAGAAAGTGCATGGCAACGTTAGATTTCTCTTGTTTGGTGCGAATGATTGATTTATGTTCGTTAATGCGAACTTTAATTTTTCTTTCGGTCTTGCCGACATACATTTTCCCGCAGGGGCATTTCAAGGCGTAGATGAGATTCATGGAATCACATGTGGCGTTGACATGTAATTTGATGGCATGGCCTTTCATTGGATGTTTGATCTCGTTTCCTCTGATGATGCAATTACAGTTACTGCAGTTTAAGCATGGTTGGGTTCCTTTGTAGTTCTGACTGGTGGGCGTTCGGGTGGAGAGAATTTCTTTGATGTTCTTTCCTCGGGTATGGGCAAACAGTGGAGGATTGTGAAAAATGCCCCTAAAATCAGGTTCTAGTTGTAGAATGGGCCAGTGGGTGAGGACGATTTTCTTAAATTTGTTGCTGGCTGTAGAGAATTTAGATACCAGAACCATGCGTTCATGTGGCTGTTTATTGCTTTTGGAGAGGCTTTGTTGTCGGGTGATGTTGGCTACTCGTGTTTGTGCTTCATTGAGGATGTTTTCAGGGTAGCCTCTGTCAAGAAACCGTTGATGCATTTCCTTAATGCGAGAGTTATAGGTCTGTTCATCTGATACGATCCTTTTTACACTGAGCATTTGCGAGAAGGGCAAATGCTGCTTGAGTGATCCCTGGTGAAAGCTGTTGAAATGCAATGTATTATTGCAAGCAGCTCCCCTAAATGTCACGGGCAGTGGCGTAGCAGGGTCAGGTGGTACCCAGTGCGGAAAATTTCTCTCTTCCCAAACACAACATAACTAAGTGCAAAAGAAAGAAAAAGCAGGCAAAGATAAACAACTAGAGGAACAGATCAGCAAAGAGGAAGACTACAAATAAATAAATAACATGATGAAGAAGATAAAAGATATAAATTAAGATAATATGATACCAACAATAAGAGCTAAAACACAATGGACAACTCAGTAAATTCGGAACTCACTATCTGAATTTGTTTGCACGGCGTTGTTAAAGTGTCTGCCACATCTCCTGGCTCGAGGTCTTGTTGCAAAACTACTCAAAATGAGGAGGATGTCGCCACGTAGAAAATGACAGCAAGCAGATGAAGTGGCACTAGGTTGGCAAATCGAGGCCACAGGAGCAAGACACGTGGGTGGAGGCCCTCAACGGTCACTCAGCTCGGCGCCAAATTGAAGTGATTACGCTGAGACAGGTAGATACGGAGACTTTATGTTTAATGACCGTTAGCCTTCACAGCTCCCAGGAACTGACAGGCTCCTAACATTCAAACATGTGCATTCTATTGTCATGACAATGACATCACAGATGCCACTGAAGAGATAGAAGAGATTACTACAGCAGCTCCACAGCTAAAACTATTTTCCTATAGAGAAAAGTTACTTGGTTATATGCATATGTCAGCACAAGTTACTCGAGCTGATGATCAGTTGGCATGAGCGCATTTTGCTTGGTATGAGTACACTTTTAAATTTACAGGAGTGGTAACTAGCCAGCTATATGATTCTTCATGGCTGTTTCATGAAGCTTTTTTCCTTAGTGGTGTCTAATTTCAGGCATAAACTTAACCTACACATTTCTAAGCAAATGCATGCCGTCTTAGGGATAAGATTTGTGAGCACAAACTTTTTTTTTCATGAATATTGTAGGGGCTGACTTACAAGGCCTTATGCTCACCTAGCCTAGTTGTTAATTCAGTTACACCTGCCTAATGTTCCCCTTAATACTCACATTATTATATAGAGAGTAAATTCCAGACGAGGTATGGTGAGTGGGCATTTTAAGGCCTGTTCAGATAGGTAACGTGTGTCTGTGGTCACTCGCTAGTTTTTCCCGACCCTATATTGCCCCAAAAATAGTTGAAGACTTATTCCTTGCAAGGGCTGGAGTAAATCTCTTTCCATGATGGGAAGGAGAAGAAGACCCCCCCAAACATCACGGAGTTGAAGGGGAGGGAGCATTTCACTGGGAAAGAGGGAGGGGAAAAAAGAGTGATACAATAAAATATGCCAGTGCACAGAGGCACTACCTCTCGCTTATGTGAGCTGAATCTTTTGCGCACAGGTCTGCAATGGTGAAATTCCAATGCAAAAATAGTCACTTTATGAACTGTGAATAATGCCACTTTCTTGCTGTACTCCATGAAATGTTTGTGAATTGCAAAAAGTTTTAAATCTGTACCCATGCTGAAACATAGCTCTGTGGGTGCACTGTTACAACTTTTTCATGCACCAGGCTATTTTTCGGCTGCATATTCGAGGGCAAGAGATGCACCTTCTCATAGGGAATGCGTTGCAAATTAAATACATTAAAGCTGACTCAAATGTTTAATCTACACATAAAGCAGGAACAAGAGACAATTACTTACAGAAAAAGATTTATGAATCAGACTCGTTGTGAACCCAAAAACAACAGAAATGTGCTTTAAATGTAGGAGTAAATATATGAGAGTAAATCTACAACTATTGCCTGCTGCATTATTAGTCAGCCTTCTATATTCCAGAACATTTTCTCGGTAGGAGAGGGTCAGAAAACCCCACTCACAACAACCTAGAAATGAACTCAGTTTTCTTGACCTTCGAAAAATGTTTAAAAAAATCTGTTGCCATTATATAGCTTCCAGTAAGCAAAAAATCTGAGTTAGTGGGTGGAATGGAAATGTCACATGGAGGCGATAGCATCTTGTTGACTTACCAAATGTCAGTGGTCACGTGATAACGCTTTACCATGGCGGTGAAAAAAGAAAGAGCATTGTTCTATGTGCACAGAGACGAGGAGTTATTCAAAGCTTTGGAAGAAAACAGAGATCAAATTGTCCATAATATTCATAGAGGTAGTAACTTGTGCGGTACTCTGTCAAGTACCGAAAAGGCATTTTGAGTGTGTTTTTAACACTTAGTAAAATACTTCTTTTTCTTAAAAATGAAGCAAATTGTTCTATTAAAATATATACACAATAGCAATACTTTTGAAAAACTTAATGAGAAAAACAACAGTCTGTTTTGAAGCAGTGGCTAGTCAAAGCCAACTCGAGCTCATGCTTGTGCTGAATAAGGACGTGATGTTTATGCATTTGGGTAGATTTGGTACATTTCGCCTTAAGAGTTTTCACCAATATGTAAAATGGAATCTGCAGAGATTTTAGGAATTGTGTGGTACATTCACATAATGTTTAGAGCTGCTCTGCCGAGCCTAGCACAGTGTCTATCCAGCCAAGGCCAGCTAGCAGCTGCATGTTGTATCTTTCAGTACTCACAGGTTCATAACTGATATAATTCTGCCACCACCAGAAAAGGAAGGGATTGAACTAAAGCTGAACAGAATATTAGATTTCATAACCTAAATCCTAATATTACATAAATTAAACTCATGTAGCATGAAATAGGATATTTCCTTTTTTAAACGAATATCACGTACTGATTACCCTAAAAAAATCTGCTTGTTATATTTTATGTAAAACTTTGTATACACGAACTGTTTTTGTTCATTATACGAGGCTCAAAAGTAATGGTTCTTGTGGCATTAGATTGGCGACTCTATCTTGTGGCTATGGCAATGGTCACTGAATTTTACATTATTTGGCCCACATTATGCAAAGCTTGTTCCTGTGTGCTCCTAAAACTAAAATAGATGTGCATTCTTCTACACAGTTATTAAAGTTGACACTTGTTGTCTGTTTGTGTGTGAAGGGTGTTTGTGTGTGTGTGTAGGAGGGCACACAGAAGACAGTGGATTGGTGAACACTGTGCTCTGTGTCTCTCTTCAGGAGGTCTCCCCTCCTTTTAGTGAACTGAGATGAGACCTGGTGCAGTGGAAATGATCTGGTCAGGCTGTCCATGCAAATATGATAACAATACATTTGTGCATGCCATGGACACAACCAGCCTACCTGGAAAGTGATCTGGGGTGTGATCTGGGGTGTGAAGCCCTTGGTGGCCTCTGAGCTCTATCTGCAAAATGTGTGCCACACCTAAGTGGCACATTGTTATTGTGTCTCCCATTGGGCTCATTTATCAGGCACTTGTTTGGTTAATGCGAACACGCTCAAGGACAAAGAATTGCCATCATTTTATGGTGTCATTTGAATTCAAATCTACTACTTGAATGGGTGCCCACTAGGTGTTACGGGTGGATGTACCAGTTCCCCTCTCTAATACCACATGGTGTGCCCTGTAGGCCTCGGGAAGAGGTCCTTTTTTGATAGGGTGGCCCCCTAGAATCCTAATCTGCATATTTTGGAGGAATGAAGTAAACCCTTTTAGCTGTAATCAAAAGGAGAGATATTTTGGACTCTACAAATGAGGCACTACTCAGACAGGTCGGAACAGTGTCCCCTAGTGGTTGGTCAGTGTTAGTTCTGAATCTTATCATTGAGCAGTTAGGCAAAGATTTACTTTTTAAAAGCCAGAATTTACTTGGGAGTTAGGGGCCATTGTACTGCATATTTTAAATCCTTATTGCATGCACAGTAGGCCTCCAAAGTGAGAATAACAATGAATAACCATTTATAGGACTTCTCAATTGAAGGAGGACGTGTAAGTGCCTTTGCCAAAAAAAGACATGCACCTATCCCAGTAACTTGTTGTCTAAGTGGAGGAACAGTAGAACTGGTGCTGCAGTGCCTGAATGCTTACTTGATTTACTCTAACATAGGAAAAAAGATGACAGCGGACCATAAAAATGCTGCACGTAACCAGTTATCTGCAAAACAATATTTGGCCCAATAGCTAGCAATAGAGATACATTTACTTTTTTAAATAGACATCTCTTTAAGAGGTCTAGTGCTCAATGTACAGGAGAATCTGAAAACTGCTTCAATAGCTCCTTGGAACTGTGGGTTTCTTTACAGTACATAATTTATCCTAGCTCAACACAGAATTAAGGGGAACCCCCAAATACTGAAATGCTTTAACTCTGTGTATGGGGTTTCTCTGCAAAATATGTTTTCCTTTTCCTAGAGTGAAGTCCACAGATCATGACAAACGATTTGAAAAGGTTTGTATCAAGATCCACTTCCTCTCTGAATTCGGGCAAAGGAGTATTGTATTGAACGTAACCCATTCGCTGTGCGGGCCATTAAAACTGCATCATCTGTGTAGAGAGATAAGAGGAGTGGGCTTGACCCTATCTATGGCATATTCTGTCCTCTGTGGCATGTTCTTCCAAATCATTAGTATAAATTGTAAAAACAAAGGGGCCCAAGATGCAGCCCGTTCAAATCCCCCTTGTTATCTTAAATGACTTTGTGAACTCACCATTGGCACCATATCGTATGTGAACTCTGGTATCTGAACGTAACTGTAACAGAAGATAAACAATAGGAGGATCAACTCGCAAGTGCACTATTTTACCCCCATCATTTATTCCGATTGACACTATCAAATGCGCTTGTCTGATCCATAAATGGCAAGTGCCTAGTACCATTTTTAATAATTGCTTATTTAAAAGTCATCAGAAACAGGTTGAGGCACAGTTCAATTGTGAAAACCATATTGCACGCCAGATAGAATGGCATATTTTTGGGCCCACAATTCTGATTTCTCCAATACCTCTACCTGCAAGTTTAGCTACTGACCTTTGTCGGTCAATAACAAGCGGGGTTGGCTCTGTCTCCCTTCTTGCAGACCGGGACAATTACTGACTTGGACCAAAAGCTGGGCAGTTGTGTCTTTGGAGCTGCCCTGAAAACATTTGCAAACAACGGAGCACAGAGATCCAGGTTATCTTTATAAAGATCAACAGGAACTATGTCAGGACCAGGTGCCTTTCTTGACAAGATCTTCATGGTGGACAATTTAACCTTTGCTAGTTCAAACTTCACCTTACCCACTGGTTTTTCGGATATTATTGCCTGGATGTTACTGCAGAAGGCGATGTTGTTTTAACTGAGTAGGCTTTACTAAAAAGCTCTGAACACTCTGTAGGTGGAAAAACTATTGTCTAGTTAGGGTCGGTAGTGACCTTGAAATAAGGGGAGTTTAAAGTTCTCCAAAATGCACTGCTATCTCTAAGCCCTCTAACTATCATTAATGATGTCCATGCTTCTTCTCTTATATTAGCATTTATGTGTTCCAAGACCTTTTTATATGCTTACCTACATTTTTTTATTTCTGACAGGATGTGTGGTATAATTTTCAAGACAGATTTAAGATTTTTTATGAGCCGAACATGCGCTGTCAAACCATCTGTATGGCTATTCCCCAAGTAGACCAACTGGGCCTGTCATTATCTTGTTAGCTTTGTTGCAGTTACCCTCAAATGCAGATAACATTTTTGTACTCTTACTTTTTTACACAAGGCACACCAGTACTTGACCATTGCAGCCTGAATCATTTCTGCGACTACCTTGTTGGGATTTAAGTTAGACCATTTAAGCAATACTGTTTTACTTATTGCTAACTTCACATCTCCAGAGCAATGCTGAAAGGGTATTAGACATTGATTTGCATTATGGTCTTTAAGATTTCATTGCCAAGGGCATGCCTGGGTCTGTCTTGTTTTGGTAGCCATAGAATGTCCCAAAATGGTCTGTCCATTACTGCTCTGTCCATGAAAACCCATTTTTTTCATCTCGATTATAGTCCTCGATTATAGGACACAGAAGTGTGCTGTTTCGTAATATCTTCAGAAATAGGCCATCATCAGTCCGCTTTTATCTCTTGGTGCTGATAGAGCAAGAATTTGCATATTACGCGACTTGCTCGAGTCATGAACCTCGAATCTGTTATAACCAGGTAACCAAAATTGTTCGTTTTACTAATTTCATCTATTTTGGGATATGCGTGTATCTTAGAGACGCTTGCCTGTGTGTTTTACTAAACCCATTAACTCTTGTCCGTAAACATGTCCGCTGCTTTTGAATTCGCTTCTGCGCATGCGTTAGTCATACTCACGTGACGTGATGTAGTTGGAGTCTTGGAGGGAAAGGGTGTGCATGCGTAATGCAGCTAAGATGGCTACGCATTGTATTAACGTGGTGAAGCTCGTGCAGATGCTCTCGTGTTATTGTGTATTGCACTAATCTATACTTGCATAGTATATTTTTATAAGGTGAAATATAAAGTACCCACATATAAGATGTAGTACATTCATTTATTTCTATGTTTTAATTTGTTTTCGCTTACTTTTCATGTACCGCGATAACTGGGGGTCTAAATGAGACAAGAACCATTTTGAAGGTCCCTTCTGTGCAGAATCGTGCAGCCAGGGAGAGATGTAGCCTTGAGCAGTGGAACTCAGCCAGCTGGCAGCCACAGTCAAGATGCTCCTGCAAAAGCCACCTCTGACCCAGGAGGATGGAGCAGAATTTGTTCTCTAATTGTAACATTTGTATTGTTTTATTGTATTCTGTGCTACTTGTCCGTGGGAACCCCAAACTTGCTAGGCGGATCCCTAGAATGTAAATTTAGGCTTACAGTAGTCTGTTCTGATTGGTGTGTTAACCTATCCCACTTTAGGACCAATCGAAATTGGGAATTCTGACACTTTGCAACATTGAGGGGTGGTACACTGACCCGAAAACAGTATAACTAGCCTGGGTTCAGCTAGAGAAATTGTCCGACTTGTCCGAATAGCTGACCTGTCACTGACCCATCGCACTCAATAGGTGACTTGATACAGAGGTGCTTCGGAGCACTCTGTCCGAATTTGACCATAGACTTTTAAAGGTTTTTTCTACAACCTTAAGTGCTGGCGGAGCACTTTGCTGGGGAGTTCGCTAACCCAATCGGGGTTCTGACTGATATCTGCAGAGAGGGTGGAGCGCAGGCGTTGCTTCCAAACTGCGGGTGCTGGTCGTGTCCTGGTGGTCCTGTCCTGATCCTAATCTGGGTTTCCTGTCCTATCCTGGGGTGTCCACTCTGCACCTGCTGTCCCATTGATGGCTGTCCTTCCTTGAGGGTTTTCCTGTCCTTGACTGACCCGTGGCCAGGGTTGGTTTTCACACCAGTCTAGGTAATTATAAGAGCGAAACTCTAAAACTGCACCTTTCTATTTTTCTGTCTTTGCTTCAATAAAGACGTACCTTTGCATACGTTAAATTTCCATGCTTTCCGCATATCTACTATATGAAAACTCATTGCGTTATTTACATAGCCTGTTCCTATGTTTCCCTACCTTTTAGAACACAATTTCTCCATACTGTTTATGAATTAATGTGATTTATATTTTCTCTAAATGCTAGAACTATAGAGTGTTTCACTTTCTACCCTTCCTATAGGTTGTATAGGGTTTTTCTAGATACTCACTCATGAAGTACATCCAAATAGTGTAATCTTATATGTGCATAGGTTTGCCCCTTTATAGATGTCCAATTTTGCATTTTCAAATTAATCTACTTAGTATGTTCCCTGTCTAACTATTATTTTAGAAAATCTAAATGATTGCCCTTACCTTGTTTCTTTATGGTTATATGCTTTTCGTTATCCTGATTATTGACTGCCTTTTAACTGTAAGCCTAATGCTCTCAGAGAACGAATTCTAGATAAAACTCTTAAAACTTCCCAGTTGTCCGTGGTCATTTCAATGAATACAAAGTGAGATATAAAGTTGGTATTTGTATTTTTGCCTGCCTTTTTCTTTCACAGCTAGCTCCCTGATCCATTGTGGTCATAAGGTACCCGTAACAGTGGATTGGTAAGTCGGGTACACTAGAATACAATAGGAAGGAATCAGGGTTACTGATGGTAGAATTGTGAGGTCATCTGATTAATGTATATGTTGAAATGAAAATTTATGGGCCCGAAAACTATATGGTGAAATTATTGGTCGGGTGACCTACGATCTCTATCAGTGCCATCATACGTTTCCTAGAGAGACTAGCCCTTCCCCCCCCCCACATAAAATTAATTATATTTTTCTTTAGGTACATAAATTCATCTTTAGGTATAACATAGGGCATGGACTGAAATAAATATGAGTTTTGGCAGTATGTTAATTTTTATTGCTGCTATTCGTCCCAGCCAAGAGACCTGGAGATTGCAACATTAGTTGAGGTCCTGCCTAATGTCTCTTTTTGGTTCCGAACAGTTGGTAGGCATCATCTTTGACCGGGATGGGGTAATATTAATACCTAAATACTAAGGCCCTATTATGATGTTGGTCGGAAAGCCTCTGACCGCTCGTCGCAGACTTACCGACCGACACCGCAGGTTTACAGTGTGTCCGCCGAATTTCAATCTCATAGGTCAGAGTGTCAACCGGCCGATCCGACTGTGTTCCGACGGGTTCAAGGACCTCATCAGTCAGTCTTATACCCATATAATCCCTTACAGACTGCGTTTCTGCTGTCAGGATTATGAAGTCGGTTTTCGATAGCCTTTCCAAGTTGGGCATTCCGACACGAAAAGGCTGTTGGAAAGAGACTTTGGGGACCCTAGCAGGGTCCCCATCCCTCTGTGGCCTACTGTTGTTGACCTGGGGGACACCTGTGATGCCCCCTGTAAATCCCTGCACCATCTAGCAGGCACCTTGAGGCGCATGGTGCAGGGATTTACACAAACTCCCATTTCTCTATGGGAGCTTGTGCCTCAGGCAGTTCCCGCCCGCTGCACAAGCTCCCATAAAGAAATGAGAGTTTTTCGACTGCATCATGTGCAGTCACATTGTAATCCGGTGTTCAGAACCGCCGACCTATGCTCAGTAGGTTGCCACACCAAGACGGTGTCGGTCGGAGGGAACTCAGACCGACAACGTAATAGGACCCCAAATGTTAGAAGTAGACCATCCAAATGCAAATTGGTCTTTTACTGCCGCCATCTCTGATTGCAGCTTACACTTTTTCAAAACATTATCAATTTTGTAATTTCTGGGACAGACATTGATAATAAATGAGTCATTGTAGTCACGTATTTCAGAGTCTTATCTCAGGAGTGTTATTAAATTTTCTCTTTGCATTAAAAAGTAGAACTGAGCAGTACTAGATGACAAAGCCTGTTAGAGATTCTCTTTTGTTTGTTTTAAAAGGTATTCACAGACTTATTTTAATATTGTGGAGCAATCTGCCCAATAGAACCAGGCATCAACATTTCCTGTCGGGTACAGGCAGTACGTTCCTTTCATATCCCATTTTTAGGTCTCGCCTAGACGAAAGCAAAGCGAAGCTTTGCTGTCTAGGGCGAGACAACTTATGTAGTTACTTTTGGGGGAATGTGGACAGCAGAGTTCCACGCGCTTTTCCTGGCCGAGATTTAACCTCGGGAGCGCGCACGTCGCTGTGCCTCATATTCCCATTCGCAAACAAAGCCACTCTCACGCATGCGCACATACACACACTGAATACACACACGCACCCCCCTTAAACAGACACACGCTGCATACACACACGCACCCCCCCTTAAACAGACACACGCACGCACAGACACACTCAAACAGACACACGCGCGTACACCCCCACCCTCAACCCCACTCACAGGGCTCCTCTCCCCTTACGCATGGGAAGGCACTGTGGAGCTCTGTGCCAGAAGGAGCGCTGTATGCCTCCCCGTAAACACCGCCGCAGCCCGGGAACCTCGGGAGCCTCAGAAATCCCGAGCGCAGCTCCTCTGACGTCAGACGAGGAGCCGCGCTGGGATTGGTGCCGGTGGGGCCGTTGCCTAGTTTTCTTTTTGCAGGGGATGGGGAGAGGTTAATTGTGGAAGGGTAGATTTTCTGTAGTGATGGTGAAGGATCCAAAGTAACGGGTTTCAGGCTTTCTAAGAACTTGTACCTGCTAGCCCCGTCCTCCTATTTAATCAACATATTTGTATGATTAAAGGCACATAACGTAGATTACACGGCTTGGACGTAATATTTCAGTGGTATTACAGTTTTTCCGTACTCTTAGGGAGGAAGTTGCTGCGTAGCCGATGCTTCACAGTTCTTTTAATCATGCAGTTCAGGGGTATGAGGGACGTAGGCACTGTACTTGGTATCCGGTAAATGTATCAGGGTGTTTGCGGTGGGCAGAGGTAGAACTAAAAGTACAAATCTTGGGTATTTCCTGCCTTTGGAAGGCAGGCCCTCCTTGTAAGTAAATGCTTGGAAATAGAGGGTGTAAAATCCAGGGTAGTCACGCCGGTGTTTCTGTCCAAATAATTTCTACTTTTTATGTGTGTGCTTAGCGCTCATCTGGAGATTTATCCCAATTTTCTGCCGTTTCTTTGGGGCGCCGTTCTCGGTTGTCGACGTTGTCACCAGAAGCTCCTTTAGCTGCCCCTCCCCCACACAAGCTGGAGGTGGGCCGGAGATGGCTAGGATCTATAATGCCTACAAGTAGAAGAAAAATCCGGTTGTGCGCAGCTGAAGTAGGAGGGACGCAGAAAATGCATATTGTGAGCCAGATCATTGAAGGAGGCACGATACCACTCACCGCAAAGGTCACAAGAGCACCTGCGTATCTGCATATTTTTACAACCGACTTACTAACATTTATTTTTTATTTTTTAGAACAAAATCAGAACAAATTTTGTAAAAAGAAAAATAGACATCTGCCCTATGTTTCTATTGTGTACACAGGCAATCACTGTGATGATAAAAAAGAAAAGACCACAATTGTGACAGCAGTACTGCGGTGCACTTCTGCCAGAAGCAACAGCTAAGAGATTTGTAATTTGATTGTGAAATTTGTTTTTCCAACAATGCCACTTTTACATCAAGTCCTACTTGACATTCACCAATTGAGGCAAAGGTGTCCCATTTGTCTGAGTCAGAATATTAAAACGGTGCTGAATGCCAATAGGCTTCCACTGTGTACTTGTTCTGTGAGTAATAACTTATAGGAGTAATCAAAAAAGTGCATCTGAGACACCTTTCTGACACAACTCTCTTAATGCTCCATTGAAACGGGAGTCAGAAACAAATTACTCAAATCCTTCAAGCAACCCTCTGCAGTAAAAATGAAAGCTTTGGCGGGTACGCTCTACCATTTTACACCACATGTTCTATGAAGATGAGGTGGGAGACACTAAGGAAGGCATTGATGGCCGCACACTCACCTTGCATCTTCGAGGGACTCTGCAATCAGGTGAAGTCTGCCCACCGGGGAGCTATGCGGCACCTGAAAGGAACAAATGGACTGCGTGTCCCGAAACCCACGGGGTAGTTCCATTTAAGAGTGGTAGGAACAAGACATTTGGTGCAGACATGTACTCGGGTAACATTACTTTATTATTGATCTATGCTTAAGATGTCTGGGGGAAAGGATTATTTCTGGACTACAACTAAGCAACCCCCGAAGCAATGTACAGGTCAATTTGACTTTACTGCAAAACCTTTCTCATCTGGGCCTTGCAGCATTACATATTGGAAAAGCATAACCCAGTTGGCTTGACGCTTCCTGTTAATAAGAGCAGTGTATGGTGTATGCAATTAGCATTGATGTATCTGTTTCTGTTATGTGTGTTCCTTTTGTTTCTGGGACAATAATTTATGGAGATACGTAATGACTGGTAAAAAGGTTGTCACAGAATGCGGCACATCTGGTACATTTCTGAAGCTGATAACCGTGCGTTCACAGCACTTTGCATTACTTTCGGATGTGTGCACTAAATGTGTATGTGTTTTTCAGCTATCCCCCTATATTGTGCTTCTCTTCCTGTATGTGCTGCTGTCACCTGTGCGCTTCTCCCCTGCCCCCTCCATGATGCCCTTGCCCGCCCCCAATCCATGCTGCTTTCTCGTTCCTGTGCTCCTAACGCTATGCTTTAACCTACTACACAGCTAACAAATACATTTCTAACAGCATACAACCACAACATATCACATGCATACACTAAATAATACATAGCTATAACACAATACCATTAGCAATGCAAATGGCTTTAACTTAAACAAAGGCGAGACCTATTGCATTTCCAATGCTTGTTGTCTTCTTGAGTTTAACCTCAGAGAAGCTAAACTCTCTATTGAAAAAACTAAATTCTTCAATATATCTTATACGCCATTTGGCCATGCCAAGAATGCAAAAATTATGGGAAATATTGGGTATTTCATAGGTATAAAAAGGTTTTAAAGCTTGTTGCTTCTATGCTACTGTTTAGAATCGTCCAAATACAGAGTCATACAAAGCTTGTGTCCTTTCCCAGCAGGTGTAGCAGGCACTTCAAAACTATGGCTGCAGCCTCATAATATAGACTTTTCTAGTCTTAAGCCTTGAATACTCACTGCTTGATGGCAGATGTGAAGCTTTCTCAAGACATTTCCCTTCAAATATGTTAAAATCAGGATGAACATTTAGGATTAAAGCAAGACACCCATACAAGGCAATTGGTATGATTCCCTGGTTATCGCCTTGCGGTGCAGGATAGAAGAATATCTTCTATAATGTGAGTTAAAACTCCTAAAACCATTCTTCCCCGACAAGCCTTGTTTAGATTAGCCCTTTTGTCCCAGTGTGAAAGCATCTAAGGGTTTGAGCACATAGGACTTCCAATGACTTGCAATACTGGATCTCCTCCAATCTTCTCCTACCCAATGGCCAATTGAATATAGCCTTATAGCCCGCCGTAGAGGGCTATACTGGCTATTAAAGGACCGCTACCTTGTTAAAGCCCCGAGCTACAAAGGGCTATAAGGCTATTAGAACATTCTGCAACTAGAGGGCAGAATGTTCTAACAAATAAAACAAAGGCTTCAGGGAGGGCGAGGGAATTTAAAACTCCTCGAGCTTTAAGAGGCCTTTGTAAGACATTGGAATATTGCTCTGCGGGCCTTTACCGGCCTGTAGAAGTAGGGAGAACTCCATTGTCCACAATAGTGCTCCCAACATTCCAATGTTCTAATTACGTTTATTTCCTTCTCAGCTGCGTTGCCTGAGTTTTTTACAGTGTTAATCATGAAACAGTTAAGTTCACAGTGATCTGCCAACATGCTTAGGTTTCCTGCAAGCCAATTGGAGTCTAGTCACTTTCAATGATTATGTGACGGTCTTTCTTTAAAAACTTTGGAAGGGAATGTCCTTGCTTCAGAAACAGCTGCTGGAAAATAGCCAGGAACAAAACATTCCATATCATGTTTGTATTTGTTACCACATCACTATTAGTTAATTGAGTCCTGATCCAGGTAAATGAACGCAAGGCCTACAGAGGGATTAGTACCCGGGGGATTCCCATTGAACATAGTTTGAAACACAGGCAATACCCGCTAGCCCTGACCAATACCGTGTGAAAGTAAATGCAACAGGAATACAAACTCCTTTTTGTCATTGATATTTTCACAAGACCTTACAGGGAAAACACCTAGTGCTGGATGCTGAGGCTGAGATGAATGCCAGCTTGCTAGGTGTAATCCCTCTGCCTTCTCCTACAGGCAATGAAGCAATAGCCAAACATTTGGAAGAAAAGTCAAGGAGAAAAATGAACCTAAATGGTCCTAGATTTTAAATATTGTTTTTGGTGTATTGGTTTAAACTGTGAGCCCACTCAGGGAAAAGCCAATTTGCCGGTTAAGTTGTTATGTCTAAATAGAGGTAAGAAAATGGATGCCCACATCGCAGGAGCCCTTTTAATTACTGTGGACACCATCTGCTAGGCTTTAAAGTTCTAATCATTTTTATCAGATTGCTGCTAGTAGTTTTTATAAAGAATTATCATCTAGTATACAATGCTGGGATGTAGAAGCTTCTAACTTCAGCCCTCCATGCAAGGCAATAGTTGCTCAACTTTGCCCTGTGTTCAGGGTCATCCCCAAACCTTTTGCCTTCACTTCCTGTTCTCTGGACCACTTTATGCTGACCTTTGGGGCTCTGCACACTTTAGCAGTGCTAACGATTACTAAAGGGATTGTGCTTTCTCCTTTAACATGGTACAATTGGCTTACACCAAATTGGTCTATGTAATTTACTTGTAAGTCCCTAGTAAAGAGACACTACTTGTGCCCAGGGCCTGTAACAATAAATGCTGCTAGTGGGCCTGCAGCACTAGGTTGTGCCACCCACTTAAGTAGCCTTTAAACATGTCTCAAGTCTGCCATTGCAGCCTGTGTGTGCAGTTTTAAACTTCTAAAACAACAAGACTTGAAGCAGGGTCCACTCTGGGGCCCTAATCCAGAGGAGAGAAATAAAAAGGAATACTACCTTCTGTAACCAAAAACCAAATGGGTATACCCTCCCTCAATCTGAGGCTTTTTGTGCAAAAAATACCATGTCAGTGCCAGAAGAAAGGAAAAGAAAATGATTCCTTTTCCTTTGCTTAATCCTCACACACTCTTGTAGCGTTGTGCCTAGTGGCATAGCTGGACCATTTGCTGCCATGGAAGCGGGGGAGGGGGGTATGCTTCTGGTCATGCTTCATTTTAGGGTCTCATCCTGGTTCCTAAAAACCATGACGGGCTCGAATGTATTTCAAGTAGCACTTGGGATATTATCACTACTGGGGTACCTAAAAAGGTGAAAAATACTTTCAACCTCGGTATTCCTTTATTAAGGGTTCATTGCGTATTGTTAAGAGTAAACTCAATATGGGGTAAGGATATTATGGTCCTCTAGCCATAACAACTTGTCAGCATGTTTCAGCTCCTCACTAAGGCCACTTGGGTCCAGGGTTTTCATCAGGACATAACATACACGCTGCTCTGGATACACAATTACTAAAAAACATGGCACACTATCTTGCATTCAAGGTGAGATAATACCTTTCTGTAGCAGTATTTCATCTAGATTCCTATGGGAAACGTTAGACTGCCACCTTCATGCATTGTGCCACTACAGGCACACATGCATTCAGCACAAACATTCAGTCTGTGTGCACTGATCAGTACTGTAGCCTTTCTTTATTGTAGCAGGGTGTGCGATCTGAAAAAACATACACTGCAGGTGCACACACACACACATTCAGCTTGTGTGCACTATACAAGACTTAGCCTTCATGTATTGTACTTCATGCAAGCACATATACTGTCAGCACATCCCTTCATCATGCACACACTGTACAGCACTACATCTCTCATGTAATGTATTTGCAAAGCATACATACACTCAGTACATGCACCGGCCACACATTTCCTGCACACTAATGGTCTATCCTTGCCCTGTCCCCTTCCCAGGAACACATACATCCAGTGCATAGTCACTACTCCTGCGCTGCACAGCTCTCCACATCTACCTGATGTAGGCCAGGTGTGAGTTAAACATACAGCAGCGGAACTTTTCAAAAGATGAGTGAGTCTGTGGGCCTCACTCCAATGACACAGGGAAAAAAGATCCTGTTTACTACTATGGATCACTACACGGTATGCTGCCATCTCTATGAGGGTAGCTGTTTGGGTGGCCCTCCGGGTCCTGCAAGACTGAAATCCGTGAGACATGCCTAGGTCATGGTGCATAGTGATCCGTGTTCGCCTGTGACAAAAAAATCAGCATTTGGGATCCAGACAACAGTATAGCTGGGCTATCAGGGCAGGGGTACATGTCTTTACCATGCAGAGAACATTTCGGTCTTTTTGATTTTGCATCTGTCATTGACTTAAGGCACATTAAATTGAGCAAATGGGGCACATGGTGTTCACAGCGTTTAGAAAAGTGCATTATTTTTATGCATTAATATTATTATTATTATTATTATTATTATTACACCCCCTATATCTAGTCGCAAAATGAAGATGAATAAAGTAGTCAGTTAAGCTCAACTTTGTAATCAATAAAAAAAATTGATTTGAAGATGCAGTGCGTTTTTCATAATTAAAATTCAAAACAATATATGTCAAATATAATTTATCACTCTACTTTAAACAGCCAAAACAATGTGTGTGCTTTTTTTTATCTGAGTGCTTCATAAATACATCTTCAGCAGTGCAACAAAAAGCTGCGCACAAGAGCTGCTCCAGATAGAGGGCTCACGTTCATGCACTGTATTTGGGAGCAGTGACTCCCTGGCATTGCTGCACAGCTCTCAGAGGCGGCTCGTGCTGCTCTCCAAGGGTTATCAGATGGTTCTCAGAAAGGGCTAGGTTACGTATGCATAGCCAGGAAGGAATGCAGGCTCAATAACAAGAGCTTTTGTTCGGGGCCCTTCAGCACCGCAGAGGGCGAGGCTTGGCACCGCTGTAAGTGATGGCTGTGACATTTCGAAAACACACCAGAAATCTCAAAGTGAAATGCTAACCTTGGAAAGTATAAACAGGAAAGCCCTAGCTGTGCAATTCTGAAAATCAAGATGTAAACGCCAGACCCATAGTGACAGGCAGCCCCATGTGTACATTCAACACTTCAGCTTTCCTTTCAAAATGTTTGTGGCAAGTGTGTGGCTGATTCTCAGACTAGCTTTGGCAAAGCCAGTAGGTCTGTGCTACTTTATCTGAATGGGTTTGTTGTAGTGGCTCTTTGCTGGGGAATTCCTGTGGCTACATAATTACACATTTTGACACATGTGAGTGCTATCACTCATACAATTCACATCTGAGAGCCAGAAACCTTCGACCGCAGACTACCTCCAACTTTCCTTTCAAACCTTTGTGGCCAACAAGCTTTGGCAAAGTCAACAGCTCTGCACTATTTTAACTGAAAGGGTTCTTTTTTGTATTGGCTGTATGTTGTGGGATGTGTGTATGCACAACAATATATGAGCTACAAATACAGACACAGGTGAGTGCTGTGACAGTGATATCTCCCATCAGAGAATCTGAAACCTTAGAAAGTGCATTACCATCAAGACAAATAGACAAACAGGGGTTTGTCACAGGCAGCAGAGCTACCCATCGGGGGTTAATCTAACATTACTGTTGACTCAGTTGTACGACATTGGGTTATTGGTTGAGGGGGTGGAAGTCCCACTCAGGCAACAACCACAATCCTTGTCAGGGTGAACCACCAAAGTCACTAAATTGGCGTCGGCCATGATGGCGCAGTAACCGTGTAGACCTTCAACCTTCCTAAACGGAAGGCAACAGAGAGTGGATCGCACAACGGTCGTGCACCTGGCAAGTTACTGAGTCGAGGGAGCCAGTGGACCCTGCTCAGATGCCAGGGCACGTGGCATGCAGGAAAAGCAGGGAGCTGTATAAACTCACGTTGGCTACGAGAAAAGGAGGAGCCGGGTATAGTCCTGCAGCGGTTCAGGACACGAGACGCAGGATGAAGCGAATAGGGCCGCGTTGGAGCCCAGACAAAGAGAAGACTCGAAAAAGAGCTGAGGTGGACTCCAGCGCACAATGGAGGTGAGGCCTGGTGGGTTGCAACTAGCTGTAGGGCTGTAGGGCCGCAGCAGCAGTCAGATGGTTAGCAACCGGGGATGGCTCCCACGTCCAAGAGCCGCAGGATCACAAGGCAGCAGCCCGGGAGGGCGAACGTGACCCGATACTTTGGCAAAAACCGAGCGCTCCAGCTGCGAGGTGCAACCATGGGGGAAGGGAGTGAGTAGCTCTCCTAAAATGTATTTTTAATTGCAGGAGCTAAGACCCGGCTCAGCTCTGGCAACCCTATGAACACTGGAGATTGGGGAGGAGAGACTGCACTGGGGGATAACAGCCATATCCGGAGTCATATTGCATAAGAGAAAAGGGACTACAAGGAGTTATATTACAGCCACACCCCAGGTAGGGAGGAGTGACTAATCAGTGGGGTGTGCATACCCTTGTGGGACACCACCCCTGGAGGGTGACACAAAAAGCGTGCGGTCCCAGCGAAACCTTCAGAATAAACAGCACAGCTGCCCTGAGGGGGCCTTTGCTATAGGGTTTGGGTGAGGAACCCATCAACTTGCCAGGCGACCTTTAGAGCCGCCCTCTTGGGAACGCACTCATTGACCCCAATACATACCTCTACTGCCCACATAAGGGTTCGAGACAGAAGACACCCCACAACTCAGTTGGACAGTATTCATAGTGAAAATTGGGAAAAATTAGAGCCAGGCCCTCAGAAAACTCAGTAGGTGGAGGAGAGGCCCCGGCAATGCACTGGCAAGGGTCGGAAACCTCAGGCGACCCAGTACAACTGCATTTAACTAAAATACTGGAAGCTATCGAAGACACTAAAGCCACACTGCTCCACAATATCACCACAGTGTCCGTGGGGTTGGGGTTACTCCAGGCGGAACAGCATAAATAGCTGAAAAGCTCTGGGTTGCAGAGGTGACTCTTGTTGACCGCAGCCCTGCATAAGCAACAACCTCTCGCCAGGTGTCTGAACTCACATATAGGGTATGTGCGCTGGAGCGTAGAGCAGAGGATGCTGAAAAGTGACACAGGTGCAGCAACATTCATATAGTTGGTCTGCCGGAGGGAGTGTAGATCACAGACATGGTAGGCTATCTGGCAAACTGGCTCAGACTGCTGTTGCACCATGAGTCTCACTCCCTTCTTTGAACGGGTACACAGAGTGCCAGCCAGGCCGCCATCTCCAGGCAATCCTCCACGCACGATGGTGGCAAGGCTTGTACATTACAAAGACAGGGACATTTTACTCCAGAAAGCCAGAACCACGGGTTCCTTCACAGTCAATAATGGCAGAGTCTCAGTATTCCCTGGCTACACCGTGGAGGTACAGAAAAAAGAGATCTACCTTCCATGAAGTCAAGAGACCTCTAAGAGAAGAAGGCCTGCAATCCTCCCTGATGTTTCCCATTAGGCTGTGGATTATGCGAGATGGCAAAACTCATTTTTGCAAAGACCCGGCAGCAGCTTAGGACTGGATTGAAGCCTATAAGGCTGGGGTTCATACCCCAGGAGACACAACTGGACCCAAGACAGGGAGAGAGAAGAGGAGAAGACCCAGGAAACGACCCAGGAGAAGTCCTGTGAAAAAAAAACAGCCCCTCACAAACCAAGCAGGAAAGGAGGGCTGCCCTCCAAGCAGTGGCAACAATCATGAAGGTATCTGAGCACATCACAAAGTCTGACTGCCCGTCAGTTAGGGAAACTGAAATATCTGAATCAGAGTCCCCTCATGCAGATAGTATCCGGATGCCTGACGTTACTCCTGGGACAGGAGATGATATCATTTAAGGTTCCGACAATGCAGAGTGGCGGCGCCTTCTTGCCTCGTATGTTATCCCTGTGACATCCAAGGCACAGGAACCTGTGTATACAAATGAGCTTGGCCAGATGCGTTCTGGAAGAGTTAGTCTACTTAAGGACTGAACCACGGCCCCCATTGGAAGACTGGTTCAAGACTGGATTGGGTCTTCAAATTCATCGAGATGGTTCATTTGCAGTTTGGGCGGTTGACAGTTGCCAGACTGCTCTTGGGACTGGGAGTTACACTTGGGGGTAGTTATATGTGTTATGTTTCATTTACTTGTTTTACATGCATGAGTGTCTGCTTATGGGGGCTATAGGTGGGGTGGGGGGAGGTGACTCATAATACCCGATTCATAATGGCAGCACAGCATACCACTTTAAGGTTCATGACATGGAATATCCGCGGGCTGGGATTGGCAACTAAGCGACACAATGTCCATAGATATCAAGCAGGTGCAGAGTGCAGAAAGTCATGCTGCAAGAAAGACATCTCATCCACAGCGAGATAGAGGCATTGCACAGGCGATGGAGAGGGCAGGTATTCGCCACCTCCTTTTCGGTGTTTGCAGGAGGGGCACTGATATGGATGAGGGCGGGAATCCCGTTTTAGCCCTAACGTACACTCCTTGACAAGAAGGGCTGCTGCGTTCTGGTAACAGGACGGCTGTGGGGACGAAAGTTAACACTTAGCAGTGACCATGTCCCTAATCAAGACCAGGTCCCCTTCCTACACAAACTGTCTGCCCCCTTGGCGGAATTAGCAGCATCAAGTCTTCTCCCTTGAGGAGATTTCAACTGCGTACCAGACGCACAGTCAGATCGTTCGCCCCTCCTTTACTGGGAACCCAAGCCCAACGTAATGCCCCTGGGCTAAGACATTTGCTGACACACTGATGACTGGAGCACAAGTGGAGGACACAACTCTCATATATGAGAGACTACTCCTTTTACTCACCCCTGTATCAAGTACACACACGCTTAGATGCCTTTCTGTGCTCCCATGCTTTGTGTAGTGCTGTCTCCCATACCGAATACCTAGGGCGCACAATATCAAATCATTGCCCTTTGTTATTGAAGTTTAGACCACCAGGAACCCACCCTCCAGTCCCTTATGGCAACTCAACCCAAAGGCTTTAGAGGATGTATGTTACAGGGAAATGCTTCATACAGCCATTGCCAATTATTTTGCAGATATTGCGCGGTCAGCATCCACTAGGCTGGTAGAATGGGACGCATTTAAAACTGTAGTGCTAGGACACTGCATTGGTCATTCGATAGGGGCGCGGTCGACCTTGGAGCTGGGGAACCAGATTCGAGTCTGTGCAAGGACAGGCAACATCATGTGATTCTGGGCCAATCACTTAATCTCCCTGAACCTAGCAAAAATGAATGTGTCCTCATATAACGCAACTGGTGCTCGTGTAAAGCGCTCTAATATCCGATACCTTTGGGTCAAGTTTGCGCTATAAAACTCTCCATAAAAAAGGGAAATACATGCAGAACTACAGACACTAGAGGACAGACTGCACCGGTTAGAAACGTGAGGGGCACGGAGGCGGAGGGCTTGAGAGAGGCGCAATCACAATACAATACAGCCCTAGAGCAGCTACGGTGCCACGACCTCCGTGAACACCACAGCGAGTGCAGGAGGAGAGACCAGGCAGACTGCTGGCGTGGTTGGTAAGGCCGTAATTCCGGGGATATCCAATCACACGAGAGGCGAAAGAAGACATGGACATGGTACATCAACCTGATGGAATAAATGTCCTATTTTGTGAGTATCACAGAAACCTGTAAGGAGCGCCGCCCTCGATCCCTCAGACCGCACAGAGAGACTTTCTGAGAGATTAACAGATCTGGAGGCTGGACACCCAGACTAGTGAGGTGCTGGGTGGACCAGTGATGGAACGTGAAGTCAGAGCGGCTATTAAAAAGCATGGCCACAGGGAAGACCCCAGGGCCAGATGGCCTCCCAATTGAATTTACCTCCGCCTATGCTTCTGTATTGGTCCCCAGATTAGTGGCATTTTATGCGGAAGCCTTAGAACTCAGGAGGCTCCAGAATCCCTATGGGACGCAATGGTGGTTCCCCTCCCTAAAACGAATTCCATAGAGGCCTCACAATGGGATTTCCACCCTCTCTCCATGCTCAACTTGGATCTAAAAATCCTTAGTAAAATTATGGAACTCCGCCTGCTTCCGCATAGGCCTGTCCTGATCCATTCTGACCAGAATGGGTTTATCCCCTCCCGGAATACATCCCTTAGCCTGCGGAGATTTTACTCAGTATTATATCACCCAGACAGACAGACATTCCCGCAAGCGGCGCTCCTGTCAATCAACCTGGAAAAGGCCTTTGACATAGTAAGGTCGGATTACCTGTTCGAGACGATGCGGAAGATGGGTATAGGGGATGATTGGTTAAAATGGATGTCTTTGCTCTACATGGAACCAACAGCGCAGGTTCGGATAGGTAAGACAGTGTCCCAGCAATATGGATTCCACCTGGGGACTAGACAGAACTGCTCCCTATCACCGCTCTTGTTTGCGCTCGCAATTGAACCACTAGCTGTGATGTTCCAAAGTGGCGGAGAAGGAATGGGAATATCCATATGAGGAAGGGACCATATCATCTCCTTATACGTGGATGTTTTACCAATTTACCTGAAAGAAGAACGGTAGGAACTACCACGGCCCTTGACTTAGTAGGAAAATTCTACCTGGTGTCTGAGTTTAAAAGTTAATTGAAGTAAGTCATATATATTCCCGATCGAGCCCTCACTTCCCTATCCCAGAACCTCCAAGGAGAGCTAAATTGGGCCCAAGCCACCTTTAGATACCTAGGGATTTATATATAACATACCCTGGTGGATCGCCGAGAAGGCAACTTTAGAAGAGCGCTTAGAGTTCTTAGGTCCTGTGTTGCCTTCTGGATCTCATTGAGCTTACCCGTTATGGCCCGGACTTCTTTATCCAAAATGGTCATGCTCCCACGCCTGCTATATTATTTTTTAAACCTCCCACTTACAGTCCTAAGAAGTTGGTTTCATCAATTAGATTCCTTGCTGAAAGATCTCATCTGGGACAAGAGCAGGCACTCTGAAATGCCATATGAGAGAAGGGGGACTAGAAGCCTCGAATTTTGAACATTATTTCTTGGCATCCCAGCTGCAGTGGATTGCTCAGTGGCTGGAAGGAATTCAGCTAGAGGACATAGACCAGGTGGGAAGTGAGGCAGGTTCGACATGGCTTATGGCCAAGTTGCTTAACTCAAAAGTAGAAGCCCCAAACCAGAAGCCGCTATTGGTGACAGCTGTATGATGTTGGCATAAAGGGGTTGTCAATGCGACAGACACGCCATTATTTTCCCCAATACTGCCACTGATTGGATTCCCGCATGGAAACCCACTCTCCATATTCTCAGCTGGCCAACTGGAGGCCAGGACTTATGTAGGGTGTAAGAGATCATTACCATCAGAGCACACTTTCTCCTTTAAATGACTTAATGACAGATGCGGACCTCCCGCCAGGTCATTTTCTCCGATATGAGGCACTGTTTCCCACATTTCTGGGTCTGGGGGGGGGGGGAGTAGGGAAGAACCTAAGACGTACCCGGTGTTACACTCCATTTTAACCTTGGGCACAGATGGACACCTAGCAAAATGGCTATGCAGCTCGGTATTTGATGAATCTTGACACCCCCTGACATGCTTGTGTAGATGCTGGGAGGCGGCCTTAAATAGAGAATTGTCTGGCTCCGAATGGAGCAAAGTGCTTACCCATCATAGAACAGTATCCCGTAGCACAATATTGAAGTATACGCAATTTAACTTCTTACATATGACCCACATGATGCCTCCTAGGTTAAGAATGGTATACAGCGGGGAAACCTGGGGATGCCCCAGGTGTAATGGCGTGGACGCAGACTTTGTTCACATGATGTGGGCATGCCCAGGCCTGCAACCATATTGGGAAGCAGTGGTAACTGCAATTCACAAGACTTTAGGACGCACATTATCCCCCAACATTGAGGTTTGCCTGCTGGGGCTCTTCCCGCACCCGCCCAGGTGGAAGGTCGGGGAAAGATTCTTAGATTTGGCCTCAGTTTTGGCCTGTAGGAGAAGAGCTATGGCCTGGAAGTCCACAGTGGCACCAAAGATCGATGACTGGAGATGTCACACAATGGGCTAACGCCGAAGGGATGGCCCTGATCAAGGAAGAGGCGAGGGGTCTGAGAAGGCGCCCCATTGCAGAGCAGTGGAGGGAGACACTAAATGCTTGGGAATACCCTGAGAGAAACATTGACTCTGAGGATCAACACGGGGATATGCCACAGACCAATGACTGATAAAGACTGAATGTAGGTGAGCTGTTGAGACGGCGGTCCAGCTCCCCCTCTCCCCCTTCACAAATAGGAGAAAGGATCATGCCATACACACAGTAGTCACTCGGGATAGAGGCCATAAGGCCGGGCCAGGAGGGTTGGAACACGAGTGATAAACACCTTGGGAAACCTAATGGTCAACCTCAATGCCACAAGAGCTGGGAGCTGCGGGCCAAAGACAACGAGGCCCGCTGTTAGCTGCTTCTTTCCCCACCCCCTCTTGCCCCTCCTTTCTCCTTTACCCCTGCCCCCCCTCTTTTTTGCCCTGTATTTCCTGCACTATGATCTAGACTGATTACGGGTCTTGGAGGGTACCAAGACACCATGCATGGGTTTGTTAAAAGTTCAGGTTAGGGGATTCATTTCCTTTTTTCCCTTTTATTAATGATTTCAGATGTAAGGGCATGGTTAGAGAAAATTTCCCATTGAGGCTCCAATTCTGAGTAAATTGCACCATCAAATACGCAGACATACTTTAAATCTGAGATGCATGTCATAGGGAGTAAGACCATGTAGAGGTTTGGCACCTGACAACGCATAATAGGACCGCTGATGTAAGCAACACCATCTGAAGGTTGGATTTGGTGCTAGGACAAAAAATGGGTGGGAAGGCTGGATTACACCAACCGGATACAACTCTGTAATGTAATGGAGAGTACAACAGGACGCTATGATTATATCTGTGAATGTGCAAATGAGAAAAATGCCAATAAAAATATATTACCAAAAAGGGGAACATACTGACACATCTTGTTCTGGCACTGCCAAGGTTCCAAGAAGTCTGGAGTGACAAAAGACCAGTGTCAGGTTCCTTTGTGTGTGATGTAGGCACCCCTTTGAAGTGTAAGTGGTGCAGGGAACAGTTCTAACCCAGCCATCCTGGCAGGATGGCCCATCCTGCAAACAGCTAATCCCCCTTTGTTGTCTGACTGACTGGGAAGAATACTCAAAGTGCAACAGCTGACCTATATGTAAAGGAAGCTTTAGGTTTAGCAAATGGTTTATTTTGCAAGGTCGAATTGGCAGTTTAAAACTGCAATACAGGCATCAGTGGCAGGCCTGAGATATGTTTTAGATTTCTAATTTAACATGTGACACAATGAGTGCTGCAGGCCCACTAGTTGCATTCAATTTGCAGGCCCTGGATACATGTAGTACAACTTTACCAGGGACTTACAAGTAAATTAAATATGCCAGCCAAGCGTAAGGCAATTTTAACATGTTTTATGAAGAGAGCACAAGCACTTTTGCACTGGTACACAGTGGTAAAGTGCGCAGAATCCTAATGCTAACAAAACTGAATTTCATAAAACAGGAGGGATGAAGGCAAAACGTTTGATGGAAGACGACACCAAGGAGGTCAGGTCTAACATCAATCATCACCCGTAAAGAGGTCTTCGGATATGCAGCTCTTGCAGTTGTCAACACAGCACAGTAAAGTTACACACACCTGCAGGATACCATAGCATCGCTGCAGAATATACTGTTACAGCTTATACTACAGTTACCACTCCATATTCCAAGTCAACTTCCCACTGAGTAAAACAACCAATTGCACAAGTCCTCCTTCTTGCACAAAGCACTTTCCCTACTCGGGCCTCATGAACTATTTGTAGATACCTTCAAGTCATACCAACCACAGTCCTGGATTAAAGCAAATCACGCCTTCTCACTGAGTAAAACAACCATTTGCACAAGTCCTTCTTCCTGCACAAAGCATTTTCCCTACTCGGGCCCCAGGAGGAAAAATGACAATCGATCACAAGCTTTTACTAAATAGCCCCTTGCCCACTGCACCAAGAAGGACTCCATTATCTTAGCCGACAGACTTGGACACTGAACATCTCTTGCTCCCCACCTGGCTAGGACGTTTTATCACTTCTATTGAATGTATTTATTTATGTTACTCGATTTATATTGTAATGATTTTAATTAATCAAACAATAAAGTTTGTACAAGTCAACTACCAGGTACTACTGAAGGCCATCCGTCCCAGCAAGCTTGAATATGTTTTCGGTATTTCTTCACACATCATCAGCCGATTGGCCCCACTGTTGAGAGCATGTCATTCCTTCGAAGGCATTGTGTTCCTTTTAGATGATATGATTTGTCATCACAAACTCAACAACTGTGGCAGTCACTGCTGATGAACCTGTGATCACCATCAACACTAAGAACCCATGACATGACCCATGAGCAAAGCTTACTGAAAAAGGTAGCAAGGAAAGAAAGATAGTGCAGTTATGGTGACCACATAACTTGCTACACTGACAAGCCATTCACATAGCCTCATCAAAACAGGAAAACAAGCAGCCCATTTCAGTGCAGGGTACCAGGAGGGAGTAGAGCAGGGTTTAAGGCATGGGAAGAGCACAGTTTCAAAAGCGAGCAGTGAAGGGTGCAGCAAAAGAGCTGCACGAGGTGGGAGTTTAGAGCAATGTGGGGTTCCAAAAGTAGGAGCTGCGCAGTGGGCCAGAGTATTAGGGCCTGGTTCAAGGGGCGCACTGCATTGTGTAAGTGGGGATGCAGCTCAGGTAATCAGGTTGGAGAGCTGGCAGGTTGCAATGGGAGCACTGCAGGACAACAGAGACCCATCCATAGGGGCGCAGGTGACACCTTGTGGACATAAAGTGTGTCTGTCAGGCTGAGTAAAGGTCATGTAAGGCAGCCATGAGCTCGACATGTGGTAAATGTGCAGGCTCCTGGCTGCCTGAGCTGAACTTTTCTGGGCTGCGGATGTCACAGCTCCTGTGGGCATGACCATCTCAGCTTGGCAAAGGTCCTAGACGCCCTCCACCTCATGATGAAGGGGGGCGTCAGTGACAGCCTCGTACCCAGAAGCTTCAGTTTTAAACCCTAAAGTGCCCTGGGCCAAATGTCACTGACACCGCATCACAGAGTGGGTGGAGTCAGCAGTTTCTCTGACCCCATCCTACTCTGTGACGAGGTAGGGACTGCTGCCGCCCCTCATTGGCTGACCGAGGGTCAGCCAATGAGGGGAGGCAGCAGTCCCAACACTCCTGGCACCTCTCCCAGAGAGTTGCAGCAGGTAAGTGTTGTGTTTTAATTGGCTGGTGTGTGCGTGTGTGTATAAATGTATGTGTATTTGTGAATGAGTGTTGTGAATGGGTGCGTGGTGTGCGCATGTCTGTATTTGAATGTGTTGGAAAGGCGATCCCGGGGGAGGCAGAAGATGTCTGACTGACCCCCCCTAGGTCCACCTCTCCGTCGAGAAGTAGCCGAGCGTTATCGATAGGCCTCCTGAGTGAGGGTCCTCTCCTAGGATCGTACAGCAGAGTAACCACAATACTACAAACGGACACCACACAGGAAGTTAAGTTCGTAGGCTTTATCAAGAGTAAAGGTTGCTTGTTCTCAGCGATATGTACAGGCAGATCGATGGATCTGTAAAGTCTCGTAAATAAGGGACAGGGTAGCGGGACAGTCTCAGTACTGGTGCAGGAAGGGATACCCTGCGCACAGCTCTCAATCCTCGAGCCGGGGGGTTCCGAGAGGTTGAGCCGCGGCAGCGCCAGCAGGCTCTCAAGATGGTTCAGCAAAGGTGGGCCGTGGCAGCGCCAGCAGGCTCTCAAGATGGTTCAGCAAAGGTGGGCCGCGGCAGCGCCAGCAGGCTCCCAGGGTAGCTTCAGGTTACAAGGTAATGAGTTCCTCTGGTGTCGGCCGCGACAGCGTCAGCAGGGCTCTCCAGTCCAGGATACAACTGGCGTCCTACTCCGGGGCTGGCCCAGATATAGGACTGAAGTCCTTTGATGTCTGGACCCTCGCGCCTGGGGGTCAGAGGGGCTGGGATGATGGTGCCCAGACACCCAGCAGGGGGGTGGAGCCAGCGCCCAGGGAGGCCGGGGGGCGATCGATACCAGGCGTCCGGGGACGGCAGGAGGCCCATCGAAACTTCCCTCCTCTGGGATCTGTTGAGTGGCCAGGCCTTTCAACCTAGGCCACTATTTGGCAGACCAGTACCTCCTCTCCCTACCTATAACCGGTTTGATTGCCTGAACGGCCTAGAGGGGGTGGATTGACAAGCAGAGAAGGCCCCTAAGGAGAACATAGAAAAGGGTGTTCAAGTATTAATATCGGAGGAGCAAAGACACCGGACCCCGCAAATTCAAACATTCAGGGCGGTGGAATCCATGTTCTTTGAAGATAATGGTATGGCTGTAGATGGGTTGGTGGGAGGAGGTGGGGGGGACGCACAAGGGGAGTTGCAGGAGATGGGATCAAGGAGCCAGGGGGGTGCAGTATTGGGTGGAGAGGACATGAGGATTATTTCTTGGAATGTAGCGGGCTTAGCTGGAATATTTAGTAACAAGGAGTGGGTTGATTTTGTCAGGAAATTCAATGTTATTTGTTTGCAGGAGACATGGGCTGTGGTGAATAACTACCATCTTCAGGGTTACAAGTGCTTTTTTGTCCCCGCCCGAAAATCCAGTTCTGGGAGAGCAATGGGGGGCTTAGCCGTTTATGTAGATTTATCTCTCCCAGGTATCTGGTTGTCTCTTGACTGGAATTTGTATGGAATACAGGCAGTTCGGTTCTCTGGTAAGGGGTTGAAATTGTCTGTTTTTAATTTTTATAACAGTGAGACATCAAACACTAATTCATCCCTATTGGCTGAACTTGACCAGAGGTTGGGTCAAGAAATCATATCTCAGAATAATGGGCCGTCTCATGGCGTACTTTTGGCAGGAGATTTTAACTGTCACCTCTGTCCGGCTCTGATAAAGGCAAATACAGACTGGGGGCAATGCCCGATTGAGAAGGGGCCGCATTTTGCACATACGCCGACTGGGGTTGCTCTTGGGTTGCTTCGGGTTAAGTATGACCTAGAGCACACCATTAACATGATAGACCCACAGCTGGACGGTATGCTCCCACCAACTTTCAAGGGTAGGGGCTGTGCATCTATTATAGATTACATCTTGGTCTCGAGACCGTTGATTAACAAAATAATTAGTGTAGGGATAGAGTGGAGCGGTTTTAGTGACCACAATCCGCTCACCCTAACGTTCCTTTACAAAGCGGGCAGTGTAACTAAATCCCGTTGTCTAATTGAGGAGAGGGCCACTGATCAAGGCAGGAGATTGAAGTGGTCTAAAATTGATGGGGCACAGTTTTATAAAACCCTGGGCGATAAGGGGCTAGTGGCCATTAATGATTGTTTAGATTTGGAAATACAGGGTCCAAGGGTCCTGGAAGCGTTTGTCCACATTGCTAGCCTAATTGATGAATTATTGAGGTCTAGTGGGCCCATACGTAACCAGGCAAGTCCCCGCTGGTTTGATAGAGATTGCTCTAAGGCACTGAGGGAACTGAAATGTTCCCTCAAGACGAAACCACGGGATCCACAGATTATTAGGCTCAGTAGAGAAAGGTATAAAAAAGAGATTAAAAGGAGGAAACTTGCCCTACAGGCAGAAGCATGGGCAGATCTAAGAGATATACAGTTGTGCTCTCGCTACTACAAAAAGTATCACAAGCAGTACATTGACTGATAAGTATTCAAGGAGACAGAAGCAGATTCTTTGGTGTGTTCAAAATGCAGCAAAACGTTGGTTTATTCTCTCCAGATTCAAGTAATGTAAAGCAAAGCCGACACGTGTTTCGTCGTGTACAGTTGAGTCAACACGACTCTTCAGGGCTGATGGTACAAGAATAACATAAACATAATCAGTGATGCCGTGGTCACATACTGCAAATGGTGACAAGGTGCAACCAACATGCAGTAGTGGCGTGCCACTGGGTTCGCACGCTGTGGTATCGTCTGGTGGAGAATTAAACAGAACTGGTCCTTGTGTCACTCCAAGGCTGTGAGTGGTTGCCCTGGGTGATGGTGCACAATTGTGAGGTCTATTGGCATAATGCTTAGGTGTGTGATCATGTTTAGCAAAGAACACGGTGATCTTGCATTCCGAGGGTTCATGCAGTAGTGGAGCATTTACAATAGCTCACCGATTTTGATTCTTAAATGCTCCACTACTGCATGAACCCTCGGAATGCAAGATCACCGTGTTCTTTGCTAAACATGATCACACACCTAAGCATTATGCCAATAGACCTCACATTTGCAGTATGTGACCACGGCATTACTGATTATGTTTATGTTATTCTTGATCTTACTTTGAACTATTCAGCTGTCCACCACACCATGGACAGGGCAAAAGCAGCAGCAGATCTCTTTGAGAACCTGGCCAAGGGCATGCCCACACACCAGGCATCAGCCACGGCAGGTCCTGCACGCGTAGAGGGTTTAAGGGACAAGTTCTTTAAACTTGAGAAACTAAAAAAGCAAGAAAACTCCCGTTGGTGGGACGGGGTAACCCTGAAACATTACTTGAAACTGAAATTAGTTCCCAGAGGACTAAGGTCCAACATCTTCCCGACCTATGATGATCTAGACCGGGATCTCATGACCAAATGGGAAGACTCTTTGGTTCAAAACTCTATCACACTGATAGACATTCTCATTGAGAGTGCTGATCGAAAGACCGCCCAACTACTAACAGAAATCTCTATTGTAGAACAAGAGATCAAAGACCTGAACAAACCTGAGGCCACCGTTAAAAATTACACTATTCTGGATGAAATTCTTCTGAAACACCAATCCGAAATCCAGAGCAGAAAGGCACGTCAAATCAAAAGGGATGAGGCAGACTACAAGAACGGCAGGATCTACACTTTTGATCGCAAATATGATTCCCTAATCCCAAAACCTAAGACAAGCTCACAAACCGGCAGAACCACCACCACTACCAACTCTGCTAGTTCCAGCACCACTTCTCTGAGTTCTACTGGACTCAGCGACATAGAGAACGAAATTCTGGCCAATGCAGAACCGCATAACTCAACATTTTTTTTAGAGATGCAACGAGTAAGGAGAGGCCACAGGACCCAGCCACTAAGGGCCGCCATAGACCCAAGCCCCACAGGGGGAAACGCAGGGACAAGCGAGGAGTATCGCAGGAAATTGAGGTCAGGCACACAGAGGAACCAACCACACTAGTTGACACAGTACAAGTGATCAACCTCTCCTCATTTCCTCTGACAACTGATATGATATCCTTACTTAGCAGAGGTTTGAATTTCAATCCCTATTCCACTGGCGACATCTGTCAAACAAAAATTGATATCTTTAAATTCACACGCAGTCTCAAACTCAAGAAACACTTTGCTGGATCACTAGACGTACAGAAACAACCTAGAATCATCCCTACTGTATTTGATAATGTACCTTTGACCATTAAAGATGTGCAAGACACACACCTGCTTCTTTCTTTGACAGACAGGGAAGACAGTCCACTTGAAATGGAAAGGCTCCTTGAGGAGCTTGATGTCGAGACAGACTACAGCATCACGAGTGGCCTCAAAAGTAGATCCAAATGGACTCCAACTTTGGCGGGAGGAAATAACATTGACAGATTCCACAGACATGTCCTTGAGGATCTTAATAATACCAACATTAAGAACCTTAACACCAAATTTAGATATAGAGATAACATGACCAAGGGGGAACGGTCAGCACTCTCTACTCTTAGCGACAACCACGACATCATCATCAGGGAAGCGGACAAAGGGGGCAATGTGGTGGTCATGGATCTCAATGACTACAACAATGAGGTCCTTGGCCAACTGAGTGAAAACTCTTGCTATGAGCCTATCAACCATAACCCTATGGGTCCATTAACAATACTACTAAATGGACTCCTACTGAACTGGAAACAGTCTGGTCTACTTGACGACAATGAATACATGTATCTCAAAGTCTTCAGACCCACATATCCTTGGCTGTATACTCTACCTAAAGTTCATAAGAATCTACCATTTCCACCAGGCAGACCGATAGTATCGGGGATTGGGGGCCCCACCGAGAGAATCGCAGAATATGTGGATCTCTTCTTGGGACCTCTGGTCAAGAATCTTCCTTCTTTTATACAAGATTCGAAACACATACTAAATATCATGTCAGACTTGGAGTGGCAGCCAGGCACGAGACTGGTAACTTTAGATGTGGTGTCTCTGTACACCAGCATCAATCCTGAAATAGGCATCAGTGCAATCACCAAACTTCTGTCGAACAGACCTGCCTCACTATGGGCACACACTAACATGCTGCTACAAATGATGAAGATTATACTAGACAACAACTTTTTCATCTTCAATCGGAATTGGTACAGACAGAAAAAGGGAGTAGCCATGGGCTCGAAATTTTCACCCTCCTTCGCGAATCTCTTCATGGGGGCCTTGGAAACCGACCTAATCTGGGGCACCAAAGGCAGACCATACATTGACTCCATAGTATACTGGGGGCGTTACATTGACGACTGTTTTCTCTTATGGTCAGGATCTGAGGAACTTCTGCAGTCCTTCTTTAAGTATCTAAACAACAACCTATGGGAAATCAGTTTTACTATGCACCACAGCCTTACCAACATCGAATTCTTAGATCTTGAATTTTACGTGAAGAACAACCAATTACATTCCAAACTATTCAGGAAACCTACTGCCTGTAACTCTATTCTTCACGCTTCAAGCTTTCACCCTGAGCATCAGTTAAGATCTATCCCATATGGAGAATTCCTAAGGGCCAAACGTAACTGCAGTGAGGCAATGGAATTCGACAACTGTATCATGAACATGAAAAACAGATTTAAAAAGAGAGGGTATTCGAGCTCCTCCCTTCTGAAAGCTGAACGCAAATCCAGAGTCATCTCTAGACCAGACTGTCTGAAAGCACGTACCGAGGTTGAGTCCTCCAAACAACAAATCAGACTAATTACTGAATTCAATGCACTGAATTATCATGTTAAAAAGAGTTTCCATAAACACTGGAAAATCCTAACAGATGATCCTGCTCTTAAAGAGCTTCTTCCGAACAGACCATCTATCACATATAGAAAGGGCTTCACCCTGAGAAATAAATTAAGCCCTACAGTCCCCCTGTACACATCGGCTCGGGACTGGTTATCTACACGAGGTCTTGGCTTCCACAAGTGTGGGTTTTGCTCCATGTGCATTTGGGGTAAACATGGCACCAAGACTTTTAAAGGTCCTGATGGGGTTGTCTACAAGATCAAACACAACATCACGTGTCTGACCAAATTTGTAGTATACATAATTGAATGCCAATGTGGAAAGATTTATGTAGGCAGCACCATCAGGGCATTCAAAGAAAGAATTTCAGAGCATATTAGAGCAATACAGAGGAGAGACCCCAAATACCCTGTGGCGTTGCACGTAGCAGAATGTCAACCATTGGGAGATGATATCAGAGTACGTGTTTTCGGCATAGATGTGATTCCCCTCGACATCAGAGGGGGCAACCGCGAACTGAAGCTCAGACGTAGGGAGGCCACCTGGATCATGCGTTTACAATGCGTGGAACAGGGGCTCAACTACGACCCTGAGCTTCAATTCTTCTTGGGCGACTAGGCAGCCGTCTGGGGGACCCCTTTTTATATTGGACATTACTGTATGTTTAATGTCAAATCAGCGTGGAACTCGTAAGATGAAATACAGGCATTCCCTGATACGCTTACCACGCACGATGAGGATAATAAAGATGTTCACTACCTGTACTGTACAGACACATGTTTGATCAGCGAGGGACTCACTTTATAGAATGTGGACACTTTCAGATACTCTGACTATGCATCATGAGGTCAATATAGACAACTATCAATGTACTGTGTTCATACACGATTCCATGAACGGGTGTACCATGTAAATGCATATTTTCATGTATTATTTGTCTACATAACGTCTTCTCCAATACCTATGACTATCACTGTGAAATGAGTAGATTGTCTGCGAGACTAATTGTATTGTGTTCTGTACACGTTGAAAAAATGACACACTCACGTATGGAAGGTGCGGGTGGGCACTTGTACTACAGAGACCATCACAATTTATGATAAATTTACAGTACGGCATATCTGGCCATTAAGCACTTGACACCTAACGACTTAGATTACTGAAATGACGATCTTTACTTCGTTTGGGTTTTATGATCCTAGCACCTACGTGCGCACTAACGACCAATACGCGGCCTGTGTTCTCAACCATGCAAGCCATGCATGTTCCCATTCTCACCTCCCCATTCGCGAACAAGGGAATTTTCTAAAAAATTTTAAAGTTTAATTTAATTCGATCACATGCTTCTTTTAAATCATCAGCCGCAAGCTATAGGTGTCCTACATCATTAGAAGCTCCCGAATCCGTGACATCAATGTCACCAACGCTCTACACTTAGGATCCTTTCTCGATTTTTTGATTGATAAACTACTTATCAAGCCCCCCCATCTTAGGCGGGCGTGTACATTACGAATTCCCTTCCTCAGAAGTTACCTTCGTTCATCTTTTTTACTGAAACGACTTCTTCACAGAACAGAATACATACATGTCCTAGGACTATTGAACCACTTAAAGATGGCGCACCCGTTTTCCCAAAATACGGGCTACGTGGACTTCTTTGATGTCTACCCTCGTCCCTTTTCTACAAAATAATCCCTCCCATCCGGTCACGTGTCCGTACTGAGAGACGGCGACCGGGAACCACAGGAGGAGGGATCCAGAACAACAGGTAACCAGCAACAAATTTCGGCTGTGATAACGACTTTGTTCTGAAGCCCATAGTACTGGGCTTTCTATTGTTCTTACACGCGCTTTTGCTTACCGCCTTTCAGCGCACCGCCTGTTGAGAGACGTACCCGTCTCTAGCGAGTCCTTAGAAAGACGGATCCCCTCCCGGCTACCTCCTGATACACCAGGACCAAGGTATTTCTTTTGCCACAGTCATCAAGAGACCATTCATTCTAATAAAATGAAAATAGATTTTTGTCGTAGCAATGCGCTATTATACGCTTTTAGCAACAAAAAAACGATTCACCATAAGTCAGGTATTTCCTACAGTTTGCACTCGGTATAAACCTAGATACCTAGATACCTATCTCTATAAAAGGAAATATCATGTGTTTGGCTAATTATGCCCTATCATGCACTTCCAAGTGGTGACAACCTGAAATAACAGAAGTCAGATACTTCGTTTTAGGTTGTGCTTCATCAACCCAATTTCTCCAAAATAGCAATTCGTCCTTTTATGTGACATGTCGCTAATTGTGCGCATTCTTGTTTGAATTTCCTCACACTATACCCCTTTTTTCTCCCTTCATTGTATCCTACGATCCCCCGTCACACAGAGTGAACTAACACAGAGAAGTGTGACACTCGATAGGCAGACTACCATTGTGTAAGCCTTTTTTCCACGTGACTATCGTAAAGGAACAGACCGTTTCTGGGTAGCCACTTTAGAATTGTGGTAAGAATACCTTATTTATTATTATTTTTTGTCAGCCATCTATCCTACAGATTAGATGCCCTTCCCCCCTTTAGTATGTCTTTTCTAATGATCCTCTTTTTTATATACTTCTTCCTGCAGTCTCTCTCCGACAAGTAACGTCCAATACATGGACAATAGCCTAGACCTAGCGACAAGCACCACGAATATACCAATCTTCAAGGTAAATAACCCATAACGTCGAGAGAGATTAGCATGTTTTGTCCAATCATACAATTTAGAACGTGTGCGGTAACGGATCTTTTTGAATGCCCACAAACACTACGGAGAAAGATCGTCGGCAAACCACGTTAATGTTACCGCTATAGTCCCTCACCTATACCACCACACAATAGCTCACCGATTTTGATTCTTAAATGCTCCACTACTGCATGAACCCTCGGAATGCAAGATCACCGTGTTCTTTGCTAAACATGATCACACACCTAAGCATTATGCCAATAGACCTCACAATTGTGCACCATCACCCAGGGCAACCACTCACAGCCTTGGAGTGACACAAGGACCAGTTCTGTTTAATTCTCCACCAGACGATACCACAGCGTGCGAACCCAGTGGCACGCCACTACTGCATGTTGGTTGCACCTTGTCACCATTTGCAGTATGTGACCACGGCATTACTGATTATGTTTATGTTATTCTTGTACCATCAGCCCTGAAGAGTCGTGTTGACTCAACTGTACACGACGAAACACGTGTCGGCTTTGCTTTACATTACTTGAATCTGGAGAGAATAAACCAACGTTTTGCTGCATTTTGAACACACCAAAGAATCTGCTTCTGTCTCCTTGAATACTTATCAGTCAATGTACTGCTTGTGATACTTTTTGTAGTAGCGAGAGCACAACTGTATATTTCTGTTTAGTCCCTTGACTATTTTAGACGGTTAAGGGTGTTTTTCCGCCTGCTCTTCACGCACTACATTTCTACTTGTCAATCTATACTGTGTAACGTTTAACCGAGGTAGTGCGCCTATATGATCTGATCTTCTAAAAACCCCACTAAAGTGTTTGTTGGCAGATCTAAGAGAAGCTGGGAAAAGAAAAGATTTAGCGGGGTTCTGGAGAATCATCAATAAACCGACCTTTTTAGAAAATGATTCTCCGGAGATAGGGGCTAATATTCTTCCGGAGCAATGGGTAACCCATTTTAGGGGTTTATATAATTAGGAGCCGGGCACCCATGTGGAACCACCGGAATTTTCAAGACAGGCCCCACCAGTTACATTCTCTCTTAAGGAGATTGTGACAGGGATGGAGGGTCTAACTAAAAATAAAGCCCCGGGCCCGGACGGAATTCCGCCAGACCTGTTCCTCAGTAATATAGATCTATGGGCTCCCTTGATGACTAGGGTCTTAAATACCGCCATTACCTGTGGTCTCCCCCCTTCATGGTCCAAGGCGATCATTGTACCAATTTTTAAGAAGGGCAATAGGGATGACCCGAAGTGTTATCGGCCCATTTCCCTGATTGACGTATCGGCCAAACTTTTGGGAAGGGCAATCCTGAATAGATTGACTGAATGGACAGAAGAGAACAACATCTTCTCGGATACCCAGTATGGGTTCAGGACAGGGAGGTCCACCAGTGACCAGTGCCTAAACCTATATATGCTGACTGCCAAGTATACCCTGGCCAGCGATGAACCCATGTATATGGGATTCATGGACTTGGCAGCAGCATTCGACCACGTCAACAGAGGAAAGCTGTGGGATATGATGTCAGGTATGGGGATAGAAAGTGGCCTAATCACCATATTGAGGGAACTGCACAGTGACACCACGGCCAAGGTTAGATTCAACAGGGAGGGAGGACTGTCTGACTCCTTTCCATGTAGGAGTGGAGTCAGACAAGGTTGTATACTTACCCCTTTTCTGTTCTCTCTTTATATCAACAACCTGGAGCAGTTCCTTCTGGGTCTAAAGACAGACTGCCCGAGGGTTGGGCTGCGGCATATCCCCGTCCTGCTTTATGCAGATGATGCGGTTTTATTAGCAAGAACACCACGCAGCCTACAAACCCTGATAGAGGGGTTTGTGGAGTTCATGAGTAACCTAGACCTATTTGTTAACCTAGGGAAATCATATGTGCTTCTGGCCGGCAAAAAACCTTCCACCAAATTCGTTTACACAATTGGCTCACACTGCCTGGAGCAGGTCAAGACGTTCTCCTACCTCGGGGTAACTTTTGACGGTGCCCTGCAATTTACCCCTCTGGTGACGGAACGTTGCACAAAAATGATTGCTTCTAATGGGGCAATAGCTGGATATGGTAGGAGGGTGGGCAGATGGAGTCCGGAACAGGTGATGAATTTGTACGGCTCCATAACATGCTCCAAAGTAATTTATGGGGCAGAAGTCTGGGGGTTTGTGAATACAGTTAGTATCCAACAGGAAGAAAATAGGTATCTGAAAGCAATCCTGAGGGTGCCACCCAGCACGGCTGGTTTCATAGCCCACAGGGAGTTAGGGAGGCCATATTTGGAAGATTTGGTAAAACTCAGACCAATAGTGGCCTGGTTAAAAATATGGATAAACCCAGATGCGCATTTAAGTAGAGAAATCCTATTGGACTGCCTAGGTAGGACCCATTCAATGCGCATCCCCTGGCTCAAATACGTGAAAAATACCTTGGAGGAGATAGGTCTGGGGAATCTTTTCACAAACCCTGCCACTATTTCAGCACAGCATAAGAAGCGAGTTGGGGAATTATTTTTGGGGCAAGTAACCCAACGTCGAGCGGATGCGGAAGGAGTGAAAAAGACTGTAAGGGCCCATGGTTTGGTAAAAAGTGTGGAGGGTATGGAGCCTTACTTATTCCTTCTGCATAATGCACAGGACAGATTTTTAATGTGCCGTCTCAGACTGAATCTGCTCCCCTTTATTCTGGCTATACCTGCAGGGTTTACCTCATCTATTGAGCAGAAGGGTCCCTGCGGCTGCGACAATCGGTCTCCGCAGGATACCCTTCACTTTGTTTTGCTTTGTCCCTATTTTTCCATGCCCAGGCGTAGATTCCTTGTAAATATTTTAAAAAAAGCGCGACTGGAACACGCCAGGGATGCCCTAGTATTTCTGTTAAAAGCCTCTGACCCATTAACTCTATGTAGCATTCTAAATTTTATTAAAGTTGCTATTCGTTTAAGACAGACAAGCGGAGATGAATGAAAAATTGTGAATTTGTATTTATTTGGCCCTTATGTTGGCAAATCTTTTTATTGTATCAATTATGCACAAGGATCCTAAACCAGTATTTAATAATGTTTTATTTGTTATTTGTGTATATAAATGTGCTTTTATGGTGTTTTTTATTCACCGAATAAAGATTCTTGAATTGAATTGAAAAATTGAGTGGCCACTCAACCACCTGGGTGGATCCTGGTGCCTCGATGTCGGGGCTTCGCTGGGGCCTTGGTCGGGGCCGAGGCCACGTGGTCGTGGCGTGGTGGGCCTAAGATGGAGTCGGGCGAGGCCTCGTGCCTAGGACGTGGTTCGTGATGTGATGGGCCCAAGATGGAGTCAGGCCGGTAGTGGTGGTCCGGGGTGGTAACCGGACCGGCAGTGTTGGGGCGTGCAGGGTCGGGCAACAGGGGCCGCCCGAGGTTCGGCGGAGGGCCGATATCGTTCTGGGCCCGCCATGCGGGAGGGGTAGGACCACGCCATGAGGCCGGGTCCAACACGCGTCCCCCCCAGCTGAAGGCAGGGGAGAGTCACCCATCTTCTTGGGGGTTCTCCTCGCCGAGGTGGAAGAATCGGGACAGGCCGTCAGCATTGGCGTGGTCGTTGCCGGGGCGCACCTTTTGTGGTAGCCTCTTGGAGGTTAGTTCTGTGAGGGGCCCCACAATGCTTCCATAGTCTTTTATGAAGCGCCGATAATATCCGGTGAGCCCCAGGAAGGCTCGAACTGCTGTTTGGGTGACCGGGGGCTCCAAGGCCCGGATGGCGTCAATCTTTGGTTGGAGGGGGGCCACCTGGCTGCTCCCTACTTGGTGTCCCAGATAGGTCACAGACCCTTGGCCTATCTGGCACTTGCTGGCTTTTATTGTCAGTCCGGCCCGTCGGAGGGCCGTCAGGACCTCCCAGAGGTGGGTCAGGTGCTCATCCCAGTGGAGGCTGTACACTGCAATGTCATCCAGGTAGGCGGCACTGAACTCTTCCAGCCCGGCCAGCACCCTGTTCACGAGTCTCTGGAATGTGGCCGGGGCGTTTTTCATGCCGAAGGGCATCACTTTGAAATGGTAGTGGCCATCAGGGGTCGAGAAGGCCGATCGCTCTTGTGCTCCAGGGGTGAGGCCGATCTGCCAATATCCGGCCGTGAGGTCGAAGGTGCTGAGATACTTTGCGGCCCCCAGGCGATCGATCAGTTCATCTGCCCGGGGGTTGGGATGGGCGTCGGTCCTGGTGACTGCATTCAGCCCCCGGTAGTCGACACAGAACCGGAGCTCCGGGGGCGTGCCGAGGGCGACGGCCTTAGGGACCAGGACAACAGGACTGGCCCAGGGACTGTCGGAGGGTTCGACTACCCCCAGAGCTAGCATCTTGGCCACTTCGGATTGAATGCAGGCCCGTACTCGGTCGGTCACTCGGAAAGCTCGGTGTCTTACAGGCGGGCTGTCTCCAGTGTCTACATCGTGGACACACCACCGGGTGACCCCAGGAGTGAGGGAAAACAGATCTGAAAATTGCCCCAGCAGCTTCCGGCAGTCTTGGTGCTGTTCTGGGGTCAGGGTAGAGGAGAGCGTGACCCCTTCGATGGAGCCGTCTTTCTCGGTGGTGCTCAGGAGATCTGGTAGAGGTTCGGAGTCGTCTTCAGCTCCGTCATCGGTCGCTAGCAGCAGACTTAGTTCAGTGCGTGCAAAGTGCGGCTTGAGCCGGTTAGCGTGTAGAACCCGGAGGGGGTTCCTGGGGGACTCCATGTCCACCAGATAGGTGACGGAGCTCTTGCCCTCCACCACTTTGAAGGGCCCCGTCCATTTGTCCTGGAGGGCACAAGGTTCAACCGGGGACATGACCCAGACCGGCTGGCCCGGCTCGAATTCGATGGATGAGGCGTTCTGGTCATAGCAGCGTTTCATCTCCTCCTGACTGGCCTCCAGGTTGGCCTCGGCAAGTTCCCGGAACTTCCGAGTCTGGTTGCGGAGGGTCAGGAGGTACTGGTAGACATCTGGTGGAGCACCTCGGACAGCCGTCTCCCAGCCTTCTTTGACCAGGCTGAGGGGGCCTCGGACCGGGTGCCCATACAATAGTTCGAAGGGGCTGAACCCCAGGGACTTCTGGGGTACCTCGCGATAGGCAAACAGGAGGCAGGGCAGCAGGACATCCCATTTGCATCGTAGCGGCTCTTCTAGGCCCTTGATCATCCCCTTCAGTGTTCGGTTAAACCTCTCTACAAGTCCATTTCCTTGGGGGTGATACGGGGTGGTGAACTTATAGGTGACCCCGCACTGTTGCCACAGGGACCGCATATATTTAGATATAAAGTTTGTGCCCCGATCACTCACGATTTCCCGGGGGAAGCCGACTCTGGAGAAGATCCCCATTAGGGCTCGGCCTACTACTGGGGCCGTGATGGTTCGGAGGGGGATGGCTTCAGGATAGCGGGTGGCATGGTCCACCAGAACGAGGATGAAGCGGTGCCCCTGAGAGGTGCGGGGGTCCAAGGGCCCCATTATGTCGATCCCCACTCGCTCGAAGGGGGTGGTGACCATGGGAAAAAGCTGGAGGGGAGCTTTGGCTCTTCCCCCGCTCTTCCTGCTGGCTTGACAGGTCGGACAGGATCGGCAGTGATTACTCACATCGTTGCGCATTTTCGGCCAGTAGAAATGGGTCACCAGGCGGCTGTAAGTTTTGTCCTGCCCCAGGTGCCCGGCGAGGGGTACGTCATGTGCCAAGTTCAAAAGGAAGTCTCTGAATCGGATGGGAACGACCAGCACCCGGCTGGCTCCTAGTTTGGCAATCTTCTGCTCGCTGTAGAGAAGGTCGTGGTCCCAATAGACCCAGTGGGACCCCGAGGGGTCTCTCGCGGCTTGAGTGGCGGCTTGTTGTCGGATTCCCTCGAGGGAGAGACAGGTTTTCTGTTCCTGCCGGAATTGTTCGCGGGTGGGGCCACCTTCTTGGCGCCATTGAGCTAGTTCGGGAAGGTGTCCGAGCTCGGTGAGGTCTTCATGGCTGGGCCCCTGGGGCTGGATTCAGGGTCGCGTCCTCTGGGACGGCGGGCGGTGGAGGTGCGGGCCACTCCGGTTCTTCCGGCAGGGCATCTTCGATCGGGGCGGAGGCCCGGGCGGTCATGGATCGAGTGGTCGCACAGACCCACTCGGGACGGCCTAGCATCCCCAGATGCTCTCTCTGCTCGACGAGGGCCCAGGCGGAACTTTCCAGGTCGTTCCCGAGGAGGCAGTCCACGGGGGCATCGTCCCGGACAGTCACCTTCAGCATACCCGACACCCCTCCCCATTCGAAGGGGATACGGGCCATCTGGCACAAACTCTCGGAGTTGTCCGCCGACCGTACCGGGCACAGGACATTGGGTAGAATTTGTTCTGGGGTCACCAAGTGGCAGCGGACCGCCGTCACGCTGGCTCCAGTGTCACGAAGGGCTTCGGCCCGGCGTCCATTGATGGTGACCCATTGGCGGTATTTCTGGGTGTTGCCTGGGATCGGGTCTCGGGGGATCATGTCTCGTTCACCCAGGCACGCCAAGATCATAGCGGCGGGCTCCCACTCGGCCTGCTCGGGGTCATTGTCCTCTTCCTCGCCTCCTTCTGTACCCAGGGCGGTGGCCGCGATCTGGCCGTTCGGAGGACCGGTGGTGCCGGGTCGCTGGGTCATCGGGCAGAGGGGGTCATTCGCATAATGACCCTGTCGCTGGCACCTGTGGCAAGTAACGTTCGGGCGGGGCCCCGGTCTTGCTGGAGGGGCCCCCCTTCGGCCCAGGGATGGCGAAGTGGAGGCAGGGGAGAACCCCGTGGGGGGATCTCGGCCCCTGCTCTGGCCTCCTCCTCCGCCTCGTGGTCGGTGGTTTCCGGGGGATCCCCGGCCGTAGTCTCCCATCGGGCTCCGGGGGACTCGGGTGCTCACCCATCTATCAGCCTCGACAGCGAGTTTTCGTGGCTCTGTCAATTTGCTGTCGAGGAGATGTTGCCGGAGTTCGATGAAGCAGTTGTTGGAAAGGTGTTCCCATATAATGAGGTCGACCAACTGCTGGTAGGTGGTGACCTGGCTGCCTTTGATCCACCCCTCGAAGGCTCTGCTGAAAAAGTTCACGTACTCCACCCATGTGGTACCGGGGATTTTTTTACAGTCTCAGAATCGCTGCCGGTACATTTCGGGGGTGAGCCCGTAGCGAGTGAGGAGAGCGGTTTTCATGTGCCCCTACGAGGTCATCTCGGCCTCGGGGAGCTCTAGCAGGGCGTCTCTCCCCTCGTTGACGAACTTCCCCCACAGGCCGGCGCCCCAGTCCTTGAGGGGTACTCTATGGGCGGTCATGGCTACTTCGTAGGCTTTGAACCACTGTTGGATGTCGTCATTCTTGTAGTATTCTTTGACGACATCCTTGGGTATGTGCACCTTCGTGTCCACAGGAGGGGGCGAGGTCTTGCCCCCGGATGCGTTGGCATCGTTCGTTTTGGCCTTGAGTTCTAGTTCCTTTAAGCCACGCTCATGCTCGAGCATGAGTTTCTTTTCCTCGAGGTCTCTTTGTCTTCGTTTCTCCTCCAGGTCTCCTTCTAGCCGTAGTTGCTCGAGGGCTCATTTTTTTGTCGTCAGCTGTAGTTCTCCGTCTAGCCGGAGTCGTGCGAGCTCCAATTCGTGGAGACGGTTCCTCTCTCGTTCTCGGGCGTCTTCGTGGGAGAGGCCCGTGTCTGGGTTTGCCGGTCTTTCTCCCGCTGGGGGTGCGTCGGTCTCCGGGCGTCCGTTCGGGCCCAGGTTATCTTCGTTCTGGGGTGGCGCATCACCGGCTTCCACCCATGCTTGTAGGGCCAATTTAAAGTCCTCCTTGGTGCTTAGGCCAGTGGTAGCGATGCCCAGATCTTTGCAGAATTGTTTTAATTCCTTATGGCTGTAATCTTCCATTTTCTCTTTCTGGAATTCCGTAGTCTGTCTGGTTTCTTGCGTAGTCATGGTCGTAGTGTGTTTTTCTCGGTAGTGGGTGAATCACTCTCTGTACGATCTGCGTCGGCTCGGATCCCATCGCTTGCCACCAATGTTGGAAAGGCGATCCCGGGGGAGGCAGAAGATGTCTGACTGACCCCCCCCTAGGTCCACCTCTCCGTCGAGAAGTAGCCGAGCGTTATCGAGAGGCCTCCTGAGTGAGGGTCCTCTCCTAGGATCGTACAGCAGAGTAACCACAATACTACAAACGGACACCACACAGGAAGTTAAGTTCGTAGGCTTTATCAAGAGTAAAGGTTGCTTGTTCTCAGCGATATGTACAGGCAGATCGATGGATCTGTAAAGTCTCGTAAATAAGGGACAGGGTAGCGGGACAGTCTCAGTACGGGTGCAGGAAGGGATACCATGCGCACAGCTCTCAATCCTCGAGCCGGGGGGTTCCGAGAGGTTGAGCCGCGGCAGCGCCAGCAGGCTCTCAAGATGGTTCAGCAAAGGTGGGCCGCGGCAGCGCCAGCAGGCTCTCAAGATGGTTCAGCAAAGGTGGGCCGCGGCAGCGCCAGCAGGCTCTCAAGATGGTTCAGCAAAGGTGGGCCGCGGCAGCGCCAGCAGGCTCCCAGGGTAGCTTCAGGTTACAAGGTAATGAGTTCCTCTGGTGTCGGCCGCGACAGCGTCAGCAGGGCTCTCCAGTCCAGGATACAACTGGCGTCCTACTCCGGGGCTGGCCCAGATATAGGACTGAAAGCCTTTGATGTCCGGACCCTCGCGCCTGGGGCTCAGAGGGGCCGGGATGATGGTGCCCAGACACCCAGCAGGGGGGTGGAGCCAGCGCCCAGGGAGGCCGGGGGGCGATCGATACCAGGCGTCCGGGGACGGCTGGAGGCCCATCGAAACTTCCCTCCTCTGGGATCTGTTGAGTGGCCACTCGACCACCTGGGTGGATCCTGGTGCCTCGATGTCGGGGCTTCGCTGTGGCCTTGGTCGTGGCGTGGTGGGCCTAAGATGGAGTCGGGCGAGGCCTCGTGCTTAGGACGTGGTTCGTGATGTGATGGGCCCAAGATGGAGTCAGGCCGGTAGTGGTGGTCCGGGGTGGTAACCGGATCGGCAGTGTTGGGGCGTGCAGGGTCGGGCAACAGGGGCCGCCCGAGGTTCGGCGGAGGGCCGATATCGTTCTGGGCTCGCCATGCGGGAGGGGTAGGACCACGCCATGAGGCCGGGTCCAACAGAATGCATGGTTGTGAGTGTGCATGTGTGTGCTTGTGGGCCCCTAATCCCCCTCTAAGATGTTCTTACAGGCTGCCACTGCTGCAGGATGCCAGAGGAGCACTCAAGATGCCAGGTGAGGAGTGCATTGCGGAAGTGGGAGCGGCACATGATGCAATGTGAAAGGAAACGGTGTGGTGCAGCTCTTGATGGACCCTAAAAGTTAAATAATGGATGCCTCTATTAATTCTCACCATTAAAAGAGATTTACGATAATAAATTCTTTTTGAAATCATGTAAAATGGCTGGGACGATAAATGTGAGGTTTCCTACTGCATCGTAAAAGCATGCAGGAGTATTTTGAACAATGGAATCGTGAAAATGTAAAATAAAGATAGAAACAATAATTATTTATCTATCCATGTAAACATGTGATTTGAGAATGTAAACTAATTAACATAGAAAATGTGGTAATGATAATTTTAAAATATGTGTTTAAAATGAATCAATGTCTGTATATCAAAGAACATGAAATGATTAAAAGGGCTTAATTCAGAAATAATCGTTAGTATGAATACGTACAGCTTATTCTAATGTCGTGAGGCTACCACGTGTACTTCAGAGTGACACGTAAACATTTTGTTTGAAAATGATAAACATGCAAATAATTTTTTGTGGTGCCTAATATTGACATGTAACTTCTAAAAGAAGAATAATGATTGAACAAATTAAGAAAATTTAAATACTTATATTAATCATAACATGGTAATGATTCAGCGAATTTTCATGTAGGCCTCAGATGCTTTTCCTTGCTTGTTCAAAAGGCCAAATTGCTGCTTTCTTGCTTTTCTGGGCACTAACTCCCATTTAGTCACTCCCGTGCAGCGGAGGTTAACGCTGCCACGGGCGAGTGAAATCTTTCCTCGGCGCCATCATCTGACCTGACCACAGGCCACGCCCATTCACAGGAGGCCACGTCCCCCGCCTTCTTAAGCCGGGCTGAATACGAGCCCGAGCTTAGGACCCTGACACTCCTGAGGCGCAGCCGGGAGCGATTGTATGTTGTTTTAAAAACTTTGAATTGCATTCTGATTTTATCCATACCTGCTTTCTTGCTTTTCTGGGCACTAACTCCCATTTAGTCACTCCCGCGCAGCGGAGGTTAACGCTGCCGCGGGCGATGGGAAATCTTTCCTCAGCGCCATCATCTGACCTGACCACAGGCCACGCCCACTCACACGAGGTCGCGCCCCCACCATTCCCTATAAAAATGTGTATATCTCGGACGCGCAGCGGACGAGCGCCGAAGGCGCGCCTAAGGCAAGCCCGTCTGCGCCTGTCCGCGCCCGGCCGGGGCACGGGGCATGTCCCCCTGCCGGTTTCATCAAATACACTACTGCTGACTTGATCCGCCTACACTCCTGCTACCCTACCCCCCCAAGCACTTCCATCCAGCCTCGAGCCACTGGGGATTCTCTGCGCCAGAGACACCTTTCCTGAGATAGAAACCCCTATACCCCCAGTCTCTCTGCCAGCCTCCAGTTTTCCCACTATTAATAGGCCTCTAAACTCCAACCTAAAAGTCATTTATCTTAATACACGCTCACTGGTAAAACACCAGTTGGAAATCTTTGCATTGCTAGATTCTGAGAAAGCGGACATATTATTACTAACAGAAACCTGGCTCAAAGAGGAGTCTGCCCCCGACATTCTTGCGGCAATCCCCACTGGTTATTATATCATCCAAGCGAACAGACCTTCTGGTAAATCAGGAGGTGGTGTTGCAGCGATTGTTAAGAACTCTATTAGATTCTCTGCCCTGACTGTAGTCGGTATCCCCTTGGTCACCTATCTCGTGCTGAGACTTGATTCTCCAGTGACCCCGCTCCTCTGTGTCCTAGTCTACCGTCCCCCTCAGTCCATGCCCAATTTCCCTACAATGTTCGGAGACATGATCTCCCAACTTGTCATTAACAATTCTAAACTTTTAATCTTAGGCGATTTCAATTATTGGCTGTTTGACGTCAAAGAGAGTGCCTGTTCTGCTACATTTTCCGACCTTCTTGTTAGCATGAACTGTCTCTCTCATATAAAATCAGCAACTCACATTAAAGGTCACACCCTAGACCAGATTTGGACCTCCAACCTGAGCATAACCGCCCTCTCAATCTCACCTTGCCTATGGTCAGACCATTTTATGATTTCTTTTTCCCTCATGATTGCTCCCTGCCCTAGCAGAGTCCTGGAAGGCAACCTTTCGGCCCGAAATTGGAACAGGGCCGATCTCAGAGAATTTGTCACACTACTTCGATCCTCCACCCCCCCTATCTTGGATCCATCGATACCCAAGCCTCCGCCATTACACACTGGCTAGAAAGAGCAAGCGACACTGTGGCCCCACTCAGACAGATTAAAATTAAGCGCTTGCATGATGCTCAAAGGTGGTTTACGGAGGACCTCAAAGCCCTGAAATTGGGCCTCAGGCAGGCTGAGCGCCGGTGGCGGCGCGGCTACGCCCCCGACATGAAAATACGATTTACATCCCTGCTTAAGGAATACAAATTAGCGGTCCTACAGGCTAAACCCACTTATTTGTCAAAAAAAATCGCTGACTCCTCCACTAGAACCAAGGATATTTTCTCCATCGTGGAGGAACTGTCAAACCCAGATAGGGTTACCATTAAACCCCTTCCTTCTCGCGCACTCTGTGATTCTTTAAATCTCTTTTTTGTGGAGAAAATTGCCAATATCAAAAACAGCATTGTTTCCTCAACCCCGCCCCATCCTCCTGGGCTCGACCCTTCCTTGCTCTCTTCCAACTCCATGCAGCTGACACAGATTCCTCCAATTTCGGAGACGGAGCTTCTCGCCCTCTTAAAAAAGGTTACCTCCGGATCCCCCACGGACTGTTGCCCCCCCTGATTCTCAGTGAGGCCTTTACAGCCTGCCCTTCCCCCCCTTTGGCGCTGCTGAACAACTCTCTCTCTTCTGGCCTAGTCCCTTGGTCGTTTAAAAGAGCAGAGGTTGTGCCCATTCTGAAGAAACCTACGGCAGACCCCACGGTTATGAGTAACTACCGCCCTATATCCCTCCTTCCCTACCTCAGTAAAGTCATTGAGTCTCATGTTACTAACATCCTGAGCACCTTCATTGAAGACTCTCACTTCCTTGATTCCCAACAAGCTGGATTTCGACCTAACCACTCTATGGAATCTGTTATACTTTCAGTTATGGAGGAGTTGCGGAGAGGGGCTGATTCCAACACCAGCCAGGCCTTGGTGCTCCTGGACTTATCGGCCGCCTTTGACACGGTCGACCATAACATCCTGGTCGACCGTGTCGAAGAGGCTTGCATCCGGGGCACCGCCCTTGACTGGGTTCGCTTCTTCCTGAGCAATCGCCGCCAAGCGGTTCGGCTCTCTCAGTTTTCTGCCGATGAGGTCGAACTAACCTGCGGCGTCCCACAGGGCTCCTCCTTATCTCCCCTTCTTTTTAATTTATACCTCACTCCCCTCATTCGGTCCTTATGTGGCAGCGGTGTCACCGCGTTTAACTACGTGGACGACATTCAGTTGGTTTTCGATATCAGTTCCTCGGACCACTCCATCGACAACTTCCAAACCACCCTCTGTCACATCAGTGACTGGATGGGGGTGAACCATCTGAAACTCAACCCCGACAAGACAGAGTTACTGCTAGTCGGGGGAGTCTCTAACCCCTGGAAATCCACCTTCTGGCCCACGAGGCTGGGTCTTCCCCCTAGCCCTGTCAACTCAGTAAAGAGCCTTGGGACCATTGTCAGCAACGACCTCACCATGAAGCCCCAGATCAACGCGGTGGTCTCCTCTAGTTTTTTCCAGTTAAGGAAAATCCGAAAGATCGCACGCTTCCTGACCACCGAGGCTCTTACCCTGGTTTTGCTGGCCCTAGTCATCTCCAGGATAGACTATGCCAACTCGCTCTATGTTGGCATTCCGGCCTATCAACTGAAGAGGTTACAACTCGTACAAAACCAGGCGGCACGCCTTATCTACCATCAGCCTAGACACCAACATGTCCGCCCCCTGTTAAAATCCCTCCATTGGCTCCCGGTATCTGAACGCTGTAAGTTCAAATTGGGGTGCATCACTTTCAAATCCCTTGCAGGCACAGGTCCTTCTTTCATCTTATCTCTACTACACCCATATGTCCCCTCCCGTAATCTTCGCTCTTCCCACCTGGCCTTACTCCGGACCCCGACCTTCAAACGTAAAAAACTGGGTGGACTAAGGTTCTCATTCCTTGCCCCATTATACTGGAACGCCCTCCCGTTAGGCCTGAGACAAGCCCCCTCCTACATCCACTTTAGGTCCCTCCTTAAAACTCACCTGTTTTGTAATGCTTACAATTAACGCTTCTAGCCCCTCGGATTGTCTGCCTCCTTTTGCTTTAGCGCCAAGAAACCGTTGGGTGTTAGCTGCGCTTTATAAATCTTTTTTACATTACATTACATTACAAATCTAGCGAAAGTAGTCACTTTAGAAGCTGTGAGAACTTTTCATGGTTTCTTTCCTGTGCTCTAGGACAAAGAACATTCTTTTGATTCAGCAATGCTTTTGACAGAAATGTATCAATAAAATTACAATCCCAGAGGCAGCGTCTGGGAGCGGACAGACAGTGAACAAAGTGAATTTTCTTACTTCCGAGGAAAGGGTGGAAATATAAAATAACTGTATTTGATGATTTTGCAAAAGGATTACTTAATGCTTCCGGATTTTTAGCGAAGTATTGATCACACCATTAGCAGCCCGTTGTGGATGACCAATGGAAATCATATGAGATGAAAAAAGAATACTTTGCGGGCGTAAACTGAAATCTTTTGGAAGTGTAATTGCCCTTTGGAGGAGGAGTTGGGGCTTGCTGTCATCTTTCTATTTCCCTGCCTGGCATGCTGTCGGACTCAACTCTTATTTCCCTTTAATGCCAAACCATTGAACTGAACTTTCATGAAATGACTCGAGCCTGTACTTTGCCGGCTGGTAACGTGTGCAGGAGATAACCTTTTGGCTTAAGGGTTTTCTGTGGCACGCTGTGCTTCAACTCTGCATATTTGGTTTGTATAATATAAATGAAGAATCTCAACTTTTCCTACTTATCTGTCTCATTCATTCCTTAGGAAACCAGTAAATATTTTCTTTTTTTGCATCTGTATGGCATTGTGTGGCTAATTTTATTAATTGACTGTTATTAAATCTGTTTATGAAATGTGATTTCATGCTTCCTGCCCGTTCAAATTGAGGCTTTAGATGGTATACACCCGTTACAACGGATCTTTTACTCCGCACTACCATTACAACGCGACCATTACTCCGCATACCATTACAACGCATTGCGCTGGGGGGCGCTCTAGGATAGGGAATAAGTATAATTTACTATCCAACACCTTCCCTAGGGTCCACGGGGACTGGAGTTAGAATAGTAAATTATACTTACCACTATCCAGCGCCCCAAGGCGCTATGCGTTGTAACTGTATGCGGAGTAAAAGTCGCGTTGTAATGGTCTGCGGAGTAATAGTATGCGTTATAACGTCATACATCCCTTTAGATAAATGATTTACATGAGCAACTTTATTGTAATTTCGTTATTCTTGGAGTGAAATTTCTTATTCTAAGTCGCATGGACGTTGGTAATAACTGTGAATAGGTGATAGTCATTAGCATATATTTGGCATTTCTTATTCCAGGTCCTCATAAGGAATTGCCTCACGTTCTCTAAATATCTAAGTCCCTGTTAGCTCACATAAAAGATTAATTGGAGGACCAATGGTTAAAGGAAGTTATGTTGTTGGCCTAATGAAGGTAATGATTTAATCGAGAAAATTGTAGTGTGATCACATTTTATCCAGTCTTCCGCGAGAACACTCTCATGCCTACCCTCATTCCTGACAACCCCTCCACAGAGTTGCCAAGATGTTGCATGTCAGGCAAAAGTGTCTAATTCAGTGCTGTGCTATTTTTATTTTATATTCTGCTGCTTTTAAGGGGGAAATGCAAAAGTACATGTACTAGATTCGAAAGAATAGAAACAGAACTGGAAAAGGAGTTAAAGCCACAATGATATGACATGGATCAGCTGTTCCCCATTCTGCACGTAACACTCACTCGCTGTTCTCCAGGTGTGCCACACTGGAGAGGTGAGCAAGGCTGTTGTCTTTCCTGTTAAGGAACTGATGATTTTCATGTGCCCACGACTACAAATTTTTGAAGGTAAAAACGATCTTATTTGAGGTAATACCAGCTTAAACATCCTACAGCCATTGCAATTTATTGGGGAAAATGAATAGAGAAAAAGAAGATACAAAAAAGAAGAAATCAACAACAAGTTCTAGAATGTAGAACATCAAAATTAAGTATTAATCCTAAAGAGTGTGATAGAAATATCAGCAACACTTTAAGAAAATCTAGACTAGTGCAATGTAAAATCTACCATGTACCAGAGGTCCCTCTGAAGCTTGAAATGTAGACATTATTTGCTTGCCATTAACTTATATAGCGAAATCTCCAACTCCATGTATTTTGTCCACCATGGCCACATGTTACGAGGATCAGTCTTGTTCCAATATGACACAATAAAAAAGCCTCGCGATAACTACTTTCATGAATGTAGCTTCAGCACAGTCTGGGGAATTGTATCATCAACATGTGACTATAAGGCTTGAGTCGGAAGAAAATTTTGTCTATGAAACATATATTCAGTTTGACTGATATTTTGCTCCAAGACTATGTGATAGTGGAGAACATACCAAATGTATGAGCTAGTCCACGTCCTCCATCAAGCATCTAGGACACCAAGAGCCCTTGTGACATCCCCAAAAAATAGCCTATCCAGGCTTTAAGATAAGTGGAAAGGTTTGGGACCAGTTGACAGAGGCATGTGAGTACTACAGTAGCACTACTTTATGTATTCCAAAACGCCTTTGTGAATACACCTTCACTGCGCTTTTCCTTATGTCCTTATAGTATGCAGACTATCCTGTTGAGCTTTTCTTCCTCAGTTCCAGATGGTACCTTAAGATGTGGAGTACACTTCCATCCCCACATCCAACAATAATACAGAGTGTGTGTGGTTCCCATTATGGAATGCTGAGCCTCCTCAAGCTTCTCAAACCATTCATTTTAACCAGGCAAGTGAGGATTTTCCTATGAGTGTCTTTGAATGTTGTGTGCCTTGTGAGTTTGGCACATGTGTAACTACGAAGAACCGTCTGTCCAAACCATGCTCATCTGTATTGTACCCGTACATCACAGGCAAACGCACACACACACACACACACACACACACACACACATTTCAACTTCAGACTTCCATCACTTACCTACAGTAGGTACTTGTAAACACTAAACGAAAGTCACCAGTAATGTGTCTGAATGTATACAAGGCCATAAAGTACACACATTTCTTAGCGTATCTTAAACTTTGCAAGCTTTGCAAACTTTACTTGAATATTTCTATGCTGTGTGCATATCTTTCTATTTATCTCCCAATGCCCTCCGTTTTGGTATCAAAAATTGAAATCACTTAAAAACGAGGCACAGACACTGAACATTTACATTTCATGGTCTCTACAAATAGCAGTTGTTGGAAACCGGCTATTTCTGGTAGGCTAAGGCTTATGCCAAAGCCAGGCAGAAACCACCATTCCAGTCAGGGCAAGGAAGTCACACGCCAAGATAACCCCTGCTCGCCCTCTAGGTAGCATGGCGCGGGCAGTCTAGGCTAACCTCGGAGGCGATGTGTAAAGCATTTGCGTCAGCGCACAACAGCAACAACATACTAGGTACACCACAAAAGAGACTCCACACAAGGTTATATTAAAATAACTTTTGTATTGTCAAAACATATCAGATAGAAATCACGCATGTACATTGTGCCAACTGGCACGGCAATATTCACAAGGGATTATTTACAAGACAGGGCCACATGGGCCACTGTCTGAATCAACACTTTGCAGATATAGAAATACTTGTCAGAAATCAGAACAAAAGTATATAAACTTCACTGTAACACAAAGTAACAGTTATAGATCACACCCAGTAACTACTGGGAACAGGTAAGTACATACTACGCAACCCTAAACACCTTAGGAGCATGTCACGCAGGTACCCAGGACCTCACTAGGACCACCTGTACTAGAAAGAACAACCACCTAAGGATGAAATCCACTTAGGGGTATAGCTCAAAACACACTACCCATGATGCATGAATATACATTCAGAGAAGTAGTAAAGAAAGAAAACACATGATGTATAGACCTACACATTCAGCGGTGTTCAGGACAGAGCACATGATGCAATTAAAATACAGTCAGGGGTGCAGCGCAAGAAGACACATGATGACTAAACATTCAGAGGTGTAGCGCAAGAAGAGAAAGACACATAATGCATGAAACATTCAGGGGTGTCAAAGTAATACAATAGCGCAAAAATCACATGAGGCCTAAAAACCTTCAGAGGTGCAGGAATAACACATGATGCAAGAAATCACATTCAGAGGTGCAATAACCATATGATTGCGCACAAACTCACATAAGCCACCACCTGTGGCAGTCCCTAGGCCAATGGCCTTGTTGGGGCTCAGACGCCCTGAGTCTCAGTGTCAGGGTGCGCTGCCATGCAGCGCCAGTCTCAAAGTACCAAAAAGCCTAAACGTAGCAGGTGCCCACTAAGTGCTGGGCACCTGGAGAACAATAAAACTGCGCCAGGGCCCTCACTGGCCCTTAGGCGCCAACTGCGCCACTGCTGGAGCCACACAGGCTCTGGGCATAGCACATGCCCCAGACGTTGGAGCCACAGAGGCTCTAAAGCAATGATGCCAACCGTTGGAGCCACACAGGCTCTTAAAACACTGGTGCTCCCATGAGCCTCGTCGGACTTTGGACAAAGAAATGCCCCCTCAGGGCCTTCTCCAGGCTTTTCCACGGTGGGGCGACCCTCTGCCAATCGGGGCCGCCCTGATTCCGCGTCGTTCACGGTGGAGTCCCCCACGGGGGACTCCAACTTCTAAAAATGCCCCCCAGAGCCTCTCAGGGTTCTGAATACCACATGAGGCGGGGAGCCTCTCCGGGCTCCGTGGACGTTGGGGCGACCCACTGCCAACCGGGGCCGCCCTTGAAGCCTTCACGGCTTCGCGATGGCACTAGGCGCGAACACCGACAACGTGTCCCGGCGCCTCTCTTCTTCCCCACTCTGCCCAGCCCTCCGCCCAGACTCACCGGGTCTCCTGCGCGGCGGGGGCGGGGCTCGGCGGCAACGGAGGAGCTCCTGCTCCTCGCAGACTCTCCTCGCTTGGCCCGGTCCCCCGTCTCGGGACCGGGACGCAGAGTGGAGCCAGCCAGGCTCCCGGGCAGTCTCTTCTCTCGCGGCAGGACGGGGGCGGTCGAACCTCTCTCTTCCTGCAGGGCTCCCTTGGTACACGGGAGCCCTGCCAACCGGCCGCCTCGTCTCCTCAGATGCCGCCGGGCTCCCTTAGCTCACGGGAGCCCGGCCGACCCGCCAGCAGGCAGCGCCATCTTCCTTCTTCCTCGGCGCGGCCCAGCCAATCACGTCGCGGCTCCTGCGCCGAGCCCCTCATGACGCGAGGCCGCCAACCAATGGCAGCGCGGCCTCGCCGATCCACGGGCCAATCAGAGCACGGCTCTCCTCGGGTCTCGGCCAATCCGGTCGCGGCCCCTTCGTGGTTTGTTTTCCTCCGCGACAGATCGAGGTGGGCACTCGTAGATAATTATATCCATGCAGGCAGGAATCCTCAGCGCATCCAGCGCTATAAACAAGCAGGAAAAGCGCTCCTAAGCGCTAGAAAGTCCAGAAAAGGCGCTCTCAAGCGCGTGGGGGAAATTAAGCGCCCCAGAGCTCTAGACAGCAGGCAGAGCGCTCCCAGGCGCTCAGGGGGAAGCCCAGCGCCTCCAGGCGCTAGAAATCAACTCCAGCGCTCTCCCCAGGAAAAGGCAGCTTCTCCATGCTGCCAGGGTCCCAGAGCTTCCCCAGGGGCAAAGCCAAGTCCCCCCTTCAGCCCAGGCAGGGCAGAAGGGTCCCCCAGGAGTCCAGGAATCCAGGCACCCAGGGGCTGGGCAGCGCCCACCCCTGGTAGATCCAAGTCAGCCACAAGAGCTAGAACAAGAACATTTTGGAAGGAGACACCGTCCCTTCTTATACACAGAAATGCCTTTGAAGTACTTTGAAGCTTTCGTGCAAGGGGCCCTGAGTACTGGAATGTTTCTGGTTTACGTCTCCCTGACAGCTTCAGGGCCAGAGGTGACAGTGGGCCGCCAGGATGGAGAGCCAGCAGGGTGGGCGACAGGCACAGCCCGGCACCACCAGATGCTCTTTCCTCCCATCCCTGACAGCAGAGGGGCCTTTCATCTACCCCCTCCTCCGGGGCCTTGCAGACCCTGCAGACCCTGTTCTACTCAAACCAGACAGTCCATCTACCAACAGGCCCAGGCATGCCTGGGCCAGGCCCATCAGCCAATCACGTGCTAGCAGACTCACTACACAATTATGCCAACTTCTAAAAGTGGCGCTTCTAGACTACACACAGCCATGCCGCAAACACCATTCTGCAGCATTCATTCTCACGAGTTCATACATATCAAACTCGCCCCTGCACTCCCCATGCATCAGGAATCTACCATGGGCATACATATTTCCCAGTCATTCCTATGGGAGGGCAGGTCACTCACCATCCATACACAGAAAGCACACGCACTTTGCACTGTACCACAGTGAAAAAGTGCGCAGAGGCCTAAAAATCACCAACCCAGGTTCCCAAAACAGGCTAGGAAAAAGCAAAAAGTCACGGGGTAAACCTGCCCAAAGGACCGGGTCCAACAGCAGTTATGACCCTCCAGTGGGGGGACGTCCCGAGAGTGAGTGAAGTTTTAACCAAATACCTTTATACCAGTCAGAAGGTACTGAATATATTTTCACTAAGCTCAGCAGTACTGCACTCCAATGACATACACATTTTTGTTTGGAATCACAGTCAGTTAAAAAAAATCGGAATCAGCTCTCAATTTAGTTCTTCAAAGAACTCCTGGACACACTTCATGGAGAAAATCTGTTTGGAACAGAAAAATATAATATCAAGAACTGCCTCACTGAACAATTCTTGTCTACCTGAAAAATACCATGGGAGAGAGTTTTCTCCTGTTTTGTATGAACTTCTGCTTCTTGTGTTCTATATTCCTGTCTTCCCAGAAGGCTAATGGTTGTGGAGAGGCCTGCTTGCCCTGTAGAGCTTTCCTGCTGTTGCTGAAGGTCTCAGAAGGTCCTCATGTGACAGTGGAAGTTGTTGTCTGTCTGGAAGACAGACTTCTGATGGAGTAGCTCATGCTGGGCCTTTCCTGTGGAACTATAAGCTGATTAATGTGGACCCACCACAACTGAAAGAAGTGGACTAGAGATGAAGGAGCCTGTTCGAATATTTCAGGCCTTTCCTTCACCATGATGCCACTACCAGAATCATTGGAAATGCGTTGGAATGTACTGGACTGGGACAACATTGTAATAACATTCAGGGCCAGACTGGGACCCAAAACCCGCCTTGGCAAAGTGCTTAGCCAGCCCCCCAGGGGTTTGGGGGTGCAACCGAGGTGTATACCAGGACCGGTTTCTGCCAATTTCGTTACAGCGGCCGATATTGCAGCTATGCTGCAAAAACGGCCCTGTAACAAAATCGGCCCCCAGGGGCTCAAAACTGGCCCCCAACCCTGGCGGCCCACCGGGGAAATGCCCAGTGCCTGACAACATTGCAAACACAAGTAGATGATGGACGGAGCACTGAAACATTTCAGACACAGACCCAGCCTTGGTAGCATTCTCAGAAATGTTATAACAACACCAGTGTCAACTGTAGCTGTTTTCCCACTTTGCATTTTAGCATGAAGTTCAAGGTTAGAGTGAGAGTAGTAGTATTTGATGTTATGGAGCTCTCGTCTGACATAACCTCCATGTTTAGCCGCACACAATGTTCATCTAGAAAGGTTTCCAGGTGCCAAGGTGAAAACGTTGAGTGGGACTGACCTCTAACGTGCATACAGCCGCATATACTCAAAGGTTGGACACAGACATACTTAGGTTCTGGTCAACCTCATGGAGGGCACTTTTTAGCATTTTTTCAATTTCCATAGAATAGTACTGAATGCGTTTTTCTGGCCCTTTTGCTCTGTCTCTTTGTTTATAACATTTGATCCCAACATTCATATTTTTTCATTTTCTTTCATGTGTTACCTTTCAACTACATTTGGTTTGGACGTTTTACGTTATTAGTTTTTTAACTGCATTGTCCTTTCACTAGATATTGCACACATATGACATGCCACATGCATACGCAGACAGGACTTGCTACTTGAGCTACGGTTGAGCTAGGTTTTCCAACCAGAAGCAAATTTATCATTGTGGGCCAGATTTTGTTGGTCTTGTGGGAGTTGAACTTTAGCTCACATCAGCACCAGCAGAGGAGCGTTACCCCCTACCCCCTTCAGCACCCAAAACAAGGAAAATAAACACGATAATAAACACTTGTCTATTAGCGTTTCATTTTTGCTCTCGGATCCAATGCTTGTCCATGGTTGTCCACCATAACAATAATGTAACCTTATTGGAACCTTGATAGCAGTATTAGTTTTCAGTGCAATAACACACGTGTTTCTTTCACATTAACCCGTTAGTAAAGGCTACCACCAGGAATGTATATTTTTGGACTTACTTTTAGAGATAGTCATTTAGCATGCACCTAAACATCTTGTGGAAATTTACAAGTTTCATTATCACAGTTTTAAAACAATAAATTGCCAAATTTTCCTCCAAATAATCAGTCAATGCATTTGATTGTAGTTGGCAATATTGAATTCCTAATATTGACAAGAAAGAATATCATTACCACAGTATCAAGGGATAAAAAAGATAAGTACACAGAGGGAGGAAAGGGTTTACTATTTTACTATTCTTTACTCAACAACTACGTAACTTGAAGACATATATATATATCACCAAGGTGCATATATGTGGAGTTAGGTATAGAAAATCTATAGATACTTACAGTTTCATATTTTCTCTTGCAATATTGTTGTGACACCATTTTATGCTGTTGCTATTTGGGATAGAAATCCCCATGCACACTGTGCATACAGTGTTCTTTGGTAGGTTCTTGAAACTTGAGAGATTATCACTGTATTCGCAACATAGGTACGAAAATGTAGGCAAAGAAAGCCTACAGAGACAATCTAGCTGCCCATGGTAGTGTGTGAGGCAAATAACGAAGTTTTGTTATGGTTTTAAGTGTTAAGAACCCACCTTCCCCTGCTTTAAAAGAGGAAAACGGCAATTAGAAATGTGTCTGTAATTTAAGGATTTTGTAGCTATTGTAACTCAGAAGAACAAGCATTTACAATGCAATGGTCTCGGCATGATTAAAGGTAGAGCTATTGGCATTGCTCATTACTTTTTTTTTTAAATCATAAATAAATGGCATTGTCATTTACAATGTCAATAGCTTAATCGCTCGCAAATGCGTGGAGTAATAACACATGCATATAAACATGTCTTAAGAAAGGTGTGGCCCAGCACCAAATTGCAGATGCAGGGTTCTAAAAGAAAAAAAAAGTGAAAAAAGGAATGCGGCGAATAGCATCTGGGAAGGAAAGGTAGAGAGGGCAAAAAGGTAGAGAGGGTGGAAGGAAGGGAACCCCACTGAGCTGTCATGGCAAGGAGGGGGCAACAGAGGAGCTGGGGAGGGGCAAATTAAAAACTAAATTAAAAGAAGTTGGGTTGGGAGGGATGAGGATATGAGCGAGCAACAAGGAGGAGAGCGCAGGGTTCGGGATCTCAGGGGTACGAGCAGCACACAATGGAGACAGGAAAAAAAACAAATTTAAGAAGTGGTTAAAGCAAAAGAAAAATAGTCCCCTGAATGTAAGCAGAGGAAGGATACAGGTCGTCCAATCAAAAAGACCATAAAGAAGAAACTATGCTACAGGGAAGGGACAAACAGAAGAGGAAGGAAACCCATTGAGCATGAAGCAAGTAAAAGTCTCCAGCCAACAGTAAGGAATGGGCTGGCCCAAAGCCCACTGTGAAAACTGGTAGTGTCCACAATGTGTCTTTTACAGAAAAAAAGCCCCAAGCAGTCTGCAGGCAAGGCCGAAAACGGAGTACCGTGAGGGTTGAGGGGGTTTGTGGCGCTACTTGGCCATAATGAAACTTTGTTTATATTGAACACACTTACTACATGTGAAGAGAAAACAGAAATATGGTCAATAAATTAAGAAAGCATTGGCGATTAGATGATGCTCCATGCGGGCCCCCCCTGCACAGTCGTACATGAATGGAAACGCCCCTGGGGTCTCCACTCTGATTTAGCACTTCTAGTAAGGGTCAGCCGGGCCCCCTCAGTGGCGGATGGTCAGAGCTCCGACGGGGGCAGAAGAGGGTCATGCCATGAATAGCCAGCTGGCACCTGTCCTCGTCTTTGTTGTGATATGATATGTGATATGACTGCACGACGCATTGCTGCATCCCGTGCCCGTCTGCAGACCGAAAGCATCTGAGTGGCGCACGTGCGTTCACGCGCCCCGCACAACAAAAGCACAAAGGATGAAATGATAGCAAAAGCGTTCATTGCAATTAAAGATGGCACCTCTCGAGGGTTCAGAGAGACGAACCCTAGTGCAGGATGTGAAGGGCAGTCCGGAACGCCAAAGTTAAAGTTTGCATTTCACACAGATCCGGTCACTAAAAAGGATGTAACAGGTGCGAGGGTAATAAAAGTGTGTCGAAAGTGCAGCTGCGAAGTTATTTCCAAGGTTAAACCCCGCGTCCTCTTCAGGGCTGCGTTACAACGCGGGTTAGGCGGCTAAAAACAGCCAAGACCCGGCAGGGCTCTGTGGCCCGCGTCCTGTGGCTTTCACCCTGCCGAGAGTTGCCATGCATTGTGGTAAACACGTTATAAATTTCGTACTCTGCATGAGACTCCCATGTGACGCGCCCAAGAGGCACTCGCGCTTCTGTACTCTGAGTTTTGCTGCCCCTCTCTCTACAGCCCCAGCCGGGCTCCATACGCCAGCATTGTGGCCCGATGAGCCCTTTGTAAAAACGGAGGAGTCGGGCCTGGTGTGTGCGCTACATAAACATGTTATGTCATGGGATGTTCCTTTAAATCCTTTCACCGACTTTAGTCCCCCTCGGAAAAAAAAGAAAATTGAAGTTTCATGCCCTAGGCAGCCGAGCTGAGAGTCCTCGGTGTGTTTTTTTCATGTTAGGTAAACAAAACCTTGAATGGAGGGAGGGCGTTTAGCAGACAATTAATTCCCCCTGAGCCCAGCACACAATCGTGTTGTCCTGAAGTTTCCCCAGCAGACACCAGATAACCCCTGGATAGCCACTAAATGGCTGCCCGGTAGACGTCGTCGCTGATTGCATGTTTGCAGACCTTGCCTCCGTGTTTATGGTCTTGTATTTATCAGCTGGGACATTACCTAACCTAAACAAGCCCAACGAGAAGGGGGGGGCGGGGGGCGGGCGGGCAGCACAACCTTTCTCCAGCGCCGGTCGGGGGAAATGGCAAAACAAAAGGGCCGGCAAAAAAAAAAAGAAGTAAACGCCCACCTCCGAATGACGACGAAAAAGGGGCGGGACTTAAAAAAAGAGTCAGAAACGCCCACGGATCGCATCAAGGCGGGGAAAATAGTAATTGACACACATCTCTTCCAATGGCTAGCCTCTATTTACGAAGCTAGCCAATGGAAGAGAGAGGTGAAATAAAGCCCCACTGTTGAAATCATTAAATCTTCGGCTCCGCCCCCAGCTTCGCTGAGGGACGGTAGCCTCGACCTAAAAAAGCACCATCTTTATAGGCAATACAGGTAAAATAGTGTTTAAAATATCTGATATTATAGCATTGTCTGGTCAATACAGATTGTATTGCAAATGGGTAACCCATGTTGCTGACTCACATGCTTCATTTCAGAAGTTCTCTTGTTTAATGACCTCTTAGCTAACACTAAAACAAAAGTTTGTCGCGCAGAACACATTTGGCACAGAATGTATTGTGTTAAAAGTGCTCTGATACCTACTGGTCTAGCCAGCGCTATATAAAACCTCACAAGTAAATAAATAAATAAGAGTAGATTAGATTAGAAAGTTGACACGTGACATGAGTTTTTCCATACTTTTTTTTTCAAAACCATTAATGAATTTATTGGTTCTCCTGTTCTTAACCTGGATGACCTAAAAATTCTGCGAACCACCCAGCAAAGTTTGATTTACTAAAGTTCCAGTCATCTCTACTATGTAGTCCCCCCACAGTCAGCCAAGACCTTCACTGGTGACTTCTCTATTCCTAAATCTGGTTTGCCTTCTGATCCTTGTCCTCTTTCTATTTTGACATTTCTCAAGTCTGCTAACATTCTGCATTTGCGACTTTTTTTAAACCATTCATACTCTCTGAGTGTGATTAATGATCAAGAGATCAATTTATCATAGTGTTCCCCCATGTTAGAAAAATTGAAGCTGATCCTGCAGACATGGCAAATTACTGCCCAATCTCCATCATCCAGGGAGTTGCTAAACTCCTTGAAGGTCATGTGCACAAACATCTTTGTACTTTTGTTGACTCTTCTTTTGCCTTCCACTCTTCTTCGTTGTGTTTCCACCAATAACATAGGACAGTGCTGGCCCTTTTATCTCTCCTGGATGACCTAAGGATGGAAGATGTTAAATGCAGTATAAGCGCTGTGATTCCTCTCGATGTGTCAGAAGTGCTTGACATAATCCTGTTGGATCAGCTTCGGATGGCCAGGAGTTCTGACCTGGCGTTTTCCTGGTCCTAATAATTTCTTGGTGGTCAGTTACAAGAGTGTATGCTTCCTTCTTTCCTCTACCGCGTTTTCATTGATTGTGGGGGCCGGAGGATTCTGCCTTATGCCTCGTCCTTAATATTTACATGGCGCCTCTTGCCAAACTCATCCACTCTGAAGACTGCTCATTTTATATGCATGCAGATGATACCCAACCCATCCTTTATCTTGGGTTCTCAGGTCCAACTTTGTCTCATCAAGATCTGAGAGTGGACGGTTACCCACATCTTCAAATGAAACTCTGAGATAACTGTGGTTTTAGAAGTAAGGGCTCACAACATTTGGGTTTCTGAGCACTGTCAGTTTTTTTATCTACCATTTAAGGAAGGTTCCTCACTTTCTCAAGGACAATGGCAAGTTCCTGGTGCTATCAGCTGCTATCACCTCTCAATTAGACTATGCCAATTCACTTTATTTGGACCTACCCATGCCGTTGCGGACAGTTCAAATTAAAGCTGCCCCTTTGGTGATAGGTGATCACCTTTTCAACCAAGTTATACTCCTCCTAACCGCTTTGTGCTGGGTCTCAATGAAGATTGGCATAATCTTTATGGCTCAATGTACAAATACTGTTCATTTCTTGGCCCCTGCCTTGATTCAGAAATATATTTATATACACACCCAGGGAATAGACACCTCTGCCCATCTTTCCTCCTCTCTATACCTATTTTCAAACAAAAAACACAGCTGGGAGGTCTAAGCTGGATGTATGATGGTACAATGCGTACCGTTACAACGCGTACCTTTACGACGCAGGATTAACAACGCAAGTCGTTACAACGACTTGCGTTGAGGGGCACTGGATAGTGAATAGTTTAATTTACTATTCCAACTCCAGTCCCCGTGGATAGTAGGGAAGGTGTTGGATAGTAAATTAAACTATCCCCTATCCTAGAGCGCCCTCCAGTGAAAGTCGTTGTAACGACTTTCGTTGTAAATCCTGCGTTGTAACGGTACCGCGTTGTAACGGTTCCGTTGTAAAGGATGTTTCCCTCTAAGCTTCCGAGTACTTGCTCTTCTGGAGAACTTGTTGATCAAGGTTTTCTTTGTTAGGCTTTTTCATACCAACCCCAATAAAACTTTCCAGGAATACAAGTGCTAGACAAATATCTCTTAACTCAAAACAATATTATAACGTGACCATTCTGAATCAATTTTGAAGATGAGCATATAAACGTAAGGTGAATACCATCAGCAAACATATTCAACATGGTTTAGATAATTCATGCTGGCATTCATAGTCGACTTATTCGTTGTTTTTAACTTTATTCAGACCTGATATGTCTCAGGTCTCAACTCTTCACTCTAATTATTGCAGGTCAAATGATGTGATGTTCAGTTACTTCCAGTAATGAAAAAAATAAAAGGCTGTAAGTTATGACTCGTCATCAAATAAAGCATTTAGTAACCTAAGAAGTAATAATTTAATTCAGGTATTTACTTGACTGGTTATTACCATTCTCTATGAACATATCACCTATAAACACAGTGTTTTTGCTTCCTGGGTGCATTATTAATAAATATTCTGCTAAATAGTGAAATCATTCCAATATTCCATTTCGATGGCTGTTGGTACCCAACTATTGAATCAGTCATACCACTCACACTGCTTATGTCATTCATACGTCCAGAGCTGAGGGCTACACCTTTTGACATATACATGTTAGGCTGCATTTAGTAAGCATCATTTCCAGTTCTTAGTGATGTGATGGATAGTTTAAGGCCCAGTCAGCTCAGCATCTGTATCTGGTCCTGCACCATTGTCCTCACTGGTAATTTCCCTTTGATAGCTGAAAATGTGCACCAATAGTTGCATTAAAGGCAGCTCTGTGACAGACACATGTACTTCAGAAGAATTCACTGAGACAAAATCTCTCAACGCCTCAGGTCACACTTGCTCCTCAGATTTGCTTGGATCAATTCCTCTTGCGGGGTCCACCTGTGCAGACTTGCAGCATCCAGAGCAGATATATTTCAGGAAACATAAGTAAGCACTCCCAGATATGATGACAGTCACAATGATGATGACAGTAGCCCCAAATGCTGGGGAAACTGAATTTTCCAGCACAGAATGGAGGCCTGAGTTCACTGTCACGGATGGATAAACGCCGTCTTCACCTGAAAAGCCAGACAAGAAGAGGTCAGTTTTCATTATCTGACATTTATGAATAGGGATTACTTATCTAATGAAACTTTAAAGCAACAAATAATACTTAATAACCATAATAACTCATTCAGTAAAGCAAAAGGAATGCTCTGATGTCAGTAGAAAGAAAGGGAAAAGAAAAAAAATGTGATATGAATTATTGTTGCATACAATATTGAAATTGAAGTCCCATCTCAGAGTGGGACTTTGTCATTTTTTGGACAGCACAGAATACTATTCAGTGCCACAGTGGCCACATCATGTTTACTATTAGCTGAAAAGGCCTCAATTGCAAAAACATTGCAGTGCTAAATTGACTCTGATTTAGTAGTGTTGCATGTCAACTCCGGTTGTGGGAGAAAGGCATACACTGTTCCCATTTCTGTCACTGCAGCTTCTCTATTTCCAATTTCCTAAACGACAGGGAGTACTTCCTTGGTAGCCATACTGTTTAAGGGCAGCAGTGCAAGTACACTTATCATTTTAGTGGCATTTCACTTGTATGTGTTATATTTTTCTTCTCTTTTTGGTGCTTTGATTAAGTTCTGGAAAAGGCTTCCTAATATTGCGAAACTTCACAGGCATGGGGGATGGCAGCCCTACGAAATAGTATGTAGCGATCCCTGACATATAAAATCAATTTATTTACAAGATCTGATCAAATTCAGGTTAACTGGATTAGGCATCGGTGGACTTTCAATTACACCAGAGTAATCAGGGCAATTTTGCATTACTCTTGGATGTGGAATTACTGATAATAACGATATTACGCCCTCTCGTGTAGCTAAGTGTAATTTGGGGAGGCGTGGCATGTCTGCTTAAGAAAGCAGTTGCATTCTTATTTGGCTCCTACCAGCCCGCAAATCCTGCACCATCCGTCCCCTACTTGCTGAGGTGGAGCCTGCCATGGTAAGTCGCACAGAGTGCCTAAGGCAGGGAGTGGGCCACCCCAGCTGAAGGAGGAGCCTTGCTCCCAGTAGCCCACCCTGGTAACGTGGGGTGGTGAACCAGACAGCCCCAGCGGAGACCTGTGCTGCCGGTGCAAGCGGAACGCGGCAGACTTGCTGTCTCCTGGGGGCCCAGTTGTGTGGAACGGGCCCCCATTTCTCCCGGAGACCGTGAACTGAGAGGCCAAAGTGCCAGGAAGAGATCTCCTGGGGACACCTGAGCAGAGGAGAAGGGAATCAGCCCTGGGGACCCAGTGATAAGGCCCAAGGGGCCTGCTGTACTTGAGGATGGGTGCAGCTCTGAAGGTGGGCCAGAGAACGGGATGACCTCCCCCCCCCCGGGATGTGCCCTTGGCATATAGCGCTGACCCGGTGATGAGGGGTTCCTGGAGGCGCTTGAAGCGGGAGACCTTAACCCATGCCTGAAGTTCGAACTGCTTGTGCCGCCTCACAGATTGAGAGAGGGGGCTAGCAGATCCTTGTGGTGCTGGAATGATCTAGAAGGCGCAGCATGGCAAAAGGGCCCCCACCGCTACCAATATGGCTAAAGACAAGGCACCTCCTGTGAGAAAACATGGCATGCTCAACAAATTTATGCTACCATGAGGAGCAGCTCAGCCCGAAGGCGCGGGTGCAATAGGAGACGATGCGATAGAGACAGGAAGGCCCTGTCAGATACTGCCATCATCCTCATTGCTATCAACCACTCAATGGACATGCTGGATGCTAAAATAGGAGTGGCTGGCAGTGATGTCATGCTTTTGCGCCAGGACCTCCGCAAGGCAGTAGAAAGAATTATCGAGGCGGAAACCCAAATCTCTGGGACGGAAGACTCGGATTGCGAGCTGCAGAGAGCAGATTCAAGACTTACATCCACTACCAAAGAACTGGCTGCCAGGGTGTATGATGCAGAGGAGCGGGCTGGGTGGATCAACGCATGGTTTGTGGGGCTCACAGAGGGCTGAGAAATATCCTCCCCTGAAACGTTCCTTTGTCACTGGCTTAAATCCTTTATGTCACAGGACGATTGTCCCCAAGTTTTGCAATCAAAAGGGCACACATGGCACTGATCCCTAGAACTCCTCCTGGAGGCCTGCTCCATTACTGCCAGAATCTTCAACTATGTAGACAGGGACGCTATCCTTAAACATGATCGTACGCAAGGTCCCATACATTTTGAATCCTGCTCTATAATGATCTTCCAAGACTACATGAAAATCCTACAGCAACAATGGAAAAACTTTCTAGCAGCCCAGAAAAGGCTACAAGACCTCAAAATAAGATAATGCTGCAACAACCGGCCAAACTCAAAGTCATGCACCAATCCCAGATGCTCAACTTTCAAACCCAAGATGAGGTCTTTTTACTGGACGGATGAGAGAGTTCACATCAAACACCACACCCCGTCGGACCAGGAGGTGTGCCGCGGGGGGGACCGGTCTTGCTTGACCTGGCTGTCCCGGCAAAGATGGCCCAGTTGTCAATATAGCTAACGCGATGGCCGGATGGATGCAGCAACAACTGACATAGATGATCCCTTGGCGGCAGGCCAGGCACAAACCTGTTGAAGGTTGCTGCACAACTTCCTCTCACTCATCATGAACGCAGCAGGGGGTTGCCCTTTCCTGCGGCCAGTACCTGGTGGAACCGAAGATAACAAGAAACTTGTCTCGAACTTATCCTGGCTTTTCTCTCCACCCTGGGACAAAGAGAGGAACACTTTGGAGCATCCATAATATGAAGCGGGCTTAGAGTGGCACCCTTATACATCCCTGAACTACCCCATATACTCTAGATAATACACTTTGTTACTAACAAAAGGCACTGTTGGGGTTGTGGATTATGATTGAGATACGACCGCCTAGTGCCCTGTTGGAGCCAGGCCCGGGCCAATCCCACGACAAACGCTTCCTGTTTCAGAAGTATAGCGAGGGAGGAGTTGGGTAGTTTAGGTTCTTTGTTTTTGGAATCAGCTTTGTATCATACCCCAACACCCTGGGACTCCTTCACCTCTCTCAGGCCAGATGGGTGACACTACACCATTGGGTACACTTGACCTGGAATTTCAATTACATGCTTGATAACATGAAAAGAGAGGCAGTCCTTAAACATCCCAAGAGGCTGGTAGCTGACATACTGTTCTTGCAAGAAACTCAGCTAATGGGCAACAAAGCCACCTGCCTCGCTGTCAATGGTTTTGCCAGGTGGCCCACTCTGGGTTCGTGAGAAGCCCCAGGTGGAAAGTCATACTGATCCTGAAAACCACATACTATTCCTACCCCACAAATCTGGTCTGATAAAGGGGGGGAGGGGTGGGTGGGGTGGTACATTGAGATCACAGGCCTTCTTTATGGTGAATCTCAAACATTGATCACGGTCTACACTCCTCCCCCACTAGGGTTGACATTCTTCGAAGTTGTCACTAGATTAATGGGGGAGGTGCCGGAGGGACTCCTGGTGGTGGGAGGTGACTGGAATGGGGTGACAGGCAGGTCAAATGATAGGTGGCGATGGAAGGAGTGAAGATAGACACTCTCTGGTGGCTCCCTTCATAGAAGCCCTGGGCTTGTCGGACGTATGGAGGTTGCAGCACCCTGATGTAGTAGGATATACTTTCTCCTCACACGTACATCACTCATTCTCCCGGATAGACTTATTCCTGATCCAATTGGCACAGACACAAAGTCACGCGAACGCACATATCACCCAGGGGCTTCTTGCATCACTCCACAGATAATCTCTACCTGTGGTTGCGACGCCAGAGGTCTCAAATGCGTTGGCATATGGCTATATGGTTCGTTCAGGACACGCAATATACAAAACACCTAGGTCAATCAATTGATTCATATTTTACCTTGAAACAGGAAACAGTGAACTCAAGAGGCCTTGAAAGTCACTCTCAGGTGGCCAGCCATAAGCTACTTGACAAGGGAAAAATGAAGACAGGCACAGGCCATTTCCCTTTTAGAATCCTGAATCCTGTTTCATGAGGCACAGATCCAGCCAAGCTCAGACCACCTATTTCGCAGAGAACTGAAGCACATACAGCAGCTTCTCTAACAAATTCAGACAGATGCAGTGTAACAGATGTGCCTTGCCTCGCAGAGTTGTATCTATAAGTGGGGGGTACAAATCAAGCAAACTTTTACACCAGATGTGTTTCAACATCAATCACCAGACACTGATTCTGCACCTTCCTGGCCAAACCAACTGAAAGGTCACAGACCTCAGGCTTATTGCTCAGCAGTTTTCACAGTACTTCAAATGACTATATGCCCTGATTGACACTATACAGGTGGAGTAAATAGAGGAGTTTGTCTCCGACCTTCCCCTCGTATGTCTCTAGGCATGTGAATGAACATCTGTCACAAGGAGGATCTCACGGGTGGCGATCTGTCACAGGCCCTGGGCCAACTACAGCCAAGAAAGGCCCCAAGCCCGATGGGGCTCCCCAGGTGAATTTTAAAAAAAAATGAATGCATACGTTGAATGACCCCCTGGCCGATGCTTTTTGAGAGGTGCAGAAAAGCGATATCTCCCCCCCCCCCCGATTTTCAGAGGGCCAGAATAGTGGTTATTCCTAAACCTGGAAGACCCCTGATGTGTTCCTTGTACCGTCCCACTTCCCTGCTCATATTAAAATCTGTTGATGCATCCTGAGCAGCCAGGTTTTCTGCCCCACAGAGCCACCAGGCATAACATCAGGTGACTCCAAAATGCGTTGGCCTTGGCGAAGAGCCTGGGAAGACCTGCGACGATCTTGTTAGCCGACATGGAAAATGTGACTTGCTAAGATGGACATTTCTGATGCTGCTTAACCCCTTCGACGCTCATGACGAGCTCAGCTCGTCATGAGGTACGCCTGTCGTACGCTCATGACGAGCTGAGCTTGTCATGTAACGCAGTTTTTAAAAAAATTCAGCGTACGGCGGAAAAATGCGCCGCACGCATGAGGTTAAACTTTGGTGCCTAATGAATAGCTTATATACAGTTACTTTCCGTAGTGGTGAGAGTGGGGAATGATTGCTCTGAACCATTCCGATACTGCGAGGCATGAGATAGAGATGCCCCCTGTCTACTCTCCTATTCCTCATTGTCATATAACCCATGGTGGCTTGGGTCAGATTGGATGCCAAATGTGGAGCTTTGAATGGGGAAGGTCTCAGATAAAGTGGCCCTGTACACAGAAGATATTTTATCTTCCTGATGGATCCTGTGGTTACCAGCCCGAGAGCATTGCAAAACCTCAAGATATTTGGTGAGACCTCAAGTTTTCATCTTAATGTAGCAAAGTCCTCTGTATTCCAAGCAAATTCCTACCCGCAAGACCATAGATGGGTGGCGGATCTTCAGGAGGTCCGCCTGGGCTTTAGATACCTCAGCGTATATATCACATTGGATACTAAGGCAGCTTGGGAATGCAACATTCACTCCCTCATGGAGAGGCATTTTGCGATGCAGCATGCGCTATGAAATTCGTTTTATTTATTAAATTGTTTGCTTACCTGCAATTATCCATATTCCGTAGTTTACCACCCCCCACCCTGCCCCTCCCCCGCACCACCTCCTTGCCTCACCGAACTCCCTCCACGGGCCGCTGTTGTTCAAAACGCACGCAGGTCCCCATCAACGAAATCAGCCCCAACTGCAGAGAAATTAGCCCCCAACTCGGCAGCACACCAAAACGCCCGGTAGCCAGTCTGGCCCTGTCCACAGGGTGTATCTCTCCAGATGGAGGCTGTAGAGGATAAGGGTGAGAGCCTCCCCCTTGCCTCCGGTGTCAAGATGTGTAGCAGGACTTCTTTCATACGGTTTGGAGCTACTGCAGGCTGTGACCATTCTCGACGGGTTTCACCACCTGTCTCGGTTCAATCTTGGGCTGGCAGAATCCTATGGACCCTAAACTCATCCTGTTACATACGAGTGAAGACTTAGCAGTAGATACAAATGGGACCTGCTTCATTCAGGGCTATTAGTAGCCAAACGAGACGTGGCTCAGCAGTGGACAGACACTGCTCATCCTCCCCCCTTCAGTCGGGGAATGGAAAACAGGACTTGACCATTGCAAGGGGATAGTGAGACCAGTGTACGTGGCATGGGTTTGTCCCTGGAAATACGCCAAAATCTTGCAGTCATGGGCGGTCTATCGAGGAACAGGTCTGGAGCCAATACGCACTACCTCCGAAGCAAAATATGTATACATTTGGAACTTTGGGGGGGGTAAACCCTTGACTCATGGAACGTTTGAAGGCCCTCACCTTGGGGGATTATTCCGACGGGATTAAATTGCTGTAGGGGGCAAAAGAGGTTGGGAGTTGGAAGCAAAATATCTGACTACTGTTGGTTGTTAACTTTGTAATGCAATGTAAAGAAGCATACATGATGAAGTTAAAGAATGGTGTCCTAGATCCTGTAATTCCTGTTTTTCCATCAAAAAAATAGCGCTAAATGTAGAATTACTCTTCTTGCGTAATTCTGCTTGATTACTTGCACAGAATAATGCGAGTTACTCCCACCCCTCATTTTAATGTAGCTTTGCCGTGAAGACTGGCAGCCTCTACTAATAAGGATAGAATGGTATCTCTCAGACTGTGAGCCTGAGCATGCACAGTGAATGTGTACCCACCAAAGGGATGTATGACGTTACAACGCATACTTTTACAACGCATGCCTTTACAATGCATTTTTTACAATGCAACATCCTTTATAACGCATGCCATAACAACGAATTTCCTAAAACTACCATTGCAACGCATTCCATTACAATGCATACTACCTTTACAACGCATACCATTACAACGTATTACCATTACATTGCATGTATGGTAAGTATTGGATAGTATAGGGGTAAAAATTACTATTCTAACTCCAGGGGGTGCAACAGTAGGGAAAGTGTTGGATAGTGCAGGGGTAAAAATTACTATTCTAACTCCAGGGGGTGCAACAGTAGGGTAAGTGTTGGATAGTGCAGGGGTAAAAATTACTATTCTAACTCCAGGGGGTGCAACAGTAGGGTAAGTGTTGGATAGTGTAGGGGTAAAAATTATTATTCTAACTCCAGGGGGTGCAACAGTAGGGTAAGTTTTGGATAGTGTAAGGGTACTATGCGTTGTGATGATATGCGTTGTAATGGTATGCGTTGTAATGACTGCGTTGTAATGACATGTGTTGTAATGGATCTTGCGTTGTAAAAGTTTAGTTGTAATGGTAGTGCTTTGTAAAAGTTGCGTTGCAAAGGTTGTTTCCCCACCAAAGCCTCTGGCTTTCGCCTGATCGCAGACAACACCACACAAAGTGACAATGTTCTCAGGCTAGGCTATCTGGCTGAGTAGGGAATGGAAAGGTGAAAAAGGCACCTGAGGCCCAGAGCTTTACTCTGATCCTCCAGTGATTTGACAACCCTTACAAAGGAGACCGACCAAATGTTCATACAGCATAGGGGCGAGATTGTTTTATTTTTAATCCCATAGTTCTCTGGTTTATTCAAAAGCTTCTGTCGGCGCACTCTGTTGGAAAATCCCCTTTGATTTATGTTTGTAAACTGCAGATTGCAGGGCTCTTCTGCTATTTATGGCATATGCCACAGATTGATGAGAGGCCCTAGAGAGGAAGAAAGAGCACGAGATCAAGGAGAGACTCGTGAGAAAATGAACATAGTAGAATAGAGGTACCTAAGAAAATGTCTAATGAATTGGAACGAATGTATAACCTAACAAAAAGGCAGAATAAAGAACAGATAAGGGAAGGAAGTCCGAAGTATGGAAAAAAGTGCAGACTGACGGTGAAATCACAAGAAAGTGCATGGTAGAACAAAGTAGTGAGCGAAAGCACACACCAATAAAGACAGGGTGCAGATTGGGAGTGAGATAGAAAGCGGGGGGAAGGCACAGTTGCATATTAAATATGACAAGATACGCTTTTATCACTGGATTGTCCTGAAATTAGGAGGGTGTATTCCCCCTCTCTAAAGAATTTCCTGGAAAGGGTACTTTTCATTTTGTATACCACCAAACTACTGTGCATTGAACCTGCTAAGGTTGCTGAGAAAGAGAGGGTAATACTGCTAGTGCACTCTGGCAAAATGTGAATAAAAATAGCTTTACTGCAATATACCAAATTACTTTTTGATAGAAGCTAAATTAGTAGGTTCCTATGTAATGATGGTTGTATGTCAATGCAACGCAGGCTTTTACCCCGTGTGCCATTACAACGCGGGCTTTACAACGCAAGTCGTTACCACGACTTGCGCTGTAGGGTGCTGGACTTAGGAATAGTAAGATTTACTATTCCAACACCAGCCTACGTACAGTAGTGAAGGTGTTGGAATAGTAAATCTACTATTCCTTAGCCTAGAGCGCCCACAACTTGCGTTGTACAGCCTGCGTTGTAATAGTAGTGCGGTGTAAAAACCGCGTGGTAATGGATGTTCCCCGTAATGACGTTCTTCATGGAAAATAGTAAATCTAGTTACTGATTATGAACGAGAGGAACCGCAGTTTAACCCACATGCAATGGATGCAAGCTGAAAAGCTGAAAAGCACAGAAGGCTTGCTCTAGACGTACGAATGTCTTTCGATCTTGCTAGCTTGCGTATTTAGTGAACACGGAACCATCACAACAGCAGCAGAAGGGATGGTTTGTTTGCAAGGCAGAGTATCAGAGCAGCTTATCTAAACTTGTAGCAGGAGTTACTTTGGGCAGTCCTCCTCTGATCACTGGTGAGGAGCATAGATGCTTCAAGGAGCTGTGTCTGTGCCTATGGACACCATGGGCTAGCTGGGGTCTTTCACAAAGGTAAGAGCAGGAGCAGCATGAGGAGCTTCAGCAGGTCCTCAATGCTTCCTCTTACCCAGAAGAAAACAGGTGGCACTCAGCCCCAGTTTCTGAAAGTACCAAAGCAGCAGAGTCAGAACATGCTCAGGTGCACGTGGTATTTAACACACCAGAAGGAAGATACAGCTTACATGCCCACTTTCAGACTCAGCAGATCCTCCAGGTAGCAAAGGGCCAGTCAATCATATTGGGGTAAAGAGTCAGTCCTCAGACAGATTTCCTTATCTGAATAGGCACAGATGACAAGAAAGAGCTTTTAGAGTGCTATTCTGGTGGAAATTATTGTTTGCCCTCCAGAAAACACTAGAAACAAAGAGCAGATGTTGAAGAAGAAACAGATGAAGTTGTCTTTTGCAACCAGCAGCCATCCTTGATCTTGTAATTATCTTTCTTAAAATAATAAGTCCCACATGGATACAATCAATGACTGGTGCATCACTAGCCTTCGCAAAGCATTTACAGTACATGCACCTTTCTAAGATCATGATCAAGACTGCAAAACGTTACCCTCTTTGACAGGGTGTAGGAAATGCACCAGATGGACTTGTTGTGGGTTTATGCTTTCTTTTAATTATCATGCTTCTTATGCTAGTGTTACTAATGGTTTGGCTGTCAAGCAAGCAGATATTTAATGTGCCTCTCTCTTTCGTTTTACCCTCCTTTCAGAATATAGTTGTTACAGAGTGTCACAGTGTTTTGTGGTTCAATGTGTGTTCCTCATCACCATGCTCAATTTAACTTTTCCATTCATCAGGCAACCCCTGACCCTGCTCGCAGGCAGGTCGCTTCCCACGCTGCTGCACGGCTCTGCCAGCATTGCTTTTGCCTAATCTTGTATTTTTCCCATGTGCCTAACTTGCTTTCTTGCCCAGACTTGTTTGTATTCCTCTGTGCCTGTACTTGCTTTCTTGCCCAGACTTGTTTTTATTCCTCTGTGCCTGTACTTGTTTTCTTGCCTAAACTTGTTTTTCCTTCCTGTGTCCAGTTCTCCCGCGGCCATGCCCGTTTTTCCCGCTGTTGTGTCCCTGCTTCCCTGCGTCCCCGCCCCTCTGCAATCCCATTCGCTGCCCCGCTCCCGCCTCCCAGCTGCTCCTCCCTCCCACATCCCCTCATATGGATGCCGCGCAGTGGCCATGCAGTGGACGTGTGTAGCAAGCGTGCCGCTGGCACGCTGAAGGCAAGCCCATCTGCGCCTGGTCCTCGTCCAGCGCCAGGACCCCGCAAACGCCACGACGCCCGACACCGCTACGATGCCAGAACGCTCCAAGCACTCAACACCGGACGATCACACACCTGTTTCCTGGCTGCCCCGAAGCGCACCCACGGAGCTTTCACCTGCCGGAACTGCAGCTTCACAAGCATTCGCCCCACCATGCTGCCGAACAGGAAAGAACCCAACCACCTCAGATGCATCCTTCTCAACACCCGCTCCACCCGCAAACACGCAGTTGAACTCTGGGACCTTCTCGACATCGCCTTCCTGACGGAGACCTGGCTGAATCCCGCCTCGGCACCTGACATAGCCATAGCCATCCCGGAAGGCTACAAGATCACCCGCAGGGACCGCACCAACGGAGCAGGATGAGGAATCACCATCGTCCACTCTCAGAGTCTCGACCAACACCAAAGCCACCCTCAGCACCACCGAACACCTGCACTTCCAGATCCACACTGACCCCAACACCACCCTCAGAGGAACCCTCATCTACAGACCTCCCAGACCCCGCCTACAGTTCAGCAACTCTATCACCGACTTCGTCAGCACACACGCCCTCGCCTCCACGGACTACATCCTTCTCGGGGACCTGAACTTCCACCTCGAGAACAACAACGACACCAACTCCACCACCTTGATCAACAACCTAGCCAACCTCGGACTCAGACAACTCGTCACAAAACCCACCCACTCCGCTGGTCACACGCTTGACCCCATCTTCTCCTCAAGCCCCCACGTCTCCTTCAACCACACCACCGAACTCCACTGGACCGACCATCACTGCATCCCCTTCACCTTCAAGAAACCCACCACGCAGCACCGCATCCAACAGATGACTCGCCGCTGCTGGAGCAAAGTCACCGAAGATCAGCTAACCACCACCCTCACCCAGAGCCCACCCACCGACCCCTCTGACCCCGACACCGCCGCCTGCAACCTCAGACAGTGGATCAACGACTGCACCAATACCCTCGCCCCGATGAAGGAACCCTCCACAGTCACACCAACAAGAAAGCCAGCTGGTTCACTGAAGACCTCCGGGCCTCCAAGCAAACCTGCCGACGGCTGGAGAAGATCTGGCTCCGTGAACAACCACCGGACAGCCACGCAGCCCACAAGAACGCCACCAGCAGACACCATCACCTCATCAGATCCGCCAAAAGGGCCTCCTTCAAAGTCCGCCTAGACAACCACGCGCACAACAGCAAAGAGCTCTTCAACATCGTGAAGGAACTCTCCAACCCCAGCTCCAACATCAATGACGTCCCACCCTCGAAAGACCTGTGCGACTCGCTGGCCACCTTCTTCCACCACAAGATCGCAGACATCCACGACAGCTTCAACGCCACGACCGCCCCGACATCCACTGACACCTCCGCCCCCACGACCACCATCCGCACAACCGCCTGCTCTCCTGGACCAACATCAACGACGACAACACCATCAAGATCATGAACACCATCCACTCCGGATCTCCGCCAGACCCATGCCCACACCACATCTTCAACAAAGCAAGCACAGCCATCGCACCCCATCTCCGGAAAGTCATCAACACCTCCTTCGAGACAGCAACATTCCCAGAGAGCTGGAAGCACGCCGAGATCAACGCCTTACTCAAGAAACCCAAGGCGGACCGCAAGGGCCTCAAGACCTTCCTGCCCATTTCCCTGCTCCCGTTCCCGGCAAAGGTCATCGATGAAACCGTCAATGAACAACTGACCCACTACCTCGAGGAGAACAACATCCTGGACCCTTCCCAGTCCGAGTTCTGCAGCAACCACAGCACTGAGACTGCCCTCATTGCAGCCACCGATGACATCAAGTTCCTGCTGGGCAACGGAGAAACGGCGGCCCTGAGCCGCCTTCGACACGGTCTGCCACTACACACTACGAACACGCCTCCACAACGCCGGTATCCAAGAGAAGGCCCTGAACTGGACCACCTCCTTCTTCTCCGGCAGAACACACAGCGTCCGCCTTCCCCCCTTCCGCTCCGAAGCCACCGAGATCAGCTGCGGCGTACCCCAGAGCTCATCCCTCAGCCCAACTCTGTTTAACATCTACATGGCACTGCTCGCCCACGTCGCCCATCGGCACGACCTCAACATCATCTCCTACGCCGATGACACCCAGCTGATCCTCTCCCTCACCAAGGACCCCTACACCACCAAAACCAACCTTCACAAAGGGATGAAGGCCGTCGCTGAATGGAAGTGGAACAGCCGACTGAAGCTGAACTCGGACAAGACGGAGGTCATCATTCCTCGGATCCACCCCTTCGGCCTGGGACGACTCCTGGTGGCTGACCGCACTGGAAACCGCCACAACACCCACCAACCACGCAAGCAACCCAGGGGTCATCCTCGACTCCACCCTCTCCATGACTAAACAGGTCAACGCCGTCTCCTCCTCCCGCTTCAACACCCTTCGCATGCTCCGCAGGATCTAGAAGTGGATCCCCACTGAAACGAGAAGAACGGTCACCCAGACCCTCGTCAGCAGCAGGTTGGACTATGGAAACGCCCTCTATACAGGAGCCTCGGCCAAACTTCAGAGACGGCTCCAACGCATCCGGAGCTCCTCTACACGCCTGATCCTCGACATCCCTCGCTGCAGCCACATCACACCCCACCTGAGAGACCTGCACTGGCTCCTGGTCAACAAGAGGATAACCTTCAAGCTCCTCACCCACGCACACAAGGCACTCCACAACACCGGACCAACGTACCTCAACAGATGACTCAGCTTCTACACCCCCACCCGCCAGCTCCGCTCCGCCGACCTCGCCCTCGCCACAGTCCCCCGCTTCCGAAGAGCGATCTCCAGTGGCAGATCGTTCTCCCACCTCGCCGCCAAGACCTGGAACACCGTCCCCATCCACCTACGGCAGACCCAAGACCTGCTGACCTTCAGAAAACTCCTCATGACCTGGCTTTTCGAGCAGTAGCAGCATTCCCAACCCCAGCGCCTTGAGACCCTCACGGGTGAGTAGTGCGCTTTACAAATGATATGATTGATTGATTGATCATTCATGAATGTACCTTTATCCATTAATAGTCTACTATCACACCATTTCCTAATACAAACAATTTTCCATGGCTCCTTCATCCTTGTGCAGTGTTTTTCAAAGACCCTCTGTTTGTCCTTATTCCCCTTTCGGGGTTTTGCCCTGCCCCCTCTTTTTACACCCTCCACCTTTGAATCTCTTGCCTCCGGTTGCAAGACATCACTTGGATCACAGCATCTGAGGATTCAGCATGCAATTCCCGCATCAACGAGGTCTATTTGCTGTGTTTTCTGTGGTTCCATTGAAAGTTCAAAGTTGCTGATACATTTCCTCTGAATGGGCAAGTGCTTTTTCCCTCTCCAGTATAATTAATCCAGATGTTGATTGTGGCTCCCATCCTCCTGGCTGGACAGAGATTGTCTCTCTTTCTCTCTCTGTCCCATCTCTTCTTCTTCCTCATTGTCTCATCCCTTTCTTCCCTTCCTCCGGCACATGTCGACTTGAGTCTATATACGTCCATGTCATGGTTCATAGCTCAGCCTTGATCTCTCCATCCTGATAGGGAAATGACGGATGTGTTGAGTGTCTGACTTTCAATTTTAAAGACTGCCATCCAGGAGTCATGTCATTCGAGGGAGTAAGGTACCCTGCCACACTTATAAAGGTCACGGCATCTAGACGTTAAATAAAAAGTGTTTTTCTATTCCCCTATGGATGCATATAGGGTCCACTCTGGGTTGTGTCCTGATCCAAAGACTGCGCAAAGACCTTTATTTACCATTTGACTGAAACTTTTAGCTTCACTATTAGCTTGGGAGGAGTGATTTAAAGTTGTCTGATCTTGAGTGAACTGAAATAATCTACAAGAATATGGGATTAAAAAAGTCAAATTGCGAAAAGGAGGAGCTACGCTGCGAAGCAAGATGGCCGCATAAGCTCCCTGCTCCGCCGACCTCCGCCGGCAGCTCAGATATCCTGCTTTCTATCCTTTCCTCACGCCGGACTCCCGTGCATATGAAGTGCTCCTGACTCCTGTGGTGCAATCCCGGAATTTCCAACTTACCGGGTGACGAAGATATGTCGTGTTTTCTTTTCGGCCTACTTCGGGGCTGAAGCCGGGGCCTCGATTTCTAGCCCATCCGGGTTAGAGTTGATCAACATCGGCTGTGGGACCAGGGTTGCGTCCGGTCTTCCGAACTCGGATCATACTTGCATTTACGATTGCCTACTCAGTAACCGGCTTACGCTAAGGACACGGTACAGTGACACTAGTGCACACCGGTAGCCGCGGTCGGGAGTCCGACGCCCGGAGACCCTGCTGGGAGGGGCCGGGGTTGACGGGCTTGGGCCCCGCGAGCGGCGGAGGAGTCGATATTGCCAGTTTTGAGAGCGCCCACTGTTGTCATAGGCTCCGTGTGTGCCTGGTGCCTCGGAGTTGTCCTCTCCGGGGTTCGAGTCCTGCTTCGTCTCTTCCCGAGAGGAGATGGAGGGGACGGACGGCACACCAACGTTGAGGTTCGTAATGGCCGCCATTGGGGCGCTCCACTCTCAAATCACCGTCATGTACCATCAGTTGTCTGTAATGCTGGACAACGTCTGTCTGAGACCGGACGTCGACACTCCGACATGCTATCAGCAAACTGTGGTTCCCGTGGAGTACTCTGCCTACCATTTTGAGGTCCCCGTGCGGAAGCCTGATTCAGCCCGCTTTGATGACTCTGGATTCATAGATAGCGCACCTATGATCATCGTCAGCTTTCCCTGCTCGAACCCTGCTCGGCGGAACATCGTTGCTAAAGGTTTTGATCGCCACAAACAGTTCTTCAGTGACTATCGGAGAGGTTTGCCATTCTTCTTCACTTTTCCTGGCCGGTTTTGTGGATGTCGCGAACTTATATCCTGTCTTCGATCCGATTTCATTGACTTGAACTTTTATGAACGCTTCAATTTCCTCATGGTTACTGTGCCCTGGGCGACAAAGGCTCTCGCAAAGAACCGTACTGGCCAGGGTTGACTCTGACTTTTAGGGTTTGCTAATTTACGTGATATGTGTCGGGATTGTATCTTATAGTGTAACGGGAGTCGGGTGGTTTTGTTGATGTCCTCCCCAGGCTGGGGTTTAATACTTTGCTTCAAACAGTGGATAATACGTCTTGGGGAGGTCGCTAACGGCGGGGGGTATGGGAGCCCGGGAGTGTTATGTTATGTTATGTTATGTTATTTAATCTTTTGTATAGCGCACGGCGACTCAAAAAGAGTATCCCGGCGCTTTTAGTAAAGGAGAGCTGCATCATAATAACATAACACGTTTAAAAGAAGGGGAAAAGAAAAAGAAGAAAAAAAAAAAAAAAGAAAACCAGAAAAGCATACAAAATAAGATCTACTGAGTAAACAACCACGTTTTAAGGCCCTTCCTGAAGGCAAGTAAGCTGGTTGCTCCCCGCAAAGAGAGCGGCAGGGAGTTCCACAACTGCGGTGCAAGTAAACCAAAGGAGCGACCACCCAAGCGGGCTCTCTTCACTCGCGGAACAACCGCCAGGAACAGAGACTCCGACCTCAAAGAGCGAGTCGGATGATAAAAAGTCAGTCTCCTTTGAAGATATTTTGCTCCCACCGCATGAAGGGCCTTATAGGCCAGGGTCAGAGCCTTAAAGGCAATCCGTTTCCGGACTGGAAGCCAGTGCAAGGTCTTCAACAGCCCCGTTGCACTAGCCCGCCTATTTAAGCCAAAAATGGCTCTTGCGGCAGCGTTCTGCACCACTTGGAGCCGCTGCAGCAGGTACTCTGGCAGGCCCAGGTAGAGGATGTTAGAATAATCTAACCTGGACCCGATAAGAGCCTGTACCGTCAGCCTCCTGTGCTCCTCAGACAACAGGGGAAGGAACCTCCGCAGCATCCTGAGGAGGCCAAAACAGGTGCCCGACACCCCGAGAATCTGGGATTTTAAGGTAAGCCCATTGTCCATCTTGACCCCCAAGTTCTTAGCCATTTTGGAGGAACAAGACAGAGGAAACATGTCAATGGGCCACCAGGCCTGCCAATTTGGCTCGGTATCACACCCAAAGAAGAGTACCTCAGATTTCTCGGAATTGCACTTGAGGCTGTTCAGTTGGAACCAATGGAAAACAGCCCCAAGGCAATCCCGGATACTCTCCCCATCAAAATCTCCTCCTCTCATACATGAGAAGAGGAGCTGGGTATTGTCCGCGTAGGATACGATCTGGGCCCCAAATGACTCCGCCAACGCCGCCAAAGGAGTCATAAAGATATTAAATAGGGTCGGGCTCAAAATCGAGCCCTGAGGGACTCCGACTCCCAAAGGCGGCATTGCGGCGGAATCTGGCGAGGCCCAGACCGTTTGCCGGCGGCCAGCTAGAAAGGAGGAAAACCAGCCGAACACCGTCCCCCGCAAACCTATCTCATAGAGTCTCACGAGAAGGCCGTCATGGGGGACGGTGTCAAAAGCCGCCGACAAGTCCAACATCACCAGCATGGCTTTGCCCCCCGAGTCCAGAACACCTTTAACAGTCTCTGAGACCTCAAGGAGCGCAGTCTCTGTGCTGAGATGGGGACGAAAGCCCGACTGGGTGGCGTGCAGGATCTCATTAGTCTCAAGAAAATTGGAAAGCACCACCTGAACGTGCTTTTCCAGAATCTTCGTGAGAGCCGGCAGCAAAGAAATAGGCCTATAGCTGACAGGGGCCTTCGGGTCCAGGCCTGGTTTCTTAAGCAGCGGGATCACCATCGCCTGCTTCCAGGCCGACGGGACTACTCCCTGGCTCAGCGAGAGATTTAATAACGGGTTCGCCAGCGGATTGATCACCTCTGCCAATTTCGCCAACATTTTAGCCGGGCATGGGTCCAGGGGCGAACCAGATTTAAGATTGCCCATGAGGGCTAAAGAGGCAGGGGCAGAGATCGGAGGGAACACGCCCAACGTCGGGCCTCCGCTTTTCTTTTCCTTCCTTTAGGGATAGTTTCGGGCCGACAGGCACGCTGTTAGTGGGGTAGGCCATAGCCATTACAGGGGTGCAGGGTGGGGGGATACGGGGGGTTTGTTATTTTAGTTTGTTTTGTTCTATGGTCCCTTTCTTTTCCTTTCTTTCTTTTCAGGGTGGTTGGCTGTTTATCCTTCAGTTACTTCTTACTCTATTGGGCGTCTATACTAGCTTTCACTTTCCTGTCTCCTAAGAGTGGGTTTTCTGGATGGTACTAGCACTAGATCGCTCGCTAATAGATTATCCTTTACTCCTTGTCTGCCTCTGCTAGGCGTTGCGTTACTACGGCTATATTATTCGTTACCTTCTATTGACTGCAGTGCGAGGTACATCCCCCCATCTCTAATTGCTCCTTCTTATATGGTGTGACGCCTCTTATAGTAATGCCACTACTGCTTCTTCAAAAAAGAAAAAAAAAAACCTCTGTGTTATCCTGTTTATTGATATCGCATTCTACCATACGCTGTAACTTGCATCACAGCTGGTGCCAGGGCTGTTGACTGATAAGTAAATTTCCTATTTGATTTGCTGAGTTTACGGCCGGCCCCTGTGGTTGTAGGCCTGTACTTGTAATGCTTTTGAATGCTTCAATAAAGGTTTTAAAAAAAAAAAAAAAAAATAGTCTATTTGCAGGTATTTCAGCAGTCTGGGGTAACCAGAATCTTTTCCATCTTGGGAACGACTACTTCTAAGATGTCTACACTACGTCCATTTCAATGTACTTGAAATAGCCCCAAATGACAATTAGGATGTGTCTCTCATCTAGAACACAGCCAGAGTCAGCTATGGATTGGATCTATTGGCGAAATGGGTTATCCACCATTATGATGGGTGACAGCCAGCAGGTGGTCCGGCTGCTGACATAGAAGGAATGCTTTTTCATAGTCTATAGCATACTATCTAGTTGGGGGATCCAGACTTTACTCATCAATCTGACTTTGGATTTCAGTACTCCCTGGTAATGGCATGGACCAACTGAAGAGCATGAATGGTCAGAGCTGATGGAATTACCAGACGGTAGTCCATTTCTAACACGGAGTGATGTTGTTACAGTCTGGTGAGCCTCTGCCACGTGCCGTGGCAGGTCTTGAAAGAAAGCTTTTCAAGATCCTTGAGGAACTGCTAGGATTGCTATTTGAAGGTAGTCATTGATGGCAGAAGCTGTTGGATACCAAATAGAAACATCACTAGTGGTCATGGTCCCTCCACCACAAAGGGACAATCTTCTGTCTCTTCAGTAATCTCAGTCTCTGTACCAATTACAGGCAGAGGATACAGGTAGGCTGCTGGGCCTTGGGAAACAGGAGAGTACATAACACTGAAGGAGTATCCTTGAAGTTGCAAGATACATTTTTTGATTCGTATAGGGGATTTGGAGGATTATCGTTGAAAAAGAAGTATCAGTGGTTTATGGTCAGTTGACACTTGGAAGGTATCTCTGTCTACATGAAGATGGAAGTTCCTGAAACCGTAGTGAATGGACATGGCTACCTTCTTGATTACACTCATGTGATGAGAGCTTGGCTGGTGTAGGCTACCCATCTGCTTGTAAAGTTGAACAGTGTATAGCCCCGAGGGGTGGACATCTACTGATAGTTGTGTTCATTGATGATGACTGGACTATTGTATCAGCACAGAGGACATCTTTGGTGGCCTGAAAAGAATGTTGGTTCTCATGTGTCCATTCCTAGCCATATGTGGATTTTAGGAGAGCGAGTAATAGTTTAGTAAGAGAGGTCAGATTCCATATGAAGCGGCTGCACTAGGTGACCAAGGGCAGAAAGCTGTGTAATTTGGATACAGAAGATGATGGCATGGCAAACTTAACTTCTTGTACTTTGGATGGTTCTGGTGCAACCACACCAAATGAGACTCTGCGAATACATTTTTATTTATTCATTTAATGTATTCATAGAGTGTGTGTTTACCAGAAAAGGAGTTTTGGCACTGAGCTATATGAAAAAATCTATCTAGAAGTGCCAGTTATATCTTGAAAATCTACGTTTTTTTATTGGAGATTGTGAGAAATTGGGTTGTTGGTTGAGTGGGGTATTAACCCTGCTCAAGCAATAGCCACAGTCCCGGTCAGCACAAAAGTCACTCCATTAACCTGTGCTTAACCCTCTGGTAAAGTTTCACAAAAGCAGTCAGGCTTAACTTAGATGCAATCTGTAAAATATTTAAGTAGCACACAAACATTAATAACGTGAAAACACATCACCAGAAAAAAAGCTAAACTAATTTAGGAAAATAGAGAAAATTAAAAACATATATATTGGACACCAAAAACGACATAAATCCAATAAGTAGAGCTGGAGTTAGGAATTAAAAAAAATTAAGGTTATAACTAGCGGCTAAAAGGTCAAAGAGCCAACCGTGGATATCTAGTCACGCAAGACTGGGTCAAACTTCAAAAATATGTCCGACTGAAGCCTGCCCTGAACCCTCAGAGACCTGCCCTGCTTATTGAGCCCTGTTCCATCTCTTGAACCTAGTACTACCAGAGTGACTCCGATGGCTAGTTGGCTGGCTTCCGTATTCAAGCCTCAGGGACAGAAAAGGCTCCAACCCAAATGAACTTGCACCTGGACACAACCTAAGTTGATCCCAACCGTCCAATTGGTGCCCCTCCAATTCTGGATCCTCGGAAGTGGCGCTAAAGATTCCCAGATATACAAAATCCAAAACATTGGACTTAAAACATTTTCAGCTAAAAATTGGTCTAAAAACAGAGAGGAGACCCAGACCAACCTGCTTATCTATCTGTGCATCGCCAGCGGGCCTGACTGTGTGTCAGCTCTCGCTTTGTTTTTCTCCGCAGCAGCAGCAAATCCCATTCAGCGGTCCTTCGCAGAAGGGGTGTTGGGCCTCATGGAGCCCTCGTCAACTCCAGCCTCGTCCCACCAGAGATTTTTAATTTCCAAAAAAGAGACTGAGTCTGCACATGGAAACTTTCACTGAGACTTAGTCCAACGTCTCCCAGACAACGATACCTCCTCCAACGCCTGCAGCTTTGCCCCACCAAGCTTTACATTCTAAAGACATTTTTTGCTGAAATGTCTTCTAAGTTTGAAGGTAAGCGCCGACTGGGGAACATCCACTTCTTGCATCTGACCCGTGCTCCTTTGCAGCCTTGGGTATTATTATTATTAATATTATTATGCGTTCTTATATAGCGCTCGATTACCCGTAGGCATCTCGGCGCTTGCCTTGGGAACCCGTCCTGGCTTTTCCCTGTGAGATACCCGTACTGGGCATCCCCAAGGTGAAAGCCAGGCATCCCGCCGCGGGGGGGCCATAGTGGAGATTAAGCAGGCTGATGCCCAGAGCTGCAGAGTGTGAACCCGTTATCCGAGTAGGCCCCGAAACGAGAATTATCGAGTCCGTGGATATTTTGGGCTGAAGACCCTGCCGCATCGGGAATTGAACCCTGGTCCCGGGTCTGACCTCTGCTTCAGGGTCTACCTCCTCTAACCAGTGAGCCACACTTCTCCGTATATGATATACCACTTTACTAGAGACCTATAAGTAAATTAAATACAGCAATCAGTTGTAAGCCAAGTTTACCATGTTTTAGGGAGTAAGGATAAGCACTTTCTCACTGGTTAGCCATGGTGAAGTGTACAGGATAAAAAAACAAATTCAGAAAAATAGCAGGAGTGAAGGTAAAATGTTTGGCTGTGAACCTGTAGAGAGGGCCAAGTTCAACAGAGATGAAACGGTGTTTGAAGAGTCTGTGTTTGTTCACTTGGACCCAATGTAAGCCTTGCAGTTAACCCGAGATGGACGAATGATGGAGCGATTTAAGAAGAATGCAAGTAGTAATGTTTTGGAGTTGCTGAATGGTACAAAGAGGAGATACCTAAGTAGAAATCAGTTGCATAGTCAATTTTGAAACCAACTACTTACTAAAAAACAGGATATGGCAGAACGTTCCCAACAACTCTGAGATGGAAGAAACTAGATACAGAAAATATGATTATCAGTGGTTTAAAAGGGAGTAAATCATCTAAGAATACTCAAAGGTATTTCACAGACCTGGAGGATAGAGGAGTACCTAGCACCATGACTCAAGTTTTGTCTGAGTTAAATTTGAGGCAGTTCTTGGACATCCAGTCTGCCACTTCCTGAATGGAAGTTGGTTGTGAGCCTCTTCAATACTACCGTCGAGCCTGATGAACACTAGAGGGCCATCACCACATCACATGCATGTCGGGTAGTACATGTGAATGGGGCTAGCATGCAGAGCTATGTAAAGATTGTCAGTGACAAATATTGGGAGACACCAAAAGAGACAAGACAATCCATAGATTTAAACGGGGACATGAAGACTGTCTGGATGTGGCCTGATAGAAAAGACTGGGTCCAGTCCAGGTCCATTCCCTTCCTATTTCACCCTTCCTACCCACCAGAGGGTCATGACACAAGGTATCAAAGGTTGCAAAGAGGCCGAGATGAATCAACTCAATCCTGGCTGCCTTTGATCCAGTATCATCTGTAAAGTCATTGTGAACACATTTTAGGGCCTATGCAGTTCAGTGGAAAGGCCTTAAACCTGCCAAAGCTGGGTAAATCAGGGTGTTAGTTTAAATAAACTCTGACATCTGAGCATGAACTTCTTTTTCTTAGAGCTATGCACTGAAAGGCATCAAGGAGATTTGTAGAGCAGTGGGGGATGTTTTCTTTACAAGGGAAGGATACAGGTCTATCTCTATGCGTCAGGGAGCAGGCATGTCGCTACCTCAAAAAAATACTCAACCAAATTGCATAACACGGGTGCCAGCATGTGCACTATTGAATGAATAATATGGGATGGGCATGAAATGTCTGGGGAACCAGATTTAATAGATTTCATAGTTTTGACCATCACCTATGATGTAAATTATCTAAAATAAGACTAAGGGTGAGTGGAATCCAAACTCTTGACTGCTCTAATGGGGTGAGCAACTAAGTTTGATGTCATTTTTGTGTAGAAGGACTGGCAAGTGGCATAAATCTTGTTGTTAAAAAATGAAGATATTGATTTGCAAAAGAAGAGAGGAAGTTGAGCATACTCTGGGTCGGGACACTCTCTAACAAATTTGGAAAGCTCCAGAGAAGCATTGCTTCTTCTAAGAAGCTGGAAGTCATAGAACTGAGAAAGCACCTTGCACATTTTATGTATACTTTTTGAGCATTACTACATATGTAGCATAAATAATTGTATGCTGGATCTTACAGATATCGTTTTCTTTTTATACAGGGTGAAGCTGCAGATTTTCAGACCAGCTCCAAGTGGGAATTATGTTCTTTGATGAGCTTCGCATGGACTTGAATGTCGACGATGGAACTGACCGCTCCACATAGCCTTGATAGGATCTCCCTTAAGCAATTCTGGAAGACCTCGGCAGTGCTAGAGATGCCAAAGATCAACACATTGCATCTTCAAAGCCCCACATGGGTTGAGAAGGTTGGTGATGTATCTCAATTTAGAGGCAAGAAGCACTTGATGATACCTTGAACCGAGGTCAATTTTGAAGAACCAGAAGGCCCCTTTGACTTAATTAACCTGGTCATCAATGGTAGGTCTTATGCGTTCTTCATGTTTGATGGCGGTATTCAGAAGGCATATGTCCTTGCATATGTGGACTGCATTTGGCTGCTTGGGTGTTGAGGCCCTTGCAATCAGAAAAACCCAAGGAGGTGGGACTTTAGACCTTTCGTATGATTCAAGTTTGTTCAAACAATCCCAGTTCTTCATGCTAAACATTCCATTTTATTACAAGCCATTCAATCTGCCCATGCAAACTACACCACACCCTCTTCTCCCCACATACCTCCTGCACCTGCAGATCTAGTTACTCTGCGTACTTTATTACTCCGTTGCTCTAAAGCTTCTGCTATTTACAAATTCTTACATGCCCCACCCAATCCAAGGGACAAAACTAAGATAGAGTTGTCTTGGGAAAAAGACCTAGAAACTTCCTGGAATGTAGATCTCTGGGATGACATATGGCCCAAACTTAGAAAATCGTCTAGAGCGGCAAACACTACTCAAACCCTTTTCTTCATTTATAATAGACTCTTACTCACTCCATCCGCTCTTCACACATTCCGCTCCACCACTCCTCATTTTTGTTGGTCTTGTTCGGCACCATATGCTGACTTGCTTCACATGTTATTCTCTTGCAAATTTGTTCGTCCTTTTTGGGATCAGGTTTGGTCGCAACTCAATTCTATCTTTCACACTACACACTCCTTTTCTATCCTACATATATTTCTGGGTAGTTTATCTCCCATCTGGAAACATAATCACATGAACATTAAAATCATTGATTTATTATTAGCAGTGGCCTTCCAACAAATTACAAAAAATTGGAAAGACTTCAGTAAACTCTCATATCAAGCATGGTGGTATGCTATCTGTTATAATCATAGATTAGACACTACCTTTGTATACCCACAACACCTAGCACTTAAACGTCTGGAGCTATGGGAACTGGTTGTCCTATTTATTGATGCTAGTGCCAGACGTCTTCCCTCAGACCTCCCAATACAGCAAGAAGTATCTAAACCTCCATGACTTCATTACTGTTGTTCATATCTTTATAATATACAAACGTTACAATGTTATAAATTATTATGTATTATTTTGTTTCCATTCATGCCTTTTATACGATTTTTAATGACTTTGTCGTTGCTATTCCAATTATTCTTCGAACAATTTTGAATCTTATGTTTACTCTACAATCTAATTGAAGTGTTGTCTCAACCTTCATTACTTTTCTTGATGTATTATCTCAACCCTTCTTACTTTTCTTGTTTTTATACAATTATATATCATGATGTTATATCTTACTAATAAACATCTTTTTGAACTTAAAAAAATAAAACAATCCCAGTTCTGCTTCAACTTTCACCAACATAAGGAATAGAGTGCTTCATTCTGCCCTGTGGGGGTCAATGTGTGATGTTCCATCTTGTCCTTCAGGCACCCTATCCGTAAGAAAAGTGCTGAAAATCATGAAGAATGTTACTCAGTTTGCATGGACCGACACTCAGCACAGACTGAACGAGGTGAAGAGTCTCACACTCTGACAACCTATGTGAGTGCCTGATCCTGATTTAGTGACAAACACTTTTGTAGGAACAATAGGATCGTAGTGGGTTAAGTAAGCAATAAACACCCAGCAGAGTAGTTGGAGTGTGACATTGCCATATGTAAAGATGCAAACTGTATTTGAATTAAAGGCAGCAGGTGGTCTGAACAGCAGGTATTGCGATCTTGGTATCACTTTCATGGATGCACATGGGACGATGAGAGTAGTTACATGTTGCTCAAATATCAGTACTTCACAATTCAGCTTGTTTCTCCGACGGGCTTCACACATGCTGCTTTCACATATTACATGTACTGCATTTTCCTTCACTTCATCCACGTCCTCTAACGTTGACAGTGAGGGCATGGGGGTAACCGCGTAAAAGCTTGACCTTCTGAGTTGCAGTGTTCCCTATTTGTGAGAGCCTCTGGGCACTGAATCTACAGTCCTTTGCATAATGGGGTATCTTCCCGCATGATGAGCACTTCTTCTTATGTGCCCTTCAGAGTGAGGGTAGGTATCACAACAGTGGCCACTTGTAGATCTCTTGGTATTCGAACTGGTAATTTGGTTGATAGATTTGGATATATTTTGGGACCTTTCAATGTCACTTCATTTTGGGATGCCCTAATACTCAAGAGTTCAAGAAATCAACCTACAGTAAGCATGTTAGGACGCGACATCCCGACTTCTCTCAGGCGAAGGCATCTCAGCTTAGCAAAGGCGAACCTTATCACAAATCTCTTCAGCCTCTGATAGTGTGCAAGTCCTGACCAGATCTTCTAGACTCATCAATGAACTCTTCTAAATCTTGTCTTTCTTACTGTAGAAGAAAGCATTTGTAGACTGAGCTGGTCCTCGGTGCAAAATGGGTATTCAAAGCAGCATTTGCAGTGCTGTAGGTATGTAGGGCAGCCTCTGTTAAGATGTGTCATAATTTAAAGCCAGCTTCCCCACCCTTGTGAAGGATAATTAACAGGTTCACTTCCTTTTCAATTTTAGTGGCCGCCAAGTGTGTTTCTAAACGTGCTACCCACAGTGATGCTTCAAATGGGTTTAGAGCATGGATGTTGAACATAATTTACTGACCGTGCTTGGAGCCTAGCTTGATGGTCCGTTTGGCATACCAAGTGATGGATGCAAGGTCACCTTACCATAATTCCCTTCAGTGAAAAGTATTGGGAGCCTTTCCAAAGCCCCAAGTCTGGCTAGAGGACAACGTGGCACCTCAGCTTGGAGGTCTGGTGAGGGTAGACCATGGAGCAAGGCGATAAGGACGTGTGCCAGCAACTGGTCAACACCCCCACCCACTACGCCGGCCACACGCTTGATCCCGGCTTCTCATCCAGCAAACACATCACCTATAGCCACTCCACCGGACTCCACTGGACCGACCACAGCTGCGTCCACTTCAGCTTCAGAAGAACCACGACCCACCACCACCCGCTTCAGATTCCCCACAGAAGCTGGAGTAAGATCACCACCGAGCAGCTCACCACCTCTCTCAGCCAGAACCTACCCGCCAGCGCAACGGACCCCAACGAAGCAGCCCGGAACTTCACACAGTGGCTGACGGCCTGCGCTGACGACCTCGCACCACTGAAGAACCCTCCCAGCAGACCCAGAAGCAAGAAGGCATCCTGGTTCACCGACGAACTCAAGGACTCCAAGAAGACCTGCCGCACCCTCGAGAAAGCCTGGCTCCTCGACCGGACCACCGACAACATGACCGCCCTCAAACACGCCACCCACAAGCACCACCAGCTTATCCGCACCACCAAGAAGAAATCCCTGAAGGAACGACTGGACAACAACACCCACGACAGCAAGGAACTCTTCAGCATCGTCAAGGAGTTCTCCAACCCCAGCACCGGCACCAACAACATCACCCCGTCACAAGACCTCTGCGACTCCCTCACCTCGTTCTTCCACCACAAGATCGCCGACATCCACAACAGCTTCAGTGCACCATCCATGCACCCCACCGTCGAACCAACGCCCCCCACCACCACCACCCTCCGCACCTGGACCACGGTGACCACCGAGGACACAGCCAGCACGATGAACACCATCCACTCCGGATCACCGACCGACCCCTGCCCACACCACGTCTTCAACAAGGCCGACTCCACCATCGCACCCCAACTCCGGAACATCATCAACACCTCCTTCAACACCGCCACCTTCCCGGAGAGCTGGAAGCACGCCGAGCTCAGCGCCCTCCTGAAGAAACCAACAGCGGACCCCACCGACCTCAAAAACCTCCGCCCCACCTCGCTCCTCCCTTTTCCTGCTAAAGTCATCGAGAAGATCGTCAATAGACAGCTGGCCGCCTTCCTCGAGACGAACGGATCCCTCGACCCCAGTCCGGCTTCAGAGCCAACCACAGCACCGAGACCGCCCTCATCGCAGCCACCGACGACATCCGGACCCTGCTCGACAAGGGGGAAACGGTGACCCTCATCCTCCTGGACCTCTCCGCTGCGTTCGACACGGTCTGCCACCGCACCCTAGTCCAGCGCCTCAGCAACATCGGTATCCAAGAGAAGGCACTGGAGTGGATCACCTCGTTCCTCGCCGGAAGAACACAAAGAGTCCGCCTCCCCCCGTTTCGCTTCGAGGCCACTGAAGTCATCTGCGGCGTTCCGCAAGGATCTTCACTCAGCCCCACCCTCTTCAACATCTACATGAAACCTCTTGCAGTCATCGCACGCCAGCACAACTTCAACATCATCTCTTACGCTGACGACACCCAGCTGATCCTCTCCCTCAGCAGAGACCCCGACACCGCCAGAACCTGCCTACACGAAGGGATGAAAGACGTCGCCAAGTGGATGAAGGACAGCCGCCTGAAACTGAACTCGGACAAGACAGAAGTCCTCATCCTGGGATCCTCGCCCTCCGCCTGGGACGACTCCTGGTGGCCCCCAGCCCTGGGCACCGCACCCAAGCCAACCGACCACGCACGCAACCTGGGCTTTATCCTGGACTCCTCCCTCTCGATGACCAGACAAGTCAACGCCGTCTCCTCATCGTGCTTCAACACCCTGCGTATGCTTCGCAAGATCTTCCGCTGGATCCCGACCGAGACCAGGAAGACAGTCACCCAGGCACTCGTCACCAGCCGACTGGACTACGGAAACGCCCTCTACGCCGGAACTACAGCCAAGCTACAGAAAAGACTCCAGCGCATCCAGAACGCCTCCGCCCGACTCATCCTGGATGTCCCCCGACGCAGCCACATCTCCAGCCACCTGAGGAACATGCACTGGCTCCCCGTCAACAAGAGGATCACGTTCCGGCTCCTCACCCACGCACACAAGTCTCTCCACGACCTGGGCCCCAAGTACCTCAACGACCGCATGACCTTCTACACGCCCACCCGCCAGCTACGGTCCACCAGCCTCGCCCTCGCCGCACCACGCATCCGAAGAGCCACCGCCGGAGGAAGATCCTTCTCTTACCTGGCTGCCAAGACATGGAACTCCCTCCCCATCCACCTTCGGCTGACCCAGGACCATCTCGCCTTCAGGAGACAACTCAAGACCTGGCTGTTCGAGCCGTAGCATACCCCTTCCCCTAAGCGCCTTGAGACCCTCCCGGGTGAGTAGTGCGCTATACAAATGGTATGATTGATTGATTGATTGCCAGGCCTGCAGAAAACACAAACCGCACATGTAAATGTAAATGTATGTATCCTTGTAAAGCGCACTATCACCTTTCAGGAATCCTGGCGCTGTATACCGCTGTGGAACCCTTCCTGGCTTTCCCTGTGAGATGCCCCCTACTGGGCACCCCCAAGGTGAAGCCAGATATCCTAGCAATTTCGAGGCTGTTGTGGAGATTAAGCAAGCTATTGCCCAGAGTCGCAGAGTGGGACCCATGATTAGAGTAGGCACCGAGGCGAGAATTATCGAGTCTGTGGACATTGAGCCCAAGACCCTGCCGCATCGGGAATTGAACCTTGGTCCCGGGCCAGACCTCTGCCTCAGGGTCTGCCGCTCTAATCGGTGAGCCACACTTCTCCACATAGGGGAGAGCACTCATTGAAGAGGGTGAGTTCTAGAACTGACCTCAGTCTTCACCAATGTTGCACTGCAGGTTTCAGGCACATGTCGGAGTGCATCAATGATCACCAGGTAAGATATTGTGCAAGTTTGATCTCTGTACACCAAGTGTCCAGCATCTGTGGCAAGGCCTTGAATTTAACAGCACACTTGATTCATGGACGAAACCAATAACTGAACACGGTGGGGGCAATTATCTGTCAAGTGTGCATGTCTGAAACTACTGCCCCATCCAGACCTGCTGTAATAACTGTGTGGCTAATGGTATTGGTACCTCCGGTCTGCCCCATCAAGGAATAGTATAAACAACCACCTGTGTACAGAGAAAGCCTTATGTCGGGCAATTGGTCTAGGCAGTGGCATAGAATTTAGTGTTATACAGTTCACGAATTTATGAAGTGCTCTTTAAGAAAGGAACTTTAAAGTTTGCCCCTGTTAGTTCGAAGTTATTTCTACACTGGCTCAGTACAAAGTGTTTGCGCATAAATTGAAGTTGTGCGGTAGATTTTTCGTATAATATTTAGCAGGTATTTAGCAGATAAAGAGCTCTCATCATGTTTAGTTCAACTCAAAAGCTGTTGTAAAGCTGTGCTAAATTACCCCACGTACTCTGTACTGCCTGCTCTGCTTTGCCGGGCCACACCACGAGAAGCATTCTATTGGAATTCAGATAGGACAAGAATGAAAAGTGCAATGACTCATGCAGGAGGCTGGCCCTGGTATGACCTTGACGATTCACTTCCAGTTATTGACGTGCCCAGAGCAGACGGGATTAGAAAACCGAAAATTATTTGAAAGCAGCAAGCAGAGCGCGTCTTTCTCATCGTTTTTGAAAAGCATCTTTCATCACGAAGAAAGCTGAACTGAAAGAATGGCATTTGGCGACCCTGCTCTCGAAAACGCGAGTCGTCAAAACAAATACTAATGAAATCACAAATTCATAAAATGCTAATTAATACCGTCGTATTTGTTTGCCTTGATCTTGGAGCACATTGTGCGCTGCCAATCATTGTGAGATTTTTCCATGTTTTCAGTGGAATCTAAACTGTACTTTAAAATATTCATTGCAAGGAGTATATCTTGGTATAACTTTCCGAGCCAAAATATTCATTGCTGGATATAAGAAACATAAATACATTGCTGGATATAGAAGTTTGTGAATATGTTTGCTCTGTACTACTCTATACTCTATACTACTACAGAAACGACCTGCAGGTCTGGCTTCCTCCGTGTGCCTCTGCTCCCCAGCAAGTGGCCACGGGTGTCCCGCAGGGGTCATCCCATAGTCCCCTTCTTTTTAACATCTATGTCACCTGCTGGTTTATTTAGCGGAGACATTAGGGGCTAAGGTGATGGCTTACACTGATGACACCCAGCTCCTGTTCTCTTGGGGAAGGGACGATAACTCAGTCCTTTCTGCTCAACACTGTCTGTCCTCTGTTTTTCACTGGCTCGCTCAGGTGTAGCTGTTGTGTAATGAAGAGAAGTCTGAGGTCCTCTTGTATGGCGTATTTCCTGCTAACTTCAGAGAGAGGCTGTGGCCCCCAGGCTGCTCCTTGCCCAGCACAGGGGGAAACTCTGCAAAAAATCTGGGGGTCTGGTTCAATGAGAACCTGACTTCTTCAACCCAGGTCATGAAGCTGGCTGGAACCTGCTTCGGCACTCTGAAAGCTCTGAGGAAGCTGCTCGTGACCTCCGGCATTTACAGCACGCGAAGGATATGGCGTGACCCCGTCCGTCGAGGGAAATTTTTCCCCACAAATTATTGAGCAACCCTCTTCTGTTTTCTGCTGGGCAAGAGGGATTGCTATATCATATCGGAATTCCAGCAATTTATACATGCTGAATCCATGTTGTAGACGGCGTTATCTATCCTCGGTACCCTTTGGATGCACTCCTTGCTTATTGTGACACCGATTTTTATTTAACGGGCAGTCCTATTTGCCTTTTGGAAAATCTTTAAAGAGGCGATTCCTGAAGAGATTGTTTGGCTCTATACCAGCAGAGATTGTTTGGCTCATCTATTAGGACTCTGCACTCCGCATGCGGGTAGCGTCATTCTATGTTCCTAGTCAACATTAGGTCATGTGATTTGGATCCTCACTATTGGATTGCTACTCATATCCAGCCAACTGGATTGACAAAGCTATTACTTCAAATACCGATTGCCTTGTAAAAGAAATTAAATGTATCAGGTTTAACTATACTTGTCAATACACCATCAGCGCCCTGAGGAAGGATGGTACATGCAAATTCCGAAACGCGCGTCAGCGCAAGTTGTTGTGGTTTTGTATGTTTATGATGTTTGTTATGTTTTTGTGAATTGTATTTTTTATGATTTTTTGATGTTTCTGTATGTATATAGTAATATTTTGTACGTTTTTTGTATTTCTTGCTGTTGAGACATGTACCTCAATTTTTCATTGCTTCGTCTATGCTTGGACTCTCACAAATTGGATCTGGATGTGAGTCATTTGTAATTGTATGAATTTTATGTATATAATATTTATTGAAAGAGAAAAATAATATTTACTATTTAGTATATGAAATAATGATATATATATTTTCTGATAATAAAATACCAAAAAAAGTGACTGATTTGTGATAGTGTCTGTGTGGGACAAACTCAATGTTATTGCTGTTTTCCTGATTTTGCCCCCTTAGAATTGTTTATCAGGGTCCCTCTGCTGTTTTTTACAGTATTTCCTGCTAACTTCAGAGAGAGGCTGTGGTTCCCGGGCTTCCCCTTGCCCAGCGCAGGGGGAAACTCTGCAAAAAATCTGGGGGTCTGGTTCAATGAGAACCTGACTTCTTCGACCCAGGTCATGAAGCTGGCTGGGACCTGCTTCGGCACTCTGAAAGCTCTGAGGAAGTTTCTTCCTCTGCTTCCAAGACCTGCTGAAGAAACTCTTGTCCGCACTCTGATCTTGTCCCGCCTGGACTATGCCAATGCTCTTTATGTTACAATGTATAAGGCCCAGTGCTGTAAATCACTGGGACTCCAGTACGCACTACACAATTTATAGTATTCCTTTATCTCATTTTGTTTATTTCAACAATATCATAATGCCACAAATTTATTGCATTTCCACAATGCTCATCATCTATATCATTTGTAAGTCAATGAAATATTCATAACAATAGCATCAAATAATGCCTAAAGCAACAATTTTCAAAACACAGGTTTACAGAAGAAAGCAAACAAAAATGAAAGAAAAAAACCCAATGCATTTCGGGGCGCAATAGCCCCTTCGTCAGGGGTCTGAAAAAAAGGGAAGATACGAACAAGGAGAATATTAATCATTCGTTCTTAGAAGTGTTGAACATTTAGACCATCGAGATATGTTGTCAACGCTTACCTAAATAATAAGAAGTAGCGTATAGCCTGTGTGTAATCTGTATAATGTTTTGAGCAGTTGTCTGTAAAACCAAAAGGTATATAAACTCGTAAGTTTCGTATTTAGTGGCAACCTGTTCAGTATTAAAGTGTCTGAAAAAATTGAATAAAAAAACGCTTTACCTGTCGGACGAGTTTAATAACGCTTCTACATTATGGAAAAAAATGAAAAAAAGCGGGTTTGAGAAATACATGTAACCGGAAGGAGTGATACATCTGCGTTTTATTTAAATAAACAGAACTCTGGGGCTCACCTGCGTATTGTGCAAGTCTCATGAATACGTGGCGAAAACCTAAATCAAACAAACGACTGCCGTCAATACACAAATGTACATTTGTGTTTAAACATTAGAGTTGTCAATAGATAATCGATGCTCATTACCTGCGAGTCTACATTTCAGGCTTCGATCTCGCTGCAGTTTCCACTCACGAAACTGGTGAAACAGAGAGATTGGGGCTGTTATAGTTTCTTAACACGCTAAAATGCGTCTGAGGGTAAAGTTTATCAACTCTGTTCTGAGGCTTACCGTCCGATAACTGGATGTTGTTTTAAGGGAAATGTCTCCGTCGTCTAGCTCACCGACCGGAACCTCAAAAGGATGTAAGAGTCCTACTTTTATTTTTAGCTCTCATGTTGATCGAGAGTAGATATGGACAACAGACTGACACATCGCCATGCTTGTAGGCTTTTCTTGTTATCGATATGTAGCGATACGAACCTTTGAACGTTGCAGAAAAGCGAACGCACTTTAGAAACAGTTAAAAAATAGTTAAAAAATACGACCGAAAAATATATGAGCAAATTGAACGTCCCCAAGAAAATCAATAGTCTTTCCTTAGTCACGCATGTAAATAAAATATACGTGTTTGTTGTGCTTTAACCTTAGTGTCCAGTGCAATCCATACACCATATTGTGCAAGTAACAATCTGAATATCAACGTTACCAAATGAAATATCTGCATACAGTCGCATCATAATGTAATGTTATTAATTAATTCATACGAGTTCTATGATCTGAAGGAACTTTTACCTATGGTCTTGTACCTGCCTATTTACAATCTGTATACAAGTTGGAAATATGCATTATAACAAGCAGTGTATATTTATCTACATCTCATTATTTCTAGAGTATATTCAAATGAAACACAATGCCTTTCTGGACAATCCCATGAACATTCAGTGTATCTTTTACTGTGTGTAAAGGTGCTTTGAGCTTTAAGACTATGACAAAAATTTATCATTTAATGTATGTGTCTATGTGCATGAAGGTGCCTATTAACTTGAGCTTAAAGAAAACATGACATCTCCATCTTGTCATTCAATCCTAAGGGGACCATTGTCTGTAATTTACGGATCCAAAAAGCTTCTCTTTGCAGAAGTATCTTCGCATTGTCCATTCCTAATCTCTGGGGTACTATTTCAATGATTTGAAAGCGAAGTTGAGCTATATTGTGTTCTTTCTCAATCCAATGTTGTGTGAGCGGTGACGTTAAGTTCTTATTGCGTATCCGACTCTTATGCTCAGTGAGTCTTAATTTCATTTTTCTATCGGTTTTGCCGATGTACAGTAGCCCGCATGGGCATTTAATTGAGTAAACAACATGCTCTGAATCACAATTTGTCGAATGCCTAAGCATGATTTTCTCTCCAGTCCGAGGATGCAGTAAAATGTTACCTGTGATTACATTATTTCAATTTTTGCAATTAAAACACCTTGATGTTCCTTTATGGGCCAATTCTTGTTGCAGTGGAGTTGGTTTATTAAGGAGTTCCTTTAGATTTTGGGCCCTTTTATATGCGAATAGTGGTCGTTCATCAAATAATGTACCAAAATCCTTTTCAGCCAATAGGATCTCCCATCTCCTTGAGATTGTCCTTTTTATGTCCCTTGATGCAGTTGAATATTTGGAAACAAAAACCATTCTGGTACTTGAAGTTTTAGGTTTCCTTTTTAGAAGTTCTGTTCTCGGTGTTGCTTTAATTTTTTCTAGATGTGCCTCAAGTCGTTTTTTTGGGTAACCTCTGTCGAGGTATTTCTGTTTTTGTTCTTGTAAACTCTTGTCGCACTGCTCTGAATTAGAAGAAATTCGTTTGATTCGCATGAATTGCGATACTGGCAAATTGTTTATTAAGCTGGCTGGGTGAAAACTAGTATACAGTAACGCCGTGTTTTTGTCCGTTTCCTTTTTATATAATCTTGTCTGAATAGAATCGTCCTTGATTTCTACAAGAACATCTAAGAATGGTAATGCTGTGCTGCTTACATTGTGAGTAAATTGAATCCTCGGGTCCACCAGATTAAAACTGTTAATATTGTTGAGGAGTTCAGATTTGGGACGCTTCCAAATAATAAAGATGTCATCTATGTAGCGTCTGTAATAAATCAAGCCTTGCTGCCAAGTTGGGTCCTCTAGAATGTAATCCAACTCGAATTTCGCCATAAACACATTAGCATATATACATGCCCCTGGAAAGCCCATTGCTGTGCCTGTCAATTGGTTGTAGTACTTATCTTGCCACACAAAGTAACTGTTGAGTAAACAGAATTCCAGTAGTTGCAGTAGCAATATTTTTAGCTCATTTGGTTTGTCTGTTCTAAGGAGAGCCCACTCCATGGCTTTTATCCCTTGTTTATGTGGTATGGACGTATATAACGCCGTGACGTCTATAGTACAAAGAGTCCATTCCATACATCCTGTTGTGTTAATGTCTGCAAGACTTCTAAGGAAGTCAGATGTGTCCTGTAAATAAGTTGGCCATTTTTGAATGAATGGTTGCATATGTGAGTCTATGAAGATACCTAAATTCTCAAATATGGATGAACAACCTGATACTATTGGCCTGAAGGGAGGATCGTTGATGTTTTTGTGTATCTTAGGCAAGAAATAGATTCTTGGTCTCCTTGGATAGATTTGCTTGAGATACCGCTTTGTAGTGTTATCTATCCAGTGCAATTCCTCCGCTTTATTGAGTATCTCATCTAAGATTTGAACAATCATGGGTGTTGGATCTTGTTCGAGCTGAGCGTAAGTATTGGCATCCTTTACATGTTCATCACCTTTTTGTGTGTAAAACGCTGAGTCCATTATAACGAGTCCTCCTCCCTAGAACTGTCGACGCGTTTCAGCCCTTTGACTATAGGCCTCATCAGGACATGGGCTTTCCAGGGTCCATCTAATGTTGTCTCCAGACTTAGTAGTCCTTCAAGTGCAACGACGTGGTTGAACGATAACCTACAAACGAGAGAAGAGAGGGGACACGGCGAGAAGTAATGCAATACAGAACGGTGTTCGTTGTGGATGATATAAAGTGCCCCAGCGTTTAAAACACAAAAAAATTGAAGCGTTCGAAGAGAAAAAGAAGCTAAAGACCGGTTGTGAAAGTAGTTGCACTTGAAGGACTACTAAGTCCAAGATTAGTTTGGAGACAACATTAGATGGACCCTGGAAAGCCCATGTCCTGATGAGGCCTATAGTCAAAGGGCTGAAACGCGTCGACAGTTCTACAATGACACCCGATATGAAATTATAAAAAGTGTTGGTAAAATAAACAAAAGAGAGTACACAAAAATATTGAGGTGGAAGTATTGCACCTTGTGCACTCCATTGTTCAAGGGTGATCTGTGTTTAAAGGAATGCCATTTATAATCTTACAAAGCATCCTTTCCTTGTGAATGTATAGGGCAAAAAAGGTCCAACAAGTGATTTGACCGAAAATGTATAATATGTGTGTATATGTATAGTATGTATTTTGTGCATATATTTATGTAATTTTCTGTATATTTGTTTGTTGATGGACAAAAAAAGAAAAGATAGTACTTAAAGCATAGAAAAAATGAAAAAATAAATTTGATACATGCTTTGAAAAATAATTGTTTGATTAAGCGTGCTGGACTACACTTGGTTATAGGCAGTTTTTGAAAAATAGATACATTTATTTTTCTTTATGAGTTATTGAAGGTAGGACTAATTCATGTTTTTCCTGCTATAAATAGAGTGAGTATTGATCCCCTGGCATCATAGTTTTTTTCTACAGTTTTGTAATTTTACCCAGATGCCATTGGGTTACTTTGGGTTCCCCCCCTATATTGTATGGTATATTGCATCGTCTAGTCATCAAACATATGGAATGAGCCTGTGGTTTCTTAGTAGGAAGGGAACTCTGTGTGATAGAGTTTAACATCAATGATAACAGGCTGGTGATGCAGTTGGTGGCAACTAATGCCCTATGGAAAGCGTGATGCTCAAGGAATTATGAAGACGGCATTGCGTCCAATTATGTAAGGGCAACCATGCAGAAATGGTTGCAAGGCGAGGATCAGAAGCTAGTCCCATATGTAGAAGAGTAGGGTGGAGCAGCACAACACACGTAGAAGAGTAGGGTGGAGCAGTACAACCGTGTGGATGTGTGGGTACTGACGATGGGCTGCAGGCTTCCTAGAGATGCTGAGAAGAAATGGTGAAGGCACACTGAATGCGCGTGAACGGCTGGAGTTTGGAGGACCGAAACTACAGGCTCATTCCATCGGTTTTGTGATTAGACAATTGATACTCTCAGGCAAAATCTAAGTCCTGATGATTATCCCTATATCATGAGATCGAAGCATCATCGACACCTAGTACATGACTATTGGATATTACTGATTCCTAAGTACAGTAGCATTGGTACCAAACATTATGACATGATCTTTGTATCATTGCTAATTGTCACTCCCCTCTAAATGTCTGAGTTTTTACGGTTTTCCCTTGTAAATTTCCCTTGTATGTTGTCTCATACTTCCCACTTTTTTACGTTCCTCTCTATTATGTGATCGAATAAATAATCAGAAATTTCTCTTTGCAAAGTTTGTGACCTAGAACTTATTCAATTTCTATGTGTATTGTTGGATGCATTCTTAAACCTAGGGACCACATGTTCCTCGATAAACTGTTCTATGTGTGAAACATTCCGCATCACACATGGGAAAAGGAAAATGCCTTTCAGAATAGTTTTTGTGCAGGAAGGTACTCCTTCCTGCATTAAAAAAATCCTGCTCATAACAAAGTCACCCTTGCAGCATGACCTACGGGGCCTGAGTTAAAGCTAGGCTGCACATAGAGCTCCAGCAGAAGTAGGGAGGAGAAGTGCACCATATCCTAGTAGATAGAGTACAACTCTGCTCTCTCCCTTTTACGTAACGCAGCACAGTAAGTTCCCTGCTGCACTACGTTGTGGGAAAGATTAGTGAATCTAGACCAAAGTGGTTTTGAGTGCAAAAACTTTGATCTAACTTGATAAGCATTTTCAATTCCTTGCACCTAGCAGATCGGTGGTGATTGTCCATGGGGAATTTGAATTCACAAAACTCTAGAATTGACAATCAGTGAGCAGACATACAGAAAACTATGGACAGTGCCCTTCTTTCCCTTTGTAAGAAGCTATAAGATTTCCAGGGCATAAATTATGAGTTTTCTGTAGAGATGCTCCCATATTATTCTCCATGGTCCAGAGGATCACAAAAGTTTTGCTGGGCTCAGACAACCCAGTCATGACATAATTTCACCATAAAGAGTGCCCAGAAGTTTTCATGTTAAAAAATCAAGAATACATCTTTTTCGTGATCCCTAAATTATTTTACTCACTCTCGGTAGCTGGTGTTTTTGCTTTCTGCAATGGCTAAAGACTTGTTGATCATGTCTTAGCTACATATTTTTCTTTCTAAAACTACAACCATTATTATGTTAAATCCCAATACCTGTCACTGGTTAATCAAATGCATTAGCTTGGGGTTCTGCAAAGCAGTACAGGGTGCAAATATGGAGTGAAAGAGTGAAGGGCATGCTTAATTACCTTTCATTTGTAGGTAGGCCTCATGCCATTTTTCCAATTTCTGACTTAGATTAAAACTTTAACTCAGTGCCTTTTGACAGAAAAGTTCCAAATACCAGTTCATAGTGTATAGTAAATATAGTAGAATACGATCAAGTGGTGTGGATGGATTTTTATTATGTACTAGCTGTACCCAGCTACGCGTTGCTGTGGCTCTGTCTGGTTAAATGGAAGAGAAAGAAAAGAGTAAGCGCACGTATCTAATATGTTTAATTTCACAATGCTTGTGGGTATACAATATGTTTTTGTTGTCCCATTGTCTGTGCAGATATAGAGATTGTCTGGTTTGGCAACTCTAGAACACGCAACATATAATTGTCCATGTGAGAAGCAATCCGTGCCTAGATCTAAACCGCAGAATTCTAAAGATTGGCCCTGAGCTTTGTTATTTTATTTTTTTTAACAAACTTTATTGAAAACCACAGTTAGTAGTACATGTATCATAGCAAGTACTCAAGGTATTTTTTTTTTGCTGCTTGTTATCCAGTTTTTCCCGATATCAATTTGATACATATTTAAATCACATCGCATCAGTTGATATATTAGAAACAGTCGGTACAGATGGTAGATGTTGGACGCATCCTTAATATATAACATGTAATAGAACCGCAGGTCGCGGTTGCATCGTGTTCTTTTAAATAATGTTGCAAAGTGAACCAACTCCTCCCCCCTCCCTCCACCCACGTAACGGTCTGCCATCCTGACACCAACTGTCCATCCTAATATATGAAGACTATTGTCTCTATGCGTCCCTTGTTAATGTTGCAAAGTGAACCAACTCCTCCCCCCTCCCTCCACCCACTTCCCGGTCTGCCATCCTGACACCAACTGTCCATCCTAATATATGTAGACTATTGTCTCTATAAGTCCCTTGTAGTTGTTGTGGAGCAACCAAATCGATAGGGTCTGTTCGGCCTTTCGATGAAAAACAAGCGCGTATTGGACACACGCGTATTCAAATCCAATGTTGTGTATATATAAACACGTGCTAATGTTGCAAAGTGAACCAACTCCTCCTCCCTCCACCCACTTACCGGTCTGCCATCCTGACGCCAACTGTCCATCCTAATATATGAAGACTATTGTCTTTATAAGTCCCTTGTAAGTGTTGCACAGCAACCAAATCGATAGGGTCTGTTCGGCCTTTCGATCAAAAACACGCGCGTATTGGACACGCGCGTATTCAACTCCAATGTTGTGTATATATAAACATGTGCTAATGTTGCAAAGTGAACCAACTCCTCCTCCCTCCCCCCACTTCCCGGTCTGCCATCCTGACACCAACTGTCCATCCTAATATATGTAGACTATTGTCTCTATGTGTCACTTGTTAATGTTGCAAAGTGAACCAACTCCTCCCCCCTCCCTCCACCCACTTCCCGGTCTGCCATCCTGACACCAACTGTCCATCCTAATATATGTAGACTATTGTCTCTATGCGTCCCTTGTAGTTGCTGCGCAGCAACCAAATTGATAGGGTTTGTTCGGCCTTTCGATTAAAAACAAGCGTATTTCACATGCACGTATTCAAATCCAACGTTGTGAATATATAAACACGTGCTTAATCGAATCCAACCTTGTGTCAAAATTTCAAAGCAATCGGTGAAGAACTTTCAGAGATTTAAGATTTTGAACAAACAAACATTTACATTTTTATGTGTCTGTTCGGTCTTTCGATTAAAAACACGTGCGTATTCGACACGCGCGTATTTCAAATCCAATGTTGTGTATATAAAAACACGTGCTTATTCAAATCCAATGTTGTGTCAAAATTTCAAAGCAATCGGTGAAGAACTTTCGGAGATTTACGATTTTGAACAAACAAACATTTACATTTTTATTTATATAGATAACAGTTATTCAATATTGGAAGTTTGAATTATTGTTTGCCTAAAATCAGGGCATTTCTACAAAAGGCATCTAAATTCCTAATCAACTACTTTTACATCACACTTTGCTCACATTTTTGGAAAACTGAGCCAGCTGCTGCAACTTCAAAGACAAGCCACACAATAGTCACAACCACTGGTAATGCATTGGTTTCTCCTATGTAATGAATAAAGAGCTGTTTTCGCCAATCATCGTCCGGGAGAAGGAAAGAGCTCCCTGACAGAGTACATGGGAGTGGAGAGGATGTGGCACAGTGGCCAAAGCTGCTGACTCAAGAGCTGGGGATCCTGGTTCGAGTCATGGCGGCGCCGAACGGCATCCTGTGATTCTACGCAAATCACTTAATCTCAGCTGGTGATAGATTGTGATAAAATATGCTACACAATAGTAATAGACTAAACTTTATGAAAATATAGTTCCACCAAAGTGGATGTTAACAATATTTTGGCGACAGGAAACTGATAAGAGAAGCAGACAAGGAACAAGCATTCGTACATGCTGGCAAATATGCTAAAGCCAATAGAAATGGAGGAAAGGTAAGTGGCACACACAGGAATCAATGAGAAGTCAGGAAAGAGAGGAGGTAGATTTTTAAGTTTAGATTAAAAACAATAGGTTTCTCAAGCACAGCACAAGCACTGTGCAGGCGAAACCTAAACAATGGACATAAGAGTAGCCCCACGTGTTCCTGGTCACATCTGCTTCTCAATAGCTCTTGCAGGGCATGTTGCAAGTATGGCAGAAAGAGAACCGTGGAGCCTCTTTCATCAGAGATCCTTGATCATGTGCTGGTTTGACACTGGAGTTTTCCGTTGATGCATAGAGTTTGGACTGGGAGGTCCAAGAGGGGAGTGAGAATACAGGAAGTACTGGTCACAGGAGGCAACAAAAACCCACAATAATACTTTTTATGGTGTAAGGAATACTTGGATACCTTTTTGCATGGAAGTATATTTCTGGACAGGTGGCAGGTCAGCGAAAATGTTAGTCCTAATTACTGAGAGACAAAGCCAAAAGCTGACTGACTTAATTCTTTAAAATGACCTACCTAATCCACTCCTTAGGTGAAACTGCCTAAAACAACTTAGAATACTTGAATGGCACTGCTTTCTGTACCAACAATGTGGAGAGGTAGGCCTCTGCATCTTTGTACCGAAATTGCCTCAGTGCTGGATATGCTGATAGTTATAAAGGTCCATGTGCTGCCAGGGCAGCCTGCAGGTCTCAGTGGGACTTCTCTCCGGTGGCTGGTTTGTACAGTTGATCTTGTAGTACAGTTATCTGTGGTATTTTTGGAAAGAAACTAGTGCACCAGTTCAAACTAAACTTTCCTCCTGCTTGGCCCTCTGAAACATCCCTTCTCTGGCTCTCGGGAACAGAAGGTCCCATTAACACAGCAAGTTGCTGCAAATAATTCCAGAAATCTGTACAGCATTGTGAGGTTTTCCCTGCAACTGGAAATGAAGGACACTGATCTGAAGACTCATTTGAGAAGATGTGTAAGTCTTTTAAAGTTATTTTTTATATCTGTCAAATTGGGAAGTACTGCAGGAAATCGAGCAAAATGCAGGATTCTTTCTCTTTTTCTTTAGCGCATCATTTCTAAAGGCATTTTTCATCTGGAGAAGATGTTGGGATGGTGTGTTGCTTCATTTCAGGGCCAAAAACCAAGTCACTGTTGCATACACCTATTTCTTTCATGTTTGTGTCATTTAATTTAATGAATATTTATAATTTTACCTAGATTTGGACTTTTAAGTTTTAGTATGTCTTACTTGTATTGCTGAGCTTAGTCACAGCTCACATCAAGACTTTCGCCACTCTTACCTCAAAGCATAAATTAACTACCCAATTTCCTACATTGACAATGTGACAAGCTACAGAATACTATTTTCACAAGTAGGTTGCTGGTGTCCTGATGCCACTAACTCGACCAAGTGAGAGGAGCACATTCCATTTCACGACAGTGAGAGTTAAAGTCAGGTTATGGTTATTTGGCAAAGATGTGTCTAAAATGTATGGGAAAGACTCTCTGGGTCTTTGGAATGGTTACAGATATCATGGAGAAATGCAATGGTTTTTCGAAGTAATGTGAAATGCACATTAGCACCAGGCATTAACTCCTTAGCTGCTGAGGCTTTTCCCACCACAGAGTTGAGTCCTTTTTTAGGTCGAGCCTAGACAGCGCATCCGCAGTCGCAAGACCTCTAGTAAACAGAATATGGAGAGTAACTTTTCCTGCCGCATGCCATTGGTTAATTCTGGCATTGCTCTTCTTATCTGGCTTATTGTTGGCTGGCGATCAAGTACGTCATTTCCGTTTTCTGCCAAGGCAGCACAGACTAAGTACAGTTTACTTACGCTGTACTTGTTTATTAGTTCCTTTCAGGACTACTTATTTTATTTCATGGTAACGGTTTAGCCACAGCAGATGCTTCATAGCTTTGACATACACGGGCGCTGCACATTGCGTATGTATAACACAGCGCCCGCATTCATAATTACAACATGCTTGCCGCGCTTTAAGTTTCGCTGAGCGCCAACTTTCATAATTACAGCACATTGGCATTGTAAATATAAAAGCGGGTGCCGTGCTAAAACATATCAAACAAAAACCAAAACACATTGCCAATACTGATCACCACTTCAAATAATAATACAACATAGGGCCAATGAAAATGAATCAAAGGTACCTGAACCACATATTTAAATTCTCAGTTTTATTTGAAGAATTCTTTTAATTATTTTCAAGCGATGCAAAAACGTTATCTGTTTCACTCAAAATTGATAATACAATGAAACACTCTGTACAAATGCAAATGATCACCAAAGAGACACCACACTCACTTTGTCACTTCGTACATTCCAGGCACACTCATTTATAACCCAACCAACACTTCAGACATACTATAAAATACTACATATTACCCAGCTGGTTAAGCCACACTGATTCGTTTTTGAGAGGCACAACCAAAGAAGGGAGGCGATGCTCATCTTGAAATTTAATACTGCGATGAACGAAATAAATGAAGGTTCTGAACTGTACACACTTTGAAACCCTCTAGGTGTCGATTTTAATGATGCTGTTTACGGTACCTGACTCTACCCGCCTTGCACTTTATTTGAAGTGGTGATCAGTATTGGCATTTTATTGTGTTTTTTGTTATTTTGGCTCAGCCTTACTGAGTAGAGTCAAGACCCTTTGTTGTATTCTTGATAATTTTGCGGGTGCTGACTCGCAAGGTCTTTAGATTGGTCTTACTAAAGCATACAGTTAGTTGTATACAAGTGATTTTAAGACGGGACCAATTGTTCCGTGGACTAGTGACGTAGTATCACCTTTACTTCTTTATCTTTTTTATAATTTTTTGGGGGAATATTGTTTTGACATTTAAGACTATGACTGAAAGAGACACTTTCGCATATAGTGAAGATCATATTCAACGGTTAATGAATGCTCCCCCGGTGTTCGCATCAGCAACCTTAAGTCTTTCTGCCAAAACGTAGAATGAATCGGATAAACTTATTCGGATACGAAAGAAACAAATTAGGACTGACCTGCATGGCCACTTCCTAATTGAACACCTAAAAGCAGGGACAATTCCTGGAGGCCTACAAATTTGGAATATTTCTGTTATTTTTATTGATGACCCAGAGTACAAAAGTGGATACAGCTGTATTGAGACAAAATGCAGCAGGGATTTGATGGTCCTCACGGTGGTGACAGCGCATAGGATTTCGCAACAGCAATTGGACGAAATAGCATTACTGGAGACAGAGATTAAAAATAATCAGTCAATTACTGAAGCAAAAACTCTTTTGGAGAAAGTTGAGAAAGAAATATTGGAGTTCAAAGACTATACGGTAAATCAAAAAGGCAGTACATTTGAAAACGTCAAAAAGAACTTCTCTCTTGACAACGTTTATCCTTTTTTACAACCTGACTTTTATACATGAACAGAATCCCGAAGGTTTCTTCCTGAATATCAGGGTAGATCTAGAAACAAATTCCTCACCTTTTCTGATACATCATCATCATCATCTTCTGGAGGCAAGACAGATACTAATGAAGGACGCCCCATTATAAATAGAAGGGGTAATCATCTTCAGCAGCAAAATCCACCTCCTTTTTTAGGAAGGGGCCAACAGAGACAAAGAGGACGCAATCGTTACAACAATCAACCATGGGAAATGACCACAAGGAGACAGTATTACAAGAACTAAGACTTTCTCCTATTTTCAACTTGTCAGGACATACATTAACCCAAGCAGAAATATCGATATTGGAGAATGGTCTTACGTTTGTACCATCTAGAGCTACAGATTTTGTTAAAATGAAAACAGAAGCAATGGATTTCTGTCGTAAAGTTCGTCTGAAAACTTTTTTCACAGAAGACTCACTCCCAAATAATCTTGAGGTCACAGGACTTCGGAAGAAATCCGTATTTTGTCCCCCGTCCAATAAAATCCCTAAGGAAGTGCTGACTTTTAAAAAAAACTGTGCTGTCGGCGATTTCCAACATGGAGAAAAACAGGAAGTATGTGAAATACAATATATCGAAGGATCAAAAAGAAGCCATTTCCTGCTTGAAAAATGATTCATCTATAGTTATTAAGCAGGCTGGTAAAGGGGGTTCAATTGTGGTGTGGGACACCGTTCAATGTACGGAAGAGGTCATGAGACAACTTGATGATGTGGAAAGTTATAAGAAAATTGCTAAAAATCCCACTTTGGAACTCCAAGGGCAACTTTTTGACATTCTTAAAACAGGTTTCGAGCAAGAAATGTTGGATCAAAAAGAGTATGCATTTTTGCAAAATAAACATCCAAGGGTACCTGTGTTTTATATCCTTCCGAAAGTCCATAAAAATGAGACCAGTTCACCAGGTAGACCCATAGTTTTGGGGTGCGACTCTTTGATCAAACCCATTTCCAAATACATAGACTTCTTCATGAAGCCCTTTGTTAAAAAGATCCCGGCTCATTTGCAAGATACTATAGCTTTTATCAACAGGTTGTCATCTGTCGAGTTTGAGGAGAATAAAAACATCCTGGTAACCTTGGACGTAGTTTCATTGTATACTCAGATTCCACATGATGAGGGCATTGAGGTACTTACACATTTTCTGGAAACAAGAACTAATCCAGTAAGAGTACCCACAAGTTTCATCATCCAATTGGCGAAGTTTGCATTGCAGAAAAACTTCTTTTGTTTTGGAAGCGATTTCTTTTATCAGATAAAGGGAATCACCATGGGCTGTCCATTTGCTCCTGAGCTGGTCGTGTTGTTCATGGGATGTACAAAGAAAAATTCAACTATAACAACAATCCTTTTCAAGAGTTTATCTCCAATTGGATGCGTTACGAAGACGGCATCTTCTTGGTGTGGACTGGATCACAAGAACAACTGAGTGACTTTTTCAATTGGCTTAATGCTAAGGCCTGTATTAAATCTCGTCATAATTATGAATAATTCCTGATGCACAAGCACTTTTATCAGATTTGTGTTCCCAAAATTCCAGTACTGTTATAATGATTGTATGTATAAATAACTCCGCTCTCATTTTATACTTGTTTTTAAATAACTATTTACATTACGAAATGTTTTTTATGTACTTTTATAGTTTCCTAAAAAACTATGGCAACCGAATAAAGAATATTTTGATTTGATATGATTTGACTTCCAATAAAGTTTTGTCAAACGTGAATGTACTTGGACACCTCTTCCCAGCCGCCATGACATCACTTTCTGTGCTGAAAGACTACAAATCCCATGATCAACAGCACTCCCATAATTCCCGGGCTAACTAAACGTCAGACGTGACAATCCCTGGTGCTTCTGCCAGCAAACGAAGTAGTGCAGCCTGCGAGCAAACAAATTTATCAGGTATGTGACACAAATTGGTGTCGCGCTTTACCCTCCGCATGATATTCACAACCAACGATGATTTGATTGGGACACCGCGATGAGCCTATTTATCTCCCGACTGTTGTTCAGCTAATTATAGCGCATTCCATTAGGTCAGTCGTTGCTTTCTTTTCCCTGCAGACATGGCGCTTTACAGCTCTGAGGTTCTGCATACAGAGGAACACAAATGCTCAACTAAAAGAATCCTCCTCCCGGCGTCAGCATTGACGGTATGTGGGCTCGCTATTCAAATGCCTCTGTACGTCTTTTGTTTAACCAGGGGTTTCTAATTGCATGCCCCCCTTATTTCTGCAGAAATTGTCACCATTAGGAGTTGTGATGACACAGACATCGTTTGTCAGCAGCATAAGACTTTGAGGACGACTTGGGCTACTGACAGTAAAGTGGAACACCTGGACATCATCTTGTAAGTCCATTCAGACAGTGACAGACGTGAACAATAAGTATTTAAGTTGAGGACGTTTGGTTTGGTAAAACTTTTTTTATTTTCATTTTCATTTTTATATACAGATACATTGGTTCATTGATAAATCGCAGAGCACAGTATTTTGTATTTTATTTACGAAGTTTTGTATAGCGCTAGCCTGACCGGAGGGTATTGGAGCGCTTCACAACAGTTACAGAGCAGAACAAGCGAGAGCAGAGCATATTACAATAACGCGAGCAAAAAAGAGCAGAACATATTGCAATAAAGTGAGTCAATCCGGATGAGAGACATAGTAAAGAAGATGTTGAAGAGTTCCGTTACAAGGATTTGTTTGCCCCCAGCCGAGAGAGGTTCAGTGTCATTTTCAGCACTCCGACTGTTCCTATCTAATCTCTAGGGATCGATCGAGGAAAAGGATTTTGAGCTGAATTTTAAATTTAGCAAAAGAGGGCATAATTCTGATGTGGGGGGACAGAGTTCCATACTTTGGGCGCATTTCCGGCGAAGGATCTGGCCGCGTTTTTTTGTTTTCGTGGTTTAGGCGGGATAGAGCTTCTGAGGTTCCTGTTCTGACCTGCTTTTTTGAGTTTGGACGCCAGATATTCAGGTAGGCTCAGAGACGTTAGATTAAGGTAAGCTGAGTGAACGCTGTGGCTGCTTTTATGATACTGTGTTTCACCTCAATTGACTTGACTAGTAAGAGAATGTGTTTCTCTTTTTCCAGATTTCTTGGTCCTGAAGAGAACCCTTTTAGTGAATGGGTTAGAAACGCATCGACCTAGCGCTGTTTTATGTCAAACAAACATTTTGATAAAAATGTGGGGTTTTGCTGCACTGTAAATAATTCTTGTTCACATTGGAATTTAGGATTGACATTGTTTTTTGTGCCTTTCAAAGACTGTAGCAGAAATCTATCATTGGTTGACCTTTTGCGTTGTTTTTCCCTTCTTTGGTTTTGCCTCTCAAAAACGAATCAGTGTGGCATAACCAGCTGGGTAATGTGTTGTATTTTGTAGTATGTCTGAAATGTTGGTTGGGTTATAAATGAGTGTGGTGTCTCTGTGGTGATTATTTGTATTTGTGCTGAGTGTTGCATTGTATTATCAATTTTGAGTGAAACAGATAACGTTTTTGCATCGTTTGAAAATAATTAAAAGAATTCTGCATATAAAACGGAGAATTTAAATATGTGGTTCAGGTACCTTTGATTAATTTTATTGGCCTTATGTTGTATTATTATTTGAAGTGGTGATCAGTATTGGCATTGTGTTTTGGTTTTTGTTATATTGGCTCAGCCTTACTGAGTAGTGTCAAGACCCTTTGTTGTTTTCAAGCTAAAACATATAGCGCAGTGCCCGCTTTTATATTTACAATGCCAATCCCTCTTTTTCAGCTTCAGGAAAGGCTCATGTTAAAACCTGCACTTTTGCTCATGGCTCCCTCTGCATCCTGGCGTTTTCCATAAAAACACTCCCCTGAAGCTCGGCATTTCTCATCTCAGTATCACACACACCAAACTTGTGGAACAAAGACCTGCCTGTGTACCCTGATAGCCACCAGCTGCACAACACATACGCTGATTGGCCAAGGCGGCCAGGATGTGGGTGGAGTCAACAAGGTTGGTTGTAGGTACACTCTTGTACTTGTTTTCAACAATCTTTATTGAAAACTCACATTTAACATGAAGACAGGCATACAGTAGCTTAAAATAAGCAAGAATGTGTCTATTATTTACAAGAATAACAGTCAAATTTAAAGCCTACAGGCTGGTAAAAGAATATTACCTGCTTTAGAGTGCAAGAGTGTTTTTATATTAGTTAATGTGGGAGGGAATGCGGTCTAAGGCTTCGAGTCTCGGCATCAGCTCAACATCCTATGATTCTGGGCAAGTCGCTTCATCTCCCCAAAGTCGCTTCTTCTCCCCGTGCGTTAATAAAAATAAATGTGACCCTCTGTGATATAATCTGGTTCTCTCCAATTCCCTCAGGATAGTTTGCACTATACAAACCTGTAAAAAGGTGTCTGATAATCAAAGCATGATACTGATTTTAAACAGGCTCTTGTGCTCTCCTATATTTTCCAGTAAGTTTGAATTTAAAGGGTTAAATACATTGCGGTGCTGCGTGCGGAGCTCGAGTCCGAACAGACTTTTACCTTAATTAATGGGTGTTGAGAAACGTTTCGATGATAAAAGCCCTGTTGGATTAAGAAAATAAAACTTAGTTTCTTGCAGTCTGCCAACCTGTTAGGGGTTCGAAGTACCCGCAAACATAATTCATGAGGGAAATTTGCATGCAATTGGTCTGAAACATTGCTCATTTGCATACGCAAAGTTTGGGCAATAAAGCCTTGTGGATTTGCAGTCTTTCTAGACTGGAACTATGCAGAGAATGTTATTTCAAGGTTCTTTTTTGGCAACCTATTCTGACGCTAGTAATTCTTTTTATGTTAGGAAGAATAATCCTGTGCTAATATGAATTATGACGTAGACTAATGTCTACACTGCTGCTGTATGCAAATGAACAAGTCAGGTACAAATATTGCAGTAATGTGTTCCCACGTAAAGACTTTGGAAAGATGTTATTTACTTTTAAATCAAAAATATGAAAACAGCAGTATACACTATCGAAATGCAGAGTTATGTAAAATCCCCCTGCTGTGTAGGCAAAAAGCTAGAAGAGTAAACCTGCACACAAATATTGAAACAAGCATTTGCAATGCAGTAGGTCTCTCATTTGTGAGAGTTTGAGCTATTGGCATTGTAAAGGACAATGCCTTTTATTTTTGTGCTTTGAAAGCTTGCAAGCGGTGCGTAACAACACCCACTTTGTACTTACAGCCGTTGCTTACAGGAAGCAAGTCTGGCAGTAACTATGCATCTTTTACTGCCAGCCTTGCTTCTCGGAAGCAAGGAATATAAGTACAAAGTGGGTGTTCTTATGGACCGCTTGCAGGCTTTCATAACATATAAACATAAGGCTTTGTTATTTACAATGTCAACAGCTCAAACTCTTGTAAATGCAAGACCTATTGCATTGCAAACGCTTTTTTAATATTTGGGGCACTTCGGTCTCAAGCCTTCAGATCTTTTTCCACCAAAGGTAACCAGGCAAATGTGTGTCCTTTTCCCATATGCTGGGTTTTCTAAAGTTTTGGGGTTTCCTCTGGATGTAACTGAGAAAATAGTCAAAACAAAGCATTTTTTATGGGGCCAAAGTGTTTTGCAAGAAAGTGTGTTATTTTTCTAAAAATTATATATATATATATATATATATATATATATATATATATATATATATACACATTACCTACTCGCCAGTAGGTAGTTATAGTTAGGACCTAGTTTCCATAGGAAATCCTCAACATTCTATCTGGATTAACTTTGGCCCTGGTGGATGAATCTTTGCGAATTTCTCAAAGAAGATGGCTCGGTCCGCTGCGCTCCTTCCCGGAAAGTTTGGGGGGAATTGGTGAAGCGGGGGCTGAGATAAAAGGGGGGTCCCAAAACGTGTTTTCTCCATGTTATTTTCCATAGGACGTTTAGACACGGCTACAGGTCGAACGGCTGAATGGGTTTATAAGAAATTTGGCAAAACTGTAGAGTCCGGCTCGCAGATTACGCTTTTTTTGGAATGGTGTAAATCCGTTCAGTAGTTGCTGAGAAAATTAAAGTTAAAGTCAATTATATATCTGTAAGCGCGCACGGGTGCGCGCACTCAAGCGGCTGCGCGCGAGCGGAATTTTTTTTTGCTGCGTGACGTGTGTTAACGTTCGATTCGAAGGAAATCAGGAAGTGTTGACCGCCATTTTGTCACTGCGAGTAAATATATTGTTCATTTGAAAGCGTTGGAACATGGAAAGGGGAGAAGGTAGAGATTGTTTTGCTGCGTAGGTTTTCTCAGGGTGTGCAGTAAGGTCCTTAAAGGCGAAAATATATATATATTTTTTTTTGAAAAAAGTTGCGGGGTGCGCGCACTTGGGCGCGCACACTTATTTAGAAGAGTGTGAAAATGGAGATAAATCAGAAGTTTGAGTGCTTTGATATAAGGTGGCTCTGAAAAGAGCCCTTGTGTTAATTGAGTTTTTTCTGCATTTATAAGTAAGTAGCGATGCAGAGCCGGATGTTGCAGAGGAAGATTCTGTTTCTGTCTTCCTTCTTACTTAGTTATGGTTTTTTCACTCTCACTGCAGGCTTTTAGTCTGTGGATGGAAATCCATGAACCTAGACTCACCTATGAAAATCATACTATTGATGCTTGACTGAGGCCAAGGAGATCAGAGTGCATGTGTGTGTAAGGTGATGTACCTCTGGGGAGATGATGTTACGTTTAAACGTAGCCCCTGAGTGCTTAGTTCGGTTCTGTTCTCTCACTGTTGTTGATTTAGAGCCCCAAACACAAAGGCTTGTTGTTGCTTGTGAATCCCCAAGTGTATATTTGCTCATACTGATCCATAACGCCCCGGCGTATCCATGTCGTAGGCTGCACGAGTGGGCGAAACTCAGCTGGCCGAGGAAGACTTGGGGAGGGGGCAGGAGCCAAGAGGAAACAAGGAGGGGTTTTCATCATTTGGGACAAAAAATATTTCTAAACCAATGAAAAGTTTTATTAACAAGTCACATGACCTGTTATGCTTACGTTACGCGCTCCGCGCCGCGCCCCGGATTGCTTCCGGGAAGCTGCGCTTCGCGCCTCGCGCACCGGAGCACTTCCGGGTGCGCTAACGCAGCGTGTCATATGATGCATTATGCAACAACGCGATACGTCGTTGGGGCTCCACCGGAACTGATTGAATTGGTAGTCTACAGTGTTTCTGGAAGTTTCAGACTGAAGCTGGCGTCAGCATGAGAGCACCCCGTGGCTACGTCGTGGCCATTCTGCGAGCAATCATGGCAGAAGCTCCCCACCGGAACTCTGCGGGAGTCGGGGGCCCCGGTGACTCTTGTAGAATCTTCAAGGCTGATGGGACGCTTTTGGGAATGGGGCCCATGCCGTAGCAGTCAAGCGTCCGAGTTCCAGGGTTGTCCAGAGCCATCCTTGCAGGCCAGGCCCAAGTCTGTGGAGCCGACCGCCATTTCCTGAGCTCCGTGGCAGCCGCCTGTCGCTGTACCGCAAGAGTGGGTGTAATTCAGCCGGATGGCGGGTGAGACGCTGTATAGCAAGAGCAGGCGTAATTCAGCTGGCCGAGCGAGGCACTGTGCCGCAGGAGCGGGCGCAACTCAGCTTGTCGAGTGAAGCGCTGGGGTTTAGCTGAGAAACCTCCACCTGGGGAGTTGGGGGAGGCTCGTTCGCGCCGCCTCTCCCTTCCAGTGCACCCCACGCCGTCTCCTGGCGCAGGTATATGTGATGGTTGGACCACGGCACCGCAGGACGTGTCTTCAGGTCAAACGGATTGTGGGACAAGGTCCAGAATGGAAGAGTCACCAAAAGGCTAAAAGTTCCGCCGGACCCCGGGAGCCGGCCGCCTATGTCGAGTGAAGTGCTGGAGTGCAGCTGAGAAACCTCCACCTGGGGACGTGGGGGAGGCTCGTTCGCGCCGCCTCTCCCTTCCAGTGCACCCCACGCCGTCTCCTGGCGCAGGTATATGTGATGGTTGGACCAGGGCACCGCAGGACGTGTCTTTAGGGGTGTAGCTGAGAAACCTCCACCTGGGGAGGTGGGGGAGGCTCGTTCGCGCCGCCTCTCCCTTCCAGTGCACCCCACGCCGTCTCCTGGCGCAGGTATATGTAATGGTTGGACCAGGGCACCGCAGGACGTGTCTTTAGGTCAAACCCTAAACTATGGCACCCAACATCCAGGACTTATGACATTTGTGGAAGGCTGTGACATCGAAGCATCTCAGGGACCAAGCATATGCAGAGTCCTTCCTACAGCCTCTGCGTCCCTTCTTACCTAGTTATGGTTTTTTCACTGCCACTCCAGGCTTTTAGTCTGTGGATGGCAAACTATGAACCTACACTCACCTATGAAAATCTTACTATTGATGCTTGACTGAGGACAAGGAGATCAGTGAAGCGCTGGGGTGTAGCTGAGAAACCTCCACCTGGGGAGGTGGGGGAGGCTCGTTCGCGCCGCCTCTCCCTTCCAGTGCACCCCACGCCGTCTCCTGGCGGAGATGTTGCAGCAGGCTGCCATGTAAATAGTTATTTAATTAAACGTTTTACCCTGTTACTTTGTTGGTGTGTTGTATATATTTATAATATTTGCATAGGGTTTCTCGTTATTTTGGGCGGGGTGGGCGGCGGAGGAATTTCTCTGAAAAAACCATGCATTTGGATCGATGTTGCAGCAGGCTGCCATGTAAATAGTTATTTAATTAAACGTTTTACCCTGTTACTTTGTTGGTGTGTTGTATATATTTATAATATTTGCATAGGGTTTCTCGTTATTTTGGGCGGGGTGGGCGGCGGAGCAAATTCACTGAAAAAACCATAGGTTATAGACCATATATAGTTAAATATCTCAAGTCCATCTCTGCATTCGATGGAGATACAGGTCGTCGATCAAAAAATGTGCTGGCCACCTCTAATGGTAATAGCGTGGCCATGGCTTTTGTGGATGCCTCTGCAAATTGCACAGGGTGCACTTGTTTGACATGCCGCACCATGGTATGTATGGAAAAGGAATATTTTTTTGTTGGATTTCCTCTTGAGAGAAACGAGTCACATATCGTGCAGGTTACTTTTGGTGCATTTACTTTCTTTTGATGTTCAGGATAAGTGAAAAATTGCCAGATGAAAGATTCTTTTTTTCTTCTTAAAGGTAGTCGATCATTTTGTTCAGATTCGGAAGATGAATGAGATACGGTAGCCATTTCACCAAAGTCTTCCGAAAAATGTAGGACGTTGTTCTCTCTTGAGAGTAGAAAAGATAGTGAGAGTAGTGGGTGGAGTGCTGCGTGTAAATTCGAGAATAGAAACTAGTAAGAACCAATTGGAAGTGTTGTTTTCATGTTGCAGCAGGCTGCCATGTAAATAGTTATTTAATAAAACATTTTACCCTGTTACTTTGCTGGTGTGTTGTATTTATTTATAATATTTGTATAGGGTTTGTCGTTATTTTGGGCGGGGTGGGCGGCGGAGCCGAGCTATCTTGCAGCCATCATGGCGTCGAGCTCGGTTTCTCTCACTAGTTTCGTATTTCTCATGAGGGGTTGTTCCTAATGTTTCTATTTTAGCGAGGTGAAAAAGAGATCCTATCAGTGGCCTACTGATTTTGCTCGATTCCTTTTGTTTTTTCTAACGTTTTTTAAGTTAAAGTTTGCTAGCACGATACAGCGGCTAGTCCGCATTTTATATATATGTCTTTTTTATTAGGGGTCTCCTCCGGTGGAGTCGGACGATCTACCTCTAATAACCGGTAAGTGTTCCTCTGAAGGAATGCGTCTTGAAAGTGGCTGACTTTAATGTATGATATTTCACTCAGTGACTTTCAGGCCCATGCTGTTTCAAAACTGTGCATGTGCTTGAAGCAGGCGTAGGTATTGACGCAGCATTGTGAATATAGTGCATTGGTGAGCCTTGCTGGAGCTGAATCTCAGTTGCGATGCAACTCTAGCAATGTATTAGTTTTTCAGCACAGATGTGTTAATCAATCAATCAATCAATCAATGACATTTATAGAGCGCACTACATACCCGTAGGGTCTCAAGGCGCTGGGGGAGGGGGGGTGCCGCTACTGCTCGAACAGCCAGGTCTTCAGCTTCTTCCTGAAGGAGAGATGGTCTTGGGTCAGGCGCAGGTCGGTCGGGAGGGAGTTCCAGGTCTTGGCGGCCAGGTAGGAGAAGGACCTTCCTCCTGTAGTCGCTCTTCGGATGCGGGGGACGGCGGCGAGAGCGTGGTTGGCTGATCGGAGGTGGCGTTTGGGAGCGTAGAAGTTGATTCGGCTGTTGAGGTAGCTTGGGCCTTGGTCGTGTAGGGCTTTGTGTGCGTGGGTGAGGAGGCGGAAGGTGATTCTTTTGTTGACGGGGAGCCAGTGAAGGTCTCTCAGATGTCCGGAGATGTGGCTGGTTCGTGGGATGTCGAGGATGAGTCTGGCTGAGGCGTTCTGGATCCGCTGGAGTCTCTTCTGGAGCTTGGCGGTGGTACCGGCGTAGAGGGCGTTGCCGTAGTCCAGTCGGCTAGTGACGAGGGCCTGGGTGACGGTCTTCCTGGTCTCGGTGGGGATCCACCAGAAGATCTTCCGTAGCATGCGTAGGATGTTGAAGCACGCCGAGGAGACGTTGTTGACTTGCCTGGTCATGGAGAGGGAGGAGTCCAGGATGAAGCCCAGGTTGCGTGCATGGTCTGTCGGTTTGGGTGCGGTGCCCAGGGCGGGGGGCCACCAGGAGTCGTCCCAGGCGGAGGGTGAAGAGCCCAGGATGAGGACCTCCGTCTTGTCCGAGTTCAGTTTCAGGCGGCTGGTCGTCATCCACTCGGCTACCTCTTTCATCCCTTCGTGCAGGTTGGCTCTGGCGGCGGCGGGGTCGTTGGTCAGGGAGAGGATCAGCTGGGTGTCGTCGGCGTAGGAGATTATGCTGAGGTTGTGTTGGCGTGCGATGGCCGCGAGGGGGCTCATGTAGACGTTGAAGAGGGTGGGGCTCAGTGAGGATCCTTGGGGGACGCCGCAGATGACTTCGGTGGCCTCTGACTTGTACGGTGGTAGGCGGACTCTCTGTGTTCTTCCGTCGAGGAAGGAGATGATCCATTCCAGCGCCTTGTCCTGGATTCCGACGTTGCTGAGGCGCTGCACTAGGGTGCGGTGGCAGACAGTGTCGAATGCCGCGGAGAGGTCTAGGAGGATGAGGGCCACTGTTTCTCCGTTGTCCATCATGGCTCGGATGTCATCGGTGGCGGCTATGAGGGCGGTCTCGGTGCTGTGATCGGCTCGGAAGCCGGACTGTGAGGGGTCGAGGGATCCATTTGTCTCGAGGAAGGCGGCCATCTGCTTGTTGACGGTCTTCTCGATGACTTTGGCTGGAAACGGTAGGAGCGAGATGGGGCGGTAATTCTTGAGTTCGGTGGGGTCCGCTGAGGGTTTCTTGAGTAGAGCGCTGAGTTCGGCGTGCTTCCAGCTCTCAGGGAAGGTGGCGGTGTCGAAGGATGTGTTGATGATGTCTCGCAGGTGGGGTGCGATGATAGCGTCGGCCTTGTTGAAGACGTGGTGAGGGCAGGGGTCGGTCGGTGATCCGGAGTGGATGGAGTTCATCGTGCGGATGGTGTCTTCGGTGCTGATCGGGGTCCAGGCGTGGAGGGTGGTGGTGGGGGGTGGTTGTTCGGTCTTGGTGTGCGTTGGTTGGTTGTTCAAGCTGTTGTGTATGTCCGCGATCTTGTTGTGGAAGTATGAGGCGAGGGAGTTGCAGAGGTCTTGCGATGGGGTGATGTCGTTGTTTCCTGCGCTGGGGTTGGATAGCTCTTTCACGATGTTGAAGAGTTCTTTGCAGTTGTGTGCGTTGTTGTCCAGCCGGTCCTTGAATGCAGTTTTCTTGGCGGCGCGGATCAGCTGGTGGTGCTTCCGGGTGGCCAGCTTGAAGGTGGTCCTGTTGTCCGGTGTGGGTTCCCTTCTCCAGACTTTCTCGAGGGCTCGGCAGTTCTTCTTGGAGCTCTTGAGTTCGTCGGTGAACCACGGGGCTTTCTTGCTGCCGGGTCTGTTGGGCGGGGTCCTCAGCGGGGCGAGCTCATCCGCGCAGATGCTGATCCACTTCGTGAGGTTGTCGGCGGCCTGGCTGGGGTTCGCTGAGCTGGCAGGAGGGTGCTGGCTCAGGGAGGTGGCGAGCTGGTCTGCTGTGATCTTGTTCCAGCTTCTGCGGGCGGCCTGTTGCTGGTGGTGGTGGGTCTTCGTTCTCTTGAAGGTGAAGTGGACGCAGCTGTGGTCCGTCCATTGAAGCTCTGTGGCGTGGCTGAAGTCGATGTCTGTGCTGGAAGAGAAGACTGCGTCGAGTGTGTGTCCGGCGAGGTGGGTGGGGGTGGACACCAGCTGCTTGAGTCCAAGATTGGCGAGGTTGTCGAGCAGGGTGCTGGTGTTGCGGTCGTTGTTGTTCTCCAGGTGGAAGTTGAGGTCCCCCAGGAGGATGTAGTCAGCGGAGGGTAGGGCATGCGGGCTGACGAAGTTGGCGATGTCCTCGCTGAAATGTGTGCGTGGTCCCGGGGGTCGGTAGATCAGGGTGCCTCTGAGGGTGGTGTTTGGGTCGGTGTGGATCTGGAAATGCAGGTGTTCCGCAGTGGTCAGGGAGTTGTCGGTGCTGGTCGTGAGACGGATGGTGTTCTTGTGGATGATGGCGATGCCTCCTCCCATCTGGTTGGCGTTGCGGTCCCTCCGGACGATCTTGTAGCCCTCTGGGATAGCGATGGCGATGTCGGGAGCTGAAGAGGCGTTCATCCAGGTCTCAGTGAGGAAGGCAACGCATGTATGGTGTTTTTGTACCATGGTGCGCCACATTTCAAATGTGGCACACCATGGGTAACGGAGCACTACCATACTGTGGTGCACATTAACTGGTGCATATCTGGGTATGAAGTAGTTAACATAAATCTGCCCCATAGGTTACAAATCCGCGTTTAGTAGACTGTTTGGCCTTTGTAGTGTTATGTTTTTTCTGTTATTCTATGTAGGTATGTAATATTGCAAGATTTTTGTCACAAAAAAGAAGCCATGAGTATTGGGTTTGTGAAAGATTGCAAGATTTTTAAAATTAAAAAGGAAAAATCATGGCATTGTTTAATATAGTATTGTAAATACTTATCTTTAACAATGATGAGAGAGTAAAAAAAGGTTAACCTGATGTTCGAAAGTTATTCACAGGCTTCTTTAGTGGAAGTATTCTATATGATTGTAGCGTGGGTGTTTCACTTTTTTATAGGTAATAGAATGCATTCTGCAAGCATGTAGTACTCCTCCTGCTACAGCATAAATATTCTTCAGTGCTTATTTTCATTTTGTAAGTGGTATTGAAACCGACACAGAACTTCAATGGATCGGAGGGGCTGTTCCTGTGCATCTGGAGGACTGCTAAGCCGTTGCAGCAGTGGGAGTGAGGCCTCTTACAGGGGCGTAGCGCAGCTCCTTTTGATGTTCACAATTGCAGATAACAGGGTAGAGATGTGAGAGAAGTGGGTGGAGTGCTTCGTGTAAATTGCAGAATAGAAACTACTAAGAACCAATTGGAAGTGTTGTTTTGAAGTCACATGACTTCACATGCGGGTCTCAGGACGTGTACGCGGTGATAGTATCTGGTCACGTACGCCATTTGGAAGTAGCGGTCTAATTCAGCGAAGTTTCAAAACGTGAAAAGGAGTAAATCCAAATATATCCGGATTTAATATATCTTCTGAGCTCGAATCAAGCATACAATTGTTAAAGTGTAAAACCTTTTATATATTTTTTTAAAATACCAAGGTGTGTACATTCGGTCACACACGAAAGTTTAAAAAGACATTTGGCTCCATTTAATGAAAATTTTCATAATAATAAAAAAGAAGCCTAGGTTTAGTGTCTTTGACGTAGTATAAGTTCTTTGATGGGTCTATGAAGAAATTTAATAAGTTGCAATCGCGAAGTTTTCCCGAAATATATAGGCGGGTGCGCGCACACGGTCGCGCACGAACGAAAGCCAAAAAAGGGGAGATAAACCCCCTTTATAATATGCTCCTGGAGCTGTTTTTGGTACAATGAGTTAGTTCTGAAAAGAACTTTTTTTTTTTTTTTTAAACAAGTGTTATGTTGTTTTTGATTTTGGACCAGGGCACCGCAGGACGTGTCTTTAGGTCAAACCCTCAAGTATGGCACCGAACAGTGACATCGAAGAATCTCAGGGACCAAGCATATCCAGAGTCCTCCCCGGGGTATTTGCACAACGGTCCTCCACCCCTAGGCCGCCAGCTATGCTACCTTGACAGGAACAGTGTCATGCAGTTTTTGATTTTTTTAACTTGCAAAAACATTTTCATGTGTGACACAGGATCAACATGAAATGAAGAAATGTATCTTTTCTCGGGGCATTTATGACTCTCAATTTTTAGTTTAGTAAGAATGAGGCTCTGCTCTCCGTACAGAAGAATTTCTCCACACTCGTTGCATTTCATGTGCACCTTTGCAAGATATGGTCTCAAGTCCATCACAGCACTCGATGGAGATACAGGTCGTCCACCAGAAGATGTGCTGGCCACCTCTGATGGTAATAGCGTGGCCAGGGCTCTTGTCGATGCCTGTGCAAATTCCACAGGGTGCACTTGTTTGACATGCCGCACCATGGTATGTATGGAAAAGGAATATTTTTTTCTTGGATTTCCTCTTGAGAGAACCGAATTGCATATCGTGCAGGTAACTTTTGGCGCATCCACTTTCTTTTGTTCTTCAGGATAAGTGAAAAATTGTCAAATAAAAGATTCCTTTTTTCTTTTTAAAGGTAGTCGCTCATTTCCTTCAGATTCGGAAGATGAATGCGGGGCGGCAGCCATTTCAGCAAAGTCTTCCGAAGGGTGTTGAACGTTGTTCGCTTTTGAGAGTAGAAAAGATAGTGAGAGAAGTGGGTGGAGTGCTTCGTGTAAATTGCAGAATAGAAACTACTAAGAACCAATTGGAAGTGTTGTTTTCAAGTCACATGACTTCACATGCGCGTCTCAGGACGTGTACGCGGTGATAGTATCTGGTCACGTACGCCATTTGGAAGTAGCGGTCTAATTCAGCGAAGTTTCAAAACGTGAAAAGGAGTAAATCCAAACATATCCGGATTTAATATATCTTCTGAGCTCGATTCCAGCATACAATTGTTAAAGTATAAAACCTTTTATATTTTTTTTAAAATACCAAGGTGTGTACATTCGGTCACACACGAAAGTTTAAAAAGACATTCGGCTCCATTTAATGAAAATTTTCATAATATTAAAAAAGAAGCCTAGGTTTAGTCTCTTTGACGTATTATAAGTTCTTTGATGGGTCTATGAAGAAATTCAATAAGTTCAGATTGCAAAGTTTTCACGAAATATATAGGCGGGTGCGCGCAGTCGGTCGCGCACGAAAGCCTGGAAATGCGCTATCCATTTTATTGAGAACTATTGCCGAGAGTGCGCACACCGGGTCGTGCACGAAAGTTTAGAAAGGCTATTTTTATTTACAGGCAAATTTTAATGCGTTGAAAAAAAGGCAAGGTACAGACTTTCTAATTCTGTATCGCTTTACAAGGAGTCTCTATGCAACTTGAACAGTGAAGAAAACGGCTTGTTTCTGAAAAAAATATTGCCAGAACTTTATTGACAAAAGTATAGGTTGTATACACGAGATATTTCTGAATTAGCATTTTAAAAACCAATGAAATTCACTGAAAACACCATAGGTTTTACACACGTTATAGTTAGGAAGTAGCATTTACAAAACCTATCAAATTCACTGAAAAAACCATAGGTTTGACACCAGTTATAGTTAGCTGGAAATTTTACTGATATAAAACCAATGAAATTCCACGTTATAGTTAGTTGGACTCACTATAACTTGCGCGTGTAATGCACTGCTGATGACGTCACATATTACATCACTCATGACATCACTGATTACACCATCCAGTGAATGTGTGTCTTTCTGAAAAATAAATATGTGCTATATATGTATATATTATTGAATATGTTAGTGAATACATATATTAGTGAGTAATGCTTAAATATTTAAATATATGTATTAGTGTTTCACTTTGTGTATAAGTGGCTGCATGGGTTGATGAGTAGGTACATGTGTATGTATATAGGTTATTAGATGTTTTTCTTAGTATCAGTATGAGTGTTTGCATGCTTTGGTGGGAGTATTACTTAGTACATAGATGCAAGAATGACTGAGTCTCTGTTTGTATGTGTTTTGAAGACAGCAAATGTGCAGGACTGTATGGGTGGATGAGTGTGTATATGTCTGTGTTAGTGAGTGAATGACTGCCTTATTAGTGTCTTTATCAGTAACTACATATGTTTTAATCTAGTATATGTGAATATTGATGTATATAAGTGAGTATATGTGAGAGTGAGGGATTGTAAGAGTTCCTGTTTAAATTAGTATGTGTTTCTATAAGTGATTTTTTAAGAGAGTAAGTATGTGTAAGTTTCCTTAGAAGTAAAGTGGTAGTGTGTGTATAGCTGTTTATGCAAATAAATGGATGTTCAATAGTTTATTTGCATGTGTGAGTATGTGTGTGAATAACTTTTGGATGACTGTCGGTGTGTAACAGGATGTGTAGGTGTATCACTACATATGATTAGTGAATATATGTATGAGTGACTATATAGAACTGTTGGTGAATTAGTGCATGTGTATATAGATGGTGGAATTATTGAATTGGTTGTTGTAACTGGTATGGGTATCTCCATTTTTTTGAAAATTTTAGTTTCTATTTTTGAATAAGTGTTTCAAGGGTTAGATTACAGTGAAAGGAGGTCTGTCACTGTGTCACAAGGATGGTGTCATCAGTGATGTCATGAGTGATGTAATATGTGACGTCATCAGCAGTGCATTACACGCGCAAGTTATAGTGAGTCCAACTAACTATAACGTGGAATTTCATTGGTTTTATATCAGTAAAATTTCCAGCTAACTATAACTGGTATCAAACCTATGGTTTTTTCAGTGAATTTCATAGGTTTTGTAAATGCTACTTCCTAACTATAACGTGTGTAAAACCTATGGTTTTTTCAGTGAATATATATATATATATATATATATATATATATATATATATATATATATATATATATATATATAAAGCTTTGCTTTGCTAATATCGTCTACATCACTGCTTTCAGAAACCAGCAGAATTGTAAAAAAACGTATTTGCATTTTTCCAAGTCATAGTTCATTTTTCCTATTTTTTGTTGTTTCAACCTCTTTTCAGTTTGTTATTCAAGAAAAATATCACTGTGATCTGTACAAATGGAAGGGCAAAGGCCTTTTGAGTAAAAAGGAATTTGAATTTTTGAAAAACGATTATCCGGTAACTGCCCAATTGTACCTAATCCCAAAAATTCACAAAAATGACAAAACACCGCCGGGGAGACCGATAATATCGGCGATAGGGAGCCTATTTGAGAACACTAGCATCTTCATAGACCATTTCCTGCAACCAGAAGTCAAAAAACTACCTGCCTACATAAAGGACACAGGAGATTTCCTATCCAAAATATATGATGTTAAATGGAAGGAGGATTATGTGTTCATGACATTGGATGTCCAGGCATTATATACAAGCATCAGACACAAGGATGGCCTGAACGCCATTAAACATTTCTTGGGAAAGAGACCTATAAGCTTGTTTAAACATACACAAATGCTTTTGGAAATGACAGAATGGTGTCTCACTAACAACACATTTATGTTTGATAGACTGTATTACAAACAGGTCCAAGGTTCAGCCATGGGCACTTGCTTCTCCCCCAGCTATGCGAATCTGCATATGGGCTGGTGGGAGGAGCAGGTACTATGGGTGCTGCACAAAGAAATTATGACAAACAATGTGGTTGTATACAACAGATTCATTGATGATATATTCATTCTGTGGGAGGGCAATGTGGAGAGTGCTGTGAGTTTCACAGAACAATTGAATGAAAATGGTTTGAATCTGAAATTTACTTGTAACACTAGCACAGAAACCATACAATTTCTGGACATAGAATTGTTTGTAGAACATGATAGGATTCAAACACGCACCTACCGCAAACCAACTGCTGGTAACGGGATCTTGCATGCCCATAGTTTCCACCCCACTTCTCTCAAACAATCAATTCCATATGCAGAATGCCTTAGGATGACACGCAACTGTAGCACAACTGAGGGTCTCGCAAATGCTAAAAAGAATTTATTCTCGAGACTCCAACAGAGAGGGTACACACCAGAAACATGCAAGAAAGCAGAAGTGAAGTGTAACACCAAAACTCGACAGGATTTACTATTCCCGGTGGCAAAGGAAGTCGTTAGAGAGAGCCAGGCAAGACAACCCCCTAGACTCATAACAGGCTATAACCGGTACCACTCGAACCTCCGAAAAATCCTAAGAAGGCACTGGCCATTAATACACAATGACCCTACCATAGGGAGCGAGGTAGGCGAGAGTCCCTTGATATCATTCAGAAAAGCAAAATCAATGCGCAACACCCTGGTGTGTAATGCACCAATTCTGAAAAAGAAAAAGAATTGGCTACAGTCCCAAAAGGGTTTTAAAAAATGCATGAAATGCAAAGCCTGCAATCATGACATCAACACCACCGAGGTCCAACTACCGTTCAGAAGGAAAAAGTATTCCATAAGGGAACACTTCACATGTAAAACAGAGTTTGCTGTGTACGTTTTAACGTGTCAGTGCGGCAAAAGATATGTAGGGTCTACCATTCACCCCGTCCATGTGAGGATTCTGCAACACTTGAGGGCAATTGCCAATCTGGACCAAGCGTATCCAGTGGCACGACACATTCATGAGTCCCATGGGGGCAATGCAGATGGTCTAACATATTTTGTTATAGACAGCATCCCCAAGAGCCCAAGAGGTGGGAATCGAAAACTTGCGTTACGCCGCCTGGAGTCAAGATATATCATTCTCTTGAACTCCAAGATCCCTTCAGGTTTGAATGCGGATGAAGCCCTTAGTGTCCACATTTAAGTAATCACTCCTGAGCGCTTGTTCCGCCTCTCCTTTCCCAAGTACCCTGGAACATTTGCATCTGACCGTATCACTGTAAATACACTGCGCACTTAATTGTCACTATATGGTGTTGACACTAATATTGCACCGAACATATTCAAGTCATGCCAGGCATGAGGCTCCACCCGTTACCAAGCACTACCTAAGTATGGCATACTTTAGTGGTAGGTCCGCCCGCTATCCCAGTTTAGAAGCAGGATCGTAATCCTCAATACATTAGTTATGCTTCGGCTAGAGAAGGGTTCAACAGGGTGCATGTACCGGTATTTTAGAAACGTACCTAGTCGGGATGAGGATCTTGTACGTCCCACTTCAGAGCGCGCCCAGGGAACTCGCAATAATGAAGTTACAGCGCCAAGCCAATCACTGTGCTTATATGAGCAGGCATGTTCGGACCGATTGTAGGAACACACGGGATTCGTTTACATTTGTGCTGACATATATGTATGTTAATCGGTGTAACGAGGGAGTTTAAAATGTTCGTTTTGACACAGTGTAAGATAATGATATTCACAGGTTATAATTTAAGCACAATTTGAATTGTTGAGACATGCCGTAAATTACGTTATATGTGAATGTAACAGTAACAGTAAAAAAAATGCCATGGTGTCATAATGTGCAAGTCATGTAGGAGGCAGCGTCATCACCTTGGGTGTAACCATGTAACCATAGTAACTGCCAGTAGAAACGAGTTGAACTTACCTAATCAATGACAATGTGCTTAGGTATATAAAGCTTTAATGTTAGAATGCATATGTTAGTGAACAAGGCGGGAGCAGGCCGCCGAAACGCGTCTGAGCAGAAACTGAGCAAAGAAATAAAACGTTTGAATTGAAACTCACGGAGTCAGCGCCTTCTTTCATCAGAAGTTTGGTATGGTAAATATATATATATATATATATATATATATATATATATATATATATATATATATATATATATATATATATATATATATATATAAAGCTTTGCTTTGCTAATATCGTCTACATCACTGCTTTCAGAAACCAGCAGAATTGTAAAAAAAAGTATTTGCATTTTTCTAAGTCATAGTTCATTTTTCCTATTTTTTGTTGTTTCAACCTCTTTTCAGTTTGTGGTGGAAACACATAGAAAGCAATGAATTCTGAAAAGGACACAAAATTATGAGTTCATGAAGGCTTCAATTTCGCAAACCGCTGGTGTTTTTTGCAAAGAAAATATTAGTTGAAATCAAAAATTATAACAATGATTTTTTATTGGGAAATCAGGATGCTTCAATTCATATGGTAAAATCTGAAGATTGGAAAATGCATTTTAGGAAACCTATTGTGAGAAAGTGCAATTTGTCTTGCATTGGTACGCCCCCACTTTTTTCTGAACTGCTGATGTGCTTTGACTGGGTGTGCCCTGGGTCCCTGCCAACCAGGTAACCAGTGCATGTGTTCCTTCCCTAAAGCTGTGTTGAAACTAAATCCCAATTGGCATCTCTGGCCACCTGTCAGCCCCTAGTTAATGGTACCCTAGGTACACAGGGCATGGTGACCAGAGAAGACCCCGAGGACTGCATCACTTATTGTGCCACCCTCAGGGGCCCTGTACTATGACACCCACACACTGCCTTTGTAGGCTGAGTGTCTAAGTACAGAACTAAACAAAGAGTTGACATGGCACACATCCCTGTGTGCCATGCCCACAGAACCCATTGCCCTGGCATACTTCAGTCACCCCTCTAGCTGGGTGCCCTATGCCAGAGGTGTGGGCTCAGGTGCATGAGCCCTGTGCCCCTACAGTACCCAGGGCCATTCCTGGGTACTGTAAGTGCAGTGATGCCATTAAGAGTATATGGTGCTGGGAGGTTGTCATTATGAACTCCACAGCACCATAATGGGTACACTGAAGACTGACAAGTTTGGTACGAAACATCTCAGCACATTAAACCCGCACTGATGCCAGTGTGGTTTTTAATGTAAAATGCACCAGAGGGCATCTTAGAGATGCCCCCTGAAAACCTCACCTACAATCCATGTCTGGGCTGAGTGGCTGCAGAGGCTGCCACACAGCAGACATGTTGCTGGACCCCTGGGTGGAGATCCCCCCACTCTCCTGGGCCTGCAACAATGCCCATCCTGGGCGAGGTGCTAGGTCTCCTCCCCCAGGATGGGCAGGGGGACGCTTCAAAGGAATGCCGCCTCTGTGAGCTTCTCCAGACCATTAGCTGTAACCAGCAACTGGCTTCCACCAGTCCTGACCTCCACTCTGGCGGGAAGACTGGCATGAAAAACTACGCCAGGAAGGGGGGTGTGCCAGCCTGTGCCAACCCCGGCCCTCAGGTGGGAGAGATGAGGTGAAGCACGACCTCGGGCTCCGGCCATCTTGATGATAGGGAGCCCTGCCCAATCACAGCTAGGCTCCTGGCCCTCTCCCACAGGAGAGGAGCAGGCTAGGGGGTGTACCCACCCCAGGACAGGGACCTTTTGGTCCCTGCCCTTGCCCTACCTGTAACGCCCCTAAATTCAGTATTTATGGGCTCCCTGAACCTTCCTTCCTCAGATCCCGATAAGAAAAGAAGAAAAAAGACCAAGAGGAAGAAGACCCGCCGTGCAGCTGCTAACAACAGGATGACAACAACTGACTCGGCCCCAGCCCTACCGGCCTGTCGATCCTGGAACCTGCTCCTGCCTAAATCCCGGCGACTCCTGCGGACAGCAACCTTGGGACATCTAGAGGACCTGCCTGCCTTGACCCTCTTAAATTCTGGGACTCCCATCAGCAGAGGCTCTGCTGCAATAACCCCCCCTGGTGCCAGCCAGGAAGCTCCGGACCAGCCCACTCTGCACCTGCAGAGCCCGGCCCGTGCCCAAGTGATCCAAGACCACGAGGACGTACCCAGGGCGACTGGGACCCGAAGTCCAGTGCCCAAAGACCCTCCTCAACGAACCAGCCGACGCCTGCAGACTCAGAACCAGGGGCCACCCCAACCGCGACCAGCTGAGGGTAAGCTTTTCCAACACCCAAAGACACCCCTGCACCCAGCGCCCTACTGCCCCCTGTGCCCTCCTTTGGGTTACCTACCTGTGCCCTAAGATCCCAACTTACCTCTTGAAGTGCTGGTCGCCCCTGGAGAGTCTCCGTCCCCGAGCCTGCAGCCTTTGTTCCCTTTTTACCTTTCCTGTTGGATAACATTGACCAGGAGCCCAGCTCCCACAGCCGCGTGGCCTGCTAGCCAGCAGCCACCAACTGGAGGACCCCTGACCCTCATTGGATAACATTGTGCCTAACTACCTCTGCCCTGCGCCGCTGAGGGTGAACCAACTGTACCTACCTGACCTTGGGGGACCCCTGAGTCTATGCCCAGAACTATAACTTCACCAGTCGAGTACTCACCTGGAAACCGATAACTCACTTGCCTGCCATTGGATAACATTGACTGGTTTGACTCAAAAAATCTTCTGAGTGTGAAGTTTTGGAAACTTAAAATATTCATATAAAATCAACCGAATTCCGAAATCCGAAGTACTCATCTGTGATCAGGAGAAAAGCTATACTGAACCGCAAAAGTAATCCTTACCGGGTTTACTAGTAACCTGAATTTTCTCCATAGGAATCCATTGTGTGCTTTTCTATGAAATTTCTTCTAAGTGTCTGCTTTTGAAAACTTGAACTATTCTTTAAAAATCATACGAAATACTGAAACAAAATTACTTACCTGTTTTAAATTGAGACCCCAGTGCTAGACCCAGGAGCCCAGTACTGGATTACCAAAGTAACGAGATCGTACTTTACCTGCAACCTGAATTTTCTCCCATTGGATAACATTGCCAGATTTCTGTTGAAAAGTTTCTAAGTGTGACTTTTAAAATAGCTTTATATTCCTGAAATATCACTGCAATAACTAAACCGTTTTTACTAAACCGTTTTCAGCTTAGACCCCCGGGCTGAATCTAGTAGCCAGTCCTGGAACTACCAAAGTAATCTACAAAGTAATCAACTGTGTTTATATAAGAAAATCCATTGAGCTCAATGCTAAATTGTGTGTAGATTTGCGTTGCCTAATCATAATAATAATAATAATAATAATCATATAGAATGTTATAAAGCACCTGGATACGCCATGTCGGCGTGTCCCTGCGCTAGAATAAGTGGGAGAGGCAGAACCACAAAACCTAGGACGACGTCTGAGCATACCTATTAATGTGAGAACAGGTAAGTTTTAAGATTCTTCCTAAACTTCATCTCAGATGATTCCAACCGGAGGTTAAGAGGGAGTTTATTCCAGCTCTGGGCCTACTGCAACCCCTGTACCTATTGTGTTTACAAAGTTTATTGCCTTTCTGCAAAGTACTCATCTGAGACCTCTCATATTGAGAACAGTATATTTTTGATACCTGTTGGTTCTAGAAATAAAACAACTATATCTTTGATATAAAAACAATTGGCCTGGAGTTCAGTCTTTGAGTGTGTGAAACCTTTTGCTGACTGAGTGTGTACAACAAATGCTTTACACTGTCGTCTGGTACTGCCTTACTTCTCGACCAAGCTACCACTTTAGAGAGTAAGGTCACACCTGGCTTTAACCTCTGTTATACCTCTGGGGTTGGTGGATTCTATACACACTGTACCTTATCTTGGTCCAGTATATATAGAGCCACTTTCTCACACCTATGCATTTTTTAGATGTCCCGAAGATATTGAGGGGCAGATTTGCAAGCCCCTTGCATAACTTTTTCATCACTTTTAACATGGGAAAAGTGAGGCAAAAGTAGCGCAAGGGGCTTGTAAATCTGCCCCTGAGTTTAAGAATAGTGGTGGTTTGTGTAACTCTGTATTTGGGGTCACCAATACTATCGTGATTTGGAGGGCATTTTGAAAATGTGTTCTTTCTAGCACTGTGGAAGGAAAAAAAGGAGAGAATTTCAGTTGATAAGAATAACTTTTCTACTATTTTGTTTTACTATGGTTCTTTCGATAAAGCGGTAAAAGTAGGGGGCCTGCCACCTGCAGCACGAAAGGTCCCAAAATGAAGCATGAAGTCATCAACTTTTCACCATCAAAATTGAGCCATTTTAGCAATGTGGGTAGCAGAAGTATTTGGGTCCTGCCACTCCCCAACCTACTAAACCCAGACATTTAACAAAGTAGATACCTTGGGGTGTACAGAGTAGGATGACTTGCCTGGATCTCACTAGCTTTTCTTACCCAGAATGATCTGCACATGGCTAAAATCACCCAATTTCCTCACATATCTGAATGGGATAGTTCTGGAATCTGTGGGTATCCACAAAATTCCTACCACCCAGTATTCTCATACTTCTCCCAATAAAAAACAATACCCACACATGTGGCTGGGCCTAGCACCCACAAAAGGAACGGTCAAAAGTAAGGGGCTATCCAAATATTGTATTGACATCATATGGTCACAATTTGCATCCATTCTGTTGTCAAGCCTCAGAATACTTCTGCGGATGCAGAATGTTATGCCACACTGCCTGCACATTGGTGTGGAAGAGCTGTGGCGCAGCGGCGAGGGTGCCTGATGCCAGACCACAGGGTTCACGGTTCGATTGCCAGTGGCAGGTTAACCCAGCACATGTGACTCTGGGTAATAGCTCGCTTAATCTTCCCGACGGTCCCCAGCACCTTGACACCCTCGTGTAATTGTGCGCTTTACAAATACTGGATTTCATTCATTCACATGTAGAGAGAAAACCTTGTGTAACCGAACAGGGTACAGGGACGGTGTGGGGTGGGGACATGGAGGAGTAGATCCTGCTGGAGAGAGATGATCTTCTGTCAATGAGGCAACTGGTGGAAATCCCTTTTTAACTCTCTATCAAGCAATATTAGTACAGATTTAACAGCCTACCTCAACTTCTGCCACCTCAACTACAGACCGAGAATGACTTACTGGACCACTCACTTCTGAGAAAACCAGGAAGACTTGATAATGGATTTTAGATATGATGCAGATCACAGTTAACACAGGAAACACCAATTTACAAACTTCACTAAAGATCTTTCTCATTGGATTCTTAGGGCCCGATGTAAATGTTGGCGGTAAGTATACGGCGACAGATTGTGCTTACCGCCAACATTATGGTCCACCCACCGAATTTAAAAGCGAGCATACAATTGGCGGCTACTCTGCCCCTGCCATGGCCAAACTTCTCCGACGGCCTGATGAATTAAGGGCCGTTGGAGAATTGGCTCTATGTCCATCATCCCAATTAGGATGGATGGACATATAGCCGTGTTTTACTGCCTGTCACCACCAAGCAAACCCTAGCTCAGGGGCAGTAAAAAACAAAGAATGCCTTGCTCGCCCTGGGAGGTAATTCCCATGGCGAGATGGGCATTTTCTTCTTTATTTAAAAAAATATGTATATTGCTTCAGGATTTTATTTTTTAAAAGAAAAAAAGAAAACAGTTTGGTGCCGGGCTCCATCAAGATGATGGAGCCCTGCACCAAACTGCAAAAAGCATTGACAGGAATCACTTTGACAGCAGTTTTTAGCAATGCTTTAAGAAATTACCACAAGCTTTGCGGTCATTTCATGATTTGGCAGGCTTAGTTGCATTCAAAGCAATGGAGTAAATGACTCTGTCGCTCTGACTCTAATACCTCCATCTTCCAAAATATAAATTGGCCTCATAGTTACTGCACTCATGTTATAAGCAAAATTCCTTACTTTGAGTCCTTGTGCTGTTACTTTAGTCAACATTTGATTGTACTTATTCACATTCAACAATGTCTGCACTAAGAGCTCACTCTGTATTTTGAAGCAAACTTCTTTTTAATCAAGGTAGTTGTTTCTACAAACCATAATCCTCAAATTCATCTTTGAAGGAGCCAAGAGGTCAGAAATCTTGTCTCATAATAAGTTTCAAGGAGTTTTTGCAAGCCTTTGAACCTTGACTAGGTTACAGAATAGTTACTCAAAGACTGGTAAATCTGTTTAGTTCATGCCTCATGCACTTGTAATCTTTAAATTCGACCTTTAACGATGGTCAAACCAAAACTGTTCCATTGCCAAACACTTCAGAACCTTTTCTACAATATCTCACCAAGAACTCTCAAAGTCCATCCACTAATGGGTGCACAATTCTCCCAGAGTATATTTAAACAAGAAGCCCTCAACTTTGCAGGTGCACAGCCAGAGATCTCTTCTAAGCAATGTCTGCACTCTGGGAAAAACTGCATTGACCAGAAGGGTGTGGCCCTCTTTTATAAAGAAGCCTCTCCCAAAATGGCCACAAGATCTTAAAAGATCTCAGCACTCTTGAGATCTTGCAAGAACTTGAAGCTTCGGCGAGATCCGCCGAGCATGAGAAGAATCAGAAGATCTCAGGCACATCTTACAACACTTCCCGCTGCTCCTGAAAGTAGGCAACCAGAATGTGAGTAGCTGTTGTTCATGACACTTGTGTTTTTTAACACAAACTGTGCCTTCACACAACAAATTGACATGAAGAAGCGTTTCAAGCTAAAGGATAGAGCTAAACAAATGATTTGCATTTTGCATAATTGCCAAAATATCATAAATATGCAAAATTGAATTCCGCAAAGTTCACACACCTATACTATTTTATCTGAAGAGGACCTAGATGCTGGGTGGTAGGAATTTTGTTAATCCCCTCAGATTTGCATGGTTCAACATCTCAGCAGCAGGTCCCTGCTTAGCCTCCTCCTGTATCTGTGGAGTCTCCTCTTCTCTCAGCCTATTTCTCTTGTGCCTACGCATATCCTAAGTTGTTAGTCCTTCTTCTCTTTCACATCTTTCCCCTATTGTTCACCTCTTCTTAAATAGTTTGTCTTTGTTTCCTTCTTGCCTGACCCTGTGATCCCCTTTCTCTTTCCAGTACCCCCTTTGGGGTTTAGAAAGAGTTGATGCAACGTGGAACCTGACTCTCAGGTAAGTAGACCCTGCTACACATCCGAATAGCCTGCAGCATACAAAACACTCACCATTCTCACAACCCCAATACCTGATAGGAGAGAGTAAAGGATCCCGTCTTGGTCTCAAGTTGGACACCCCTCACGGAATGTCAGACCGGTGCCTGGTGATTTCTCAGCATGCAGGGACCTTGGGTGTCAGCAGAAGTGCTCCTCTAACAAACCTATTGGGATGCCTTTTATTTAAAATAAACAGCAGCCTTTGCGATGTGCGAGCTAGATTAGTGATGTTATGGATATGTGGATAGTGCTGTCGCCTCCTGGATGATGATAGGATGACTTTTGTACCTAGTGCGTAGAGAGGCCTAATACATGATGTTCAAGGCATCGTGATAATGTTGTGTGAAGCTGTATGTGTAAATAAAGTAGTTTCAGAGAAACAAATCCAACATTGTCGTGCATGTAATGTGTGCGAAAGTTCACAGCTCAATTGGTATTTTCTAGGACAATGTAAGGAATAAGCTGCCTCGCTACATGGGCCTAACCTGGGAATATAACATTACAGTATGGCTGTGTGTGACTTTATAGTGGCCATAGTCTGTTTATGAGTAATAATATACCTCTGTAGGTGTGACATATTGAGTGACACATCATTTTGAGGGGATACAGGTGTTGTAATGTTATGGTACATATCCTCTGTCATCTACTTTTTTCATTAATTTTTTTATTTTATTTTATATATTATATAATTTTATATATTTATATATTATACAAGTTTATTCACAAACTCGTAGGTACCATATAAATCAAAAATATATATATATATTTTATATATTTTATATATTATATATTTATATATTATACGAGTTTATTCACAAACTCGTAGGTACCATATAAATCACAATGCACAATATATTTCTTAAAATTCTCACAGTTCCTGCCTAAATTGTATAAAAGCCTTATGTGTGCCTACCTGTTGTGGTTGATACTAGGCGAGGGTGGACTTGGGTAGTCATACCTATATGGATATGTGGCAAGCCTGGCTTGTCCCTTACATGCTGTGCACTGCATCGCATTGCGATGCGGCAGTTGGTGAAAATATATAAGGTGCCAGGGCCTCAAGTTGCTCTATTGGTCCTAATAGTAGATTGCTACACATGTAGGCCTACTACTAGTTGAGGGGATGTGATTTAACTGATAATTATGATGTGTTAAGTGACTTCAGCTGGTCAGCAGCAAACCCCATGCTAAAGATGTTATTTGGCCATCCCTGAGCCGAATTCCATTAACAAGCAGCATGGCCCCCCTCTCTGAGTGTATTGTGGCCGCAGGGACCGCATCCTCCAGGGACCCTCTAAATTAGAGGTGGGTGTCCCAGTGCCCACCCGGTGCATCCACCAAACACCACTTAAATTAAGGTGAGGGGGACAAGTGGTCCTCCTCCCCAAGCCTCATTGGGCCCCAGGGACCCATCTCCTGGGGTTTCATTCAATTAAGAAGAGGAGGGGGCATTGATCCCCCCTCTCCGAGCCTCATTAGGCCCTGGGTACCCTATCCCCAGGGCTTCTCTGGGGCCTCTCCGAACTATAAGTGGGTGTCCCAACCGGGGCACCCACCGAACAACACTTTATTAGGATTAAGGAGAGGGGGGCCCGTGGTACCCCTTCCCTGGACATCATAAGCCCCCAAGGACCCCATCCCCGGTGGCAAATTCAATTAAAAGGGGGAGCAGGCAGTGGGGCCCCTCTCTCCGAGCCTTCAAAGGCCCGAGGGACACCATCCCACAGGGCCTATTATCACCCCAGGGACCCGTCCCCTAGGTACTCCTAATTATAAGTGGGGGGCCCCAGCACGCACCTGGGGCCCCCACCAAACAACACTCAGAATAAGGGGAGGGGCACTGCAAGCCTCTGCTCACGAGCCTCAATAGGGGGCTATATTCAATTAAAAAGGTAAAGGGCCTGCAGTCCCCCTCCCCAAGCCTCTTTTGGTCCCAGAGACCACATCCCCCGGGGTAAAATTAATAAAAAATGGGGAACGCCTCATTAGGCCCCGGCAACCCCATTCCCAGGGCCTCTCTAAATTATAGGTAGGTTTCCTGGTGCTCATCCAGTGCTCCCACCAAACAACACTTAGATTAAGAAGACGGGGCATGTCTTCCCCCTCCTGAGCCTCATTAGGCCCTGAGGACCCCATCTCCTGGGGCCAAACTCAATAAAAAAAGGGGGCAGGCCACGGGCCTCCCTCTCCAAGCCTACTTAGGCCCCAGGGACCCCATGCCTCAGGCCTATTGTGGCCACAAACTCCTAATCCTCTAGGGCCTCTCTGAATTATAGATGAGCGCCCCAGTACCCACCTGGTGGACCCACCAAGCAACACTTAGATTAATGGGAGGGGCGTCAGGAGCCCCTCCACCCTGAGCCTCTTTAGGCCCCGGGATGCCATCCCCAGGGCTACATTCAATTAAAAAAGGGAGAAGCCATGGGTTTCTCACCCCCCTGAGCCTCATCAGGCCTCAGGGACTTCATCCCAGGGACTAAATTCAATTAAAAAAGGAGAGGGGGGTGAGTGATGGGATCCCTGGGATCTAATTAGGCTCCCAGAGAGGGGCTACACGCCCCCCTTCTTTCATTTATTTTCTTGCACACAGGGGGATGGAGTCCCCAGGGCCTTTTTGGGCTTTGGTAGTAGGGTGCACGGCTACCCCACTCCTTTATCACACATTTCAGCCCAGGGGGGTCCCCGGGCCCTTATAGGCTCCTGGAGAGGGGCTGTACACCCCCCTTCCTTATTTTGTCTCCACGACCCCAGTGGGGTGGGGTCTCCGGGGGGCCTCTCAGAGGCTCCAGGAGGGGTCCACGTGACCACCTTCCCAAAATGAATACAAGCGTTGCCCCCTGGACCTGTCCCAGCCTTGTTTTTCTCTTTTTGAACGTGCCTGGACCCAGTACTTTTTTTGCCATGGATTCACAGATACTATGCGAATTTGCAGCAAAAAATAAAAAATAAACATTTTTGGCCCCTGGCAAGATCCCTCTGGGCCCAATGGGCAGCCTAGTGCCAAAGCAGCCTCCCTTGCACCCTGGCAGGACCAGAGACTTGCATGGGGTGAGGGATTAATCACATAATGTTCTTATAAGAACTGGTGCATTCGGACAAGCCACCTCACTCAGGGTATAGCACCGGTCCTCACTACAAGGTTGGCCGCATATATTATTCGGCCAAGTTTGAGATTCAGTTTATTTTGATATATTGACCAACCGGGCCGGATGCACAACCGGCGAAGGGGATATAGAATTTAAGATCTAAAGAGCCATACAGCCCTGAAGAAGTCGTAGGGTCTCCCCCTATGGATGATACATGAGTTGGCTGGGCGTTTTTGTATTAAAAGAAAAGACAACAGAACTATACTCCTCGTTATTGTTGTACTTATTGATTTGTGGATATTCACTTGTAATTAGAGCGTGTTACAATATTGGCCCCAGGGTCCAAGCATTTGTAGGTCTAGGGTGTTTTCCCTCGCCTTTTGCACTGCTGAGAGAAACACGATCTCATACTGACGCAAACTCTATAGGCGCCAATACTGCCAGTCAAAGACACCCTCCAGGGCAAGTACGCAAGGATTGTTTTTGTGCAGAAATGAGCATCTTCCTGCACAAAAACAATCCCCTGAGCTATATTCCGCTATTTGTGCTGCAAAATGCAGCACACATGGAAAGAGGAAGTAATAAGGACAAATAAAGATATTTTTCCTTGTTACGCCTCCCCAGGGAAGGCGTAGCATTTTGACGCATTCACAGGTCTACCAGTAATGGTAAATCTGTGAAGGTGTCAAAATCTATGGAAGTTGTGTGGGAACACCCATGCAACACCCATGGCACGCGTTCCCCAGGTAGAGTAATCCAACGTAGTGATCTGCGCTGCTTTGCGTTACTCCCAACAGCGGCTCATCCGCTAAGGCGGAGGAGCGTCGTCCCACTGCTTTTGAGTAGTGAAACATGAAAAGTAAAATGATAATAACAAAGGTTATTATCATTTTATTTTTCCTCCCTTACTTCCTGTTGCTGAGCCAAGGGCGGGGCCATCCATACCCACACGTCAACACAGCTGCAGGAAGGAGGTGGAGTGGTGACACTGCTTCAAGTGCTCATGACAGATTGGCCGGCCGTCTAAGGCTGGCCAAACCGTCATGCGCACTTTCTTCTCTCCACCTGAGATGTGCTTTACAGCTAGAGTGGAGAACAAGCAAAGGGTCGTAGGGCCTTAGTGAGTGTCTTACTATGGCACTCACACCAGTCACAGCACTGCTCTCATACTGTGTAATACCAGCATGAGAGCAGCGTCTGGATTGGCGTAGGGGACCCTGTGCCATCCCGGCAATCGAGGTCGAGGAGGAGCACAGGCCAGAAGAGCACCAATGCTGGAGAATGCATGTAAACATTATTTTTTTTTCCCTGCTTGTGCTCTCCCTCACTGGCTTCCCCCTCGCTGCCCTCCCCCCACCCCCCCCAATAAAATGCCACAGCTGCCACCACTGGTTACTCCTGATTTATCAAGCCATTCAGGGTCACACAAAGTGGCCTTTTGGTGATGTGTTGCGCATGCACCACCTTGCATGGTGCAAAAGCGACGTAATCATCTTGATAAATAGGGCCCATAGGGTATAAGTGGTTTGTGGGAAGAGTTAGGGATTCACCATGTATTATAAGTAATAAAGTACGCCCTGCTGTACATTATGAGGATGGTAAAAGCCACTGAGGTGTTCAATTACCTTAAAAAGAAACTCAGTCTTTGGCCTCTTTCCTGTATATGGTTAGATAACTCCTCAGTGACTTGCGGCAAAAGAAGGGGGTTCCCCAATGGGCTTCTTATTGGATGTTGGCGGGTTGAGGGGGGAAGAAAGACTGAACAAAGACCAAAGAACAAACCCCGCCAGTGGATAGTGTGGTCCCAAGTCTGGGATCCTAGTGTACATGGGGCGATAAACCTAGAGGTTGGTACTGCACATTCCAAACTTATCATAAATCAATTATTTGTAAGAGACAGCTTTTAGCAAATATATACATATTTTTATTTTAGTATAGAAAGCATTTATGTACATCCATAACACATAGTTATTTTATAAATACAATACATATGATCATTTCAAAAACAAATAAACATTTTTTTTACAAAATTACATACTCATTTCGAACCTGCCCAGTAACATTTTCATACTTCAATCATACTATCATTCTTTCAATTTATCAAACCTAATCCTACCTAAAGATCAAACATTCCACTCTCATTCTTCAATCAATACAGGTTATTCTGTTGTATGCCACACATAGATGGTCAATATGTGGCATAGAGCAGAGTATTGTTCCAGACAATTAATTTTATCACGGCATCTAATCGATACTCTCTAATGTGTCGTATATCTGGAACCACAGGCCGACGCGCGTTTCGGTGAATGGCCGGATGGGCCACACCTTCATCGGGGCTGGGCAATGTTGACTGGGCGAGAAACAGGATAATAATCTGCAGCAGTCCGCAACAGGTTCCTTAGTGCAACGGGCGCATAGAGTGTTTTTTTCTCACCCCTATTTTCACAAAGCAGGACATTAACTGGGAGGACACACTGTCCGTAGATTCTGTAGATATTCAAATATCACTAATTGCCTTGAGTAGCTCGTCCTTGCACGAAGCTGCTTAGGATTACTATTCAAGCGTCCTACGTTGGGAGTCTGTTGCAGGCGCGCTTAGTCCAGAAGTCTTTAGGGGGAGACGCTTAGGTTTCCTGATCAAGCGTCCTACGTTGGGGGTCTGTTGCATGCGCGCTTAGTCCGGAAGTCTTTAGGAGGAGACGCTTGGGATTCCTGATCAAGCGTCCTACGCTGGGGGTCTGTTGCAGGCGCGCCTAGTCCGGAGGTCTTTAGGGGGAGACGCTCGGAGTTCTTGGCAGGAAGTCCATAGATGGGGTTCCGTCCGTAGACCTACGTGGCTTATCCTCAAACGGGGCAGGACTCGCAACAGCCTAATAATGTATGGAAGTGGGTACTTTATCCCATATATAATGTATAGTAACTGCTGGAGATATTTTATGCTGTATGGGCCCGATTCACAGAATGAACTTAAGACTCAATCCTAAACTTACTACTATTTTGGCATTCACAGAATGAATTTACTACTTTTGGTATTCACAGAAGTTAGGATTTTGTCTTAAGTTTGTCTTAAGACAAACTTAAGACAGACTTAAGACAGACTTAAGACAAACTTAAGACAGACTTAAGACAGACTTAAGACAAAATCCTAACTTAAGTCTGTCTTAAATCTGTCTTAAATTTGTCTTAAGTCTGTCTTAAGTTTGTCTTAAGTCTGTCTTAAGTTTGTCTTAAGACAAACTTAAGACAAAATCCTAACTTCTGTGAATACCAAAAGTAGTAAGTGCATTCTGTGAATGCCAAAAGTAGTAAGTGCATTCTGTGAATGCCAAAAGTAGTAAGTGCATTCTGTGAATGCCAAAAGTAGTAAGTGCATTCTGTGAATACCAAAATAGTAGTAAGTGCATTCTGTGAATACCAAAATAGTAGTAAGTTTAGGATTGAGTCTTAAATTCATTCTGTGAATCAGGCCCTATTACATTTTCTAGGTCATTCACGAAGTTAGAGAGGGTTTCTACCAAGCAAGAAACCAGTTGCGAGTATGAAAAGAGCTTAGGGCCATATGCATGAACACATTTTATCATAGACCTAGAATGGGCAAAACCCTTTGATGCATTTGGCCTGTAGAGCCTTCGACACATTCAACTAACTCCGAGCTAAGGCTTGGCAGTGAGATGGAAAGTGAAGTAAGCATAAAGGGCTCTTTAAGTGTATCACTTAATTCGTTCGTATCTCGTGCAATCTGATTAAATCTTAAATGCAGGCAGACATGTGTGGAATGCCTTCTGCTGGGCAGCGCGCGCGGCACCTCTGCCCAGGGGCAATGCAGGCTTCAGCCAATCATATTCCGCGGATTCCAGAGAAGTGGGCTCCTGCATACTTTTCATTGAATGGCAAAATTGGATCAATGGATTAAATGTGTATGGAGAAAAAAAATCACATAAACAAATCTCCTTTTGTGAACTGTTCAGCGCTGACAAGAGCTTCACCAGGGTAAAGTCATGGAACATTTTAAAGTTCATAGTTGAAGGGGAGGCAGCCCCCAGAAGCGGGAATTGACAACATTAACTGCTGACGTCAAGGAAATTCAGGTTTGCAGGAAAGCTAGTTGATTATCTGGGATGAAGGAGTGTCATTGTACTCCTCCGAACAAAGTGACTTCTCTGGAAAATGTATGAACAATCTTTTATGAAAAGCTAGTCTTTTGAAATGATGGTAGACTCCATTTAAGGGAACCTTTGATCTCTGATTGTGGCTGTCAATTCTCCGGAGACTTTGGATTACACAGCCCCCCTCCCTTTTAACAGTTAATGCAGCATTGCCCCGGCCCTACCTTGCACTCATCCCTCACGAAGTCAGACACGTTTTTTTTTACTTTTGGGTTGATGAAACATTTTATGGTTTGGCGTTGGTAAGGTTTTTTTAAGTCAGTGCTTAATTTGAGCCAATGGTTTCCGGTGCTCAGCACCGGCACTTAATCATGAACTTCGTAGCTTATAGCATGAACTCGACCTAAAGGTATTGGTAGGTACAGGAGTTCTTTTTTCAGTGGCGATTACTGGAGCAATGGGCTGAAGCAAGCTTCCTCCTGACGAGAGGCCCAGCAATTTTTTTTTACAAATTAACCACTGGTTTAAGTGCCAGCAGGGCAACAAATATTGTTAATGATATATGGAGTGTGCTTGAGCCATGTGAGACTGGATGAACCCCATGTTATCCCTCTATCATACACGTCACGCTACATCATCTCTGGGTGGCAACATGGAATAGGAGAATCTTCTTTTTTTTTTTTTTAACAATTTTTATTCAGATTTTTACAACATATTATTTATAACCCCCTAGCGCACCCACCCCCCACCCCCCATGAGGACAGGTACTTCTATAATTACATACATAGGTATTACAATACACAGATACGAACTCCTTAAGGAAGGAATAAAGGAGAAAAGAAAGAAAACAAACATAATAGCATCAAAGCTCAATGCACTCTTAATCATACATTTCCTTCTGCATCAATTTGCATCGAAGATTATCGGAATAGGATAATCTTCGATGCAAATTGATGCTGCCTCCTTAATTGTCTGGAATACTTCTCTGAATTAGATAGACCCTTGAAATATTGCCTACCTATGCAGCCATTCACATTCAATTAATAAGGGCTTAAGTAAGCCTGAAGTAGGTTTGCTTTATTTGTATTTCTTTTCTTTGCAAACATGTGCAAAATACATTAAAAGTGTTTCAAAAGCAAAAAGTGCAAATGCATAGTCTACATATGGTGTGCATATGTCTGCAAAATAAGTGAAAATGATCCACTGCAGAAATACATTAAAAAAGACATGAAATTAAAGAAGAAATCAAGTCAAAGATTGGCCCACCTGCCCTGGCACTGCAGTGGATTACTTTATAGGCAGATGTGTACATGTGATAGAGCAAAATGCAGTCCCTCACCATGGCCAATGGCCTAATCAAAATGTGAATGACTCTTCTACAGGCCAGTGGAGGAAGAGAACTGACTGAAAGACCCTGTATGTAAATAAATGTATGTATTTTTATAATGGTTTTTGGGAAAACATGAGGTTGGTGAGACAGATAAACCTGTCTCTAGACTAGACCTAAAAAGGAACACTCTTGCAAGCAAAGTCTCGCTCTGGCTAAGTTTTCACTAGCTGTAAAACACTAGCTGCAATAACACGTTAATACTGTTTGCAGAGTAAGTATTTTTATTCAGAACTGTGTTACAAAATTGGAGGCCAGATATGCAAAGTGTTAACAAAAGTAGGTAGGAAGGAGGTGGCAGTAGGCTGGAGAAACAGCTGTACAGCTAAGTCTGTCAGGGTAATAGGGAGGTGACTAAGAGGATGCCAGAGACAAAGTGGAAGACAAAAGAGAATCTAGGAGATAGATGCAAGAGGAGTGCAGAAGTGGAGGTGAGAGAGGCATGGAAAATGTAGGGTAGAGGTTAGAGATGGATCCGATAGAATGAGGAAATGGGAATCTGGGCGAGGTAAGGGATGGATATGAGACAGGGAGATGTGAGAGTGAGGTTAAGATGGGCGGAGGTGAGAGAAGCAGAAAGGGAGAGATTAAAGGGGAGATACAATGATGAAAGGTGGACATCAGAGCAAGCCTGGGGAATATGAAGGTGACAGAAAGACAAAGGTATGGGGGAAGTTAAAGAGATAGAGAGAACAGGAGTTCAGAAGTAGGAGTGGAGACCGTGAAAGAGTGAGTGGTAAAGTGAGAGTGAGAAGTGAAAGAGATGGGGTTGGAGGCGGACAGCTGTAGGGATGCTGATGAGACAGATAAAGATGAATGTTATAATGAACAGAACTATCAACACAGTTCAGAAGAAGTTAAGGTGAGAGGGTGAATGGCCTGTAATACAAGGTATTGGTATGTCACAAATTTACGTTCTCAGGACACCCCCGCGCCGCACGGCCCCCCAGCTGTGTGCCCCTCGCTGCTGCTCACTGTCACGATCAGCTGTTTTTGCCTGTAATCCCTCGCTCGTTTTTCCTGGTACTGCCTGCTGTCTCATTGCAATATTTGTGCTGTAATATTTGTGCTTTGTATCCTATATTGCCTGTTTCCCCTGGTGTCAGCCCCGCTCCCCCGCTTCCCGCCGCCGTGATCTCGCGGCCCCGACCCCTTTTCTCCGTGTCCTCCCCGCTCCCGCCTCCCAGCTGCTCCTCCCTCCCACTTGTCCTTAGATGGAGACCGCGCGACGCAGGTAAGTGTGACCTGTTCTCAGGACACCCCCGCGCCGCACGGCCCCCCAGCTGTGTGTGTGCCCCTCGCTGCTGCTCACTGTCACGATCAGCCGTTTTTGCCTGTAATCCCTCGCTCGTTTTTCCTGGTACTGCCTGCTGTCTCATTGTAATATTTGTGCTGTAATATTTGTGCTTTGTATCCTATATTGCCTGTTTCCCCTGGTGTCAGCCCCGCTCCCCCGCTTCCCGCCGCCGTGATCTCGCGGCCTGCCCCATTTTCTCCGTGTCCTCCCCGCTCCCGCCTCCCAGCTGCTCCTCCCTCCCACTTGTCCTTAAATGGAGACCTAGAGACGCAGGTGAGTGTGACCTGTTCTCAGGACACCCCCGCGCCGCATGGCCCCCCAGCTGTGTGTGTGCCCCTCGCTGCTGCTCACTGTCACGATCAGCCGTTTTTGCCTGTAATCCCTCGCTCGTTTTTCCTGGTACTGCTTGCTGTCTCATTGTAATATTTGTGCTGTAATATTTGTGCTTTGTATCCTATATTGCCTGTTTCCCCTCGTGTCAGCCCCGCTCCTCCGCTTCCCGCCGCCGTGATCTCGTGGCCCACCCCCTTTTCTCCGTGTCCTCCCCGCTCCCGCCTCCCAGCTGCTCCTCCCTCCCACTTCGCCTTAAATGGAGACCGCGCGGACGCGCAGCGGCCACGCGCAATGGGCGCGCCGATTGTGCGCCGAAGGCGCGCCAAAGGCAAGCCCGTCTGTGCCCGTCCGTGCCTGGACCGCGCCCAGCGCCAGGACCCCTGGCCCCCGAGGATGCCAGCCCACACGACGGACTTACGACTCCACCACCCTCAACGCACTCAACGCCGGCCGAATCCCCGCCTGTTACCGAGCCACCCTGAAACGCACCCACGGACCCTTCGCCTGCCATGCCTGCAAGTTCACCTGCCTCCAGACCTGCACCGCTCCCGCCAAACCGAGCCCCAACAACCACCTGAAGTGCATCCTGCTCAACACCCGCTCCGTCCACAGGCACGCCGTCGAACTCTGGAACCTGCTCGACACAACAGCACCAGACGTCGCCTTCCTCACAGAAACCTGGATGAACGCCTCCTCAGCGCCCGACATCGCCATCGCAATTCCGGACGGATACAAGGTCACCCGGAGGGACCGCGTCAACCAGACGGGAGGCGGCATCGCCATCGTACACAAGAACGCCATCCGCATCTCGACCAACTCCGACAACACCTTCACCGCCGCCGAACACCTCCACTTCCAGATACACACCGACCCCAAGACGACCCTCAGAGGCACTCTCATCTACAGACCCCCGGGACCTCGCACGCAATTCAGCGAAGACATCGCAGACTTCATCAGCCCGACGCCCTCCCCTCCGCCGACTACATCCTCCTAGGGGACCTCAACTTCCACCTGGAGAACAACAATGACAACAACACCACCACCCTGCTGGACAACCTCGCCAACCTCGGACTCAAGCAACTGGTGAACACCCCGACCCACTACGCCGGCCACATGCTTGACCCCGTCTTCTCATCCAGCAAGCACATCTCCTTCAGCCACTCCACCGGACTTCATTGGACTGACCACAGCTGCGTCCACTTCAGCTTCAGAAAAACCACGACCCACCAGCACCCGCAACAGGTTCCTCGCCGGAGCTGGAGCAAGATCACCGCCGAGCAGCTCACCGCCTCCCTCGACCAGAACCATCCCACCAGCACAACGGACCCCAACGAAGCAGCCAGCAACCTCACACAGTGGTTGACCGCCTGCGCCGATGACCTCGCACCACTAAAGAACCCTCCCAGCAGACTCGGCTGCAAGAAAACCCCCTGGTTCACCAACGAACTCAAGGACTCCAAGAAGAACTGCCGCACCCTCGAGAAAGCCTGGCCCCACGACCAGACCACAGACAACAGGACCGCCCTCAAGCACGCCACCCGCAAGCACCACCAGCTGATCCGCGCCACCAAGAAGAAAGCACTCAAAGAACGACTGGACAACAACGCCCACGACAGCAAGGAACTCTTCAGCATCGTCAAAGAGTTCTCCAACCCCAGCGCCGGAAACAACGACATCACCCCCTCGCAAGACCTCTGCGACTCACTCGCCTCCTTCTTCCACCGCAAGATCGCCGACATACACAACAGCTTCGGCGCACAGACCACGCACCCAACCACCGAACCAACGCCCGCCACCACCACCCTCTGCAACAGGACCCCGGTCAGCACCGAAGACACCACCCGCACAATGAACTCCATCCACTCTGGATCCCCCACCGACCCCTGCCCCCACCACGTCTTCAACAAGGCCGGCGCCATCATCGCACCCCATCTTCGGAACATCATCAACGCCTCCTTCCTCACCGCCACCTTCCCGGAGAGCTGGAAGCAAGCCAAGCTCAGCGCCCTCCTGAAGAAACCCACAGCGGACCCCACCGACCTCAAGAACTTCCGCCCCATCTCGCTCCTCCCTTTTCCTGCCAAAGTCATCGAGAAGACCGTCAACAGACAGCTCGCCGCCTTCCTCGAGACGAACGGATCCCTCGACCCTCATAGTCCGGTTTCCGAGCCAACCACAGCACCGAGACCGCCCTGATCGCAGCCACCGATGACATCAGATCCATGCTCGACAACGGTGAAACAGCGGCCCTCATCCTCCTGGACCTCTCCGCAGCGTTCGACACTGTCTGCCACCGGACCCTAGTGCAGCGCCTCAGCAAAATCGGAATCCAAGAGAAGGCACTGGAGTGGATCATCTCGTTCCTCGCCGGAAGAACCCAGAGAGTCCACCTCCCCCCGTTCAGATCCGAAGCCACCGAAGTCATCTGCGGCTTACCACAAGGATCATCACTCAGCCCAACCCTCTTCAACGTCTACATGAGCCCCCTCGCGGCAATCGCACGCCAACACAACCTCAACATCATCTCCTACGCCGACGATACCCAGCTGATCCTCTCCCTCACCAATGACCCCGCCACCAACGACCCCGCCACCACCAGAGCTAGTCTACACGAGGGGATGAAAGACGTTGCCGAGTGGATGAAGAACAGCCGCCTGAAACTGAACTCAGACAAGACGGAAGTCCTCATCCTGGGATCATCGCCCTCTGCCTGGCACGACTCCTGGTTGCCCCCTGCCCTGGGCATCACTCCTAAACCAACGGACCATGCACGCATCCTCAGCTTCATCCTGGACTCCTCCCTCTCGATGACCAGACAAGTCAACGCCGTCTCCTCATCATGCTTCAACACCCTGTGCATGCTCCGCAAGATCTTCCGATGGATCCCCATCTAAACCAGGAAGACCGTCACCCAGGCCCTCGTCACCAGCAGTCTGGACTACGGGAACACCCTCTACGCCGGAACCACAGCCAAACTTCAAAAAAGACTCCAACGCATTCAGAACGCCTCCGCATGACTCATCCTGGACATCCCACGACACAGCCACATCTCCGGCCACCTGAGAGACCTGTACTGGCTCCCCATCAGCAAGAGAATCACGTTCAGGCTCCTCACCCACGCACACAAGGCCTCCCTACGACCTGGGCCCAAAGTACCTCAACGACCGCCTGACCTTCTACACGCCCACCCGCCAGCTACGATCAACCAGCCACGCCCTCGCCCCCGTACCACGCATCCGCCGAGCCACCGCCGGAGGAAGATCCTTCTCCTACCTTGCAGCCAAGACTTGGAACTCCCTCCCCATCCACCTTCGGCTGACCCAGGACCACCTCTCCTTCAGGAAGCCGCTCAAGACCTGGCTGTTCGAGCAGTGACGTAACCCTCTCCCCCATCGCCTTGAGACCCTCCCGGGTGAGTAGCGCGCTATACAAATGCCGTGATTGATTGATTGATTGACTTTATGACTGCAGATAGGTGGCCCTTTGGCACAGCCCCAGCATAAATGTAGTATCTGACCTGCAGTATTTCCAGTGACATATCATGGCAGAAGGCCTGTCAACTTCTGCAATGTGTGACTGTGCGAGGAAGGTGGCCAGGCTTTTTAGGGGAGCTTTGTGCTGAGCACAGACTGAGGCACTTTAACGACCGCCGCCCCCACCACCAAAATACAACGCTTTTGAGGCTGCCATCAATGTCCTTGAGAAGACAGAAATAATTAACCCCCTAACACCCATTAGCTCTTCTCCCTGTTGCCCCAGCTCACTGAGGCTGTTTTAATTGGGTACACTACCTATCTTGCTGGGAAATCTAAGACTTCAACCCGCCTCCTATCATTATTGCCTAAGACATGCCCCTGGGGTATTTCACCTGTTATTGTTCGATCCCGGCGCCGGCGGCAGCTCAACTCAGCATCATGTGACTGTGGGCAATAGCTCACTTAATCTCGCAGACGCTCCCCAGTGCCTTGAAACCCTTAAGGAAGTATTCATTTGAGCCTCTGTAGGTATTGCTTTGTAGTCACACCATCCCCTCGGGATATTGCATTTCTAGATGTGATAAGTAGATAATTGTGTGCCATTGACAAGTGGCTTGGATGCGTTTTGTACAAAGTGGAGTCTGAAAAAAAAGTAGCAGTGCTGAAGAAAAAGAAATGTATTTGCAGTGATCTAATTGGATTCTCGGTCTGGTGCACAATTCGCTAGGATGACAAATGTACAGAGATCAGCCCACCGGTATCATCATTGCAAGACGCAAAAGTGTCCGCAGTGGGAATGTCCTTAGGAAACCACAAAGGCTTAGGCTTTGCAGAACTAACTGTACAGGGTTTTCCGGCATGCCTGGTCGACTGCATCCTTTATAGCAATGTGGATCTACAGAGATTTATGAAAAGGTTGATTTTCGTGACTGTATTTCCTTCATCATAGCAAGTCAAATGTACTGCTTTGCTTGATATTAACGACAGGTTTTCCAATATCCTTAACCCCTTCGACGCTGATAACGAGTTGAGCTCGTCATGCGTTACGCCTCTCGTATGAGCTCGTCATGTAACGCGTGTTTTTAAAAACCTCCGCGCACAGAGGGAAAACCGCTAGCGCGCATGCGGTTAAAATCAGATTCGGATCCATTTAGGTCAACGTGGTGAAACATTAATGACTCACCTGATGCTTGTGCGCGAAAGGTTTGCAGTCAGACCTGTGTACCTTTAAGCACGCCTACATCTCCCCAGCTCCAGGCTGTAGGCTCCTGTGGCCGCCGTGATGGTAGACTTTAGCACTAACTACAGTACAGCAACAGGCAGTACGTATCCCTGGCAACTGTTGGGGCACAGTGCCACACTAAAATATTACAGCGTGACATTTTAGTGTTAAACTCCTACAAAAAGTATACTGCATGTCTGCTGAAAAATGTGTATGATGTATAGTAGTCTTGAACCTGTGGTTCATGTTGAGGGCTTTATTTATGAAGCCCTGCGTCACATTTACGCTGCCATTGTTTCACTTATTGTGGTGCTGCATCTGCCTAAATAATGAGCCAGATTGCGCCATATTTACGAAGTGATGTATCTAGGCAGATGCGTCACTTTGTAAACCCCTGCGCTACATTATACTTGCATCAGGTATAATGTATGCAGGGTGGGCGTTCCCCCACATCAAAGCCTCATAGAAGTGGTACATTGAAACCTATAAGATTTCAGTGAGCTACTTCTAGGATGCCATTGCGTCAAAACCTTATGCCTGTGTAAGGGTGGAGCAGGCCCTTTCACATGGGGAATGCCCCATGTGAAAAGACACATTGCAAAAGTTGTGCCTGTTTTCAGACACGCCCCAGCAATGCATCACATTTGCGCCTACAGATAAATCAGTAATACTGATGTATCTGCGACGTGATGCGCCGTACTGGACTCCTTGCTACATGATGCGCCATACTGTTAATACGGCGCATCCATGGTGTTGCAAGGAGGGCGCACTGAGAAATATCGCATCACTGATTTGTCACCGCGGTGCAAATGTAAATATATGGGCAGTTTTATAGTCTTTTTGGTCTCTTCTCAGTTTCCTGACCTTTCTTTGCTTAGCATCTTCTTGATAACTAGTAATCACCTCTTTCCGAATTTCATGGTTCTTCTTTGTTGGTTTAATTGAATTCATAGAACTAATCTTTATTTTCCAGTTCCAGTATTTCCTGTTCATATTTAGCAGCCTTTCTATCTGCATTCTCAGTTAAAATGTGCCTGATGTTACTTCATGAGTTATTAACTTCTTTCTCCCACCTTCCCATTAAGTAAGGACTGAGATCATCATAAGTGGAGAGCACCAAAAATCGCAACCCCCTAGGAATCTTATTACTTTTCAGATCCTGTTGTAATCTGATGCCGCCCCACCACTTAGCTAACTGCTTTCTAGTTCTTCCAATTTTCTTTCTCCCTCAAGTTTTCGTTTTTCTTGGTTTCTTAATAATTTCCAATCACTGAATTTCCCGCCGGCCCTAATGTCTCTAAATAAGTCTCCTGCAAATTCCTGTCTCTTGTCATTCAAGGGTTCCCTAAAGAAAGAAGGGGGGCTTCTGACCTCTAATTATTAATTATAATAATAACAGAGGTGGCCAGAGTGCTGTCAGCAGAAAAAACCGCCGAACATGAGAAGAAAACCAGCCACAATGTGCTGGCTAGAAGTGTTTCATCTGAATAAAATGGAATAAAAAACATATTCTGGAAGATTTTTCGACAAGGCTTTTCTCAAGGTCTCTTTTGTGCTTGCAAGGACTTTAAAAGGCCTTATAAATGGCAACCTTCTCTAGCCCAGCCATGCTCATCAATGGTGTGTTTATTTACTCTCAGGCAGGCATTGACAGGGCCCAATTACATCTGACCTTCAAATGTGTGTCTTCGATTCAAGGTGGGGGGCTTTTGTGAGCGCTCTCTCATTAGCTATGAATGCCGTCATAGGTTTCCTTGAACGAGTTTTCGTTCTTTATAAAGAGAATAAAGAGAATATCAATAAAGATGCCCTTAAAAAAAAAAATTGGGATTACCAGCCCTTTCTCTACTCGGGAAGATTACATACATTTCCAGAAAATGCTGTAAGGTGTGATAGTAACGTTGAACACATCCAGGTAACTTCAGGGAATTCACTGGCTTTTCCAGCATTCCCTTTGCTGCTAGAGGACACATTTGGAAATGACCAGGGCTAAAACGGTCTCTGTTCTTTCTTCCCAAATGTACGAAATTGGGTATTAGTTAAGAGGGAAGGCAGTCCCATTCAAATATTAAACACGGTCCTTGTTCGGGTGTTCCACATAGGTCACTAAATAAACTCTGCCTAACCCACTGGTTCCTTGGCACTAAAGCAGTAAGGCTTAAATTTGAGGTAATGTGTAAAGTATTTATGCAGGGTTCAAGCAGTAATAAGTGTAAAAAGAACACAAGAAAAATCCTATTTTTCCAGTTTAGAAAAATATAGTATATTTTAGTTTATAAATCCTCCCTGAGCCCCACTCTCTTCAACATCTACACGACCCTGCTCGCAGCCACCTTCAGGAACCACAGACTCAACATCGTCTTGACAACACCCAGCTGATTCTCTCCCTCACCAATGAATCCACAGTCGCCAAGAACAACTTCCATGATTGGATGAAGGCCGTTCCTACCTGGATGAAGAGCAGCTGTCCCAAGCTCAACTCAGAGAAGACCGAGTCCTCCTCCTGGGCTCCAACCCCTTCACCTGGAACGACTCCCGGTGGCCTGCAGCACTTGGAACTCCACACCCACAGACCACGCATAAAATCTCGGCTGCATCCTGGACACCTCGCTCACCATCATTTGCCAGATCAACGCCATCTCATCATCCTGCTTCCACACTCTACGCCTGCACCGAAAGTTCTTCAAGTGGATCCCCACCGAGTCCAGAAAGACTATCACCCTCACACTCACTCATCAGCAGCAGACTTGACTACAGCAACGCACTCTATGCCGGAATCACCAAGAAACTCCTCAAGAAACTGCAGAACATTCAGAACGCCTCCTCCAGACTCATTCTCTACATTCCCCGCTGCAGCCACATCACCGGCCACCTGAGAGACCTCCACTAGCTCCCAGTGAACAAAAGAACCACATTCAAGCTCCCCACACACGTTTACAAAGCCCTACTCGATGCGGGATCTGCGTACCTCAACCACCGCCTCGCATTCCATGCACTTACCAGAGCCTCCGCTCCACCCAGCTGGCCCTGGCCAGCACCCCACATATCCACAAGACCACAGCAGGAGGAAGATCCTTCTACTACCTCGCAGCAAAGAGCTGGAACACCCTGCCTCTCCACCTCAGGTAATCACGTTCACTGTCTCAATTCAGGAAGGACCTCAAGACCTGGCTCTTAGACTGAACCACAGTGCCCTCGACTGATCATCAGTCTGCCCCCAGTGCCTTGAGAAACTTACGGGTGAGTAGTTGCGCTTTAGAAGACACCTGATTGACTGATTGATAAAATGACATCAAAATTACAAACATTCATTTAGTAGAACTGGAGTTACAATTTTTTTTACGTTTCTAGTGAAAATAGTGATAGAAAGCACAAAGCTCTAATTGTGGTTATATGGTTGTTCTGGACCAGGATAAAAACATAAGTTCAGGCTGACTGTGAGGTATCACAGGGCGTATATAGGAACCAGGTTTGTCCTTCTGAAGATGTTACTTTCTCTAAGTCCAGATCCACGCGGGGAGCTGCAGCGGACTTTCACGTTAGTGGTCACCATAAGGAGCAAGTTGCTTTTTCGCTGGCACCGAATCTCAGAGCTCAAGCGAAGAGCAGGTCATCACTAGAGATTCGCATTAATGGGCATAATGGATGGTCGTCGGGCGATGCAAGGGGTTATTTTGTTGTTGTGCAGAGACCAAAAACTTCTGGTTTCTCACCTGCAATGTAGGACTTGCATTTTGAGGCAGGAGGAGTGCACTCTGATGCCAGCCGAGGGTCCAGGACCTGGAAGCACACCTATTGGGCATCAGGACTTACTCCAGCAGAGGCCAACAGGAGGGCTCAGGCAGGTCCATTTGGTGTTGGTCAGATAGGCAGTTGCAGTAGAGGTGCTTGAAGCTTGTTGTGTTCTCATATCTCAAACAGGAGGTCAGCCAACTGTCCCTTGGAGTAATTTTTGGTGAGCCTGGATTTAAGGCAAATAGTTTAAAGCTTCCTTCATCAGACAGAAGGCAGTCCTTCTTCTGAATCTTCCATAGGGCCTGGGGTGTTCAGATGAGAGACTCTGAAGGTGGCACTTTTACCCCCAGTGCCAGCTTCCCCCCTCCCTTTGTTTGGCTTCCGATGGTCTAGCTTAACAAAGGGCAGGCAAGCCTAGGTGTGAGCTGCATTTGTCAGTGGCGGGGCAGGCAGCCCTTAGAAGTCAGGAAGGGGGTGGGCAAGCCTATGGGCTACCCATTGGAACCAGAAGAGAACCATCAGGATGGATACCCCTTTTATGAATGGCCCCACCCTAAGTGCCCCCGACTAATGGGCATTAGATGAAACAATCAGTAGGAGTAATTAGCAATTGGAAGATCTGACTTCTTTACCTGTCCTCTAGCTATGGCTATCATAGGAGGTGGATTCAGAGTCAGACTATTGGCAATAGTGTCACATTTATTTATTTATTTATTTATTTTTTGGGTTAAAGACTCTTATTGCAATCTGCATCGTGTACACAGCATTTACCTACAACCCGGAGGCCGGCTGCTATAGAGGGACATAGCGTTATACAGTTCAGACATTATTCACTCTGCAGCGTCCTTGGTCGTCATTGCACATTTTAGTTTAGCAGAGAATATACGATCACTTTCTCAAACAATTCTGTAACAGTCTTAATTTTGTATTTTAGAACTACAACTAAACGTGTGACTCAGATAGTAGAACAGGTGTTAGTCTTTCCTTACACTCATTACCCATCAGGGCATTAATTGATGCAAGTAGCAACCATTAACATCTCGAGATTCTCAGGTCGTAACATTCCTTTTACGGGACGTGCGACCAACTCAGCAACACTATATCAACTCCATTTGTACGTGATATATCAGTGCGCCTCATTCAATATCCCCCTCCTCCTCAGAGCTGTCTATATCTTCTTCTGATAGGGGCTCACATATATCCCCTCTATAAGTGTTCCATGGCATCCATAACTTGTTCCATTTCCTGGGGTTTGCTCTCATTTGATAGACTGCCCTTTCAATCACTAGTAATAAGTCCATATTTCTACACCATTGTGCCAGTGTCGGTGCCTCTACTGCCCCCCATTTTTGCGCTATATCCCGCTTGGCCACCATTATCCCTACGATTGCCCATTGCTGCCCCTGACGAGTCAAATCATTCTGTGTCCAGACATTCAGTAGACACACACGAGGGTCCGGTGTTAGGGATACTTCCAATGTTTGTGAGATGGTGCGCAGAACCTGTCGCCAGTAGGTGGCGATAATTGGGCACTCCCAGAGTGTGTGAAAGAGTGTGCCTGGTTCTCCGCATCCTCTAAGGCAGGTGGGGTGGTCAGCTCTGTGCATTTTGTGTAGAGTAGTTCTCGTATAGTAGACTCTATGTAATATTTTAAGCTGCACCAGCCGATATCTCGATGAGATACCCGCCTCTTTTGGTGAAGCCATCGCTGCGTTCCATTCTGCGTTGTCCATCACACCTAGCTCATCCTCCCATTTTGTTTTCAGTTTTACTAGTGGGTCCTGCAAATTATTCATTATTTTCCGATAAGTCAGGGAAGTCGCACTAGCTTCCATATAATCGGTCAATAGGCGGTCCTCCAGCGGGGACGAGTCCGGCACCCTTGTACCTATCTCGATGGCTGTCATTAGTGCATGCCTGATTTGTATGTATCGGTATGTCTCATTTGGGTGTAACTGATATTGCCGCTGGAGTTGTTCAAACGGAACAACTCCATCGTTTGTCCACAGATCTCCTACCGTGGAGATCCCGATGGTATCCCACTGCGTGAAACCCTTACTTTGTCTTAACCGACCCAGAGCTTTGACATCCCACAAGGGCGTCATTTTGGTTATGGTGCCTCCCCATTTGAGTCTTGTTTGCGCTTTGTGCCACAGCGCCTCCGTGTGGTACGTGGGTCCTATCAGTTTTGCAGCGATGCCCTTGTTGTACAGTGGGGCCAGTAAGCTGTGGGTACCCAGCTGCGCTCTGTCCGCCATGTATGCGGGATCTCCCTGTGGGGCGTGAATCCATTGATTTATGATCTTTAGATGCGCCGCCCAATAATATAGCTGCACATCCGGGAGTGCTATCCCCCCGCCGTACCAATCTCTGACCAACTTTACGTTTGCTATGCGGGCGGGGCGATTGCCCCATAGTAGTCCTGATATCGCAGCCGTTACCTTTCTAAAGTAGTCAGGCGGTACCAGGATTGGGGTATTTTCTAGGACGTAGAGAAAGCGCGGTAGCGCTTTCATCTTGAACAGCGCTGCCCTACCTAGCAGAGTTAGCGGAAGTGCCTTCCAGTGCTGCACGTCTGCCTTCAGTCGAGTCAGTGGCGGTATTAAGTTTAGGTCGTGGAAAAGTCCTCTATCTTTTGTAACATGTATCCCAAGATATTTAAAGGACGAGTCCGCAACCGCCAGTGGGCAGTTCGCGGGCAGAGGTGGGAAAGGGCCCTTTAGTACATAGAGGATAGATTTCGTCCAGTTAATTGTATAACCAGACGCTTGACCATGTTTGTCGCAGATTGCTAGTAGTGCCGGTATGCTCCTCTCCGGTTCCGACAGGTAGACTAACATGTCATCCGCGTAGAGGGAGATTCTGTCTTCCCAGTTATCTCCCCAGGATATTCCCTTCAATAGCGGGGAGGTCCTGATCACGGCTGCCAGTGGTTCTAAAACCAATGCAAATAACAGAGGAGACAGTGGACATCCCTGTCTTGTTCCTCTAGCCAACGGTATCTCGCGTGAGACATGTCCGTTTGCTGTGACATGCGCCACCGGGCTAGAGTATAGGAGTTTTATCCATGAAAGAAATCTGGGGCCAAACCCCATGTGTTTCAGCACCGCGAAGAGATACTGCCATTCCACCATGTCGAACGCCATCCTGGCGTCTAATGACAGAATGGCTGCCGGTCCAGTCAGTAGGGGGGCCCTAGCCAATGCCCCATGTACTCTCCTAAGGTTAAGAGCCGTACTTCTATGCGGCATGAACCCAGACTGATCCGGGTGAATCAGTTGTTCCAGGTGGGGCATCAGTCTGTTCGATAAGAGCTTCGCCAGTATTTTAGCCTCTGCGTTCATCAAAGATATCGGCCGGTATGATGTACACTCTTCCAGCGGCTTGCCCGGTTTTGGGATTGTCACGATCGTTGCCACTCTCTGGTCATAGGGTAGGACTTTTCTTTCTAAACTGTCAGTGTACATGGCCAACAGTGGCCCACTTATGACCTCGGATACGGCCTTGTGCCATTTGATGGGAATACCATTGGGGCCTGCCGCCTTCCCGGAATGGAGCGCACTAATTGCTAGCTGTACCTCCTCCTGCGTTAAATCTGCTTCCAGCTCTTCTATTGCTTCTCGGTTTAAGGATTGCGTTGGTACATTACTAAGAGCCATCTCCGCCATTTCAGGTGTTACCTTGGTTCCAGGCGTGTATACCTTTAGGTAGTAGTCCGCTAGAATTTCAACTATTTCCGACGGTCGCGTATGTAAATCACCATCAGCGCCACGCAGCTGCCGGATATGCCTGCCTTCTGCCTGCTTTTTGTCTAGCCACGCCAGAAGTTTGCTTGCTTTGTCTCCTATATTGTAGACTCTATGCGCCGTTTCTTCTATATTTCCCACTACTCTGCGCTTCAGATGGTCAGTGTGAAGCCGTTGACTTAGTTGCAACGTGTGTAATGTGTCTACCGTCGGGTTGCTCATGTGTGCTAGGTTTGCACTGTGTAATCGCGTCTCTAGGACCGGTAAGTCTTTTTTCCGTTCCCGCTCATGTCCCGTGATAGTTGCTATGGCCTGACCCCTCAACACCGTTTTATAAGCCTCCCACACTATCGTAGGTGATTCGACTGAATTTGTGTTTTCTGCAAAGTAGTGTTGAGTCACTTTCTTCAGTTCTCTTCGTATGGGCCGTACCTGCAAATATCCCGGGTAAATCGGGTAGTTTCTCTTACGAATTTTTTCCGGGCAGATCAGTGTCAACGTAAGTGGTGAGTGGTCCGAGACGCCCCTAGGTTGAATGAGAACGTTGTCTATGGTGAGTGTGCCCCCTCCTAACGTGAGGAAGTAGTCAATGCGTAACAGGCTATTATGTACTGTAGAGTAGTATGTGTATTGCTTTTCATCTGGGTGCAGCTTTCTCCAGATGTCCACCAGCCCCTGTGCTTCTAGAAAATCGTGTAGTTTAAAAGGTCTCACCGATTGCACCCGATTCGGGAATCTGTCGTGTGTGTCGTGCGCCACTGCATTGAAATCACCCCCTATGATGAGGTCCCCGTCTGGCAGTTCAAGTAGGAATTTCCCTAGATCCGGAAAAGTCAGTGCGTGTAGTGCTGGAGGGAGATACACCGAGACTATATTGACCGGCTTACCCTCCCAATATCCATACACTGCCGCAAAGCGGCCTTGGTCGTCCGTCTGCGTGGATTGGACTATAAAGGGTGTTGACCTCCGCAGCAGGATCCCTGTCCCACGCGACCCGGAGGTAAAGGCTGAGTGTACTATCATCCGATAGTCTCTCCGGTTTAGCGCCTGTGTCGCCGTGCCCTGCAAGTGTGTCTCTTGTAATAAAACTAGGGCTGGGTTAGTCCTTCGGATGCTTTGCAAGACCAATCCCCTTTTGATCTTATCCCCCAGTCCTCTAACATTCCACGACATCAGGGCCAATGGCGTTATAGGTCCTACGTGGTGCTGAACATTTCTATCACCATCCTGTGAATCCCGCGCCATGTTCCCTTTGTGTTAGGTGACGTGTGCCTGCCAACCCTTCATGTTACAGCGTTGCTTGTCGGCCTATCTCTTCCCACCCCTCCAGCCCTACCCCTCTGGCTGCATGCTCTTCAGGAGTCGATGCCGTCGGGCCATGTGTGTCCCGAGTAACATAATGAACAGTACCATTGCATCGTGCATGAATCCCTCTGGATATCAGTGTGCCTAATTCCCACCTCCCACTTATCCGAGTCAACAATGTAAGAAAAAGAAAAACAATCCCATCCCCAACTCCCCCCCTCCCTACCCCCCTTCTGTACAGGCTCCCAACCGCCCGCCCCCCCCAACTTAGCAGAGTGCTTGACCCATCCCCAATACAATTTACTTGCTCGTCGGGGTGGAGGAATCTCCGGAGTCGTCGTCCCCTTTCCACCTCCCTGGAGGACTTCTGCCCAGTGTCCATCTGCAGTCTTTTCAGGCAGGCATACTTCTCATTTACCTTTGTAGTCACCGGTCGGTCATTGGTCGTCAAGTACATGTTCGTCCACGGTCGATGCAGCTGGTGCCATTTCTTCACTTCCGCTCCTTGACTGCCGTGAGTCCTGTTGCCGACCATTGCTCTGTGGTCTCCGTGCCCCAGTCGAACCCCGATGTCTAGTGGCCGGTCTCCACCCCTCCAGCCAGTCCTGGGCGACCTCCGGGGTGTCAAAGAACCAGGTTTTATTGTCCGCTACAACACGTAACTTGGCTGGGAAGATCATCGAGTAGGGAATCTCTCTCCTTCGAAGTTCTTTTTTGACGTCTAGAAACGTTCTACTCTTGCGCGCGACTTCCGCCGTGTAATCCGGAAAGAAGGACACCGTTGAGTATAGGATCTTGACTGGAGGGGAGACTCGCGCTGCCTGTAATATCGCATCCCTGTATCGGAAATTAAAGAGGCGAGCTATGATAGGCCTTGGGGCAGCGCCCGTTTGTGGTCGGCCTCCCGGGACACGATGTGCCCTCTCCACTGAGAAAAATGAGGACAGTCCTTTAGGTTTGAGTTCTTGCTTAATGAGGTCTTCGATATACAGGTCCGTTGCCCTAGTGCCTTCCGATTCCGGAATTCCAATTATGCGGACGTTGTTCCGTCTCGAGCGTCCTTCCTGGTCGTCCAGCCTTTCCCTCAGTACCTTGTTCTCCGCCGATAACTTTACCATGGCCGTTTGCAGCTCTGACACGTCTTCAACTAATGACTTCGTGACCACCTCCATTGAGCCGACTCTCTCTGACATCTTATGCAGATCAGCCCTGATCAGCGTGATTTCGGTAGAGATCGTTCCGACCGTGGTCTGTACCTGCGCCAGCGCTTTCATGACATCGTCAAGCGTCGCCTTCTTCCCCCCAGTAGCCTCCGTTGAGTTGTCGGCCGCCCCTTTGCCGGCACTTGGGGAAGTGTTTCCTTTATCGTATGCGAACTTGTCAAGGCGAGACTGAGCAGCGCTTCCTTTGGTGCTTCTACCTGCCATCTCGATTATTGTGTCCGAGTCGTGCCCAGCAATATATTCAAGGGTATCTCGGAGGGGGGCCCCGCCGTCCTCTTATAGTTCTTTTAGGTGTCTCTCCGCCCACTTGTCATCCGTCCGTCTCTGAGCCAGTGTGCAGTTGTCCTCACATCACCCCCAGACATCCATGGTTGCGTGACATTGACGCATTTTCCCCCTCTTAAGGGCCAGTGTCCGTGTCTCTCATTTGACTGGCCCTGCCTCACAATTTTGCCCACCACAGTTCGTAGTGCGGGGGGGGAGGGGGTCCGGGGGCCATGGGGCAGCCGGGGCAGCTGTGTTGGTGTCGAGTCTTTGGTAGGCGTCGCCGTCTCGTTCGGCGACCTGCCTCCCACCAGTATGGGTCAGAGGTCTTAAGGTGTCACCGGCTGGCCTCAGGCATCACATGGGGTCCCTACTGAACAGTCACCTGCAGCACTGTCATATTCTCAACCTTCAGCATGAGGCTGAAGCCGGATGTGTATTTTGGGACTTCGGTAGGCTCAGTGTGTGTCCACCTGCCTATAAGGCTTCAAAAAGAAGGGGAGGGGGCCGCTTCACCCCGGCCCTCCGCCCGGCCGTTGTTTGATGTGCAGGGTGCTTGTAGGGCTCTCCTAGTGGGTCTCGATCTCGGGGCCGACACACTGGGCCCCTCTCCGGTGACTGACAGTTGCGACCCCCACTCACCAGCAGCCCCCGAGGTCTCTACCGGGGGGGGGGGCAGTCCCCTGCTGCTGTGGTTCGGTCGTTGGGTCCACAGCGCAGGCGATGCCCTTCTGTCCCCTCCCTGGGCTGACGCCGGAGAGTGTACTCCCAAGATGGCGGACGTGTGCCGGCGAGGGAGGCCCCCCCGCGTCCACGGAGCCTGCTGCCCAATGTCCATGTACATATGCAGAGTCCCGGATGCTTAATCTAGTCCCCCGTACTCCTCGGTTTGGGGTTCCGGGGGTCTGTGCGCCGATGCAGGTCGCGGCCGGGGACTTCCGGTGTGTCTTACCCGGGCCGACTCCACTTCCTGTCTGGTCGCGCTGGCATGCGACCTCCCGGCTTATCACTTCGGCACAGGCCGCGCCACCTCGGATCTCGCACGCCGCCTCCCGGCCTCGGATGCGAACCGGAGTCACCGCCGTCTGCACCGCCTGGTCCCGGGTTTCAGTCTCTCCAGTTTGGAGGTGTGGAATAGCTCGGATTAGGTGTCGGATTAATGTAGGGGCCGTTCCGACCACGGAGCTTCTCTGTTTAAGCAGCCGCCATGGATGGCTGCTAGCCACGCCCCATCGTCACATTTATTTTTACTGGTATGGCATGTAGCTCTTGAACTTGACCAGCTGTGGTTAACTACATCAACATTACCTTGTGCTTTGCCCCACAGCAATGAAAAACCATAACTTGCCCACCAAATGCACTGCTCATGATCTCACACATGTTGTAAGAGATGTCACTACAAATAAGAGCAATTACATTCATTGTAATACTGCATATCACCGTACCCCTGGCATAATGGATGACATCACTATGATAGGACAAAATACACCAAGGCGATACAAAAGGGGATGTTGGACGGCGCGCTTGAGCAAATCAAACACTCACCCCCAGTCAACTGATCTGGGTTTAATCCATCACCATTCTTTAGCTCACTCTGCCACCCCAGTTCAGACATGGCCATATGCAAATCAGTCTGACCCTGTGCCTCATGGGAACAGTTCAGCCCAAACTGCCAAGCCATGTGGAGAAGTGTGGCTCACTGGTTAGAGGCGGCAGACCCTGAAGCAGAGGTCAGACCCGGGACCAGGGTTCAATTCCCGACGCGGCAGGGTCTTGAGCCCAAATATCCACGGACTCGATAATTCTCGTTTCGGTGCCTACTCGAGTCACAGGTTCACACTTTGCAGCTCTGGGCATTAGCTTGCTTAATCTCCACTACGGCCCCCCCGCGGCGGGATGCCTGGCTTTCACCTTGGGGATGCCCAGTACGGGTATCTCACAGGGAAAAACCAGGATGGGTTCCCAAGGCAAGCGCCGAGATGCCTACGGGTAATCGAGCGCTATATAAGAACGCCTAATAATAATAATAATAATAATGTCTTCCCTGGACCAAAAACAAGCATCCTGGGACCGGTTTCGGATTCATAATCCTAATCAGCCAGGCTATCTTGAATCCAGTGGCAAAGTGAGCAAGGGACTCATGTCTGAGCATACCCTGCCAACTTAGGGGGAACAAAGCGATACAAAAGGGGATGATGGACGGAGCGCTTGAGCAAATCAAACACTCACCCCCAGTCAACTGATCTGGATTTAATCCATCACCATTCTTTAGCTCACTCTGCCACCCCAGTTCAGACATGGCCATATGCAAATCAGTCTGACCCTGTGCCTCATGGGAACAGTCCAGCCCGAAATGCCAAGCCATGTCTTCCCTGGACCGGAAACAAGCATCCTGGGACCGATTAAGTATTCATAATCCTCATCAGCCAGGCTATCTTGAATCCAGTGGCAAAGTGAGCAAGGGATTCAAGTCTGAACATACTCTGCCAACTTAGGGCGAACAAAGCGATACAAAAGGGGATGATGGACGGAGCGCTTGAGCAAATCAAACACTCACCCCCAGTCAACTGATCTGGGTTTAATCCATCACCTTTCTTTAGCACACTCTGCAACCCCAGTTCAGACATGGCCATATGCAAATCAGTCTGACCCTGTGCCTCATGGGAACAGTCCAGCCCGAACTGCAAAGCCATGTCTTCCCTGGACCGGAAACAAGCAACCTGGGACCGGTTTCGGATTCATAATCCACATCAGCCAGGCTCTCTTGAATCCAGTTGCAAAGTGAGCAAGGGACTCACGTCTGAGCATACCCTGCCAAAGTAGGGCGAACAAAGCGATTCAAAAGGGGATGATGAACGGAGCGCTTGAGCAAATCAAACACTCACCCCCAGTCAACTGATCTGGGTTTAATCCATCCCATTCTTTAGCTCACTCTGCCACCCCAGTTCAGACATGGCTATATGCAAATCAGTCTGACCCTGTGCCTCATGGGAACAGTCCAGCCCGAACTGCCAAGCCATGTCTTCCCTGGACCGGAAACAAGCATCCTGGGACCGGTTTCGGATTCATAATCCTCATCAGCCAATCTATCTTGAATCCAGTGACAAAGCGATACAAAAGGGGATGATGGACGGAGCGCTTGAGCAAATCAAACACTCACCCTGTCAACTGATCTGGGTTTAATCCATCACCATTCTTTAGTTTACTCTGCTACCCTAGTATCCAGAATGAAGACGGTTGATGGCCAGAAACCGGCCCTAGGATGCTGGATTCTGGTCCAGGGAAGACATGGCTTGGCAGTTCAGGCTGGACTGTTCCCATGAGGCACAGGGTCAAGACTGATTTGCATATGGCCATGTCTGAACTTGGGTGGCTTGGTGAGCAAAATAACGATGGATTAAACCCAGATCTCTGACTGGGGGTGACTGTTTTGCCATTGTTCAGCATTCCGTCCATCATCTTGTGTGTTTTGCTGTTCACCCTATGTGGGAAGGGTATGCCCAGATGTGGGTCCCAGGCTCACTAAGCCACTGGAGTCAAGCTATCCTTGCTGAAGATGGCTGATAGCCAGAAACAGGTCCTAGGATGCTTGATTCTGGTCCAGGGAAGACATGGCTTGGCAGTTCGGGCTGGACTGTTCCCATGAGGCACAGGGTCAAGATTGATTTGCATATGACCATGCCTGAACTGGGGTGGCTTGGTGAGCGAAATAATGATAGATTAAACCCAGATCTGTGACTGGGGGTGAATGTTTTGCCATTGTGCAGCATTTCGCCCATCATCTTGCGTGTTTTGAAAATAAACCACAGGAGCAACCCGTAGACCTTAGATGTACATTAGGCCATAATTATTAAAAAAATATTAAAAGTTCAGAATAGTATCTTCTCTATTTTACACAAGGTAAGCAATTTTACAACAAACATTATAACATAAGGACCATGTATCTAGACATTACTGCCAGAACATGTTGGATGTTGATAACATAAAACTTAGACCAATTGTTTAACCAATAACCTAACATACCAATATGTGCTCAGTGTGAAAAGGTAAACACATGGTGCAGGTGAACGAAATGACAGGCCAAGACCGCGAGCAATTAAAATTAGCGCTATTGACTGTATACAAATCAATTATAGATCCAGTAAAAGTCCATAGAAATCAATTCAATGTACTCTTCATTGAGTCTAATTTAAAAAGCGTCTTATAGCTGTACGTGTTGATAGAGTTTTGACCCTCTAGTAGTTATGGGGTCATCATCTGGATGTGAAGGGCAACCTAAGCAGACACAAGAACCAATGCCACTACAAAAGCAGAAGAAATACTTTTGGAAAGAGATAAATCAAAGAAATCAAAGAACATAGTTCAAGAGGTCGAAATACCTTAGATTCCATTGGAGACAATAATACCTGGAAGAAAACAGAACAATACGGAAACAAGTACAGACTCTCATGCTTGAATCTCCAGTCTTCAAAAGAAATGACGAGTAGAGATTGCCTCTCTTTGGGGCATATGTACAACAAAGTTTGGACCACAGAGCTGCGCCAAATTTAGCAAGGGTGAACTGTATTTACTTCAATATGGCGCACACCGGTGTTTTCCCTAGCTCTGGCACTAAAATTAGCTGCCTAGCGCCAATGCAAGCACTCTTGCATCATAGTACAAGGGTGGCTGTGTTGCAGGGAATCATGGTTTATGTGCAGGAAGGTCTCACTTCCTGCACATAAACAATCCATAATGGCTATTTGTTACTTCTATGTGTGCTGCAGAATGCAGCACACATAGTAGTAGCAAATAATAATTATTTAATGATTGGTTTTGTACAGGAAGGGGCACTTTCCTGCACATAAACTATCATTCATGGCGTGTAGCTCTTTCTATGTGTGCTGAATGAGGCACACATAGAAAAAGCAAAAACGAGGAGAAATAAAGGCATTTGTTCTCGTGCGTCATTCTCACGCATGCTCCTGCATGGTGTTAGTTTTTGGCGCTGTCACAGATTTATATCTCCTTGTGAATCTGGGGCAGCATCAAAAAGCAATGGGTGTTGTGTTGGAACGCCCACAGCAACACCCATTGCATGCCCCTTTCACGCAGATACCTGTGTGAAAGGGTAGCATATTTACAAAGCAGCATAAAGCCACAAAAAGTGGCTCAACGCCACTTTGGTAAATATGGTGCAGTGCATACCGCCACTGGAGCATTAAAAAAGGGACGCTCCGATGGCGCTAGGGGTTTGTACATATACCCCTCTGTTTCTTACTTGTTCAATCCTAAATTCATGCATTAACTCAGTGAATTTCTGAGATATATGTATGATCTTTAGACACCTCAAACATTAAAAAAACTGGTGCTCGGCTCTGCACTTAGAAGGAGCAGCTCATCATGATTCAGACTCTCATCTGTGGCAAAGACTCATTTACCGGTGCTATCCTGTACATTAAGCATCCAACTCTGAACACACAAGTGCTGCACTCATTCCTGGGTAGGAAAGGCTGGTTATGGGGGACATTGGCACCACTTGACAAATGGTTTCACAACTCTGGAGAACTCACTAGGCATAGGCCCTTGAACACATCAGAAACCACATTTTCCATGAAACCACAGAACTCTCGCAATGTTTTTTGTAGTATATGTGGGAAATTTTAAGAAAGTGTACATAAGTCTAGAGTTTCCCTAATAGACTTAAGAGATATTTTGTTAAGGCAGAAATTAGTGCGTTACCAAACACTTTTGTAAATCTGGGAGGAAATGTAATTAGAAGTTGAAGCTGGATACAGAGAAGTATTTAAAGAAATTAGGTTGTGTTTTGAAAAACAAACTTGGATTAGCTTAAAGTACCACATTTTGTCCTGAAGGATTATAAACTATACACATTTGGATTCTGAGCTATGGGGAAGCAGAAAGAACTTTAGCATATTTAAAGACGTTTGATATTGTATGATGCATATGTTTGCACTCATTGCTGCTATATATACTTAGGGAGGTGATTCCGTAGTGTGAATGTGATCTATATATTCCTGCCAAACGTCGTTATATATTAAGTTTAGGAAACAACCCAAATTTGTAAATGAACCAGAGAGAGTAAACCACAAAAATGTCAGATAGTCGCATTTACTGGAGATGAGAGTAATATATAATCGAAATGCAAATACATCAATCTCATATGCATTGTTTGTGTTTCAGTTCAAGGAATGCCAGCGTCCAGCAATGTTCCAAAGAGAGATAGACGTTTAGATATAATCTGAAGGTATATCACTTGCTATAGCTAATTTTTAATTGAGTGTACATTAAGACAAAATGATTAACATACACATCTTGTTTTTGGATCATCCACTATGACTCATGTAGGTGGTGATGCTTCAGAAAAGGTACCCATCTGCGAAGACATCGGGGAGAGGAGGCAGTGGTGCCCTGGACCTCTGCCGGCTCCATAGAAGCTGCTGTCATGATTCCCAAAAGAAAAGCTGTTTCGGGTGTTTAGTTCCCCTTTTGCAAATCTGATGTCACCTGCTTTGAGGTGTCATTACCTGATCAATGTTTTGCAACTACAGCTGATATCACCACAGTGTGCTGAATCCGAGTGGTGATATCCACAGAGACTGTTTTCTTTCTTGTCCCATTCTCCTTTCACCACATCTACTGCTAATCATCATGGTTGCATGTGGATATGGTCAAGAGTAGTACAAGACACCACTCCCAATGATTCTGGAAGTCAAGTGGCTGTATTCTGAAAATATATCATAAACCTTGCTATCCCATTATGGCTAGACTTGAGCATTAGGAGTTCTGTGTGTATGAGGGATTACCTGATTATGAATACTTAAGTAATATTGGTGAAATTGAATGATAATTTAAGCGGTATGACTGATGTGAAGCCCCTTGTGTAGCAGGTACTAGTTAATGGCACAATTCACCTTGAAACAGCTATGTGAAATATGTGCACTTCCATCATATATTGTTGTGGTTGGATTGAATCTGGTAATCTAATATCTAACCAGCGAAATCTGATGGTAGTACCCAGGGTGAAGTTAGCCCGGATGGGCGGCCGCCAGCTTTCCTTCCAAGCGGCCAAGGGATGGAACAAACTCCCAGATAACATCAGGCATGAAACTAACCATCTTGCTTTCAGGAAGCGTCTAAAGACATTTTTGTTTCGATAATGTCTTTTCACGTCTCTGGTCTTACAGCGCCGGGATGCCCGAGGGTAGCCATGCGCTCTACAAGAAAGTATTCATTCATTCATTCATAACTGCTCTTGGCCTGGCCAGAGTGTGATTTTGAGTTTTTTTCTAAAAATGACTCCATTTGAAATGACTTGGTATTTTGTGTGGTGCAAGCACACCTTAAGGACAGACATTGTCACCATAACATTGCTTGACTGCATTTTCAAAGTTTGAAAAAACCCTGATTAAACATAGAAGGGGCACAGCTATAAAGAGAAGGCAATCAGACATAGGCTAATTCTGTAATAAACATCTACAGACGATTCTATCCCAGCAATTATTGTAACTTTGCAAGTCCAAAACGAGTTCATGACCATCATCTCTACATCTTCTTGTGAGGAGTTCGCAAAAAAAACAGCAGCAAAGTAGATGATGAATGATAGATGGAATATTCTGTCAAATCGCTGGAGGTGGTGCATTGTAGACCAGCCATTCAACTCTCCAAATCTACTATGGGTTAAATTACACTGAAACAGTAGAGTATGAAGCACTATGGAGTATTTTACAACAATGGCATTACGAAATCCCTGGTGGTGTGACAGCAGCTACCGTGACTGAATATAGAGTTCAAGTAGCTGAGAGTGAATCTACAATCTCTAATAGTGCCTGCTGACTCTCTGTTCCTTTTCTGCTGCTAATGCTTTCTCAAAATAGCCTGAAGAAGAAAATACTTTTTTCCCATTGTGTCTCTTCCAGTTGACTAATCAACAAAGAGTGTGAGGCAAAATGCACCAAAGCGTAGTGCTTAGGACGGAGGAAGAGTGTGTTTACGGCAGTAAGTATATCAGGAACTAGTCAAACATGCTCAGCCTAGCACATTAAGAATGGGCCACAGATGACACCATACTGAGGCAGTCATCAGAAGCAATATCCCACAATTAACCACCAACGTCCAGGACCGTGACCGGTAAAACCTAGAAAAATTCGAAAATGTTGTCGCCCTTCAACCCGTGAGGACAAGGGGTTGTAACCTACTGCCATGATTTACAAGCAAAGCTTTATAATGCAAGAAGAGCAAATTTATTGCTCAACGGGTTGATTACACATGCTGGTTTCAAGGGAATATACTGATATGTGTAGGTTTGTTATTGAGGGCCAGTCTTTCCGCTCTAGAGCTGTCACAGTCTGGCGGCTCTTGAGGACTGGAAATCAAATTGACGCCCCGGGGTAACAGTCACGACTTGCTCATGCGATGGGGCCTCTGAGCAGTCAATATTACACTATATAGTTTTTGGTTATCATTTCAGTTATCCCCGAATACTGTTTCTTAAACCACTTTTAAACTCATTGGGACATGTAGAAGTAGAGAGGCCTCGTACCATCTGCAACTATTGAATACATCTGCTATTTGGGAAATGGCCTTTACAATGTGGGCTGAGCTAGGCATGCTGTTTCACTGCAAGCGGAACCACGCTTGCCTTAGTCACGTATATGCCTTAACCACGCATATGCATGGTTAAGGCAGTGCTCGGTCTAGATACGCAGATGGGCGGGCACAAGAAGAGGAAGGATTGGGGGAGGAAGCTCCGGGACGCGATCTGGTAAGTTGGGTTGTGGACGTGTTTTGGTTTGTGTACGGAGGGGGAGTTTGTATGAGTGGGTTCATTTTTAGGGCTTCGGGAGGTTTGGGTGGCTTTAAGGGCAGGGAGCCAGTTTTAAGGTTCAGGGAAGGGCAGTTTACATTGGTGTGGATCACTTTTTGAGACTTCGCGCAGGGGGTTGGGGTCAAGGTAGTTTTTAGGATGTGGGGGCAAATTGTAGAGCTCAGGGCTGTGGGGAAGGGACAGTTTTCAGGGCAGTGGCAGTTTTAGGGCTCAAGGGCTGGTCTGGGGTAGTTTTTAGTACATGGAGCTGGGTGTTAGGGCTCAGGGCATGGGGGTTGGGGTGTGATCTTTACCATGCATATCCCTTCACCAATCATGCCTTTGCCACGAAATTGAGTGGTAAAGACATGCATGGTAAAGGAATGCATTGTTAAGACACATTCGATGTTAGGGCTGTGTTGTAGAGGCACGCATGGTTTAGACATGAGTGCTTCTGTCATCCAACCCTGGTATTTTCTTCAGGGCGTGCTCCTTCCTTAAAGCTGCAATTTGAGCTAAAAAAACTATGGAGGGGTAATTACCTGTTTGATTTGGGCTGATGAAACACTGATATAATGTGCACTTTTATTTTTAGGTATATTAATGTATTTTAACAATTGCTGTTTTAATATTGCCTATTTAGATTTTTTATTACCTACCCGGCATTTTATAGGAGTGTTGTCAATTATTCGAAATCATATTTGTCCTTTTTTAACATGCTTTTGGGTGACTTGGCTGTGCCAATGGGTCCCTGAGTCAAATTCCCCTACTATGTTTTAATGTTACCCATGCTCCTGCTCTTTTTTACCTCTGTGTTATGATGATTTATTTTTCTCTATATGGCTGTACTGTAATGAACCGTGTCTTTTATGAGCACAAATGGCAGGATAAATATTCTTAGATTGATTTAAGTGAATACAGCAACCTGCCAGACTCACTCTAAAGAGCAAGAAGAAATGAGATACAAACAGCCCACTATTTGCTTGAGCTGTGTGGTTCCTATTATGTAAAGCTCCTTGCTGTATGTTTGAGATGATATATAATGAGACGGAGAGGTACATTCAGTACCTGACCCACCAGAACAACTCATAAAAGTAAAGGCCAATATCAACCTGTTGTATTCATGAGGGAGAAGAGAACACATTTTGGGAAAAATGGATGGTGAATGACTTTAAAATGTAAACATTTCCAGCTACATAGAAATATAGGAGGAGAGCAAAGCTCTTTGTGTAATGACCCTCAGTAGCAATAATTTCTATGCATTTCTTTACATTTTTGTTCATATATACTTCCCTGAAAAACATCTCAAATCTATTTTCCCTGATCTTTGATCTCATCTAATTACCACCCAAACTTAATCTTCTTATGGCATGCCTATTTGATCCTATGTCTCACCGCCAGTCTTTTCTAATGCTAAACATCTTACTTACCCTATTGTCAAATATTTTCCTTTCGATTTGCTCTGCCCAACCACATTGCACATAACTGAATCTATATGTCTTTCCTATCAGTTTTGTGATGGTTATTGGCTTATTATTTCCTTATTCTCATCCCACAATATGTTGCTATCCCAGGTTGTACATAAACAGTATTTTATTCTTCTGTATGTGACTACTGGTGAGGTGTAAGGAGTTGACAATTACTATGTCACCCCTTTCTTATGATTCTAAAATGCAATATAAAAATGAAATATATAAAAAAGGAGTACCTGAAGGTTTGCCAGCAGTGGAAAGATTTTGGAAATGTCATGTCTGTTTAGAACATGGGTACTCGAAAACATTTCTGCGGGGCAGCAAAGTACTGTCTATGGCATGCAAAAGGGCTGCACTAATGCCAGCAATGCGAGGGTTAGGAAGATGAAAGGTGGGTATAGGGGACGCAAATCAGATGCATGATGTGGACAACAAATCAAGCCTTCACGTGACATCTGTCTGCCACTGCTCTATTTGCATGCACCAAGAATTAAAGTCAAAACATTAACTTCTTAGGTAAAATATGAGATGGAAAGAGATACTCATTTGGTGGCTGAATTGCAAAACGCGAAAGCAGAAAACCTGGCATCAGTCCTGGTTTCCCCACTTGACAAAACGGCGTGATCCTAGGCAAATGTTTAATTTCACTTTGCCCCCTATTTCTTCATTTCTACCTACATATGAAAGCCCCTTAAAATATTTGAGTAGAGGTTGTGTGCTGTACAAAACCGTCTCTTGTGTTTTATTGAATAAACTATAATGTTTTTCAAATCATATACCAACCAAGAATACACACAAGGTGCACCTGACAAATTACTTGCATCTTGGCTCACTAATGGCATTGTTTTCAGAACGGGGTGGCATGAGTGTTTCTAAGATCATGTTTGAAACCTATCACTGCTGATACATGTCTTTCAATACAGTGATATATACTGATCTACTAACGTAAAGCGCTAATGCATATTAATAAAATACACTTTTTAGAAGTTTTCTGAGAGTTTATCGTGTTTTTACATGTTTAATGCAAGATGTCTTTAAAACTAAAGGTGTTCCTAAAGACAGTTGTCTAGGACGCCATCTTTTCTTTACCATTGCTTTAATTAATGTGTAAATAAAGTATGCCCATTTGTTTCACAGCATTCTGAATGTTCCTGCGTGTCAAGTGAACAGCAGCACTGGCTGCAATTAATCAGAGGGCCGCAATTAAATGTCTGGAGGGCCGCATGTGGGCCCAGGGCCGTACTTTGAGTATCCGTGGTTTAGAACAAGTTGATTTATACGTTTATAATTACTGGAGGAACCCTACACTTTAATCAGAGGTGCATTCATTCTTAGGTGATTTAATATTCTTATACTGTTCTACAGTTAACAAGTTATTTTGCTTACTTACATGCAAATTACCAATATGCAATCCATTATGTTGTTCGCAGAAAAGGAAATTAAGTGCATAACAATGATGACAGCTATACCAAACCAAAGAGCTGCAATCTTTGATTTGTGACAATTTATATTTTGACGATAGCGAGATTGATAGCTGAGGGACACATTTTTTGCATGTAAACCATGAAATCACAAGGTTTATTGTCGCTGGAGTGGTGTAGGACTAAATTTGCATTTGGTTTTGAAGAAGGTTCATGGACGTTAGGGGAGTAGACTTTAAAAACAAGGAACTGTGCTCAAATTTACATGTCAGTTCTATTTCATTGCACCACTGTAATGCAAATTGTGTAATTGTTCACATAACAAAAGAAAACCATTGATTTGTGTGGAGCAAGTACCTGATTGCATTTTGTTTATTCAGTTGATAAAGTATTTTGGAAAATTGGTCAGTGTGATTGCTAACATTTGCCTCGCAGCAGCTTGATTTCTGTACGGTAAAAATTAAACAATATTTGACTACACTGATTACATTTCTCAGAAGATGTTAAAAATGCAATTTTGCGGTTGGTGTTGGATTAGGGTAGGAGACTCAATGTCATTATTGAGAACTAATGTCTGAAAAAGAGAGCTTGTTAGAAGAACCCTCACATCTTGGAACAAATAACTGGGAAATTAGGTTAGATATTCATTGGCCACGCTGGTTAAAGTGTCTTGGTTAAAAGAAAAGTATACATTCACAAGGAAGAATGTTGATGAAAATGTAGATTAACACGAGCTAGTTCTTCACATTTTAACATAAGGGAATTATTATGTTGAAAGAAATACACAGTGGCGTTGTCTGAATGTGCACAGTCCTGGCTGCTATTTTTGCAAAGTAAAGAGAGTATAACGCTGCCATAAATACTATCTTAAAGCACAAACAATAAATTGAATCAAGAAGACTTGAGAGTATACAGGCCAGCATGTTTGTGGGCATCCTAATATAAGCTCATTTATGTTTTCAGTAGCCCGGGCAGGAGAAAAGATGATTAACAAAACTGGAAATCGGGGGTATCTGCAATCTATCCTAGTATTTCTGTTAATTTTATTTCTGGCCTACTGTTTAGAAGCCAATTGGGATCTATTATAGGATGCCATGGGCTTATGTTAATAGTGTTCTAAAAAGAGTACATAGCTGAGACTGAAATAAGATTCTAATTTGCGCACTAAGGGTGAATTCTGAAGGGTGGTATATTGGGATCAGAAACAGACTTTTAGTCTAAGGAGGTATGGTGAGTTGGGCGGCAATGGTAAGTATTCCAATTTGTGAAAGAATTGCTAAATCAAAAAGAGGATCCCATACTGGGATCTTCTCTGTAGCAGTGTCCTCTTTATAAAGTAATCTTTCCTCGGAGGTTCTAATCCAAATTTACTAATTTTTTTCACAAACCATAGGATTTTATGGCAAGACTGGGGGTTCATATTATGTGTTACTTAATTATTTGTACTGTGCAAAAAGCAATACATAGACTGGAAGTAGCTGTAGAATTTTAGAAATACTTGTTCAATTGCAGATCAATTCAGAACATTCCCTACTTTATTGCTGTTCTTCAAACAGCCAGGTCATTATTTTGCAAGTTTTAGCCTTATTTACATGTGTATGATCTGCTATAGATTCGCTAAGGGAAATAACAGGACACTTTTAGGTTGTGGATCTCTTTTAAGAACTGCATAAGAAAAGGAAACAGTTTAAATTTTTGGGTCTGCGTAACCTTTAACCTCATCGCTGCGGCGCGAATTCCGCCGCAGTGCTGAACATTCCGATCGCGTGTGTGGTCATGACGGCTCCCGGCCGTCATCAGCCCATGCCCACCGTGACTCATGACGGCCGGGAGCCGTCATGAGCATGGAAGAGGTTAATCATTTTAGTTGTAAACATTAAGGGGCAGATTTACTAATATTTCATGCAACGCAGTCAGGCAATTTGCAGCATAGCTTGAAAGCAAGAGAGCAGAACTTTGCCATGTCTACTAAGATATGCGCACTTCGGATGTGTCCTAGTGCTGATGGACAATGTGCTGCCTAGCACCAACGCAGACACCCTTGTGCCATGCTGCAAGGTCAGGATGCTTTTGTGCAGGTTGCAGCACACATAGTGAGAAGAATTAATGAGGAGAAACTAAGATTCCGAGCTGCAGGAAAGAGCTCCTGGTTTGGGGATCACCTTTTCGGTGAAAATCCCTGTTTAAACCAAAAGACCTGCCCCACTTCACCCATCGGACGAAATCTAAACATACCCTCTATCAACAGACACATTGGACTTCAGCGCCGGTGCGTTACTTACCGACTTTGCTGCATCGTTAAGCCCGGAGCTGCCTGGCCTGTTCCTCTGGGCTCAGCTACCCGATGCTGTCCTTCACTTGGCACGGCACATCTAGGTCCTGTGGAAATACCCTGTCCCTGGAGTCCGACACCCGCTGCTACACTGCTCTCTCCAAAGAACAAACACGAAGCCGACGCCTGAGGTCCTCGAACGGAGCCCTTGTTCCCGGAGTCCGACGCCCTCTGCCTCATTGCTCTCGCTTCGCTGACGTCGCTGCCCCCAACGGTCGATGAGGAGCTGCTTGCCCGACCCCGCATACTGCGACGAGCTTGTAGCCTGAGGTAAGCTGCCTGCCGATGGTGAGGTCCGCCCTGATCTCTGACCCCTCTGATCGGAGCTAAGACGTGGAGCTCCCAACTGCCCCACGGATCCAGATGTGGCGTATCACTGGGCTCCTTAAACGCCATTAGCCGGGCTCGAAGCATCAAGCGATATCTCCCCCACATGTGCCGATCCCGGGTCTGCCAAGACATGCTTATGCCTCCACAACCTAAATACTGAGAACGAGATACCAGACTGAGACCCCTCCGACGTCCTGCTGCCTATACCACCGTTCACCAGCCCTTAGAACATAAGGTGAGAGCGGCAACTACCCGTCCTCCTTTAACCTGGGGTAAAGCGTCTGACGCCCGTTCTCATAGTTCAGAGATGGATGCCAAGTAAAGTAACGGTCACCCTGCTCCTGTTGACCTGGGGTGGCAAGAGGTGTTGGCCTGATGTTTTTCAAACAAAAATCAGGATCTCGCCAAATCGATTATTAACTCCAGCCTGCTCCATTTCATGTACCCGGATCTCTTGTCAACATGACCTGTTAACTCGCTATTTTTAATACTTCCTGCCCTGTTTCTTTTTTTGGTGGGAATAGCAATATGTTAAATCAGTGATTTAACGATCTTATGGAACCCATTTTGTTTTTTGTTTTTTTCCTATACTCCTGGACAACAACAACTTTTTGATTGAACCACCATTTTGTGATCTCCCCTGCCTACCAGAGATCTAGACACTGTGAAAGGACTAGCTTTACTAGAATCACCTACTCTTATTCGGCGGCCATCTTTAAAGTAGCCCCGATATCGCTTCATACTACTGATCTTTCACTGCACAATCCATGTTCATCTTTGAATGTACCCCTGCTCACTCTATACCCACTCTTTTTCTCACTTAGCCACTCAACTCCCCACTCCTCTTCTCACTCCCCCCCATCTGTACCCTCACTATATGTCATATCTATTTATTTACTTACTTGTTATTTTAGCCCTACCCCCTTCTAGATTGCCCTTCGACCTGCACATTACTCTCTACCATGTTAATTGTATGCACTTTATTAATTTAGTATTTGATTCTGTTACTTTACTGTTGTTCACGTCGTGTCACTTTTCTAATTTGTGTTTGGTTTTTTGCATTTCATTGCTGCTTTTGTTTTTATTGAACACTCACCATTCTGTTGATCTCCCCTACCCACCAGAGATCTAGACACTGTGAAAGGACTAGCTTCACTAGAATCACCTACTCTTATTCGGCGGCCATCTTTAAAGTAGACCCGATATCACTTTTACCACTGATCTTTCACTGCACAATCCCTGTTCATCTTGAATGTATCCCTGCTCACTCTATACCCACTCATTTTCTCACTTAACCACACAACTCCCCACTCCTTTTCTCACTTTTTCCCCCCTCTCCATCAATACCCTCACTATATGTCATATCTATTTATTTACTTACTTGTTATTTTAGCCCTACCCCCTACTAGATTGCCATTCGACCTGCACATTACTCTCTACTATGTTAATGTATGCACTTCATTGATTTAGTATTGATTCTGTTATTTCACTGTTGTTCACTTTTCTAATTTGTGTTTGTTTTTTTGCATTTCATTGCTGCTCTTGTTTTATTTAACACTCACCGCTGCTTATTCCCCATCTCATTTAATTCATTTATTTATGACGGTGTATTTTCTTAATTTACTCCTCCGTATATACATCTTATCTTTCTCTTATTTTCTTACCTCCACTGTCACTCTTCCTCCGCCTATACATCTTATTACCTCTTTCATGTTTACCTAACTCTTCTGGCACTCTTTTCCATTTCAATTTCTTTCCTATCTCTACTCTTCATATGCAGTGCACCAACTACTATTTTTATCCTATTTTTACTCTATTCTACTTATCATATTCTATCACACTCTATCTATATTGTTTTACAATTATTTTACACTCCTCTTTATATCATTTTATCATTTTAGATTGTGACGCTTCGTAATTCTTCTCATTGCTAATTGGAATGTTCATTGTGTTTTATCCTCTTTGCTATTTCTCCTATCATTATATGTACCATGATATTCCTTTGTTCAGGCCTTCCTCGTCTCCAATCATTATAATCGTGTCCCATGAAACCGCTCAGACTGCTCTCTATGTTTAATCCTCCTATCACCGTTGCTTCTGCTCCCTTACTGTATTACTTTGCTCAGGACATTGTTTTACATCATACCCTATTTTACAAATTGTGCGTAGGTTTACCTCTTACTAAGTTAACTTCTTCCCACTTATATCACTACATGATTCAGTTTTTGACAATTTTCAAATTGTGCGTAGGTTTACATCTTTCCCTGTTAATTTCTTCCCACTTATCTGTCTTCGTGATTCTTAACTCCTCCTCCCACTCATCTTTCTATATGAATCAGCTTTGACTTCACTCTTCTCACCCCCTTCCATTTAACCCCACCCCCATTCTACCCTACAGTACTAGTTCGTTACCACTCCAGTATACTTCTATCCTCCTCCCCCCTCCTTTTCTTCTCTCTCTACCATGCCCCCACTCACTCTTCCATCATCAATCTCCTCCCCACATATCTCCAAATTTGGCCCAAACTCCTGGTCCATCATCTACCCACCCCATCTCTCTAAACATGGTAAAAAAATTTTAAACACAAACTTATATGTCTCCACCCTGAAACCTTATTCGCTGACCACCACAACAGCCTTAGCTCGTCACTTGTCACCAATCTCATTTTCTTCACCAAACGCCCGTCTAAATGGAAAAGCATATTCCTGGGGCACTTCCTGATCTCCAACTCACGCAACATCCCCTACGGTTTTAAACTCTCAACCAAACCATCTTCTTCCTTTCCCGGTGAAATTGACATCTCCATCTTCAAATCGGGATCCATACTCATCCAAGCATCTGAAAAACACCTTGACATCTTTGAACAACACTTCAATGCCTTACCACAGACAACGCCCCCCCTCTCACCCCTGCCCCTAATATCTTGTCTCTCTGACCAACCCCAAATTTTAGTATCTACACCCCCCCCCATTTCTTTCCACCCCCTATCGCTTCCTCTGGATTCCCCCACGTCTTCTCCCACGAATAATGATCTACACACTAGCATTCTATCCCTAACCACCACACAATCCGCACACCCTGCTCTCTCAACACACCTCACCCTAGATTCATCACACCCCATCCCACCCATTTCCCTTTCACCCCACCTATCTGACCCAACTCAACCTTCAATATCCACATCTCCCTTAATTTCTTTCTCCACTCCATCGCTCCCAACTGATTCTACACCTCCCTCTCCTACCCCTAACGATCAACCCTACCTCCTACCTTGTTCCTCATCGCATCTTCACACTTTGATATACTCTGCTACACAATCCCCTCCTTCCAACCTCCCCCCTATCATCCCCCCTCCTTACAACACTTCTTTCACCCAAACAAAGCTACCCCCTTCATCCCCCTCTTCATCTACCCTCACATCTCCCTCCCCACTAGCACCTCCACCTAAAACACCTTACACCGCTACACTCACCTCTCCCACCAACATCCCCAACAACATCTCCCCGCCTTGCAACACTTCATACATCCAAACAACCTTTCCCCCCACATCCCCCATGTCATCTACCCTCACCTCTCCCTCCCCCCAAGCACCTATTCCCAAGTCACCCTGCACCGCTACACTCACCTCACCTCCCTACCTCCCCACCAACATCCCCTCTCCTTGCAATACTACACTCATCCAAACAACGCTTCCCCCTACACCCCCCTCCCCACTGATCCCCCCTGACTCCATTAACTCATGCCACTCCCTCCCCCACCACCAGGCCTTACAGCTTTTCCACCACACTTAATCCCCCCACATAACAACCCTTACTCGACAAACAGACAAATAAACACTATCCCCCCACACCCATCAACTGACACTCTAGCCTCCCCGAACATTGAACCTGCCCTTTGGTCCCTCATCTTAGAACTCTCCTCTCTCAGAAGCGACATCTCACTCCTCTCAAAAAACATCTCCTCACACACTGACAACCTCCTCAACACTCTTACACAATGCCAACATAACTGTATAACCTGCAAAAAAGCCCCTCATTCCTACAACCACTTAACCAACACAGTACCCACTCAACCCTCACTAATCGTGACTCCACACAACTCCTCTCATCCACAACCTAGTACTCAACCAATAACCTATGAAGCTAAAACCTCCTCCACTATAACCATTTCTCCATCTCCACCCTCTACAGCTAACACTCCATCGTATTCATCTATCTCTCCACTCCCACCGTCGTACCTTTTACCCCTCAGTAATAAATCTTCTATCCCAGTTCTCTTAGGAAACAGAAGTCTCCCACTCCCTCCCTCCTCACCCAGACCTCCTCAACAACTTAGAACTATCCCCCCTTGCCCCCCCTCTCAATCACCTGAGCCCACTCCCCCACGATGCATGAGGACAAACTGCCGATCCACCTCCTACCTGACTCCTCTGTCGTCTATTCCAGTTGTTTTAGGAACAAGCAATCGCCCCCTTCCTCCCTCCTCCCCCAGACCTCCTCAACTACTTAAACAGATCCCCAGATGTCCACCATCTCCAACACCAGTCCCCACCCCCCTTTGCTGCATGTTGATTAACTGCAGATCTGCCTCCTGTCACGCTACGGAGATTGCTGAAACTATTCTCAAAGACGACATTGATATTGCTGTCCTAACTGAAACATGGCCCACCCCCCACTCCACCCCCATCCTTGATATGCTTATCCCCCCTGGTTATAATATCATCAGAAAAGACAGAATCGAACAAACAGGCGGTGGACTTGCCTTAATTTTCAAAGCCGAACTTAACATCTCACTAATCAATCTTCTAGACCCTTCATCCTTTGAATACCTCTGCGCCGATCTCACCATACCTGACTCCCCCACTACCCGGCTACACCTCATCTACCACCCCCCTGGCAACAACATCCCCTTTACGGAAGAACTGACTGATCTTATCATACAATCGTCACTCTCTCATTCTAATAACCTCTTCCTCGGTGATTACAACATCCACTGGAACAACAAGGATGATCCTGCTGTCATCCTACTTAAAAATACCATGGACATCACCAATATGTCCCAACTCTACCTTTCTCCCACTCATAACAAAGGTGCAACCCTTGATGCTATTATAACGAACAACGATCTAGCCTCCCTCACAAATATTATTCCGGTTGACTGGTCAGACCACTACCTCATCCTTTTCACTCTGACTAAAACTACCTCTCGCCCAGCCCCCACCAATTTACTATCCAAAAAATTCACACGCAACCTTCACCGTATTCCTCATGGCGAACTCGAAACAACAATTAAAGCTCACTTAGATTTACCACCTCTCTCTGACAGCACAAATGACCTTACCGACCATTATAACAACTCTATTCTTCAAGCCCTAGACAAAATTGCTCCTATCAAACTTAAACACAAAAAAACATACCCCCTAAGACCTGGTTCAACTACGAACTAAATAATGAAAGACGGTCTCTAAGACATTCTGAAAGGGTCTGGAGATCCCACCCAAACGCTGACAATCTGACTATCCTTAGAACTACTCGAGCCCAGTACAAAAAACACATATTTAATGAAAAAACCTCCTTTCTACGATCTCAACTTGATCAAGCCAGAAACCGCCCCAGAGAACTCTTCAATATTGTAAAAAAACAAACATCCACTGGCCCTCCTAAAATATTAGCCTCCACCGACAAATGCGAAGAAATTGCTAGCTTCTTTACGAACAAAATCAACATGATCGAACTATCCTTCTCTTCCCTCCCTCTGTCACCCCATCCTACCACTACCCTACACACTCTTCCTAACACTCATAATTCTATGTCGATCAGTTCCTCCACTTCGACCGATACCTCGGATTCCCCACATGATCTACCCCTGCCTAACACCTTTCATATAACAAACTCCCCCGCTAAAAACAATGCCTCTTGGAACGATTTCAGTCCAGTATCCGAATCTTTGATCACTAATATCATGGGCAAACTCAAACCGTCTGCACACTCCAAAGATCCTCTCCCCGCCTTACTAGCGCAAGAACTTAAATCTACCATTGCCCCTATATGGACTAAAATTATCAACTCCTCTCTCTCCACAGGCTGTGTTCCTGCTTCCCTTCAACTTGGCCAAATCGCGCCTATTCCCAAAAACACCACAGCTGACCCCAATGATCCAAACAACCTTTGTCCCATCTCTAACCTTCCCTTCCTCTCCAAAGCCCTAGAAAAATGTGTCCTAATGCAACTAGAGAAACAGATTGTCTCATTCAACCTCCTTGATGTCCAGTCCGGCTTTAGAAAGGGATGCAGTACAGAAACTGCTATGCTTAATATCATAGACGATATTCACCGTTCCCTTGACAAAGGAGAATCCTCAATACTTATCCTTCTCGACCTCTCAGCTGCATTTGATACCGTCCACCACCCCACCCTTCTCAGCACTCTCAAAGATAGATTCGGCTTGGATGGCACGGTATTCAAATGGTTCTCCTCATTCCTGCAAAACAGATCTCAACAAATCAAACTTAGCCACTTCCTCTCCAAACCCCAACCTGTTTCTCTTGGTGTTCCTCAAGGTTCCATCCTCTCCCCTACCCTATTCGACCTGTTCATGGAACCACTCACCCTCATCCTCAAACACTCTAACATCAGTTACCATCTCTATGCTGATGACACCCAATTATACTACAAGATCAAATCTCACAAAGACATCCTTCACCTAAATGAGACACTGACCAAAATTCAAACCTGGTTCCATCTGAACCATCTAAAAAAAACAGAAATCATAATTTTCTCTCCCAAAAACAATCCCCCGCCCATCCAACTCTGGTTAAATGACATCAAAGCACTAAACTGCCCTCTCTCCACCTCTAATACTGTTAAGTCCCTTGGCATCAGTATTGACCAAAATCTCAAACTCATACCCCACATTAAAAATGCATCCAAAAGCGCCCTTTTCACCCTTCTCCACCTCAAAAAACTTAAACCTTTTATTCCAGCAGAAGATTTCAAACTTGTTGTCCAATCACTGGTCCTCTCCAGGATCGACTATGGCAACGCCACTTTGGCTGGCACCCCTAAAGTCCATCTTGCTCCAATTAAATCCGTCCTTAACCTTGCTGCGAGACTCATCTCAGATTGCAGAAAATTTGATCACATCTCCCCCATCCTCAAAAATCTCAAGTGGCTACCAATAGAAGGGAGATCCACTTACAAAATTGCCTGCATCACTCATAAAGCTCTCCACCAAAACACCCCTCCCTATCTTACAACAAAACTTCAGAATGCAGGTTGTTCCAGACCCCTGAGAAGCACAAACTCACTTGTCCTGATCCCACCTAGACTTAAATATCAGAAGACCCAATCCTGCGCGTTCTCGGGTAACGCTCCCACAATCTGGAACTCACTCCCAAAGGATATCCGCTGCAACCCCTCCTACCATCTCTTCAAAAAAGAACTTAAAATACTGCTTCTCAACAAATACTGGGGTATCTAATGTCACTGACACTATGCATGTTCATAGCATCATGATACCCAGCACTACAATAACACCCCTGGTCACTCCTCTCTCTCTCCCCTATTATACTCTCCCATTCCTCCTCCATTATACTCCTTCCTACTCTTTCTCACCCTCTCTCCTCTTCCCTTTCCTTCTTTATTTATTCACATTTTAAATTTCGATTTCCATGCTTCTCCACATTAGCCATGTCTGAACTCTCTGCCACAATGAAACGTTTTCTTGCTTGTTTTTATTGAATATATGACGATACAACGAATTCCGTTGCAACGCATGCCTTTACCACGCATGCGTTACAACGGAATTCGTTTACCACGCATAAACATTTTCTCGACTATTTGCGTGGTGACGTCACACGTCGTTAAGAGAAAACGGCATTTTGTCCCGATTTCTCTTAATCGACTCTGATGCCGACGTGACTTCAGGTGAGTCACAAACATCGTAGTAAAGGCATGCGTGGTAAAGGCATTAGTGGTAACCACGCATGCATTGTACTGCATGCGTGGTTAAAGATTTCGTGGAAACGGCCTCGTTGTAAAGGCCGTTTCCCGTTTTTATTCTACCTCATTGTTTTTGTTTTGCACCTTCACTGTTAAGCGCTCTGATACTCTTGGGTCCAGCAGCGCTATATAAAACCTTTGAAATAAATAATAAATAAATAAGATGTTTCTCCTAATTACACTTCTATTGGGTAGGTGCACCCAAATGCAAAGTAAAGCAAGACAGCACTATGCGCTGCATAATGTTATGTTGCATTTACTAAACTACACAAAGCCATGCAAATCAACTTTGAGTGGCTGCTGTAGCTCTAGACAGCTATATGTTTTTGCCCACACGGCACAACGAAACCCCTTGGGTCCCATTATGATGTTCTCCAAAAACGAAGTACATTGTGGCGTGGGTCCAGGTAGAGGCAGTCAGTGAGCTTGGATGGAGGTCGCGATGTTACGCTCTGCCGCCAGCTTAGGTCCCCCAACATCCCTTGGACACCAATCGCTCCAGAGTGCAGGTCCCCTGGTTGCAAGCACGGATCCCTCAGGCTCTGCAAGCTTCCCCAACTCCTCATGTCTGGGCACCTGAAATGAGCTGCTGATCTTCATGAGCCCACTCTTCTGCACAGTATGATGACGGTGTATGTCAGGACGGTTCTTGTCTCAACCGACGATCACTTCCAGCCGTTTCTGCTGCACCCTGCACTGTCCGTACCATCTTGTGAAAACTGGGAGATCCTTAATATTCCTGGGATCTCATGGACAGGAGGCCAGCCAACTGGCCCTTTGACAGTACTTAAGGACCCGGGCCACAACAGTTGGCACTAGCTGCAGACCAGAAACATCCAGGCAAAATCCACCAAGTGATAGTCCCCTTCCTGGAGAAAGACTAGCTCCAGACCACCACAAGTCTGCAGATAATCCAGTTGCAGTCCCTCCTGCCCTAATGTTTCCTCTTGTCAATGTCCCAGTGTCGAACCACCAACGTATGGTTCCAAATCCAAAAGTGTCTCTACCTTCTGAGGCTATAGCCCCAGTAGTTATACCCACGATGGCCTTTGAAGATGCAATCAGTTCAAAAGACCACCTTTGAAATGCACATTCCCCTCTAAATTTTGTCCTGTCTGCCATTCTACCTCAGGAGGTTAAATCACTATCTTTAGTGAGGCCACGACCATGACCCTTGAAGTGCAGGTACCAATTCCACCCCCACTTAACCATCCCAGATAGGTATCTCAGAGTCAGAGGTCTGAAGTTTCCCTAGAGACCCTAGTTTATGGCCTTCCATCAGGAACGCACAGATGTAACTGTCCCCCCAGCACCCAGATGTGCATTGAAGACAGGCTGATAGGCACACAGAGCCCTGAGCATTGAAATTCCCACTTCCCAAAGTGACATTTCCTACACACACATAATGTTGAATTCACAAGCACTACCGGAGAGGATTTGCCTTACGAACTCATTGATAACAAACACTATACTATTACCACTCTGCACATAGGGAATCCTGCTCAATAGCCTTTCGAACAAGTTTACAAGTAAGCAGGGATTCACCCTCCAGGGGCTCATTTGCTTGCCAGTAAACAAGCTTAGAGTTGGTGTCACGGAAACACTTGTTGCACTTTAGTTTGGATATTGTTTTGGACACTTGTTTTTAGCAGAGGTTTAATGTGTGTTTCATTGTTTTCACATTTTTTAAAATAGCACTGAGCACTTTTTAACCCCATTTATCGCTAAGGGCAATACCAGCGTATATCACTAGAAAGTACTTTAATGCTGTTTATTCAAATAATATATATATATATATATATATATATATATATATATATATATATATATATATATATATATATATATATATATGTATATATGGACTGCTTGACTGAAATATGAGTTCATTTAAATTGAGAGAACATTTTATTACTTTTGTTTACAGATTAATCCCCTGAAGAAGGGTTGATGGGGCCTAAAATGCATTGGGCAGTTCTACAAAGAAAATAAATGTTTTTATTGTGATGTTGTTGTAATTCATGTACAACAAAAAAAGTAAAATAATTTTGTGATGGTAACAAAATAAACAAGAAAACAATGGTTTCAGTGACAAAATAACTGTATAGTGGAAATTATATTTGATTTTGAATGTTGACTTAGCATGATATTAAGATACATATATAAATTGTGACTCTAACCAAGAAAAGGTTAGGCAACAGTGTGCAGAAGCCAAGTGGAAACACTTGAAGTAAGAGAAATGCAGAACCATGGCACTTAGCTTTTTAAATGCCAAGCCGAGTTACAGTAACCTGCGCACACGGGCCCCACCAGGGCAAACCTGTGCCACGATCAATGAGCTACCTTCATGGATGGCACAATCAGAGCTTCAGGTCCACGGAGGCACATTCGAGTTACAAGCCCAGGGAAATCATGTCCCAGTATCTTCAGAATTGAAGATAGTGAATGCACGCTTGACAGGAATAAACCCTGAAGAAGGGCGAATGCCCGAAATGCATTAGGGACCCTGTTCATTTTGTGAACATTCTATGCCAATGAATAATGTAAACCTGGCATGATAACCAAAAGAAGGAATTAATTGAATGGATTAATCATAATAGAAGATTAAATACAAACTAATGGAACTACTGTGTTGCTGAAAGATTTATAAAGTATAACCGAATCCAAGGAGTGCCGGAAGAGTTTGTTTTTTCCCTGTCGGAGAACGCTTATCTAGTAATTCTTGAAAGAGTTGCCATTTGACTGGATATAAGGGGTCCAGTAAGAAAACAGAGATGCACAACCATTTTATAGAGCTCTAAGAGGAAAACATTTTTAAGAAAAAAGGGATGTTCAGTTTTCTTGAGAACAGTCAACATACTTGCGGTACCTAATTCATGTAGGCAGAACGAAATTGAAGGATCGAGCAGAATTGATTAAGGATTTCTGATGTTTTTGCCTCGACCATCAGGTTTCAATTAAGGCAGAGTATCTCCCAACGTTCTGAATGTAGGACATGACTTAAGTGAGAGCAAGATAGGCAGGAAGGTTTTTCAGTGGAGCCTAGTGGAAGTGGATTTCTTTACTTGACAGCTGCAAAGGAAGCTCATCAAGTTTTACAGCTGAAGACCAGATTCCGACACCTTGGTTACAGATGTTGTTTTTGGCAGAATTGGTCATGGATGAGTGATTTACATTCTCAGCTGTTGGTTTGATTGCAAGGGGTTTGGTGCCAGGCATGACAGACAGGTTGTTTACTAGTCAGACATTGCAGCTGGACGTGTGTTGAGCAACACAATGCATATAGGAAAATATCATTTAGATGTTAAGGTTATGAAGAGCATCACACTGAGAAAACCTCCTAGGTGTAGGTATTCAGATCTGTACCAATATGTTCTTACTTTTGTTCCTAAATTGCCTGGATAACTTGGTATTAATTTAAATATAAACCTCTTAGAAAATGGCATTGCTTTTTTGCTCAGTGTCCTTCAGAAGAATTTAAGATGTAAGAGCGTCTGAAATTTTAGATAGAATGAATGGATTATACTCCAAAAGAGGTGAAATAGGGGCAAGAAAACCCACAGGATTCCAGAATTTACAGCTCTACGTGCAGGAAAATATGTGGAATTACTGTATTATCCTTGATTTTGATCTGTGGAACTCATGCCTGGGAGGTAATACTACTAAAAGATAAATACACACCCTGGCATATCATTATTTTCCTGAGAGGTATTACTTCCCGGGATTATACCGTCCCTTGGAATGAGACTCTTAATGTAATTGAGAACCTGGCTCTCTAGCAATGAGTCATTGTATTGAGCTCATGAAGTTTGTGCGGTGATGGTATGAGTCTGAGTTCTATCCAAGACAAAATGTAAAATATATAGTAATTGTAACTTTAAATTGTATTTATATAGTGCTTCAAACCCCTGATGAGGTGTTGAAGTGCTTTGCAGTGAGTAACATGCTACTCCAGAACCCATGATTGGAGGTTAGTCAGTAAATTAGTATATTTCTTTTTTCTTGATTTTGTGGGTTTGGTAAAGTTTAGAATATGGATAGTTATGTTATGTTATGTTAACTGCACTTATATAGTGCATAGCTACCCCAACATCGGGGCGCTCCAGCACTCGCAGACTGGAGACCAGGGAAACTGATGCTAGCTGGATGAAAGACAGCCAGGTATAGTCAGTTACTGAAAGACTAGGGAACACGGGCGCATCAAGCATACATATCGTGCACTAGATGGATGAAAACAGATAGGTTTTGATGTGTTTTCTAAATGACCAATGATCGTTTGTGCTGCGTGCCAAAAGAGGAATAGAGTTCCATAGGGCTGGGGCCAAGGACCTAAAAGAGCGCCCACCCGCTCTACTCCTACGTACCCTAGGAGTACAAGCCAGATGCAGGTCTGCTGATCGCAATGCTTGCGTAGGAACATATTGTGTACAGAGCTTCTAAAGTATCTGGGGGGCCAAACTGTGTAAGATCTTATGGGTGGTACAGAGAGTTTTGAACTGGATTCTCTGTTCGATAGGCAGCCAGTGTACACGGTGCAGGAGATGGGATGTTTGGCAGTGCTTAGGGAGGGCAAATAGAAGGCGGGCAGCCATATTCGGTGCCCTCTGAAGTCTCTTTGTGATCGTTTTATTTACACCGAGTAACAGTCCATTGCAATAATCGAGATGTGACAGCACCACCGATTGAATGATCACCTGACGAGTGGAAGCAACAAAAAAAACCAAGATGGGTTTCAAACCCCGTAGGTGGCCAAAGCATGTACCAGCCACTTTTTTTGCGTGAAGTTCGAAAGAGAGGGAGTTGTCCATCAGGACCCCTAGATTCTTAACTGCACTTTTCTGTTGGGGAGGAGTGCCCAGTGCAGCAGGCCACCACGGGTAGTCCTATTTATAAGTGTGCCGGCCTACCAGGAGCACCACCGTTTTTGAGGAGTTAAGTTGAAGATAATTATCTGCCATCCAGTTGGAGATGACCAGGACATCTTCATGGAATTTCAGTTGGTCTTGGGCTGGGTTGCTGGTGAAAGTGAATATCAATTGCGTATCATCCGCGTATGATATCATATTGATCTGCCGAGCTTTGGCCAAAAGGGTTAGAGGAACATACATACACATTGAATAACGTGGGGCTCAGAGCAGAGCCCTGAGGGACACCGCTGCTGAGGGGATAAATATTGGACATATAGGGATGGGCGTGGATCTGAAAGGAGCGATCGGATAGGAAGGACGCAAACGGGGCCCAAGCCTTACCATTGACCCCGATCTCCCTGAGTCGTTGGAGCAGACGCTCATGGGAGACCATGTCGAAGACCTCACTCAGGTCCAGTAAGATCAGTGCTGAGGTGTTGCCCATGTCCAGTGACGCCCTTAGCTGCTATGTAACTGCCAGCAGGGCGGATTCCGTACTATGCTTTGGCCGGAACCCATTTTGTAATAGTATGATGGGAATGGATTTAAATGGGAAGTAGCAAGTTGTTTTTGTAAGTAGTGGCCATGTGTGCCTGTTAGTTGGTGAGATGGCTAAAAAGGAGGGGCTGTTTGGGGGTGGTTCATAATAGTCAGAAAGGTTTGGCATTAGTCAGAGCTAGGAGAGATGAGACAAAGGTTGAATAGAGGATTTTTTTAATACTGTATCCACACTCGACTATGAAAATACCAATTTATTGGTGTGATTGGTCTCCACTGTTGGGGGAAGTGCCTCAAAGCTTCCATCAAGAAGAGATGTAAATTCTGGGAGCATGTAACTGGAGTGATTTGGAATTGCCTTATATAACCTCTGAATGAGCTACAGAAACCGCCTCTCTGAAAAGACTGCTTCTTTATGAGCCCCTTGCAACACTTTTTCGCCACTGTTGTGTCACTTTGTTGATGCGCTGGCAGCGTAAATACTGCATCACATCGTGCTATATTTATAAAGTGACGCATCTAGGCAGATGCATCACTTTGAAAACCCCTGCGCCACATTATACCTGCATCAGATATAATGTATGCAGGGTGGGCGTTCCCCACAAGAATGCCTTGTAGAGGTGGTTCAGTGAAATCTATCAGATTTCATGTGCCTCTTAAAGGATGCCACTGCATCAAAACCTTAAGCCTGCCTCATAGCAGGCATAGGGGTGACGCAGTGCAATAGGTATAGGCCCCTCCCAATGCATTGCTTGAGTTGCATCATGCTTCAGACACAACTCCATGCGAAAAATAAAATATGAAATATAATAAATAATGAAAATAATTTCAACAAAATGAATAAAATGTAATATACATTTTAACAAAATATAACAAATACATTAATTAAAAAAGTTAAACACACAAACATAATGTATACATTTATATATATTTACTTTAAAAGAATTAATAAACTATTAATTGTAATTTATTTTATAAGTTTAACATTATATAAACATTTACAATATATATATATATATATATATATATATATATATATATATATATATATATATATATATATATATATATATATATATCAATAATTTAAAATATAATACAACAAAATCTGTTATAAATTAAAACAGTAAACTATTTTAAAATAATTAAACTTACATTTCCCAATACAGTCAGTGCAACAGTAAGGAAAGTGTAGGACAGCAGTGAGGGAAAAATATTATTCCCACTCCAATGAGTGCAACAGTAGGGAAAGTGTTGACTAGCGAAAGGGTAAAATTTACTATTCCAACTCCAATGAGTGCAACATTAGAGTAAGTGTTGGATAGAGAAGGGGTAAAAATTACTATTACCACTCCAGTGAGTGTGTATGAGTAGGGAAACTGTTGGATAGGGAAGGGGTAAAAATTAGTATTCCCACTCCAGTGAGTGCAACAGTAGGGAAAGTGTTGGATAGCGGAGGGATACAATTTACTATTCACATTCCAATCAGTTAAAAAATAAAAAATAAAAAATATTTAAAAAATAAAATAAATATGAATACATAAGTATGTTAAAAATTAAAATACACATATATTTAATATTGAAAATTAAAAACCATAAACATATTAATATGTTAATTACATATTACAAACACCTACAAATATATTAAAAACTTCAAACAAATAAATATTTTAAATAGGAAATATTAACAATCAAAAACTTTAATTATTACAGAAATATATTTATTTTATTTCCTATCCTAACACCACACAAATACCAACACACTTCCAAATTTTAAAAAATGTACTTCCATAATTAACATAATAAATTACCAATTAAAGAAATATTATTAATTAAAAAAATAGAAACAAATAAAAATGAATTAATTCCCCACACTTTAACCCTAAATCCCGACAACACACACCTGAATTTAAATGTACAATAATTAATTATACAATTAAAACGTATTTTCTAATTAAAATCTATTACCATTAAACAACTAATTATAAAGTAAGTAAAATGTTTTTAATACCTACTCTTTACCCCTTTAAAAGTAAAAACCACACACACAAAAATAAACAATTACCCATAAACAAAAATCAATTAATTAATTAATTAACATTAACTAACAACTATTCATTAATTATTTAAACACAAATTACTGCCCAAACTTAACCACTTTAAACCCCACAACAAACACCTAAAAGTAATTACACAATTTCCATATTTAATTTACAATGAATAAAGCCATATTAATTAAGATCTAACTATTAATTAAACATAAATTGCTTCCTACCCTTTACCCCTATAAACCCTACAGCATGCACCTAAAATTAATTACATAATTACCATAATTAATTTTAAATAAATTAATTAATATCAACTAACAAATAATTATTACTTAATGAAAAATAGATTACTTCCCACCCATTACCCCTGTAAACCACAAAATGTGTACCTAAAATTAATTACCGTAGTTAATTAATTAATATTAATTAACAACCAATTGTTAATTACTTTACACAAGTAACACTATAGCATCTCAATTAAATAAATATTAATAGATAGAAAATAATCAATAATTTAATATAATTTCATTACTTTCACCCTATTCCCCTATAAACCCACAACCTGCTACAGAACTAAAAAATGCTAAATTCAATTAAAATAAAATTGATAACTACTAAAAATTTAACACATATCTTAAAAAATATAAACAATTAATATACAAAAAATACATCATATATATTCAAAATACATACTAAAATACATAACACTAATTAAACAATCAACATTTTGAACAACTATATTTTTGCACACGATATTAAACATTTCGATATTTTTAAAATCAACATTTTTTTCCTTCACCCGTTCCGTGCTCCCTCCCCAGTGCTGCGAACGGCCAACGGCCGTCGCAGCCCCTCCCACTTAATAGAACACCCGCGTTAAATTGATATTTCTTAACCTCGATTTTCTTGCTATCGATATTTCTCACTCAAGATATTTAGCACTCGAGATTTCTGTCAGTCGACTAAAAAACTCAATATTTTATCTGCTCACCATCTAGGGGCAAATTTACAAAGGGATTGCGCCACAAGAACGTCACTTTTTTTGATGTTCCGGTGGTGCAATGCCCTGCACCATATTTTCAAAGCATCGTTCAGCCACTTTTCGTTGCTTAACGTAGCTTTGTAAATATGGTACCCATTTACGCAGGTTTCTACGTGAAAGGGGCATGCAATGCGTGTTGCTGTGGGCGTTCCACTGCAACATCCAATGCTTTTTGATGCTGCCCCAGATTTACATGGATTTGTAAATCTGAGGCAGCGCCCGAAAACTAATGCCATGCAAAAGCAGGCGTTAGATTGGTGCAACCAAGATGAAAACTTTTATTTTCCCTCGTTTTTGATCTTAATACGTTTACTGCAATCTGCAGCACACATAGAAAGAGCAAATTGCCTTTAATGATTATTTGTGCACAGGAAGGTGTCCCTTCCTACACATAAACAATCATTCCCTGAAATGCAGGTACCCTTGCACTATGGCGCAAGAGTGCCTGTGTTGGTGCTAGGCAGCTTTTATTAGCACAACCGCTAGGGAAAACCCAGGGTTACTCCGTATTCTTGTGAATACAGTGCATCCCTGCATTTTTTAAATGACACAGTTCAGTGCTACAAAATTTGCTGCAGTGCCGTGCTTTGACATCTCCTTGTGAATATCTCCCCTTGATTCTGGAAATGTCGAACAGTGGTCTTGAAAAATAGAGAGCGACTTAAGGAGCATTTGCTAATAGTTAAGAGATTGAAAATTACTTATTCCAACAGTTTTAAAAAATCTATAAAGAAAGGGCTTAATAGTGTAGAAAGCGACAATGTGGATCTCCTGTTGCAGGTTAGAATGCTACCTTTAACAGCCAAAGCAGCTAGCTGCTGAAACGTTTGTTCATCCCATAGAGCTTGCATACGAAAAACTGCAATACTTACAGAACAATCTGACATAACATCTTAATCACAACGAAGAGCTAAAACAGCCAATTTTACTACAGTCCGTAAACCCACTCGAAATCTTGCACCTCTTGCTCACATTAAAGGAGAATGTCTAGCTTCAGGATAGTCTACACCTCCCTATTTTCTCTCTTCTAGGAAGAATATAAATAAAATATACATGAACATTTATCACTCTAACAAGCCTACATTACTTGCATGATCACATGGAATATTTTCTGATGTGATGCTTAAACTAAATTTGCTCCTTGTTCACATTTGGCCAGGAGGTGTCAATTCCAGTTTAAAAGCACACAATTTGGCACCACTATTTTAATGTTTGCTGGGAGGACTGCAAGGAGACATCAACAGCGGTAGCTTCCTCACTGCCCACCCATGCAAAGTGGATTTACTCAACAATTGGTTACATGCATGGTTGAGAATCATGTCTCTGCTGATACACCATTGCCACTCAGAAGAAAATAACCTTAGGGATGACTAGCAGGTTGATGAGGAAGGTTTAGCAACAGAATCCTTTGCCAGCCTTATTTTCAGAGGTACCTGGTCATAGCGTAGGCATGTTTTGCCAATGCTTCTGTTTGAAGATACACCATTTGGTACTAATTTTACTAAAGTTTAATTGAAAGAACTCTACGGGGGTCATTATCAGTTCGCCCGCCACCATAACGGTGATGGGACCGACCGCCAGATGATGGGCTGTTCCACCGGCCCAATTAGGATGCACCCGCCATACTGGCAGGCGCATCCTGTCTTTTACTGGCTGCAGCACCGTCCACAATGGTAAAAGGGCATGCACAGCATTTCCCTGCACCACGTGCACTTGGTGCAGGGAGCTGCAGGGGGTACCATGGGTCCCACCCAAGTGCCCCCCTCCGCCCCGACAGGGGGCCCGCAACGGACGCCCAAAGCTAATCTCCGCCAGCCTTTCCATGGTGGAATCGCCGCCATGGAAAGGCCTGTAACAACACAACGATTGCCGACCGGCGAAAAAGCAGCGGACATACCTTTAGTCCACCGCGATACCCACTGCCTTCGTAATCTGGCGGTGGGAAAAATATGTTTGATGGCAGAATTAAATCCTTAATTTTTTTTCACCAATATTATGCACCTAATGTGCTTACAAATGTATAAGTGCCTACAATTTGTCAAATAAATTATTTGGCGGAGAACTTCACCCCATCACCCTCTGAAGTGGTACTTAAATCTTTCCATGTTTTACCAAGTTTATTGGACCTACTTGTTCAATAATGAACAATTTAGCACTATTCCCAAATATTCCCTTGAGGGGACAATCCCGTGAAATGACATGCACTTTCATAAATCTCGTGTTTACTTTGACAACTAACATTCGAGAACGGAAAGCAACACAATTTTGTTCACATGTATGACAGCTTGTTTATGGCCTACTTGAAAACATTCTTTCATCCCAATTTTGTTGTCTACTGAAAGTATTCTGCACTTTAAATCAGCAAAACCTCCAATGAAATAATTTTCAATTGAACATTTTCAAATGCTTTCTGGATCCAATTGCTACATATCAGATGTTGGTCATCTAATGAACTACTTTAGAAAATTTCATTTTTATTACAGTTGAACCTTGGAATTGGCTGCTGTTGTCTATACGTGTAAACTGATTATAAGTATGTTTTTAATAACTGGGAGAACTTCCTATATCTTGTTCTTCTAGATAAATATCGCTTAATGTCCAAAAATGTGTGTGTCACCACTTGATAAAACAGTACCTTTTCTTACCTGCTCAAATGGAATTTCGACCAATTTCTGCATCAGCTTAGAAAAGTCAATTCTCAATAGCCCTTAGTTATATCAAATGCAATGCTGCAGTCCACTGATGACATTTAACTTATAGGCCCTGATTACACTTTGTACCAGGAAACAGCGTTTACATCACCTGCGCTACAACTCATGCGATTACAACGCAGTCATTACAACGATAGCCTTGTTACAACACAAGCTAATATATCACAAGTTGTTTCTACGACTTGCTGTAAGGTGGGCACGAACTAAGGAATAGTATAATTTACTAGTCCAACACCTTCCCTACTGTTGCACATGCTGGAGTTGGAATAGTAAATTATACTATTCCTAAATCGGGGCGCCCCCTACAGCAAGTCGTAGAAACGACTTGCGATGTAATGGTTTGTGTTGTAACAATGCGGGCATTGTAACGACCGCGTTGTAATCGCATGTGTGGTAGCGCATGCAATGTAACATTGCATATTCCTTTGTACCACATGTTACTCTGCTTGTGCCAGTAGCCCCTGAATACAAATACTCCATTATGAATATCCTTAAAGTCAATTCACCATTTTGAGGTTTCCTATCTATTTAATTTCGATGTCTTTTCCTTCCTATTGCTTCTTCACAATTCTACCTTCCTTCTCTTGTCCCCTTTCTGCTCTTTATTTCCTTCTGATTGATTTATTCTCTGTACAAACTCGCATTTATCAAACTTGCCTCATCACTCCCATCCTTCCAATCTTCCGACCCCTCAATCTCCTCTCTTGCTGTTTTCCCTGTGTGTTAATTTGTGTTGCCACCATTCCTAGATTTCTAGCTGTTTGCTCCACTTGTTCATATTATTTCAATGCGGTTCTGATAAAAGCACTGTAAAATGTAAACAAATAAAACGCTAAACCCTCAATCAGTGTGGAGTGCTGTAAACAGACATTAAGGAATGCTTACATAAAGACACCTGCCAGCTTCGATGGATTATGTAAATGTATTTGTATTTACTTTGCACATTACTTAAATTGGTATTATTATGTCCCATTACGTTGATCTGTAATTATATATCTTTTAATGTTTTAATGTATTGAAGTTGTTTTTTAGTCCATCCTACACATGAAAGCTGAAGAAACATGACAAACATACTACAATGGCCCCAGTGCATTAACCTATCAGAGTGGATAAGCAAACACTCGATTTAGCCCAAATCCAGAGGTTTTTCATTAGTTATAAGTAGAATGGAACTTCCGAGGGCACCAGAAGTTTATTCCTGGATGGCTATAAAGTGACACTATAGCCGGTGCTATGGAGGTGCGAGTTGAAGAGTTGGTGTTTTCATGACCACTTAATTTACCTATGTCGAGATGGTCAAAAGAAAAGGGCGCCCAGCACATGGTAGCGTCATTATATACTGATACCCTGGAGCATGACCATGCTCTAAGTAAACATAAGTTTCCTCCGTTGAACCTGAAGAAGAACCATCAGAGGTTTAAAATGTACTAAGTGTTAAAAGTCAAACACACACAGTGGCTTGCTCTGAAAGGCATTTTGGAGTATGAAAGTAATACTCCTATAGCACTCTTACATATGTACTACTCCATGCCTTTGTGAATTAGCTTCAAACACTTAAAATGAGAATACAATGGGATTATTCATAACGTTGAGTGCAAATGCCTGAAAGTCAGGAGGGGGCAAAAAATAATGGTCATCCACTACTGCATGGAGTATGATCAGATACTAAGCATACACAGGTCAGATTGCCTCTAAACAGTTTGATGGAGGCAGGAAAACCTCCCACATCATTATTCTCTTTGGTATAACAATATTTACAAGGTTTCTAAGGGGCTTAAACCACTGAGGCTTAAGTTGAGGTCTGCACTGAGTGCAAGGGACTGAGCCACATGTTCACAGGTCACCACCGCTTCCTTACAACACATGTGCCATTGGCTCCTGGGGTGTAGGACGTCTTCAACTCCCTCAAGTCAGTGTGTCAGGGAGAAACAGATCTTTGACAAACAAGGATCCTCCGGTCCCTCACAACAAACCATACAACACTTCTTAAATCCCTACCAACCTCACCCTCTATCAGGGAAAACAATATTGCCTCTCTCCGTGGGAACTACTTCATAATTTGTTATCCTCACTTACAAAAACTGTACCTAAATTCTTCACCAGGCACAAAATAAGCGAAAGAACTTTCAAACAGCACTTCTGAAAATTTGAATGACAAACACTTCGGTCTCTATTAAAACCTCAGGGACATGAGGAAAAATAATTTTGTTGGTGGGTTTCAATAACGCCTTCCTGTAGCATACATCCTCATGATTCTAAGTCATATACAGTTGCATGACCTACTCACACTTAGCCAGGATATTCAGGATGGAACTTTATGCCTTCTGTTCTTGAGTTAAAGTTTCAAGTTGCTTTAATTTTTAACACTACCACTTAAGAAATCAACATAAAATCAGATCTTTGCTCGACGTACAAAAGCCAATGTATCTGTTGGAAATAGCCCTTTTTGCAGGGTTATCCCCAAACTATTTGCTTCTTCCTCCTTTGTTTTTCCTGACCTGTGGTTGTTGGCTATAGGACTCGGGACACGTTACCACTGCTGGTCAGTGCTAAAGTGCATATGCTCTCATTGTAAATTATTATTGTAATTGGTTATCCATGATTGGTATATTTGTTTTACCAGTAGGTCCCTAGTAAAGTGGAGTGTGCCAGGGCTGGTAATTCAAATGCTACTAGTGGGCTTGCGGTACAAAAGGGGGTGTGATGGACGGAGCATCTGAACCAATCAAATACTCACACCCAGTCAACAGATCTGGGTTTCATCCATCACCTTTCTTTAGCCCACTCTGCCACCCCAGTTCAGACATGGCCATATGCAAATCAGTCTGACCCTGTGCCTCATGGGAACAGTCCAGCCCGAACTGCCAAGCCATGCCTTCCCTGGACCGGAAACAAGCTTCCTAGGACCGGTTTCTGGCATTTCAGCCGTCTTCATCCAGGCTTGCTTGAATCCAGGGGCAAAGGGAGCAAGGGACTCACGTCTGAGCATACCCTGCCAATTTATGGCGAACAAAGCAGTACAAAAGGGGGTGTGATGGAAGGAGCATCTGAACCAATCAAACACTCACACCCAGTCAACAGATCTGGGTTTAATCCATCACCTTTCTTTAGCTTACTCTGCCACCCCAGTTCAGACATGGCCATATGCAAATCAGTCTGACCCTGTGCCTCATGGGAACAGTCCAGCCCGAACTGCCAAGCCATGCCTTCCCTGGACCGGAAACAAGCTTCCTAGGACCGGTTTCTGGCATTTCAGCCATCTTCAGCCAGGCTTGCTTGAATCCAGTGGCAAAGTGAGCAAGGGACTCACGTCTGAGCATACCCTGCCAATTTATGGCGAACAAAGCGGTACAAAAGGGTGTGTGATGGACGGAGCATCTGAACCAATGAAACACTCACACTCAGTCAACAGATCTGGGTTTAATCCATCACCTTTCTTAAGCCCACTCAGCCACCCCAGTTCAGACATGGCCATATGCAAATCAGTCTGACCCTGTGCCTCATGGGAACAGTCCAGCCCGAACTGCCAAGCCATGCCTTCCCTGGACCGGAAACAAGCTTCCTAGGACCGGTTTCTAGCATTTCAGCCGTCTTCAGCCAGGCTTGCTTGAATCCAGTGGCAAAGTGAGCAAGGGACTCACGTCTGAGCATACCCTGCCAATTTATGGCGAACAAAGTGGTACAAAAGGGGGTGTGATGGACGGAGCATCTGAACCAATCAAACACTCACACCCAGTCAACAGATCTGGGCTTAATCCATCACCTTCCTTTAGCTTACTCTGCCACCCCAGTTCAGACATGGCCATATGCAAATCAGTCCGACCCTGTGCCTCATGGGAACAGTCCAGCCCGAACTGCCAAGCCATGCCTTCCCTGGACCGGAAACAAGCTTCCTAGGACCGGTTTCTGGCATTTCAACCGTCTTCATCCAGGCTTGCTTGAATCCAGGGGCAAAGGGAGCAAGGGACTCACGTCTGAGCATACCCTGCCAATTTATGGCGAACAAAGCAGTACAAAAGGGGGTGTGATTGAAGGAGCATCTGAACCAATCAAACATTCACACCCAGTCAACAGATCTGGGTTTAATCCATCACCTTTCTTTAGCTTACTCTGCCACCCCAGTTCAGACATGGCCATATGCAAATCAGTCTGACCCTGTGCCTCATGGGAACAGTCCAGCCCGAACTGCCAAGCCATGCCTTCCCTGGACCGGAAACAAGCTTCCTAGGACCGGTTTCTGGCATTTCAGCCGTCTTCAGCCAGGCTTGCTTGAATCCAGTGGCAAAGTGAGCAAGGGACTCACGTCTGAGCATACCCTGCCAATTTATGGCGAACAAAGCGGTACAAAAGGGTGTGTGATGGACGGAGCATCTGAACCAATCAAACACTCACACCCAGTCAACAGATCTGGGTTTAATCCATCACCTTTCTTTAGCCCACTCTGCCACCCCAGTTCAGACATGGGCATATGCAAATCAGTCTGACCCTGTGCCTCATGGGAACAGTCCAGCCCGAACTGCCAAGCCATGCCTTCCCTGGACCGGAAACAAGCTTCCTAGGACCGGTTTCTGGCATTTCAGCCGTCTTCAGCCAGGCTTGCTTGAATCCAGTGGCAAAGTGAGCAAGGGACTCACGTCTGAGCATACCCTGCCAATTTATGGCGAACAAAGCGGTACAAAAGGGGTGTGATGGACGGAGCATCTGAACCAATGAAACACTCACACTCAGTCAACAGATCTGGGTTTAATCCATCACCTTTCTTTAGCCCACTCAGCCACCCCAGTTCAGACATGGCCATATGCAAATCAGTCTGACCCTGTGCCTCATGGGAACAGTCCAGCCCGAACTGCCAAGCCATGCCTTCCCTGGACCGGAAACAAGCTTCCTAGGACCGGTTTCTAGCATTTCAGCCGTCTTCAGCCAGGCTTGCTTGAATCCAGTGGCAAAGTGAGCAAGGGACTCACGTCTGAGCATACCCTGCCAATTTATGGCGAACAAAGCGGTACAAAAGGGGGTGTGATGGACGGAGCATCTGAACCAATCAAACACTCACACCCAGTCAACAGATCTGGGTTTAATCCATCACCTTTCTTTAGCTTACTCTGCCACCCCAGTTCAGACATGGCCATATGCAAATCAGTCTGACCCTGTGCCTCATGGGAACAGTCCAGCCCGAACTGCCAAGCCATGCCTTCCCTGGACCGGAAACAAGCTTCCTAGGACCGGTTTCTGGCATTTCAGCCGTCTTCATCCAGGCTTGCTTGAATCCAGGGGCAAAGGGAGCAAGGGACTCACGTCTGAGCATACCCTGCCAATTTATGGCGAACAAAGCAGTACACAAGGGGGTGTGATGGAAGGAGCATCTGAACCAATCAAACACTCACACCCAGTCAACAGATCTGGGTTTAATCCATCACCTTCCTTTAGCTTACTCTGCCCCCCCAGTTCAGACATGGCCATATGCAAATCAGTCTGACCCTGTGCCTCATGGGTACAGTCCAGCCCGAACTGCCAAGCCATGCCTTCCCTGGACCGGAAACAAGCTTCCAAGGACCGGTTTCTGGCATTTCAGCCGTCTTCAGCCAGGCTTGCTTGAATCCAGTGGCAAAGTGAGCAAGGGACTCACGTCTGAGCATACCCTGCCAATTTATGGCGAACAAAGCGGTACAAAAGGGTGTGTGATGGACGGAGCATCTGAACCAATCAAACACTCACACCCAGTCAACAGATCTGGGTTTAATCCATCACCTTTCTTTAGCCCACTCTGCCACCCCAGTTCAGACATGGGCATATGCAAATCAGTCTGACCCTGTGCCTCATGGGAACAGTCCAGCCCGAACGGCCAAGCCATGCCTTCCCTGGACCGGAAACAAGCTTCCTAGGACCGGTTTCTGGCATTTCAGCCGTCTTCAGCCAGGCTTGCTTGAATCCAGTGGCAAAGTGAGCAAGGGACTCACGTCTGAGCATACCCTGCCAATTTATGGCGAACAAAGCGGTACAAAAGGGGTGTGATGGACGGAGCATCTGAACCAATGAAACACTCACACTCAGTCAACAGATCTGGGTTTAATCCATCACCTTTCTTTAGCCCACTCAGCCACCCCAGTTCAGACATGGCCATATGCAAATCAGTCTGACCCTGTGCCTCATGGGAACAGTCCAGCCCGAACTGCCAAGCCATGCCTTCCCTGGACCGGAAACAAGCTTCCTAGGACCGGTTTCTAGCATTTCAGCCGTCTTCAGCCAGGCTTGCTTGAATCCAGTGGCAAAGTGAGCAAGGGACTCACGTCTGAGCATACCCTGCCAATTTATGGCGAACAAAGCGGTACAAAAGGGGGTGTGATGGACGGAGCATCTGAACCAATCAAACACTCACACCCAGTCAACAGATCTGGGTTTAATCCATCACCTTTCTTTAGCCCACTCTGCCACCCCAGTTCAGACATGGCCATATGCAAATCAGTCTGACCCTGTGCCTCATGGGAACAGTCCAGCCCGAACTGCCAAGCCATGCCTTCCCTGGACCGGAAACAAGCTTCCTAGGACCTGTTTCTGGCATTTCAGCCGTCTTCAGCCAGGCTTGCTTGAATCCAGTGGCAAAGTGAGCAAGGGACTCGTGTCTGAGCATACCCTGCCAATTTATGGCAAACAAAGCTGTACAAAAGGGGGTGTGATGGATTTCAGCATTTGGAAAGTGTCTTATAGCACAAGAATTACAAAATGTGAATAAAAACGGCAGCACTTGTCTTACTTTTTCAATGAGATATATGAGGCTGATAGGAAGAACACAGTTGGTCAATATTTGGTTGAATATTTGATAAAGACACTCGCATTTGATCATCAAGCATTTTCAAGCATCCACGTTTCAGTGTCTTTAATTTTGTCATTGTTGAAAAGGATACTTCACAAATGTATGTAGGAGAAAACTGCAAGAGAATTTGTAACGCTTTTTTACCTAGGTTTGGATGGACACGAACCCAAATGCTGTCTAAATCACCCTCTGAATGCATCATGAGCATACTTCGATCATTTTTTATTTCAGCTAATTCTTCTTCTTCAGTAAGAGAGAAGTTCCCAGGTGCAGCTGAAAGGAATGGATTTCTGATCCAATCATAGTCTTGGATTGCAATATTTGGAAAGTAGTGAGAAACTTTCTCTCTGAGTAATGTTAAATGGTCAACAATTAGCGGGCTAATATCACATTTCATCTGGCACTCATCTGTTTTGGAAAACATTTCAAAACTGCCTTCTTTCACTTTCCTTTCCCAAATTTTAATTTTGTCTCTCAAACCACAAATGTTATCTACTGCTGTTAAGATATTTTCTCCTTTTCCTTGCATATTGGTGTTAAGTGGCAAAGTGAGCAAGGGACTAGTGGAGTGGTGTGGCTCACTGGTTAGAGGCGGCAGACCCGGGAGCAGAGGACGGCCCGGGACCAGGGTTCAATTCCCGACGCGGCAGGGTCTTGGACCAGGGTCAACGGACTCGATAATTCTCGCCTCGGTGCCTACTCTAACTAGGGATCACACTCGGCAACTCTGGGCATTAGCTTGCCTCATCTCCACAACGGCCCCCCACACACGCTGGGGATGCCTGGTTTCACCTTGGAGATACCCAGTAGGGACCATCTCACAGGGAAAGCCAGGACGGGTTCCCCAGCGGTCTACAGCGCAGAGATACTCCTTCGGGAGTCGATTCTAGCGCTTTAGAAACCCACAATCAATCAATCAATCAATTTTATTCAAATGTTCAAATGCGTCAGCAAGGTATGCCAATTTTGTGCATCAACGTTTGTTTTGAATTAGACCGCAGAATTCGTGCTCCTTATTGTCCTCAAAAAGTTTAAGCATCATGTCACGCAATTCATATACACGTCAAAGCACTCTACCTCTTGAGAGCCAACAAACGTCTGTGTGCAGTAGGAGCTTTTTAAACCTTGCCCACATTTGTTCACAAATATGAGCAAATATTCTTGATTTAAGAGGTCGACTTTTAATGTAATTCACCATTTGAGTCCCTTTGTCCATAACTTCCCTTAATTCATTCCCAATGGTTTGCGCGACTAGTGCCTCGCGATGTAAAAAGCAATGATTAAATATGTTAGTTTCATTTTCTTTCTTTGCTAAAGCTATAAAACCTTTTGTTGAGCCAACCATTGACGGTGCGCCATCCGTGCATATCCCAACACAATTTAACCAGCGCAAATTATTTTCCTTCATGAAGCTATCTAAAGTTTGAAATATATCCTCACCTCTAGTTCTCAATGGAAGTTCCAGGTAACACAGGAATTGCTCAATAATTTTGTCAGTATGAATGAAACGTATAAAAAACAGTAATTGAGCTAACCCACTGACATCTGTTAATTCATCTAGTTGCAATGTAAAGATCATATTGTCGTCTTGAAAAATATCCTTCATTTGCAGCTTGACGTTAGCAGACATATCTTGAATCCGTCTTCCAATTGTGTTGTCTGCCAAAGGGATTTTATAAACTTCAATCTCAAATTCTGGGCCAAACATTGTTTGAACAATAGCACAGCAAGATTGCCTTATGGTGGAGAAGTGTGGCTCACTGGTTAGAGCAGGCAGACCCTGAAGCAGAGGTCAGACCCGGGACCAGGGTTCAATTCCCGACGCGGCAGGGTCTTGAGCTCAAATGTCCATGGACTCGATAATTCTCGCTTCGGTGCCTGACCTAATCATGGGTTCACACTCTGCAACTCTGGGCATTAAGCTTGCTTAATCTCCACAACGGCCCCCCTGCGGCGGGATGCCTGGCTTTCACCTTGGGGATGCCCTGTAGGGGCTATCTCACAGGGAAAAGCCAGGACGGGTTCCCAAGGCAAGCGCGGAGATACCCCTTCGGGGGTCGATTCAGGCGCTATATAAGAAACATAATAATAATGGTGGTTTCGGCAACAGTGTGTGGTTTCTTGTTTTTGGCAATTATTTGAGCAACCAAGTAACTTGCTTTTGAGCTTTCTCTGATGTCTTCATTCTCTTTGTGAATGATACAGACTGCTTCCTTATTGATTTTGCAAGCTCAATAAAGTATTCTACTGGTTTTTCTGACAAATGGCTGTGTTTTGTGGTAAAATGGCGTTTTAATTTATTTGGCACCATACTTTCATTTGCCAGTATTTCCCCACAAATTAAACACTGGGGACAAGGGTGGTTTTCATTACCAGAAAATGTGAACCCCAGTTCCATTTAAGAATTATTATATAAACGGGGATTGGCGATTTTCCCTTTACACTTCTTACGTACTGAGAAAGACTGTTCAGTTGATTCTTGGGTGCTCTGCTCAATAGCTGCAACATTTTGTTCTTCGAATTACAAACGTATCCATTTTGAGTTTCTGTTTGCCTTCCGGGAAAATGAAATGTGGAAATCTAGAGATAGGAAGAACATGAGATACGAAGTTTTAAAATCTTACGCCTCGCTTACTGTCTTGATTCTCTCCAGTAACATTTCAGGATTTGAGTAGTAGATAATCATGTGAAATCAGAGCTCAAATGGTATTCAATATGCTCGCTAAAAACAAGCACAAGAAAGGATCAAGCTGTGGCCAGTGCAACTGTAAGCACGAAAGGCCTTTGGCATGGGGTGGACATGAAAACTGACCAATGGCATAACACAGAAAAACATGGGTGTCAAGGCTCTGCTGTGCAAGCCAAGCAGGGCATGAATGAAGGTGTACATTAACGCTGTTGGCATAAAATTAATATGCCGCCAATCTCAGAGGTGTCGTTACAACTAGGTGCTCATTGTGTCAATTAATTGCATCTCAGTTTAGAATGCCAATCAGAGTGGGGTCTCATTTAGTATAATAGGCCTCTTTTAACTAGGGATGAACCTGTCTTGTGGAATCTCATTACAAAGTTACCAAGTTATTCCAGTTTTGCTGTACAGACAGTTCAGTCCTGGTCTATAATTTAAATATTGGTCCTGCACCAGTGCTGTGTCACACATTTTTCTTTCATGGATCAAGGAGTGCATAGCTATCGTGCTACCACTGATCCACGAGTTCATGCTTTGCACCGGCAAGAGAAGTGTTTAGGCATGCTATCTGAACTAAAATGGGGCAAGACTTTAGAGGCGACTGCAGATGTGCACCTCTGCCTGTCAGTGGCTCTCACTCTCCTGAGCTCCCATTCTCTCTGTGTAGTGCTCTCTCTCACCCCCCACACACATACACACGCACATTATCTCTCTTTCTCTCTCTCTCTCTCTCCCTCTCTCTCTCTCTCTCTCTTTCTCTCTCTCTCTCGCCCTCTCTCTCTCTCTCGCCCCCCCCGACCTGCCCTGATGACTAGGGCATGCATTGTGAATTGTTCTTAGGTCCACTGCATTGCCTCAGTCGTGTAACCACATTGGAGCCCAAAAACAACCCTAGCATGTGCTGTGGTATGCAGTTCTATTATTAAGAAGAACTGATTTCTCCTTAATGCCAATTTCTTTGTGGTAGGGTTTTAAAAAATAAAGCGCTCCTGCACAAGCACCTTGCACCATCGCTATGTCACTTTTTTACATGGTTAAATTGATGCACCTGCCGCACAAGGGACATGTAAATAGGCCCCTAACTGTGTAAATTGAGGCCCAGATTTTGTGTCTGGGTTGCTGCAATTTTTTGGCACAACCCCAATGCAAAATTCAATTCGCTAAATATTGTAATGCGCTCAAATGTACTCATGATAGACCTGCTTAACATATGTGAGGTCTTAAACTCTGATCTCACTTCCTGTAAGCTCATGAGTTGTGATGCCACTTTCTGTAATGCCACCTGTGATGTCACAAGCTGTGATGTTACTTCATGCGATGACATGCACCATGATGTCACTTGCATACTGCCTAACTTGGTTAATCCCCTCACTTCTGTTTTTAGGTCTAGCCTGACCCAGAGATGCTTTTAGTATTGCTGTCACACACACAACCCCATACACACACACAACCCCACATACAACCCCACATACAACCCCACACACACAACCCCCCACACACACACAACCCCATACACACACACCCCCCCCCCCCACACACACAACCCCCCCCCACACACACACACAACCCCACACACACACAACCCCCCCACACACACACAACCCCAAACTCCACAGACACAACCCCAAACTCCACACACACACACAAACTCTACACACACACACAAACTCCACACACACACACAAACTCCACACACACACACACACACAAACGCCACACACAAACTCCACACACAAACTCCACACACAAACTCCACACACAAACTCCACACACACACCCCACACACACACACAACGCTCAGGTCGGTGGCAGCGCCTGACGTTTGCTGGAGGGATTCTGTGTTGTGTGAGCTGATTCTCCATCTAAGAGCTCGCTAGCTACAACGATTAGCTTGTCAGACCACTCAGTGTGCGCAGGCACGATTTAAATGCTGGTGCCTAACCCATTTTAAAAATTGTCACTTTTCATGTTTGAGCACTGATTTTTAATACTCGCATTTTCTTACTGCTTCTTTGCACATTTTGCTCCTCCTGCGGCCTCCCTCGCCCCGTTCCACCGCAGCTGACAGTGCTGTTTGAGTGGAGGGCGAGGCGCCATCTTGGGCTGTGTTGTCCCTGAAGCCTGGCCGGAGTTAGCGGTCTAGCGCTGTTGGGGAGGCAGGGCATAAAAAGCATATGTGTTTCCGGGAGCGCAGCGGGCGCGACGATGGCGCGCCGAAGGTGCGCCAAAGGTAAGCCCGTCTGCGCCCGTCCGCGCCCCGGCAGCGCCCAGGGCCAGAGGGGCTGTTCGTTTAAGACCCCCCCTTTTAAACCCCCCTACCACATATAGTAGAAATCTACTCCTCTCCCTTAATAAAAATCCGTGCGCCCATGGTTCATCATGGGAAGTCCAACACTCCCTGGACAGGGTCTGCCCTTTATGTCATTTTCAATTCAGATCATTTCATTCTACCCCTATTCAGCTGGTTAAAGATGATACTGATTCTAGAATTCGTGCTGCCCTTATTAATGCACGCTCTCTAGTCAAGCATACAGAGGAGGTCCGTGAACTGATAATTGATAATTCACTTGACCTCTTATTTGTCACAGAGACTTGGCTGCACACTTTCTGTGCTCCTACGATTGAGCTGGCTATACCCAGGGGTTTTAAGACAGCAAGGCTAGATCGTAGTTTGGGCAGAGGGGGGGATTAGCGATAATCTATAGGGACAAATGGTCTCTAATAAAGGAATGCTCAGGGGCATGGAGGATGGGGAAGCATTAGAATTTTCAATTGCTCTCTCTCCGCAGTTCACCCTAGGTGGGCTACTGATCTATCGCCCCCCGGGTCCACTAGGCTCCTTTTTTAAATCACTGGAGGAGCTGGTAGCCCAGAGAGCACTGAGGTTCCCCAGATTCTTACTTCTGGGGGACTTTAATATACATATGGATGTCCCCACAGCCCTGGGGGTCAGAGACCTGGACGAACTATGCGCCCTAGCGCATCTTAGGACACATGATCATGTTACCACTCATCTCGGATGACACTGCCTCGATCTGGTCTATACCAACTTCAGTATTACATCAGATATTCCTTGCCCAGTTACGTGGTCGGACCATTTCTTGGTAGGTTTCTCCTGGGAAATGAATAGAGCTCGTGCGTTAGGCAAAGAGCAGCGGGTCCCCTTTCCCCAGAAAATCAGCATTCCAGCCTTAACAACATCTCTATCCCATTCTCTTCCGGACAGGGCAGAAAATCTGGAAGAAATGGTTGAGAATTTTTCGTCATGGATCAGGTCCTCGGTTAAACTACTACCTCAGCCTATTGCTACAAAACAGTCTAGAGCCTCTCCCCCTTCCCCGTGGTATACAGAACATCTTAAAATATTAAAAATAGGCTGTAAAGAGAAAGAAAGAATTTGGAGGCGGGAGTACTGGCCACTGGCCAAGTCGGAACTTCGAGCAGCACAAAAGACCTATTATGCTGCTATTAAGAAGGCTAAGGGAGACTACTACGCTGATCGGATTCAAAAAGCCAAAAACAATAGCAGAGAAATTTTCTCTATTGTTAAAAGCTTTACGTCCCCAGTGGCAGAAACTCAGACGGCCCCTATTTCCGAGGCCTGGTGTGAGGAGCTATCCACTTACTTCACAGACAAAATAAGAAAAATTCAAGAGAGTCTTAAACCTACCATCTCTGATCACGCTATATCATTTCAGGATGCCTGTAACCAAGACGACTCTCCTCGACCTTTTATTCCAACTAATGGTATAAAGCCGAAGGGCACGTTGTGTTCCTTTAAAAAGGTCGAGGAGTTGGACGTTTTGGCCATTCTCAAAGCGCTGAAATCCGGGTCTCCGGCAGATCCCTGCCCTGCGAGAGTTCTGAGTGGTGTGGCAGGGGTTATTGCTTCTACTGTAACGGATTTGGTTAATAGATCTCTTCAAGCCGGTACAGTACCTCCCCAGTGGAAGCAAGCAAAACTCCTTCCACTGATAAAAAAACCCTCAGCGGATCGTCTGATTACCTCCAACTACAGGCCCATCTCCCTCCTCCCGGCCCTAGCCAAGGTCTGCGAGAAGGTGGTGTTCCGTCAGCTGGAAAGGTTTGTGGAATCTACGGGGGCCTTACACCCGGCCCAATCCGGGTTCCGCACCTCATTCAGCACGGAGACCGCGCTCGTGGAGGTCACCGAGGCCATTAGGGAGTGTCTGGACGGAGGCGGCAGAGCGGCTCTAATTTTATTGGACCTCTCTGCCGCGTTCGACACGGTTCGACACGTCCAGCTCCTCTCGAGGTTGGAGGACATTGGCATCACGGGCGCGGCCCTCAATTGGGTAGAATCCTTTCTCACGGACCGATACCAACAAATCTGGCTCCCCCCTTATCATTCTTCGAACAGCAGGGTAGACACAGGGGTTCCACAGGGGTCGACTTTGAGCCCCCTTCTTTTTAACGTGTATTTGACGCCACTTGTCTATCTCGCGGAGAGCTTGGGTGCGAAAACAATGGCTTACGCCGACGACACCCAACTTCTCTTTACTTGGGACAAGGGCAACCTTGATACAGAGAGAGCCCAGCAGTGCCTGTCCTCGGTGTTTGCCTGGATGGCCCGGGCCTGCCTCAAATGTAATGAGGACAAGTCCGAGATCCTTCTGTATGGCCACTTTCCAGAGGCCTTTAAAGAGTCCATTTGGCCCAGGGGACTACCCTGCCCCTCTGGGATCAGCCGAGTCGCAAAAAACCTAGGGATCTGGTTTGGAGCCGATTTGTGTTTCCGAGATCAAATCACGCGACTGGCGGGTACCTGCTATGGAACCCTTACCACTCTTAGGAAGTTCTTTCCCCTTCTCCCCCAGGAGGCAAAGGAGACAGTAGCCAGAGCCCTTATACTCTCGCGTCTGGACTACGCCAATGCCCTCTATATAGGTGCACCTGACTTTCTGCTGCACAAATTGCAAGTGGTTCAGAACGAGACAGTAAGGCTCCTGTTTAACATTCCCAGGAGTCTGAGTGTACGCAAGCAGCTTCCACTTACGGTTTCGCTGAGCGGTTAGCGCTCTAGCGGACAGGGCTGACGGGGCTATTTAGCCCTCGCCCCCTCCAGAGCGCGCAGCGATCGCGCGCAGGAGAGCCGAAGACAACGCCGAAGACTAGCCAAAGAGTGGCCCGTCTGCGCCCGTCCGCGACTGGACGGGGCCAGGGGCCACCCACTCTGCCCTGTTACTATGGACTGCCCCATGCTCACCCCTCGTATCAGGTATGCTCCACAAGCTCTCAGGGCGTTGCAACCCCAGGGGAAATATAGCTGTACGAACAGAACGCTAAGATGTCCCGAGGGTCCCTTTTCCTGTTTCAAATGCGGCTTTCAAGCTACGCACTCTCACATCATTGCCGGACGGCCTACAGATAACAGGGATCCTCAGGGAGGTTGAAAAAGCTTCCTGTTAAATGTCAGATCACTCCCTAAACATTATATACAAGTATGGGACACCATCTACAGCAATCAGCCTGAGATATGTTTCCTAACAGAAACATGGCTGAAACCCCACACTATCCCCACTATCACCTTAGGTATACCCTTGGGATATAAAATTCTTCGTCAAGACCGCCCTGTGAAGGTAGGAGGTGGGATTGCTATCATATATAGAGACACTCTGAATATCAGAGTCTTAGAACAAGTGATGCTACCTACTATGGAAGTATTAATCTTTCATCTAAAAATCAGTCCCAAGGTACACTGGAAAGGAGCACTAGTCTATCGCCCACCTGGACCCAATGCTGGGTTCTCCCTTGCCCTTACTGAATTGTTAGCCCCTCATATGAAAGCTAACGGGAACTTTATTTTACTCGGAGATTTTAATTTTCACACTGACACTGATGATCATCCGGATACTAATGTATTCTTGGCAGACCTCGCCCTCCTAGGTCTACACCCAAGAAATAATGGACCCACTCATTCGGGTGGTCACACTCTTGACTTGATCCTTACGACCCATCCCAACGTTTACTGCCATCCTCCTAAGCACATTTATTGGTCCGACCACAAAATGATAGACTTCTCTATACCATATCTATCCAATTCCATAAATCGCCCGGCCACTCAGTCCACTAAACGTAGACCGTGGCATAAAATTACTTCTGCTAAGCTTACACAAATTTGGGAACAGCCTATACCCTCCAACTCTGATAACATCGATACTGCTCTCACCAAGTTTAACTCCACACTGATGACAGCCATTGACACTCTTGCCCCTCAGAAAAATGTGAAAAAACCCACCATAGCTAAAAGGGAAACATGGTATACTGAGGCCCTTAAAACAGAAAAGCAGGGATGCAGAAAATTGGAGAAACGTTGGAGACGGACAGGCAATGGGGAAGATAAGAACCGATACTTGGAGGCTATGACCTCCTATTACAAAAATATAAAAAAAGCAAGAAAAATAAGCCTCACCACCCAAATCGCAGAGGCGGGCAATTCCACAAGAGAGCTATTCAAAATCATTCAGACTTTCACCAACCCTGAAGTGTGTGAGAGCCCAGACACCTTCACCCAAGCTCTATGTGATGAAATATCTCAATTCTTTGAGGACAAAATAGAAGGGATATATAAAAAAATCACTATAGTCTCAGATCCCGTGGAAACTGAGGCCCTTGAAATTCCCCCAATGTTGACCTCTGGAAAAACTCTCCAGGCAATCCCAGAAATAACTATCAAGGACCTCACTACACTCATCAACCAAATAAAGACTGGCTCACCTACTGACCTGATACCTGCCAAACTAATCTCCCCTCTAATTGAGATATTAGGACCCCCTATTCAGAAATTGCTCAATCTCTCCTTTGCCGAAGGTCAACTTCCTCTAGCTTGGAAGGAAGCGGTAGTGAACCCCATACGTAAAAATTCCACCTTGCCCTGGTCAGAGCTCTCCAACCTCCGCCCGATTTCTCTCCTTCCTTTCATCAGCAAACTGGCAGAGAAACACGTTAACACCATCCTTTCCAGCTTCATCAAGGCGACAGGGGGCCTGGACCAATCTCAATCTGGGTTCAGGCCCAACCACAGCACTGAATCGGCCCTTCTTTCTGTGACAGATCAGATCAAAATGTCACAGGATAGAGGTGGCTCAATGATTCTAGTGCTGTTGGACCTGTCTGCAGCCTATGATACCGTGTCCCATAACATCCTTCTCAGCCGTTTGCAGGGAGTAGGAATCGGAGGCTTAGTTCTATCATGGTTGGAGAGTTTCCTCTCCGGGAGATCGCAATCTATCAGCCTGGGCCCCTTTCGCTCCATCTCAAGGGTGCTCACGAAGGGGGTGCCACAGGGCTCGTGCCTTAGCCCTACATTGTTCAATGTATATGTGGCCCCCCTTACTGAGATTGTGCGGAAATATGGGTTCATACCGGTTTCCTACGCTGATGACACCCAGCTCCTCTACCCCTTCAGCTCCCTTGGCCCTAAAGTCAAGGAGAACTTTGCTGAGGGTATGAGGGCGGTGTCACATTGGATGGCGGTGAACTGCCTCCAATGTAATGTGACAAAAACAGAGGTCATGCTCTTTGGCAAGGCAAACATCCTTTGGTCTCCTGACTGGTGGCCAATAGATCTCGGCCCAGTACCTACATCCAAACCTCATGTAAAGAACCTTGGGGTGAAGATGGACCAAAAGCTGACCCTGAAGGAACACACCAACTACATCGCAGGGTTGTGTTTCCACACCATCGGCCTACTTAGACGTGTCTTCCCTTATCTCCCTGCCACCTATAGAAAGACACTTGTACAGGCCTTGGTGACCAGTCGCCTGGACTACTGCAACGGCCTGCTGACATTAGCAAACGCTGATGCAGTAGGCCGTCTGCAGGTAGTCCAGAATACGGCAGCAAGACTGGTCATGGGTGCACCAGCCAGGACTCCCTCCAAGCCCTTGCTGAAAGAATTGCATTGGCTTCCTATACGGCAGCGCATCAATTTCAAAATATGCTGCACGGTTCACAAATGCCTTTATGGAGCAAGTCCTAAATATCTATCGCAATCTCTGGAGCTGTATCAGCCCAGTAGGTCTCTCCGTTCAGGCAACCAAGCCCTCTTAAAACCCCCTACCACAAAGAAATCTAGACAAGGAGATCGAGCTTTCTCCTCAGTTGGTCCTGCACTGTGGAACAAACTTCCCATCGATTTAAGAACGACCACTAACCTCCTGTTCTTCAGAAAGACATTAAAAACCCTTCTCTATCAAGAAGCATTTCTGTCCACTTAACTTCCTAGGATGCACTACCTGATAACTCTATAGCTGGCAAAGCGCGGAGATACCCTTACGGGATTGATTCCTGCGCTATAGAAGAAATTAAAATAAATAAATAAATAAATACACTGGCTTCCAGTGACGCTGAGAGTTCGCTTTAAGATTCTGACACTTGCTTTTAAAGCATTACATGGTCCCTGTCCGTCCTATCTAAGGGACAGATTTGCTTTTTACCATCCACCCCGCCAATTGCGTTCTGCCACCATGAGACATTTGGTTACCCCCAGATTTAAGAGAGCTAGACTGGGGGGAAACTCCTTGGTGGTTAGAGCTGCTCAGATGTGGAACCAACTGCCTGACCCTCTCAGACACACAACTAACCTAACATTCTTCAAAAAGCACCTAAAAACTTACCTATTCAGGCAAACCGTGTAGTTCTCCTGCTCTCATTTATTCTCGCATTCTGAATCCTCTCCCGCGCCAGGACAGTCTTGACTAGCAGTGCGCGTTACAAGAAACCATATAACATAACACAAACTCCACACACACACACACACCCCATACACACACCCCACAGTTTCCCGGGTCCTTGCATGATGTGCTGCTCCAGTCCAAGTTTCTTCTTTGAATTCCGAGTCTTGTAGTTTTGTTTATTCCATTGAAAAATTGGACTACAAGTCCCAGGTTTCAAGAAAGAAAAACCGGGCCTGAGGCAGCACATCAGACAAAAACCTTAGAAGCTATGCATGCACTTGTAATGAGGTAGATGAGATATTGGCCACGTTTGTGACCTAAGTCTTGTTCCTGTACTAAGGGTCTCACTGCACTGAACAGGGCATTTTATTTCTTCTTTTTTGCAGTTTGTACCCGAAAGTTGACGTTCAGTGAGTAACATCATTTTCTGGCTAGCAAGCATTACTTTCATGTTCCTTCTCGGTGTGTCAAACTCTTTCTTTGACCCAAAGTGAGAATGTTATTCAGCGCCAAGTTACCCTTGGGTGAACTTACGCTTTACAAATGCACGTTATGTTATGATAAACACTGACCATCTCCCTACAGGTCATTATGGACGCTGTTTCCAGCCCTTTACTTTTGTGTGCTATCCTAATGCATTCTGGGTGTTGTAGTCTTGTTTTGCTTCTATTTAAATAATTTGAGTAAAAGGTCTGAAATCATTGATTTGCAGAAGAAAGGTTTATGCTCGAGTCAGTGTCTCTAATGACCTGGAGTGAGGTGGTCACCCTACAAAACCATCCATCAGACTAGCAAAGAACCAGAGGAAGAGAACAGAGCATACTATAAAACCACAAACCTTCACTATAAGCTGACTTCCTATCACTACCTGGACAATGGAATCCCTCGTCCAAAAACAGAAAACAATACTCCACAACTCACTAACTAAACACAAACACTACAACTATAAAATGCATGAGCTATCGTCTCGCCCACTCACAACTTCAAGCTCCTGATAGCGAAGACGACACCACTGAAATCCACTCATGAACCTTTTCCTGCTCTAAAGGCGATTCCTATTATTCTCAATTACGAACTCGGCTTTACAATAAAATCTATAGAGAAAAACATTAGTCATAGCAATCTAATTCCTATAAATACTTGAGACAGAATCATAGATTCCCTCCGTAATGGAGAAAGAAAATGCCACAAGACACAAGAATAAAAACCCAGCCAAGTGCACAAGATACTTAAAAATAAAAACCCAGGCAAGTACACAACCAAACAAATGCATAAATGAGTGCTGCTTAAATGGATGCTGCATAAATGAATGCTGCGCAACTGGAAATTGTCCAAAACACACACAATCGAAACAAGGCACTCTTGCTCATCTCAAATTGGATATTTAATTTGTTAGCGAGACATCCCTGAATATCAAATCTGTCTTTGATTAACCTGTTCTCTTAAGGATACTCGATGCCAAACACACAGATGAGACAAAACAGTGGGGAGTGGTATTAACTCATCATGATTTCCTGAAATGGGAAATGCTATATGATTGTTTTGTATTATAGTATTTCTATGTTTATTGCTCGTCTGGGGTGGTGCGGTGGGGGGTACATGTTTAAGGTGCTGAGAGGCCACGAGGGTGTCACAGGGACGCAGCTGTCGTATGGTGAGGAAATGGAATCTGTCTGCTGCGAGCAGGCGACCTGTGTGCGAGGAAGCGTGTAATTCTGCGCCCTCACGTGCGTGTGTGTATGGAGGGGGGGGTGTATTGGTGTGTGAGCACGCTCGGTAGTTTGTACTGGTGATGTCACTGTGGACTTGTGGGGGGGGGAGCTGAAAAAGACACGACGGGGGGGCTGAAGCCCGGTGAGCCCAATGGGTGTTGCGCGCCTGCTTCTCTCTACTACACTACTTTCAGGCGGACTATAAGGATCTTACCTGCTGTATAGGCCTGCACACCGCTGCTGAGACTCCGACAGTGCCCCCACTGTAGGACCCAGAACAAACTGCAACACCGCACCCACTGAGTCCGGGATCGAGCTCCAGATCACGAGGCTCCGCTCCGCAACTGCTCTGCCTTCCACCTTGGGCTCGAGATGCATTCCCCGGCTAATATCGGCCGGCTAGCCGACGTCATCGCGTTGCATCATGCGACACACCTACGTGTGGGGCGCGACACAGTAACGTGTCGCGCCACACAGTTTGGAAAGCTGTGGTGTACCCACTTGCCAGGTCTGACCCTTCCTTTTTCTTACACATAGGACACCCCTATGGTAGGCCCAAGGTACCCCCTGAGAAAGGTACAGTGTATGTGAAAGGTGGGACATGTACTAGTGTGTGTAACATATCCTGATAGTGAAATACTGCCAATTTAGTTTTTCACTATTGAAAGGCTATCTTGCCCATAGGTATGAATGGGGAATGCTGTGTAACATGTTTACCTACATATCTTCCCATAGCAAAATTGGAGTCTGGTATCCCTGAACTCAGAATTTAATAACACATCTTTTAGTAAAGATGGTTTTTAAGTTCTGTGTTTGAAAATAGCACTTTTAGAAAGTGGCTATTTTCTTGTTCAACCTTTCTGTGTGCCTCTGCCTGTTTGTGGATTGACTGTCTGGTTTGAGAGTGAAAGGAGCTGGGGTGGCTCATGGAGTCTGAGTGAGTCAGCACTAGGCTGAATAGACTGATCTGCATTTGGAGTGGTGGGTGCAGTAGCATCTGGGCCTAAATAGGGCTGTGCCTGCCTTCCACAATGCTGCCTCTACCTCCTGCGGTGCATCTGAAGACCCTGGTCCACATTCACAAAGGAAGAAGTTTTGTACTGGCAGAGTGCACCCAGAACTGGTTTGGACTGGGTCCAGTACCCCTTACACCTAGGGAACAAATACTTTTGGTGTAGATGAGAGCTGAAACACCTGAACTTGAAAACCTGAACACCTGAACTTTAGATCATCCTGGAATTCAAGAGGAACCTTTGCCGAGGAGAAGAGCTGGAGAAACTGAAGAGAAGGACTGCTCTTGCTGTGTGTTCTGGGGCTAACCTGCAGTTCCTATTCTGCCAAGGTAAGGAGAAGGATTTTGTTGTGTGCTGTATCCCTTCTTAAAGAAGATCTCCAAGGGCCTGAGGAGAGCTGGCCTGATGTTTTGAAGTCCCAGAAACAAAAGGACTTCACCCCCAGCTCCCCCTGAACTCTGCTGTGTGAGTTCTGCCCTGCCTTGAGTGTTTGATCCAGTTGTGGGACCTCTGGAGGTTGTTGCTGCTGTTTGGGAGCTGGAAGAAGAAGAAGCGTAAAAAGTACTGCAAAACCGGTTGCATCGCTCTTCTTGCGGTAAGTTTCACCAGAGCATCTCACCTGTGCAAGAAGATTTCCATTGCATCACCGTGCCGTTGTGAAGATCGTCGTAGTGCCTGTCACTGCTGCAAAAACCAACACTTTGAGGGATCCCGGGTGAAGAGGACTGACGCCGTGCAAAGCCGCCGCCTCAATCGCTGTCTTATCCGAACATCTACGCATCGTAACTGTGCGAGACGCTTCCCCAACGCATCACCTACGAACCAAAACCGGCAGGAAGTCTCAAAGCATCGCTCCCCCACAGACCAGATTTGACACAACCCATTTGTTTTCCGACGTCGCAGCTGTTTGGCTTGGGAACGTTTCTCGCATCTCCAGGTAATTTGGTGCAAAGTCACGCATCCATAGATTTCTATGGTACAAGTTCTTGAAACCTTTTTAAGTTCATATTTTTAAACTGTGTATGTTGGATTTTTGTCGTTTTGGTCTTGTGTAGTTTAGATAAAGATACTTTATTTTTCTAAAATGGTATGGTGTTTATTTGTGGTGTTTTCACTGTGTTACTGTGAGTGTTGGTACAAATACTTTACACATTGCCTTTAGGATAAGGCTGTCTGCTTGTGCCAAGCTACCAAGGTGTGAGCAGGGGTTATCTAAAGTGTGTATCCCCATTACCCTGACTAGAAGCAAGGGTCCCTATTTGGACAAAGGTACCTACCTCTGCCAACTAGAGACCCCCAGTTCTATCAGTATCAATCAAATGGATTTTGGGGAAAAAAAAATGAGAACAATCTGCATTAGACGAAGGAGACGTAAAATAGCACAACACATAATTTGCAGTCCCGACACTGTTCTAAATAAAATTAGACATAATCCTTTACAACAAACGTTGTGCAAATCTACACATACAAACAAAAAATATTTATATCCCTTATACCATAAATGCATAGTGGATATAAGCCATGTCCGATCCCTTCCCACTTCACTATAAGTATCTCTTTTTAAATGATGATGTTCAGTACGTTTTTATGTGATCATGTATTACTATGTATTTTTATGATGGTTTTTAACCTTCGAAATAAATAAAGAACTGAACTGAACTGAACACTGTAAGTATCTAGTCCGCTGTTGAAATAAGAACCTCTGTATTTACTTTTTTTAGGTATGCTGTTTCGGTCACTATTTTATAGGGGGATAATTTCCTAAAATGCCTTCTATTGGCAAAAAAAAATCTACTTTATTTTTTAAAAAAACAATTTCACCTGAATCACAGAGCTCGACATCAACTGCTACTTAAAGACAGATATAATTAGTGCAGGGAAAAAGAAAAATGACTGTGAAAATTAGAGAAGGCACTGGGGCTCTGTAATAGATCTTCCCTTACTAAAGCTCGCAGTGAGTTGCATGCACCGTAATAGATTTGACAAACCCAACACATGATTGCCCCCAGTGCCTTGGAGTAGCATCTAGCTAATCTGAGTTCCAAGTGAAATATTTCTAAGAGTACTGATTTTCCGAATGAGCATAAACTTTCAATATATAAATTACATTTTGCTTCATCAACATATTCTGTTGGTTAGGAGATAACCACAATATATGTAAAATTAGTCTTTTCCTCAGACGTTAATACAAAATCTGAACGCCTCTATAGGCTAATGCTTTTGCAGTTAGATATCTCTATGGGGGGAATAAGAAAAAAAAAATTCAAGAGGGATCTTTGTCCAACGTTCATCTAAAAGATGACTTTTCATTTTCTTTGTTAAAGTCATATGTTTGTGTTTTAAACGCCTCTCTGCCTATGATGTTAAAGTGCCTATTCTAATTGCATGCCACCTGGGGTAGGATCTTGTAGTGTGTGGATAGATTTCTAACCCAATACAGGCGGAAAATCTCTAAGATTTTGAAACATTGAGGTCAGTTAATTGAAATAGAGAGAAAATAGAATATGGGGCTAGGAAACATCAGCTTTAAGTAACTTAGTATTTCAGTTTTTCCTCTTATGCCTTTCTGGCCTCCATTAAAACCATGCACCAAGTGTTTGAGTGAAGAGCTATCTATCAATAGCTTTGGAAGGCTTAGCGGGGCATTCAGGGTAGTTATTTATCTCACAATGTAGGTCTATCGACCCAATCAAATGCTGCTGAAAAATCTATTAGTGGAACCTAAACTGGCGGATTACATATCCTATTATATTTGTTGAACATCGAGTGGTTGACAGCTACGTTGCCTAAAACTGACCAATTCTGTCTAAAACCAGATTGCTGCAGAAGAAGAATTTTCTGCCACTGGGCTCATGGTATCACCTGTTCTAAAATCGCTGAAGAGTAACTTGATGAACTGTAACTTTATCATTCAATAACACCGTGAGGCAGATTTGAGACCGTTTTTAGATCTCGGCTGCCAACAGCTACAGACATATTGGGTCTGATTCACAAAGGTAAACTTAGACCAAAAGTCGAAATTTAGACCTGAAGTCTAAGTTTAGACCTAAAGTCTAACTTAGCTAGTAGTAAAAGTAGATTGTTGGTCTAAGGTTAGACCTAAGGTCTAACTTTGCTAGTAGTAAAGTTAGATTTTTGGTCTCAACTTAGACTTTAGTAATTATTGGGTGCGTTAAAAAGTTACCATTCATTACATTTCGGCAGGTAAAACCTGCTGGATTTTAACAGACCAAAAGTGTATGGTACTTTCCGTACCATGTGAAGTTTAGTGCATTAAGCACCAAAATCTGCATGTTATTAACAAAACTTGAAATAGGCGCTATTTATCACAATTGAAAAGATAACGTCCTCTGCATTATCGTTATTTATCAGGTGGTATAAATAGCACCAATACTCTGAATCAGGGCTATTTGTTACTTCTGGGTAAGGCCATTCCTCTGGTAAGGGTAATTTTATTGACGGTATTACATTTTATTTTATTACTTTTTTATTGTGCACAACCTTTTCTGAGCACTTAAAAGGGTAGAAGGAAATAACTTTTGAGTCCCTTGGTTCTGTGATTGGACAATGAGGAGGAAGGGCCATGAACCTATGAGTACAGATAGATTTGTAGCCCCCTATGGCAACCTAGGAAATCTATTTGGTAATCGTAAATGCAGATGCGGGAAGGATTCTACCTCCCAAATCTTCAGTCCTTGGGCGATTCATGGGCAAGTAGTTTATCAGCTGGTTACCTTATGTATATAGTCAACTGGTAGGGTGTTAACTTGTGTTTGTTTTGGGCCAAAAGCCAGTGCACGTATGGAGTTTTTTCCAGAAAATGGTGCAGGCAGTTTGATTCTGGAACATTTACAGTTTTCTTAAAAACTGGGAAGATGGCATCACAACGAGGAACAGGCCTCTCTCGTGGTCAGCACCCGACTTAACAGTCTAATGTCATGGATTTAACTCTTGTTAACTATGCTGATTCTGGGTAAGAAAGCCAGGTCAGAACTGAATGTCACCCGTCTCCCAGTTATTCCACCTACACATTTTTAGTAAGCACTGGGGCTGCAGGGGTCAACCGGCCTAATATGAGCACCTCTAGTTTGGCATTATATTTGCAAGAGGTTATCCTGGTACTACCAAGCCTAGGCATGAGACAGGCAATCGCCTATGCATTAAAAGTATCTAAAAAGCCTTTTGGAGCTTTAAGTTGGATTCAGATGCAGTCAGCATCAATGTAGAACTTGACTTTGTGGGCAGTTAAAATATGGTCCAGAATGATGTCACAGATATGCCCCAGTCACATTTGGAAACAATCTACTTGATTTTTCATGAAAATGTGGATGATGAATATCTTAGCCAGGCACCGTGTCCTCTTCTTATTGCACCAGCACTTTTCAATCTCCACCTGTAGCTTGCAACAGCTGTTTTTCCCTGGTCCACTGTTTTCTTTCATCTGTCCTCGCACTTGCTTCCTTGACTTAGGGTGTACTTCTGTTTCCCACAGCTGGTGTCCACACGTCACAATGCCCATGTTTCACAGCCAGTAGCCTGTGAACAACCACAAACTCATAGGTTTTTGTGCATTCAAAAATATTGTCTAAGTTACTCCCCACTGTGAAAAGTTAGCCCAACAAAAAGAGAAATAAGTCCCGTCCCAGAGCAGGAAACAAATGGCTACTCCCCATATTTTAAGGCATGTACTTTCTCCGTAAGAACATGACTTCCACAAGAAGAAAAAATAGTTTTTTTAAATGTGCTTTTGCACAATTTTGCAACGCGCACTCCATCAGATTACAGGCCATGTAGGCTATCCACTGAAGTACGCATAGTTGACTGCAAGGTTGCCTGGAAATCAAAACAATTTGCATACTTTTTAATTAATTGAGAATCTGTCAATCGCTGAAAATCTGTACCCGCACACTTTTTACATATTAGCCAATTATATGTAACTGTATTGATTTTTGTAAACCGGTCAAAATATCAGTTGCAAACTCTTTCGATTTTTCTTAAATTATAAATGGTTCCCCCTCCTACACCGAGGACTATGTAAATCATTACTAGCTTATTTTGCGCTACAGAAATTCAACTCACACATACATACACACACACACACACATTCTAGACGAAAAAGACAGAATAAATCTTACAGATGTGGAACTTCATAATTGGACACCCATGTATACCCCCTTAGCAATTTGAGATACATGGAAAGCAATTAAACTCAACAGTATTTCAACTATACTGCCCACAAAAGACATGCTCAATGTTATACCTACCCTCAATAGAAGGGATGTATTTCAGGGCTAAATTTGCCCTTTTGATATTTCTGACTGAGCTGCTCTCTGAACACCAATGGAATAAGAATGTGATGTGTGATTTACAGGCTTGAAGCCAGCAGCACTTACTGTTGTTTTGCTGTCAGGAGCTCATTCTTTGACGTACATCAGACTAGCCTGGATAATGGAGGGATGTGCGCAAGTGAAAGATATAAGGTATTTCTGAAAGTCTTACTGGGCCAATTTACTGCAGCTCTGCAGGAAGTTGAGACTTATTTCTATTCTCCCACAATATCTGGCTCCGTAAAAGTATCTGAGAATTTCTGTTTTTCATCATTTAAGGATATTATGGTGTCATCCAAGAATTTAAATTTAAAAGTGGATTTAGTATGAAATATGGCTTTTATGTAATACTGACTAGATTGATAAAGAACTGGTCACAAAATACTGGTCATAGTTTGTGACCAGCATTTTTGCAACAAGTAAAGATTTTTACAAACTAACCTATATATGAATAGGCTACTTTGTATAATTCTGATTCAGAATGGTCACAAACAAAACGAACTCATGAATATTAATGAAATAGGCTGCAAACTGCCACTCACTCTGATTGGTGGACATGATAGAGAGGGTAGCCTGCTAGGGTAAGCAGACCACCATGTCTGTGATAACCTTTAAATAAGGTAAGCTTTTTTTATGTTCCCAGTTTCCCTTAAACAAAATGGGACTATATTTAGATTAAAAGTTAACCTTTTTAAAAAGTTTGATTAAGAGATGGTAGTGGTCCCAGGGACCACTGCCTACTCCCTAACAAACTTTTTTGATCATTCACAAAGGTGGACGTGTCCCAACGGGCTCTTCCTTTTTATGAATGAGTTACTACCTTCTTTGAGATATCAGTGATTTTTCAGTAGGTTGCAATCTGAATGGCAGTCACAAACCATTGATATATTAGGTAACATATTGCTGTATAGAACTATTGCCCAGAACATGCTCATTCTAAATAGAGACTCAGAAATCACGTCTTAACCCATTTTCCAAATAGCAAATACTTTTGTGATTTTCTAAATGATTTGGTACCAGCGGAGGCCGGCACCAATCGGGAGATGAGGAGCGGCGGGAGATGGGGGTGAGGTTAAATAAAAAATGATATTCATCTTACCTGCCTGCCGCATCCTCCTTGCCGCATCCTCCTGGTCGCGTCTCTCCTCTTACCACCGGCAGGAACAGGAAGCAGCCTGGAAGCACCCAGGCTCCCCATAGCAAATCACAACGCTGCAATGCAGCATTGTGATTGGTCTGAGCGCAGTGGCTTGGTGCTCTGACGCAGAATGGGGGCCTAGGCATGTTCTCCACCCAGGCTGTATTGCAGCCTGAATGGAGAAGAGGGAAAGTGTGCATGACTGTTATGGTGGGCCCGAGAGGGCCAGCCAAACAGTCATGAGCACTTAAGGGTGGGAGCAAACCTTCTCCTCGGCTGCACTGTCAGCCCCACCTGCCTCGCCTTGCAAAGCTGCCGCACACAAAAAACGAAACAAATCAAGAATAATAACTGTTATTATCATTTTCTTCCTGCTTAGACTGCTGAAAAATAACAGTGGGGAGTCGCTCCTCCGCCATAGCGGAGGAGCCGCCACTGTTTGGTACATAGGAAAAAACTTATTTAGCAGTTGTAAACCCAATAATTTAGCAAGTAGCAGGGCTTGCAACCACTAAAATAGTTGTACATATGATTCATATTTTATATGTATTTTGGTGACTCCCATCATTACATTTATATTTTGCTGCCCATTTGATGACCTTCCTCTTTTCTCTGGTCAGTGTTGCCGAAATCTATCTATCTAACACTGAACCTACCTCTTTCCTTGATCTTGCCAGACCTTTAGTGAGAATCTGCAATGTTCTCAGTTCAGCCAACTCATAGTTCATACCTCCTTCAGCCATTAAAACATTGAGAATTGATTGTGCCTCTTGCTTCAGAACCCCACTAACTGGAGGAGAGCAATGCCCAGAATGCAACATCATGATGTCCTGACCTTATTTTTTGCCTTCGCATTTTTAAATTCCATAGTTGATATACAATCAATCAATCATAGCATTTATATAGCGCGCTACTCACCCGGAGGGTCTCAAGGCGCTTGGGGAGGGGGGGGCGCTACTGCTCGAACAGCCAGGTCTTGAGCTGCTTCCTGAAGGCGAGGTGGTCTTGAGTCAGGCGGAGGTGGGTCGGGAGGGAGTTCCACGTCTTGACGGCGAGGTAGGAGAAGGATCTTCCTCCTGTGGTGGCTCTTCGGATGCGGGGGACGGCGGCGAGGGCGTGGTTGGTAGATCGAAGCTGGCGTGTGGGAGTGTAGAAGTTGAGGCGGCTGTTGAGGTATCTTGGTCCTTGGTTGTGTAGGGCTTTGTGTGCGTGGGTGAGGAGTCGGAACGTGATTCTCTTGTTGACCGGGAGCCAGTGCAGGTCTCTCAGGTGTCTGGAGATGTGGCTGTGTCGGGGGATGTCCAGGATGAGTCTTACAGAGGCGTTCTGGATTCGCTGGACTCTCTTCTGGAGTCTGGCAGTGGTTCCGGCGTAGTGGGAGTTGCCGTAGTCCAGTCGGCTGGTGACGAGGGCCTGGGTGACCATCTTCCTGGTCTCGGTGGGGATCCACCGGAAGATCTTACGTAGCATGCGCAGGATGTTGAAGCATGACGAGGAGACGGCGTTGGCTTGTCTGGTCATGGAGAGGGAGGAGTCCAGGATGAAGCCCAGGTTGCGTGCGTGGTCTGTTGGTTTGGGTGCGCTGCCCAGGGCGGGGGGCCACCAGGAGTCGTCCCAGGCGGAGGGCGAAGACCCCAGGATGAGGACTTCCGTCTTGTCTGAGTTCAGTTTCAGGCGGCTGGTCTTCATCCACTCGGCTACGTCGTTCATCCCTTCGTGTAGGCTGGCTCTGGCGGTGGCGGGGTCGTTGGTGAGGGAGAGGATCAGCAGGGTGTCGTCGGCGTAAGAGATGATGTTGAGGTTGTGCTGGCGTGCGATGGCCGCGAGGGGGCTCATGTAGACATTGAAGAGGGTGGGGCTGAGCGAGGAGCCTTGAGGAACGCCGCAGATGACATCGGTGGCTTCTGATCTGAAGGGGGGGAGGCGGACTCTCTGAGTACTTCCGGCGAGGAAGGAGATGATCCAGTCTAGTGCCTTCTCTTCGATTCCGACGTTGCTGAGGCGCTGCTCTAGGGTGCGGTGGCAGACAGTGTCGAAAGCCGCGGAAAGGTCCAGGAGGATGAGGGCCGCTGTTTCCCCATTGTCGAGCAGGGCTCGGATGTCGTCGGTGGCTGCGATGAGGGCGGTCTCAGTGCTGTGGTTGGCCCGGAAGTCGGACTGCGAGTGGTCGAGGGATCCATTCGTCTCGAGGAAGGCGCCCAGCTGCTTGTTGACGGTCTTCTCGATGACTTTGGCTGGAAAAGGGAGGAGCGAGATGGGGCGGTAGTTTTTGAGTTCGGTGGGGTCCGCTGATGGTTTTTTCAGTAGAGCGCTGAGTTCGGCACGCTTCCAGCTCTCCGGGAAGGTCGCTGTGTCGAAGGAGGTGTTGATGACATCTCGCAGGTGGGGTGCGATGACGGAGTCGGCCTTGTTGAAGACGTGGTGAGGGCAAGGGTCGGTTGGAGATCCGGAGTGGATGGAGTTCATCGTGCGTAGGGTTTCCTCGGTGTTGATCGGGGTCCAGGCGCGGAGGGTGGTGGTGGGGGGTGCAGGTGCTGTCGTGGGGTGCGTCGGCTCTGTGCTGAAGCTGTTGTGTATGTCCGCGATCTTGTTGTGGAAGTAGGAGGCGAGGGAGTTGCAGAGGTCTTGTGATGGGGTGGTGTCGTTGTTTCCGGCGCTGGGGTTGGAGAGCTCTTTGACGATGTTGAAGAGTTCCTTGCTGTTGTGGGCGTTGTTGTCCAGTCGTTCCTTGAATGCGGTTTTCTTGGTGGTGTGGATCAGTTGGTGGTGTTTTCGAGTGGCGAGCTTGAGGGTGGTCATGTTGTCTGGTGTTGGGTCTCTTCGCCAGGCTCTCTCGAGGGCTCGGCAGTTTCTCTTGGAGCTCTTGAGTTCGTCGGTGAACCATGGTGCTTTCTTGCTGCCGGGTCTGCTGGGCGGGGTCCTCAGTGGGGCGAGGTCGTCTGCGCAGTTGCTGATCCACTTCGTGAGGTTGTTGGCGGCCTGGCTGGGGTTCGCTGAGCTTGCGGGGGGGGGTCCTGGCTCAGGGAGGCGGCGAACTGATCGGCTGTGACCGTATTCCAGCTTCTGCGCGCAACCTGTTGCTGGTGGTGGTGTATCGTGTTCTTTTTGTAGCTGAAGTGGACGCAGCTGTGGTCCGTCCAGTGGAGTCCGGTGGCGTGGCTGAAGGAGACATCTTTGCTGGAGGAGAATACGGGGTCGAGGGTGTGTCCGGCGTAGTGGGTGGGGGTGGTCACCAGCTGCTTGAGACCGAGGGTGGCGAGGTTGTCCAGCAGGGTGGTGGTGTTGCGGTCGTTGTTGTTCTCCAGGTGGAAGTTGAGGTCCCGAGGAGGATGTAGTCAGCGGAGGGGAGAGCGTGCGGGCTGATGAAGTCGGCGATGTCTTCGCTGAATTGTGTGCGTGGTCCCGGGGGTAGGTAGATGAGGGTGCCTCTGAGGTTGGTTTTGGGGTAGGTGTGGATCTGGAAGTGCAGGTGTTCGGCGGCTGTAAGGGTGTCGTCGGAGTTGCTCGTGATGCGGATGGTGTTCCTGTGAATGATGGCGATGCCTCCTCCGGTCTGGTTGCCGCGGTCCCTTCGGATGATCTTGGAGCCGTCTGGGATGGCGATGGCAATGTCGGGCGCTGAGGAGGCGTTCATCCAGGTTTCCGTGATGAAGGCGACGTCTGGTGATGTTGTGTCGAGGAGGTTCCAAAGCTCGACGGCGTGTCTGTGGACGGAGCGGGTGTTGATCAGGATGCACTTCAGGTGGTTGCTGTTGGTTCTCGGCTTGGTGGGTGCGGGTGCGGTGCTGGTCCGGAAGCAGGAGAACTTGCAGGAGTGGCAGCTGAAGGGTCCGTGGGTGCGCTTCGGGCGGCTTGGTAGCAGCCAGGGATCCCGTCGGTGTTGAGAGCGAAGAGTTCGGTGGCGTCGTAGGTCAGTCGGGTCGTCTTCCGTCGGTGGGGGCCAGGGGTCCTGGCCCTGGGCGCGGTCCAGGCACTGACGGGCGCAGACGGGCTTACCTTTGGCGCGCCTTCGGCGCACAATCGGCGCGCACGCACGGTCGCCATTTATGGCGAAGTGGGAGGGAGGGAGGAGCAGCTGGGAGGCGGGCGCGGGGAGGGTACAGAAGGAAAAGGGGGCGTGGCCGCACGCAGGCGGCGGGAAGCGGGGAGCGGGGCGGGGGGCACAGGGGGAGAGAGGGAAACGGCAAAGAGCAACAGTATGGGAGACAATATGGGAACAGGCACTCTAACAACGATATGGGGGACAGTACAGAAAGATGCACAGAACGAGCAAAAAACAGACAGAGTCAATTACTATCACGTTATGACGGCGGAGGGCGGGGTTGTCAGGGCGGGCTCAGCGAGGCTGAGATCAGCAGCGGGGGGAACGCACACGCTACAGCTGGTGGCCGTGCGGCGCGGGGGTGTCCTGATATACAGGCCACTGTGAATCCTCAAATTTCTGGAATCTGCAAGCATCACCATCCTGGATGTTTGTAGCGCTTTCCGTCAAGTTAGACAGTGTTCTAGAGCTAAAGTTTATCGTTCTGACTCAAGATGAGTGGCATTTCAGTGCTTCAAATGCCCCTGCAGAGGTGATTCGCTCTACCTCCATTTAGTTTACGGAGCCCTGCATATCTACCAAAGCCGCTGTAATCATTGATTCCCTTCGGAGTGGGGGAGGTCTCTTCACCCTCATCTTCTCTTGGGATGCATGCTTGAAGTGCCTAAGGTGGGGAGAGTGGGGAGCTTCCACCGTTTGTCTTCTCTATTTCGAGGATTTCCTCTGTAACCAAAATTGCACTTCCATAGGTAACTTTGCATGTGTAGATCTACTCGGTAGAAATCTAGTCCTATACCTCAGCTATACATCTTAACTGTGTGCTGTACACCATTTACGAGTGGAGATTTACAACTAATTGTAGACTTTCAAGCCTCCACTTCCACAATTGAGTGGAGCCTCCTACAATTTAAATTATGATTATAACGTTACTATGAATAACTTTCCAACCACATTCTACATTCCGCATGGATGGTGGAGACCTTTGACTAGAAGATAATTGACAAATCCTATGCATGTGTCCCAAATCACACACACCAGGTACCTAATCACTTAGAAACACATAAATATAGCCCATAACCTAGTCTCGGATGCAGACCGCAACAATCATGATTAAGAGGGAAGAGGCTGCCTGTGTGAGACTTACTGGAGGTAACAGGAGTGTTTATTAGCCCCCAAGGTCCCTCAGCATCCTAGAGGACTTCATACCCCAACCAGTGGTGCGCCAGGAGGTGCATTTGCAGAGTTGTGGTGAAAGTGGGTGGAGCAACACACAGCAATCCCACTGTCTGGGACTTACTGGAGATAACAGGAGGCGTTCTTGGCCACAAGGAACCTCAGCATCCAAGTGGACTGGGCACATTGGGATATAGCAGGAGTCTGTCCTGGTGGGTTGCAGTCCCCAGGGCTGTCTATGGTTCCAGAAGGGGAGCATTTTATTTGGCCCAGCAACGTTATGGTCCCTGGGGCCTGCCCATATATATATCTTAAAGTGCTACAGGCGGTGGTTGTCCCTGGGGCTGTGGGGTGGTCCGCACAGCCCCCGCATTCAAGTTAAGTAAAGCCCTAGGGAGGTGGTGGTGCCCTGTCAGCAGTGGGTCTGTGCGCCCCCCACATTTAATTTGAATAACACACCAGGAAGGTGGCGCTCACTGGGGCTGGGCGGTCTTTGCGCTTCCCAAATTCAATTTAAATAAAGCCCCAGGGAGGTGGCAGTCCCCGGGGCTGAGTGGGGTTCGCACTGCCCCCCGACTTCAATGCAAATAAAGCATCAGGGAGGAGCCGGGGCTTCAATAAGCCCTAGGAGGAGGGCCCCAGAGCCCCCCTCCTATTTGTATTATATGCCCCCAGGACCTTGGCCCACCCAGGGGCTTAATGTTAAACAAGTAAGGGAGCCTGCTCTAGTTTTAATTTTGCTTTGAAAATTCATGAATGTCGCAAATTCACAGCAATATATATATATTTTTTAATGTTTTTAATCCATTGCGAGATCTCAGGGGGACCCCAAGTCATGGCTTGGGGGTCAGGGTATTCCTACCCTGCACCCTATTCTTTTTTTACACGTTTTTTTCTTGGGATATGGTGAAGCGAGTCCCCAGATGGTTGCCAACACATCCTGGTTGAAGTGTTGGTAGCCAATCAGGGCTCTGCATTTCCCTGCACAATCTTGTCTTTGTTTGCGAAATGTTCTCGAACACAGATATCACTAATTATTTTTTTTCATTTCTCAACAACTGCTGAACAGATGCACACCAATTACTGTAGGTGTGATATGCGTAACCAACTCTAGCTTTCTGTCAAATATGGTGTCATTTAGTTTAGTGGTTTGTGCTGTACACGTGCGACAGGTCCTATGGGAATTAACTTTACAAAAGCACTCTTTTATGAACTTCATTTTTCTCAGCCCCTGCTTCACGAAATGCCCCAAAACTTTCCAAGCACGACAAGATTCATTGAACACTTATATTTGGAAAATCCTGTGAAGATTTGTCAAATGGCACCAAATATGTAGGCTAGTCAAAAAATGCTTCTCCTATATATATATATATATATATATATATATATATATATATATATATATATATATATATTCACACAGTCCAGGAGCCAAATTTAGGAAAGCCACACGGAAAACCATTACGGACACAAGTTTAATGCGACATGCAGGCGCTGGAAAGTACAGGCAGGCAGTTCAAAAATAGTTAATGGCCAGACGCGTTTCAGAAGCATCACACGCTTCCTTCCTCAGTGGCCGTAAGCAATTAGAAGGAATGCTTGCACAAGTTCATTTAAAAGCGACACCAACTTGCTCCGCCCACGACTATATAGAAGAAGCATTGCGGCAATTGGGTGACACAAACAACTATAAAATCTTACAAAGAAACCCAACTGATGACCTTACAAGGGATTTACAGATTAAACTTGAATTGTGGAAACATGATGGTCTGATAACGGAAGAAGAAAGTAAATTTCTTATGGTAGAAAATCCAATCACACCCACGATATACTTTCTCCCTAAAATTTATAAGACTCTTAACAAACCCCCGGGAAGACCGATAATATCGAGTTGTGGGAGCCTATATGAGAACACATCGGTCTATGTGGATAATTTTTTAGCTCCAATTGTAGCATCTTTGAGCTCTTACCTAAAAGACATAGGCGACTTCTTACGCATATTATCGGATACAGAATGGCAACCCACCTATCTTCTGGTGACAATCAATGTCATCTCTTTATATACATCCATTGACCATGAAATTGGAATCAAAGCCATCCAATATTTTCTTCAACAACGACCAACAATGGAATATGAACATTCCAAAATGCTGATACAAATGATCAGAATGTGTCTCTACAACAACATATTTTTATTCGATAAAAAGGTGTATGCGCAGTGCAGCGGGACCGCCATGGGGGTTTCCTTCTCCCCAAGCTACGCTAATCTCATGATGGGGTGCTGGGAGAGGTGCGTTGCTTGGGGAGAGGAAAACGACCCATACATGGCTAACGTAGCACTGTGGCTGCGCTTTATCGATAATTTATTTCTCCTGTGGAGGGGCACGGAAGCAGAATTCAAGACATTCTTCGCCAAACTTAACAACAACAATGTGGGACTGAAATTCACGTACAATATGAGTGCAAAGGAAGTAGAGTTCCTGGACACCAGAGTATATGTGAAAAACAACAAAATTCAGACAACAACCCACAGAAAGAAATTCGCCACAAACATCTTGTTACATAGCCAAAGCTTTCACCCTGAAAAACTGAAAAAGAGCATACCATATGGTGAACTCTTAAGAATGAAGAAAAACTGTTCGGAAACAAGTGAAATGGAGAAAAAATTCACAGAGACAAAGATACGATTTGTACAAAGAGGGTACAAACAAACGGATATAACTAGTGGTGAAGTTGAAGCAAGGAAGAAAAGCAGAGCAGAAATCCTGATAATCAAAAATAAAACAAGCATGGAAAATGACAAAGAAACAACAACTGAACAGAGCAACCCAAACACAGAGAAGAGAGAAATTACCAAAACTGAGAGGCAACCACAAATGATAATGAGATACACCAAAGAGAGTTACAAGATTCAACAAATCATGACGAAGTACTGGCATGTATTGAAAAAAGACCCTGACATTGGGAACAGCATAGGGGAACGTCCCTTAGTAACTTACACAAGAGCACCAAATCTTTCGGATCACTTGGTACGGAGCCATTTTCAAATTAGAAAAAACTGAGTCCTGGTTGGATATAAGGTCTAAGGGTTTCACAAAATGCCAAACGTGCAAAGCGTGTAAAATTGGAAAACATTTAAAGAACCTCAAAGATCCCACTGGAAAAAACTTCGTAGTAAGAGAAACAATAACTTGTGAAACCTCTTTTGTGGTATATTTGCTCCAGTGCAAATGTAGTAAACAGTACATTGGGAGCACTACTTGCCCCTTGAAGAAGCGAATCTTGGAGTACATTTGTGCTATAAAGAACACAGACCACACATACGCTATGGCCAAACATATAACAAGTCACGTGGGAAAAACATGGTTAGATGTAACATACTCTGACAACCATTCCACAACATGAACGAGGTGGAGATAGAAAATTGAAGTTGAGAAGACTGGAGTCCAAACAAATCATGAAATTTAAAACCAAACAACCTCTGGGGTTAAACGGGGATGAGGAACTGTATGTCCACTTATGAAGACAAACAATATCCATGCAACTTCCATAATACAGGATTCCAAGAACTATTGAACAAAAATGCAATATTGATATGTCTATTTTTTGGGGTGCTCAACTGCCAATTGATTTTTATGTATCTGTACACATCCTCATGAATATCGTATGGCCATATAGCGGTGTAGAGGGCACTCAGCCCTAGTAACAAATGACCCTCCACATGAACAAATGTACATAAAGAAAGGATAAGCTAACGATAGTCATATATTCCAACATTCAGATACAGTATCTGGTGGAAATATAGGTGGGGGTTTAACACTGCATGACCAGATAGATACCAACCACATGAGGAGAGTTAAAGGATAAAGGATTCTTGAAAGGTACATACACATAAACCCATAATAAAATAAGTCGCACACATACATTCATCAGACCCGTAACATCACAAAGGAAAATCTACTGATAAGAGGTGATGAGGGACTTAGCCCATACAACGCACTCTTTCGCATAGCGATAAACACTAAAATGACGAAAATGCATCTGCCAAAACTAAATAGGCAGACAGCACACATACGGATTAAAACTGACACGATATCCTAATCACAGGATGCATAAAATAACTATCCTGTGAACACATATTTGGGTTTCCCGATATGCATAATTGTCAACAAATCGGGTACACATAAAGTTGGATGTAGCGAAAATCAAAACCACACATCCCACAACACACTGCACGGGTCAATAGTATAAATAAAGAAAGAGATGAGGGACAAACTGTAAAAAACTGCCACGAACAAGAACGTTGGTTCGAAACACGTGGGCGATCACAGTTTTGAATAAAGAACCTTGAACAACTACCGAATGGAGTGCCATCACTGTTTTATTTGTGGTAATAAAAAATAAAAAAATATATATATATATATATATATATATATATACATACAAACACACACACACACACATATAATTATATATACACGCACATATATACACATATATATACACACACACACATATATACACATGTATATACACACACACATATATACACACACACACATATATACACACACATACACACATATATATATATATCTCTATATATATCTCTATATATATATATATATATATATATATATATATATATATATATATATATATATATATATATATATATATATATATATATATATATATATATATATATATATATATATATATATATATATAGAGAGAGAGAGAGAGAGAGATATATTTCTCAATCAATTTTTCTTTTGTCTGTCTATGCCTGTCCGGATATTTTAGCTAACTTTGGTTCTTACTTTTTGAGCATTTACTGAGTATGTTTCAAATTGCTCCCTGCCATTTAGTTCCAACCTGTTACATGATGTACATATGATGAAATTTTCTCTTTTTTAACCCAGTATATAACTGTTGGATTTTAATCTTGGAATCACTATTGATTATTTCTTTGCACTTTTTGCACTTTATATATGCACTTTAATGCCTGCGACTATTATAGTGACTTGCCCACTGGGGTTTAATTCCAAAACACATGCTGTGCGTGTCGTTACTTTTGCTGCTACTTGAATTTGTACTATTTGCATTATTTGTAAATACTTTATTCTTTATTCATGGCGGAAATAACTTTTTGAATGTTTATACTTCACTATTGTACATAGATGAATTAATTTATCATGTACTTAATAACTCTAGTGTGTATTGTATATTGATCAAGTTTTGCATTTTTTTACATATTTCTATCGTGTATTTTTGTAAATTGAGATACTTAATTGATTGTAAATATGGTTATTGCTTTATCTTGAATCAAGTTAACTCACTTGAGCTTCATTCTCCTTTTTCCGCTGTGTATATTTGCCGCAAAAGTTATGCACTGTTTGGAATATTTTTTCCATTTCTATGACACGAGGTATTGCATTGTCACTTTAAATGGCCGGGTTTGATGTACGCAATTTGTCATGTGATCAAGCCTCCTTGGAGGCGAAACGCGTCATGGCGGCAGCGCTGGCTTTTATGGAATAAAGACACCGTTCACCAGCACCATTTGGGTCGGCTCTTTGTTGCTGAGTATTCGAACTGCTTGATCTGCTTGCTGTTTGCGGTTCTGTGCGACAAGTTCCTTCATATACGGTACCTACGCCTTCCAGGTACGAGCAAGACCCCTTCTCATAAGGGCAACGCGGCAGGAAGCTGTTTCCGGGTTTTTTCCTGGGAGTGTTACTGTCTCCGGCGAGGAGAACGCCGCAACGCCCCTGCTTTACCTTTGATGTGTTCCGGCGGGATAGCAGCCGGATTTCCTTTATCTCCATTGCTACGGAGACTGGATCCGAGTTCGAACCCTGGAGAACACCTTGGAAACAGCAGAGAGAAGTGTGCGCGGCCACTGGTAGGACATTCATCTCCAGTTATCAGTGTGCCGTTTGTGTGATTCCGACAGTAGCCATATCTATAGCGCTTTAAAAGTATGGCCGCCGACAGACTGCGAAATCGGGCTCAGGCAGCTGATTCCATGTTTCTGGATTCCCCGGCTGGGGGGTCCAGTATTGCTACATCTAGTACGCAGGAAATTGGAACTAACACTACACGTGATTTATTTAAGAAATTGGAACGCGCAATGAGGGCAGAGCAGTCCAAGTGGTGGGAGCACCGGTCTCTCACTCGCTATTTGGAGGTTGGTCGTGTGCCTAGGGGGCTCAGAAGCACCACTGCCCCCAGCTATGAAAACCCGGATCCGGCTATGTTAGCGGAGTGGGCAGAAGCCAACCTCAACTGCTCGAGTGTTTACTTGCGCATATTAGTCAAATATGCTGAAAGTGATCGCCTTAAATTGCAGATTGAAATTGACAACCTGGAAGATGAAATCTCTAAATTAGAAGTCACTGACACAATTAATAAAATGAGAACAGACATGATGTCCCGTTTGGCAAAGGAAGAGGAGATAATAAAGAAAAGGAAAGCTTTTAAATTCGAGAGGGACAGAATTGACTATCTTAATGGACAAGTTTTTACTTTTGCAAAGAGGTACGATGCGGTTAAATCGAAAGCACGTCTGAATATAGCAGCAGGACAACAAAATGTAGCTACTTTGCAACCTGCTACCTCTTTTTCCAGCCTGAGCTCAGCTGTAGAAAGTGAACCCGAACCGGATTCAAACCGTGCAACAGCTTTGGGGTTTACCAAGCTCACCCTGGCGCAGGAGGTCGACTGCCTGTGCCAGGATCGACGCGAAACCCTAAGGTCTCACAAGCCTCGTGCACAACAACAACAACAAAAAAACAGCGGGCAAATTACAAACGCTGGCAGCGTCGGAAATGCCGTGCCCGGAAGCTCAAACGACAACGATCCGGGCAGAGGGGGACGCTGGAACCGCAACAAGCGGAAGACGCGCAAGCAAAAACAAAATCAGTAGTAAACCTCTCGAATATTAAACTCACTCCAGCTGAGACTGCGGTTCTCAATTTGGGACTTTCGTATTGCCCTCCGAGCAACATGAGCTATACTGATACTAGAATGGATGTATACAGGTTCACTAGAAAACTCAAACTTAAAAAAAAAATTGAATTACATCCGAAAAAGATTATTGAACCTGCCAATCCATCCAGTCCCATCTTTGCCAGTAGCCAAAGTCAGGCCACCTTTGACACACTCTGGGACCTACAAAATCAGCCTTCTATGGAAACTCCAAGGGATGTTCCTCTGGAACAAGTTGACAAGCGGGTTACCCCCTTCAAACCAAAATCTACCTTTCTACCGATTATGGTCCATGACAATCTTGATACTTTCCAGGAGAGTGTGGTCCGCGATATTAAACATCTCTATATTGCCACTAACAAACAGAAGTTTCACATCTCCAAGCAGAACCAATGCTACAAACAACTGATTGTGAAACTCCAAAAAAACCACAATGTTATCGTCAAACAGGCCGATAAAGGCGGCAATGTGGTTTTGTGGCCTAGGGATTTGTATATACAAGAAGCGGATTCACAACTAAACGATATTTCCTGTTATCGAAAGAGCAATTTACAGATTGTCAAGAATGCGTGGACCACACAACATCAAAAACTACAGGTATGGAGAAGTGCGGGCTTGCTCACACATGAGGAATTTAAATACCTCAAGAAAGATTATCCTGTCATCCCTTCTTGGTATTTACTCCCTAAAATTCATAAGGACAATCAAGTGCCACCTGGCCGTCCAATTATTTCGGCCATTGACAGTTCTCTAGAAAATGTGTCTAAATATATTGACTTTTTTTTACAAAGCCATGTCAAAAATCTCCCTTCATATGTCAAAGACTCTTTCGATTTTCTTGCTAAGATTGAAAACTTTATGTGGGAAGAAAACATGGTTCTTGTGACTATGGATGTTTCATCTCTTTATACCTCAATCAAACATGAGGATGGACTCAAGGCCTTGGCCTACTACTTGAACAGAGATTTACCCCTCCCTACGGCACACAACAAAATGCTGGTGGATATGACCAGAATATGCCTGGAACAAAACTTTTTCATTTTCAACGGCGCAATTTACCATCAGGTCAGGGGTGTGGCGATGGGGGCCTGTTTCTCACCCAGCTACGCGTGTCTTCACGTTGGGCTGTGGGAGGAACAGGTCCTAGTCGGGCAGCACCATGAGATATTTACTGCCAATATTATGTTATACCTGCGTTACATTGACGATGTTTTTTTGATTTGGAGGGGCGATGCGAATGAGGCCAGAAAGTTTGTTGATTTGATTAATCTGAATACCATTAATCTTAATTTCACAGCAAACTTCAGCACTGAATCCATCTGTTTTTTAGACGTTGAGGTTGTGGTAGATGGCACCAAATTAAATACCAGACTTTACAGGAAGCCGAGTGCAGGTAACACCATCCTACACTCCCATAGCCAACATCCAGCACATCTAATTCGCAGTATTCCCTTCGGGGAAATGCTGCGAATTAAGAGAATCTGCAGTACGGATGCCGAATGCGCGGCTGCGCAAGAAGCTTGCAGATTACGCTTCCTGGCTAGGGGCTATTCTGCTGAGATTTTGGCCAAAGCGATCTCACGTTCCAATTCTATGAGTAGGCAGGAAGCATTAATACCAAGAACCAAGAGTGCTCAATTGACCAATGATGTGACTATGGATGTTCAAAGGTGTTCTCCCAGGGCTATTCTAACGTACAATAGACAACATGGGGCTCTTCGAAAAATTATCAATAGAAATTGGAATTTGGTTCTCAGTGACCCTGTGATTGGGCACTTGGTGGAGCCTAAACCAACTCTGACTTTCAGAAGATCCCCTTCTATGTCCAAAGCCTTAGTAAGCAACACCTTAGAACCTAAAGTTTCAGCTACCTGGTCAGCTCTGAAGAAGGGCTTTAAGATCTGCCCCCAGTGCAAGGCCTGTCGTTTTGGCAGCAATAGGACATACTACAAAAGTCCTTTTTTTGAGCATCCTACTGCCATTTCAAAGTGGCTCACATGCAAAACGGAATACGCCGTTTATGTGTTGGAGTGCCCTTGTGGGCTACAATATGTGGGCAGCACCAAGCTGCCCGCCCACAAGAGAATACTCCAACACATACGTGCGATTTCTGGTCACGATCAAAATTATCCGGTTGCCAGGCATTTTCAGGACAAACATTCAGGGGTACCAGATTCACTTATATATTTCTTAATTGATTGTGTTGAGGCGTCGAGGAGAGGTGGGGACCGTGAGGCTAAGCTCCGTCTCCTTGAGACCAGATATATCCTGGAATTAAACACCAAGATTCCCAATGGCCTCAACGACAGGGAAGACCTTTATACTTGTCTTTAGTCCCCTTTCAATTTCTCAATCAATTTTTCTTTTGTCTGTCTATGCCTGTCCGGATATTTTAGCTAACTTTGGTTCTTACTTTTTGAGCATTTACTGAGTATGTTTCAAATTGCTCCCTGCCATTTAGTTCCAACCTGTTACATGATGTACATATGATGAAATTTTCTCTTTTTTAACCCAGTATATAACTGTTGGATTTTAATCTTGGAATCACTATTGATTATTTCTTTGCACTTTTTGCACTTTATATATGCACTTTAATGCCTGCGACTATTATAGTGACTTGCCCACTGGGGTTTAATTCCAAAACACATGCTGTGCGTGTCGTTACTTTTGCTGCTACTTGAATTTGTACTATTTGCATTATTTGTAAATACTTTATTCTTTATTCATGGCGGAAATAACTTTTTGAATGTTTATACTTCACTATTGTACATAGATGAATTAATTTATCATGTACTTAATAACTCTAGTGTGTATTGTATATTGATCAAGTTTTGCATTTTTTTACATATTTCTATCGTGTATTTTTGTAAATTGAGATACTTAATTGATTGTAAATATGGTTATTGCTTTATCTTGAATCAAGTTAACTCACTTGAGCTTCATTCTCCTTTTTCCGCTGTGTATATTTGCCGCAAAAGTTATGCACTGTTTGGAATATTTTTTCCATTTCTATGACACGAGGTATTGCATTGTCACTTTAAATGGCCGGGTTTGATGTACGCAATTTGTCATGTGATCAAGCCTCCTTGGAGGCGAAACGCGTCATGGCGGCAGCGCTGGCTTTTATGGAATAAAGACACCGTTCACCAGCACCATTTGGGTCGGCTCTTTGTTGCTGAGTATTCGAACTGCTTGATCTGCTTGCTGTTTGCGGTTCTGTGCGACAAGTTCCTTCATATACGGTACCTACGCCTTCCAGGTACGAGCAAGACCCCTTCTCATAAGGGCAACGCGGCAGGAAGCTGTTTCCGGGTTTTTTCCTGGGAGTGTTACTGTCTCCGGCGAGGAGAACGCCGCAACGCCCCTGCTTTACCTTTGATGTGTTCCGGCGGGATAGCAGCCGGATTTCCTTTATCTCCATTGCTACGGAGACTGGATCCGAGTTCGAACCCTGGAGAACACCTTGGAAACAGCAGAGAGAAGTGTGCGCGGCCACTGGTAGGACATTCATCTCCAGTTATCAGTGTGCCGTTTGTGTGATTCCGACAGTAGCCATATCTATAGCGCTTTAAAAGTATGGCCGCCGACAGACTGCGAAATCGGGCTCAGGCAGCTGATTCCATGTTTCTGGATTCCCCGGCTGGGGGGTCCAGTATTGCTACATCTAGAACGCAGGAAATTGGAACTAACACTACACGTGATTTATTTAAGAAATTGGAACGCGCAATGAGGGCAGAGCAGTCCAAGTGGTGGGAGCACCGGTCTCTCACTCGCTATTTGGAGGTTGGTCGTGTGCCTAGGGGGCTCAGAAGCACCACTGCCCCCAGCTATGAAAACCCGGATCCGGCTATGTTAGCGGAGTGGGCAGAAGCCAACCTCAACTGCTCGAGTGTTTACTTGCGCATATTAGTCAAATATGCTGAAAGTGATCGCCTTAAATTGCAGATTGAAATTGACAACCTGGAAGATGAAATCTCTAAATTAGAAGTCACTGACACAATTAATAAAATGAGAACAGACATGATGTCCCGTTTGGCAAAGGAAGAGGAGATAATAAAGAAAAGGAAAGCTTTTAAATTCGAGAGGGACAGAATTGACTATCTTAATGGACAAGTTTTTACTTTTGCAAAGAGGTACGATGCGGTTAAATCGAAAGCACGTCTGAATATAGCAGCAGGACAACAAAATGTAGCTACTTTGCAACCTGCTACCTCTTTTTCCAGCCTGAGCTCAGCTGTAGAAAGTGAACCCGAACCGGATTCAAACCGTGCAACAGCTTTGGGGTTTACCAAGCTCACCCTGGCGCAGGAGGTCGACTGCCTGTGCCAGGATCGACGCGAAACCCTAAGGTCTCACAAGCCTCGTGCACAACAACAACAACAAAAAAACAGCGGGCAAATTACAAACGCTGGCAGCGTCGGAAATGCCGTGCCCGGAAGCTCAAACGACAACGATCCGGGCAGAGGGGGACGCTGGAACCGCAACAAGCGGAAGACGCGCAAGCAAAAACAAAATCAGTAGTAAACCTCTCGAATATTAAACTCACTCCAGCTGAGACTGCGGTTCTCAATTTGGGACTTTCGTATTGCCCTCCGAGCAACATGAGCTATACTGATACTAGAATGGATGTATACAGGTTCACTAGAAAACTCAAACTTAAAAAAAAATTGAATTACATCCGAAAAAGATTATTGAACCTGCCAATCCATCCAGTCCCATCTTTGCCAGTAGCCAAAGTCAGGCCACCTTTGACACACTCTGGGACCTACAAAATCAGCCTTCTATGGAAACTCCAAGGGATGTTCCTCTGGAACAAGTTGACAAGCGGGTTACCCCCTTCAAACCAAAATCTACCTTTCTACCGATTATGGTCCATGACAATCTTGATACTTTCCAGGAGAGTGTGGTCCGCGATATTAAACATCTCTATATTGCCACTAACAAACAGAAGTTTCACATCTCCAAGCAGAACCAATGCTACAAACAACTGATTGTGAAACTCCAAAAAAACCACAATGTTATCGTCAAACAGGCCGATAAAGGCGGCAATGTGGTTTTGTGGCCTAGGGATTTGTATATACAAGAAGCGGATTCACAACTAAACGATATTTCCTGTTATCGAAAGAGCAATTTACAGATTGTCAAGAATGCGTGGACCACACAACATCAAAAACTACAGGTATGGAGAAGTGCGGGCTTGCTCACACATGAGGAATTTAAATACCTCAAGAAAGATTATCCTGTCATCCCTTCTTGGTATTTACTCCCTAAAATTCATAAGGACAATCAAGTGCCACCTGGCCGTCCAATTATTTCGGCCATTGACAGTTCTCTAGAAAATGTGTCTAAATATATTGACTTTTTTTTACAAAGCCATGTCAAAAATCTCCCTTCATATGTCAAAGACTCTTTCGATTTTCTTGCTAAGATTGAAAACTTTATGTGGGAAGAAAACATGGTTCTTGTGACTATGGATGTTTCATCTCTTTATACCTCAATCAAACATGAGGATGGACTCAAGGCCTTGGCCTACTACTTGAACAGAGATTTACCCCTCCCTACGGCACACAACAAAATGCTGGTGGATATGACCAGAATATGCCTGGAACAAAACTTTTTCATTTTCAATGGCGCAATTTACCATCAGGTCAGGGGTGTGGCGATGGGGGCCTGTTTCTCACCCAGCTATGCGTGTCTTCACGTTGGGCTGTGGGAGGAACAGGTCCTAGTCGGGCAGCACCATGAGATATTTACTGCCAATATTATGTTATACCTGCGTTACATTGACGATGTTTTTTTGATTTGGAGGGGCGATGCGAATGAGGCCAGAAAGTTTGTTGATTTGATTAATCTGAATACCATTAATCTTAATTTCACAGCAAACTTCAGCACTGAATCCATCTGTTTTTTAGACGTTGAGGTTGTGGTAGATGGCACCAAATTAAATACCAGACTTTACAGGAAGCCGAGTGCAGGTAACACCATCCTACACTCCCATAGCCAACATCCAGCACATCTAATTCGCAGTATTCCCTTCGGGGAAATGCTGCGAATTAAGAGAATCTGCAGTACGGATGCCGAATGCGCGGCTGCGCAAGAAGCTTGCAGATTACGCTTCCTGGCTAGGGGCTATTCTGCTGAGATTTTGGCCAAAGCGATCTCACGTTCCAATTCTATGAGTAGGCAGGAAGCATTAATACCAAGAACCAAGAGTGCTCAATTGACCAATGATGTGACTATGGATGTTCAAAGGTGTTCTCCCAGGGCTATTCTAACGTACAATAGACAACATGGGGCTCTTCGAAAAATTATCAATAGAAATTGGAATTTGGTTCTCAGTGACCCTGTGATTGGGCACTTGGTGGAGCCTAAACCAACTCTGACTTTCAGAAGATCCCCTTCTATGTCCAAAGCCTTAGTAAGCAACACCTTAGAACCTAAAGTTTCAGCTACCTGGTCAGCTCTGAAGAAGGGCTTTAAGATCTGCCCCCAGTGCAAGGCCTGTCGTTTTGGCAGCAATAGGACATACTACAAAAGTCCTTTTTTTGAGCATCCTACTGCCATTTCAAAGTGGCTCACATGCAAAACGGAATACGCGGTTTATGTGTTGGAGTGCCCTTGTGGGCTACAATATGTGGGCAGCACCAAGCTGCCCGCCCACAAGAGAATACTCCAACACATACGTGCGATTTCTGGTCACGATCAAAATTATCCGGTTGCCAGGCATTTTCAGGACAAACATTCAGGGGTACCAGATTCACTTATATATTTCTTAATTGATTGTGTTGAGGCGTCGAGGAGAGGTGGGGACCGTGAGGCTAAGCTCCGTCTCCTTGAGACCAGATATATCCTGGAATTAAACACCAAGATTCCCAATGGCCTCAACGACAGGGAAGACCTTTATACTTGTCTTTAGTCCCCTTTCAATTTCTCAATCAATTTTTCTTTTGTCTGTCTATGCCTGTCCGGATATTTTAGCTAACTTTGGTTCTTACTTTTTGAGCATTTACTGAGTATGTTTCAAATTGCTCCCTGCCATTTAGTTCCAACCTGTTACATGATGTACATATGATGAAATTTTCTCTTTTTTAACCCAGTATATAACTGTTGGATTTTAATCTTGGAATCACTATTGATTATTTCTTTGCACTTTTTGCACTTTATATATGCACTTTAATGCCTGCGACTATTATAGTGACTTGCCCACTGGGGTTTAATTCCAAAACACATGCTGTGCGTGTCGTTACTTTTGCTGCTACTTGAATTTGTACTATTTGCATTATTTGTAAATACTTTATTCTTTATTCATGGCGGAAATAACTTTTTGAATGTTTATACTTCACTATTGTACATAGATGAATTAATTTATCATGTACTTAATAACTCTAGTGTGTATTGTATATTGATCAAGTTTTGCATTTTTTTACATATTTCTATCGTGTATTTTTGTAAATTGAGATACTTAATTGATTGTAAATATGGTTATTGCTTTATCTTGAATCAAGTTAACTCACTTGAGCTTCATTCTCCTTTTTCCGCTGTGTATATTTGCCGCAAAAGTTATGCACTGTTTGGAATATTTTTTCCATTTCTATGACACCAGGTATTGCATTGTCACTTTAAATGGCCGGGTTTGATGTACGCAATTTGTCATGTGATCAAGCCTCCTTGGAGGCGAAACGCGTCATGGCGGCAGCGCTGGCTTTTATGGAATAAAGACACCGTTCACCAGCACCATTTGGGTCGGCTCTTTGTTGCTGAGTATTCGAACTGCTTGATCTGCTTGCTGTTTGCGGTTCTGTGCGACAAGTTCCTTCATATATATATATATATATATATGTGAGAGCAAAGCCTTTGAGCAATTTGAAGAGGGCTACTCACACGCTGTCTGCCATCCGGCCTCATTGCCCTGCAGCACCCATTACCAACCTTCGTAATGTGTAAACCAAGTTCGACGCGTTTCAGGGCCAACGCCCCTTCCTCATGAACTGCGCATAAAGGGAAATGACAAGCTCACCGCACCTTACTTTTCCGACCTTTATTGAGGGAAAAACCACCCCACAATGGGCGTGGCAACTGTTGAAATACCCAGCAGCATGCTGGTTGATGCAGTCCTTGGTGCAATGAGTCCAGTGTTTTACCCTGAGTGGGCTCAGTCCCTTTACTGGTTGTTTGCGTTTGTGATCCTTGAGTAGGAAAGAAGGTGGCTTCTGCGTGCTGAATTTCCAGTGACAAACGTGTACTTCAAATGAAAGGGAGACAGTTCCGTTTCTGAAGCGCCTTCATGCTCCCGCTGCTCTTGGTTGGAAGCAGAAGTGGTGCCCCTCCTCCACGCCCAAAGGTAGCCGTGTGAATATGTGTGAGAGCAAAGCCTTTGAGCAATTTGAAGAGGGCTACTCACACGCTGTCTGCCATCCGGCCTCATTGCCCTGCAGCACCCATTACCAACCTTCGTAATGTGTAAACCAAGTTCGACGCGTTTCAGGGCCAACGCCCCTTCCTCATGAACTGCGCATAAAGGGAAATGACAAGCTCACCGCACCTTACTTTTCCGACCTTTATTGAGGGAAAAACCACCCCACAATGGGCGTGGCAACTGTTGAAATACCCAGCAGCATGCTGGTTGATGCAGTCCTTGGTGCAATGAGTCCAGTGTTTTACCCTGAGTGGGCTCAGTCCCTTTACTGGTTGTTTGCGTTTGTGATCCTTGAGTAGGAAAGAAGGTGGCTTCTGCGTGCTGAATTTCCAGTGACAAACGTGTACTTCAAATGAAAGGGAGACAGTTCCGTTTCTGAAGCGCCTTGCTCTCACACATATTCACACGGCTACCTTTGGCCGTGGAGGAGGGGCACCACTTCTGCTTCCAACCAAGAGCAGCGGGAGCATGAAGGCGCTTCAGAAACGGAACTGTCTCCCTTTCATTTGAAGTACACGTTTGTCACTGGAAATTCAGCACGCAGAAGCCACCTTCTTTCCTACTCAAGGATCACAAACGCAAACAACCAGTAAAGGGACTGAGCCCACTCAGGGTAAAACACTGGACTCATTGCACCAAGGACTGCATCAACCAGCATGCTGCTGGGTATTTCAACAGTTGCCACGCCCATTGTGGGGTGGTTTTTCCCTCAATAAAGGTCGGAAAAGTAAGGTGCGGTGAGCTTGTCATTTCCCTTTATGCGCAGTTCATGAGGAAGGGGCGTTGGCCCTGAAACGCGTCGAACTTGGTTTACACATTACGAAGGTTGGTAATGGGTGCTGCAGGGCAATGAGGCCGGATGGCAGACAGCGTGTGAGTAGCCCTCTTCAAATTGCTCAAAGGCTTTGCTCTCACACATATTCACACGGCTACCTTTGGGCGTGGAGGAGGGGCACCACTTCTGCTTCCAACCAAGAGCAGCGGGAGCATGAAGGCGCTTCAGAAACGGAACTGTCTCCCTTTCATTTGAAGTACACGTTTGTCACTGGAAATTCAGCACGCAGAAGCCACCTTCTTTCCTACTCAAGGATCACAAACGCAAACAACCAGTAAAGGGACTGAGCCCACTCAGGGTAAAACACTGGACTCATTGCACCAAGGACTGCATCAACCAGCATGCTGCTGGGTATTTCAACAGTTGCCACGCCCATTGTGGGGTGGTTTTTCCCTCAATAAAGGTCGGAAAAGTAAGGTGCGGTGAGCTTGTCATTTCCCTTTATGCGCAGTTCATGAGGAAGGGGCGTTGGCCCTGAAACGCGTCGAACTTGGTTTACACATTACGAAGGTTGGTAATGGGTGCTGCAGGGCAATGAGGCCGGATGGCAGACAGCGTGTGAGTAGCCCTCTTCAAATTGCTCAAAGGCTTTGCTCTCACACATATTCACACGGCTACCTTTGGCCGTGGAGGAGGGGCACCACTTCTGCTTCCAACCAAGAGCAGCGGGAGCATGAAGGCGCTTCAGAAACGGAACTGTCTCCCTTTCATTTGAAGTACACGTTTGTCACTGGAAATTCAGCACGCAGAAGCCACCTTCTTTCCTACTCAAGGATCACAAACGCAAACAACCAGTAAAGGGACTGAGCCCACTCAGGGTAAAACACTGGACTCATTGCACCAAGGACTGCATCAACCAGCATGCTGCTGGGTATTTCAACAGTTGCCACGCCCATTGTGGGGTGGTTTTTCCCTCAATAAAGGTCGGAAAAGTAAGGTGCGGTGAGCTTGTCATTTCCCTTTATGCGCAGTTCATGAGGAAGGGGCGTTGGCCCTGAAACGCGTCGAACTTGGTTTACACATTACGAAGGTTGGTAATGGGTGCTGCAGGGCAATGAGGCCGGATGGCAGACAGCGTGTGAGTAGCCCTCTTCAAATTGCTCAAAGGCTTTGCTCTCACACATATTCACACGGCTACCTTTGGCCGTGGAGGAGGGGCACCACTTCTGCTTCCAACCAAGAGCAGCGGGAGCATGAAGGCGCTTCAGAAACGGAACTGTCTCCCTTTCATTTGAAGTACACGTTTGTCACTGGAAATTCAGCACGCAGAAGCCACCTTCTTTCCTACTCAAGGATCACAAACGCAAACAACCAGTAAAGGGACTGAGCCCACTCAGGGTAAAACACTGGACTCATTGCACCAAGGACTGCATCAACCAGCATGCTGCTGGGTATTTCAACAGTTGCCACGCCCATTGTGGGGTGGTTTTTCCCTCAATAAAGGTCGGAAAAGTAAGGTGCGGTGAGCTTGTCATTTCCCTTTATGCGCAGTTCATGAGGAAGGGGCGTTGGCCCTGAAACGTGTCGAACTTGGTTTACACATTACGAAGGTTGGTAATGGGTGCTGCAGGGCAATGAGGCCGGATGGCAGACAGCGTGTGAGTAGCCCTCTTCAAATTGCTCAAAGGCTTTGCTCTCACACATATTCACACGGCTACCTTTGGCCGTGGAGGAGGGGCACCACTTCTGCTTCCAACCAAGAGCAGCGGGAGCATGAAGGCGCTTCAGAAACGGAACTGTCTCCCTTTCATTTGAAGTACACGTTTGTCACTGGAAATTCAGCACGCAGAAGCCACCTTCTTTCCTACTCAAGGATCACAAACGCAAACAACCAGTAAAGGGACTGAGCCCACTCAGGGTAAAACACTGGACTCATTGCACCAAGGACTGCATCAACCAGCATGCTGCTGGGTATTTCAACAGTTGCCACGCCCATTGTGGGGTGGTTTTTCCCTCAATAAAGGTCGGAAAAGTAAGGTGCGGTGAGCTTGTCATTTCCCTTTATGCGCAGTTCATGAGGAAGGGGCGTTGGCCCTGAAACGCGTCGAACTTGGTTTACACATTACGAAGGTTGGTAATGGGTGCTGCAGGGCAATGAGGCCGGATGGCAGACAGCGTGTGAGTAGCCCTCTTCAAATTGCTCAAAGGCTTTGCTCTCACACATATTCACACGGCTACCTTTGGCCGTGGAGGAGGGGCACCACTTCTGCTTCCAACCAAGAGCAGCGGGAGCATGAAGGCGCTTCAGAAACGGAACTGTCTCCCTTTCATTTGAAGTACACGTTTGTCACTGGAAATTCAGCACGCAGAAGCCACCTTCTTTCCTACTCAAGGATCACAAACGCAAACAACCAGTAAAGGGACTGAGCCCACTCAGGGTAAAACACTGGACTCATTGCACCAAGGACTGCATCAACCAGCATGCTGCTGGGTATTTCAACAGTTGCCACGCCCATTGTGGGGTGGTTTTTCCCTCAATAAAGGTCGGAAAAGTAAGGTGCGGTGAGCTTGTCATTTCCCTTTATGCGCAGTTCATGAGGAATGGGCGTTGGCCCTGAAACGCGTCGAACTTGGTTTACACATTACGAAGGTTGGTAATGGGTGCTGCAGGGCAATGAGGCCGGATGGCAGACAGCGTGTGAGTAGCCCTCTTCAAATTGCTCAAAGGCTTTGCTCTCACACATATTCACACGGCTACCTTTGGCCGTGGAGGAGGGGCACCACTTCTGCTTCCAACCAAGAGCAGCGGGAGCATGAAGGCGCTTCAGAAACGGAACTGTCTCCCTTTCATTTGAAGTACACGTTTGTCACTGGAAATTCAGCACGCAGAAGCCACCTTCTTTCCTACTCAAGGATCACAAACGCAAACAACCAGTAAAGGGACTGAGCCCACTCAGGGTAAAACACTGGACTCATTGCACCAAGGACTGCATCAACCAGCATGCTGCTGGGTATTTCAACAGTTGCCACGCCCATTGTGGGGTGGTTTTTCCCTCAATAAAGGTCGGAAAAGTAAGGTGCGGTGAGCTTGTCATTTCCCTTTATGCGCAGTTCATGAGGAAGGGGCGTTGGCCCTGAAACGCGTCGAACTTGGTTTACACATTACGAAGGTTGGTAATGGGTGCTGCAGGGCAATGAGGCCGGATGGCAGACAGCGTGTGAGTAGCCCTCTTCAAATTGCTCAAAGGCTTTGCTCTCACATATATATATATATATATATATATATATCACCTCTAAGGTATGCCTATTGAGTCCTGTGATAGGGTGCTGTATATTAAAATGTACTCCAGTTATTTTTGTAACAGTAAATACCAAAATTTTAATTTTAACTCTGAAAGGGCTAGTAGCCCCATTAGCAAGTGGAAAGTTCCACACTCACAATTCAGCTCTACAAACTATTGAATTGAACTACCGAAGTTGGTAATTCCAAGTATCAAGCTAATTGTTAGATTAAGTTTGACTTGATGCCCAAGTCGAATTTATTGTAACTTTTCAGTAAAAGCAACTTTGAGAATGTTGCAACTCTGTTGCCCAGGTTTTCAAATGGTCATTTGCAGATCCTTCTGCCCTGCTGGGGAGAAGTGTGAATGGCTCCCAGGAGCGAGCAAAATAAAGGCCTGACATTGAAAGAGGTGTTACCTCTGTCTGGCAAGAAGCCCAACAGGGTGTGAGCCCAAAAGACAAGCTTCAAAGGGGAAGTTGCCTTTCAAGGCCAAATGTTGAACACACACATGAGAGTCTAACTCAGTTGTTGAGGTAGACTGGTGAGTGTCGGGACAGAAAGGGGAAAACAGTTGCCAAACCGTTTTTCCCTTGGGCTTGTAGCCCTCAGGTTGCCACACCTCTGAGGTGGGTTGCCAAGCTCCACACACAGGGAGAGAGGAGTCCTGACATCTTGGGAGTGGGCTAAAAAGTCACTGGGGTAGCTAGATGCTGCACATTCCATCAAGTGGAAGTGGAACTTGTAGCCTATTGGCTTGTAACTTCTGCATTGCATGTGTGTACTTTCTGGGCATAAATATGGCACCTCTGGCACCCAGACCTCAGATAACATCTGGACTGGAGAGAGGGCCTAAGAAGGACTTCCCTGTTGTTTCCTGGACCTTGCAAGAGAACCTGAACCAAAGACTGGACTGCACCTGCTGCTCCTTTGGCTAGCAAAGAGAAGACTGTGTCTGTGGTGCCTAGCTCATGGAAATAATACTTCCAAGCCCCAGACTGAAGAGGGGAACTCCAAGAGCCTGACTTCTTGTAACAGCTCCAGGGCAACAAAAGCTAAGGGAACCTATTCTGGCAAGTCAGTAGACACAATTGCTTGATCGTCACTGACTTCCAACATGCAGCCTGGGACAACGAGACTTGACACGCAAAACTTACATCTGAGTCTTCTGGACCTATGGGAGTCAGAGCGCAGTTTGGTTCCCCAAGCCAGACACTAGACTTCACCAAAGGAAACTGCTGGTTTTGCTGAGACCAGTAGCGCAGTGGTAACTGAAGTTTTGCTGGTCCCACAAGGACTTCAAGGGACATTCACTCTTTTGACCAAAATTGTCCCACCAAGACCGTGGAGGAGTCCCCGGAAGCCCCCCATCAACTGCACAGCACCCTCAGCATCTTACAGCATTTTTTAGCATCCTATATCCCTTGCATCAGGATCACCCCATTGATGTCCCATAGAGCTTGGAACTGAACTTAAGACTGCTTTAGTGGCAAGGTAACTGTCCTACAAAACCTTACTGGCTCCTTAACCTCCTTGCTCCCAGAGTTGGTTGCCCAAAGAAGGGAAGAGCAGCTGAACACATCTTTGTACATATTTTAAAAAGCTTTAAAAGTTTTCAATATTCCAAAATTTGTCAATGCTTGTTGACTTGAGTAAAACGCAGTCATTTACTTTGTATTTAAAAAACGATATCCACGGAACCCTCCAGTGGATTTTTTTCTTTTTAGTGTCTAAACAATTCATAAAAATAAGAATTATTTTTATACATTGGTGTTGGATTTCTTTCGTGTATGACTTTATTTTGTTGTCTTGGAACTTCTAAATGCTTTACACTTGCTTTTGTGTTTAAGCCAGACTACTCAAGGTCACAGCTACCCAGGGTTGAGCACAAGGGATTACACCTCAGCCTGCCTGGACACAAGACAGTATTGTGATTATTTTACACAGTGAGATCTCACAACCACACCATATAATACACCATGGCCTAGATGTATCAAGCCTTTTGCGAATCGCAAAGGCCGAAATTCGCAGAATTTTGGCCTTTGCGAATCGCAAACGGTCTATTTGCATGTTTTGGCATGCATCAAAAATTCACAATTTAAGGAATAGTAAAAATTTGCGATTCCTTATTTTACCACAGCATTTAAGGAATCGCAATTTTGCGATTCCTTAAATGCTATGTATGTAGCATTTTTGATTTGCGAATTTTGGTTAAGAAATCGCAAATTACCACCAACTTGTATTTGATGGTAATTTGCGAATTCATTGTAAAATGCACAATTTGGCATTTTTGAAGGTGGCATGTGATGCACACACATGCCCATAGGACATGTATATGCACCATATGCACACACATGTACATTTCAGGGATGCAGCAGGGTGTCCTTGAGACACCCCTGCACCCTTGAAATTATTCTCAATTTGCGATTAGCTAATTGCGAATCGCAAATTGAGATTAATTTCACAATCATTCCTATGGGCCTCCTGAATGCGAATTCACAAATAAGGAAGATTAAGAAATTGCAGAAAAATTGCTATTTTTACATACATCCCATTTTGCGATTTCTAAATAGCGATTCCTTAAAAATCGCTATTTAGAAATCGCAAATGGTCATGTTGATACATCTGCCCCCATGTTCCTTACAGTTGTTATGTAAAGTGTTCATGCAGGTATTGTGTATGAAGGGATTTTAAAAACAACATCCATGTACCTATACAGTTTGCTTTAATGTTAAACAGTTGCATATTAGTGCATCTACAACTTACTCCAAACAGTTGAAAAAAAATACATCTAAGATTTTGTTTTCATTTTTTTGAAGTGTTAAATCGAAAAAATGTTTAGAGTGTAAGATAATATTATTGTGGACAGTCCCCGAGAATGGGCAATTGTGTTCTCTTGTGCAATTCTTGTTTAAGCGTTATGCATTCCCCACGGCAAAAAATGAGGCCAGGATGCATTTCACACTAAAATATAGTGCTAAATGATGCAATTGCATTTTGCATAATTACAAAGAAATTCTTAAATGTTTCACAAAATTTCATGTAAATACGATGAAAGCAAGTTGTGTGAATTTTACACACCTCTAATTTTGAAGTTTAAAATAATTTGAAAAGGAAAATTGAACCAAGAAGTCTAAGTCACAGCTAAAAAGTCCTATAAGAAAGCCAAATTGTTCGAATAAAAAGACAAAAGTTCAAATTATAATCAAAGTTACTGCCCAGGTCAGACTGGCTATTGTAAAAATGTTCCTGGTTTAAGTGTTAAAGTTCCTAGCCGCCCCCTGGTTCGGTCTATACCCCCACAACATTGATGGATTTCTCTGACGCAAACATGTGGCTAGCCGTGACAGGACTTGATTCCTATGAAAAATTTAAAACACATGAGTAGAGATGGAAATAATTTGATTAGATGAACCAGGAGACATGAGCACAGGAAGTGGAGAGGGTTGCGAATGCAGATGAGATATAATGCCTGCAATCAAGTAGGTCAGGATGTGGCATAGTTCCCTATGTCGGTCAAATAACAATCGTCAGAAGACCATAACTTCCCAGTCAGCTCCCACACATTCTGAAAGATCACTATCTGGCCTTTCACAATGGACCTCTTTTAGAGCAACTATTGAGACATTGAGTGGTATGGCAACGCGTGAGGGCTTAGAGGTGTCTTGGACGAACCTCTCCCTCAACCTTTGATGTTCAGGGTTGGAACAGGGGAGAGGAGGAGGTAGAATAGTGGATGCAGCTGGAGGCCCCATTGATCTGGGGGCCACTATAGTTATGGAGGAGGTGAGTGAAGGCCCAGTTATTAACCGAGCCTACTCCTGGGGCACCAGTGAAAGATCTTCTACTTGGCCAGGAGGAGCCCCACTGCCCAATTCCGCCAGGTAGGTGTGTCTAATTCTTGTAAGCCACAGTAGATCTAACAGCCTCCACCAGAGTCTGAATATGTCCTCTTGTCCACCAGTGTGAAATGATGAATCAACATTACAGTATCAAAGATAAGCCAATTTTCACCTTTTTATATTAGTGCTGTATAGCTGTCTATGCGGTGAAGATTGAGATCCTGGTGGGCCTTTTGGAGATCCAGCTGGAATACAGGGAGTCCAAGAGATTCAACTGACCCTTAGGAAGGGGGCTCAAAGTCTCATATGGTCCCACTCTGTGAGCTGAAACAGTTCCTCTGAGGAACTTCTGGCACAGCACCAAGAGAAAATGGCTAGGTGAATGCTCAAACAGTCAACTCAGTCTATTTTCCCACCATCCCAGGTTGAGATGGATTTCATTATGTAAATCCTGTATAAATGGACTGCACTGCCTCACAGATTAACAACAGAATTTCCTTTCGACGTTTAATTATTATGAAAGTGGGGATGTGGTTCAATTTTTGAAAGAAACAACTTTATATCGGTCCAACAACTAGTAGAAGAATGTCATTTTTCCAAAGAAACATTTTATAAATATCTACAGACGCAGATTGTTATATCAAGCACCATATTGTGGCAATGGATCCCAACCAAGCACAGTAATTTCTTGTGAATTTGCTGAAAACTGTCAGTGTTATATGTATTTAACTGTGGAGAAATGAAACATGATCTCATTAAAAGACCAGATTGGTGGTCTGACAAGATCAGACATAGAGCAATATGAGAAAATCTCTTAGCTTTACTTTACAGGATGTGAAAGATGCTTAACATCAACCAACCTCAGCACCCGCCACAATGTAAAAATACATGTTTTACATTTGAATGTACAACGTGGCAGGAACCGTGCAGTGCCTACCACCTTGTTCATGCAAATGTAGTGGGGTACCACAGGTACCCACCACGTGCAGCACCCCACCCCCCACCTCCCTGGGGGCCCGCAACGGGCCCCCCGAAGGCATTTTCCACCTGTCTTTTTGCGGCAGAAACTACGCCGCAAAAGACAGGCATTCTAATACCCACGGCGGTGCCTGCACGGTACCGCCTCCATTAACCCCCTGTACCTGGTCCCACAAGGCGGCCGGAACAGGCCCACCTTGCGGGATCACAGCGGACGGTCTTTCCGTCCGCCGCAGTACCTTTTCCCTTCCCACCGCAATCCTAATATGGCGGTGGGAATTTTAAGGTCGATGGCGGTGAATCTGCGACCGCCGGGCCGGCGGGCCTCACCGCCTGCCCGGCGGTCGCTGATTCACCGCCATCATAATTGGCCCCTATGTGACTCTTTCAAAGCAAATGAGGCTCTATACTATGCATGATAGACCGCTCATCTTGCCTACAATGGGTGGGATGCCTAGATGACTACTTTTCTAAATAGAATCAAATCCTGAGTAAGTGATTGATATATGCTTACTAAGGCATACCCAATGGAAAGGATGCCGTCAATCAGTGATACCTTCATACAGAGCTGAGTATCATTGGTGAACTCATGATTGGGGAATGTGTGCTTGCATACAAAGTGAAAGTTTCTGTGAAAAGTTTTCGAATTGTTGGGGATGGAATGAAGCCATGTGGCAAACCACTGTTGAAGGATCGCAGTGGGAAGGGGTTGGCCAAAGCAATGCAGACTGTGAATTGCTTGATCCAGGGCACTGTGCAGAGCTATTATATGTTTCCCTAAAGAATAGTAAATGATGCTTTGTACAAGACCCAATAATAATATGCAAGCCAATATGAGAGCAGTACAATGTATGCATAACCACCAACTACTGGCAACAGTGGGTGCTGCAAGAACAGGTTCATCTCATGAATGGTAGGCACAGAATTTGGGGGGGCAGGAATGATTGATATAATTTCTGATGACTGTAAAGTGGTACTGGATAAATGAGGACTGCTCTCAGGAGTGAATGTTGTGGGGTAGGCAGTAACACACTTAAATATTAGAAAGATGCCAGTATGTTCTTTGTACACTGATTTATTGACATGTGTAACTGGGGCCGGTTTTGAATGCTAGTAACAGTAACTCATAGACATTATTTCTGACAGCATCAATTACTGGAGGATGAAAGGGTCATGGATACTACCAGTGCAAAACTTGATTCCTGACAGAAGTACATGGTGCAGACTTGCTGCTGGTAGAAGAGGCCAAAGCAAATAAGACATGCTTGTTGAAGAAGCCAACTTAAACTTCGTTTGTTGACATAAAAGCTTGAACAATGTTGTGATGTCTCACACGTTATACTTAAAGTTATGATGCTGTCTTATAGAGCATGATATGTGTTTGAGAACATTTCTAGGTAGTTGCAGTGACATGCCTTTTCAATCCTGGAGCAGAATACATTGCTTCAACATGATGCTGTAAAAACAAGTGACTAAGTCCACGAACTAGAAACTAACTTTCTGCTGATCACTTCTTCAGACAATGGGTCATTGTAAATGAGGATATTATCAGTAACCCATTGACTATTTTGGAACAAAACAAGCTCCATCGATAGAGGCAAAGAAGTGCTGTTTGTCCTCCCTCTAGGAAAGGGAGTTGTGAAGACATGGGGCTATATTCTGACTTTCATCATCTTTATACTTACAACTGGAGAAACAGTACAGAATAAACAAAAACAAGCATTTACAATGCAACGGTTTCGCCTTTGACAAAGTTAGAGCTATTGGCATTGCAAATGACAAATTGTTTATTTATGTGTAGGTTTTGAAAACAGATAAATAAATGGCATTGTCATTTACAATGTCAATAGTTTAATCTTTTGCAAATGCGAGACCTATCAAAAAAAATTACATTTGGATTGGAGGTGTATGTGGGGTGGCAAAAATAGAAACTTTAGCGTTTGATAGTGTGCGTATCACAAAGCACAGTTAAAATGTGGGAAATAGTTGAATTACTCTAATGTCAAGAGTTCTAAAACGCTCTTCGACCCGTAAAGAAAGGCAAAAACGCCAAGACATTGAAATAATAATGATAGAACAAAAGCAGTGATGTAATTTTTAAGCAGTCAGAAGGCAGGTGTGAGCAGTTAGCCAATTTGTTTTCTATGTTATAAATCTCGGTCTCGTCAGGATTTTCCACGCTTTGTTACCGGATTTTTTTTTTTAACTACAGGTACCAGAATGCAAATGGAATCAACTCAGACTGGCGCGCGGGGTAGGCACTACATACCTACTCGAAAAAGCGAGGTACATAAACAGCCTCTGCGAATGTAAACACGGTGTATCCCAGCGGGAGGGGGGGCGGGGGGGGGGCACTGTGGAGAGCAGCATGGAGGGAGTCCTGGTTGTATGCCACTTTCATATGTACATCGGAAAAGGAACACAAACATTTGTACCTGTAACATGAGCAGCATGTTACCGTAAGAAACAGTGCTGTCCTTTCACGGCCAGGAAACAAGTTAATCTTAACGATATTAAATATAGAACAGCCGGGCCAGTTCAGATATTTGACTCTGAACACAAGGTTTCATCGTTAGAAACCATTCGCTGTCATTCAAGAATGCGAGACCTATTGCATTGCAATGTGCAAGTGCAGGTTTGACCTGAGATTCGAAGTATCCTTAGTTGTTGTCACTTGCGGAACAGGAAGAGGACTAACCTGAGAGTAGAAGTGTCCTTGTACATTGTGGGGGTCATTATATGTGCCCAAGACGTCCTGCTGCCTGTGGGTGCATTACTGATTGGCATGGAAGGTGTTGGACCATAATCTGTGAGCGGGATAGAGAGGTCTCTGAAAGGCTCAGTTTCAGTGAGGTTTTCGCTGCTTGAGTGGATTGTAAACTGACCTGGGTTTCTGCCAGTCAATGGTCACCCACGTAGCGCAGGATACAAATGGTGGAATGTGTCTAGGGCGGGCTCCTGGAGCACATGGTTGGTGTGTAAGGTCCAACTAGCACCATTAATGAACTTTCCGACCAGTGATTTAGGCGGTGTCAGGAACTTGCAGTAGCCCACAGAAGCGTATTTGAAAGGAACCATTTGTTTTGTTTTCGTTTTAAAGTATACGATGGCGAACTTAGCCACCCTCCGATTTCAGTCGACTCGTGGCAAATAACGTTACTAGTTATTTTTATATAGCTTCCTATTTATATGACCAGCCTTGTGCCACCTCGAATATATTGGCAGTGAAGTGCATACCCTCGAAAGTTCGAGGTGCGACATTTGCGGGTAAAACAAATGTGTATAAAATAAAGTACTGCTAGTAGAATAAGTGCTTCTATTAAAGTGCTCCAATACCTTTGAGTCGTTTTCGCGCTATATAAAGCTGCAAAAAAACTAAGTGTGCTGCTGCAGGATCAGAATTGTTGACATGTTTGTATATTAAGTACGGAACTGCCAGTGATTGGCTTTACTGTACGGATCTCATTTCCATGACGTGTACATACTTACCTATTTTCGTTCCAACATCGCCATTAAAGTTAGTAGCGGTGAAACTATGCAGCTCGTACAACTCATAATAATAACACGTTGGCGGAAAGTTATTGAATGTTAGGAAAGTGAAGGGGCCTTGGATTGGTTACGAAAACTCTTACGTGTTTTGGCTGGAGAGCTTCGCCTGTTGTTTATTGGCTGTGGGCAGCCCGAGACTGTATTCTTCCTTAGGATTGGCTGAATAAACGCGAGCAAACGCTACCGGTCACATCTGTGACGTCACTTTCTGGGATCCCCGGCCTTTCCTTCTACCAATTGTTACAGAGTGCTGCGGTGCCCACCTTGCACTTAGCTCCCGCCTCCTTTGCGGTCGTAATAGAGTACTCCATAGCGCCCAATTACGTGGTGCTTTTGTGCCGTACAATCTTGGTTCCTGAAGTCCCTCTCTGTTACAAGTGAGTGTGGTTCGACTGTCACAACTAAAGTAACCTGTCAAGTGCTCGGGGGGAGACCGCTCACCACGCTCTGTGCTTCCCCTGCTGCTGCCCCCCTCGCACATATTTACAGCCGGGAGTTAACAGAAGGTACTTTAAGTTTTTGTTTACACCCAACTAGCACCATTAATGAACTTTCCGACCAGTGATTTAGGCACATGCAGGTGGTGTCAGGAACTTGCAGTAGCCCACAGAAGCTTATTTGAAAGGAACCATTTGTTTTGTTTTCATTTTAAAGTATACGATGGCGAACTTAGCCACCCTCCGATTTCAGTCGACTCGTGGCAAATAACGTTACTAGTTATTTTTATATAGCTTCCTATTTATATAACCTGCCTTGTGCCACCTCGAATATATTGGCAGTGAAGTGCATACCCTCGAAAGTTCGAGGTGCGACATTTGCGGGTAAAACAAATGTGTATAAAATAAAGTACTGCTAGTAGAATAAGTGCTTCTATTAAAGTAGTTTGTCCACGTCTCTGGAGATTTCGTCGCCGTCCGGTCTCCAACTGAGATCACGGTTTCACTTTAATTATAAATCCAGAGAAATGGCACAGAATGCGTAACCATGTAGATAGCCTCAAAAGAACACCCCAAACAATCCAATGTATTTCGGCTGTGTAAAATGGTATATGTTCCCCGCACATACCCTCTGCAGAAATCCTGATGGATTCAACCACGGCACAACCCTAAACAAGTCAGGTCCCGGGCCGGCAGCCAATCACAGCGCGGCCCGGGGAATGACGTCACGGAGGTGTCCCGGGCCGGCAGCCAATCACAGCGCGGCCCGGGACACACGGCAACAAGGGGCGGGGCTTAAAAAAAGATTCAGAAACGCCCACGATTCGCATTCTGACCTGGAAAGAGTGATGGACAACGATGTCTTCCAATGGCTAGCCTCCATTTATGGAGCTAGCCAATGGAAGAAGGGGCGGGCTCAAGTCCCCCATAGTGTTCTAACATTAGATTTCGCCTTCGCGAAACGCTGCTTGCGCAGCTTTCGACAGGCGAAACCTAATAATGACAACAGTATTCTTTTCTAATGTGCTGGAGTTTATGCTGAACAGCCTTTGCCACTGAGGAAAGAATAAAAATTCAAGAGCGGGGAGGTGGAAGGTATCATAATCAGCTACAGTGGTTCCCAAACTTTTGACTCCTGAGGACCCCCATTGAGTCATCACTGGAAGCTGGGGACCCCCAAGCAATTTGTATGAGTTAAATTTCAAACATTAAAACAGTAATTCGAAAAAAATACACACGTGTGCACACAAAACAAATACTTAAAATACTAAGGATTTTGGGGCCAGATGTACGACCATTTCATTTAGCGCCTCGCAATTGGCGACACATTGCGAGTGGCAAATTGCGAGTCGCTAAATGAAATGTACAACAGTGTGTTTAACACTGTTTGGGATTCCCAGTGGGGTCGCGGGGTTCATTAATATTAATGAGCCTCTCGCAATTTGCGAGCCCATTGGAAATTCCAGCCCTCCCAGCGATGGTGGCCTGCTGGGCTCTGCAGGCCACCATGTCTCGGACTGCTTTTAAATAAAGCAGTTTAAAAAAAAATGCAGCATGTTTACCATGCATTTAAAAAAAAAGAAAATGAAACGTTTTTGTTTCATTTTCCAAGGGCAGGCAGAAGTCCCTGGGACTACTGCCTGACCGTAAAACATAATTTTGCATACATTTGCAAAGGGGAAGAGGTCCCCTTGGGACCCCTTCCCATTTGTGAATGCATTAACATTTACTTGAAGTAGGTGGTAATTGTGACTGTTTTGCAACCGCAAAACATTTGTACATGGTTTTGAGACTCGCTATTTGGAAGGGAATGCCCCTTCCAAATAGCAAGTTGCAAAACCTATTTAGAGAGTCGCAAACAAATTGCGACTCGCGAAATAGGCTATGTACATTGCCCAATAGGTTTTTGCATACGCTAACGGGTTCGCGCATATAAAAACAGATCGTACATCTGGCCCTTAGTATTTTATATTGAAGTAAAAGCCCCTCTGTCACATGTATTTCATTTGTTTTGTAGCATCTCTCATACCATTGTAGGATGTCAGAGCACTTTACACATCACACACATATAGAGACATTGAATCATACATGTAAATCAGTGTGTTTATAAAATGTTTAAAGAGTGCTTGGTCTGGAAAAGCACAAACTCAGGATTCAGAGCATAACACAGTGGCTAGCATTGACTTTAACATTAAAAATGTATTTCCACCCACATATATCTTTTTAGCAGCATCAGGATAATGAATAACTGGGACAAAATATAATTTACTAACTGGTACCATGCAGTTTGCAAGCAGCTCTTTGATGACAGTTTATAGGTCCCTCTGCTAGATTACGATTGTCACTTATGAAGTGCACAGTAATAAAGGAATCTCTGTGACAAAAGCAGTAACCACGAACCTAGGCACATAAAATGCTGCTTTTTAGGATGCATGTTACACGTTCTTTGCAGTAGGCACATTAACCCTCTGTGCTACATTAGTTAAATCAAAGCTGCCACTGAACAAAACTCTCATCCTCTCCAGCAGGTACATTAATCACTGGCATTCTCTTGACACTTTTATTGTTGCTGGAAAGCTGCTATTTATACAAGAAATGTTTTTGTGCTTTTAAAACTGTTGCCTACGGACCCCCTGGAAATGTGTCACGGACCCCTGGGGGTCCGCGGACCACAGTTTGGGAAACACTGAGCTAGGACATATGTTCCTAATGGAGGTGTCTCTTTCCTCCGCTGTGCAGATGTCTCTCCCCTGTCCGTGAAGCCTCCTCGTTTCCTCCGCCCTCCCCTTCCCACTCGCCTGCCTCTGAAGGGTGATTAAAGTGCTGGGCACGCGCTGACGCCTCGAGCACTCAAAAGCACAGAGCAGCCCCCAAGGATCCCAGCCCGTGCCCCACTGCCCCCCTTCATCCCCGCCTCCCCTTCCACAGAGAGAGGACCGTCGCTACTGCGTGTCTTGAGCAGACAATCACCCTGAAAGAGTGACGGAGACGCCAAACCCATGATGCAAAGAAAAACAAACCTGAGAAGTTAGCACGGATTGCTCCCAGCTGCCGGTGCATTGCAGCGCCTCCCGCTGCCGGTGCATTGCAGCGCCTCCCGCCGGGTTCAAACGTGCGTTGTAGTGATCGGGCGCGCGACTGCAGGTGCGGCTGCAGGTGTGTGATGATGACAGCTTGAAAGTGATGGGGAACAGCTGCGCTGCAGGTGTCACTCGCGGTACATCACATGCAATGAAGAGACGACCCCTTACCTTGAGCTGCGGCCAGGAGGTGCAGCAGGTGCAGGAGCAGCACCAGCCGCGCTGTCCGGGGGGGCTTCGGGCGCCCTTCGGGTACCAGATTCAGGAGTACGGGCGGAGACATGAGGGCGGGAGAGACTGGACAATAAAGGACCTCCTGGTCCGAAAGGTCTTCCCTGACCCCCAAGCGAGCAGCGAGGCAGTGCCTATGTCTGAGCCCTCAATGTTGGAAAGTGAGACTGCAGCGTCCCATGCTAACAGCGTATGCGGGGGCTTAGACATGCACCCCCCTCCCCCCTTCCCGATACTGCTCATTCCATACGCGCCTCTCCGCACCTGCATTTCTTCTAGGCGCAAGACTGTTTGATGGAGGGTCAGTATCTGACGTCTCCTTCCTCGCCCTGTGTGCGCCCCCTATTAGCCCTCCGCCCCCCTCCCCGCTCCCAAGCATCACTCTACATCGAGGAGGGGTTGCACTGCCACTCTCCCGAACACCGTCAGTCAGCCCGATGTTTTCGGTAACACAGCAACGACAGCGCATCATTGCTCATAGCAGAGGACCAGCTTCTGCTCCAACAGTGCTCCTAAATAACCCCAGCAACACATTTTTTTTAATTCTCAGGGTAAGAGTCAACATTTTGAGTAAATACATCCTCATACCTGCTTTTATTGAGGTAGGGCACTTTGTACTCGTGCAGCATGTTTTTGCCTTTGCTATGGCCTCCAAGCACTATGGGTGTTCTGATTTGATGCCGAATTTTCGCCAGACCTAATGTGTCTTAAAGCGCTAACTATGGGCCTTACTGAGAATTTGTAGATGCCGGACACCCCCCAAAAAAGCGGACGTCTATTCTGCACTATTTACTGTGAATGGAAGCCACGTGCACTCAAAAGAGGAAGACAATAGACTGCTTTTGGGCTGATACCCCACGTATGACACACTCTAAATAAGTCCATATTTCTCTTGTCCATCATTATGCTCCTATTAGATCGCTTCGGTCCTCGGATAAAAACTTACTCAGAGTTCCCAGCTTTAAGAAGGGTAAATGGGGTGGTAGAGCCTTCTCTACGGCTGTGCCCAAACTGTGGAATTCCCTCCCAGAAGAATTTTCTAGTCAGGTGTCCCTCCCACTCTTTCGTAAAGCCTTAAAGACCTGGCTTTTTCTAGATACTTCAGTCTGAGCATGTTCCCTTTCTCACCGCTTCCTTGATGCTTTGCATTCAGCGCCTTGACGCCCTTGGGCTAAGTTCGCGCTTTACAAAATCCATATTCATTCATTCATTTATTCTTCATACTAAGGCTGGAAGGGTCCCTAGATTGATGGCATTAGTATCCCAGTTTCTCACTTTCATTTGACAACTTGATGTGTTGGGGGAGTTGTAGGCGTGGATTGTTTCTATGAAACCAGTGGGACTCACGCACCTGGTAAGCATCACTTGAAATCAATCAATCAGTTAGGATTTATAAAGCACAGCTAATCACCCGTTAGGCTATCCAGGCGTTTGCAAGTCCTGGAGGCTTATTCGAACAGCCAGGTCTTGAGGGCCATTTGGAATTACAGAAGTGAGGTGATAGTCTAGAGCTGTGTGGGGAGGCTGTCCCAGGTCTTTGCTGCGATCTGGGCAAAGGAGCGTCCTCCACTTCTGCTTCAGTAGATGGGGGGCTTATGGGCAAGTGAAAGGGAGGTGGAGCGTAGTCTTCTCAATGCTTGGTGGAAGTTCAGGAGGTGGTTAATGTATGCATGTCCTTGGTTGTGTAGAGCCTTGTATATGTGGGTCAGCAGATTAAATTGGCATCTCTTTCGTACGGAGAGCCAGTGGAGTTGCATGAGGTGAAGTGTGATGTGGATTTTTCAGGGAAGGCCGAGGACGAGTCTGGCTGTGGTGTCCTGTTTTGTCTGTTGCGATCCTGATGTCGTTTTAGCTGGCAGTCAGGTTGAAGAATTCTTTAACAATGTTGAAAAGTTCCTTGGTGTTGTTGGCGCTGGTTTCAATGCATGCAGCTAGGGCTGTCTTCTTTGTTGCTCCCATCAGGCTGTGGTAGAGGTTAAGAGAGGTTTTGAAGACTGCCCTGTCGCACGTGTCCCTGCTGGCACTCCATCTCCTTTCCAACTGTTTGCTGTCCTGTTTCGCTGTTCTGAGTTCTTGGGTGTAATAGTTGTCCTTTTTGGAGGATTTTCTCTGGATGTTGCTCTTGATGGGGACAATAATGTCTGCACAATTGGTGATCCAGGCATTGAAGTTTTTCACTCCCTGTTCAAGGTTGGTGGCTGTTGCAGGGTTGGAGGTGTTTACGCCGTTCTCCCAGCTGGTCTCTAAGACTTTGTTCTACCTCCGGCGGGGATGTTGGATATCTTGGAGATGGCAGTGCGGGGGCTGGAGATTCTGAATTGTCCAATGGAGTGATCGTCCATGTGAGTTCTGTGAAATGGCTGTATTTGATGCAGTTGCTGGAGGTGAAAATTTGGTCCAGCATGTGTACTGCGCTGTACGTGGGGTCGTGGACAATCAGGGTCAATCCAAGGCTGCTCATACTGTTGAGGAAGTGTGTGTTTTTTTTGTCTTTGGGGTCGTTAATGTGGAAATTTAGGTTGCCAAGGAACATGTACTCCTTGAAGTCTAAGGGTAGGGGTGCAATGAAGTCTGCAATGGTGATGCAGACTCTGGAGGGCCTGGGGTTTGGTATGCAAGGGTGCCTCTGATGGTTGTGATAATGTCTGTGTGGAGCTTGAAGTTGAGATATTCCATGGGGTTGGACTCTATGGTCTCTTTGTGGATGATGGTTGTTCCTCCTCCTGACTTGTTGGAGCGGTCTTGGTGAGTTGAGGATGGCTGTAGCAATGTCTGGAGTGGATGTGGGATTGAGCCAGGTCTCAGTGAGGAAGACTCTGCAAGGTGTGATGGTGGCGATGAGGTCCTATAATTCACTGGAATGCTTGCATAGTGAGCGTGTGTTGAGAAGGGCGCATGCAAGTTGGTGTTTTTGTTCAGGTGGTGTCTGTGATGTGTTTGGGGTGGGGCAGGCCGTTGGGATGGTGTGTATGCAGTGATGTGGGTGCAGGTGAAAGGTCCTACTGTGGAGTGTGGGTTGGCGCGGTAGCAGTGTTTGTAGCTCCTCTGGGGTTGATGGTGTAGAGCTCAAAGATAGTTTATCTCCGGGGGTGGGAGGGCCAGGAGTTGTGGCGCTGTGCACTGTCCAGGCATGGCAGGTGCTGATGGACTGGCCTTTGGCATGCCTTCAGTGCGCCAGCAGTCTGCATTAAGTAGGTGCTGGGGTGGGCGGGGCTACTGTTGGCGGAAAGATTGGTGGGAGGGAAAACCCGGTCGGGAAAACTCAGGCAGTGGCAGTATCACTGGATCAGTCTGGAACAAGTAGGAACTGGAGGCCGCAGGCAAATGGCAAGCTAGGTGTTCAGGTGCTCAGTGATGTGATTGTGTTGCAGCCTGCATTAAGTAGGTCTAAGGGTGGGTGGGGGTTCTGTTGGCGGGAAGAATGACATGGAGGGAAAACCCAGTTGGGAAAATCCCAGAGGGAAAACGTGGGCAGCTGTGGTGTCACTTGATCAGTCAGGAACACACAGGAACTGGCGGCCACAGGCAAGTGGCACGGTAGGTGTTCAGTTGTCTGATGATTTGATTATGCTGCAGCCTGCATTAATTAGGTCCTGTGGTCGGCAGGGCTTCTGGTGATGGTAAGAGTGGTGAGTGAGAAAACCCGGTCTGAAAAACCCCAGCAGGAAAACGTGGGCAGCTGCGGTGTCACTTGATCAGTCTGGAACACGCAGGAACTGGAGGCCACAGACAAGTGGCAAGCTAGGTGTCCAGGGAAATCTAAGTCTACCAGGGCTATAAGCATCCTGGCAACATGGGGTCTGGGCAGCAACCCTGCTCTGCATGGCACTGTGTCACGCTCCTTTTCTACCTAGTGGTATTTCTTTGTGTCTCACCAGTTTCTTCCAAGAACCAGCTCCACCACAGCACTGACAGTGTCAAGAGTCCACATCTCTATGCTGGACAGATCCTCTCCCTCTCTGCTGGATAGATACTCTCTCCGCTAGACAGATCCTCTCCCTCTCTGATGGATAGATACTCTCTCCGTTAGACAGATCCTCTCCCTCTATGCTGGATAGATACTCTCTCGGCTAGACAGATCCTCTCCCTCTATGCTGGATAGATACTCTCTCCGCTAGACAGATCCTCTCCCTCTCTGCTGGACAGACCCTCTCCCTCTCTGCTGGATAGATCCGCCAGATCCTCTCTCTCTCTCTGCTGGACTGATCCTCTCCTTCTCTGATGGACAGATCTTCTCCCTCTCTGCTGCAAAGATCCTCTCTCTCTCCGCTGGACAGATCCTCCCCATCTCTGCTGCAAAGATCCTCTCTCTCTCTGCTGGACAGATCCACCAGATCCTCTCCCTCTCTCTGCTGGACAAATCCTCTCCCTCTCTGCTGGAAAGATCCTCTCTCTCTTTGCTGGACAGATCCACCAGACACTCACCCTCTCTGCTGGACAGGCTCCTCTTCTTCTCTGCTGGACAGATCCTCCCTATTGGACAGCCGCCGCTCCCTCTCTGCATAGCCTCTCTCCCTCTCTGCTGCACAGAACCTCTCCCTCTTTGATGGGCAAGTACCCTTTCTTCTCTGCTCGACAGACCCTCTCCCTCTCTGCTGGGCTGAACCTATCTCTCTTTGCTAGACAGGTTCCTCTTCCCATCTGCTGGATGGAACCTCTCCCTCGCTGCTGGATATGCACATCTATCCCTATGCTGGACAGATGTGGCTCCCTCTCTGCTGGACAAAAATGTCTCCCTCTCTGCTGGACACGACCCTCCCCCTTTCCAGACAGACTCCTCTCCCACTCTTACGGACAGATCCTCTCCCTCTCAGCTTGACATGCCCATCTCCCTCTCTATTGGACAGGCACATCTCCCTCTCTGCTGGACAGAACCTTTCCCTTTCTGCTGGAAAATTGCCTCTTCTTCCCTGCGAGACAGGGCCCTCTCCCTCTCTACTGGATAAAACCTCTCCCTCTCTGCTGGACAGACAACAGCAAACACAATTAAAATCTAATAAGACCCACAGCTAGGCCAGGAATGAGGTCCACGCAGTGAACCCCCTAGCAAACTTCAGCTTTTGCGTATTGTATAAGAGAACACCCTCATACATTATGGAAAAGTAGACATTTGCCTAACCAACTCGCCTGTAAAAGCTCAATTGCCAAGATATGTTTACCTGGAAGATTCATGGACAGAAATGGACATACTCCCTGCACCCTCCCCTAGCTAAAGATGAGGCACACGCTTTCTGTCCCTATGGCTGAGGAGAATAATAATTCCTATTCCCAGAGAACCTCGCTCAATCCCTCCTGACCCTCCTTTAGAAAAGATTTTTCCTCCACAGGTTCAGGGGAGCAGACGGCAGTGCTTTCCAGCCAGTTATTGTGGCAGGGAAGCAGCACAAACACGTGTACCTGCAGCCCTTCGCCTTCCTGACCCTCTCTCAGCCTGACTCCCCTTCTGACCCACCCCCACTTTATCTCTACGTTCAGGTTTGTCATTTTCTGAAAGTACAAAGCTTTAGCTTCAAATACAGGCTTAGTTTACCGTAACCTATTTTGTCCCTGTAAATAAGCTTGACTTTTTCTGAACATCCACTTTCCATTTTAGTAATTAAATCTGTTGATCTCCCTCATTATCTTATTTTTAGTTTAGATCAGTCGAGCTTCTCTGTGACACCAGAGATAGAAACCGATCTTACACAAGTCATTTTTGGCCAAACCCACAAAACTCATTTACTAAAGCAATATGCAAAAAAATTGAGAACTTCAGCGCACAATAGACAAGTAAACAAAATACAGAAGGCACAATAAGAAATAAAATAACACCAAGCAGGCACAATTGATCCTGCACTATAACAATCCTAGAAATAGGATAACAATGACTGACAACTAGACGGATATAACATGTACTCCTCCAATGGTCTTGACAGCAGAGTGAGCAGTTACAGTGTGTAAAGAACATATGAACAATCTCGTTAACTGAAGAGCTATTGAAGAACACACTAAGAGAAAAGGTAGCAGCAAAATGTATGACGGCAGGCGCAAATTACAGGGCTTACAACCACCTCTCCTTATTGACTAAGGGGCACATGCATCAAGCATTTTTGCCTTCGCAAACGGGCCGAACATCAAAAAATGCTTTTCAGATGCAGCAAACCCTAATTTGGGATTTGGTAACCTGTTACCGAATCGCCACATTGGGTTTGCGATTCGGGATTCGGGATTCGGGATTTTCATTTAACTTTTTGTAAAGCCTCTCATTTTCTTTTAACGAAAACGGGAGGCTTTACAAAACAAAAGATTGCTTTATTTAAAAACAATCACGGACATGGTGGTCTGCTGATCTCAGCAGGCGTCCATCCTGTGATATTTGCGATTCCCAGGGGGTCGCAAATTGTGTTGTACCTCATTAACATTGATGAGGTAGAGCAATTTGCAGCCCCCTAGGAATTGCTATCTGAAACTCTTTGAATTCTATCCACCGTAAATTGCGATTACCTAATTGCGATTCCCAGGAATTCGCAATTAGGTATTCGCAATTTAAATTTTTGATGCATGTAGCCCTAAGGCCCTTATTACGACTACGGCTGTCCATAGGACCGATGTACTTGCAGTCGTGTTCCAACAATCGCCACACTGCAGGCCTGCCCGCAGTATGACGTGTGGCAGTCAGACTGCCACAGTGCCGCTGCGGCCGCTGGCGGCCGCTGGAGATCCAGCATCCCATGGCAGTAGCTCAGTAGTCAGAGGCTGAAATATGTTGGCAGTGCGGCAGCAGCACCACTGAGCATATTTCAAATTGCTTTTCCACCGCCCTTTTCTTGGCAGTTAGCCCGCAACAAAGGGGTCCCTAACAGGATCCCCTGCTGCCTCTGGGCCTGGGGGTGCCCTTGCAACCCCAGTTCCTGCATGGTGTGGCATGCATGCAACACCATGCGGGAAGGTGCATTTGGCGCTCTCGCAGCGGTGGTCTGCATGTGAGGCTCATCTAAAAGCCTAACAGAACACCACTATCAGACCGCCGCAGGTTCACCCACACATCAGACCTGGATTGAAGTCCTAATCTGGCGGGCGGCAGCACCACAGAGTTGGCAGTCCTAGGGCATACAGTGCCTTGTACCGTCCGCTGTAGGACCACCAATGTCCTAATAAGTCGCTATATCCTTTCTTTAATAGACGATAGATAAATGGTCTGGGAGATGTTGACATCTGGAGAGAACAGCTTGAAGATCGTCGTTTCTAATAATTTTTATCCTTATGATGTCTTTCTAACAAACCTAAGCATTCTCTGGAAGTGATTCTAAAACAAAACTAGGCCAGGTTTAAATTTGAATTACACTGGCGTAATTCATGTAATTTTGCTAATTTCGCAATATGTTCCCAGTCCAAGATTTCTGAAATACTCCATGTCATGTAATTACGCCACTGTTCACAGCAACATTGTAGCATGGGAACAAAGTTAGCAATCAGAACATGAGCAGCTTTTGTTTGTGGCAGAGGGAAGAGGTGTGGCGCCGCGGCCAGGGCGACTGACGCTGGAATCCGGGGACCACGGTTCGATCCCCGGCTCCGGCGGCAGGTTAGCCCAGCACCATGTGACTCTGGGCAATAGCTCGCTTAATCTTCCCGACGGCCCCCAGCGCCTAGAGACCCTTACGGGTGATTGTGCGCTTTACAAAAATGGACTTTACTTTACTTTTTTGTTTGTGGCATTTGTGTCTTTCATGATTTTGTTTTTATGAGGAAAATGCGTCCTCAAATAAAAAACTAATACGAGCACTCATCTCTCGTCCAAATATGAAGTTAAATGGCAGTAAGTAGCATAAACCCAACCTAGTTTGAGATATGGTTATTATTAAATGTAACACAAACACAATACAGATCTGCCACTAAAACTGAAAAAAGGGGTATTACACAAAAATAAAAAATTAAAGGGGTAACTGTAATGAAAATGTGCTCAGTTCTTCATAAGAAAATCAGACAACGGAATGTACTGCATATTAGGAGTCAAAAGTAACAGTGTAAGATACTTTGTTACTGACTCAAGATTTTTTCACAGCATGGTTGCTATGATAAAGGGAGCCACCACACTAGGGAATCCTTCAGCACTTAGGAACATCCCCCAAATTGGATCACTCAAACCCAGTTACAGTTTTCTTTGCACTGCAGCACATTAGACAGTGAAAGGTAACTTATCTGTTACTGAGAAAAAAAGTGCCACACTCCTTTCAAAATCTTTAAAATCTTAGATTAGATTAGGTTGGATTCTGCTCATCCATCTAGCTATCAGCCAATTACTGGTGCTAAGTATGGCAAAGTGGTGGAAAATATAATTTACTCCTAGAATCTCCAGTGATGTATTCATTCGGGCTTTTGGCCATGTCAGGGCCTAGAAATTGCCTTGCAATACTTCTAGGAATAATTATTGGCTTTGGTGACCAATGTTACCCAGCCCACTTGGTGCTGTGAGGCCTGACAGCAGCTGCCTTTGATACTATAGACATAGCATACTGCTGAAAAGTCTGAACGCTAAGTGGAACCAAAGCATAGTGACAACTTATGTCTTGCTTTAGAGACTCAGATAAGTTCATAAATTGAATGTGGATATATATACTGTGAATATATCTTGTGGGTTACACTTCAATCACCCTTGCTTTCTATTCTTTTAAAACCTGTTCATTACTTTACAGTTAATAAGATTTCACATGTATGCGACATATTGCGCAGGTTATTGGGAAATTGAATGATGTGATCAATTGTGTTCAAATTTGGACAGCTCATAAGTGGTTGGCTCTAAATAAAAAAAGATAATATCTTGTGGTGTGTTTGTAGCATGAATTGTGCAAAGTAAGAATTTTGTTTTTGAAGTTCTTGTTATTTAGCTTCAAAAGCAAATATGGCAACAAGGATACAGTAGGGTGCACGAGACCTTGGTTCAAAATAGTCGGTTAATTGTAGTCCAGATTCACATGCTGGAAGATCCTTACATGCCCCCTCCTTCAACAAAGGGGAAATGCCCATTTTGTGATATCCTGCCATAAGTGCGGTTCCTTAAACAAAAAACAGGAAAAGTGAGAATTTTTACAATTATATGTTGGTTGCTGACGTCTGCATGCATGAATCTAAAAAATATACGAAACTTTGAAACTAATTTCAAGATTTATGATGGTCCCAAATCCTCTTCTTTCTACCCCTGCTGCCAGACTCGCAGACTCGCCTCACAGTTCAAGCGGCCGGGCTTGGCTCCGCCACATCCTTCGTTGCAGAAACCGACCGGCCGGGCTTGGCTCCGCCGGTCGGACTACAATCCCCAGCATCCCTTGGGGGGAAGCGACGACGCCAGTAACCAGCGCGCCAGGAGGCGCATAAAGCACCGGCAGGGGCCGAGTTCCCTGTTCCTCTTCTTTCTACCCCTGCTGCCAGACTCGCAGACTCGCCTCACAGGGCAAGCGGCGGGGCTTGGCTCCTCCACATCCTTCATTGCAGAAACCGACCGGCCGGGCTTGGCTCCGCCGGTTGGACTACAATCCCCAGCATTCCTTGGGGGGAAGCGACGACGCCAGTAACCAGCGCGCCAGGAGGCGCATAAAGCACCGGCAGGTCCCTCGTCCCGGGAGGACGCGCGGGGACGCGCCGGACGAAGCCCGGACAAAGGGCGGACAGTCTAAGACAGTCCGAGACTGGCAGAGACTGGACTGGGCCAGTTACTCTGTCCGAAACCTTAAGGTGAGACTTTGCCATTGATCGAGATTCATTCTGGACATTATCTGGTATAGACTTTGTATGAACTGTGTCTAAGTCGTATTGTAGGTCTGTGATATACGCTGTCCACGCCTCTACACAGTGTATTAGGGAGGTTATTGTACACTGGTGAGCTATGTCAAGTAAAAAGCTATCCCCGGCAAAAAACACCATGGACAACTACCTAGTCCAGGTAGTTGCTAAAATCAATAGCGAGAGGAGATCCTCACTTGGGTTGGGTGTATCTCTTAAAACACCTGAACCCACCTTGCCGGTATCTGACCTGGCCCAACTCCCTGATTTAGATAACAGTAGTAGCACTGTTGCAATATTTGACCCTGCTGACAATACCTTTTCGACTCGGACTAACTGTGTAGCAGAAGATAGCGATAACGGGGAGGAGGTCGAACTACATATACTTGAGGAAAAAGCCCCTACCCCAGTGCCTGCACCTCGTACCACCAGAGGAGCCAGAAAGGGCCTGCCTAAGCGCGGTGGGCTACGATCGATCCGGAAAAAGCCTGATCCTCCTCCTAGCAATACTGACGTAGAGGAGGAAGAAGGGTCAATTGATGAAGTTTGCATGTCCTTAACTAATGAGCATTTTAAGAAGTTTCTGGGTATGATAGACACTAAGATTAAGGGCATTGTAAAGCCGCTGGTAGGCAGGATTGAGAAGCTCACCAGCGAGGTTAACAGATTAGGGGATCTATTGAATAAAACTCTAGGTGAAGTAGAAAAATTGCCTGATGAAGTCACAAATAGAGTGGAGAGGAAGAAGGGAACCTCTAGTTCGGTGGTTGGTGGTGGAATTTTCCCTTTGTTTAATCAACCAGCAGCCCCGCAGGTAGCCATAGCGGAAGTTGCGCCAGGGGAAGTTGCCCCTCCTGTTGTATCTACTGCTCCGATACACATGAAAGGCGCGGTGGAGCTCATAGTTGAGGCTTCCCCTCTAGTCCTTGTTTTAGCTATCGTCCCCACATTGGAACCAGGACAGGATGAAACCATCTCATCCCTGTTGTCCAAGGCCCTACACTGGCTGACTAACTCCATGGGGTAAGCAACAGTTGGCTGAAGAACTAGTTATGGCCAGGAGGGTGGAGTGGATTGGAAGTAGTCCAAAAAGATTTAGGGGTGATTGTGTTGTTTTGAATTTTTCAGACCCTGATGTATTAACCAACATTCTGCCCAACCTCCTACCGCCACAGCGAAGATCCACCGACATCATTCCACTCACCTTAGACTTTTTCTACTACCGGAGTGGGAGGGGTCCCAACCGGTGTACACTTAGGACAAAATGGAATGTGATATCAACCAAGGGGAGGAGGGATGCCCAATCCACTGAGTGGGGTTTAAATTTGGAGAATAGGTACTCAGCTCTCTCTAACTTGAATGATTGTGACTGACTTCTTGGGGGCAAAAGTCTTGTACTATCAGCTTTAACCGACCAGAGTATATGCAGCTTGCCTGCCCATAATGGCAATTGTTACAGAAATAGGATGGCGCCTAGGCCTGTGGTCGGGTTCGGTCAGAAGGATCCTCAAACGGTAACAGCCTTATCACCTGCATGCTGCGACCTTGTAGTTGGTTCGCAGGGGGCAGGTAATAGTGATGCCATAAGTAATGGAGCCCAGATAAGTTCTGTAATGACAGCAGCGGGTGAGCCTAGTAATTCGAACCTTATTCCTGAAACACTAGCTGGTTCTTCAACTGGGACGGGGAACCTAATCTCTTGGAATTTGGCCGGGCTGTGTTCTAAATTAGATTGTGGGGACTGGCTTGGCTTTGTTAGTTTATTTGATGTATGCATATTTCAGGAGACTTGGGCATGTGAACCTGTCTTTGCGCTGGGTTATCTAATTTTTTTTGTGCCAGCAATAAAGGGTCCAAAAGGGAGACCAATGGGGGGTCTCACAATTTGGGTCCGACAGTCCCTTAAATTAACAATCAAAAGTATAGTGACTAGCCATAATGATATCCAGTTGATCAGGATAACTAATGATACTTCAGGGTCACTAGATATCTATAATATATATGCCAGAAGTGCTAAGGGTGGTCGTTCTGAAGTTTTAATTGCCCTGGGTAATTTCCTTGATACATTTTCCCACGACAACAATATTGTAATAGCAGGCGACCTTAATCGGACTTTTGAGCCTTTGGTCACGTGTGAGGCTTTCCTCGGAGCAGAAGAGGACTCTCACTGGGGTATCCCCGAGTTAGAGCTGAAGCCAGTCACACGTTGGACCGAGGACATAATAGATCTGAACGCTATGTGTCTCGAAAAAGGTCTGAGAGCTTTGAATGGAAGAACAGCACTGGATAAAAAAGGCTCTATGACTTTTGATAACCGGAGACACAAAAGCAGAATAGACTATGTAATCTGTAGCATGATGCTATGGCCACCTGTCTGTGACATGGAGGTTGTCGTGAGACCCGAGAGTGACCACAATCCCCTATGTGTGGAGCATAAATGGTGGCCCGCTGGTATTAATACAACCTGCCCCAATGCTCTTGTTCCACCTATGATCATCCCAGAAAATAACATGCGCAGGCTCAGATGGGCTAGCGTAGTGACCAACCAACAGGCCATCGACAACATCAATCATGAAACTGACAAAGCTATATTAGCTATGGAATCGACTAGCGTTTCTCCCTCTGGCTTGGGGGATGTGGTTAACATCCATGATACAACAACAATATACCTATCAGGTTGGGGACCCATGGGAATATTTAAAGACCTCAGCTCTGGGAACATTCCCAAGCTACACTTAACAACAAAAGGGTTCCAGAGGGTCTAGAAAAAAAGTGAATCAACCATGCAAGTCACCAAGAGGCATAACAACATACTAAATGACTCCCAACAATGGTACACCGGGACACCCTACCAGATGATCCAAGGTACCCATCAGTCACCACTCGGAACCGCCCTTCATCATTTGGGATTCCTTAAGTAGACCATCAATATATACAAACTATTCTCATGAACAAAGATAACAAAGATGGTACAATGGTTCCTTTGACTGGAATAGAATTTGGTATGGTCATACACCTCCTTTGGAAGTGAAGTGGTAAGTCATCAGGTGACTGATAGTGTGCAGTGCAAAAAGGAAGAATAAACGTAAAAGAAAAAAGGTGAAAATGTGCAATTAAAATTGGATAGGGGAGTAAAGAACAGCTTTATTCGGGTGATACTCGTCCTACCAAATCTAAAAATTTGCCAAGACAGGTTAGAAAAATAACTGCCTAGAGGTGGTACCAGGTCGACATGTTTCAGCAAATAATGTCCATACTTGTCTTTACTTTTATGTTTTCACTGTTTTTTCTATTTTGAGTTTTGCAGTAGCAATCCATTTGTTGTGAGGTCCTGAGGAAAGCAAGGATAATTGTATCCATTATTTGCTGAAACATGTCGACCTGGTACAACCTCTAGGCAGTTATTTTTCTAACCTGTCTTGGCAAATTTTTAGATTTGGTAAGGCGAGTATTACCCGAATAAAGCTGTTCTTTACTCCCCTATCCAATTTTAATTGCACATTTTCACCTTTTTTCTTTTACGTTTAATCTTCCTTTTTGCACTGCACACTATCAGTCACCTGATGACTTACCACTTCACTTCCAAAGGAGGTGTATGACCATACCAAATTCTATTCCAGTCAAAGGAACCATTGTACCATCTTGGTTATCTTTGTTCATGAGAATAGTTTGTATATATCGATGGTCTACTTAAGGAATCCCAAATGATGAAGGGCGGTTCCGAGTGGTGACTGATGGGTACCTTGGATCATCTGGTAGGGTGTCCCGGTGTACCATTGTTGGGAGTCATTTAGTATGTTGTTATGCCTCTTGGTGACTTGCATGGTTAACATCCATGATACCCTCTTTGGCAAGATCAAAAAACACTTTTTGAAACCTGCTATCCGCAAGGGGGCTAGAGTTTGTAAAAGTGCAAAATGGTTTAATGCCGAATGTAGGGCGGCACGACTTGCTCTAGGTCATGCTATTAAGAAGAGGGAGTCTGAGACCATCCGCCTAGCCAGAAAGGGTTACAAAGCCTGCATAGCGAAAGCTAAGAGAGCCTGGGATGAGGAGCATTGGTGTAAACTGAAAAAAGCTAGTCACAGAAAGGACTCCAGAGTGTTCTGGAACATCATCAAATGGGGTAGCGAGAGAGTTGAGGAACCCCCTAACAACAATGTACCACAAGAAGACTGGGTAGACTTTTTTAGCTCACAGTATGCTGTTAATATTCAGATTACAGGTGAGGACAGTATTATCATGTCTTTTTCCCAAGGTAATCTTTTTACTTACAAAGAGATTATGTCTGCCATAAATTCAGTGAATAGAGGGCGTGCTCCTGGTTTAGATGGCGTCCCTGACGATATTTTCTTAAATGACAAAGAGCGGTGGTGTAAATATATTCATTTACTTATTAACTTCATCGCTAAAGGTGCTGAGGTCCCGGCTTCGTGGAGGGGAGCTGTGATCATCCCCGTGTTTAAAAAGGGCGACCGTGCGCAGCCAGGCAATTACAGGCCAATAAGCCTTATCGACACCGTGCAAAAAATAGTTGGTCGTGTGGTCGTAAATAGGCTCCTTGACTGGGCAGAGGATAATAACATGTTATCACTCTATCAAGCGGGATTTCGAAGGGCAACAAGCACGGTGGACCAAGTATTCCGCTTTCAATTGCTTCAATGGAAGACTGTGGTGCTGGGAGGAGGCAGCCTATATGCGGCTTTTGTTGATTTACGGGCTGCCTTCGACCTGGTGCCACGGGTTAAATTGTGGCAAGTCTTACAGAATCTGGGGGTCCCTGTGGAGCTACTGACCTTGATAATGCGCCTCCACGAGTTTACTTTCGCTAAAATTCAATGGGGCAGATATGGGATGGTCACAGCTGACTTTCCTGTTGAGCGAGGGCTTCGACAAGGGTGTTCAATGGCTCCAACCTTGTTCACTTTGTACATAAACGGTGTTGTCCCCCGTATGGTAACAGCGCCAGTAGATGCTCCCTCTCTTTCAGGTCTAAAAATCCCTATTTTAATGTTTGCGGATGACACGCTTATTCTATCTAAAACCCCTAGTAGCTTGCAGCGTGCTCTGTCCATTTTTGAAAATTTTTGTGGGGAACATGGTTTGGAGGTGAATGTAACTAAAACTAAACTCATGATTTTTAAGCCACACCGCAGTTTTAAGTCTAAAATTGTCATGAGTGGTCGGCCTCTTGAGGTGGTAAATTCATTTACGTACTTGGGTATCCATATCGCAGATAATTACAGGTGGTGTCAGCACTTAAACATTGCTACCCTGCGACACAAGCAATTAGCCGGTGCCATTAATTTGGAACACAGAAAGTCTCTGACCAAACCTGTCAAGCCAGCTTTGCTGGTTTATGAAGCAAAGGCAATTGGGTCCGCACTCTATGGTGCGGAGATGTGGGGTTTTGAAAATTTGAATTCTTTACAAGCCTCAGAGAATAAATTCCTACGGTTACTCACTGGTACCCCGAAAAGTACTCCATTGTTGCCTTTAGGATATGATCTTGGTAGGAAACAAATCAAGGATCTAGCCAGACTACGACCAATCTTGTATTGGCGAAGGCTCTGGACTACTCCAGAGCTTTCGCACTATGCTGAAGGTTTTATTGATGTCATTAAGGCGGACTGTTTCCATAAAATTAGCTGGCTCAATTCACTGAAAGCAATATTGTTCGAGCTTGGGTTAAGTTCAATATGGCTGGATCCAGCAGGTGCAATATTTCCCACCAAGTCTGTCCTAAAAAACATATTTTGGGAAATAGTTGCTAGTAGTAATTTGAATAGATCTAGCAATGGGTCTATGACTGCGTGTTTTCTTGAGGTTAAATTGTATCCCGCTTTGGAGTCGTACTGGGATATTATTTCTAAGCCGGACGACAGAAAGCTCCTATTCCAACTGAGAGCTGGAGTCCTCCCTATAAGATCTTTAACAGCTAAATGGGGTACAGGGGGGTGTGACATCTGTCCAGCCTGTGGAATGGGGAAGGAAACACTTGGTCATTTTTTGTTTTCCTGTAAAGATTACTGTATTCCAAGACGTGTCTGGCTAGCACCTATGTGTAGGAACCTTGGGACCACCTGTAGTTCTGTTGCCCTGCGTATTATATGTTCAAGCCCACTGACATGGATATTAATAGCCACACCAAAATATATTGGATGGGCATGGGCGATCAGACAGAGACTGCTACTTAATTAACTATTATCTGTCTGTAAAATCTGTCTCCATGAATTTTTTTCTTTTTATTATTGTTTTTAGACCATTAATGTTTTTATAACCTTGCTATTTCTTATTAATGTATTAATCCCTTTTTTAATCACTTAACAAATACCGTGAGAAGATTTTTTTATTGAGTGTATTTTAAGGATTTAATAGTGCAGTCTTTGTGATTGACTGTACATTTAATTGTATTTTAAGACTTTGTGTATGTCTTGCTTTTATGAGTAATTACTCGAATAAAGCACTAATTGACTTGACTTGATGGTCCCAATTCAGCTGTAACCACAATTCCAGCTTCACTGTTACTCATTTGGTATCTCCATACTACAAGCTACATGGTGTTTTCTTCTATTAATTTAAAATGCATGAACAACATACCTGTCAGCAAAAGCTGAATTTCAGTTTCTATGTAAAAATAATTTCCAAATTACCTCAATATTTAAAAGATAAAAACAGGGCTACTATGGTGTTTAGCATTATTGGTACTCATGTAGATTATTGTATTCTGTTAATTTAAAGCCTCTCCTAAACAAAAGGCTCATTCGGCAGGATTAGCCTTATCCTGGGAGATATAGAGTGTTGGAGAGAAACATGCATTAGGTGGTCTGCTGCCTCTCTCATTTGAGCATTGGCTGAACGCCTTCTGTGGACAAAGGCAGGGCAGGTAGAACTCTCACACAAACAAACCCAGGGTTTTCTTTTGAAGTCTTAGAGGAATGAAACCAGTTCTAGCAGTGAGGAGACCATATAAGAGAAGAGGTCTTTCTCAACCTAGGTTGAATGCTGTGTGGGGGATTGATCAACCTTTATTCGGCACCTAAATGTCTATCAGGGGCAGAGGGTGACATGGCATCACTGAATTGGATAAGAACCAACACATTCTAGAACCCTCCACATCCATTTCAAATCTCTTCACAAGGGAAGAGACTGAGAGAAGAGTGGAGAAATAGCAGAAGAAAGGCCGATAAACCTGTTTATGGAAGGGAGGATCACCATGGACTAGTACTTCTTGAACTTCCGTTGGACTATATATCCAGAGTTAGTGTCACTGGCTTCCCTACTCAGTCTGGGGGACACTAGAGAGTGGACTTGCTGAGAGACCTGAAGGAAGTTCTTCCCTTAAGACTTCAGTGGATTACTTCTAGCTGATGGTGCCCTAGAAGTAGGCATTCCAGACTTCTGCTGCTGGACATAGATGCATCTTGCAAGTGGCCTGGATTTCTGGTTGTCATGGGAATGCAAGCAGGTAGTGCCTTGAGGTCCATAGGTCTGGTGCAAGAACTCTGGGCCAGAAGACTGTAGAGCTGACCAAGAGGTCAAGTTTATGCTCTTGCAGCTCCTGCTGTAGATGGAAGCAGAAGTGTTCAGGGACTACACAAAGTATTAAAAAACAACTAGAAACAGCATCCCAAAATTTTAGATGCCATGAAATGTTTCATTGATATTGATGCACTTATGCTCTGCTATAAAAAAATATGGTGACACTCTTCATTAAGCAAGGAGACCTGAAATTTTGTAAAAGCATACAAAATTGTTTGCCAGGTACAAATGAGGGTATTGTGTTTTAGATACTACTGGTGTGTAAACTGTTAACAGTGTCTTCTAGTACATTTAGGGTGTTATTAAGGAGTTGTGACATTTTCTTGTTATGTGCCCCATCAGTCTGTGGGTCTCTTTAAAGGGTGTCCACAGTGGTATTTCCACCTGCCACTTGCACATATCGGTAAATCTGTGCTCAGTAATACGTTTTGTGTGTAATAAAGTACTTTTATTCCAAAAATAGGGGTCAAGAGAAAATGCCTTCCCTTCACTCCTTCAGCACCAAACCCCACTGAGCAGTATGGATTTAAGTGTCACTTCAAAAAGGGGGGGGGGGTAATCCTCAGTAATTTAGTAAAATTGATGCTCCAAATAGACAATAGACTCGAAAATTATTTATATAATCTAGCCTCCTTTATTCATTAGTTGAATAAAGAGCAAACAATCTTCTACTAAAATATAGCCAGGGTGTTTCAAGATAACACCTCTTTTTCACGGCTGGTACAAACAGATATACACATCATAAGTTTCTGATCATATAAAAACAATTGCATTTTTTACATCCTTAAAAATCAAAAGGTCAAACAAACTTGTCTTTGGTCAAATAGCGTCCACAATTTATCACTCTATGTCATTTACATCAATGCCACATATAGTAAAAATGATATAAAGACAAAACGACATATTTACACATAACAACTTTATGGGTATAAGCCCAACCCTTGTTAGAAAACCCTTCTAATTCCTTAGTTTCTGCTTCTTTTTTAGAAGTTTCATATTGTTATAAATTGTGGACTCAATGTGAACAATTAACACTCCTTAGCACACGTATATCAATCATTGGAGTAACACAGGTACGTAATGTGTTCAGTAAGTACAAACATAAATAATAGACAAGAACATGTACTTCTTTCTTCTCTGTCGATCAATTTAATATGTGCAGGTCTTCATAAATTGTTCTCTACCGCCAACACATGTTTCATCGCTTCTGGGAGGTTGTCCCGCAACTTTCTCAAGGCTGTGTAATTGTAAAAACACAAAAAAACAATGTATGTATTGGGAAAACCATCCCATTGAAAATAACAGCCCAAAACACATTAGTTTCAGGACAAGAGACGATCAAAGTGTACCTCATGCATATGGCGAGAAATATGTGAAAATCCTCTAAACTGACACAACATCAATTAACACAGAAAGTACCTGTCATGGCTAGGCGTAGATAGACGCGGAGTATTTAGGAACTTACACATAGCATGCAAGAGAGGCATTAGGACTACATGTCCCACATTTCCTAGGGGGATTTGGACTGAGCACCTGACAAGGAAATAAAAGCCCCACCCTTGCAAGCACATGGGGCTTGTCACTCGTGGAGCTGGTTTATTTCGGAGCAAACCCAGTCTTGCCTCATCTCGCCAAAGAAAGGAGAATCCAAGTAGCGTCGACTAGAAGACGGCTGCTTCTTTATCCTTCGCCCGCATTACATGGAAGAGAGGCACGTTGCCGTTGCGTCCCTTCTAATGTGAAGAAGCCTCTTGACTTTCACTTCCGGTTTCGGATCGTTCTTGCCTCGCTCCCCGGTAAAACTTTATTGACATTTCACCGTGTAGCTTCTCACGTTACTGTGGTAGGAAATTCTGCGACCCTTCAGTGCGGCATCAGCAGGAGTCGTGCTGTGTGCAAGCCGCGGAGAACAGGAATCACCAAACAGTTCTGGGCAGCAGCTGCGGAGTCGTGCTGTGTGCCCCGAGAGGATAACTCGTCACGCTAGTAGTGCTCGAGTTTTTTAGGTTTCGCCTTGGCCGTAGCACTGCGAAGCAGTGCTCCGCCCAGGGCAAAATCTTATGTCCTACATATGGGGCTTTGGTCCCGCCTCTGTCTTCCATTGTCTAGCTCCATAAATGGAGGCTAGCCATTGGAAGAGATTGGCTATCAGTCACTCTTTCCCCGTCGGAACGCGATTCGGGGGCGTTTCCGTGTCTTTTTTTAAGTCCCGCCCCTTGTTGCCTGGGCCGCGCTGTGATTGGCTGCCGGCCCGGGACACCCCCGTGACGTCATTCCCCGGGCCGCTGTGATCGGCTGCCGGCCCGGGACCTGACTTGTTTTTTTTCATCTTGCAATGTACTAGTTTCCGGCAGCTGTAAAAAGATGTTACTGTTTAGATGCATGTAACTAATCTCTGTTTTCGACCCAAGGAAGGATGGAAGGCGGAGCCGGTCTTGCCAGATTCGAGCTCATGATTTACTGATCACCACAGATGCCGGCTTCTTTCTCCAGGTTGCCTGCTCGGACCCCTTTCTCTTGTTTAATATTTCAATTCCCGCTCCCCCCCGCCCCCCCGCCATCCCCCTTGATGTGCTGTGTTGTGAGCCGGCTGCAAGGCAGAGGGAGAGTGGAGTACCTACCCACTCCTCCGCTCCCTGCGAGCAAACGTGACTGGTGTCTGAGAGAGGGCTGGCCGCCCCCGGCGCCAGCCCATGCCCCTGCGAAGTGAGTGAGAGCGGCTACGGCGACTGCATTGGGTGCGGGCACTATTGAAGAGGCCAGCATCTGCGGCAACAGGTGAATTGAAATGTGCGCATAACTCGGCCGTAAGTGAGCAACCCAAGGAATTGCGCCAACACCTCCCACACCCTCCCAGCGTGTGAAATGTGAAGCTGCGGCGGCGGGGTGGAAGAGAGAGAAGGCTGCGGCCGAGTGGAGCGACACCCGCACCCCCCTGCTTTTGCCCGGGAGGAGTAAATGCCGGCTGCAAGGGGCGGGAAGGCTCTATAAATGAAAGTGACTTACCGCGTCGAAGAGGAGTCCTCCCGTTGTGCCCCGGGAAGTGGCCGTGCATGTAGCTGCCACTGACTGAGGAAGAGCTTTCCGAAGTGCAGCCGCCTATGTGGATTGAAAAGAGGTCCCCCCTCCTCGAACACTGAACGTGAAGTGTGCCCCCCCCCAGCATGGCCGGGGAAATAAAAATAATAAAAAGACTCACCATGCCAAAGAGGCGAGGTCCACAGCCGGGGTAGAGGTGCTGAAGCCGACTATGGCAATTGGGGTGTGGTTGCATCCCAGAACCAAGACACAAAGAGCAACTCACCTGCACTCATGGACATGGCGTTTTTCGCCTAGAATCAAGGTGCAGACTGCATGTAGAGACTCACGTCCCTGAAAGCTTTACCCCTGAGTCAAGACACATGCAGGATGTGGGGCTCCGCTCTTGTGTCCTTAGAGTTTTGGCCCGGGAATCAAGACATTCATCAGCAGGGCTGTTTGCATTAAGAATGTAGACTCCAGCATAAAGTGGGGGGCTGCAGTCATGTATCCAGAGTTCGCACCTCCGAATCGTAGAAAAATGTAGGTTTCTCAGCAGTCCGCAACCAAGAAGGTTTTGCCCCAAATTAAGAAGCAGAGTGCACTTTTCTGAGCCGTTAATCAAAAGTTTTGGCTCAGATTCGAGGCAAGGATAGGTGGTCTGGGCCGGCAGGTATTTAGCAGAAGATGCAGATGTGCACCCACAATTAAAAACACCTCACTACAAGTCCCAGAATGCATTGTGCAGTTCGCTAAAAGCATGCATGCCATGGGGCCACTTGGCAGGTAGGGGACCCATCTCGAAGTCAGAGAGCAGGGTCACTGTAAACCCGACTTTTGTCAGCCAGAGACTGGCCTCGCACATCACAAACCCACTCAGGGGCATTTAGAGTGCCCAGAAGTCTGTAAGGCATCAATTCCCCTGCGTAGGGTTTCCGATAGCAAATCAGTGCATTCTGGTAGCTGTAGTCGTCGTCTGCTTCGCCCAATAGAGTTACATTAATAATTCCGAAACTTAGATTGCAGCGTTGTACTGCATTAGAAATGGCAGTAAAGACCCCTGTAAAAGCACATAACATAAAATACCCGAGACCGCGATGTCATGATACACGGAGCGAGCAGCCCACCCTTAGCCCTGTAGTTACGATCCCTGGTTTTTGAGACTTTTCTGGGGGTGCCCTTGGGGGGGGAGGGGGGGGGGCAGAACCGTGATCAAAACGGTCTGAAAGGTGTCTAAGGAAAGGTAAATTAACTCCCTATCTAAGGCCGGGCCGGGTCTGACCACTGGGCATTAACAGCAGGGACTGTGAAATACAGCTAGTGGCCCAGAGGGAGGAGGGGGAGATGGGGGCTTGAGAAGAGATTATCAACGTACGCTCCGGAAACGGCCTTCCCCCCTTTAACCTTTGAGGTGCTACCAAAGCCAGGCCCCCTCCTGCTGTGTGCTAATGGAAAAAGCCCTCTCCAGCCGCACGATGTTCCCTGAGCCTGTCCCCGCCTTGAGGTGCGATAACCACAAGCCCCTCCCCGTCCGTGTCCCCCCAGACCCCACTGTGGCTCTGCTGCAGGCACCTCTAGGAAGCCCTGTCTCAGCCGTCCTCCCATCGTATTTGCTTTTACTTACCAACCATGTGCAAAGCCACCATTACCGCCAAGATTGAGTGCTTTGTGGGCAGGCCTGGTGGAAATACACTAACTTTACACATCCCGAGAGGTCAACGCTTCTGGTTGCACCTCGTGTTTCAAACAGTCTTTGTAAAGCGCTGTGCTGCACCCGGGAACCGGGTGTGCGCTATATGAGACACCTTAGATGCATTACAATATAGAGGGTGACGTACATAAGCTGAGATGGGGGGTGGGGGGGGTTCGGAATCTGAAAACGCCGGGGTAACGTGGATGCAATGCAGCCACAAGGCGCATGTTCACGGGAACTAGAAAAACACGTGCATCTAATTCTTGACACCAAGTTGCACGAATGTTTGACGCTCCATTGCTTGCATGTGTGCAAATTAAATAGGCAGCCTCTGATTTCTTAACCATGCGCTTTCCCGGACTTGGTGCTTGTAGCTGCGACTTAGGCTGCCCGGTGGCACGAGCGTGAGGGTTGGGGGGCAGAGGGGAGAAATGTCACAGCCTCGCAGAGGAAAGAATGCAGCCCAGGGCTTCTCCGGAGCTGCCCAAGAGGAGCGTTTATTTGTAAAATAGGAAGGTAATCCGCCGCCTGAGCCAGTGCCATGGTGCTCACGGTAGGTGTTTTGGCTTGATTTGAATGTAACTTTTTTTTCGCCTGGTAGTTGTGCGGACCGGCCTTGGTTCCCTGGCTTGTTTACCTAGCTGGCTTTGGTTTGCCTCCGTGTTTTCACAAGTGGTGAATGGTCTGGAAAGGGAATAGCTGGGATGCGGAGTGCGGCTGAAAGAAAGAAGTGCCTTTTTTCCCCTCTTGGACTCTGTACTTAGGTATTTGAATTTCAAGGCAGGAAATGCTGTGGGGGTTGGGGGATTGGAATGCGCACATTCTGCAGCGCCATCTCTTCGGGGTAGATTATCCTTTGCCTGGTGTTGTTATTTGCATGTAATGAATCCAGGTCACCTCACCTCTGTAGGGCGGTAGCTGAAGGGCGTTTTTGACATGAACCTGTCACGTTGCTTCTAGATGCTAGAATAATCGAAAAAAATAAAGACTCAAACATGTTAAGGTTTTTTTTATTGTTTTAGAAGGCTTTATTGAAAAAACTGATGACAATCAATTTTTATTAATCATTGCAATGTGTGGCTGTGTGTGTGTGTGTGTGTGTGTGTGGCTGTGTGTGTGTGGCTGTGTGTGTGTCTCTCTGTGTGTGTGTCTCTGTGTGTGTGTGTGGCTCTGTGTGTGTGTGTGTGTCTCTGTGTGTGGCTCTGTGTCTCTGTGTGTGGCTCTGTGTCTCTGTGTGTGGCTCTGTGTGTGTGGCTCTGTGTGTGTGGCTCTGTGTGTGTGTGTGTGTGGCTCTGTGTGTGGGTGCAAATGCAATAGGTCTCGCATTTGCGAGAGATTAAGCTATTGGCATTGTAAATGACAATGCCATTTATTTATCTGTTTTCAAGACCAACACAAATAAAAATGTTGTCATTTACAATGCCAATAGCTCTAACTTTTGCAAAGGCGAGACCGTTGCATTGTAAATGCTTGTTTTTTATTTCACCTGCATCAGGATTGCTGTCAGGAGGTACAAGACAGCTCCTGTTTATTTTTTCCTTGGTTGACATACTTGGCATAAATAGAACCCAGAGCATGGAGCGCTTTATTATTGATTTTGAATGTCAGACTCTTCATTGAATCAAGCCTTGGCAACTACAATCACTTTGGAATAGCAGGCATGAAGTGCATGGAATGGTAGGAGGTGCAAGGTGCCCTTAAGGCTTAAAGATTCTACATCTTGGAGAGGATTATCATCAGTTAGATAAGTACCTCATTCCTTGTGGACCAGACTATTGATATATACATTTTTGTTTATTTATTTTTACTATGTTTACCTGTGTTACCTTGGGAGAGTGCAGCTGTTGAATAAGGCAGATGGGGTGGAGTGCAGGAGAGTGAGGTCCACAGCATCTGACGACATCCCTTATCTATGCCAAGCAGCAGCAACTTTTTTTGTTTCATTTATCCCTTTTTCCCTTTCCCCTGTAGTGGCATTATCCTCGCAGTGTTCCATAATTACTCTGGGGTATTTCCAGTTCAGGGGAAGGGATTAATTAGCGTCCGCATCGTTCCCGCTGTATCCGGCTGAAAAGGTTAGCGGAACCTATCTCTGCACGACAGTACCACTGCGTGAAAACAGTAAGTCTATGACCCAAATACAGATGGAGAGACTAAGTCGGGGTGCAACCCTCTTCTCAGAATTTGAAACGAAGGATTAGATAGAAGCAAATTAGGCCGAACATTGACGCCACTACTACAGAAACCCATTGTGGGTTGGAAATATCACCACATAGAAAGTAGGTACTCTGACATAGCACTATGCTCGGTGCATATGTATTATTCGATTTCCAGATTCGCAAGGAGACATGTGATTTTCTCTGCTTATCTTACAGAACAGTTTTTACACAACAAATAGGTATTTATGAGGTTTGATTAAAATTTACGGCTAGTTTTTAACTCTATACACCCTCAAATCACCATTGTATCTTATTGTATGTAGTGCACGCCCAACGCCATATCTTCTGGAACTTTAGCTGCAACACTTATCCATGTCACAATCACGCCCACAGCAGTATGGTCAATGACTTTTTACCTCAGGGAATGCAGCTGGTCTCTCCTTCTGTGTTTGGGTGATAGACTTACTGTTTTCACGCAGTGGTACTTTCTGTGTTAATTGATGTTGTGTCAGTTTAGAGGATTTTCACATATTTCCCACCATATGCATGAGGTACACTTTGATCATCTCTTGTCCTGAAACTAATGTGTTTTGGGCTGTTATTTTCAATGGGATGGTTTTCCCAATACATACATTGGTTTTTGTGTTTTTACAATTACACATCCTTGAGAAAGTCGTGGGACGACCTTCCGGAAGCAACGAAACACGTGTTGGCTGTAGAGAACAATTTGTGAAGACTTGCACATAATTGATCGACAAAGAAGAAAGAAGAACATGTTCTTGTCTATTATTTATGTTTGTACTTACTGAACACATTACATTCCGGTGTCACTCCAAAGATTGATATATGTGTGCTAAGGAGTGCTAAATGTTCTTGAAGGCTGAGACTTGTCCTGAGGAGTTAGGTGGTTCTCCCCACCTTTTAGCACCGTCAAATTATTAGCAGTTTCACAATATTTTGTGCGAATATTCTAAGTGGCGCCGTTATACCTAAACCCAATACCACTGTCCGGATTATTTCAATGTGAACAAGACAAGCTTGAGAGACTTGTTGATTTTTAATGATGAATGAAATGATATGCTTTTAATATGATCAGAAACGTATGAGGTTCATATATGTTTGCAGCTTAAAAAAAGAGCTGTTACCTCGAAATACGTGTTTGCTGTGTTCTAATAGAGGATTGTTTTAAAATAAAGGAAACAAGATTATATAAAGAATGTTTGAGTTTATTCATCTATTTGGAGCATCAATTTTTATTGAATACAGAGGATTAACCTACTTTTGAAGTATCACTAATAAAGTACTTTTCCTTTTTAAAAGAAAAAACACTGATTGAGTAATGATTTATTGACTGTTTCCTGATGCATTGCTGTGTTCAGAGTCCCTAGCCCACATCATCTTCTTCAATAAGCCTTGGATAGCTCTACATCAATACTCTGAGAGTCAAGAGCTAAATGAGATACTAGTTTCCCAGTTAGTGTGTCCATGGTACAGGGGCCCCAGAACATAAACGCAAAAGACCCCAGTTGTTATAATTGAAGCCCAGAAACATCTGATTGCCCCAGGACACTCTGACCCAGATTTCTCACCCTTTCTCTTCAGGAAGGCCTGATTCCATTCATAACTAGTAACATCAGAAGATCTGGTTACAACTTGGTTTAGGTGCTCATTTGGCTATGAACATACAGAGACATTATTTGGAGGTCTGCTATTGTGGAATCCTTGGCAAGCATGAGGTGCAGCCTCAAACAGCTGGATTATCATCAATCTGGACCTTTTTGCTCCATACTAGAGAGTAAGTCCCTGGTTTGAATTTATTGCAAAAGCTTGCAAATATTCAAACGAGGGGCTTGCTCTCTAGTATGGAGCAAAACGATCCAGCTTGATGGTAATACAGCTGTTTGAGGCTGTAAGTCATCCTTGACACAGATTCTACAATACTCTGTTGTGTTGAGCTCTGTCAGTTTCCAAAATGCTGGCCCCTCCATACTGTCCAACTGCATCCTACCTGCTCTTTATTTGTGAGCTCAGCCAGACATTCAGCTGCTTAGCAGCCATCTCAGGCCTCTTTTCCCCATTGCTTTCTTGCAACCTTGTAGAATGGAAAGGGGCGACCGCTCGGTCCCCCCGAACGTATGGATGGGGGCCCGAACCTCCCGGCTGGTATGCCCAAAGCGGCGTAGCCGGAGCGCGCCTTCCCCTGCCCGAGAGGGGTTGTCCTAGACACCTCGAAGGAAGACCACGCCCAGTAGGCGTATCAGGGACGGGTACACGCCCTCCCGCAGAAGGATAAAGGAGCGGGAACCCAGAAGATCGTCCTCTTGTTCCTCGGATCGGAAGGCTGCACCCACTCGTTGCTCGTGAGCCCTCGACGGAACAAGCAGCAATTTTGAACGTGGTAATCCTGTTTTTATCTTTCAGTTTCGACACAGATTTCAGGACCTCGTGGATCGACCAAAGGCGGAGGACTCGAAACCATGTCTAGCAAGCAAGCAGGAAAGGGTTCCGAGATGGAGAAGATGTTACGCCTGTTGTCGAACCGGATGGCGTGTATGGACCGAAAGCTCGGTCAAGTCCAATCGCTCGGTAGAGGTTTGGCGGAGGTAAAGAAGCAATTGGCTACAATGAACGACCCAAGTCAGTCGAAAAAGGTAATAGGCCCGGCCTTGCCGGGAGTGGTTCCCGGGTTAAGAGGGAAGCGGGTCAAAGAAAGGGCAGTCTCGGGGGGGGTCCCGGCACCAGTGGTGCCGCCCATCGTCCCCCTAGTACCGGCTGGTAACCCGGTTCAGGAACCAGTTTTAGGCCAGCCTATCCCAGTGGTGATCACCTCGACCGAGGATGATGAAATGCCCCCAGAATTGGCCGCTCAGTTGACCGCATGGCTTAAGACAAAGGTGGGGGGCACAGCGACCCCGGGAGATCCGGCCGAAGAGGCCAGAGTGTTAATGAAGCAGTTGCGGCAATCGACAGATGTCGCGAAAGCGAGTGTTCCTCTTGTTCCCCCACAGGTGGCGCCAGGAGTACCAGCAGCTGGTCAAGAGAAGGTGGCGGCAACAATAGCCGATCCGGGTAAGCTCGCATTGCCAATGGTGGGGGAGGGCTCGATACCCTCTAGGCGGGGAAAAGGTTGCACAGCACGTTCCCTTGGCCACGAAAGAGTTAATATGGGGAGACAAGTATGTCAACATGTTTTCATTGTTAACGGACCATCGTGAGATGGAGTATGCTAAAACGCAGAAAGATTTGTGGCACCCTAGTGTATGGCGCGCCAAGATGGCCGAGTTCAGGGTGGAAGAGACAGTGACGAACTGGGTTAAGGCCTTCTCTATATTTACCGCAGTTATGGGGGAACGTAAACCTGATGTTATGACTGAGTTGGTTTGCTATCAGAATCGCATTATGGATTTTTATTCAATGTATGAGGGGGAAGAATGGAAAGGCTATGACATGAAGTTCCGTAAAGCAAAGGAATATGATGCTTCTCTGTCTTGGGATTGTTTGGACTCGGTGTCATGGCACAAGCAACTCCTGCCAGGGGCGACAGGTACGTCCTCGCCAGGCGGGAGCGGGTCCGGAGTTGTCCGCCAAAAGCCCGGGGTGCCCTTTCGAGCAGGCACAGGTGGGGGCTATCAGCCTAGAGTTGGCGGGAAGGGCGGACAAGGAGGGGTCTGTTGGGGCTTCAATCGAGGCAATTGTAACAGACCACAGGGGACATGCAAGTTTAAGCATGTGTGTGCCGGCTGTGGGAATTCCTCACACCCGGAAAGTGCATGTAGATCAAAGAATGGCGGGACGGGTGGAAAAGGAGGACCTAAGCAGGAGTGAGGTGGACCTTTGTAACCGATTGCCTACACCAGTTGATCTAATGGTTATGATTCCGTGGTTAAACAAATACCCTGATCATGTGTCCACTAGGGTGTTGAGGAAGGGATTCTTACATGGCTTCCACATCCCGGTGGGGGAAGTTCGGGGGAATTCCTTTTGTAGAAACCAGTTATCGGTACAGCACAACCCAAGCGTGGCAGAAAAGAAAATAGCAAAAGAAGTCAGTTTCGGACGAGTGGCTGGCCCCTTTTCCTGCCCGCCGTTGGCCGATTTCATATGTTCCCCGTTAGGGGTTGTCCCGAAGAAAGATCCGGGGGAGTTTAGACTCATACATAACCTTTCTGCTCCCAGGGGTTCCTCGGTGAATGATGCCATAGACCCAGAAGTTTGTTCGGTACGATACGCATCGTTCGACGATGCCGTGGCCATGTTGAACCACCTAGGCCCTGGGGCGCTGATGGCGAAATGTGATATCGAATCAGCATTCCGGTTGCTTCCGGTGCACCCGCAGGATCAGCGCCTGCTAGGTTTTGCATTTCAGGGAAATTATTACATGGACAAATGCATGCCCATGGGTTGTTCCATTTCATGTGCATATTTTGAGATGTTTAGCTGTTTTTTGGAATGGGCATTTACAGAGGCCACAGGGCATAGACATGTTATGCATTATCTGGATGATTTTCTGTTTTTGGGGGCAGCCGATGATATGAATTGCGCACAGGCGCTGTATGATTTCTGCATCCTCATGAATGAATTTGGTGTCCCATTGGCACCAGGTAAGACGGTTGGACCATCTACTTCACTGGAGTTTCTGGGTATTGAGCTCGATTCTGTGGAGGGGTGTTTCCGATTACCAGTAGACAAAGTGACCAAGTTCCGGGCTTCCTTGAGGCAATGCCTGGGTGGGGAGAAAGTGACCCTGCACCAGTTACAACGAACAGTGGGTCAGCTTAATTTTGCCTTAAGGGTGATTCCTATGGCCCGCCCGTTTTCGCGCTCTATCGCGCAGGCTATGGGTGGTCTCAAAGAGGCTCACCACCGTACGAGACTGTCTGGAGAGGTTCGCCAGGATATGCGTATTTGGTTGGCATTTCTGGCGGACTTCAACGGTCGAGTCGTCTGGAGCTCCTCGCCAGAGTCTTCGGAGGAATTGGGTCTATGGACCGACTCGGCAGGGAGCGTGGGTTTTGGCGCCATCTTGGGTGATCGATGGTCGGCACAAACATGGCCAACATGGTGGCACTCCGACGGCCTCACAGGTAACATTGGGTTCCTGGAGTTATTCCCCATCTGGGTTGCTCTGATGACATGGGCCGATGACTTCAGGGGCCGCTCAGTGGTGTTTTGGTCCGACAATTTGACTGTCGTAGATTGCATTAACCGACAGGCAGCACGCTGCAAAATGATGTTGAGATTGTTGAAAGAGATTGTGCATGAGATTGAATGTACTGTTCAGGGCGAAACATGTGCCAGGTGTACTGAATCATGCGGCTGATGCACTCTCTCGTTCACGTATGCAGGCATTCAGGGGTTATCTGCCCACAGCAGACTTAGAGGCAGCACCATTCCCAGAAGCAATGTGGCTAATCGGTGCCTCGGATTACAAGACCTCGTGGCAGCGAGTCTAGCCCCCAGGACAAGGAAAGCATACGAAGGAGCGTTTCGTTCTTATTGCACATATTTGGGTCCTGTGGGGAGTCTGCATTGGGGGCAGGAGGAATCCTTCCTGGGGTACCTGGTTGCACTACACAGGGAGGGCCGATCAGTGGCAACGGCCGGTAGGCATAGGGCGGCCATTTCATTCATGGCCCAGGTACACGGCATAAAAGACCCTACAGGTTCTTTTTTGGTGAAGAAAGCCCTTCGCGGCTGGCAGAGCCTTGAGGGTTGCAAGAGAGATACGAGGCACCCGATTGGCTTAGACAGACTGTCTCTGCTTTTAGCAAAGCTGGACGAGACGTGTTCCTCCCATTACGAAGCAGTTCTGTTCCGGGCAGCGTTCACATTGGCATTCCATGGGGCCATGAGGGTGAGCGAGCTTGTCGCAAGGAACAAGAGAGATATGGAGGGAGGTTTGTGCAGGGATCACATCCAGATAAGGGCTGATTCGATGGTAATCATGATAGCCAGGTCCAAGACCGACCAGGGGGCTATGGGAGATAGTGTGGTCGTACAGCGCAAGCGAGGGTCCCCCGTCTGCCCGTTGAAGTGTGTGGAAGACTATTTGGCGCTGAGAGCGGCTGCTTGGGGGGGGAGCTTGCTCCGACACAAGGATGGCACCCCACTGACGAGATTTCAGTTTCAGAGGGTGCTGGCACTGGCAATCGCTGACGCGGGCATGGACCCGTGCGATTTTGGGACCCACTCCTTTAGGATAGGGGCTGCTACTGAGGCTACAGCCAGGGGTCAGAGTGCCGAGGAAGTGAAACAATTGGGCCGTTGGTCCTCGAATTGCTTTAAGAGGTATGTGCGATTGCACATGTTGTAAGTGATCAATTGACATGCACTCACGTTTTCTGTCTTTTGTTTACTTTGCAGTTTCGCTGGCCTGCCATGCAGGGCGGAATTGGAGGTCGACCCTACATCAAGAGACCAGCGGTCAGAGATCACTGACTGGGGAGAGGATGGTATGGGTCGTGGGCCACTCATACGTGAGGCGCGCCGGTGACGTATTCAAGGAAGGTGACGCGATTCACGCACCTGGGGAATACGGGTTCAGAGTGGCTTTCCATGGGAAAGGTGGGCTCGTTTTTGACAAATTTGAGTCATTTTTCGAGGGACTTTTAGGGCGGCATAGGTCACCGCCATCTATAGTCATAGTACACCTGGGTGGCAACGATTTGGTGACACTGGGTAGACGAGTGTTACTTGAACGAATCTTGTCGGCTGTTAGCTGGTTGGCTAAAAGAGTCCCGGGGTGCACGATTGCCTGGTCCCACATGATTCCTAGAAGGAGGTGGCAGGGGGGCCTTTCGGTGTCAGCTCTGAACCATTCAGTTAAACGGGTCAATAATAAGATTAATAGACTGTTCCGTTCTGCACAGTTGCATGTCATTCCTCATGGGTGTATCCGGGGTGACCATATGTATCTGTACGATGGGGTTCACCTGTCCAGGGAGGGGAATGATTTACTAATAGGAGATTTGGTTGCATGGCTGAGAGGTTTGAGGAAGTATGACCTATAGGAGGAGTTGGGGGGACCGGATAGTCGGTCAACTATCCGGTCTGTGGCGGTAAGGTCATGATCGGTGAGCAGGAATTTAAAGGTCCCTAGAGTGGGGCGCCACCCACAATGGATGGGAGCGCCCGGGGGAAGACGGCCATTGGCCCCTTCCACGGGGAGGCGGCACCCACTAAGGATGGGGCGCCTAGGGGGAGATGGCCATGGGCCCCTCCCAGGGGGGGAGGCGGTTAAATGCCCCTCCTGACTAATTTCCCGGGGGCCGGATATCCGCGACGGCGGATAGAGAGTATGGGGTGGGATGGAGAGTCCACGCTGTCCTTCCTACAGAGACCTCATACGGGAACTCGGACGACCCTTAAGATGGCGTCGAGTAGAAAGGGGGCCCCCACCACGACAAGGGAAGTTACAGTTGGCAATGAGGGTAGAGCCCTCTGCGCATGCGCCGCTCACACGGTGAGGGCGGGAGTTTGGTAGTAGGGATCTGACACCGGTTAAGACCTTGCCGTTGGCGCTTAATGCTAGGATGTACAATTTGAATTAGAGTGTATGCATTTTCAGGATGTTAGCCAAAAGTACATAACTGCATCGAAATGTAATAAATGTCAAATTGTACATAATGCATAATGATGAAACTTTTAATTTAATGTTTTAAATTTTGTTTCATATTTTAATAAATACGGCTGGGAGGGTGACTCCCTCCCGTCTTCCAAAAGTTCAACGATTGTCCGACTTCCCATCCTTGGGGATGTGTGTTGGGAGGGGGTGGCGGGCATCCCGGCCATATGAGTAACATAGCCCTCAGCCAGTCTAATTTCTACATTGTGAAACTTCTTAACACTTACAGCTGATATTTATACCAACTGGGATTCCATTAAAAGATACAGAGTGTGATCATTTCAAGCTCACCAGCCACCAACTTTCCTTATACCTTCCTACTACTGTCTGCTAGCCAGTCAATGGGTCATGCCTGTTGTTCAGTTGCTTTGTACCCATTTCAGGGCCTGCTCTGCCCCATCTCCTTGTTTGCCTGGACCCTCATAGGAACAGTCACACCACCGTCACCTACATCTCTGCTCATGGTTCCAGGCCAAAGAGTATTATGATTGAGCGCATCACCTGTTATAGACCTAATCAAGGCCAGTTAAATACATTATTTACTGCTATACTGAGTGCATGTATGCTAGCACTTTTTTATGAAAGCTATGTGCAATTTTCTAATCTTTTTATTGCCTGTGCCCTAAAGCAGATTGACAAGGACAATTCTTGTTCCCAGTAACACCTAATTACCCTGGCTATACCAGGTGCCCCTGCCTAAACTGACATTTTATTGAATTGTTTTTCAGCTGTATTCTCTTGCAAAGCTGTAATTGGAATGATTTCTTCTGTCCCACCTGACATCTTGTTTCTTAATGAAATGTAAATTAAACGTAATTCTTCTCCTCTGTTTAATTGAATAATTCCTCATGGGTACTCTATTCAGTGAGGGGCCTTTCTGCACGGTACTTAGGGGGCCCCCCTCCGGGCTTAATCAGGAGCTCTCCCGGCCAGAGTTCAGTGCCGAGGGGGGCCCTTGGAGCTAGGGGCCCCCCGCACCGCGTGGGCTGCTGGGGCCTCGGTTACGCCCCTGACTCTATTATGAGAGATGATCTCTAACCCTGGATTGTGGCTGCCTGGCAACTGTGTATCGAAGAAACATAACTGCCGGATATGTGCCCCCCTCATTTTCCATGAACAAAGAGAAAAGGAGAAAAGTCCCTGTTGGTCCTAAACATTAAACTACTTGGTGAAGGTGGCATGATTATGTTCTGTGACCAAAATTGTTACTTGGTAGCTTTTCATAAATCAAAAATAGGTAACTTACCACTGTCCACTTGAGTTTAAAATTTGTCACAAAATCATGTTTTTCATTGTTTTTTACTACTTAGAAACTGCCAAAAATAATGAAAATACATCAGAGCTTAACACAACACAGGTGCAGTGGGCTTTACATTGAGAATACCCCCCACATAGAATAAGCACATCTTTTAGTAAAAAGTGGACAACCAGCAATGAATTCACCTCAGTAATGTCACCAGCAAGTAACATGGAGCTGTAACACACAAGCAATGAATTGGCCATCTAGCTGTATCCAAAAGCATTCCTTTTAGATCCCAGTTATCCTAATTAAACCATTCATCCCGGCTGATGACTTTAAAACCATTGTCCAATCACTGGTCTTGTTGAGAATTGACTATGGTAACGCTATCCTAAATGAGACTCCAAAAATTCACCTTGCTCTACTCAAATCAGTGCTCAACCTAGCTGCTAGACTCATCTCTGACTACAAACGCTTCAACCACATTTCCCCTGCCTTGAAAACCCTCAAATGGCTACCCACAAAGGCAATCCACCTATAAGATTGCAAATATCACGCACAAAGCCCTTCACCAAAATACCCCACGCTAACTCTCAGACAAACCCCACAAATAAGGCTGTGCCCGACTGATGAGGAACACCAATGCCCTAATTCTTACCCCCCCCTGTTAAAGAAGAAACGCACACAAGTTCGCTCCTTCTCCGGAAACGCTCTCCCCATCTGGAATTCCCTGCCTAAAGACCTACACTGTAACCCCTCCTACTTCAACTTCAAAAAAGAACTCAAAACATACCTCCTCAACAAATACTGGGGTCCATAATTTTCCTACCTCCATCTCTGTTCTCACACTCTGCACACCTTTCAGGGTCCCCTCTATTTCCCTTCCAATTCTATCCTCTCTAATTATCAGGCAGTTTAGAATGAGATACTACATTTGTAAAAATAAGGGACAGCCATGGAATCATCTTTGCAATTGCCCAATCTACACCTGTGATTTCTAATAAGACTAGAGGGCCAGATGAGCTTTTAAATGACATTTAGCTTTAACTGTACATACAAATATTATGAAATCCCAATCATGACTTTAAAAGCATCCCTGATTCTTTTTGTGGTGTAAAAAATCAAGCATACCAGAATGTATAATACTACACTTAAATATTAAAATTTGTCAACAAGTCCTGACGTGGCTATTAGAGATATCCCTGTACATTCATTCTTCTATAAATCACGCAGCCTTCTCTCACTCAAATGGAGCAAGAGACAGAAAGTGATATATTTTAACAACAACAGCAGCACAAACAACCACAGCAGCTACAACAGCAGCAACAACAACCAATGTAACTACCACAACACTTACCACAAAAATAACAGCGACCACAACAACAACCACCACAACCACCACCACAAATACCACAACCAAAATCACTTTAAAATTTCTCAGTATTTAATGGGAAAAAAATCACTATTTCAGAGGAATCTATGGAAACTTACGTACATCTTCCAGGTGGGTAGCTTCGAATACAGTGACTTTTGTCCATCTATCTTTGTTTTGGAAAAGCAAGACTCTGATGATCTCTGGAATCTGAAAATGCAAGTTCTTTTTGAGCTGGTATCAAACGTATAACAATTCTTTATTCTTTAAACATTTCTATTTCAGGTCTACTGACCTGATTTTGTTTAAATATTTTGAAATAAGATAATCTCTTATTGAACTTTTTATTATGTTATTTTTTAACACTTCATTAAAGATTTTTTTCCTGTAGCAAATGGGCATGCAAACATTAAGAAATAAGCAGCTTTCAAAGGCGAACAAGCCTGCTTATACATTTTATCCTCTCACACAAACTATCATAAAGTGAGCAGTCCTACCTTACCCTCCCTCCACTAACTAAAGGTACCAAAAATGAATTGCAACATCTTGTTTGTTAAGCGTAAGACTTTAATTTATTAGTTTTTTCTTATCACTATGCCTTGACGCTTGGTGCCTGGAATAGTTAAGAGATATAAATAAAACATATAAAATAAATAATAAATAAGATAATCTGAAGAACCTTCAGGTCTTTTGGCAACATCGAGCTCTACAAACATAGGAATAGATCTTTCAATCAGTAAAGCACTGTGATTATTTTGAAACAATACTTATGTAGTCAATAGATTAAATAAACCAATTTGTCTTTACAATCATAAATCAACAACTTGTTTTATTGCAAAATCACTCATAAATATTTCATTTGGTCCAATCAAATTCGGACATACATTTCTGCCCTTACCTCTTAATGCATTATTGAAAATGTTCTCTGTGCTGTAAAGTGACACCCAAACCAGTTTCTATGTACTTTATCTTTAGCACCAAACAGATCAAATCTTTCACTATTTGATGCTAGATTTGCTGAGCCATGTGTCAAGTATAAACAATGGACCCCTACTTAAGGGCAACACACCTTCCCCTTCGGAACTTTTTGTAGCAAGCAGCAACTCCATCTTCCTATCTGAAACTCCAGCATAGGAATTCCTCAACAGCTGGTTTGAGTGGAAGTCGATGTTCTGACAAGCAGCATCCTGTGGGGAAAAATAGTGATCTCTAATTACCACCCTCAGGGCTTTATGGCTTGAGAATAGCTATTTAGAGTCCATCAAATTCTCTTCATAGAAAAATGATTTGTCCTTGCGATACCCAGACTCCTTATTTGCAAACATTTTGAATCGGATGGCTCATCCACCTCACACACTGCCAGGTATGAACATAGGTGAGCAACCCCCTCCCAACTGAGGCAAAGATTGTTAAATTTTTTTATTGTTCAAAAAGATTCTAGCGCTTTCATCCACCCATCCTCACATTCATTAATCATTCATATCCTTGCCCTTTCATTAACTTGCCTACTTCCCAAAGCATCCACCAATTTACTCCCTCTTTCAGGTATGTTCCAGCATTGGAAGAGCAGGTACCTCATGTCCAAAAATGATGCCATTGAATGCTCGCGACCTTGAAGGCCATCAAAGAAACTTCTCAAGCGTCAGAGAGATGCATTGTAATTGCAAGTCCTCGTTCACTCATCCATAGGCCTGGCGTCCGAGTCTTATTCATTCATCTGCATATTAGAACATTGGAATGTTGGGAGCTCCGTTGAAAACAATGGAGTGCTCCGGGCTTATAATGGCTGGTATAAACCTGGAGCACCAACATTCCAATGTTTCTTTGTTCACAGCTCTGGCTGTGAACAAAGGCTTTAGGGAACCTGAGGGGATTCCAATCCCCTCACGGTCCCAAAAGGCTTTGTTTTTTTTGTTAGAACATTCTGTCCTCTAGTGACAGAATGTTCTAATAGCCTTATAGCCCTTCGTAGATGGGCTATACCGCTATTAAAGTCCCTCTCCTTTGTTAAAGGCCCTCGCCTTCGGCTCGGGGCCTTTAACGCTGGAGAGGGCCTTTAATAGCCGGTATAACCCTCTACGGCGGGCTATAAGGCTATATTAATCCATGCATCCACCAATTACCACTCTCTCCTTTAACCATCCATTAATAGCATTGCAAGCAACCATTTTCCATTTTTATTAAACATCCATTTCCTTTCTTGAATTCATGTTGTAATTGTAGTGCTCACCAGCACTGCGTGGTGACAAGTTCTAGAACCTACCATGTTTTATCTCAGGCTAAGTCTGGTGTCATTGTACATCTTCCATCATCTGCCCATCTGTGCTCACGCATTCACCCATTCAGTCACTCACTTCAGCAATGCCATTCATTCATTCATCCACACACTCATTTATCTATCAATCCACCATTCTCTCACTCATTCATTAATCCATTTAGCTATTCACCATCACATCCACCAATCAATTTACCCACCCACAGGCTCATGCTCCAATTCATTTATACACCAATCCTTTCTCCACCGTTTGTTTCACCCATCCATTCATCTATCCGCCCAGCAATTGATCCATCCATCATCCGTCTATTATTTTGCCATTCCTCTACATTCTTGCCAATGAGTTCCTTTGCCACACCGATGTGACTTTCTTCAATATAGGTTTTTATATACTTAATATTTTTCCAGATGCTAAATAGATATTTTAAACACAAATGGAAAATTCAGCCACATCGTATGGCCTTATAATAAAGCGGCACTTCCAAGCATGCTGACTAGTAAACTAGATTAAGTGAAATGCATGCATTTGAGCTCATTTTAGAATCACATTTGTGACTTTGGCTTGCGGCCATTTCAGATTTTTCCAGGAGAAGAAAACCACCTAGATTGTATGACGTAGGCCATCCATCCATGTAATTGACATGCTCTCTGGCAGTAGTCGCCTTTTACGAATTAGAATATGTGTAACTTGTCACACTCATAATTATTTTACGGTAAAACGTAATTTAAGACTGTCAGCATAATGTAATCTTACCTTATTAAAAGAATATGATTTGCAGTGTGTGCTGCTTTTCAGTTTTCTCATAAGACTTGCAAACTCTGCAGAATTACCATTGAACATCGACCCTGTTTTCTTTCAGTCTAAAAAACCGTTTAATGGCTCTTATATTTTTTTGTTGTTATAAGGAATATATTAGTAACTTTAGGGAAGACATTCGGAGCAATATGTTTTCAGGTAGAGTTCGGTTCTATGTTTGAAAACAGACAAGCCGTCTGTTTTCAAACATTATAGAACCGATCTTCAACGATTGTTCTATGTGAATGTCTTATTTAAACATGATAAGATTCCACATTTTAGTAATTGATGAAGAAAGACTGTGATTGTCTAACTCTTCTATACATTCTAGACTCTGGCAGAGCCACAGGGAGAGAAAATAGGCCCAGGCACGGCACCATAGTAAAAGTGCCCCCCAGTAGAGAATTAGATAGCTAAAAAAAATGGCCCATGTTTGCAAATTGGGATCGTTTTGAGCTTGTAAAGGCAAGTTGTATAAGTGTTTTGCAATGTATGGGAGATTGCATGGATTTTAATACATTATTTATTCTTAATAAGGCCATTTATAATTTACAAAGAAGGAAATACACCTTTTCTCCACTGAAAAGGAGGAGGATTAGGTGGGTAAGAATTAAAAAAAGATCTAATTCGGATAATATTTGGATAAAAATAACAGAAGTAGTGAAATCTAAAAACCAAAAAGCCTTCTGGTAAATTATAGGGGAAAATAATGTCTCTTTCTCTAACTCAAGATAAGTAACTGAATAGCAGAAATATTTAACTTCTCTTTAAGCTTTGAATAACCCTGGAGAGAGCAATAGGACTGTGGACTCCCTTGGCAGAATATTAGATGGTAGATGTCTCCTCGCCCCCCATCTAAACAGGAGGTGTTACATTATCTTAAGGCTGTCATGCACACTGGTGGAGGAGGTCCAGATCAATTACCTATTACCATCATAAAATTAGATCTGGACCTATGGGCCTCTTATTTAGTGGCGCTCTTCCGTTACTTCTATCATACAGGTGAGGTCACAAGTTCCTAGAAGGGTAGTATTATGTTACCACTACATTAGAAAGGGACTTTATATCTACCAAGAAAAGCCTTTGAGGAGTCTTATGGCATCGGAATGCCTTGCTCCACCCATTGAGGCTGGAACACTTTTAACTAATATTTCAACTTCCCTTGAGCACTTTCCTTTGACTGGGATAGATGTTCAAAATATGAATTATGGTCATCTTAAAAACTATTTAAAATACACTATGGAAAATTGTTCCATGGAAAGTGACATGTAGATGTGTACAGAAAAACATTGTTTTTGTTATAATATGCAATCTTGTTAGGAAGATGTTCCTTGAATATACTTGAACTGTAATTTGGAACAAAGGGTGTGAAGATGCGATGCTTAATCCTATGTAGATTGAAATGTTTACAATTATAAACTGTGATGGCTGCATGGCAGAATGTATTATGGGAGGAAAGAATATGCACTTTCTGTAAAAGGTATGTACAGACTATTGAAAATTGTTAGCTCCTTTTTACAGTTGTATTAATGGATATCATTGTAATTATTTCACTGTAGATCTAATTGTTAGAACTAAATCTTTAACAAAAATGTAAACTTTAACTCGGTTGGCATGGATTTGAGCTCGCTGCAGACAATGCCTTTTCTAATCTCAGGGAATTCACAATAAACTGCCCCCGCAGACCATATAGCAGCCCACAAATTGCCATAAAAAAGCCCACTCACCAACTTGTCAGACTTGCCCATTCGGCATTGCCTAATTTCCCTATCGGTCAGTCCGACCATGGACACGGTTCTGATACAATGCTGTCATGAGCAATCTTTGCTAAGTATTGGAACAAAATTTCACTACCGCACAGTTTCTGCGTGTGCAGCTTTTACTTATCACAGGCCCATTTATTACAGGCTTATTTTAAAAAGGCACATTTTGTTCCTATAATTATAATCAAAATATAAATTGAAAAAGCATTGTGAAGGTCACGTCTTTTATTAGAAAAGGTCATGTTAGTCAGATCATCATGAACAAATGGAAGCAGGCTTGGGGTTTCGGTTTACTCCTGCACTATGTGGCCATCACTAATCCTTTATTCACAAAAGCCTTCAGCCAGAAAACACCAACGCCCTGAAGAGTGGGAGCAGTGAGTGGTATTTTCCACCACCAATAATTTCAAAAGAGTATGCCAAATTGTTTACCAGGTGCAGTTATCACCCTTTAGTCTCAACTCTCCAGTTGGGAATAAGAAAGAGCAAGCCCATGCAATCCTACCTCTCCTAATTTAGCATGTTTGCTTTCATTCAGGCAGTGTTCCCTGTAAAATTAGTCAGGTTTCTGCTGAGGAAATCTATCAGGGAAATTGCATCCAAACTCACCTTTGGGCAGGCATCAGAATTTACCACACAGCACGAAATCAGCGACCGATTTTTTTAAACTACAAATTGTACATTTCTATAATGAAATTGTTAATTAAGGGCACACGTATTTTTCAGATGCCGTGGTAAAGTCACTATGCTTAACATACATGCCATACCTCCACAAATATGTGAGCTTTGGACCAGACTGTTTTTATTAATCAGATTATAGAGGAAACCCTGCCAGTATCGCCTGAATCCGTGATATTTTTATGTTGGGATTTCAGGATCAGAATGGATGACGTGCATTCCCATACTGTGCTAGAGCAATATCCCATGGATACGTTTGAGACCCTGAAGGAATCAAGATTCTCTTTCATATGGCAAATAGTCGATAGACAGATGAGAGTTGTAGGGTTTGAATTTTCTCATTTATGTTATGGACAGCAGAAAATATTTTTCAAAATGTGGGAATGTTGTCACACTGCTTGCCCAGCTTCTGGTCATTGTCTTTTGAGTTTCATTGTTGTCATTGTAATTATTTCATAGAAGAAGCTAGGCGCAGGTTTGATTCTTGGCTAGTTTGATTGCAAAACAAGACAATGTTGATAAAACTACTTACAAAAAAGACTTTTATGCAAAGTATAAAAGAATAAAGAATGTTTCAAAAAAGGTAAAAATGCCTTCACTGAATAATCATTACTTTCTCCAGTACCATTGAATAGTCTGTAAACCATCCACTGACTATGCCACGTTTTTCTTCCTCCATCAATGGAGTTATACTCTAAACACGACAGACAGAGCAGCGGAAAACAAATACTCTGTCCAGCGAAAGTTGAATATACTTTTTGGTCGACTAAAGCACAGCAGTTCGTCTTGCACATCTGCGTTGGAGGAAATAAAACCTTGCCCACAACATTCACACAAACTACTCAAACAATACGTCCCTTCTACTACAGGTCTGTGCCTCTACCTTGTAGTGCTGGATGAACACTACAGGTCTGTGCCTCTACCTTGTAGTGCTGGATGAACAACAACACTTTCCCCCATATAACAGAAGGTAAGTAAAACTTTTTAAAACTTTTTAAAACTTTTCTAAATTCATGTTAACAATGCAAGTAAAGGAGGAGGAGCCTAGCCCGCAACCATGATGGCCGCCTGAACCCTCGGCTCCGCCGACCCTCTCGCTTTCCTCCCGTGTTGCTACCTATCCTGCACGCTATCCTGCTTCTGCACCGACTTTTCGGATCCGGGAGGTGACCCGGATTTCAACGCTGTGCTTCCCGGTGTGTTCTCAGCGGGGGAAACGGCGCCCTTACCTCCTCCTTTGCGTTTCATGGCGGCGACCGGGTCCCTCTTCCTCGGGGACGGTCGACCCTGATACAACGCCAGCGGCCATTGTGGCTGGAGCGGAGCCGAACGGTGGATCGTAGCTGCTACACTGTGCTGTCCGCTGCGCTTATCCTGCTTGCTCCGCAGCGCTCCATGCTCCGAGATTCAGACGGCCGTGAGTGCTACAAAGTATCCTCTCCCACGGCTTGTAGGAGATCTTCCCAGCTTTCTTGCTGCCCAGTGCTGTGGTGGTTGCCATTTTGTATCGGCCTCTTGGCACTTGCAAGTGACGGCCCCGGGCTGCTCCCGAGTATACGAGCGTGCCCCGGCTCTACTGTGCGGAGTGGCTACGAGAGGCTCGGCTGTCCGCAGGGGAAGTCGGCGGCCGGTCTCGAGGTTGCCTTCATGTCTGTGTGCCTGGCGTGCAGGGAGCTGCCGCATCCCCTTTTCCTGGTGAACCGCTGCGGACTGGCGACGTTCTAGGGGCGCTGGGCGAATTGTGTGCTGTCCTATGTGTCAATGCCCATAAACTGGGGGACCGATTGGACGCCCTTTTGTCCGCTATGCCCTCGACTGGCCATGTTTGCTGTCGGGTGCGGGACACTGCGCCACACCCTATGATTACATGCCGTGAGTTGCCCACCCAGATGTTCACGGAGGCATTGCTGGTACAAGAGCCTGACTTAGCCGCGGAATTGCCTGTTGTGGCTGGGGCGAGCCCTGAGGTTCGTGGACTTCTGCGCTGGCTAAGGAATCGTTTCTGGACATCCTGTTCGGCGGCTCCTTTGTGGTCTGTTCGCATGACTCATTATCTTCTCCTGGGACTGCCAATACTGCTTTGTCCGGCCTCTCTCGGAGGATTGTTGCGCTGTGTTTTTTCCTTCTGTGTTAACGTGACACACTTGCTTTTGAGTTGTGCAGACTTTGGTGGACAGTCTCTTACTCTGTTGTACTCCTCCCGTCCGCTCGCTCTGTTCATGATGGCCATTATCCAGCTGGACCTTGTCGACGTATCGGACCGTAAGGGGCAGGGTTGATGAAGTTTTCTCCTTTTGCTTGCTCACGCTTGTATTGTGGGGACTGTACTGTACACACGGGGTAGTTACACATTGCTTTTAATGTCGGGTTGGGGGTCCGGGGATGGCGGCCATGATTACACAAGTTGTTTATTCTGAGTATATTCGTTTGGCCCTCCTCCGGTTCGATATGCTTCCTCCTTTTTTTCTTCTCGCTTTACTGTTTCTTCTAATCTTTTTGGGGCGACAGACACACTGTTGGGGGGGGGGTAGGCCATAGCCTCTGCATGTGTGTAGGGTGGGGGGTGGGGGGGCTTTCTTTTGTCCGTTTTTGTTTCTATGGGCCTTCTTTCTTTTTGCGTTCTTTCTTCTTTTCTTTTTTGCTTTTTCTGGGTCAGTGGGCTCGGTTGGGATTAGGTGGGTAGCGCTTGGCGTGCTATGTATTTTGTGCCGGTTTATCCTTTTGTTCTGTTCTTATGCCGCCATTTTGATTATTTCTCATTGCTTGCTCGCAATTCTTCTGAGGTACGTTGCCCACTCATGTCGTTGGTGGCTTATATGTACTCTGATCCTTCCTGTTTCGTATGCTTTCCTATAATTTACTTATGAAAACCTTTAAAAATGAACCTTGCTTTCTCCTGTTTTCTCGGTAGTATTTGCATATCCGGTGTAATCTAGATTGATTGTTCTTCTGTACTCTGTGCTACTGAGTTGCGATATAGCTTGCTATAATGCTCGTAAATGTGTCTCGGCCGGCCATGTGGTTGTAGGCCCGTATTTGTTTCTTGATACTGTGCAATAAAGGTTTAAAAAAAAAAAAAAAAAAACAATGCAAGTAAATGTCACTTTATGAGCTCCAACACATTTCTAACTGCAAGTTAGCCAGTCTCCCTGTTTGCCAACATGTCTCATCCGTACTGCTCATCTAATACAATTGTACTAACCCCCACAACTCAAGTCAATATGTGAAAGCATATCTTCTTTAATGTACATGTTCACAATTACATATCATTTTAACACCCTATAATTAAGCATACAAAAGTGAATGCTAATAAGTATTTGAAGTGCTTATTAGAAAACACCTTTTTAACACTTTACCAACTAAACACCACTGCACAATCATATCAATCAATCATGTACCCTAAGTACAGATTTCCACTACCCAGTCACTGAAATGTTAGGTATAAAGATCTGCCACATTATTTCAAAGGTTGAACTCACACTCACCTGCCAGACACTGCACTAATATCCTTTACCTAGGTGTAGGCATACATAATCTATGGGATTGGCTATATGGTATACAAAATATCTGTACCTATGCTTATGTTTATTTAATAAAGGATTGTTTTTTAATGTAGTCACACAAACACACACTACGCCTCAGAATGTCATTTCCAATAGGACCTCACAACAACAGTACTACTTTCATTATCACATGTGGGAAAGGAACTGAACTAGATCTTCTACAATGCCACACATTGTAAATACAAAGACCCGGGAATAGAAGTAAATGTTTAACAGAGTCAAAATTTTAGAATATTCATCACACACTGTAAGAATATTGACTATTATTTGGAGTGGGAGGTCACCCACCTCAAGGATGAATGACACTTGTCATAGTAAACCCTAAAGTTGCAAAATTAGCCTGAGCTCAACCCATGCTAGCTTTGACCTAAAATAGACAGGCTTAATTTATGTAATTTTAAAGTATTTATGCTGTACGAAAACAGTAATAAAGTCAAAACACTAAACAAGAAAAATTCAAACCTATATTAGAAAAATTAAGTAAAATTTGATAAACAAAATGAACAAAATAACAAAAACCAAATAATGGGAATCAGGGATATGGGTTTTTTAAGTTTTAAGTAAAACAAAAGCTCTAAGAGCAGTAGAGTGGGAGCTGGGCATGACTTCTGGCCGGCAGCGATGGTCGGATACAGCAAGTGGGGTTGTCCCAGTCAAACATTTTACCTTCTTACTTTTTCATGCAGCTCAAATTCTCAAGTGGAGGAGGCTTGAAGCTGTATCTGACAAAGTTGTATCAAAATTGGACACTTTTCCTGCGAGGTCTCACAAATGCTACAGAACTTGGAAGTCTAAAAATGTTTTACGTCCCAACTTTTCAGGGTTTCTGGAGCTGCTCCTCTGGGTCATGTCAAAGGCTCCCAGGACCTCAGGGATTACACTTACAGTCCACAGCTTACTCCAACAGAGGAAACCAGCAAGGTCAACTCCAGGTCCATTTGGTACTGGTCAACTGGTCACTTCAGTAAAAAGGTCTATTGCAGCTTGTAGTGTCACTGTAGCCACACAGAAAGTCACTCAGCTGACCCTTGCAGTCTACTTCTTTGTCTTGGGTACAAGGAGAACTTGGTGCAGTCCTTCAGGACTCCTCTCAGGTCACAGATAGCAGGACAAGTCCACTTCCAATGTTCCAAATGTCCTTAAAGTGTTCTAAGAAGGGTTTATTGGGCTGCCACGTTTATGGTTTGCACTAGCCAGTGAGGGGGCGGAGGCTCAGGGGTGATCCTTGACACTCCATACTCAATGGGGAAAAATACCTGGGAGCAGCACTCCACACTATTTAAGCACATCCTGTTTGCCTTACTGCAATAAATCCCAGAGTATACCTTACTCTTAAAATCCAAGTTGGGGGAACCCTTCGTCCCTTGTGCATGACTCTTTCGTCCACCCAGAGGAATGGCCCAGCAAATGAGCAGTCCCCTCGCCTGTGTCTACTACAAACCAGTTCTAGTTGTAGCTTCCATCCCGCTGGGTTTAGATCCAGACTGGCTAGAGTGTGTCTTAGGTATAAAGACTTTCCCTCTTCAGGTCTATCATTATACTAAACTGTGATGAATCCTGTATGGAGTTTGAGGTGACTGGGGACTTAATTTCCCAGTTTGCTCAGCGACAGGAGGAGGAGTCCAGTTTCCCTGAGCCGCGCGCGTTGAAAAGATCTGCTTCCCTCCAGTGCCGCAGGATGAATCCTGTGTGGTCTTTGTGGTAGCTAGGGACTTTGTGTCCCAGTTTGCTCAGCGAGAGGAAGAGGAGCCCTGCTTCCCTGCGCCACGCATTCTGAAAATTGCTGCTTTCCTCCTGCGGCGGGGACGCAGGTGGTCTGCCCCAGAGCAAAGCCCGGGTCAATGGTGGGCCCATCCACACACGTCAGAGACTGGAGGAGGCCAGGCCGGGCCCTCTCTCTTGGACCCCTGGCTTCGGAACTCCAGCTGGAGTCAGTTGTCGCTTTCGTTAGACACACAGTTATTGAGGAGCCGGAGTGGAGGGGGGCCTCAAACTTCAACATAAGGTAGGCCAAGCAGGGCTTTCTGCCAATGACTTTGTATCCAGTTGCCCATCTCGCTGATTGCTGCTTGTCAGATAATTGTTTCTCTTTACCTCCCGCCTCATCTGTTCTAGTTTAGACAAAAGCAGCTGGATGTTTTTATTCTGCTGCCTTGTCATGATTTAACCCTGTTTTCAGCATTGAGTTTGGGCTGCCATGGGGAAACGGATGATTGTGGCAGCCCCCGCAGCCCCAGCGATAACCACAATGGCCTCCTTTTTACTGCATGCAGTGGGGGTCCTACATAAGGAGATAGCGCTTGTGGCACAGCAGCTCTCTTGTTCCCCGGGCTAATTATCTTCTCCCCTGTTTATCTAGTCCCCTGAGAGGTCCAGGCCCAGCATCATGCAGCCCTGAGTTGGTGGAATTGGTTGAGCCAGTTGGAGGGTCCTCTCCCCCACCTACTCCTGACCAGAGAGCAGTTGGGAGACCAGATGCACTTGACATCTCGGATGAGGTTAGCAGAGTTAAAACAGCATCAGTGTTTGTGTCCGGTCATAGAAAGAACACTACAAAGCCAGCCGTCTCCCGCCTTCTTATCCCAATTGAGGGGAATCAGTGATAGTCCAGGGATCGGGCTAAAAGAAAGAGTTCCCTGACAGGTGGTAAGGCAAAGCATCCCAGGACGAAGGCTCTGTTGTCTTACACACATGGTGCACAGGTCCTGTCTAAGGGGGATATGGCAGCCATGATGAAAGCCTTTGTGGGCTTCCTAATGGCAGTAATGGACTCTAAATTGAAACCAACCAAGTAATGACTGGTCTGAATTGAGAAGGAATCCTTTAACCTGACCCAGGATAATCACATGGGTAGCAGCACAGCCAAACAAGGTCCTGTGGCCATACTGGGTCATATTGGCAATGAGGGTTTTAGTGAGTCTGGGCCATGTACTATAAATCAGGAGGATTACCATCACACACCCCCCCAACTGCAGGAGAGTACTCTCCAACTTTTTTTGACTTTATTTTATTGAGGCATTACTCATATCACGATGTACATTCACAGCATATCAATAAAGAGCAATGACATCTGTCAGGTTCTGCAAGCTCATCAGGGTCAGGAAGATGCTATAAGGGTTCCACTTCCAGATCGTTCCGAACTCTGACTGTAATACACAGAGTTCAGGTCAGATCAGACAGGGGACAAAGGACGGGAGGGGACAGCAGGGACAAAGGCTCTGTAAAACATAAGCAGACACTATTAACACACTCCACACATCGCATTTGCTACTCTCATAATGATCTCACTAAACAGTAATCACCTTAAACCTCAGAACCTTTGCTCCAAAGAAATAGCACATAAAAACCATAAGTCCTCCTAGCGAGGAGATTATCAGCCAGGCCTCTTAAAAGGTATGCAGAAACCCAGCCAAAAAGGAAAGCTGCTGAAGTCTTGTTTCACTTCCCCACTCCAAGGAAGTATCATGAAACAAAGGCAAGTATAGTACACATAGCGCCTACGCCCCAATCTCAGAGCGACTAAGCCCTATTAACAACCCTGCCCAGCGCTCCTCCTCTCGGGGGATCAACACGCTGTCCTGAGCCTCTTTACGGTTATTCCCCAAAACAAATATACGATAGCGCTCCTCCTCACGGGGGATCAACACGCTTCTTAATCCAGCGCCTTTGTGTTATCCTGCGCTTTTAAACTAGGTCAAAGTGCTCCTCCGTCCGGAGAAGAAAACAGGCTGATACCAACTCAGCCCCAACACGAGTAATTTCGAGGGCGGTCCCGTTCCTTCATGGGCTGACCCTCGCTTCGTCTGAAATGTCTCGAAGTGAAAGAGAGACAGAGCCACGACTTGACTCCTCTCTCCCTTTCTGGCCTTGACGTGTGTGGCGGTAACGGGTTCACCACAGGGTGGGGGTCCTCTCCCTGTCTCAATACCCGCTTCTCCGTCACTCGAGTCTTCGCGTTCAGCTTCCACCAACGCGGCTGGAACACAGTATTGCGCACGCGCGGAAGTGCGCGTTGCTTCGTTTTAACCGCGTCTCACCCGCTAAGCATCCTGGGATCGGTAGTTCTTATTCTTCGGCAGGCGCAACCAGCTAGATCCTAACAACGTCACTTTCAAAAATTAACAAATCTCAGTCGTACTGATTATCAAACAATAGCAGCAGTATAAAACAAGTACATAAGAGCAGTGAATGGTCATGGTACCACACAGTCCAGTGTAATCCTCCGGGTCAGCTGCACAGTAAGCGAGTCCAGGGCAAGTACAGAAAAGCAGTACTACATAAGGAAAAGCAGTCATTCCGAGCCCTGGTCTGTTTGAGCCCATAGGTATTCTCGAAATGGGGCCCAAATGTCTTTAGGTCGGGATGACCTCGGTAACTCCTCAGAGTATACCTCCAGTTGTTCCTGACAGTATGACATATCTTTTAACCACAATTTCACATTCGGCCGTAGCTTGCTATCCCATGTGAACAATATACGTAGTTTGGCCAGTAATAGAGCTACGCTCACGAAGCGACTCATCAGCGATTTGCATTGTGGGGTAAAGTTTAACAGTCACTCTCCAACTTACACACAACCCCTCACTTCTAGTCTCAAAGGAAAGGTCCAAGGGTGTTAAAAGAGGAATCTCCGGGAAGACACAGGTAGGTTAGAAACCAATTTCCTCTTTATTTAAGATAAACGTCCTTCAACCACAGCGCGGAGCAGTGTGTTCCCTCGGATCTTGATCTCCACAATCCTACTGATCGAATCCTCGGGGACGCACACGCCAAGCATATTACATAAGAGCATTCCAAACGTGGTTACATACTAAACATTCCATCAATCCCCAAATCAGTCCCACTACAACACCTCCCCCTTTATATAAAAAACAAACAAAAAACAAACAAACATAATAACAAAGAAAAGAACATTTGCAAAAACTAAGAAGAATTATAGAAAGCGAAGCTATACATTAATTTCAGTAAGTAACAAAAATCCCCAAACCTAGAAGGTAATCTAATGATGCGACCACTTCTAACAGACCTGGCAACAACATCATTCTTTTCCTGAGAAATAGCAACATTGGAAGCTGGAACAATGTTTGGATTGCCGCCACCATTGGAAGTTGGAACTACATTTGCACCTCCACCACTCTGATCTTGCAACCAAAATGTCCATTCCAATTCATTAGAACAACTACTCCTCTTCTTTTTCAAAATTAAATCAGCTTGATCCTTTCGCAACTTGACCACCTGTCTCTTATTCCACCAACCTCTACCATTGAGGAAAACTGCTCCTTTACTAACCTTACAAACCTGAATTGGATCATAAAAATGAGACTCACCTTTCCTAACGGTAGAATGTTTTTTGCATAACACCCAGTCACCTACAGAAATATCAACATCATCCACAGACCCTTTACCATCAAAATGTTTCTTCATCAGCCCCTGACTACGCTCCACCGTTTCAGACAAACGTGCAGGCTGCAATTTTCCATCATTCTTACTGACCAACCAGGAAGGAAGAAGTAAGGAATTAACTTTTCTTCCTCTAAGTAACTCAAAGGGTGTCACTCCAGTGGTACAATGCGGAGACACATTGTAACTCCAAACTTTCTCTTCCAAAAACGAACAGACATCCAAACCAGAAGCTATAGCTGTCTGAATTCCTTCCTTAAGAATGTTATTACCACGCTCCACCAAACCATTAGATGCGGGAGAGTACTTAGCCACTTTTAGATGTTTAATATCCAGGGACCCTAAAAACGAACACATCCGCTCCGACACAAAATGTGTCCCGTTATCAGTGACCAAACACCTAGGAGCCCCTTCCACAAAAAACAATTTTTTTAAAAACAAGATTGTATTCTCAGTATTAGGTGCGTCAACAAACTTATAATACATCCATTTGGAATGATAGTCTACTGCAAGAATCAGATATCTACACTCCTCTGGAAGGACCAAATAGGGCCCAGAAAAATCAAGTCCCACCTTAACCCAAGCCTGCTCTGGAAATTCAGTGGGATGGAGTGATAATTTAGGAATCTTCCAGTGCTTATCAGAAAGCAAGCATTCCTCGCAACCATCAATTAGTCCTCTAACTTGTGCTTCCAAACCCAGCCAGCAATAATGCTGTCTAATTTTCATACACGTTTTGGTTACGCCTAAGTGACCTTCATGACCCATTTTAATAATAACTTTCCTCAAGTTAGACGGAGAAACAAATTTATCCCCTCTAAGAATAATATCATCCCTTACGGAAAGCTCATCCGCAACCAAAGCGAAATTCTTTAAATCCCCAGAAAGATTTCTCACCTCAGGCCAACAACTTTTGCAGCAAGCTAAAACTTTAGATAGAACTAAATCTTCCAAAGAAGCTTTTCTCCAGTCCTCTTCAGTAATAAGAGAACCACAACTTTCCACAGCATCCAACATGCCACACATTCCACGTCATCCTCCTCAAAATTCTCCTCATCATCTCTATCCATCAACATTCTGGACAAACAATCTGCACGAAAATTCTTATTTCCCTGAATGTGTTTTATATAAAAATTGAACTCCTGCAGCTTGGAAACCAACCTTGTTAACCTAGCAGACATAGAATTAGTATTTGAAACTTTGTCGAAAATGAAAGCAAGAGGATTATGATCGGTCAAAATTTGAAACTTCCGTCCCCAGATATACATTTTAAATTTCTGAACCGCCTACACACAGGCTAGCGTCTCACGTTCGATCGTGCTATAATTTTTTTCAAAAGGCTTGAGTGCTCAAGAGGCAAAAGCCACAGTTTTTTCTTGTCCCTTTTTATTTTGACTAAGAACCGCCCCCAGACCACTCATACTGGCGTCCACAGTGATCATTGAAGTACACTCATCGCGAAAAGCATGCAGCGCCTTCGCAGAAATAACTAGATCTTTAAACCTTTTCAAAAACACGGTTCAAATCCTCTGACCAGGTAAACTTTTGACCCTTCGTAAGCAAACAGCGAAGAGGTTCAACCATGTGAGCGTAATTGCAAACAAATCTAGCGTAATATTCGGCTAGCCCTAGAAAAGAGAGTAAAGCATCTTTATCCGTAGGTGGTTTAGCCTCCTTCAGAGCTCTGATAACTGAAAACTTAGGACTAATGCCTTTATCTGAAATTGTATGTCCTAAGTAATGAAGCTCATTCACTCCAAACGTACATTTGTCTGCCCTAATCGTCATACCGTTACTTTCCAAAGTGCCCAGAACTTTTTTAAAACAGCTAAATGCTCATCAGAGTTCTTCGTAAAAACCAGGATATAGTCCAAATAGGCTTGGACCCCCACCATTCTCTTGAACATAGAGTCCATCAACCTTTGTAAAATACTCGCTGCCGAGGCCAGTCCGAAAGGGAGTCTCAGGAACTTATATGCACCAAAAGGTGTAACAAACGTAGTAGGCTCCTGAGACTCCTCACTCAAAGGAATCTGGTGGTAGGCGGACTTCAAGTCTATAAGGGAAAACCACCTAGCTCCCCCCAAATTAGCTAAGAGTTTGTGAATCTTTGGAAGGGGATGGCAATCCACCACAATATTTTTTTTTAAACCCCTTAAATCTGCACAGAGCCTAATCTCTCCTGATTTTTTCCTTGCTACGACGATCGGGGTGACCCATTGGGAAGACTCTGTTGGCTGTATAATTTCCTGATCACATAGGTCATTTAATATTTTCTTTAACTCCTCTCTAGCACTCAATGGCACGGGTAGCACCTTATGCATGACAGGTTGAGCGTCAGGAACCAATCTGATTTTATGACTAAAATTTTTTATACATCCTACTTGATCTTTAAAAACTTCCTTAAAATCCTCAAGTAAGCGCTTACAGTCAATTTCAGAACTGCCAACATTCATGACCTCAATACTCCTCACCTTAATGGGATTATCATCCCCTGGCACCAAATACAGACCCATTTTTGCGAGATCCTTCCACCCCACAATATTTTTCCCCTTAATTGCAACATAAACTTTTGTCATAATACAACGACCAAGAATTTCAACCTTTGACATAAAGAACCCCAACATGTCGATGTCCTTTTCCCCAAACGCTTTGGGATTAATATCTGGAAGAGCTAATTGAACATCTTTGCCCCAATTGTCATAAAAATAAGAGTCACGTAAAATGGTTATCGGGGATCCCGAATCTCCCATCACTGTAGTCTGCATTCCATCAATCAAAGCTTCACAAAAGGGACCTTTAATCTCCAAAAGATAATCCTTATGGTCCAAAGTAAACAGCAAATTGTCAAAAACTTCTGAACAGGACTCAAAACCGCTGCTCACACTGTTGACTTGAACCACTCTCTTTTGACCCTTACAACATTTTTGAAAGTGGCCAAACCTTTTGCAATTCGAACACCGCTTGTTCAAAGCGGGACAAATAGGAAAATTACCAATGTGAAACTTTGAGCCACATCTGAAGCAAAAAATTTGAGTCTTTCTTTGGACTGACCCAGCTGATGAAACTGATTTTTTTTCACCGTCCTTTCCACCTATAGCAAGAACCCCTTCATCTGCGGAATCCTCTTGATGATAAATTATATTAACTTTAGAAGCGCTAGCTTGTAGGGCTTTAGTAGAAATAGAAGACCTTTCGATTCCAAGTGCCAAGTCAATCACTTCAGAAAGAGGAGGGTTCTTACAACTTAGAATCCTTTCTTGAATTTTATGCGAGGAACAATTAAAAACAAATTGGTCCCTAATCAGATCATCGACTGTAGGACCAAATTCACAAGTTATAGCCAACACTCTCAATGCTGAAATATATTCTTCCACTTTTTCTTCTTCCCCTTGTTTTCGTTTATAAAACTTATGTCGCTCCAACATAATGTTAGGGGTTTCTGCAAATTGCTTTTTAAGCTTCTCTATAGCCTCCAAATAGACATTCCAACATCTATCCCCTGATTGACCAGGTGGAAGTGGAACGGGTGGCAAACTTTGAAAAATACGCTGCGCAGCCAAACCCAAACTACCAAACAGAAGAGCATATTTCCTTTCCGGAGAATACTCTGTGGCATCTATGGCTACTATATGGTTTTCGAAAAGTCCAAACCATTCCAACCAAATAAGGTTGGGTTTACCCGGTTTGGCTAAAAATGGAGGAGGTTGGGTAAGTTGGTTTATTTGTTGGTTAACAGCCATCCTCAAATTGCACTGTCTTTCAAAATAAACTTGACACTCACTTTCTTCAAAATTTGAGTGTTCCAAGAAACACTTATCTGTGGACTAATCACTGGCTTTCATCAGAATTAAGGCTGGCTTTCATCAGAATCATGTCAGTAAACCACGAAGAATCCAGGATTTAAATGAGTAAAATTAAAAATAAAAAAAATACCCAAAAGTAAACAAACGGTGTGAATATCACCGCACTGTTCCTCCGAAGCAGGTGTGTGTATCACCGCGATACACTGCCGGCAAGGTGTGAGAAAACGGAGCTTGTCGCACAGCACGTTGTCATGGAAACCACAGCCACTCTTAATAAACAAAATGGCCTCTACGTAACGTGAACGACGTCAGCACGCTTCCCAGGCTCCTTTCCGGCTATCCGCTACTGTGATACGTCACAGAAGCGCAAACACTCCAATGCACTGCTCACAGCCGTTGGCCTCAGCGCGAGCCTCTGCTCGAGCCGCCAACGACTGCCGGATCCAGAAGCTTTTAATAACAAAAAAAAAGGATCCTACCGGCCTCTTCTTTTTATTTTTAAAAGTCCGGATTACTGCGCCCAATATTTCCGCCTTTTCCAGGACCAGAATGACGTGTGGCCTTTCGCGGGTTCCAGCAAAACTTGCAGGCGGTTGAAGAATACTCCCAGCGTCGCCAAATGTTAAAAGAGAAATCTCCAGGAAGACACAGGTAGGTTAGAAACCAATTTCCTCTTTATTTAAGATAAACGTCCTTCAACCACAGCGCGGAGCAGTGCGTTCCCTCGGATCTCGATCTCCACAATCCTACTGATCGAATCCTCGGGGACGCACACTCCAAGCATATTACATGAGAGCATTCCAAACGTGGTTACATACTAAACATTCCACCAAACCCCAAGTCAGTCCCACTACAAAGGGGGATGGACCCCCCCTTGAGAACGTCAGGATAAAGGCCCGAACAGGCATCGCCAAGAGCAACAGGGGGATCCTGGGATAGGAGCATCATCCTAATGAATGGAGTGTCAGGCACCCAGAGTCTGAGCCAAATTACTCTCCACCTACCACTGGGAGCTACACTGTATGTTGTGGTCTTGAGGAATGTACCCGTGCTGAAGCCAGGTGTTACAGAGGACTTCCACCAACTGAAGAACAATGTGTTGTATTTGCGGAACACCAACACAATTTTGGGGACAAGAGTGGAGATATATATTAACATGGTATGTAGAGTTGCTTGGGTAGGGGATTTAAAAAAGAATTGTGGTGGTGACTGTGTTATAATCAACTTCAACCGACCTCAAGTGGCAGAGAGAGTCCCCTATGTGACTAACTCAAGCGCCTAGCTAGGTCCTGCCACGTCTATCATGGCCCTCCACCTGGCCTTGAATCCTACAATATCTTCTGAGTTATGGTGCCCAAGGAGGCTTCCCAGTCAAGCCAACCAGAAGTTACAATTGGGGTTGCTGTCCATTCCCCTTTCAAATGCCTTTGCCCCCCTGGGGTATTTGGATAACTGTGATTGACTTCCAGAGACAGCCCCTGTATTGAAAATGATGGCTCCATCCCACATGCCGCTCCTATTCATCAGTTTGACCAAGGTTCTTCTGCTAACAGAGGAGAAGTGTGGCTCAATGTGGAGAAGTGTAGCTCAATGGTTAGCAGCAGTTGACGCACGATCATTGAGATTACCACGAGGTCCAGTGATTCAGAGCGCGCGGTCCTTGACGCGCCCGCTACCCCATTTATCTTCTCAAGGAGGTCAGCCCACCGCCCCCACTGTCCTGAAGAAGACCCGCGCTGTAAGGGCAAGCATCCCTACTTGTTACTGGGTCGAAACGTATTTTTCGCCTATTTCACCAACTCCCATCGCCAGCAAGAATTGTACAGCTATATGGGTTGTTTGGCTTATAAGATTTGTAATGACATGTGCTATATTTTCTCATGTGGCCCTGATTCCAGGGGACCATCTTATGATTGTATAGAGAAGTATTGATTAACGAATTATTTCTACTTGACCAATGAGAACTGTGTTACTGTTCACCCTTTTCACTGAATTCCCTCACGGCACCCCCCCTCCTTCACTTCTCCATCATAGGTGGGCAAAAATAATCTGAAAAAGTAAAAATTGTTGTTGATACATATCATATAGTTAACAACAAGGAGCTAAGAGGGAACAGTGGTCAAAGGTCGCCCTCCACTCAATAATGTATTCTCAAAACAAGACCTAGACCACAACGGCACCCAATCATAAATCCCTTTATGGTGTACCATCACATGCAAGACTTTTGCAAAATACTCCTCTCTTTTTAATTAATGAGGTAGGAGGTACATCCGTGTTATGCCATGTTTAAAAACATATGCCCATTCCCTTGGAAACATATAAACAGTTGTGAGACAACAAATAACACACACCTAAGTGCCAAATTAAGGTAGATAGGAAAAAGTGTGTGTGAGCGAGATGGCGCCTCACGGGCGAACCACCAACGGGAACCTGGCAGTTACTCACCAGGATTGCCCTGATCTCATCATTGGCACCATCAAGCTCAAAAGAAAAACAAGTGTCCAAAAAACAAACAAAACAGTGTTTGTGAAAGAATGCAGTGTGTGAGAACGAACGAAAGACACAGGACGTGTCAAACAACAGACATATAAAAACCACAAACAACACGGAACTTAGCTTTATTCTGTCACTTTCGTGTTGGTTGCGGGATGTTAAAAAAGTGAGAATAGCTAATACCTATCTAGCCAGACTCGACTTGCCGACATGTTTCATTGCCAATTCCAATTTAGGCAATTTCTTCAGGGTGTCACAAATTTTTAAGCCACTGCATTAGGACATGCGTTGTCTTCACAAATGAAATAAACATATAAAAAACATACACATATTTGTCATCCTTCCATTTAAAAATCAAGCCAAACAGAAGAGGCTTTGAAGTATGAGTAGTCCCAAAACACATGCAACACCCCATTATTTACCCTCAATCAACCACCATGGCGCATACCAGTCGAGAGGTACAAACCCTCATAGGTTTCTGGGTGACTCCAGACGTGAGTCACTTGTCTTTCTGTAATGATTACTGTGAACAACAAAAATAATATTTTGATAATTAAGTAAAACCCCTTGAATTGTAGTGAATCTTTTCCAAAAGCCTGTAATAAGCAACTGTGACCATATCAATGTTTAAAGCATCAAAAGACCCTTTGAATATTGCTGTTAGATATGTCGTTTCAAAACAGCAATTTAGGAACTAAGCTTCATAAAAGGTAGAGCTATATTAATGTTAAGCTAGGTTTTTCTTATATGAGAGGACTAAGTTGCAAGGCATCGTGATTCAACCAGCACTAAGTTACGAGGCATCGCAACTCCAAACCGGCACTAAATTATGGCGCATCGCAATCACAGAACGTGGTCAACGCCACGGAGGACCCCTATGCCGTGGTTTCACCCCCATCTAAAAATAAGTATACCAAGCCCCCAGTACTGAGAGTATACGTCTTACCAGTAAAGAACACGGGCCCGGCATTCACTCAGCACACGCGAAGCCCCGGAAAGTCTGCTTCGATTAAAAATAGTTCCTGAGCATCATGTAAGACTCGCGTAATATCGCGAGAAAACGGGTCGTCCATTTTGGTACGGGCAAGGACCCGAAGCATACAATGAAAAACACGGAATATCGCGAGAACTCGCGAATTATTCGTAAACATTGCGAAGCTGAAGTATAGAGTTAAAAAATGCAATAGTATACTATACAAAATATCAATAGTCACATTATGCATAGACACTATTCATAAGGGAAACACTTTTTAAAAACATCTTTAATGTTGGACACAAACTTCTGTTACAGCACTTGGATATAGTAAACATCGTCAACATAATAATAGTGGTACAGGACAAAGAGAAACCCTGTATAAAGCTAGGGAAAATCTATTCGAGAGCCAAAGAATTAATCAAGAGCTATTATGTCTGTGCTACACAGGAAAGGGCACAAGGGAATATTTCGTGTCTCAATGTATATGTATATAAGAAGTCACCGCTAGCCACCTATATGAATGGAAAGAAATGATTGCACTTTGTTCCATTCAAGAAGTTCATTAAGCCCTATCCTTTCACATTTTTCTTGATAAATCCATCTGGCCTCCTTGGTGGTGAGCAGCCGCTCTACCATACCAGAATCTCCTGTTACCTTTTCCAACACCACCCACTTGAAAGAATGTTTATTGGTGTGGCAGTGTTGAACCAATTTAGTGGTAAGTTTACCTGACCTAATTGTACTCAAATGTTCTTGTATCCGTGTTTTTATTTTGCGGGTGGTAAGGCCGATGTACTGTAAACCGCATTCACACTCAAGTCTGTATACCACATTCGTGGTATTGCAATTACTAAACTTGGTTAAAAACCATTCTTTACCTGATTGCAAAGTCACGCTTGTCATCTTAGATGTTAATGGACAAACAGAACATCCCCCATAAGGAAAATGTCCATTTGGGACTGTGCTGTTTTTGAGCGTATTGTTTACTCGTGTCCTAGTGTGAACTAGCTTGTCTTTTAGATTACTTGAACGTTTAAAAGCAAACCTCAGTGGTGGCATTGTAAAATCCCCGCTGGACAATAAGGACCAATGCTTACGTATGGATTGCCTTATTTTCGTGGCCAACGGGTCAAAGGTCATCACCATTGGGAGACAATCACTTTTTTCTTTTTGATTAACCTCAAGGAGAGCACTCCTAGGTGTGTTGAGTGCTCTTTTTTTGGCTTGCTTTATAATCTTCGCAGGGTAGTTCCTTTTTTCAAATTTCTCACATAAGACGCGCACTTGCTCATTGTACATGTCCGTAGTTGAACAGTTTCTACGGTATCTGAGAAACTGACCCACCGGCAGGTTATCTCTCAAGGCCCTCGGATGGTATGAGTCATATGCCAATAAAGAGTTCCTGTCGGTGGGTTTGTGATGGACACTAGTCAAAAGACGGCCGTCCTTTGCTATAATGTCCAAGTCAAGTTATATAGCTGATTCCCGACTGTAAGACCACGTAAAACGCATGTGTGATCTTGCACATTCAGCCAGTTAAGAAATCCAAGGAGACTGGGTTCATCCCCAGACCAGATGCAGAGCACGTTGTCCTCCAGAGACGCACATGGTCTCTGAAGGGATTGGTGGAGGGGTAGACGACGTGCTCCTCAAACTGGCCTACATATATACATGCCAAACTGGGTGCCATGGTGGCCCCCATGGAAGTCCCTGTGGTCTGCAAAAACATCTTGTCCTTGTAGCTAAAAAAATGTCTAGTTAAGGCTAATTCGATGCACTGTAAAACAAAAGTTTGAGGTGCATCATAAAACCATTCCTGTGACCTCAGGGCCCGCGCTGCTGCCACAAGCATGGCGTCCTGAGGTATGCAAGAATACAGGGACTCAATGTCTATGGTTACCAGTATCTCAGTGGATGGATCAAATGACATATCCTTAATGATGTTTAAAATGTCCATGGTATCCTTAACAAAGGATTTCTGGAAACACTTCAGTGGGGTTTTTAGAAATTCAGATCACTCAGGCGCACTGCCTCGGTTAAACGTTACAGGGTATAGATTGACAAGTAGCAGTGTAGTGCGTGAAGAGCAGGCGGAAAAACACCCTTAACCGTCTAAACAAGTCAAGGGACTATACAAATATATACAATTGTGCTCTCGCTACTACAGAAAGTATTACAAACAGTACAATGACTGATGAGTATTCAAGGAGACAGAAGCAGATTCTTTGGTGTGTTCTTGATACAGCAAAACGTTGGTTTATTCTCTCCAGATTCAAGTAATATAATGCAAAGCCGACACGTGTTTCGTCGTGTACAGTTGAGTCAACACGACTCTTCAGGGCTGATGATACAAGAAGTACATATACACAATCAGTAATGCCGTAGTCACATACTGCAAATGGTGACAAGGTGCAACCAACATGCAGTAGTGGCGTGCATCTGATTTCGCACGCAATGGTGTCTTCTGGTGGTGATGTCAACAGAACTGGTGATTGTGTCACTCCAAGGCTGTGAGTGGTTGCCCCGGGTGATGGTGCAAAGACGTGAGGTCTAGTCACATAACGTTTAGGTGAGTGATCATGTTTAGCCAAGAACACGGTGATCTCGCACTCCGAGGGTTCATGCAGTAGTGAAGCAATTGAAAATCAAAATCGGTGAGCTATTGTGTGGTGGTATAGGTGAGGGACTATAACGGTAACATTAACGTATTTTGCCGATGGTGTTCATACGTAGTGATAATGGGCAAGCAAAACGATCCGTTACCGCGCACGCTCAGAATTGTGTGATTGGATAAAACATGCTAGTCTCTCTCGGCGTTATGGATTATTTACCTTGAAAATTGGTATGTTCGTGGTGCTTGTTGTTAGGTCTGGGCTACTATCCATGTATTGGACGTTACTTGTCGGAGAGAGACTGAAGGGAGAAGTATAGAAAAAAGGGGGATCATTAGAAAAAACAAACTAAAGGGGGGAAGGACATCTATTCTGTAAGATAGATGGCGGACAAAAAATGAGGTATTCTTACCACAGTTCTAATGTGACTACACAGAAACGGTCAGTTCCTTAGGGATAGTCACGAGGAAAGTGCTTACACAATGGCAGTCTGCCTATTGAATGTCACATATCTTTGTGTTTGTTCACTCTGTGTGACAGGGGATCATAAAAAGAAATAGGGAGAAAAAGGGGAATAAATCAAGTATATTTAAACAATAATGCGCGCAAATAGCGTCATGTTCCATGAAAGGACGAATTGCTATCTTGGAGGAATTGGGTTGATAGAGCACAACCTAACAGGAGGTACCTGACTTTTGGTATGTCAAGTTATAGCCACTTAAAGTGCATAATAGGACATAATATTTCTTTTTAATTTTTAAAGCGGTAGGTCTATGAATGTCTAGGTCTCTATAGAGTACAACCTATAGGAAGTACCTGACTTATGGTATATCGATTTTTACCCGCTGCAAGCGCATAATAGTGCATTGTTACAAAAAGACATATTGTTACCTTTTGAAAAATTAAGTCTCTAAATGAATGTGGTAAGGAAGTACCTGGCTCCTGGTGTATCAGGAGGTAGCCGGGAGGGGATCCGTCTTACGTAGGACTCGCTAGAGACGGGTGCGTCTCTCTGCAGGCGGTGCGCTGGAAAACGGCAAGCAAAAGCGCGTTTTAGAAAATAGACAGCCCAATAACGTGGGCTTGAGAACAAAGCCGTGGTAACAGTGAGAGTTTGTTGCCGGTTACCTGTGTTTCCGAATCCCTCCTCCTGTGGTTCCCGGTCGCCGTCTCTCTGTACGGACACGTGACCAGATGGGAGGGATTATTTTGTAGGAAAACGAAAAATAGTAGACATCAAAGATGTCCAAGTAGCCCGTAGGCTGGAAAAACGGGTTCGCCATCTTTAAATGGCACAATTGTGTCTAGACATGTATGTATTCAGTACTGTGTAGAAGTTGTCTCAGTAAAAAAGGGGAAGGAAAGTAATTTCTCAAGAAAGGAACTCGTAATGTTAGCACCCGCCTAAGATAGGGGGGCTAAATGAGTAGTTTATATGTCAAAAAAACGAGAAGGCGTCACAATTGAAGAATGTTAAGGACATAGATGTCACGGATTGACGAGTGTCTACTGGTGTAAGACACTTTTAATTTAAGGCTGAGAATTTGAGAGGAGCATGTTATCGAATTCAATTAGACTTAAACGTTCCTTTACTCTCGTATGGGAAGGTGAGAATGGGAACACACATCGCTTACATGGTCAAGAAAACGAGCCGCGTATTGGTAGTTAATGTGCACGTGGGTAATGGGATTACACGACCCAAAAGAGGTAAAGAACGTCATTATAGTGATCTAAGTGATTGGGTATCGCATGCTTATTGGTCAGATGTGCCGCGCTGTGAGTTGACCATAAGTTGTGATGGTCACCGATGCACAAGTGCCCGCCCGCACCTATCATAAGTGAATGTGTCATTTTTATCCCCCCCGAGGGGTTCAAAATACAATACAATTAGTTTAGCAGACAGTCTCATCATTTAACAGTATTGAGCCTCGGTATTGGAAGAAAAATTATATAAACAAGTTATGATAGAAAACATATCTTCACATGGTACAGCCTCTCATGAAATCGTGTATAAACACAGTACAAATGATAGTTGTCTATATTAACCTCATGATGCATGGTAAGAGAATATGGAAATGTCTACATTCTATAGTGTGAGTCCCTCGCTGATCAAACATGTGTCTGCACAGTACAAATGGTGGTAACATCATAGTGCGTGGTGAGCGTGTCTGGAAATGCCTGTCATTCATATTGCGAGTTCCACGCTGATCTAGCATTAGAGGTTCAGTAATATCCAGTAGAAAATAGGGTCCCCCAGACGGCTGTCTAGTCGCCCAAGAAGAATTGAAGCTCAGGGTCGTAGTTGAGCCCCTGGTCCACGCATCGTAGACGCATGATCCAAGTGGCCTCCCTACGTCTGAGCTTCAGTTCGCGGTTGCCCCCTCTGATGTCGAGGGGAATCACATCTATGCCGAAAACACGTACTTTGATGTCGTCTCCCAATGGTTGACACTCTGCTACGTGTAACGCCACAGGGTATTTGGGGTCTCTCCTCTGTATTGCTCTGATATGTTCTGAAATTCTCTCTTTAAATGACCTGATGGTGCTGCCTACATAGATCTTTCCGCATTGGCATTCAATTATGTATACTACAAATTTAGTCAGACACGTGATATTGTGTTTGATTTTGTAGACAACCCCATCAGGGCCTTTAAAAGTCTTGGTGCCATGTTTACCCCAAATGCACATGGAGCAAAACCCACATTTGTGGAAACCAAGACCTCGTGTAGATAACCAGTCCCGAGCCGATGTGTAATGGGGGACTGTGGGGCTTAGTTTGTTTCTCAGGGTGAAGCCCTTTCTGTATGTGATAGATGGTCTGCTCGGAAGAAGCTCTTTAAGAGCAGGATCATCTGTTAAGATTTTCCAGTGTTTGTGGAAACTCTTTTTGACATGATAATTCAGTGCATTGAATTCAGTAATTAGTCTGATTTGCTGTTTGGAGGACTCAACCTCGGTACGCGCTCTCAGACAGTCTGGTCTAGAAATGACTCTGGATTTGCGTTCTGCTTTCAGAAGGGATGAGCTCGAATACCCTCTCTTTTGAAATCTGTTTTTCATGTTCTTGATACAGTTATCGAATTCCATTGCCTCACTGCAGTTACGTTTGGCCCTTAGGAATTCTCCATATGGGATAGATCTTAACTGATGCTCAGGGTGAAAGCTTGAAGCGTGAAGAATAGAGTTACAGGCAGTTGGTTTCCTGAATAGTTTGGAATGTAATTGGTTGTTCCTCACATAGAATTCAAGATCTAAGAATTCGATGTTGGTAAGGCTGTGGTGCATAGTGAAACTGATTTCCCATAGGTTGTTGTTTAGATGCTTGAAAAAGGACTGGAGAAGTTCCTCCGATCCTGACCATAAGAGAAAACAGTCGTCAATGTATCGCCCCCAGTAAACTATGGAGTCAATGTATGGTCTGCCTTTGGTGCCCCAGATTAGGTCGGTTTCCAAGGCCCCCATAAAGAGATTCGCGAAGGAGGGTGAAAATTTCGAGCCCATGGCTACTCCCTTTTTCTGTCTGTACCAATTCCGATTGAAAATGAAAAAGTTGTTGTCTAGTATAATCTTCATCATTTGTAGCAGCATGTTGGTGTGTGCCCATAGTGAGGCAGGTCTGTTTGAAAGAAGTTTGGTGATTGCACTGATGCCTATTTCAGGATTGATGCTGGTGTACAGGGACACCACATCCAAAGTCACCAGTCTCGTACCTGGCTGCCACTCCAGGTCTGACATGATATTTAGTATGTGTTTCGAGTCTTGTATAAAAGAAGGAAGGTTCTTAACCAGAGGTCCCAAAAAAAGATCCACATATTCTGCGATTCTTTCAGTGGGGCCCCCGATCCCCGATACTATCGGTCTGCCAGGTGGAAAAGGTAGATTTTTGTGAACTTTAGGTAGAGTATACAGCCAAGGATACGTGGGTCTGAAGACTTTGAGATACAAGTATTCATTGTCATCAAGTAGACCAGACTGTTTCCAGTTCAGTAAGAGTCCATTTAGTAGTATTGTTAATGGACCCATAGGATTATGGTTGATAGGCTCATAGCAAGAGTCTTCACTCAGTTGGCCAAGGACCTCATTGTTGTAATCATTGAGATCCATGACCACCACATTTCCCCCTTTGTCCGCTTCCCTGATGATAATGTTGTGGTTGTCGCTAAGAGTAGAGAGTGCTGACCGTTCCCCCTTGGTCAGGTTGTCTCTATATCTAAATCTGGTGTTAAGGTTCTTGATGTTGGTACTGTTAAGATCCTCAATGACATGTCTGTGGAATCTGTCAATGTTATTGCCTCCCGCCAAAGTCGGAGTCCATTTGGATCTACTTTTAAGGCCACTCGTGATGCTGTAGTCTGTCTCGACATCAAGCTCCTCAAGGAGCCTTTCCATTTCAAGTGGACTGTCTTCTCTGTCAGTCAAAGAAAGAAGCAGGTGTGTGTCTTGCACATCTTTAATGGTCAAAGGTACATTATCAAATACAGTAGGGATGTGTCTAGGTTGTTTCTGTGCGTCTAGTGATCCAGCAAAATGTTTCTTGAGTTTGAGATTGCGTACGAATTTAAAGACGTCAATTTTGGTTTGACAAATGTCGCCAGTGGAATAGGGATTGAAATTCAAGCCTCTGCTGAGTAAGGATATCATATCAGTTGTCAGAGGAAATGAGGAGAGGTTGATGACTTGTACTGTGTCAACTAGTGTGGTTGGTTCCTCTGTGTGCCTGACCTCAATTTCCTGCGATATTCCTCGCTTGTCCCTGCGTTTCCCCCTGTGGGGCTTGGGTCTGTAGCGGCCCTTGGTGGCTGGGTCCTGTGACCTCTCCTTACTCGTTGCATCTCTAAAAAAACGTTGAGTTATGAGGTTCTGCATTGGCCAGAATTTCGTTCTCTATGTCGCTGAGTCCAGTAGAACTCAGAGAAGTGGTGCTGGAATTAGCAGAGTTGGTAGTGGTGGTTCTGCCGGTTTGTGAGCCTGTCTTAGGTTTTGGGATTAAGGAATCATATTTGCGATCAAAAGTGTAGATCCTGCCGTTCTTATAGTCTGCCTCATCCCTTTTGATTTGACGTGCCTTTCTGCTCTGGATTTCGGATTGGTGTTTCAGAAGAATTTCATCCAAAATGGTGTAATTCTTAACGGTGGCCTCAGGTTTGTTCAGGTCTTTAATCTCTTGTTCTACAACAGAGATTTCTGATTGTAGTAGGGCGGTCTTCCGATCAGCACTCTCAATAAGAATGTCTATTAGTGTGATAGAGTTTTGAACCAAAGAGTCTTCCCATTTGGTCATGAGATCCCGGTCTAGATCATCATAGGTCGGGAAGATGTTGGACCTTAGTCCTCTAGGAACTAATTTCAGTTTCAAGTAGTGTTTTAGGGTTGCCCCGTCCCACCAACGGGAGTTTTCCTGTTTCTTTAGTTTTTCAAGTTTAAAGAACTTGTCCCTTAAACCCTCTATGCGTGCAGGACCTGCCGTGGCTGATGCCTGGTGTGTGGGCATGCCCTTGGCCAGGTTCTCAAAGAGATCTGCTGCTGCTTTCGCTCTGTCCATGGTGTGGTGGACGGTTAGGCGTGCAAAAATAAGGTCTGGTGGTTAAAAATGTAACGTGGAGGCGCCCAATCTGCAAACTCAAGAAACACTTCAGTGGGGTTTTTAGAAATTCAGATCACTCAGGCGCACTGCCTCGGTTAAACGTTACAGGGTATAGATTGACAAGTAGCAGTGTAGTGCGTGAAGAGCAGGCGGAAAAACACCCTTAACCGTCTAAACAAGTCAAGGGACTATACAAATATATACAATTGTGCTCTCGCTACTACAGAAAGTATTACAAACAGTACAATGACTGATGAGTATTCAAGGAGACAGAAGCAGATTCTTTGGTGTGTTCTTGATACAGCAAAACGTTGGTTTATTCTCTCCAGATTCAAGTAATATAATGCAAAGCCGACACGTGTTTCGTCGTGTACAGTTGAGTCAACACGACTCTTCAGGGCTGATGATACAAGAAGTACATATACACAATCAGTAATGCCGTAGTCACATACTGCAAATGGTGACAAGGTGCAACCAACATGCAGTAGTGGCGTGCATCTGATTTCGCACGCAATGGTGTCTTCTGGTGGTGATGTCAACAGAACTGGTGATTGTGTCACTCCAAGGCTGTGAGTGGTTGCCCCGGGTGATGGTGCAAAGACGTGAGGTCTAGTCACATAACGTTTAGGTGAGTGATCATGTTTAGCCAAGAACACGGTGATCTCGCACTCCGAGGGTTCATGCAGTAGTGAAGCAATTGAAAATCAAAATCGGTGAGCTATTGTGTGGTGGTATAGGTGAGGGACTATAACGGTAACATTAACGTATTTTGCCGATGGTGTTCATACGTAGTGATAATGGGCAAGCAAAACGATCCGTTACCGCGCACGCTCAGAATTGTGTGATTGGATAAAACATGCTAGTCTCTCTCGGCGTTATGGATTATTTACCTTGAAAATTGGTATGTTCGTGGTGCTTGTTGTTAGGTCTGGGCTACTATCCATGTATTGGACGTTACTTGTCGGAGAGAGACTGAAGGGAGAAGTATAGAAAAAAGGGGGATCATTAGAAAAAACAAACTAAAGGGGGGAAGGACATCTATTCTGTAAGATAGATGGCGGACAAAAAATGAGGTATTCTTACCACAGTTCTAATGTGACTACACAGAAACGGTCAGTTCCTTAGGGATAGTCACGAGGAAAGTGCTTACACAATGGCAGTCTGCCTATTGAATGTCACATATCTTTGTGTTTGTTCACTCTGTGTGACAGGGGATCATAAAAAGAAATAGGGAGAAAAAGGGGAATAAATCAAGTATATTTAAACAATAATGCGCGCAAATAGCGTCATGTTCCATGAAAGGACGAATTGCTATCTTGGAGGAATTGGGTTGATAGAGCACAACCTAACAGGAGGTACCTGACTTTTGGTATGTCAAGTTATAGCCACTTAAAGTGCATAATAGGACATAATATTTCTTTTTAATTTTTAAAGCGGTAGGTCTATGAATGTCTAGGTCTCTATAGAGTACAACCTATAGGAAGTACCTGACTTATGGTATATCGATTTTTACCCGCTGCAAGCGCATAATAGTGCATTGTTACAAAAAGACATATTGTTACCTTTTGAAAAATTAAGTCTCTAAATGAATGTGGTAAGGAAGTACCTGGCTCCTGGTGTATCAGGAGGTAGCCGGGAGGGGAAAAGTCAGGTACCTCCTGTTAGGTTGTGCTCTATCAACCCAATTCCTCCAAGATAGCAATTCGTCCTTTCATGGAACATGACGCTATTTGCGCGCATTATTGTTTAAATATACTTGATTTATTCCCCTTTTTCTCCCTATTTCTTTTTATGATCCCCTGTCACACAGAGTGAACAAACACAAAGATATGTGACATTCAATAGGCAGACTGCCATTGTGTAAGCACTTTCCTCGTGACTATCCCTAAGGAACTGACCGTTTCTGTGTAGTCACATTAGAACTGTGGTAAGAATACCTCATTTTTTGTCCGCCATCTATCTTACAGAATAGATGTCCTTCCCCCCTTTAGTTTGTTTTTTCTAATGATCCCCCTTTTTTCTATACTTCTCCCTTCAGTCTCTCTCCGACAAGTAACGTCCAATACATGGATAGTAGCCCAGACCTAACAACAAGCACCACGAACATACCAATTTTCAAGGTAAATAATCCATAACGCCGAGAGAGACTAGCATGTTTTATCCAATCACACAATTCTGAGCGTGCGCGGTAACGGATCGTTTTGCTTGCCCATTATCACTACGTATGAACACCATCGGCAAAATACGTTAATGTTACCGTTATAGTCCCTCACCTATACCACCACACAATAGCTCACCGATTTTGATTTTCAATTGCTTCACTACTGCATGAACCCTCGGAGTGCGAGATCACCGTGTTCTTGGCTAAACATGATCACTCACCTAAACGTTATGTGACTAGACCTCACGTCTTTGCACCATCACCCGGGGCAACCACTCACAGCCTTGGAGTGACACAATCACCAGTTCTGTTGACATCACCACCAGAAGACACCATTGCGTGCGAAATCAGATGCACGCCACTACTGCATGTTGGTTGCACCTTGTCACCATTTGCAGTATGTGACTACGGCATTACTGATTGTGTATATGTACTTCTTGTATCATCAGCCCTGAAGAGTCGTGTTGACTCAACTGTACACGACGAAACACGTGTCGGCTTTGCATTATATTACTTGAATCTGGAGAGAATAAACCAACGTTTTGCTGTATCAAGAACACACCAAAGAATCTGCTTCTGTCTCCTTGAATACTCATCAGTCATTGTACTGTTTGTAATACTTTCTGTAGTAGCGAGAGCACAATTGTATATATTTGTATAGTCCCTTGACTTGTTTAGACGGTTAAGGGTGTTTTTCCGCCTGCTCTTCACGCACTACACTGCTACTTGTCAATCTATACCCTGTAACGTTTAACCGAGGCAGTGCGCCTGAGTGATCTGAATTTCTAAAAACCCCACTGAAGTGTTTCTTGAGTTTGCAGATTGGGCGCCTCCACGTTACATTTTTAACCACCAGACCTTATTTTTGCACGCCTAACCGTCCACCACACCATGGACAGAGCGAAAGCAGCAGCAGATCTCTTTGAGAACCTGGCCAAGGGCATGCCCACACACCAGGCATCAGCCACGGCAGGTCCTGCACGCATAGAGGGTTTAAGGGACAAGTTCTTTAAACTTGAAAAACTAAAGAAACAGGAAAACTCCCGTTGGTGGGACGGGGCAACCCTAAAACACTACTTGAAACTGAAATTAGTTCCTAGAGGACTAAGGTCCAACATCTTCCCGACCTATGATGATCTAGACCGGGATCTCATGACCAAATGGGAAGACTCTTTGGTTCAAAACTCTATCACACTAATAGACATTCTTATTGAGAGTGCTGATCGGAAGACCGCCCTACTACAATCAGAAATCTCTGTTGTAGAACAAGAGATTAAAGACCTGAACAAACCTGAGGCCACCGTTAAGAATTACACCATTTTGGATGAAATTCTTCTGAAACACCAATCCGAAATCCAGAGCAGAAAGGCACGTCAAATCAAAAGGGATGAGGCAGACTATAAGAACGGCAGGATCTACACTTTTGATCGCAAATATGATTCCTTAATCCCAAAACCTAAGACAGGCTCACAAACCGGCAGAACCACCACTACCAACTCTGCTAATTCCAGCACCACTTCTCTGAGTTCTACTGGACTCAGCGACATAGAGAACGAAATTCTGGCCAATGCAGAACCTCATAACTCAACGTTTTTTTTAGAGATGCAACGAGTAAGGAGAGGTCACAGGACCCAGCCACCAAGGGCCGCTACAGACCCAAGCCCCACAGGGGGAAACGCAGGGACAAGCGAGGAATATCGCAGGAAATTGAGGTCAGGCACACAGAGGAACCAACCACACTAGTTGACACAGTACAAGTCATCAACCTCTCCTCATTTCCTCTGACAACTGATATGATATCCTTACTCAGCAGAGGCTTGAATTTCAATCCCTATTCCACTGGCGACATTTGTCAAACCAAAATTGACGTCTTTAAATTCGTACGCAATCTCAAACTCAAGAAACATTTTGCTGGATCACTAGACGCACAGAAACAACCTAGACACATCCCTACTGTATTTGATAATGTACCTTTGACCATTAAAGATGTGCAAGACACACACCTGCTTCTTTCTTTGACTGACAGAGAAGACAGTCCACTTGAAATGGAAAGGCTCCTTGAGGAGCTTGATGTCGAGACAGACTACAGCATCACGAGTGGCCTTAAAAGTAGATCCAAATGGACTCCGACTTTGGCGGGAGGCAATAACATTGACAGATTCCACAGACATGTCATTGAGGATCTTAACAGTACCAACATCAAGAACCTTAACACCAGATTTAGATATAGAGACAACCTGACCAAGGGGGAACGGTCAGCACTCTCTACTCTTAGCGACAACCACAACATTATCATCAGGGAAGCGGACAAAGGGGGAAATGTGGTGGTCATGGATCTCAATGATTACAACAATGAGGTCCTTGGCCAACTGAGTGAAGACTCTTGCTATGAGCCTATCAACCATAATCCTATGGGTCCATTAACAATACTACTAAATGGACTCTTACTGAACTGGAAACAGTCTGGTCTACTTGATGACAATGAATACTTGTATCTCAAAGTCTTCAGACCCACGTATCCTTGGCTGTATACTCTACCTAAAGTTCACAAAAATCTACCTTTTCCACCTGGCAGACCGATAGTATCGGGGATCGGGGGCCCCACTGAAAGAATCGCAGAATATGTGGATCTTTTTTTGGGACCTCTGGTTAAGAACCTTCCTTCTTTTATACAAGACTCGAAACACATACTAAATATCATGTCAGACCTGGAGTGGCAGCCAGGTACGAGACTGGTGACTTTGGATGTGGTGTCCCTGTACACCAGCATCAATCCTGAAATAGGCATCAGTGCAATCACCAAACTTCTTTCAAACAGACCTGCCTCACTATGGGCACACACCAACATGCTGCTACAAATGATGAAGATTATACTAGACAACAACTTTTTCATTTTCAATCGGAATTGGTACAGACAGAAAAAGGGAGTAGCCATGGGCTCGAAATTTTCACCCTCCTTCGCGAATCTCTTTATGGGGGCCTTGGAAACCGACCTAATCTGGGGCACCAAAGGCAGACCATACATTGACTCCATAGTTTACTGGGGGCGATACATTGACGACTGTTTTCTCTTATGGTCAGGATCTGAGGAACTTCTCCAGTCCTTTTTCAAGCATCTAAACAACAACCTATGGGAAATCAGTTTCACTATGCACCACAGCCTTACCAACATCGAATTCTTAGATCTTGAATTCTATGTGAGGAACAACCAATTACATTCCAAACTATTCAGGAAACCAACTGCCTGTAACTCTATTCTTCACGCTTCAAGCTTTCACCCTGAGCATCAGTTAAGATCTATCCCATATGGAGAATTCCTAAGGGCCAAACGTAACTGCAGTGAGGCAATGGAATTCGATAACTGTATCAAGAACATGAAAAACAGATTTCAAAAGAGAGGGTATTCGAGCTCATCCCTTCTGAAAGCAGAACGCAAATCCAGAGTCATTTCTAGACCAGACTGTCTGAGAGCACGTACCGAGGTTGAGTCCTCCAAACAGCAAATCAGACTAATTACTGAATTCAATGCACTGAATTATCATGTCAAAAAGAGTTTCCACAAACACTGGAAAATCTTAACAGATGATCCTGCTCTTAAAGAGCTTCTTCCGAGCAGACCATCTATCACATACAGAAAGGGCTTCACCCTGAGAAACAAACTAAGCCCCACAGTCCCCCATTACACATCGGCTCGGGACTGGTTATCTACACGAGGTCTTGGTTTCCACAAATGTGGGTTTTGCTCCATGTGCATTTGGGGTAAACATGGCACCAAGACTTTTAAAGGCCCTGATGGGGTTGTCTACAAAATCAAACACAATATCACGTGTCTGACTAAATTTGTAGTATACATAATTGAATGCCAATGCGGAAAGATCTATGTAGGCAGCACCATCAGGTCATTTAAAGAGAGAATTTCAGAACATATCAGAGCAATACAGAGGAGAGACCCCAAATACCCTGTGGCGTTACACGTAGCAGAGTGTCAACCATTGGGAGACGACATCAAAGTACGTGTTTTCGGCATAGATGTGATTCCCCTCGACATCAGAGGGGGCAACCGCGAACTGAAGCTCAGACGTAGGGAGGCCACTTGGATCATGCGTCTACGATGCGTGGACCAGGGGCTCAACTACGACCCTGAGCTTCAATTCTTCTTGGGCGACTAGACAGCCGTCTGGGGGACCCTATTTTCTACTGGATATTACTGAACCTCTAATGCTAGATCAGCGTGGAACTCGCAATATGAATGACAGGCATTTCCAGACACGCTCACCACGCACTATGATGTTACCACCATTTGTACTGTGCAGACACATGTTTGATCAGCGAGGGACTCACACTATAGAATGTAGACATTTCCATATTCTCTTACCATGCATCATGAGGTTAATATAGACAACTATCATTTGTACTGTGTTTATACACGATTTCATGAGAGGCTGTACCATGTGAAGATATGTTTTCTATCATAACTTGTTTATATAATTTTTCTTCCAATACCGAGGCTCAATACTGTTAAATGATGAGACTGTCTGCTAAACTAATTGTATTGTATTTTGAACCCCTCGGGGGGGATAAAAATGACACATTCACTTATGATAGGTGCGGGCGGGCACTTGTGCATCGGTGACCATCACAACTTATGGTCAACTCACAGCGCGGCACATCTGACCAATAAGCATGCGATACCCAATCACTTAGATCACTATAATGACGTTCTTTACCTCTTTTGGGTCGTGTAATCCCATTACCCACGTGCACATTAACTACCAATACGCGGCTCGTTTTCTTGACCATGTAAGCGATGTGTGTTCCCATTCTCACCTTCCCATACGAGAGTAAAGGAACGTTTAAGTCTAATTGAATTCGATAACATGCTCCTCTCAAATTCTCAGCCTTAAATTAAAAGTGTCTTACACCAGTAGACACTCGTCAATCCGTGACATCTATGTCCTTAACATTCTTCAATTGTGACGCCTTCTCGTTTTTTTGACATATAAACTACTCATTTAGCCCCCCTATCTTAGGCGGGTGCTAACATTACGAGTTCCTTTCTTGAGAAATTACTTTCCTTCCCCTTTTTTACTGAGACAACTTCTACACAGTACTGAATACATACATGTCTAGACACAATTGTGCCATTTAAAGATGGCGAACCCGTTTTTCCAGCCTACGGGCTACTTGGACATCTTTGATGTCTACTATTTTTCGTTTTCCTACAAAATAATCCCTCCCATCTGGTCACGTGTCCGTACAGAGAGACGGCGACCGGGAACCACAGGAGGAGGGATTCGGAAACACAGGTAACCGGCAACAAACTCTCACTGTTACCACGGCTTTGTTCTCAAGCCCACGTTATTGGGCTGTCTATTTTCTAAAACGCGCTTTTGCTTGCCGTTTTCCAGCGCACCGCCTGCAGAGAGACGCACCCGTCTCTAGCGAGTCCTACGTAAGACGGATCCCCTCCCGGCTACCTCCTGATACACCAGGAGCCAGGTACTTCCTTACCACATTCATTTAGAGACTTAATTTTTCAAAAGGTAACAATATGTCTTTTTGTAACAATGCACTATTATGCGCTTGCAGCGGGTAAAAATCGATATACCATAAGTCAGGTACTTCCTATAGGTTGTACTCTATAGAGACCTAGACATTCATAGACCTACCGCTTTAAAAATTAAAAAGAAATATTATGTCCTATTATGCACTTTAAGTGGCTATAACTTGACATACCAAAAGTCAGGTACCTCCTGTTAGGTTGTGCTCTATCAACCCAATTCCTCCAAGATAGCAATTCGTCCTTTCATGGAACATGACGCTATTTGCGCGCATTATTGTTTAAATATACTTGATTTATTCCCCTTTTTCTCCCTATTTCTTTTTATGATCCCCTGTCACACAGAGTGAACAAACACAAAGATATGTGACATTCAATAGGCAGACTGCCATTGTGTAAGCACTTTCCTCGTGACTATCCCTAAGGAACTGACCGTTTCTGTGTAGTCACATTAGAACTGTGGTAAGAATACCTCATTTTTTGTCCGCCATCTATCTTACAGAATAGATGTCCTTCCCCCCTTTAGTATGTTTTTTCTAATGATCCCCCTTTTTTCTATACTTCTCCCTTCAGTCTCTCTCCGACAAGTAACGTCCAATACATGGATAGTAGCCCAGACCTAACAACAAGCACCACGAACATACCAATTTTCAAGGTAAATAATCCATAACGCCGAGAGAGACTAGCATGTTTTATCCAATCACACAATTCTGAGCGTGCGCGGTAACGGATCGTTTTGCTTGCCCATTATCACTACGTATGAACACCATCGGCAAAATACGTTAATGTTACCGTTATAGTCCCTCACCTATACCACCACACAATAGCTCACCGATTTTGATTTTCAATTGCTTCACTACTGCATGAACCCTCGGAGTGCGAGATCACCGTGTTCTTGGCTAAACATGATCACTCACCTAAACGTTATGTGACTAGACCTCACGTCTTTGCACCATCACCCGGGGCAACCACTCACAGCCTTGGAGTGACACAATCACCAGTTCTGTTGACATCACCACCAGAAGACACCATTGCGTGCGAAATCAGATGCACGCCACTACTGCATGTTGGTTGCACCTTGTCACCATTTGCAGTATGTGACTACGGCATTACTGATTGTGTATATGTACTTCTTGTATCATCAGCCCTGAAGAGTCGTGTTGACTCAACTGTACACGACGAAACACGTGTCGGCTTTGCATTATATTACTTGAATCTGGAGAGAATAAACCAACGTTTTGCTGTATCAAGAACACACCAAAGAATCTGCTTCTGTCTCCTTGAATACTCATCAGTCATTGAAAGGATTTCTGGGTCACCACCGATTCGCGTAGGAAGTAGTCCGAGAATTGCGATAGCGGTTCCAGGACAGACTGTATCCCGGACACAATGGGCCTGCCCGGAGGAGGCCGGGCAGGTTTATGGATTTTTGGAAGTATATAGAACGTGGGAGTTCTGGGGCTGGTATTTACCAGAAACTCCGCTTCCTTCCCAGAGATCCAATTCTTTTCTTTAGCCTCGCCTACCATCCCTTTTATGATGGTTAGTAATTCAGGGGTAGGGTCTTTGCTTAATGGCTGGTAATTGGCGCGAACATTAAGTAAGCAGTAGATCTCTGTCTCATAATCACACGTATTGAGCACCACTACCGCTCCCCCTTTATCCGCACTTTTTATAGTCAGATCGCAATTATTCTGCAAGCTCTTGACCGCTTCCCAATCGGACCTGGACATGTTTTTATGGTTATTGTTCATTTCTTTAGTTTCTAACAATTCTATGTCTTGAAGCACTTTGGACTCAAAGACCGCTATTTCCGGACCCAAAGACCCACCTGGTGGCACAAATGTGGAAGGTTTCCTTAAGTTAGTATTAAACCCTCTTTGATTATCCTGTGGTTGGTTAGCAAAAAAATTTTTTCGTTTGATCTTACGAACTGTCTCGAAAAATTCTACTCTACATTTAAAAGAGTCATGGGTGGGGGTAGGGACAAAGCCTAGTCCTCTGTTGAACACTCTAAATTCACTTTCAGACAGGGTGTGGTTTGACAAATTTACCACTATGTTGTTTATTGGGGTTGTCTGCCCCTGCTCCGGGTTTGCCGTGGGGAGAATGCCTGCCATTGAGGTGGAGGTCGGTTGCCACAACCTCTTCCTTTTCCTCCTTGTGCAGCCCCCCTGTTGACCCCCTGTCCCTGACCACAAAAAAGAGCGTAGTAGGACCCCTAGGTCAGCGTTGTTTTGTTCCTCGGGGTTAAACCTTACCCTGTTGGTTTGAGGCCTATCTTGTTCCTCCTCACTGGATGTGTTGTCAAATGTCCAGTTTGCTGGGGTGCGTCTTTGTTGTTGTCTGCCACCCCACCTTCTACGTGGCCCACTTTGGTTGACTTGTTCTGACCCTGACTGATAGTATGTGTCAGTAACGTAGGGGAATGCCCATTCATGTGCATATTTCTGAAGATTTCTTTGGAGTCCCTTAATTTTTTGGGTAATCATGTAGGTCTTATACTCGTTCAGGTCGTCTTGTATTTTGCTTAGATGTTCTTTAGCGTTAGTCAAGGTGTTGTCACGACTGATGCTTTCCTCTAGTTCTAAGATTTCTTTTAGAAGGGCCTCGCTCAATCGTTGAGCTGTACTAATAATGAGGATTAGCCAATCCCTGGTGCATTTGTTGGCTATATAGCTCCAGTCTAACCTGAACCTTTTGTCATCCAAAAATATCCTGGGTTCTATTCTCACTAGAAGACTTGCTGGTGAGGCTCCTGATGTATAATATTCAGACATTAACGCCCCATGAAGGGCAATCCTAACTTGTTTCTTTTTGAGGTTGCTAAGTTTTTCCCATTCCTCTCATATAACCTATGATAAGGTTTTTGTGAGTACTCTGTGAATAAAAACATGGTACTTTGAATTTGTTTCTCTTCTTTGATTCCATGCTTTAATATTCCCTACTACCTATATCTTGTTCTTTCAAGTCCCGGACCCCCTGTCCATAACACTTATTTACCCAGGTCCCTGTGACTTTCTTTGGGTCAACCCTGTTTACCATAACATCAATGGTTAGAGCGGCAGACACTGACACAGAGGTCGGGCCCGGGACCAGGGTTCAATTCCCGCCTCGGCGGGAATTGAGCTCAATTTCCTCGGACCTGATAATTCTCACCTCGGTGCCTAATCTAATCATGGGTCCCACTTTGCAACTGTGGGCAATAGCTTGCTTAATCTCCACAATGGCCCCAACAGCGCTGGGATGCCTGGCTTCACCTTGGGGGTGCCCAAGAGTGGGCATTTCACAGGGAAAAGCCAGGAAGGGTTCCACAGTGGTATGCGTACAGCGCCAAGACACCTCAGGGTATAAGTGCGCTCTACAAGTACGAATTCATTTCATGGATGGCAATCCCTATAAAAAAAAAAAAAAATGTATGGAACATATCCGAACTGGCAAGCAAGCTTTTCGACCCAGGATGGTTTTGTTTTGGTAAAAACGTTTGATGTCATATGTTTGCAGGAGACTTGGGCCATTGAAAATTCCTCTTTTATGGGGGTATAAGTCCTTCTTGGTGCCTGCTGCCCCATCAAGGAATGGTTAATCTAAGGGGGTTCTGGTTGTTTATCTTTCTCTGATGGTGAAATGTTCTATTGCAGTTTTGGCCTCAGATAACCAATGCTTGTAGGCTCTCTTATTTTGAAGAGGGTCTTGTAAACTGTTGCTTTTGAACTTTTATAAGGCCTCATCGTCTCTTCCAGAGGTTTGTAATATCTCTCGATTGGGTGCATTTTTGAGTAATCTTTATGCCTCCATCCTTCATATGATGCAACTTATGCTGGTTGGAGACTTTAATATCCATCTATGTGGGGATGCGAGAAGCCGTGCCCGGGGCTCTAGGTTGTCCCCGTCTATAAGAAACGCATTTGGAACACACCTTTAAGGGAGATAACCTTAATGCTCTGGTGAGTGAATTTGATCTTTTATCAGCAATGGGAAAATTGGACCCAGGCCGGATTGATATTATTCCCAATTTCAAAGGGAACAGTTGTGATTCATTTATTGATTTTAATTTTGTCCCTACCCCCTTTTTACCTTACATCGGAGTTCTCCATTGAAGTGAGCATCAATAGTGACCATGAACCTCTGTGCCTTAAAGCTAACTGGTCCTTATTAGCCCAGAACAAGGGGGAGGAAGGGTTAATTATGGAAAGCCACAGATGGTGGTAGAAGGCTCCAATAGGCCCAGATCATCCCTGGTTCTTTCCACGAGACAGTATCAGCTAATTGTCATAAGGAGTTACAGACATACCTGGCTGTGCAGCCGGAGCCAGGAGAAGTGATTGATGCCTTTGCAGCTATTTCCACTCCATAGCTGATTTATTGGTGGCAGAAGTATTGTTTGGGGGCAGTGAACAATTGACAGACGTATTCTACGCTGTCAGTAGCCAGAGAGAGAGGGAGCCACAGCCTCTCTGATCAGTGCTCCTCAGTGAGGACATGGTCAGCTCTGTGCACACTCTTCTACAGTTGACTCAGTCACAGAGCTATATAAGACAGACGCCTCATCTTAGCATTGATTTCATATTGTCACACTCGTTGGAACTGTACCCTACCAGTGCCACCGAGCTGGGGATCTTTTTTCCATCATAAGTGAACCCTTTCTGAAGCTTGTTTAGTGTGAAGCATGGACTTGTAATGTGTATTTAAAGCCACTGAGGCAAAAGACATGTCCTCTGGGCAAACCACATTGTAGAACGAAGAGCACTAGATTATTCCTTTGAGAGTCCTCAAGATTTGTCTGCATCTATACTGACTAGATTATGTAGACAAAAATACATCGGAGACACCTGTGTCCTCAGTCAGTGAGTCAACCACAGGGAGGACCCATTATTGCTGCAGGTAACAAAGGCAATTCCCCCTTGAACTGAGCTTCAACATCTTCTGAACACCACTGGAGACCACACATGTGCAGAAGAGAGGCAGAGAAAAACAAAAGAGGCAGGCAGAGCACGCAGTAGAGAAAAGCGCCGCTGTAGAAGGAGGTAGCCTGTTGTGCTCATGTCAGTGAGGGCCGAATCAGAGAGGTATGCAGTCCTAGGATAAACCCGGCAAGACACAACCAAAGTCCAAGGATTCGGCTTGCCCCTGAAAGATGCAGAGACCAGTGAAGCAGTCACGGCTGACAGCACTAGAGAGTGGAGGGGTGGGCAAATGGGTGGGTGACTGCATTTACACAGTTAATAAATAAAATAAATAAAAAGGCACTTACCTGCAAGAAGGTCCTTGTCTCTCCAGTCCCCTTTTCTTCTGCTCGGCTCTGCCTCCAGCACAGAACCCTCAATAACTCCCCATACCAACCCCGGTGCTGCTCTAATGTCATTAACCAGCATTATAGCAGAGCCAGGATCGGAGGGAGCGCCTGAGGGTACTGAAGGCTTGAGCTTGATCTAACCCAGCTGTATTTAGATAGCTGGGTGTGAGGTTTCAAAGTGTGCATGTCTGGCTAGCCATCGCATAACGGCCAGCCGATGCTGTCATGTAGCAGGCTCCCCCCACCCCCACCCTGACACTCTTTTCAGGATGGGTGGATGAAAAATAAATTGGTAATAAATGAAGTTTATTTAAATTTTATTTTTCGTCTCTGTAGTTTTCTTTAGGCATTTTTGTTGGTAGGACGATGTTTCTCTGCTCAAATGGAGGAGCCGCCTCTGCATTGTAGAAACCTAGTAAAGTGTCTTGTATTGACTGGATTTCCTTGCTTTTTTGTTCAATGCGGTCCTTATCACAGGTCCTGTGCTGGTGAAAAAGAAAAGTAATTGAAAAAAATTCATGAACAATAAAAGCACTGCTTTACATCAACTTAGAGCTAAATATAAACCCATGTGGGCATGGTGTTACGTTAAGCAAGAACTATTGACTTTCTCAAGTGCACATCTTGAGTGTTAGTTTCTTCTTATCTAATGTGTGCGTATGATGACTGGCACTTGACATTCAAGCTGTGCCATATTGTAAGCTCCATAAACACTGTGTGTGTTGTTGCTGCTTCATTTTATAACTTTCATACCTCAAACAATGATTTTATGATTTAGCAATTAATGCATTTGAATGGATATGTGGATTTTCTGCTCAGAAATGATTATAGACTCTTTTAGGGCCTGATTTACAAAGGTAAACTCACACTTTTGGCATACATTTATTATTTAATGCTACTCGCAAAGGTGAGTTATGTGTTGTATATTTATGACTGTGGAGTCTCTTCCCCAAGTATGGAGACTCAGCCCCTAGTGCGAGATTCCGCAGTTGTAAATGTACTACTTGTAACTTACCTTTGTGAATAGCAAAAAATAGTAATCTTACATCAAAAGTGAAAGTTTACTTTTGTGAATCAGGCCCTAAGCATTTTGGAAGGAACTGGAAATCCTCCAATTTCTGGAGGAAACTAAATATGGAGTCAAATTCATCAGCTGAATTTCCTCCACAATGATATCTCTATGTCAGAGTAATTGTACTGTGTTTAGTGTTTCCTCTTGAACTCAGAGGATTGTTCGTTCCCTTCAAACTCTAAATGAGTCACTATGCCCTCAGTTGTTGTTGTTTAATTAGCAATGCATTCACAACATGTTTTGTCAATGTAATATATTAGCTGTAGGCATTCTTGCTAAAACATGATTTTAACCATACACTCCTGAAAATGAACATGGGAGTGATTAAAAAAATATGGCTAACCCATCATTCTTTAGCTAATACTTCCAACACATATTTGCTAGAACTCAAAACCAACAACTGAGAAATCCATATAGGGTAAAAATGTGTCTAATAATAAATGACAAAAACAGAAGTGTGAAGGGAGAATACATTGATGGAGCGCGGATGTTATCTGACGTCTACCTCTATCAATTCTCATCAGAAAACATCATGACAACAGATATTTCTTGATGAAGACATGTTAACTTGCTAAGTCAAAAAATGTGAAAATACATGATGCATTATTAAAGCATGCAGAGTGTTTTAAAATGATGATACAAAAACATAATCAAAGAGAGAAAAGGCAAGAACTACATATAAATGCATTTATGTGTTGTGAAAAAATAAAATACATGCTAACATATAGAGTTTTGCAGTATCAACATTTAAATGTGCATCGAAAATGAAATATATACCTGCAGCATGAGGTTCAGGAAATGAAAATTGCTTATTTAGAAAGAATCGACATAGTACAAACCTGAGCTTCTGTAACGTTTACACAATAATACATGTATTTCAAAGCGACACGTAAATAATTTGCTTTGAAAATAGTAACGTGCAAATAATGCTAATAGTGACATTTTTAGTAGTACCTAATATTGGTATGTTGTTCTTGAAGAACTGTAACTGAAATAATGGAGAAAAGTCAAAATACATTTATGAAATGTATGTTTTATAATAATATTAAACAGCAGTGATTCAGCAAATTTTCCATGTAGGCCTCAAATGCTTTTTTCCCCCTCTGATAATGTGAAGCAGTCACCTAAGCCCTATGAGAACTTTCTTCGAAGTTTCACTTCTGTATTAGCTAACAATGGACTCACTTCTTGCTAAGAAGCATATTTGATAGAATTGTACAAATATTATTGCAAACCCAGGGAAAGGCATCTGGGAACGGATGGACTGTGATCAAAGTAAAGTTCCAACTACTTCTGTGGAAGTGACGAAATGGTGATACAATTCAACTTAAAGAATCTTAATTAAATTTGCAAAAGGATTACTTAATTCTTCCTGTTTTTGGTGAGTCACTGATCACCCCACAACAGCCCACTATGAGTGACCAATAAAACGCCATGGGCTGATGGAATTGATACATTAAGGGGTATAAAAATGGAACATTTTCAGGTATAATTGCCCCATCAGATGAGGAGTCGGGGCTGGCTGTCATTCCTTTCCCTGCCAGGCATGCTTCCAAACAGACCTTTGATCCCTATTGTCTTTCTTATGCCCCTTTCCATCCACACTGGGTGGAAAGGACTTTGATGGACTGAACTATACTTAACTGCGACCCCTAATCCTGATCTTAGCTGGCTGGTACAGTTGTGCAGCACTATCCTTTTGGCTAAAGGGTTAGCTGACTCCCTCTGTGGCAAGTGGTGCTGAAGTTCAGACTTGGGAAGATCAAACTGAAGACGAACTTGATACGGTCAGCTTTGCTTTGGTTATTTATGATTGGTAACTGAAACACGGAAAAGTATTCTGTTTCTCTCCACAGACAAAATGCAACTCTCTAATAATGAGCTGTACTGTGTTGTGAGGCTAATTGTACTAAAGTTTTGTCACTAAATCTGATTTGAAAAGCATATTCTTGATCTGTCTATCCAAACAAGGCATTAGATTAACGTTTTTCCTGAATTATCTTTATTCATTCTGTCTCATTCTTTTGGTCATATTTCTTGTTTCAAGGCGTTTGTATCTGTGTTTGAAGAAGGTTTTTGACTTAGGTTTGTGGTAACAATTATTTTATTCCAGGTCCCCATAGAATAATTGTTCACATTTTGCAAGTATTATAGTGCCTGTCAGCTTAACAAAAAGATCCATTGGAGGACCATGGTTTCTGGTAACTGAGTATTAATCGAGACTATTATGAGTTTGAGGGATGATTATGAAATGGACCAAGTGATTCAAAAAGGGTTATGATGGTGAAGATGAAATTTAGTAAGCTTCACGCTGCATCACATTTATCAAAGATTGCACAACGTGCCATCACGCCTTTGTTATGTTAAGACACCTCATCCAGTACCCGGTTCTTCAAGCAGCAGAAACTGAAAGAAACAGAGCACAAAACAAAAACATAAACCGCTGGAGTGGAGTTAATCGAATTTACCCTGCATGGAAATGCATTAGAGTAGAGTTTCAGTTCCAAGGCGTCATCCATTGCAAACCCTCCAAAACCAACAATGCATTCTTTGGGCTGTTCTCAGGTAAGACAACTGGTGCCCAATTTTGTGACTTTGAGTCACAAAGTATTTCCTTTTTCCCTCTTTTTCCTGTGAAACTGGTAGAATTTCGGTTGAAGGTTACAAATCAGAAACCTACTCTAATGTAATGTCTTTGTCTCGCTATCAGAACTGGTTGGATGACTTCATAAGTCAAAGACTCACTGCCCAAGCATGTGGTGATGGACAGGTCGGAGCTCAGCAAGGCTGATAGCCCTCCATCTTTCCGAACGCAAATTGTGAAAATAAATATAAACACAATTGTCTTGCGGACCATGGTGTCAACAAAATAACTATATAAAGATAATTATCTCAATGATCTTTATGTCATATAAAACTACCTGCAAGCAAACTCCATTCATTGATACCCAAGAACAATTAAATAGGTAATTATTAGCAAAGTCCATCTTGTTTGGAATATTTGCCTCTGGCTTTGTATATTTTGATTCATTTAGTTAAGTTTTCAGTTTTCTTCTTTGCGCTTTCTTGCTTTTAAATAACAAGCCTCTGGAGGACCCTAGCAGCAGATTCACACCACTGTGTGTGAGTAAAAGACATGGTTCTACAGGATTTACTCTTTTATGTATTCCTATATGCCTTTATGAATCAACCCCATGATTGCACATTTTGGTATTCTGACAGCAACGTGGGGTCGATTCACACAGCACTCATCTCAGCGGGAGTAGAAACATGTTCAGGATTCTAATGGAGCACGATTTTTGTAAATAAAATCTACACGATGTATTCTACCCTAATGCATGCTTTTTCTAATACAGTGTGGAATTTCTAACATATAATAACAGAATGTACAACAAGTGAAATGTGCATAAGGCACGATAGTGTGATTTTCTTAGCTAATATAACGACGTTGCTAATTGGATGTTATTCTGTCTCCCTAAACTGCAGAAAAACAAACAACAAAAGAAAAAGCTTTATTCTTCGTGAAAGTATCATGTAGGCTTTTTAGAAATAATTCTCTCTTTTGATAATATAATGTAGGCATCAGAAATTTTAGGGGATGTGCCTCATGTGCTCCTGTTCCTGTTCTTCGGATGATTCAAAATGCTTTCTTAGTGTCCCTGTCCTTCAAATGTTACAAATGCTTCCTTGGACTACACGTATTTTGCCTATTTCTGAATAAGTCTTTTAGAGTTCTTTCCTGTCTAGGCAAGGGTTGTAGATGACATGAATGTAACTATTTTGTCGTTAAAATACATTTGTTGCTTGGTTTACTTCCTTTCCGTCTCTTGGAAGTTATACAATATTTAGACAAAGAATGTTTAGATAATAGTAGTGAAGTCACTGTCAGTAGACTGTCACATCATCTTAGTTAGCCAATAGAGAGTCTTATGTGGACTTTACAAATGTGGACTTTGCTGGAGAGAGAAAATGCAACATATTAAAGGAAGAAAATAAGTAATGTACTATAAAGATTCCTGTGGGAAAGTGTTCCTCGGCTTGTTCACAAGATTGGTGACCTGACCCTGCATTTGTGATATGCGGAATGCTGATGCCTGATTCTCTGGCTGGTGATACCTGCTAATCCTGAGACACTTTACTAAAGACTTTTCACATCATTGGCTGGTGATGCTGCCCTTGCTATTCCCTAACGGCCAAGGGGTTCGCTTTTCAGACTAATTTCACGCAGTGCATTAATATTTCCATTGCATAAGTGAACTGTGATTCGCTGATGTTTTCTCCCTCACTCTCACTCCTCTATATCTGATGTTCTGATGATTTTGTGATGAACTGTAGATGTGGATTGTGAATCTATTCTGTAACATTCAGAACCAAGAAATGACATTCTAATTTGAACTTGTGCTTGACCATTCATATTATGAAATAACAAGAAAAACCTAAATTTAAAAGAATAGTGTTTGTCTTTATTCCTGAGGTTCAAGTTATGTGGACATTGTTTATAATGACTAATGTATAGCGTATTTCTTCATTGTAGATCCTCATGGAGAAATAGTATTCTGTCTTTCATTATATGGTTCCTTTTTATCTCTACCAAAGATCGATCAGAGGACCTTTGATATTGGTAAACTATGTGATAATGAATTATGGGCCCGTCATTAGACTTACGTTTCCAATAGCTATTTAGTGGTTGGTGTAGATAAGTGAGATGACAAAAATCCCCTAACACTTCTGCTGCATCAATTCCTTTAAAGTATTTGGCACCCTATGATTATTATATTTGCTGGCACACATTGGCCCTATTTTTGTAAGGTTTGCTACAGCCGGCTCTAGCTGTCTGTTGAGAGACAGCATTGTATACCGTATTCCACAGAGTTAATATTGCTCTAGCCTAAGCGGCGTTCATGTCAATCTAAGTTGCCTCGCTCCTATTTTTTGCTTTCCTCCATTTCTGTGTTTGAGCTGCCCAAAAGAACTTTTTTATTCGAGCCTAGGCGGCGCACATACATTGTCTGCAAGACCTGCTGTAATCACTAAAACAATGTTATTCCCACCTGTTGCTTGCCTTAGGTTCACTCCAACGTCACTCTTTTTTGCTGCCTCTTAACTCGTTCTGGCAGCTGACACCTCACTTCCGTTCAAAGTAGAGGAGCACCAGCCAAGTAGTGTCTCTTTACGGTTTCATTCTTTATCTGTTTTTTTGAAGAACTCTTTGTTTGGAATTATTGCTTTCCACCTGTCGCTGCTTATTATTGTTTGCCTGGCTTGTGTATCAGCACGGCTCCAGCTTCACAGACACCGCATTTCATGTTTTGGAAGTTTAAGGGCACCTAGACTGAAACATGTCGACCTTTTGACCACATTGAACCATACAAGGTTAAATTTTCCAGGCATGGCCTGCACACTCCTTTTAATCATGACCTTGGATGTCCTTTTAAAATTAACCTTTAAACATACCAGGGAGTTCGTTTTAACTTCACTTTCACTACCTTCACACACTCCCTCCACACCTGCTCGTCTGAAGTTTCGTAGCCCACACTGCGACCAGGTTTGCAGTGCGAGGAGGTTCCCGATGATGAAGCCTGCCACCCATGGGTGGGTGAGGGAATTCATCCTATAAAGGGATCACCGCATACTCCGCTGTTAGTCTGTTTTGACCAAGGGTGGTCTGTTTGTGGTTTTAGATTGAATAAGAGGGGAGTCACCCCCTGCTGGTTAGTAAATCTCCTCAGGCCTTTTTTATGTGTTCATTTAATGTTCTTAAACACTCACAAATGTTTGTTTTTTGGGTGTTTCATCATTTTCAATACCAACTCATTAGCACACTTCCATACCCCACATTTCCCATCCCTGACTTTTATTTAGACCTGATGGAGCAGGGTATTTTATCTCTTAATCTTTAGGTGTAATCATTAAGCAACCCCTGCCATTGGTCAAATGGAAGTTTGTTCATCGACAAGGAGAAATGAAAAGGAGCAATCATCTACATCAAACCACATAGGCAATAAAATCACTAAAGGCTTTTAGTACAATCAATGAAGAGAATTTGCGTGGGTTAAAGGGTTTTATTTTTCGATTTCTTAAGTTTTCATTTTTCATTCAATAAGTATTAGTCTTTTAAGCATCAGCATCAGTAATAAATATAATCCAATAATCGATACTTCAATATCAGAAAGAATACAACTTTTGTAAGTATAACAAATAATATTGTAATAATACAGCAAGCATGTTCCATGAAACAATTTCCCTAATCTAAATTAAATAAGAATGGGATTAAATCAAGTTTCAGTTCAGATACTCAATAAAGAGTTCTGAGGAGAGATTAAATGCAAAATCATAAAACCTTTGCACATCAATTAAGAGCTGGAGAGTATTCTCAGCTATAAATCAGCTGAAATCGAATACAACATATATAGACGAATCTATCTACTATGAAGAGTTGCATTTTCTCAAGAAATTCAGAGATGGATCTCCAGCAAATGTGAGTAAAAGAAGCCCCCCACTATACATTAGGAACATGCACTAATATAAACACACATTCTAGATGGTAACATATTTCATTTTCTTCATTCACAACACCTAGTAGGATTTCAGTAGCCCCTTGGGAATAGGTAAACATCCCAGTTTATCATGTCTTCACAATGTGCCACAGACACAAGTCCTTGAAAAGATACTTCGTCCACATTTTGTTGTTCAGACAGTTCTTCCCATGAATCATCCTTCCTGTTGTTTCCTCTCCGCCCGGTGAGAACCTCATTATCAGTTGTCTAATATAAAACAAATGTCTATTCACTAACAAACAGAAACCTCTGTAAAGTTACAGAATCTGCAACAAAATAGAAAAAAAATTGTGCAAAACAACAGCTCGACGTGGAAACAGGCTTTTTCAGTGCTACTTTATCACTTTTCAGTTAATATGGCATCACCAGTTAAGCTAACTTAAATCAGCACATTAATATTTCTTTTGTATGCTTATTTTGTCAAAGTATGATTGCCTACTACAAATCGCTATCAAATATATGTTATTTAACAAAGACTTTTGCACTTTTTACTAGAGTGTGGTTTTTGTTTGCTATTTGAAAAGGGTAAATTTGTGACAGCAGTCCCAAGGAAGCACACTCCTCAGTAGAACAATGGAACTCCAAGGGTTTTTCTAAGGAGCAATTTGTTTTCCTCCAAGTGCAAGATTTCAGAGAAAATGATGGCCACATTTTATTAAGAATGCTTCAATTGTTTAAGTGTCAAAAGGACCATAGTCTTGATATTGTCAGTGCACATTTGAGGACTTGAATTGTGCCTTGGATGAGCTCTGTGGAAACCAGTAGAAAAATTATAGTAAAATATATTTATAGAGCTGACCGACATAAATAAATACCCTAGTGATGTGCAAGATTCACAATTTGCTTTTCCATAATTATGAAAAATTATGCATAACTTATGCAAAATTACAGAAAATGTAAGCTGGCATTTAAAGTTATGTTAGCATGAAATGCGTCCTTGCAGAAAAAACAACACAAGTAACGTTAACAACAACTGCTCGCATGCTGGTCGTTCGCATTGGTCCCTTTGTTCCTGTAATCCACCTAAAAACGTTTGCTGCAAATGCAATGTAGTTACTCCACATGGTGCAATGGCAGAATACCTGGAATTCAATATAACAAGCTTAATGCCAAATTAGAGAAACTACACCAGATTACACTGGCGTAACGGAAATTTCTCCCAGGCCTGGCAACCACAACTATTTTTGGACGCATGTAGATGTTAGCTTGCAGATTGAAAAATACATATAAACAGTAATTTGAAAGAGGCTTATTATTTTAAATTTAAAGTCATAAATAATGTAAAACTTTAGATTTGAATGTAATAAGACGCCTGATTATTTAATACAGATAATCATCATGAGGCACAGATAGCAAGCTATTAAAGGTAACCTATGAAATTATTTTGATTACATCTTACACACAAATACCCTCTGATTAAACAACTGTGCCGAGCAGTATTTCTGCCACGACATTCACTGTTTGTTGCTGTTTAAAAATACATTCTGGTGTTCCCAGTCTGCACACCTTGGTGATTACAAATGTGTTCTCTTCTTTATCAATCTCAGCCTTATTTTGCGTGCTCTGTGTCCTTGGACTCTCAAATTAAATCTGTATGTATTCTTCTTCTACAGGAAATTTTTTGTTGTACAAGCACAGCTTTTGTAACTCTGGAATCTACCAGTGCATATCCATTCTTCATTGGCTTACCAGTCCATATTCATACATCACTGCTGTTCCAAAAGATGCATGTTTCTTAGTGTTCTGTGTTTTTAATATTCAACATTCCATTAAATCAACTCTTTTGTTTATATACATGTATTCTTAGAACTTATATTGGAAAAAAAATTCATCCCTTGTGCATTTCAGACCACACATGGTTCCTTCTTCAGGTAAGAATGCAACATTCAGTTTAATTGTGCAAACAATTCAATTTAATAGACTTTATTCGGGAGCGTTATAGTATCTATAAAAGCATCATACAGAGCAATCTACATAAAATATACAGTGCATAAAGTAAATGAGGAGAATATAAAAAGTGCAATTAGGCAACAGTTAGTGTCCAGATGGACGTCACATGTTGAGAAATGAATGCAAAGTGAAAGTCATGCGGTGCTCAAATAGATATCTATATGGTACAGTAAAACATGATCACTATAACAATAAATAAGCAATACAAGGATTGATTTAGATTAGACCTACGAGCTCCAACAGCAGATTTCAGAAACGACCCGACATGTGCAATAGTTTCTTCATTATTTAGAAACAATAAGAATCTGAAAGCGGGACTGTACTGTTTAAAATCATAGCAATACTTCTTTAAAAGAGGGATTAAAAATAATCTATTGGATTTTTCATAAAATGTGCACAGAAACGTAAAATGAAGGATAGATTAGCCAGATATAGCTTCACAAGGACATGGTTTGGTTTCAAGGTTATGTACAAAATCTATGGGAAAGAAGAGGAGATATTTCATAGAATCTGACCTAAAACGGAAGAGCAGGGATCGTTCCCAGCGACTGCGGGCACGGAAAATGTAATCCGTAGCGTGATCAAATTCATACATACTGAGACATGTGGTCCATCTGCCATCCCCTCTAAAATCCTAAACCTCTGAGATTCCAAATATAAATGGAAGGCATAAGCCACCGTCATTTGGTTGTAATAGCAGAGGATGAGAGGTCATCCGCATTGAGAAATTAGGGGAAGGGGTTACCTTTAATTATAGGTATATCTGTAGTGGCACATGATAGGGCAAGGTGGAGGTGGTTGAAATAAGGAATAAATAGGAGTGGGGCCAGCACACAGCCTTGTCTTACCACACAGTGAATACCTATTTTACCAGTCACCCCCTGAGCACTAATGTGGACTCTTGCCCTTATGTCCTTATGAAGGTAGGCAAGGAAGTGGACTCACATTGTAGCCAACCCCCGTGTGCCACGGTATGGCCTGGTTTACGCAGTCGAATGCCGATAATATCCATGAATGCTAGGTACACTTGGGATTGCTTTGCCACTGTATACTTCCCCAGGACAAGATTTAAGTCAAGGCATTGCTCTATAGTTACTAATTTGCTTCTGAACCCATACTGGTAGCAGTGTAACACTGATGCGTCGTACACCCAGTTCATAATCCTATTGTAGATAATCCTAGTATCAACTATTGAGATCGACCAAAAACAGCCTGGATGAGAGCGATATCCTTTGTTGAAGACTGACACTATGGTAGATGAACCCCAGGTACTGGGCAGGGGAACATGGGTGTAATTGTTGAAGTTGGTTGTAAGAAGGGGCGCTCAGAAAGCAACATTATTGTTTATTAGGACAATGGGTACCCCATCTAAGCCTGGCGCCTTACCTCCTACACTTTGATTGAAAGCGTTCTCCACTTCCGATAGAGTTGTCTGAAAACCTGCACCTTAACCAAGATCTATAGTGAAGGTATAAGGTGATAAAGGTGCAGTGTATATTTTACCAAAGTGCTCCTCCCAGGTGCTGCAAGCAAGGTGGCAAAAAATACGCATACGCTCTTAGAAAAAACAATTTGACACTAATAGTAGTTAGTGAAAATTATGATTACTTAATTGACAGGTCAAGTATAAAAAAAAACCAAAGTAAACATATATGGAACCTGAATATCAAGTGGAAAAGACATTGCCGATAACATGGTTTTTGCCAACATAAATAGGAGTTTACGTTTTTTGTTTTTTTTGTCTCCTCATACTACCAAAGCTCCTATTAGGATTCCTCCTATCTCTCCATACCAATGTATACCGGCCCTCGGGAGAGGGGAGCTTTCCCTCCAAGATAATACTGCTACCTTTAACAACTCCTGTTCACCTTTTTTGCCTTTTTTTGGAGCCCCGGGATGTTACTAAGGTGGCCAGGACCAACAGTAAATTGGCTTAATCATAGGACCCACTTTGCTTCTCCTTCCAATTCAGCAAAGCAGTCCAGATCTTAACTTTACTTCTTTGGTCACAAGCCATATCTGATTCGCTAGGGTAGATAATATTCTTTAAACATTCAACAAAAGTAGGAGGGGATTCTGATTTCCACATCCTGCAAATTTCTCGCCTTGCTAAGATTACCACATAAAACACGAAATTGAATCCAGGTGCATCCAAGTGATAGTCATTCAATATACCGAAGAAAATCAAGCTGGTACTTACTTCAATTGATTTCTCCAGCACTGCTTCCAAAAATCTACATACCTCTGTCCAATAAGATTTAATTCTCTGACACTCCATAAACATATGTATATCATCAGCTGCAGGATACTTGCACCTAGGACAGTTATACGTGTTTCCTGTCACCTTAGACAACTTTTGTGGAGACCAGTAAACTTTGTAGGCAGTGTACAAGTGGTTTCTTCTAAGCGCAGCTGATTTTACAATAGCCTGCAACATAACAAAAGAGTCAGACCTTATTTTATATATATCAGTATCATTTTCTCCATACTCTTTACCCCAAAGACTTATAACTTCCGTTTCCACATCCTCCTCAGGGTCCAGTAAAGCCCAATACCAAAACGAAACTTGCTTTTTCCATTTGTCCATCCTAGTAACTTGATTCAATTTCAGTTTTCCTCTTTATTATGCCAATTTTGTGTTGCCCACCAAGAGGATATCTGATAAAACTTGAACCTCGTCAGTGTTCCTCCAGTTAACCTTCTGAGCGCTTCCCATCTTATTAAATTAGATTCCTCTTGCAAATCACCCCAGCACCTTATACCTCCCATTTTCAAAGGCTGACTAAGTTGATCTTGTAGGCATTCAGGGGTGCCGGGGGAGTCCCAAATTGGGGCCTGCACAGCATAATATGGAATTTTCATTATTTTTCCTATGTGCATCCAGATCTTTAAGGCGGCTCCCAAAATCTTAGCCTTACTTTTTTGTAGAACTTCGGGTCTCCATATTTATATAGAAAGTGTTCCTGACCTTGCACCACATCTTTCAATATGGCCTCAAACAATAAGCCTAATGATGAGGTATCCGTCTTATTAGCCAGCATTCAGATTTTTTTTTTAATGAAAAGCATAGCAATATGTGAGTAGGTCTGGTAGTGCTAACCCACCCACAGTAAGGCCTCTTCTAAGCTTTTTCCAGGCTATTCTCGTGCTTTTCGTTGCCCAGATAAAACTACCTATGTTACCTTGTAGCTTAGCTATATCTTCTTTCCTGAAAAGCAGTGGAACAGAATTATATAAAAAGGTGATTTTAGGTAGGATTATCATTTTCACAAGGTTAACCCTCCCATAGATGTTCAGCGGGAGGTTAGCCCATCGTGCGAGTAAACTCACGACCTCTTTACAAACCCTCTTCCAGTTAATTATGGGGATATCCTCTAATTTCTGCATTAACTGAACCCCTAAATACCTCATTTGGTTCTTGACCCCCTGACTTCCCATTACTTGATTCCATTCCATTATTTCATTTTTTTCATTATTAATTTTATACCCGAGACTTCACCAAACCTCTCCGCCTTCTCAATTAACCTAGGGATTGCCTCAGAGGGATTTCTCGTGTATGAAAGCAAATCGTCGGCATATAAAGCAAGTTTAAGTTCTAGCTCTCCCATTTTATAGGGGTGAATTTTGGAGTCTGCCCTGAGCCAGCTGGCAAATGGCTCAATGTACAAATTAAGAAAAACCAAAGGTGATGATGGACGGAGCGTTGACAATACAAACACTCACCCCCAGTCAACTGATCTGGGTTTAATCCATCACCGTTCTTTAGCTCACTCCGCCACCCCAGTTCAGACATGACTATATGCAAATCAGTCTGACCCTGTGCCTTATGGGAACAGTCCAGCCCGAACTACCAAGCCATGTCTTGCCTGGACCGGAATCAAGCTTCCCGGGACCGGTTTCTGGCATTACAGCCGTCTTCAGCCGGGCTTGCTTGACTCCAGTGGCAAAGTGAGCAAGGGACTCACGTCTGAGCATACCCTGCCAACTTAGGGCGAACAAAGCAAAACCAAAGGTGATGATGGACGGAACGTTGACAATACAAACACTCACACCCCGTCAACTGATCTGGCTTTAATCCATCACCGTTCTTTAGCTCACTCCGCCACCCCAGTTCAGACATGGCTATATGCAAATCAGTCTGACCCTGTGCCTTATGGGAACAGTCCAGCCCGAACTGCCAAGCCATGTCTTCCCTGGACCGGAATCAAGCTTCCCAGGACCGGCTTCTGGCATTACAGCCGTCTTCAGCCGGGCTTGCTTGACTCCAGTGGCAAAGTGAGCAAGGGACTCACGTCTGAGCATACCCTGCCAACTTAGGGCGAACAAAGAAAAACCAAAGGTGATGATGGACGGAGAGTTGACAATACAAACACTCACCCCCAGTCAACTGATCTGGGTTTAATCCATCGCCGTTCTTTAGCTCACTCCGCCACCCCAGTTCAGACATGGCTATGTGCAAATCAGTCTGACCCTGTGCCTTATGGGAACAGTCCAGCCCGAACTGCCAAGCCATGTCTTCCCTGGACCGGAATCAAGCTTCCCAGGACCGGTTTCTGGCATTACAGCCGTCTTCAGCCGGGCTTGCTTGACTCCAGTGGCAAAGTGAGCAAGGGACTCACGTCTGAGCAAACCCTGCCAACTTAGGGCAAACAAAGAAAAACCAAAGGTGATGATGGACGGAACTTTGACAATACAAACACTCACCCCCAGTCAACTGATGTGGGTTTAATCCATCACCATTCTTTAGCTCACTCCGCCACCCCAGTTCAGACATGGCTATATGCAAATCAGTCTGACCCTGTGCCTTATGGGAACAGTCCAGCCCGAACTGCCAAGCCATGTCTTCCCTGGACCGGAATCAAGCTTCCCAGGACCGGTTTCTGGCATTACAGCCGTCTTCAGCTGGGTTTGCTTGACTCCAGTGGCAAAGTGAGCAAGGGACTCTCGTCTGAGCATACCCTGCCAACTTAGGGCGAACAAAGAAAAACCAAAGGTGATGATGGACGGAGCGTTGACAATACAAACACTCACCCCCCGTCAACTGATCTGGGTTTAATCCATCACCGTTCTTTAGCTCACTCCGCCACCCCAGTTCAAACATGGCTATATGCAAATCAGTCTGACCCTGTGCCTTATGGGAACAGTCCAGCCCGAACTGCCAAGCCATGTCTTTCCTGGACCGGAATCAAGCTTCCCAGGACCGGTTTCTGGCATTACAGCCGTCTTCAGCCGGGCTTGCTTGACTCCAGTGGCAAAGTGAGCAAGGGACTCACGTCTGAGCATACCCTGCCAACTTAGGGCAAACAAAGAAAAACCAAAAGTGATGATGGACGGAACGTTGACAATACAAACACTCACCCCCAGTCAACTGATCTGGGTTTAATCCATCACCGTTCTTTAGCTCACTCCGCCACCCCAGTTCAGACATGGCTATATGCAAATCAGTCTGACCCTGTGCCTTATGGGAACAGTCCAGCCCGAACTGCCAAGCCATGTCTTCCCTGGACCGGAATCAAGCTTCCCAGGACCGGTTTCTGGCATTACAGCCGTCTTCAGCTGGGCTTGCTTGACTCCAGTGGCAAAGTGAGCAAGGGACTCACGTCTGAGCATACCCTGCCAACTTAGGGCGAACAAAGAAAAACCAAAGGTGATGATGGACGGAGCGTTTACAATACAAACACTCACCCCCAGTCAACTGATCTGGGTTTAATCCATCACCGTTCTTTAGCTCACTCCGCCACCCCAGTTAAGACATGGCTATATGCAAATCAGTCTGACCCTGTGCCTTATGGGAACAGTCCAGCCAGGACTGCCAAGCCATGTCTTCCCTGGACCGGAATCAAGCTTCCCAGGACCGGTTTCTGGCATTACAGCCGTCTTCAGCCGGGCGTGCTTGACTCCAGTGGCAAAGTGAGCAAGGGACTCACGTCTGAGCATACCCTGCCAACTTAGGGCGAACAAAGAAAAACCAAAGGTGATGATGGAGGGAGCGTTGACAATACAAACACTCACCCCCAGTCAACTGATCTGGGTTTAATCGATCCCTGTCCTTTAGCTCACTCCGCCACCCCAGTTCAGACATGGCTATATGCAAATCAGTCTGACCCTGTGCCTTATGGGAACAGTCCAGCCCTAACTGCCAAGCCATGTCTTCCCTGGACCGGAATCAAGCTTCCCAGGACCGGTTTCTGGCATTACAGCCGTCTTCAGCCGGGCTTGCTTGACTCCAGTGGCAAAGTGAGCAAGGGACTCACGTCTGAGCATACCCTGCCAACTTAGGGTGAACAAAGAAAAAACAAAGGTGATGAGGGACGGAACGTTGACAATACAAACACTCACACCCAGTCAACTGATCTGGGTTTAATCCATCACCGTTCTTTAGCTCACTCCGCCACCCCAGTTCAGACATGGCTATATGCAAATCAGTCTGACCCTGTGCCTTATGGGAACAGTCCAGCCCGAACTGCCAAGCCATGTCTTCCCTGGACCGGAATCAAGCTTCCCAGGACCGGTTTCTGGCATTACAGCCGTCTTCAGCCGGGCTTGCTTGACTCCAGTGGCAAAGTGAGCAAGGGACTCGCGTCTGAGCATAGCCTGCCAACTTAGGGCGAACAAAGAAAAACCAAAGGTGATGATGGACGGAGCGTTGACAATACAAACACTCACCCCCAGTCAACTGATCTGGGTTTAATCCATCTCCGTTGTTTAGCTCACTCCGCCACCCCAGTTCAGACATGGCTATATGCAAATCAGTCTGACCCTGTGCCTTATGGGAACAGTCCAGCCCGAACTGCCAAGCCATGTCTTCCCTGGACCGGAATCAAGCTTCCCAGGACCGGTTTCTGGCATTACAGCCGTCTTCAGCCGGGCTTGCTTGACTCCAGTGGCAAAGTGAGGAAGGGACTCACGTCTGAGCATACCCTGCCAACTTAGGGCGAACAAAGAAAAACCAAAGGTGATGATGGACGGAACGTTGACAATACAAACACTCACCCCCAGTCAACTGATCTGGGTTTAATCCATCACCGTTCTTCAGCTCACTCCGGCACCCCAGTTCAGACATGGCTATATGCAAATCAGTCTGACCCTGTGCCTTATGGGAACAGGCCAGCCCGAACTGCCAAGCCATGTCTTCCCTGGACCGGAATCAAGCTTCCCAGGGCTGGTTTCTGGCATTACAGCCGTCTTCAGCCGGGCTTGCTTGACTCCAGTGGCAAAGTGAGCAAGGGACTCACGTCTGAGCATACCCTGCCAACTTAGGGCGAACAAAGAAAAAAACAAAGGTGATGATGGACGGAGCGTTGACAATACAAACACTCACCCCCAGTCAACTGATCTGGGTTTAATCGATCACTGTTCTTTAGCTCACTCCGCCACCCCAGTTCAGACATGGCTATATGCAAATCAGTCTGACCCTGTGCCTTATGGGAACATTCCAGCCCGAACTGCCAAGCCATGTCTTCCCTGGACCGGAATTAAGCTTCCCAGGACCGGTTTCTGGCATTACAGCCGTCTTCAGCCGGGCTTGCTTGACTCCAGTGGCAAAGTGAGCAAGGGACTCACGTCTGAGCATACCCTGCCAACTTAGGGCGAACAAAGAAAAAAACAAAGGTGATGATGGATGGAGCGTTGACAATACAAACACTCACCCCCAGTCAACTGATCTGGGTTTAATCCATCACCGTTCTTTAGCTCACTCCGCCACCCCAGTTCAGACATGGCTATATGCAAATCAGTCTGACCCTGTGCCTTATGGGAACAGTCCAGCCCGAACTGCCAAGCCATGTCTTCCCTGGACCGGAATCAAGCTTCCCAGGACCGGTTTCTGGCATTACAGCCGTCTTCAGCCGGGCTTGCTTGACTCCAGTGGCAAAGTGAGCAAGGGACTCACGTCTGAGCATACACTGCCAACTTAGGGCGAACAAAGAAAAACCAAAGGTGATGATGGACGGAGCGTTGACAATACAAACACTCACCCACAGTCATCTGATCTGGGTTTAATCGATCACTGTTCTTTAGCTCACTCCGCCACCCCAGTTCAGACATGGCTATATGCAAATCAGTCTGACCCTGTGCCTTATGGGAACAGTCCAGCCCGAACTGCCAAGCCATGTCTTCCCTGGACCGGAATCAAGCTTCCCAGGACCGGTTTCTGGCATTACAGCCGTCTTCAGCCGGGCTTGCTTGACTCCAGTGGCAAAGTGAGCAAGGGACTCACGTCTGAGCATACCCTGCCAACTTAGGGCAAACAAAGAAAAATCAAAGGTGATGATGGACGGAACGTTGACAATACAAACACTCACCCACAGTCATCTGATCTGGGTTTAATCGATCACTGTTCTTTAGCTCACTCCGCCACCCCAGTTCAGACATGGCTATATGCAAATCAGTCTGACCCTGTGCCTTATGGGAACAGTCCAGCCCGAACTGCCAAGCCATGTCTTCCCTGGACCGGAATCAAGCTTCCCAGGACCGGTTTCTGGCATTACAGCCGTCTTCAGCCGGGCTTGCTTGACTCCAGTGGCAAAGTGAGCAAGGGACTCACGTCTGAGCATACCCTGCCAACTTAGGGCGAACAAAGAAAAATCAAAGGTGATGATGGACGGAGCGTTGACAATACAAACACTCACCCCCAGTCAACTGATCTGGGTTTAATCCATCACTGTTCTTTAGCTCACTCCGCCACCCCAGTTCAGACATGGCTATATGCAAATCAGTCTGACCCTGGTCCTTATGGGAACAGTCCAGCCCGAACTGCCAAGCCATGTCTTCCCTGGACCGGAATCAAGCTTCCCAGGACCGGTTTTTGGCATTACAGCCGTCTTCAGCCGGGCTTGCTTGACTCCAGTGGCAAAGTGAGCAAGGGACTCACGTCTGAGCATACCCTGCCAACTTAGGGCGAACAAAGAAAAACCAAAGGTGATGATGGACGGAGCGTTGACAATACTAACACTCACCCCCAGTCATCTAATCTGGGTTTAATCCATCACCGTTCTTTAGCTCACTCCGCCACCCCAGTTCAGACATGGCTATATGCAAATCAGTCTGACCCTGTGCCTTATGGGAACAGTCCAGCCCGAACTGCCAAGCCATGTCTTCCCTGGACCGGAATCAAGCTTCCCAGGACCGGTTTCTGGCATTACAGCCGTCTTCAGCCGGGCTTGCTTGACTCCAGTGACAAAGTGAGCAAGGGACTCACGTCTGAGCATACCCTGCCAACTTAGGGCGAACAAAGAAAAACCAAAGGTGATGATGGACGGAGCGTTGACAATACTAACACTCACCCCCAGTCATCTAATCTGGGTTTAATCCATCACCGTTCTTTAGCTCACTCCGCCACCCCAGTTCAGACATGGCTATATGCAAATCAGTCTGACCCTGTGCCTTATGGGAACAGTCCAGCCCGAACTGCCAAGCCATGTCTTCCCTGGACCGGAATCAAGCTTCCCAGGACCGGTTTCTGGCATTACAGCCGTCTTCAGCCGGGCTTGCTTGACTCCAGTGGCAAAGTGAGCAAGGGACTCACGTCTGAGCATACCCTGCCAACTTAGGGCGAACAAAGAAAAACCAAAGGTGATGATGGACGGAGCGTTGACAATACAAACACTCACCCCCAGTCAACTGATCTAGGTTTAATCCATCACCGTTCTTTAGCTCACTCCGCCACCCCAGTTCAGACATGGCTATATGCAAATCAGTCTGACCATGTGCCTTATGGGAACAGTCCAGCCGAACTGCCAAGCCATGTCTTCCCTGGACCGGAATCAAGCTTCCCAATGTACAAATTAAACAAAAGCGGCGACAGGGGGCACCCTTGCCTAGTACCCCTTGTGATGTTAAACCAAACTGTCCGTTTACCAACACCTTTGCTTTAGGACTAGAATATAGACTTTTCAATGCCTCAACAAGATTATTAGGAAAACCAAAACCTTTTAGGGTCTCCCACAGGTATACCCAATTAACTTGGTCAATGGCTTTAGCAGCATCTATTACTACTACTGTCAATGGAGCCTTCCTTGCTTCTGCCATACCTGAAATGTAAGTTCATTCAGCTGCCTCCTTGGTATAAAACCTCTCTGATCCGAATGAACCACCGCCTTTATAACCTTTGCCACCCTTGCTGCCACTATACCTGTGATAACCTTATAATCTAAATTCAATAAAGATATTGGTCTATAAGAATCTATCTTCTGGGGGTCTTTGTCTGGTTTTAATATCAGGGTCACCGTAGCTTCCGCCCATGAACCGGATGGATTTTCCCCCCGATATAAATTTTATTAAACAGATTTTTTTAAATTGTCACAACCTTATCCAGAATACCTAAATACAACTCTATCGGGAGCCCATCTGGGCCTGCAGCTTTTCCCCTTGCCATCTTTTTACATTGTACTCTAACTTCTTCCTCAGTAGTACTTCCTCACAAGAATACCTTATATTCCTCAGTCAACTGAGGGAGTGTTATTGAGTTTAACCACTCCTGAATGACCTCTCGTTCCGGCCTGATATCTTCCTTATACAGTTCACTCATAAAGCTTTGGGCCTCTTCACGCATTTCATCATCCGCATATATAATTCCTCCCGAGCCCCTTTTAATTAAATTCTTTATCATGTTCCTTGCCCTATCTGTTTTGGCTTTCCATGCTAATAAGGAGCTGCATTTCTCCCCAGATGAAAAATGCTGAAGCCTACTAGCTTTCCCCCTATCTAAAAGCTTCTTATCTAAGTTAGCCTGAAATTCAGCCTGTAAGGTCTCCAACTCTTTCTCAAACTGTGGGACTGTTCTTAAGCTCTCCATTGATACTTTCTGTAGTTCTACTTCTTTTCACTTAATCTTAGTTATTTTATCTGCTTCATCATTTTTCAAAACGTTCCTACTTCCTGTCGTTATGTTACTAAGTATCCCCCTTATATAGGCTTTAAAAGCCTCCCATACTATCTGATCCTTAGCTGTGCCAATATTAAACTTGAAATACTCATCTGTTTTATCCCCTAACTCAATGATCACTTCTTCATTCAATAGTATGATCCTATCTACTGTCCACCGTGTTTGTACCTCTTTTTGCCTGAGCTCCAAAGTCATAACTACTGCTGAGTGGTCTGATAATATAGCTGGAATGTGATTTATTGTCTCCACCTCTGTAAAAAGCTCCTGATCTATAAGAAAATAATCGATTCTTGAGTGGTGCTTATACTTTTTTGCTATAAAACTTAAAATCTCTAGTTTCCCCTATCTTGCTTCTCCAAATATCAAGCAAATTAAATTCTTTAATTATATATTTTAACCTAGCGAATATTTTTTGGGGCTATTATATTTTGCTTTCGAGGTACGATCTATTTCTTTACTTAGAACTAAATTAAAATCTCCCCCAATTATAATTGGCGCAGTTATATTTAACAGAAAGACTTCAATTTTTAGGACTGCCCCTGGATTATCTTCATTAGGCCCATAATATACTACACGAACCAAAGGTGTACCCTGAACTGCTATGGTAGCCACCAACCATCTCCCTGACAGATCTGTTTCCTGTTTTACTACATTCCTGCATTACTTCATATAATCAGCGCTACTCCCCTAGTGTTTCCTCTTTGGTCCGAACAAAGCACCTCCTGAATCCATCTAACTTTCTACTTAAACCCTGTTTGCACTCTTGGGCCTCTAAATGAGTCTCTTTTAGGAGACAAATATGTGCCTCACTATTGTCCAAAAATATATAACCCGGGACATCTTTCTCCTACTCCTCAATCTGAGCCTGGCACCCAGGGCCGTTTCTACACTAGGCAAGACTAGGTGGCTGCCTAGGGCGGCAAAAGAAAGAGGGCGGCAAAAAATATGAGGTTGGGAATCAAAATGGCCTTAGACCTCAAAAGCGCATTGGGTAGCGACTCGCGCCTTTCACAATTCGACGTGACGTGCAGGGCCGTTTCTAGGTGTTTTGCCGCCCTAGGCGAGAATTGAAAAATGCTGCCCCCTCCCTTTTATTTTATTTGCAATTTGGATCAGTGTGTCTGTCAGTGTGTCATTGTGTGTGTACGCTTGTGGGCTTCAGTGTCTAGAAAAGAGTTTGTGTATGTGTGGGGGTGTGCATGCATTTGTGGGTGTCTCTGCGTGAATGTGTGATTAGGTGTCTACAGAAAGGTTGTGTGCGTGTGGTTTGCTTAGGTGTCTCTGTGGGAGTTGTGTGTTTTTGGATGTATAGGGAGTTTGTGTGTGTGTGTGTTTGAATGCATGTGTCTAGATATGGAGATCGTGTGTGTGTGTTTGGGTGTCTACATAGGGTCTCTGAACCCCGTCACCAATGCTCCTGATGCACTAATGTAGGCTACGGCTCTGGTCAGTTCATCCGATTAACGAAGGAACTGAGATTAGAGAAGGTTTAAACCTAGTTCATGGCTCTGGGCCCACAGCAATGGAGTACTGTTGCTGCAGCACCTGGGCTCGCGCTGACTACATTAGGGACAAGCGTACGTTTTCCGGTCCAAGGTGCATGAATGTGCAGAAATGGAAGCGAGTGACCACGAACTTCTGCTGCATCTCTAGCTGCCACAATCTGATCCGGGGATGCATGTCCACTTTTCTGTACTACACCGCGCTCTCAACACTCCTCATTGGAAAGCACGGGGAGCACGTTTACCTAAGCAATGTAAGTTCAGAAAGGTATTCTATCATCACACCTGCACCATTAAAGGCCCTTCCATGATAGCGTTTCTGAATCCCCTTGCTCCTATACCCCTGCGTCACATCCTGTTCGGTGACACACTTGCTCCTCCGACAAGAACAGATTTTCCGGGAAGTATTGGGGAATATCTAGTTCTAGACAAGGAAATATACAAAGGTAACATGTGCAGCAGACAGCCGCCTTGTGCCCTACAGCACATTACACTAAATGACGCAATGCAAAATGGTGAAGCCAACAGGCAGAATTTGAAGAGGGCCCCTGAGTCTCCCATATCTAACAGATACATCTTGGCCTTCAGTGTGGGCTCACTGGAGGATTTGAGGGCACCCTGCACCAGGGGGACAGCAGGGTGTACTTTACGCCCTTGTTACATTAACATATTCCCTCATTCACAAATCTCCCTCTCTGCAATTCTATATGTCTCTACATGAAAGAAATGATGTCTTGTGAATGTTGGAGCTGTTCAACAGGGCCTCAAATCACAGCAGCATATTGTATATTGTATATTGTAAAAGCAGTGCCAATTTTGGAGGATTGCATGCAATACGTGTCCCTTCTTTTTGTTGAACACGGTCCCTCTGCCTACCCCCTTTAATCCCACTTGTATAAGAAACATGTGCTAACAGTGAAAATGAAAGCCGGTTGTGACCGTGACTGTAAGTGCATTGCAGCATATGGGGTCAGTGTTCTGAAGCACCGAGTCCTCTCAGCACCTCAGCCGTCCCCGCTGCTCCAGCCGGGTTGTGTTGTTAAGACAGATGAGCTCCGGAGCCCATCCCTTGAAAGGCCTTGCCTGATAATAACACGCAGGTAACACCTAGTGTTCCTGAAATCCGGAAGTGAGTTTGATGCAACACAAGACAATCCGCGAGTCCTCTGTAGAGGCAGTAGTGGCTGGCCCCTGACGCACACATAGAGAGAGGACATTTCTGCTCTCGCGCGCATCCAGAGATAGATGCACATGAATGCATGCACACCTCTGCGCCAGTCACACGCGTGTGCATTCACAACTACAGGTACAACCACATATACACACATTAACACACACACCTGTGAGAGAACTAAACCGTGTCAATATCCTGAAGAATAGACTCAGGGAGCCACTCTAACATGGGTTATATAGTGAGTTGCAAACTTGCGATACAAACCAAATGGGCACCAGGGGCATAACGCAGGCCCCTTCAAACGGGGGAGGGGGCACGGCACGGTTAAGGGCAGGGACTCTAGTCAAAACTAAAACAAGCTAGATCACGTCCCTCGCCTCACACCCCCACCACCTCCAAGCGAGCCGCTTACCTTGTGCATCCCCTCTGCTGGTGCTGGCCTGCACTGCGATGGCTTTACCGGAGCCCAAAAGATTCCCAAAACACTTCTTGTCTGTGCGCCATGATTGTTCCGTGACTTCCCTTAACAAGGGTAGTTAGTTAAAAAATAAACTTATAAATCACCTAGCTCTTGTGCGACCCGGATCCCACCCCGGCCTCCCCCGGTACCTGCTAGGCCTCAGGCAGGAACTCTCTGCCTCCGCAGGCCGTGCGCACACGGCCCCCGCCTGTGGCGCTGAACGTGATGGCACGTCACGTCGAATTGTGAAAGGCGCGAGTCGCTACCCAATGCGCTTTTGAGGTCTAAGGCCATTTTGATTCCCAACCTCATATTTTTTGCCGCCCTCTTTCTTTTGCCGCCCTAGGCAGCCGCCTAGTCTTGCCTAGTGTAGAAACGGCCCTGGTGACGTGCCATCACGTTCAGCGCCACAGGCGGGGGCCGTGTGCACACGGCCTGCGGAGGCAGAGAGTTCCTGCCTGAGGCCTAGCAGGTACCGGGGGAGGCCGGGGTGGGATCCGGGTCGCACAAGAGCTAGGTGATTTATAAGTTTATTTTTTAACTAACTACCCTTGTTAAGGGAAGTCACGGAACAATCATGGCGCACAGACAAGAAGTGTTTTGGGAATCTTTTGGGCTCCGGTAAAGCCATCGCAGTGCAGGCCAGCACCAGCAGAGGGGATGCACAAGGTATGCGGCTCGCTTGGAGGTGGTGGGGGTGTGAGGCGAGGGACGTGATCTAGCTTGTTTTAGTTTTGACTAGAGTCCCTGCCCTTAACCGTGCCGTGCCCCCTCCCCCGTTTGAAGGGGCCTGCGTTATGCCCCTGGTGCCCATTTGGTTTGTATCGCAAGTTTGCAACTCACTATATAACCCATGTTAGAGTGGCTCCCTGAGTCTATTCTTCAGGATATTGACACGGTTTAGTTCTCTCACAGGTGTGTGTGTTAATGTGTGTATATGTGGTTGTACCTGTAGTTGTGAATGCACACGCGTGTGACTGGCGCAGAGGTGTGCATGCATTCATGTGCATCTATCTCTGGATGCGCGCGAGAGCAGAAATGTCCTCTCTCTATGTGTGCGTCAGGGGCCAGCCACTACTGCCTCTACAGAGGACTCGCGGATTGTCTTGTGTTGCATCAAACTCACTTCCGGATTTCAGGAACACTAGGTGTTACCTGCGTGTTATTATCAGGCAAGGCCTTTCAAGGGATGGGCTCCGGAGCTCATCTGTCTTAACAACACAACCCGGCTGGAGCAGCGGGGACGGCTGAGGTGCTGAGAGGACTCGGTGCTTCAGAACACTGACCCCATATGCTGCAATGCACTTACAGTCACGGTCACAACCGGCTTTCATTTTCACTGTTAGCACATGTTTCTTATACAAGTGGGATTAAAGGGGGTAGGCAGAGGGACCGTGTTCAACAAAAAGAAGGGACACGTATTGCATGCAATCCTCCAAAATTGGCACTGCTTTTACAATATACAATATACAATATGCTGCTGTGATTTGAGGCCCTGTTGAACAGCTCCAACATTCACAAGACATCATTTCTTTCATGTAGAGACATATAGAATTGCAGAGAGGGAGATTTGTGAATGAGGGAATATGTTAATGTAACAAGGGCGTAAAGTACACCCTGCTGTCCCCCTGGTGCAGGGTGCCCTCAAATCCTCCAGTGAGCCCACACTGAAGGCCAAGATGTATCTGTTAGATATGGGAGACTCAGGGGCCCTCTTCAAATTCTGCCTGTTGGCTTCACCATTTTGCATTGCGTCATTTAGTGTAATGTGCTGTAGGGCACAAGGCGGCTGTCTGCTGCACATGTTACCTTTGTATATTTCCTTGTCTAGAACTAGATATTCCCCAATACTTCCCGGAAAATCTGTTCTTGTCGGAGGAGCAAGTGTGTCACCGAACAGGATGTGACGCAGGGGTATAGGAGCAAGGGGATTCAGAAACGCTATCATGGAAGGGCCTTTAATGGTGCAGGTGTGATGATAGAATACCTTTCTGAACTTACATTGCTTAGGTAAACGTGCTCCCCGTGCTTTCCAATGAGGAGTGTTGAGAGCGCGGTGTAGTACAGAAAAATGGACATGCATCCCCGGATCAGATTGTGGCAGCTAGAGATGCAGCAGAAGTTCGTGGTCACTCGCTTCCATTTCTGCACATTCATGCACCTTGGACCGGAAAACGTACGCTTGTCCCTAATGTAGTCAGCGCGAGCCCAGGTGCTGCAGCAACAGTACTCCATTGCTGTGGGCCCAGAGCCATGAACTAGGTTTAAACCTTCTCTAATCTCAGTTCCTTCGTTAATCGGATGAACTGACCAGAGCCGTAGCCTACATTAGTGCATCAGGAGCATTGGTGACGGGGTTCAGAGACCCTATGTAGACACCCAAACACACACACACGATCTCCATATCTAGACACATGCATTCAAACACACACACACACAAACTCCCTATACATCCAAAAACACACAACTCCCACAGAGACACCTAAGCAAACCACACGCACACAACCTTTCTGTAGACACCTAATCACACATTCACGCAGAGACACCCACAAATGCATGCACACCCCCACACATACACAAACTCTTTTCTAGACACTGAAGCCCACAAGCGTACACACACAATGACACACTGACAGACACACTGATCCAAATTGCAAATAAAATAAAAGGGAGGGGGCAGCATTTTTCAATTCTCGCCTAGGGCGGCAAAACACCTAGAAACGGCCCTGCTGGCACCTTACCTCCTACACTTTGATTGAAAGCGTCCTCCACTTTTGATAGAGTTGTTTAAAACCTGCAGCTTAACCAAGATCTATAGTGAAGGTATAAGTTGATAAAGGTGCAGTGTATATTTTACCAAAGTGCCCCTCCCAGGTGCTGCAAGCAAGGTGGCAAATAATACGCATAGGGTCTTAGAAAAACAATTTGACACCAATAGTAGTTGGTGATAATTATGATTACTTAATTGACAAGTCAAGTATAAAAAAAAAAATCAAAGTAAACAGATATCGAAACTGAATATCAAGTGGAAAAGACATTGCCGATAACATGGTTTTTGCCAACATGAATAGGAGTTTACGTTTTGTTAAAATGAAAACACTCTTCTGACCATGTCTAACATGGAAAAGCGAATTCTGCAATGAGCACCCAAAAATAAGCCACAGTTTGATAACTCACAAGAACATCTTCTCAAGAGTTTCTGGCTACACCAATTGCAGATTACAGCTCCATGTGACAAGCCATTACGTTTCTCCTGGCATCACTGAAGAGATGAAAAGCATAAAAGGAAGGTTTCCAACATCTGTCCTTTTCTCTTCCCATAGGAACTAGACTGCCATAGAAAACCCACATACATGTCCCTTTGACAACTGCCCTGGCAATGGATGCACCACCTCAACATGCAGTTGGTGTGTGATGCACAGCCACACCTCATTGTCTGTCTGGCAGGCTCCTGGAGTTTTGGAAGGGCCTATACCTGTGTGCTCAGTTGGTTTACCTCTCTATGGGGCACTGAGGCAGGGCCGGCTTTAGTGCGGTGGACCAGTGCGGCGCTGACTTGGAGGGGGGCATTGACTTCAGGGTGGGTGCTGTGTTTAGCAAAAACCTATGATTTAAAAACACCTGCTGCAGAGTTCCTTGTGCGTCGAGCTTTCAGGCAGCAATAAAAATGTCATGATAATTCTTGTGATTAATGTTCCTGCTAGAGAGAGAGATATCGGAGTTTTGTTTACAGGCAGTTTTGACTCGCCATGAAGTAGAGCAGAGGGTTATATGCCTTCAGCAAAGAACAGATCTGTATTTTATGTGGCTAGCTGAGTGGACTAGAAAAGCCAGGCTTTTCCAGCGCTTTAAAAGAATTGAAATGTATTTGAGAGAGGGTCTATGGAGAGATGAGTGGCACTTTTGCAGGGTGACAGTGAGGGAATCCGAGGAGGAGGTCATGGGGAGGGGGGCACCAAAAAAGTTTCTTGCACCTGGCACCATCAGCGCTTAAGCCGGCGCTGCACTGAGGATGCTACACGCTGCCCATCCATGCTCCATTTGTTCCATGCGGGCTTGTGCAGATCATGATGTGCTATAATGACAATAAATCGGGTTCTGTCTGTGAAATTCCAGATGACTAGCCCCACCCACTGTTATGCAGTATGAAGCAATCACCCATTATTCTAAATTTACAAAAAGCAACTGATGATATAGACAGTTCACTGCACAACCAGTTCTACATTGTTAACACGGGGCGGTACTTCACAATATTTTAGACATGCCCCTAGCGCTTGGTTACCCCAGTCCGGTGTGTATTTCTCTGGCAAGCACCTCTTTCCCCGAGCAGGAGGTGTGGGGGTGCCGTAGGCCAGACCTCCATACTGAACGGGCTATGCATTGGAGAGGCTCACGCTGACCAGCCGCTCTCTTCCTTGAGTTTACGCCGGGAGGTGCTTCGATCATCCAAACGCTTCCTTCCCAGGTGTGGGTGCAGGCTGCCTCGGCTCTCTGTGGGCCGACTTGTCTCTCATTGGGTTAGAACTGGAAGGGTAGCAAGTGGACAAAAGCATACAAGCTGAAGGTGCCCTCTCTCTGGTTTAGCGGCCCCCTCTCAGGGGGTGTGTGCAGCAGGTGGGAATGGCTTTTGTGCAAGTTTGTCATGCACTAGACTGCATGCACCTGCAGGCAGGGAAGGTTACACTAGCTTCTTGTGCACGGGGAGTGTGCACCACTAGGTAGGGAAGGTTCTCTGTGCACCAGCTTCTTGCGAACGGGGAGTGTGCACCATCAGGTCCGGACGGCTCTTTGTGCACCAGCTTCTTGGGCACGGAGAGTGTGCACAGCAGGTCGGGAGGGCTCTCCGCGCACAGGGTCATGAGCACCAGCTGACAGGAGAGACCCGGGACTCTGTGCATGATGTGAGGCAGCTGCTTGCTGGGCCAGCTCTTGTCAGCCGCCTCTCTCTGCTAGCCGTGTGTGTCTGCAGGGATGCATTCAGCAAGGTGTCTCATCTCTCCACGACCTGTTGGCGTGTTTGTGACAAACCACCCATCCTATTCCAGGTGTGCACAAATCCTAGCAGGCATCAAACTTTTATGGGAGAACCGGTAGTGCCAGTGCTGGAGAAAATAAATCAGTAGCCCTCTTTTAGGGCCGTACCATTTCAAGAAAGAACATGTGCTGAATATCAGGCAGTGCATGTATTAATATTAATCTAACCCCCCCCCCATATAGGTCTACAATCTACCATAAACTACCAACAGAAAGTCAAAATATGTCTGCTCACTGCCCCCATGAAATCCAAGGTGTTTACTTGCAGTTAAATGAAATAAGGATTTTTTTATTGAATTGTTGCTTGTGCATTGCTGATTGGATATAATGGATTGCTGCTTCCAAAGTGACAGAAAACTCGTATAACTTTTGGTGCCAGATTGAATGCATTGTAACAATGAGTGAACACATTTGCACTCGAAACTGGACAATTTATCATCAGTGCTAACGGATCATGATTGTTAATGTCAAATTAAGAGAAGGTCGTCCCAGATACAAATCTTTGTTATTTTGTTTTGTGTGTAAGGATGAGCGCTCCACAGGACTGTGCTTTTGTTTTTGAGCTGGGTGGTCAGTTGTCCATTTTCGGCCTTCACAGGTACTTTCCCCACGGTATCTCTTGCCGAGTCTCTCTAGCAGTGATGCAGTATTGTGCCACAGAGTGGGTGACATCATGTTCGAGCAGCTGTTTAAGTTGGTTTGGTCAAGGACACGTACTGTTTTTGAGCTTGCAGTGCTTTGTCTGCTGTCAGGCTTTGGTGCCTTGTTATCAGACATCAGAGTGGTTGGCACCTTCCTGCTTTCTCAAATCTGCTCGAAAATGCGCCATATTTGCCCACTCTTTTTAAAAAAAATTCTCGGGTGGAAACCCCCCCAAACCTCCTGTAGGTGGTTCAGGCTCGCTCGCTATGCTCACTTGCCACAGTGAAGTACAACAATTGTTTTACGCCCTACCACTTTCAAATGTCACCAGCCGGCACTGTCTACAAAGTATTGTTATGTGGTATAAAACCGCCACAGCCCAGCTGCAAATGAGCGCTAATATTTAGTGGTGCCCTGGGGTAGCATAAGTCTTGTCTAATCACACACCCAATGTGTTATCAGAGCCGCAATGCAAAATGAGGGGGTCTCCCTACAGAATCCGATGAGGGCTCCCTTAATCTCCCATACGTCACAGAAATACATAGGCCTAGGGTTGAATGGGGGGCCCATGAAGAATTGGGGGCCCTGTGTGCCGCAGGAGTTGCAGGGGCCTGTTTTACGCCCCTGTGTGTTCCTACATATGTTGTATTACCTAGCGATATTTAGGGTCCTTATTTTTAATGGCCCTGATATGTTCTTATATTCAGATTGTTCATTGCCTGATGGTACTGCCAACATGTGGAACTATGCTTTGGTCAACCAAAAGACTATTGGTATGTGATTTCGAATTATGTGTTGTTTCTTAGGAATAATTGCTTTTATAATGGATATTATTATTAAAATACAGACTATATGAATATGTTGAACTCACAGTAGGCATTGTATATAAATATTAATTAGACACAACATTAAAATAAAGGCATATGTTTGTGTGCATTTGGAACTTGAAATGACCTTTTCATATGTTATATTGACCATATGATGTAGAATGATACAGGAATTTGAATATGTTTGTAAACAATTTGTTTTCACTTGGAAATATTCATTCATATAGTGTATAGGACTTACAGCCCTGAAGAAGTTACTGGTTTAATAGAACATAACGTGTTGCAACAATATACCGTTATGGAATTTTGTGTATTCTATTACATTGACGGATGTCGGATTCATCTTTTTGAAACAATACGAATGGAGCCTTTATGTAAAGACAAATTTATATACATGGTCTTAAAAAATGTCATTTTTAATAAGTGATGGAAGTAGGACCCAACTTTCGGACACAATAGAAGTAAGATACTAATTTGTGAGTGCATTCCTGGTTGTGATATCCTAGCATTAAAATTGTCTCACTCCACTGACCCATGCAACTTCCCTTCCTCCAGGTAAGATGTAGCCGACACTACATTTGTCCTATGTAACAATGCTGAGTTTTACTGTGTGCCCCTTGTTGGGGCCCTACAAGGGCAGAAAGAAGAAACTATCTAGAGAAGTGTGGCTCACTGGTTAGAGGCGGCAGATCCGTAAGCAGAGAACGGCCCGGGACCAGGGTTCGATTCCCGACGCGGCAGGGTTGTGGACCAGGGTCAGCGGACTCGATAATTCTCGCCTCGGTGCCTACTCTAGTCAGAAACCACACTCGGCAACTCTGGGCATCAGCTTGCCTCATCTTCACAACGGCCCCCCCAGACCGCCAGGGATGCTTGGTTGCACCTTAGATATACCCATCAGGGATTATCTCTCAGGGTGAGCCAGGACGGGTTCCCCAGCGGTCGAAGCGTGGAGATACTCCTCCAGGAGTCGATTCCTAGCGCTATATAAACCCACAATTAAATTAAATTAAATTAAATTAAATCTAAGATGCCATGATGTTAGTAAGTCAAACAACATAACAAGGGAATATGCCAGTACTGATATAATCATTTAATACACCTAATGGCATCCAAAGAAGAAATCAAATTCAAAACTGGGTATTGCTATTTAATAGCTGTTTATTTTAATCATATATATTTAAAAGTGCCAAAAGTGGTACTTAGTCCATTATGAATTGAAGAGTTGCGAGCACAAGAATGGAAAAAAGGACACAATAAGATAAAATCACACTCACCACTTCAATAATCACGCATATCACAGTCATCCCACTCACATTCAAACATTCAAACAAAAAAAATATACTTCCCATAAACTTGATAGTTCAATATACCAGTATGGGAAGTATAACCGGTCTGCTATAATTTCAACAAAAGTCACAAAAATAATTTTGGTGTAGTAACTCACTCAAAGGTTTTTTTTAAACAGTCAACTCTATTCAAACTACAGGTTTTATACAGATGGTATACAAAAATTCAAGTGCGATACAGATTGGCACAAGGAAAACAAAAGCAGACCAATGGGGAAAGGCCTACGCGTTTCGAATCCCTATAAGTCAAAGGGGATTCTCCTCAGGGCCAGACAGTGTTCTGAAAGACAAACAAGAAACGAAATCTATGTGTCAGTTATTAAAAGGAGAACAAGAGTACTAGCGAGCACTACTACACCAAAGTTTCACACCGCTTACCCTCATCACTAGGTGCAATGTTGGAAACTCCTGCAGAGGTAGGAGAGAGGAAAAGACAGAAGAAAAAACATACCCAGTGTCAGTGAGGGGTAAGTTATAAATATAACCTGTCTAAAACGATCTTCTCAAGAGACTGGTGGAAGTTTGTTTACCTGAAGTCAGGTGCAGTATCCACAGCTGCTGAAATGGTAATATCTGGTAGTAAAAACGGAGTCTGGGGGGGCAGAACACATGGGTTTAAATGACCAAATCCTTACGTTGGTGGCAAGACTACTAGAAGCATGTGGGGCACAAGAAGCTATCGTGCTCTTACCGGCGATTCCGGTATTACGTTGCTGAGCGGCAACGGGAGACCGAAGGTACGCTGTATCAAGTTAGGCGCACACAGGTCAAATAATTTCATGTGTCCACTCTGAAATCAAAATGAGAGAGGTGTTAGCCCACGGCAGCGGTTGGAGCCGGTCGGGCAGGAGCAACAAATTAAACGGAGCAACGAGGCTTACCGGAGCTGGTGGAGTCTCACAGAGTAGCTGTACGGCGTTCCAGAGGCACTGATCCTTCGCGCATGCGCAGTGAATGCGTGCCCGTCAGACACGCAGTGTTCCACTTATAACACACACAGCTGCCGTGGGCTAACACCTCTCTCATTTTGATTTCAGAGTGGACACATGAAATTATTTGACCTGTGTGCGCCTAACTTGATACAGCGTACCTTCGGTCTTCCGTTGCGGCTCAGCACCGTAATACAGGAATCGCCGGTAAGAGCACGATAGCTTCTTGTGCCCCGCATGCTTCTAGTAGTCTTGCCACCAACGTAAGGATTTTGTCATTTAAACCAATGTGTTCTGCCCCCCAGACTCCGTTTTTACTACCAGATATCACCATTTCAGCAGCTGTGGATACTGCACCTGACTTCAGGTAAACAAACTTCCACCAGTCTCTTGAGAAGATCGTTTTAGACAGGTTATATTTATAACTTACCCCTCACTGACACTGGGTATGTTTTTTCTTCTGTCTTTTCCTCTCTCCTACCTCTGCAGGAGTTTCCAACATTGTACCTAGTGATGAGGGTAAGCGGTGTGAAACTTTGGTGTAGTAGTGCTCGCTAGTACTCTTGTTCTCCTTTTAAAAACTGACACATAGATTTCGTTTCTTGTTTGTCTTTCAGAACACTGTCTGGCCCTGAGGAGAATCCCCTTTGACTTATAGGGATTCGAAACGCGTAGGCCTTTCCCCATTGGTCTGCTTTTGTTTTCCTTGTGCCAATCTGTATCGCACTTGAATTTTTGTATACCATCTGTATAAAACCTGTAGTTTGAATAGAGTTGACTGTTTAAAAAAAAACCTTTGAGTGGGTTACTACCCCAAAATTATTTTTGTGACTTTTGTTGAAATCATAGCAGACCGGTTATACTTCCCATACTGGTATATTACTGGTATATTGAACTATCAAGTTTATGGGAAGTATATATTTTTTGTTTGAATGTTTGAATGTGAGTGGGATGACTGTGATATGCGTGATTATTGAAGTGGTGAGTGTGATTTTATCTTATTGTGTCCTTTTTTCCATTCTTGTGCTCTCAACTCTTCAATTCATAATGGACTAAGTACCACTTTCGGCACTTTCAAATATATATGATTAAAATAAACAGCTATTAAATAGCAATACCCAGTTTTGAATTTGATTTCTTCTTTGGATGCCATTAGGTGTATTAAATTATTATATCAGTACTGGCATATTCCCTTGTTATGTTGTTTGATAGACTCAGCCTTACTGATTAGAGCTAGCCCCTTGTTGTTATTACCATGATGTTAGTAAGAGCATCTGGGCAATGATATGAAGCAAAATATTGGCAGTACAAAAAATGATCACTGTATTCAGCTTGGAACTTTGTCCAAGACATATGGTGCTCATGGGACATAATTACATCCATGGGGCATGGAAGAGTATTCAAGCCATTTACATTGAATGAAATATTCTGCAATTATAATACCACAGAAATCTTGAATTGATAAGAAATGTATGTAATAGTGTGCCATGTCATGATTGGCGCAATTCTGGGGGGTTTGCTTGAAGCTACCTTCCGCTCCTGTAGGTCCATCATGTCCACATTTGCAGCAGTTATCTTGTTTTCCCACAGCTATATGATATCCACAATGGTGAAGGATGCATCTGCAAGCAGGTGAAAAGAGCCGGTCAGTGTTGCAGATATGTCTCACACATCAGATTTACGTCATTCTACTTTAGCAACAAGTGATGCACATCTGGACTTAATAACAAACTGGGGTAACTCCAACACAACCACTCACTACTTTGTTCTGGAAAGAAAGTGAGAAATTCTCCTGCTGCAGCCCTCACACTTGGAAGGGTTCATCCCAGGATCATCGATAAGACATACCTTTGGGCAGTCAAGCCAAACTGCTTCCTAAAATGATTCTTAATATATTTGCATGTTGCTAGGACGTATGCAGTAGCCTATACTAGGTAGACACCTTCACCCTCACTTTATTCATCACTAGCCTCTCGTCCTCCTTTCTTATAAAGGGAAGCATGTCTTGAGCTTGTCTTGAACTTCAGGCGCTTTTCTCAATGGTTCATTTCTTCAATGTATTAACAGACTGTTGGTGGGTTCCCTAGTTCTAGGATCCTTTTGTTCGCATCTGTTTATTTGAGATTATTTTTCTGGAAAGTTGAGCCATGCTCCCAACTACTTCAGTTTACTTTTGATTCCAGGATTGTCTTATTTTGTTTGTGTCTCAAAAATGAATATTGATGCTTTCCTGGCAACAGCAAACCCTTGGAAATCCCCTACCATCCTGTGGCTTCAATGTTCTTTCAATCTATGGCAAAATACTTCGAGTAACTATAGTCAGGACAATATGCTCTAGGAGGAATCCGTGCTGCTCCTGGCTCCTCCCTCCGACCACGAGTCTGATGGCGATCACCGTTGTTTGGCGTGCTGCTAGCTGCCGGTGCTCCTGAGGCGGCGAATCCTGTCATCCTTGCTTCCGGCTGGCCGTGGAAGATTAATCGCTACGGAGTCCGAGGCTGAACCTGAGCCTGTCTCACGGGGGATGTGAGACGTGGTGTGCGGCTCTGTATTCTCGAGACGGACTGTGATGTAAGGGAATACTTTGTAACAAATATTTCTGGCAACAACGCTGAGATTAAAAGTATCTCTGCCCCCGTTTTCACTGACTTTTGCTGGGAACCTTTCTTGGCGGCATTTGGTAAACGCTCACAGGACACTTTGTGCAGCAGCCGTTTTTCTGATGAGTAGCAAGCAATGAATACGGGCCACGGACCAAGCACATACCGTTGAATCCCGAGGACGATACTTTACTTTATATTGTTCATTGCGTGATTTTCTCGAACCAAGGGACGCAGGCTTTATTATTTAAGTTACAACGATGTCCCTGAGCAAAAAAACTCTGCCTTTTCTACAAATGCCGATTTCTCTAGCCGTTTTGCCCAGGATTAAATAAAACAGGCAATTGCAGACTGGACTACAGCTCCCATCCTGCATTGCTGCATTGCTATTTGGCCTTATTTTCCCTCTCCTGTGGCTGAAGTGTGGGGGAAAAAAGAAGTTTGCTGGTGAGTGGGTATTGAAGCTTCATTGTGCTGACTTGCATGGAGGACATTTCTAACTTACCCTTTTGCTGGACGGGCCGCTACCGGACCGCTGCTTCTGGCCCCTGCCCTCCTGTTCCTGCTCTCCCTCCGCCCCTGCACTCCTGAGACCGCGAGTGCCGCCGCAGAGCGAGGGAGAGCGTGAGGGGACCCGGTACTGTATTTCCCGGCAGCCACCGCGACCGGAAGTCGCTTCACGCCGCACAGCACCAGGAGGCGCTTAAATCCACGCCTCATTTCCCGCGTCGCGGGAGGGCTAAGCCCGGGCAAAGGGCGGGCCCTCTGTGGCCCTCGGAGGCCGGGCAGGGCCACGGACCTTGATTCTTCGTTCAGGATCTTGCACTCCCAAGTGAGACTCTATTTGTACTTTATCAGATAAGGGGTAAAGCGCTCCTTGGGGTGTGTTGTATTATCCATTACATTGATAATGTCTAAAGCGAAACAGGATAGGACCACATCTGGTTTAGGCACAATGGACAACTATCTGGTCAAAAAGGTAACACAGATCAACAGTGAGCGTAGGACCTCATTAGGTCGCGGAAGTGATCGGGTGCCAGATGATGACATACCATTATTAGCAACAGACCTAGTCATAGTTGATATACCAGAAGTGAGTAATAGGTCTGTTATAGCGGTTGAAGCGCAGGTCCATGCTGACTCTCAAGAAAATGTTTCCCACGTGTCCATTGAGGCATCTGAACAGCCTTCCCCTTCCCCTTCCCCCAGACCAGTGAGATCATGCAGAAAGCCACTGACTAAACGCGGGGGGAAGCATGGAAAGAAAAGAGTAGAAATAGCGCAACCGGTGTCAAATAGCCAGGCTAGTGGACAGGATTCATATGTAGGTAATAATGCAGCTGCCATAAATATTCATCTGGAGCAATTTGCCTCATTGATTAGTACCTTGGAAGAAAAGTTAGAGGCAAAGATTATAGAGTTACTGAAACCTCTGACAGCTAAACTGGATAGTGTGGCCCCAGAAGTCAATAGACTAGGTGCACTGATAACAACACACCTGTCGTCTACCCCAGCCGTAAAACCAAAGACTGTGGAGAAGGGCCACAACAGAGATGGCCATGGTACTGGTAGAATACCCTTGCAGCAGAATAGTCAGAAGACTGCTGTAATCAAACTTGCCCACTTAGTCTTACACTTAGAAACGGTCAGAATAAACAGGCTATATCAACTCCCGAGGGTAACCGGGATAATAGACAAGTAAAGAAAAGCCGCTATATCAATCTTCCCCCGGACTGTGCACCTTATGTGGCTGTCTTAACAAATGTGCCTCCCACTGATTCTCACTCAGCTCAGCCATTTGAGGAATCCCATGACTCCTTAAAATATAAAACGGTTTCATGGCTAAACAATAAATGTGGGTTCCCAATTGCATATTCTGAACAAATTTTGTCAACTCGAAGAGTGAACTGGATTGGCCCGTCTTTAAAAACATCTAGGGGGGATTGTGTTGTAGTTAACTTCAAACATCCCCAACACGTGGCCACAGTTTTATTAAGAGCAGCCTCTTTAATTCAGAATGCAAACAGTGTGTGTGTACGTCCCCTTGGTTACTTTTATACCCATTTAATTAAAACTCCTCCTCATCGGGGGAAAACAGGTCCATTTATCCCTACTCAGCCCCCAGCTCCTGAAGCTGCATACCGGTACAACGTTGATAATCTTGGCATGAATGGGTTCAATGTTGTAACGCAGAACAGATTTGATTCACTCTCAGGCTTGGAGGCATGCGATTGACGTGAGGAATTTGATGGACAAGTAACAGAGACTTTGAATGTAATGGGACATGAGGAAAACACACGGGCAAAACTAAATGGGAACAATGTAATATCTTGGAACATTGCTGGATTGGGAGCTAAGATGGAGGACTGTAATTGGATTAGGTACATTAAGCAGTTTCAGGTTATCTGTTTGCAGGAGACTTGGTCAGTCGAATGTAACTACTTTCTGGAAGGTTACAAAGCATTTTATGTTCCTGCAATTGCAACAACTAGGGGAAGACCTAAGGGGGGAATGGTTACGTTCATCTCTGTTGCGCTATCGTGTAAAATTCGCAGAGCCATAACAAGCAATTCTGGCATTATTGGTCTAATTTTAATGGGAGAAAACTGTATGGCCGGTATGGTCAATTTTTATAATGCTGTCAATCTATGCTCAGTTAATAGTCAGATATCTTTACTGAATGTTTTTATTAGAAATTCAATGAGGGACTGTATCCATAACCTTATGATAATGGGTGATTTTAATGTTCACCCTTGTGGGGATTTTCTACTGAAAAGTATCTCGGACTTGCATTGCCCGCGTCTAGAGGGCATGCATTTGGAACATACGACAGAGGGGGAACTTTTTAATGATCTAATTAATGATTTAGATCTATCATTGACCATGGGACTGATGGACCCTACAAAGCGTTTTGAGATTCCATCCTTTAAGGGGCATGGCAGGGGAACTTTTATTGATTAGGTATTAATAACCTTGCCAATGCAATCCTTTGTGGATTCCTTTGCTATCGAACATAGTGAATTCAGTGACCACAACCCACTCACTATTCACTTGAGGGGTCCTTGGATAGCTAACGTAGACACTAATCTCATTACCGGCAGGGTAAGCACAACGGATGGGAGACGTCGTCTTAAATGGTCTAAAATGACCCCTGATTTGTTGTATAAAGATATTAAAACCACTTGTGCAGATGAAATTTTGGTTTGCACACAAAAAGGCCCACAACCGAGGAAGGTTCTTGAAGCCTACCAAAGTTTGTCGGTTAAGGTGACACAGTTATTGTCGGTCCCAGCAAAAAAGTTTGAATCTACGGGACCTAAGTGGTTTAATCACGATTGTTCTAAAGCAGCCAGAAATCTAAGGTTGGCACTAGCAGCTAAACTGAGAATAAAGGAGACAGTTCAATTGTGTCGTAAACATTATAAATCTACCATTACTAAACACAAGGAACTCCTTAGAGAGGAGGCATGGAGAGAGATCCTTGACCCATCTACTTTGCGGTGTAGCTCTAGATTCTGGGCGGTAATGAAGAAACCCTTCCTGGTCCAAGTACCGGGTGATGGCCTGGAATGCTATATTTCGAAGGAGGAGTGGGAACTACACTTCAAGCAATTGTACTGTTGCCCGGTGGATGAAAGGCCCACTTATGTCCCGAGTGACAATGGCCAGATGATTAGCTTCTCTAGGGGGGAGGTTATGGAGGGCATTGAGGTTCTAACAGCTGGGAAAGCTCCTGGTCTGGATGGGATTCCCCCGGATCTATTTAAATCTGAGCCAAGTTTTTGGGCACCTATTTTAGAGTCTGTCTTTAATGCAGCAGTAAAATATGGCTGCCCACAATCTTGGGGGGTCTCCACGATTGTCCCGGTCTTTAAGAAAGGGGACAAAAGCAGCCCAAAATGTTATAGGCCCATTTCATTAATAGACTCCATGGTCAAAATCATAGAAAGAATCCTACTGCAGAGACTTTCTGACTGGACGCTGGAAAATAATGTCATGTCCATCGTGCAGTATGGATTTTGTAGTGGCCGATCAACAGTGACGCAGTGTCTCAACCTTTTTTTAATACTTAGCAAGTACACTGTGGTTCACAGGGGCACCATCCACCTCGCCTTCATGGACTTGTCCTCAGCCTTTGATTGTGTAAACAGGGGAAGGCTCTGGCAGTCCATGAGGGCGAAGGGTGTAGATAGTGGAATTGTCAATTTCCTGGCTGATCTACATAGCAATACTAGAGCTAATGTGAGATATTCCCAAGATCTGAGCACAACAGAACATTTTGACAATAGAAAGGGTGTTCGCCAAGGTTGCATCTTGGCCCCCTTCCTTTTTAATTTTGTATATTAACGACCTTGATAGTGTGTTGCAGAACGTACAGGCCGACTGCCCTAGAGTTGGCAGGTGGGGGATTCCTGTACTTTTATATGCAGATGATGCGGTTTTAATTTCCAGAACTGAGAGGGGCCTTCAAGCATTATTAAATGCTTTTAAAATGTTCATGACGGATAGAGACCTTATGGTCAACAATTCAAAATCATTTGTCATGCATGTTGGCCAACAACCAAGAAGGAATTTTTCATTCAAACTTGATGATGTAGTGATTCCTATAACAAAAACATTTTCGTACCTTGGGGTCCTTTTTGACTCTAAGCTTAATTGGGGTCCTCATCTTGTAAAAAAGAAAGGGGAACTGGTCAGGGTTAATGCCTCAATCTTTAATTTCGCATCGAAATTGGGTAAAAAACCTACTAGTGCCATGTTGAAACTTTACAATGCAAAATCGGTAGCAACTGCTACTTATGGCAGTGAAATCTGGGGGTACACTGACGGTGAGCAGTTGCAGATTGCTGAGAACTTTTTTCTCAAGCGCATTTTGTGTGTTCCTGCAGGCACACCTAACCTCACGGTTCATGAAGAGTTAGGGACACAATATTTAAGTGACATATTTTCCTTACGCCCATTAACCTGTTGGGTTAAACTGTGGTTAAATCAGGATATACCATTGACACACCTGATTGTGAGCGACTATATGACCCAGGACAAGGCAATGGGCTCCCCCTGCATAAAATATGTGAAATCTTGCTTTGCTAAGCTTGGTCGTTTGGAATTGTTCGAACACCCTAGTAAGATTGTAAAGGGCTACCTGGAGGTAATTAAACGGGACTTCCTCTTGGATAGGAAGACCCAGAGGGAAGAAGTTGAACTCCAGAAACAGAGTGTGAGAAAATTTGTCATGTTGAAAACATGTGATACTGCAGAGCCATATTTGTTGGGCTCATTGACCTCTCATGAAAAGTTGCATAATGACAGTATTCTCCATATCACTGAATTTTTAAAACTGACTGTTAGGCTAATAAATTGTTTGGACATGTAATGGTTCTCTGAGATGAATGCACTAGTCACTTTTTTCCAATTGTAAAGATGATATTGCACTTTTTTCACTTTGGCACTTTACCTGATATGTGTCTACAATGAACGTGTTTTTCTTTTAACTGTTTTTATTGTATATGTACTTTTATGGTTTGTGTAAAACCGAAATAAAGTCTTTTGAATTGAATTGAGTAACTATAGTAACAAATGAGCCCTGGCTGCTCTTACAGCACGTGCAAGAACCGCTGAAATGATAAATCAAACACAAAGAGGGTCTGATTGCTGCTTATCAGCCTAGAATAGCTCTAAACAACCCCCCTGGAAACTACACAGGATGCTTATTCTCCAAGGTTGTCAAGTTTGTACTTAAAACACGTCTTTATGATTTGCTTGGGCTTGCTGAAGCAGGGCGCCAGACCAAGGTTAATTGGAAAGACAAACATTGCCTGTCAGTGTTGCTGGCGCTGACGCCTTCCCTCATTTCATCATGATGTCTGCTCTTTGGTGCTTAATACAAATAAATGGCATGCATCGAGTTATTTTGACGCTCTGCATTAAAGAAGCCAGTGATGCTCTGGAATTTTTGATTGTGGGTTCTGCTGTTTCTGTTAATAGTGCTTTGATAAACCATGAGCCGGCAGCTTTAGTCATGCAGAGGTATGGCGTTTTTTCAAATGGATATAAATACGGCTCAGAAACGCATCAAAAACGCCAATAGGTGTATATCTTCAATTGCTTACTTTTTTATTCTTTTGTCGTAATCTAGATGCCGTTTATAAGATTTTTCTGCACTGCATTTTAATGCTTTAGATGTACGTTGACTGCTAAACTACTTTTAGATCTTGCCTAGGGACATCTTTAGCTGTCATTTGCTAGACCTATTGTTTCCAATATATTTACAGTGGACTTTGGGTCATCCCCTTACACATTATTGGGCGGCTTTGTTGTATATCACAGTTGTAATTGTAATTTATATAGCGCTTACTACCCCTGACGAATTGTGTACTCTTGATGCAATATGTTTCCTCCCTATTCTTATGTTTGTCCTGCAGAGAAGCATTTCAGTCTGACAGTGTTCTGATTAGCTGACATATATCTTTTATATTGGCTGACATATATCTTTTATATCTTGATGTTGCTTGTATTCTGGGAATTATTGTTTATTTCCTTTAAGCACTCCATGAAAGTGCATGGAGAGTGTTTTGCTCTTTACTTTGCTTGCCCCCACTATCTTCATCTCTTTACTACCACAGATCCTCCAATGCTCCCTCACGGTTGCATGATAAAACAACACATGCATTCATCATGCATGCCTTTATAATGTGTACACTACCATGCATGCCTTTATAAAGCGTACACTACCACGCATGACGCACTACCAAGCACCCCATTACCATACATACCATTACAATAAGCATGCATCAGGACACATAGAAAGTGCCATTACAATGCATACACTAACCACGCATACTACTTCCATGCAAACGTTTAAAATGAAATTGTGGCATGTGCGAAACTTTTATAAATGCTGAAAACTGCACTCAGGGTAGCTCAGTGGATCAGTTTCCGGGACGGCTGCCGTGGCAGCAGTTCAGGCGGCAAACATGCACTCTCGCCCCCGTACTCCCCTCTCATGCTGATGCACCTAACGCAGTCACATACCAAGCAGTTCCTGGTGTACTCTGCTATTACCGCTGCCGCTGGTACTAATTCTGGGCTGTGGCCACACCTCCAAGACCGCTAGTTTGTGGTTGAGTTTCACCAGGTGTAGTGTCCACGTTTCCAAGGCCACGCTACTTACAGGAGCCGCAAGTTCACCACACCTCCCTCTCCTCACTGCTGCAGCTACTAAATTGTACGTTTTTGTCACGCCACGTTGTTCTCCCGGGCTGTGGGCCACATCTGCTTCAACACGGGCGATTCCTGCTGTCTGCCCTTTATGTTGAATCTGTTTCAGCGTATGTGCATAGCGTTGCCTGGGGCGCCGAATCAGCAGTCATTTTATTAGTTTCTCACCATCAGTCTTAATGTTCCTGCCGCACACACCCTAGAGATGGTCTGCCAGAAGGTCCCTATCCACAGACGCTCCGGTGGGAGTCCTGCCGGGGCATATGGCTCCATGAATCCCACAGTTAGGTTTAATGAGGCCTTGGATCGTTGCAGGCTTGACCACACCCAAAACTAACACTAACCACTAAACTTGAACACTAACCCCTAAAAACTAATTTAAAGCACTTAAACAACGAATCCATTACCATGCATATTCCTTTATCATTCGTGGTAAATTCATACTTGTGGTGAAAGTATTGCGTGCCAAAAGCATGCTTGATAAAGGCATATGCGTATTAATGGCTTTGTGGTGACGGTCATACATCGTCATGATCGTGTTGTAATGGCTGTTTCCCTTTGTTAACATCAAGTCTAAATAGACTCATGGCATAATCCTTTTTGACTTCATTATGTTTCTCAAACATGACTCCGTAGAGTGAGAAATTGGGTTATTGGTTGAGGGGCAGTGAAACCTCACTCAAGCAACAACCACAATCCCTGTCAGGGTGAACCATAAATGTCACTAAATTAACCTGTGCTCAACCCTCTAGTAGCTTGGCACAAAAGTAGTTAGGCTTAACATAGAGGCCTCGTGTAAAATAATTATGCAGCACACAAACAGTAATAAAGTCAAAACAAATGACAAGGAAAATTGCACACTAATTTAGACAAATAGAGTAAAATGTAATAAACAATTTGACACCAAAACTACAAAAATCCGATCAGTAGAACTGAAGATATGCAATTTCGAAGATGTAGGTAAGTATAGCACCCAAAAGCACAAAGCACCACTCGTGGTTATCTGGTCGTGCTAGAAAAGGGGAAAGTCACAAGTTCAGGCCCACCCTTATAAAGTGCAGGTTTATTCAGAGACTAGGTTGGTCCCACTGAAAAAGTTAGCTTCTCAAAGTCCAGTTAACGGTGGAGGAGACTGCAAGGAGCAGGGACCTCTTCACGGATAGTCATCATGTGTAGCGTGAAGACTGGGCATCGCATATGGTCATTGCTGAAGCTTCCCAGTGGGGGTAACCCCAGCCAGTCAATGCTGTAGTACGAAGTGCAGCTCTCGCGTTGCCAGTGGTCGCTGGTGGTCACTGTAGCGTGGAGGTTTGGATCCACTGGAGCTTCGCGTTAGAAGTCGCTGCGGTGGGCAAGATCCCGGCACAAATGGGCCGATTCCTGGTTGTAAAGAGCTCAAAACTTTAGGAATTCTCCTTTTCCTCACAGCAGGAGCTGAACTGATGCCAACCAAGGGCCTTGAACATGGGGACGCACCTTTTTGGGGTCAAGAAATCACTCCAGCAGAGGCCAGCAGGGCTCACGCAGGTCCAGTTGTTGGCCCAGACAGGTCCAGTACAGCAGGTCATCCAGGCAGTTGCAGAGATGTTTTCGGAGCTTGCTATGTTCCTGTAGCTTGGAACAGGGGGTCAGTTAACTGTCCCTTGGAGTCATTCTCCCGGGATAAAGTGGGCAGATCCAGTCTTCCATCTCAGAGAGCAGGGCAGGCCTCAAGCAGCAGGACAGAACTCTGGCATCACAGCAGTTCACAGGTCCAGGAGTGTACTGACGAGTTGGTCTGGGGATCCTACTTTTATACCTACATCTTTGAAAGTAGAGAGAATTTTGGAGTTTTCCCCCAAGAGATGGTTCAGGAATTTCATTCCTCTCTGACCTGATCCCAAGATGGCCAGAGTGACAAAGGCTACTGTGAAGTACTTGTGCTTGTGTTGAGGCAGCTCCTTTGAGGTGTAAGTGGGGCTGTGCACAGCTCCGTCCCTCCCATCCTGGCAGGCTGGCTCATCCTGCCAACATCTAGTTACCTTTTGTAGCTCAATGACCAACTGCCAAGCACGCCTAGTCATGTGACCAAGGACACAGGCTACAGGTAATAAATGGTTAGAAAAAGTGACATTCTTTCCGTTGATGCCTTCTACGTTCTGACTTGGAAACTTTTCTGGAAGTCAGATCTCCTTCATTGGGGCATACCAGAAATCTGAGGCTGATTGGTGATTCAAGTTTGATTCTGGTCTCTGTCAGTTCTCCAGGTAGAAAGTTAACGAAACGTTTCTAAGTCCTACTGTTTGCAGTTTGGGCACAGGAGGAGTGCACTTTAATGCCAGCCAAGGGTCCAGGAACTGGGCGGAACCACTTGGGTGTTGAGATTCACTACAACAGAGATCAGCAGTAGGGTACAAGGCAGTCAATTTGGTAAGGGTCAGCTGGGCATTTGCCAAAAAGGGCCCCTGGCAGTATCTTGGCCCCTGTAGCTCAAACCGAAGGTCAGCCAATTGATCCTTGGAGCCACTTCTGAGGTCCCAGGTTCAAGGCAATAATGCCCAGTCTTCCATCGGGTTCCTCAGGCAGTAGGCCAGTCCTTTTGATTCTTCACAGGTCCGGAGGAGGGTACTGGGGAGGCCACATTTATGCCTTATGCCAGCCTCTGGCTGGAGGAAACTCATGGCCACTGCCTAGCCAATGCGGGGAAAGTACCCAGGGGTGACCGTACTCACTTTTGCAGTGTATCCTTAGTGTTTCTGTAAACTAGAACTTCACCCGAATCCAACATGGCAGAACATTTCCTTCCCTGGTCAGACATCCCTGAGCCCACCCTGATTAATGGCTATGACAATGGGCAAATCCTCCCTTGTGGCCACTCCAAACTAGCTCTGTGGCATCTCCCCCTGCTATTGAGTTTAAACTCAAGATGACCAGAAACACAAAAGGAGGC